>NC_136067.1:1444915942-1446165942 GCF_964261635.1 Lissotriton helveticus | reverse complement strand
TCCTCCCACAACTACCAGAAGTCAGCCGCGATCGGTAGTGGTAGTACCTGCCGCGCTGTGACGTGGGGGGGGGGAGGAGGAGGGGAAGGGTGGGGGGTAGTAAACTATGGATTACGGAGGTTTACAGGTAAGTAAACATATAAATAAATAAAATGCATTTCGTTGTATGCACCTCATCCCCAAATGCGATGCAGTGTGAGTAACGAAATTCGTTTTATTTATTTATATGTTTACTTATCTGTAAACCTCATAATCCATAGCTTACTACCCCCCACCCTGGCCCTCCCCCTCCCCCTCCCCACGTCATTGTCCGGCAGGTACTCCTACTACCGACCGCTGCTGCCAGAAGTACATTCCTTCCCTTTGGAGGAAGAGGCCATGGCTGATGGCTCCTATGTTTGAAAACTCCCACTCTCAGCCCTCTTCCAATCCTTCCGCTTTCTCTGCACCAAAGGCTTGCCTATGAATCTAGAAATCAAAGTCCAGTAGGGGGATCTCTTCAGATCTCCACATTTGGCACTCCCTATTCACAGGTGCATGAGGGACATAGGAATCAACTCAGAGAACCCCTTTCCATATTTTCAATACCTCTCCAACACCCAATGTCCTCTTCTGCTCCAAACCCTACCGAAGTGGGTACAGGATTTTTGGGCAAAAACAGACATAGAGTAAATACTCACCACAGAAGAAGGACAGGAGTGTTAGTCTCTTCTATGTTTAGTACAAAACTGTTGGGATAGTTTCAGTCAGTTTATGTCTGAATGATGACAATCCTTCCATTCATCACATTTCTTTTAATAAGGTGACGCTCCAGTCAATTCTTCCTCACCAAAAGACTTTCTTGCCTCATTATATCTCATAGTCTCGTATCTATACAATTCAATTCTTCAGAAGTACTGAAAGAAATCATTTGTGAGGCCCCTTACGCCATCGGAACGTCACTTTTTGTGACGTTCCGTGGTGCAGAAGCCTGCGTGATATTTATCAGGCAGAACTAAGCCACTTTTTTTGGCTTAATGCTGCCTGATAAATATCAGTCCCTTTAACACAGTGTTCTGCGTTAAAGGCGCGTGCAATAGTTGTTGCTGGGGGCATTCCCAGCAACATCCATTGCCTTTTGACACTGTCCCAGAACTTCAAGAAATCGTAAATCTGAGACAGTGCCAAAAGCTTACACCTCCCCACGGGAGGCGTAAGCTTCCCCTGCGCCTCCCTTATGCCTCCCCAGGGGAGGTGTAAGGGAGGCGCAACGGGGGAATATCTTTATTTCTCCTCTTTTTTCCTTTTTCTATGTGTGCTGCATTTTGTACAGAATGGGTTTCCTTCCTGTACAAAAATAATCATCCCTGCAACGCAGGCACCCTAGCACCATGGTGCAAAGGTGCCCGTGTTGGCGCAGGCAGCCCATTGTGCGCCGGTGAAGGGGAAAAGGACAGTAATGCTCCGTATCATATAGATACAGCACATTCCTGCCCTTTTCTTTTGCCGTAGGGAAGCGCAGCAGGAAGGCCTGCTGCGCTTCCCTACAGCAAAACCTCATAAATGAGGCCCCATGTTTATTTGTGCTAGGCAGTCATTACTCATATTGGTTACTGCCATTCAAGCTCACATCTTTAACAAGAGTATTCACAAATGTACTGGCACACTTTGAGCATATGTCTTTGCCATAATTGAATGCTTGCCTAATTTCTGCCTCCTCTTTTTTTAAAGTGATGTGGCAACAACTAATGGAAGGAAAGCTGAATGAATCAAAAATTCACCCCTAGTCAACAGATCTGGGTAAACTCCATTGTTCTTTTGCTCATTACGCCTCCCCAGTTTGGACCCAGCCATAAGCAAATCAGTCTTGCCCCGTCCCTCATGGGAACAGTGCAGCTTGAACTGCCAGGCCGGTTCCTCCCTAGACTGGAAACAAGCATCCTGGGACGGGTTTCGGGGTAACACCCCTCACCAGCCAGGCTAGCTTGATTCCAGTGGCACAGTGAGCAAGGGACCCACATCTGGACGTACCCATCCCACTTAGGGCAAAAAGTGCTGCAGCAACAAATGATGGACGGAATGCTGCATTAATCAAACTACACCCCAGTTAAGAGATCTGTGTTGAATCCATCGTTCTGGCCATAAGGCTGCATTTTTTAAGTTAGAGACGTGCAAACCTGATTCTTCTGTTTACACATTTCCCATTGCTTAGGACAAACTGTTCAATGGGGATATGGTTTGAAATAGCTGGCAAACACATGACTCAGAGAAATTTCCGGAAAGAGTTTGGAAATAAGTGTGCAGAACCTTATGTTACAAAAGTCAGGGTTGTAAATAGAAATAAATCAAGAAAGATAATTTATTGAGTGCTCCCTTTTAGCTTACATGGACATCATGCATTAGAAATCAATTACATTGGCTCAACATAATATCTAATGTTTGCTTCAGCAGGGCTTACTTGTAAAATCCAATGAAAGGTAAAAGATAGATGTAATAGAAAGGTAAACAGAGTATCAAGCAAGTGAGACAAGTTCCCTTCAAATTCATGCAACACAAAGAAATTCCATTGTAATGTTTGCTTCAGCAGGGCTTAAATGTTAGATCCAATAAAAGGTAAAAGATAGATGTAATAGAAAGGTAAGCAGAGTATCAAGCAAGTGAGACAAGTTCCCCTCAAATGCATGCACACACAAAGAAATTCCATTTGTAAACATTATTTACTGAGACACTCGGACACAACTTCACAAAGAAGCACTTTTGGAGAGGTGTATTGCCACATATAAACACACACACTTCATACATTTTGTGATCTAAACTCACTGACGTGTTAGTTACTAGAAGTCCATACCATTCATTAACACTTTGGGGCAGATTAGGATACCGTTTTTTCCGTATCCTCTGGGCCGGCTGAAGCCACCGCCGGCCCGGAGGATACGGAAAAACCGCAGCGGACCCACCAAAGACCCACCGCCACATTAGGATGGCTGGTGGGTCCAGGTTTACGTCCGCAGCTTTTCCGCCGCGGTTGACTTATTAGGGCGGAAAAGCCCTAATATGGTGGCGGTGTCTCTCAGACACCGCCAGCCATATTAGGATGCCCAAAAAGAAATGCTTTTCCACGGCGGGTTTTCCACCGTGGAAAAGCATATGGAGCTTCATTGCGGGGGCCCGTTGCGGGCCCCCTGGGTGAAGGGGGGGTGGGGGTGCACATGGGGGGTACCTATGGTACCCCCCTGCATTTGTATGCAGTAATCGGCAGGCACCGCGCGGTGCCTGCCGCTTTCTGCATACAAATGCAATGTATGCATTTTTAACATTGCGGCTGGTGCAGCTTGAAGCTGCACCCGCCGCAATGTTAAAAATAGAGGGTGTGATGTGACCGCCAGGGTGGCGGTCACATCCTAATTGGAGAGGAGGGAACTCCGCAGGCCATGCGGAGGTTCCCTCCTCCTCGATGGTCGCGGTCCGTCCGCGATCATAATGAGCCCCTTTATTCGGTTATTGCCAGGAAAACCATAAAAGTCAAGCAAACACACTGGAACTCAATAGAATTTTTTCACTTATACTCAGATTCCATTGCCACACAAACTCCTCTAATCTGCACACTTCTCTTAAAGTCACTCAAACACATATTCCACATACATGAAAGCATGGCGAGCATTTCACTCTTATGATCACACACTTCACTCCCACCATTCTCACATACCCTACTCTCTAACAACAATACATTCCATTCACTTGTACACACTTATTTTATGCAAACAGCATCTCCACCTAGTCACACTGATGTCATTGCCTTTCATTTGAAGGTAGCCCACATACTCATGCAGTCCACTCGCACACACTCAACTTACGCACAATCAAGTTACACACTGTACGTTCTTACAAGATACACATTCTACTCTGCTTCACAAAGAGTGATGAGCTGTCACAAACAAATGTATGACGTTACAACGCATACATTTACAATGCATGCATTTACAATGCAGTTTTAACATCGCAACATCCTTTACAACGCATTCTTTTACATTGCATGCCATTACATCGCATTTTCAAACACTGCCTTTACAAAGCATTCCATTACATCGCATTATACCTTTACAACTCATACCATTACATCGCATTTAAGGTAAGTGTTGGATAGTATAGGGGTAATAATTTCTATTCTAACTCCAGTGAGTGCAACAGTAGGGTAAGTGTTGGATAGTGTAGGGGTAAAAATTACTATTCTAACTCCAGTGAGTGCAACAGTAGGGTAAGTGTTGGATAGTGTAGGGGTAAAAAATTACTATTCTAACTCCAGTTAGTTCAACAGTAGGGTAAATGTTGGATAGTGTAGGGGTACAAATTACTATTCTAACTCCAGTGAGTGCAACAGCAGGGTAAGTGTTGGATAGTGTAAGGGTACTATGCACTGTAATGGTATACATTGTAATGACTTGCGATGTAATCCCTGCGTTGTAGTGACGTGTTGTGATGACATTTGTTGTAGTGACATGCAATGTATGTAAAGGATGTTGCGATGTAATGACTGCTATGTAAAGGTAGTGCGATGTAATGACTGTGTTGTAAAGGTTGTTTCCCGTCACGAACAACAAGCAATAAAGGAGGAAATGTGACACACGTGGTAACTCAAAGTGCATGACCGTGATGGGACTGTGGGTCTGCTTACGAGTCAGGAGGTGCTGTATCCCCAGATAAATATCCACTCCACTTGACCACAACTGTCCTGTTGTTCTGCAACCCGTAGTTTTTTAGGAGTGGGAACACTGGGTCAGATTTAATGGTCTGCAACATCCACAGAGTAAAATAGTAGGAGGATCTGGCAGGGGCTTTGGGCACCAGTGCACCCTGGTACCTGTCGGTCCCCTTCTACGCACAGCAGGAGATGGATGGCTATCCCCAGATTGGCTTGAGTATCCTCTGACCACTGGAGCAGGTGGTAAATGGGAGTGTTAATCTGCTCGGTGGTGGGAACCCCAGGCATAAATTGACCCACCAAAAAATGGATTCATGGTTAATCCCTATTCCGTGAAGTTCAACTAAAAAAACATAATACTGGTGTGGTGTTTAAGTATGGAATTAATGTTTAATTGTGTTGAGTGTGCAATTCACCGGTACCCTGTATCTCAAAAAATTGCATCTTTGTGCCCCATATGCCACTTAGTTATTGGGACATACCAATATTTAAAAGAATTTAAGATAGATAGATTATCAGGTTGAAGCTTACAAAGCAATACTAGGCTGTTGAGAAATGTTTCAGGTTAAGAATGTATAAAGTAATGCTTTGTGCATGACTTGGCTTAGACCATCAAAATTACTGGATTTTACAGTAACCTTGGCACCAAGAGAAGAAAAATGGGTCTGAAAGCAGTGCTTAACATAGCAAAAATGGCACCGCATGGGATATTTTAAAACACCATGGTATGGCTTTGGGTTGGCCTGCTTGTGTTGACATTTTTAGAGCACCTGCAATTCAGTGTCACGCATCAGCACATGGTTTTGCTCTACAATGGTCCATGAGGCATAGCACAACATTGTTGCCCTATCCCAGCTCTGGATTTGGTAGTACTGAACTGTGGCTCTTCTGCAGCTTCAATATCTGGAAGGGAAACAACATCCTGGTTGTACTGCACAAAAGACAGTACCAATCAAAGAAAGCACTATTCACCCAGTCTGCCAGAACACTGATGCAACTCTCTCACTGACCATCAACGATGAGCTCTCACTCTGATGAGAACATGCTGTAATGCTGTAGTCATAAAGAAGGCGTGAGTTGAGCTGTGTGTCACTCTGTGAATTGAGGGTTCTCTTGATTTGCTACCACTGACTGTGAATGATAGGGAAGAAACCCAACCCATTCCACAGTGAGCTATAAATAAGCCCAGGATTCATTTCCTTGTGGCCTAATGGTGCTGATAGCTACCATGACAGCTTGCCATGGCAGGAAATATGTGAGCAGAGTCTTTAAGCTTAAAAGGGCGAGGAGCCAGGAAGAGACCTTCTGCGTTCAGGCCCAATCTGTGTGGGGAACAGAGGCAGAACAATCTTGTCTCAGTCACAAACCATGATTCATCAGGACTGGCTTTTAGGGAGAAGGGAGTAGCTTATAACAAAGACACAATATTTGAGCCACAGTGCTGCATTAGGTAGAAAATGGGACCTACCGGCATTCATTTTTTCACCATTTCAGGACCCAGCGCCTCCTCTAGACTAAACCTGAAGATCTCCTCTGGGGGCACTTGAAGCATATCTCCTACACCACTAGGTCTGAGTCGTAGCCTCCAAAAAATAGTTATTTGTGTAAGCAATTGCTACATTCAAATTAATTAATGAAGTAACTTTTTTATGTGTGTTAATTTTGCTTTAGGATTTTGTATCACAAGACATTAGATTATTGGTGAGGTGGGCCCAAGAAAGATGAGAGGACAGAGACAGAAGTACTACATTTGAAATAAACAGATTTTTGGTACCTTGTGGAAATATAGGTGGTGGGGAATATCCTGGATGCAAGAAAGGAGCAGCTTCCGGAGTTTGTAAGCCTGAATGGCAAACAAATGACTGTCTGTATTTGATCCGGGAAAGGGTGATGGGGAGGGGCAATTCAGAGAGTGAAAAAAAGGCTCCTGTGTGATTTTGAGTGGAGTAAGATTCCGGCAATAAACAGAGGACCTTGGCAATGGGAGTTTGTTGGCCAATGCACAAGGATTTCAAAAGGATAAGGCAACTGGTAGGCAATTCAAGGCTCAGAAGAAAAGTGGTAGGAGGCGTCTTCCTTTTGCGGATTCTAAAGGATATGCTTTGCGTTCACTGAAGTCTTCGAGTGAGAAAAAGTGAAAAACCAAAACAATGCTGTTCCTGCATTCAAATTTGGATGAAATAAAAAAAAACTAGCTATAGTTACTTTGTGTGGGAAGCTCAAGAAGTATAGGATTCATTTATGGTTGCGTAGAAAGAAACAAACATTGCTGACATTGGAGTAGACATGAGGAGTTGCGCTGAGGTCTATATCTTCATGCTCGAATAGGGATTCGGCCATGAACCCAAAGTACAAGGCTACCTATTAGAAAGTCATTGATGTTGAGTAATGTCTCAAAGGAGGACTCTTGTTATATCTCTCTTGAGCTTCAATCATCTAACTTGTAGCAAGTGATATGTAGGCCTCAATGTTAAAGAACAGTAGATGTTTCAGCACCCAGGCTAATGTGCCGCATAGCTAAATACATATAGGGTCCCAAAGGCCAGACCGATTGCATTGCAAATGCTTGTTTTTTTAAGACACAGAGAGATTAAGTGATTTGCCCAGAATCACAGGATGTTGAGCGTTGTTACTGAGACTCAACCCCGTTCCCCAGCTTTGAGGCGGACCGCTCTAACAAGGCTACATCCTCTCCCCCCTTTTTGATTGTTTTGATTGTTTTGTTCTCTTTGCCATTATATATTTCCTGTGTACTTATTTTGCTTGGTGTTATGGTATTGTGTTCTGTACTGACTTAAGAAATGTTAACAAAACTGTTACTTTTGCAACCAAAAAGAAGCACATTCTTTTAAACTTCGCACCTGCGTTTCAGATATATAAGACACCAGCCAGCCCATAAGTGGTGCAGAAGGGAGGCCTTAAATTAGCTTTGCCGGTGCTCAGGTTATGTGATCCGAGCCCAGGTCACTAATCGTGAGGACGCCTCCTTCTTGGCAGTTATCGTCGAGAGGACTTGGCTGTGAAATACGCATTGCATGCAATGTTTTTACTGGCCACACTTAGCATGCAGCACGATAAGCTTTTTATGTCACGCCTAGTGATGCAACGCCATGCGCTGCTCACGTAAGCAAGACTTATTGTCGCCGGGTAGCCTAGCAAAGTGGTACAGAAGAGGTGCACGAGCCTGCAAAGACATTGGAGACATGAGGTGTGAATGCGTGCTTTTGGAGACATGAGCTGTGAGCGTGTACAGCGAAGTTAGCAGCATCTCTTTTCTCGCTCCCCCACGCTTTCACTTTTGTGAGCGATGGCGCCTGGACAGCCCATGTGCATGCTCACGGCATCTTGCGGCAATCGTTGGAGTCAGCTATGCTCTCCAAGTGCTGTAAAACTCAGCCCCACTCACCGGGCTACTTGCTGCCTGCTCTCACTCATGTACGCTCTGGTCTCATGGCTGAGACCTCGGCTTCGAGCCCGGCAGGCGGCAGGCAGAGAAGCAAGCAGATACCGAAAACGCGTGGGACAGCATCACCCCTCCACCCTCTCGTCCCGCCGGCTCTTGTGCGCTCCCTGCGCACAACCCCTCATCCCTAAGTGCTGCCAGCTTTGGGCAGATGCTTTGGGCCGGGGACTAGAGTATCTGCTAAATTTATGGAGGAGAGATGGAGCAGGATGGTGCAGCAGGTATTTCACTTTCTTTTCCGCTTGTTTCTAACTGGTCAGCATGTTCTTTCACAAGAGTGTCCTTGCCTGCATATTTCTATCCCTGGGGCTACAGAATGCCAAACACCGGAGGCTTATAGCCCTTACTAGTTTCTCTTAACTCCTTCCCACACACGTCAACCCTTCGTCCTGCCTAAGCCGCTCACACTTTTACCCTGCCTCCCCTCCACACATCACAACATTCTTGCACGTCTCCCCCTTTCACCACTGGCAGCCATGCTCTACCGCTCCACCCTGGCTCCGTCTACTCACCCACACATCCTTCCACTATTGGACCGTTCCACTCCTTCCCCCCACCCCTTAACACTTTCCAACCGCTCATTCCTCCTCAAGTAGTCGCTCGTCCGCTTTTCATCCCTCAGTTTGTGTACTCACCCATCGGCCCTCCGCTCCCTGCCGTGGTCCCCCATCCACCTATCGCTCTCACCTCTGCACCCGCCTCTCTCACTATTCTTAACTGCTTCTCCCAATCCGCTCGCCTCCGCTCTCTCCATTCTACCCGTCAGTCACCCCGACCGGGACTTTCGTCGGTCTATCCGTCAGTCCCTCACCTATCCACCAACCCCTCCCCAATCTACCCTTACTGTGCTTATTACTACCCCAACCATCTCTTCTTCACCCGCTCGTTTCTTTCTCACCCCATCCACCTCAACCTCCGCACTGTCCTAATCTGCACTCCTCGCCCACTGTTCTTTATTTCTCTCACATCTCCAAACAGTTCCCATCTCTCACTCATCCGTCTGGTTTCTTTCCCTCTCCCGGCACCTCACACTAGTTTTACTTTCTTACCTCTGCACCCTGTACCCCATTCCCAGCCTCTGCACTCCGAAATATAGCTGGTAATGTACATACGTTGCCCACTGTCTCTATTTCAGGCTTTTGGTGTGCTATCTGCAGGACAAAAGTTCAAATGCTGGGGGGACTGTCTTGGCATTTCATCTTCCCAGTGTCGATAATATCTAGACCTCACAGATTAGCTATCTCCGTTTACAACAAAACATAACAGCAGCATCACAGCATCAAGTTTCATTCACAAATAGTTGCACCTCAAATAAACATTGACTACAATACTGCCACGATGCAAGGCTTCTATAAAAACGAGGTTATTATTTCTGCTTCCTGTCCACTGCATTTCATGGCGGTAAAACCGCATACGTCAGACATGCTGTCAATTCAACAAAGTAACACATCTGTTTCTTGTTTATTCGAGGTGGCACGCATAATGTGTTAATGAAGTTAAAGCGTTAAAACCCGCTATCAGAAGACAGTAGATAAATACACGGACAGTGCTTGTAGTTGCACGATCTGTTTGCCTGCTCTCAGTGTCCTGTTAAGCAGTTCAGATCTCCGTATAGAGTTACATGTGGATGAAACAGTAACCCTTCTCCCGCTCATGGGCCCATCCAGTGAAAGCAATAAGTCTCACATTGACGCGAGTTTGAGCTATTGACATTGCAAATAACAATGTATTTTATATTTTTCTTCGTTTTAAAAACATAAATAAAAGGCATTGTCATTTACAATGCCAATAGCTTTAACCCGTGCAACTGCGAGACCTATTGCATTGCAAATGCTTGTATTAAAATGTTTTGTACTGAGCGGAAGGTCATGTCTGCGCCTACTGTGCAGTTTACATGGTCACAACAGAGATACTCACTATGCTATGCCTCAGAATGGCCTCTCGGGATCGGTGTAGGGTGACCAACCGTCCGTAAATTTCACGGACAGTCCGTAATTTCGGCCGTCTGTCCGTTGTCTGTGAAGGATTATTTAGCGGACGCCATTTGTCCGTCATTTTAACAGGGCACCGGTTGCCTCACCCTAAAGCCGGCACAGCTTGCACCCACCTGCAGCTTCAGGAGCAGCGACATCTATTCACATGCAAACAGCCCTGAATGCATCATGCCTCTGCTATTTAGAGGGGGGCTCACATATTCCATTTCTACCCAGGGCCCCAAACATCCTAGACTCGGCCAGATTACACCCCTGATTACACCGAGGCAGCATGTGCTTCTCTTCACCGAGCTTAATTACTGTCACTAAATTGTAAGCAAACCTTGGTTTTTCAAACATGCAGTCTATAATGTAATACAATAAAGAAATGGCACAATCGCGCCCACACTGATTAACAAAGTATGGAGGACAATCAGTTCTCTTAGAGTATCTCCTGTACGTACTGTACATCACAGTGGGGGATAGCATTTTGGTCAGAGAGCCTGTCTTCTCGTTGTCTTGTGCAGGAGGGGGCGAGGAGTCCAAGATGATACTAGAATACTGCATGCCCACCCCTGTGCCCACCCTGGTGGATCCTGTTCCCTCTCCTGTGATGGCTCCTGCCCTCCCCTCAGTGATGGCTCCTGTCCCCCCCATGTGGTGGCTCCAGTCCACCCCCCGCCTGTGATGGCTCCTGTCCCCCCATGTTGTGGCTCCCGTCCACACAAGCCTGTGATGGCTCTTGTCCCCCCCCACCTGTGGTGGATCCTGTCTCCGCCCTGGGTGGCTTCTGTCCCAGTCCTGGAACGGCCCCTGCAGCGAGGGTGAAGTTCTTGATGGGCCTATTCTCAAAAGGGCTCAGCTCAAAATTAATATGGAAAGGTGGGCGAGTAAGTAAGTGAAGGGATGGTTGAATGGCTGGATGAATTAGTGAAAGGGTGAATGGATGAATGAAAGATTGAATAAATGGATAATGAGAGAGGATGGATGGATTGAGTGAGGGGAAGGATGGAGAGAAAATTTAAATAGCTGGATGTATGGGTGGAAGGGTAGCTGGATGATGGATGAGGGGAAGGATGATGGATGAGGAGAAGGATGGATGGATGGAGGGGAAGGATGGATGGATGAGGGGAAGGATGGATGGATGAGGGGAAGGATGGATGGATGAGGGGATGGATGGATGGATGGATGGGTGGGTGAAAGGATGGATGGATGGATGATGAGGGGAAGGATGGATGATGAGGGGAAGGATGGATGGATGATGAGGGGAAGGATGGATTGATGGATGGATGATGAGGGGAGGGATGGAAGGATGGATGATGAGGGGGTGGGTGAAAGGATGGATGATGAGGGGAAGGGTGGATGGATGGATGATGAGGGGAAGGGTGAAAGGATGGATGGATGAGGGGAAGGATGGATGGATGATGAGGGGAAGGATGGATGGATGATGATTGGGTGGGTAGAAAGATGGATGGATGGATGATGAGGGAAAAGGATGGATGGATGATGAGGGGGAAGGATGGATGATGAGGGGAAGGACGGATGGATGGATGATGGGTGGGTGAAAGGATGGATGTATGGAGAGTGGGTGGGTGAAAGGATGGTGGATGGATGATGAGTGGGTGGGTGAAAGAATGGATGGATGATGAGTGGGTGGGTGAAAGGATGGATGGATGATGAGTGGGTGGGTGAAAGGATGGATGGATGGGTGGGTGGATGGTGGGTGGGTGAAAGGATGGATGAGTGGGTGGGTGGATGGTGATTGGGTGGATGGTTGGGTGGATGATGGGTGGGTAGGTGGATGAGTGAAATGATGGATGGATTGATGGATTGATAAGTGCAAGGGTGAATGAATGGACGTATGAGTGAAAGGGTGCATGTAAGGATGGATGAGTGAGTGAAAGGGAGGGTAAATGGACAAAAGGATGAATAGATGTGTGAAGGAGTGAAATGATGGATGAGTGAAAGGGTCAATGGATGGATTCATGAGTGGATGAGTAGATGGATGGATGGGTGGGTGGATGTTTGGAAGGAAGGATGGCTAAGTGAAAGGGTCGATGGAGAGAGAAAGGGAATATGGATGGATGACTAAATGAGTGGATGGGTGGAAGGATTAGTAAGTGAAAGGATGGCTGGATTGGTGAAAGGGTAAATGGCTGAATGGATGAGTGAATGGATGGATGGGATGAAGAGTGGATGGATAAGTGTACAGATGGATAGGGTGAAAGGGTGGATGGATGGATGGATAATGGAGGATGAGTGAAAGGATGGATGAGGGGATGGATGAAGGGATGGATGAGTGAAATGATAGATGGAAGGATACATGATGGATAGGTTTGCAAATGGTTGAATATGTTCGGAAATGGCTGGGCTTACTTATATACGATTGCGCGACCTCTGATGTGTCTGTAAAACGTACCTATTGTCCTGAATTTTGACCTCCTGTCCTGAATTTATGTCCTGAATTTTGACCCTTTGTCCTGAATTTTTACACTCACCGTCCTGAATTTGCACCAATGCCAGTTGGTCACCCTAGATCGGTGAGGTAACGAAACGTGAGACCCTCCCCCTGGAGTCAACCAAGACCTTACAGGTCAGGATAATGTGCGGAGGTCACCTCCCCTCCCCCCTCCCCCAATGTTACACTACTGAGGAGGCACGCACGGTACATTCTGTCCAAAAAGGACAGTGAATGCAGCACGGAAGCTAACGGGCATTGCAACATGCTTAGTTAGTCATGCACCCCCCCCCCCCCCTCCCTCCCTATCCAAAAAAAAAAAATCACCGCAACTTTGACCACCTCATTATGACTGCAATGAATGAGTGTCAGGTTGTGCCGAACGCCTCGTGTTTGCGGTTCGAGTGACCGGGACGTTTTTTTGTTTTGTTTTTTGCTCAAGGGGGTGCCGCTTTTCGAGACCAAGAGAAAGGAGGGAACAGCGTGTTCTCCGCTGTTCCCAGGCGAAAGAGTCCTAAGTTTCCACGTGGGAACCCTGAAAATAGCACCCGCCTAGGGGGAAGAGTGTTTTTCCCCAAAACTTTCCATTGCAAACATCAAAAACCGAAAAAACGCTTGCTATGGAGGGGAGCGTGGCACGGAATTCCTGCGTCACTGGCTACTGCGGATTCTTGGCAAATACAGAACCCATTCCAGCCAAGGTACACTAAAGTACTTGTTCGTTCTCTGTGTTTAACAGGCATCTTGCTATAAAAATTAGGACAGAATTTATGAGGCACCTTGTACTTTTCCTAAACAAGGAAACTGTGCCTGCTTTATTTATGCCGCTGTTTTGCTTTTTAGTTTTGTTCAACAACAACCGTATGTCCTTTTATTTTCTCAATTAGGCTCGCAGCAGTGTAATAAATTTATCCTTAAGTGCAATTCTGGCAAAACCATAAACCGTTTTCTTGCACAGTTATATCCATCATTCAAAGCAAATTACCCGAAATTACCAATTCCTCGCAGCTTTAAAAAAAAAACATTAAAATCACCACTGTTAACTGCTGGACCCTTACCGATCGACTCTTTTGATTTCTCTCAGCAGGAAAAACCCACCACCGCCCACCATGACTATATGTAATCTTCTGCTCCACCTGAGCCCATCCACTGGCAAGGTGCAAGAACCTTTTCAAATAAAAAAAAGCACTGGCAAAGCCAGTAGATCTGAAATGTGGTAAATCCATGAAATGGTATTTGGTCATACCTGTGTTCTTTTACATTACCGCATTAAAGTCAGAGACCTATAGGTTTTGCTAATGCCTTCTTTGTTTTTAGAAGCTGGTTTGCATACACCTAAACCTATGTGAAGGTACACGTATGCATGTTGCAAGTTTGTATAACTGGCACACACAGCATTAAAACAATACACCTGTGAAAAAAAGCAAATGGAAAAATGATTTGTTTTCTGTATAAAATGCATTTATGAGATTTAAAAGTTATTTTTCTTGTTTGATGATTCACTGACCTTTGAGATACAAAAATAGGGCAGCAGTAGCAGTGGCACATGGTGCCCAGAGGTCTGAGGGGCCAGCTGAACCCCGGTTATTATTGTATTTCAGAGGGCCCATTTCCTTCCTTGCATTAGGGCCCATTGCACACTGGCTACACCTCTGCCCAGAAGAAGTGGAATGAAACATCAAACCGCCAATAACATTAAATGAGAGGGTTACTCCTATGGAAGGGGACAACACCCACTCTGTATATTGTAAACAACTGGTAACAATAGGTGATGCCGATAGCTTGCTATCATGCTAGAACCAATAACTCTAAATGTAACTTCTTTGTGTCCTGCACCCTCACAGTGCATCAAGTTGCTGAAATGTTAATGTTTGTACTCTTTGACTTGCTTTACACCATTGTGAACAGCAAATTTGTCAATGCACCAATACCCACAATGCATTCAAACTGTATACCATCCTCTTGGAATATGTCCATAGTTATTAGAAAAAATGAAATAAATAATGCATTGACAGTAACACGTTAGCCAATCACCATTTTCTGTGCATAATGACACGCAACCAACATTGATCCTTTTCAGCCAGAACCGTGTTGTTCCAAAACCGGTGGTATTTTGACCGAAAGCCCTGTACAGCATGAATCAAAAGCATTCAACAGTGTGCAGGCCTGCGCCTGTGCTGACATTCACTTTACAGTTGAGAACCCAAAAACTAATCATGTAGCCGACATTAACATAATGAGTGGATTACAGTGGTATACAATGGATCAGAAGGAGTTTAGTGGGCTACTGCTGGAAAAGAACATTGTTCCTTGTGCCAACCATATTCAGCAACACGTGTGTGCACTCTATGCTCCATAAATACATGAAAAACCTGCGTACACAATTCTCATAGCAATAATCACACATTTATTCCCTATCACTACATTGCTCACAAGACTTCTGCAGCAGCCATGTAGCACATGGAAAGTATAAGGAAATGAATGCCAGCAAATTTAGGCACAGTGGCTGAAGGAAAATTTGGGAGCATCATATTAGAGTGAGACAATCATTCTTGAAAGGGTGGAGGAAGGGTGTAGGGTTCAGGCTGTAGGATACGTTTGTTCAACTCTATTGGTGCGATGCATTGTATCAAATTAAGTCACCTATCAAAAGCCTTCAATGACAATATGATAACCATTTGGTAGAGCTTAGTACCCATTGTCAATATTACAGTGCATGGAAGACACAATGACAAGTACTTGCCTGTTTAAGAGTTTGATGCACAGGGCACTCCATCAAAGACGTGACTGAGTACCCTGTCGACCAAACCGTAGGTCCGCCAGTTCAATTCTTAGTCAGCGACCCATCAGTTTTCTGATGGCGGGGCCCACACTGGCTTTTGCCATTTGAAAACGTATTCCTGTGGGCAAAAGGAGTAGAGCCAGCAGAGCAGGGGCATCTGACCACCTGCCCTATTTAGAAGGGATGGTCTGATGTATTTCCTTTTCTTTCCACCACGTGCCCACAGATCAAAAATAATGACCCTTACACCCTCGGAGGTATTTCAGGTGTTTCTGAAAGACCAACATGTTTGGTGCATTGCAGCCTCAGCTAAATGAAATGTTCAGTGCCTTCACAGGAACCGTCAAAACATGCACAAAGATCACTGCCATGCCAGGGCTGAACTCAAAATATGGCAGACTTTTGTCCATCAAGATCTCGGATGTAAAGTCCTCTGCCACCCTGGCAGACACAGAGAAAAGACTGCAAAGGTCTAAATCATCCCCTAAACCTATACACACCGGCAGCAAGTATCAGACAGGATCAGGCATGCACAACAACAGCTAGCTGTGAACATTTAAAAATCCACAATTTGAAACAGCATTCTGAATACAGCTACCACCAACGCAGTATCTAAGTGGGTGTGACATTAACCATGAGCAACAAGGCATCCATTTCACAAACAAAAAGAACACACTAGTCAGAGGACCACATACACTTCCAACAGCAGTACTTAATTTGAGAAAAAAACAATAAGTGCAGTGGCCGAAACGTTTTTTAGGAGCCCCCTGCTGCCATATGTTAGTATTGCAGAATACTAAGGGGCCCATTATGATGTCGGGCGGATTGCCTCCGCCAGGCTGGCGGTAGCCACCGCCGGCCTGGTGGAGGCAATCCGCCCGACATCCATTGACCAATTCCCCCCCGCCATATTAGGATGGCTGGGGGGACCGTGGCGGTGAAAAACACCGCCCGCCTGTTTTCCGCTCCGGTCGCCTTGCGGTCGGGGCGGAATATGTTTAATATGGTGGCGGTGTCTGTTAGACACCGCCAGCCATATTACAATGGGCATTTTGTCAAGCCTTTCCGTGACAGCAATGCTGGCACGGAAAGGCAGGCGGTCTTTGGATTGGGGGCCCCCTGCGGGCCCCCCTGGTGATGGCCGAGGTGTTTGGTGCAATGGGGGGGTACCTGTGGTACCCCCCCCCGCATTTGCATACATCAAGCAGCAGGCACCATGGGGTGCCTGCCGCTTCGTGTATGAAAATGCGTGCATTTGATTTTCAGATTGTGGCGGGCGGTGCAGTGAGCACCGCCCGCCACAATGTTAAAATGAGGATTGCGCCCGCCACTGTGGCGGGCGCATCCTAATGCACATTTCGGGACCCCCGCACTTGAGGCGGGCGGTCCCGTTTCCCGATAGGGTGGCGGGCGAATGGCCCCCTAAGTCTGACTGGTCCGGATTCCATCTCATGCCTCTTTTTTATCACCACCCTCCACTTTCTTTATCTGTTGCGGGTTCCATTACACCCTGGCTGGCATTCCATTCTATTTCCCCCATCTTGCTCACTTTGCAGTCTTTCTCTTTCTTGGTCAAAGTCCAAGTCAAAGAAAAATATGTCCACCACCTGCATTTACCGGCATAAATAAAGCACTTTCCTGTGCAGTTGAGACATGGCACACAAACAGCTTAAAGAAAATCACGTTGCCACCCAGCCACGGAACAGGTACACTGATGATTATTTTGCATATGAATGCTTCTCTCAAATTTACAACTCACAAGTAATGCTACACAGTCCAGTAGGTGGACCAGAATATAGAACAAAAATAATTCACATCATCACAGGATGATTCAGATTGCATGTAGGACACCCCCAGACATCTGACAATGCGGCAAGGCCATATAAATTGCCAACTGTCAAATGAGAGTAAGATAGCATAAAGGCACAAAGGAAAGGGCTATAAAACAAATGCTTCGATAGAAGAGCAGTACATAGGTGTGGTGTTAGCATCAGTAAATCTGTGCTTACCAACAAGCACTTACCTTCTCAGTATTTTTCGCCCACAATGTTTTATCCTGGATATTCTGGTAGCATGATATTCTGACGCCGACATTAAGGTAACATACCACAGATGACTGAGTTAAGAGGGGGGTGGTAACAGAGGAGACATGGAGATAGGGGATTCTAGTACAGTCGGAATGAGAGCTTTAGACGTTCAAGGATATTGTCTTAGTAGGGGTGATTAGGAGACCCATATGAGTTCAGAGGGCTATATTACCCATGTATATTTGCTGATGTATGGGTCAAGATGTACGTAGTTCAGATGGACTATGGGTAAAAAGAGGGCAGCAATAGGTGAAACTTGTTTTAAATTTATGCTTGTTTAAAGTTTTCTGATTTCAATTTTGGCTCCCAGATGCACCATGCCTTTTATAGGATGCGTCCTGTTTATCAGATGATTTCTTCTGAATTTCCTACCTCGAGGCGGACTATGATTGGTTGTGTTCTTTGCAATAAATCTTCTCACAATCAGTAATAAAGTGCCTGGGAGGAACTAGAAATCATTACAGAAAACCTGGCACCAATACGATCCATCCAGTGGGATCTTGTGCCTTCAGCTAGCTCAGATCTCAGCCACACATGGCTCTCCACAATGCCAGACCTGCATACCTGAACAGCTGCCTCTCTGTCCACGCAACCAAAAGACACCTCCGTTCCTCCCAGCTCGCCCTGGCCACCGTCCCAAGGATCCGCAAGATCAGAACCAGAGAAAAGTCCTTCTCCTTCCTCGCTGCCAACACCTGGAACACACTACCTCTCCACCTTAGACTATCTTCCACGCTACCCCAGTTCAGGAAGGACCTCAAGAACTGGCTCTTCCAATGACCACAGCACTTGACGGATCTGCTCCCCACCTCACCCCAGCTCCTTCAGACCCTCACATGTGAGTAGTTGCACTTTACCAACCCTGGATTGATTGATTGACACAACACCTCTTGTTAACAGAGATGAACAAGAACTCCTTATGCAG
Organism: Lissotriton helveticus; assembly: GCF_964261635.1. NCBI lineage: Eukaryota > Metazoa > Chordata > Amphibia > Caudata > Salamandridae > Lissotriton > Lissotriton helveticus. Next base: position 1,446,147,576 of record NC_136067.1, on the reverse strand, counting down.
ATCAGTTTGAATTATCAATTAATAAGAGTCAACATAGAATGGGCTGAAGGCTTACTTCTAATAAGTTAGGGCCTATGCAACCAAAGCAAGACAAAATAAACAGTTCTGCCTTTGTCCAATGTACAATCATCAAAGAGAAGCATCCTACCAGAATATTGAACCCTCATCATCATGTTACAGGAATATTGTAGCAGGAGAGAATTGAAAATTAAAATATTGTGAAGGTTAGTATTGTGTAAGAAACTATAGATTTACTATCATCTCCACATATGTGTACCTTGACAATGTAGATATATTCAAGGTATGTAGATGTGAAGTTAAGAATAGTATGTCTATGTTACTTATGTAGACTTATCTTCACAATAGTTTTGTTGTCAATATTCTTGCTACAGTACTTTGTATCATGCTATTTGTGGTCGATATGCTGACATACAATGATAAGAGCTGAATAAAGAAAAACACATTTTATAAGTCTTTACACCAAACCGATTCAAAAGATGCAGTGACTCCTTTAACAGAACAGCTCTTCAACAATGATCCGATATTGCTGAACACAGCTCTCCCTTTCACCTGGTAAAATGAGCTAAAATACAAATAGAATATTTGCTGATGGGGAAACACTGCAGAGAATACAGCCAATCTTTTCCTGTGGCCTCTGCAACCATGAGATGTTAGCATCTCCACAAATTTGTTCTTAGCGCAGAGATCGCGCCCACTCAGACTCTAAAAGGGCTGAATCCAGTGCCAGTGGTGATAAGTGTTTACACACACACTAGTCTTTTTAGTTCTTTCTCCCAGCAATTCCTACTAGAACTGGGCAGCTGGACACTGCCATAATGACTACGCCCAAACTGTCCCTATATGCTAAAGCCCTGTTAGAAGTTAAAGGCCTTAGGGGCTCCCACAGGATCGCTTGGCTGTCAGACCTTAGAATAATTCTGACCGATATGGGGATGGGGGAGCTATGGTCCAACCCGGACGCAGTCACCTTTCCCTCGAAAAGGCTTTTGAGAGATTTATACTGGGAATGGGCTGTTTCTAAAAGACATGCCTCACTGACAGGTGGCTCGCTGACGGCAACCTTTGTGTCAGTTAAGGATGACTGTTTCCTCGAAGAATATTGGGACACTATTACTAGGCCACTGGACTGTAAGCTTTTCCACCAGTTTAGGGTCAGCATGTTACCACTACGGGGCTTAACGAAGTTTTGGGACAACGGCGGCAGTGGTTACTGCCCCATTTGTACGGAGTTGGTAGAGACAGTTGACCATTTTCTCTTTGTTTGCCCTGTGTATTTTGCCCCTAGACAGAAGTGGTTACGCCCAGTTTGTAGGGTACTGGGTACACGCTCTGCGCTGATAGCAAGCAGAATTCTGAAGTCCAACACCTCTATATTGGTGGTAACCGGGGTCGCTAAGTATATTAGTTGGGCCTGGAACTTACGGTCTAGGAAGATTAGTTCCCAATAAAAGGCTCCCCAGCTTGATGGAGGATTTTTTTTTATGAACTGGAATGGGTACAGGCCAGATGATATAGGGGAGTGTTCCATGGTTTTATAAGTGTTTTTTATTGTTTTTATTATATGTCAAGTCTTTGTATATTGTTATTTAATACTTTTTTTTACTTGATCTTAGCGTATATCTATTTATTGTTTTAATTATGGTACATTCTAGTATATTTCAATTGCGAATTGCACAGTAAGGATATTTGAATTAGTGTCCATTATCTCCGCTTTTATGGGATATGGGAATTACTGTATTTGAATGAATTGTGTAGTATGTATTTTATGATGAAATATCGAAATAAAGACTTTTTTGACTGACTGACTGACTGACTATTGAAGCAGTCAACTACCCCATTTCCAGTGCTAGACTTTGAAAACATTTTGGGTCAAGAGCTTTGTCAATGAGTCTTACACAAACTATGGAGCACTGTTATTAAGTAACAATTTCGGGATCTCTTCATGTGAGAACAATTCATACAAGAGCTTTACCATACCTTACGAGCCTGCTTTATTCACAAGAGCCGTCTCTGACCATTTGGAAAAAGTTCCAACAGCATAATCACATACTATGTGGTATATGTGGAATCCAGAATGCCATGGCTTCCCATGGGTTCTCTGGACATTCCACAGCTGTAAAGGAATTCTTAATGTGTTCTGAGTCTTCACAGCCAGAACACACTCCAATCAACCCTGTATGAATCTCTCAACATCAGAATTGACTTCCAGCCACCAAATGTTGTAATATTATTCTTTTCTTGAGTTTCACAATATGTAAATAACCTTCATTCAAAATACTCAAAATTCTCTTTCTTACACCACTGGCAGAATGATCCTTTCACCTCAAAGCAAGAACCCATGGCTATCCAAACACAACCTGGCCTTAATTTCCAACAAGCCTCTCAGATCCTCTCTCGGGCCAGTAGAGAACAAACATACACACTTCACAAAGAATATCATCCTCATATTCACATATCCAGTCATCCTTAGACATTTTGCCACTTTCTTTAGCCTTAATCATGGCAACAGAACAATCATTTCAAATGTTGGGAGAGTATTTGTTAATTGGCAAAGGGAACCTGCTTAAGAAGTCTTAAACAGTGTTTCTGCTTCCCGGCACATGTTGCACCTCTTAATTTTAATTCAAGAGTCTGGAATACATCCTTCCCATCGGTGGGATAGCCCTATAGACTCCACTTGAAGTCAAGACTATTAAAAGCAGCTTATGAGTGGTGCACTGTGAGCCCCAGACATATTGCCCAACGTTTCCATGGCCAGCACATAAGCTAGCATCTCCCTCTGTTTCACTGAATATTTTTCTTGCACAGGTGATAGAGAGTGAGAGGCAAACCAAATCATACATTCTTGACACTTGGCATCATCATGGAAGGGACAATGTCTACTTCCTTCCCTCTAGCATCTCTAGTTATGATGCTATGATAGTTGGGATCAAAACCCTACAAGGTACAAGGGCAAAGCACCACAAATGTCTTCCTGGACAGACTGACAGCACCTTTACAATTCATCATCCCATACAAATTTCTGATTCAGTTTTAGTAACTGTCTGATACTGTAGAGTTAAATGCAAAGTCCTTCAAAAATGGTGAGTAAAATTCAGATAGCTCTGGGAATGATCTTACTTTTTCCTAATGGAATTATTAATTTCTCTATTTGATACGATTCTTTCTCAAGTCTTGGCCTAGATAAGTTACTGATTTCATTCAAGGCTGCATTTCACATTCTTGGCAGTCAATCCATATTTTTCAAAATAATTAGGACTTCTCTCAGGTGACAATGATTTTCCGCTTTATCCTTATCCATGATCATTATTTCATCTTAGAAGAAGACAACTTCACCAAGGTCACTGAAGTCACAATTACTAGAATAGCTAAGAAGTGCGAGCTGCCCTTGCCGATGACTACTATCTTGCACTTTCCTAATTTTTTAACGTTTGTCTGGGCTCGTGATTTGCAATTATTCTAAAAAATGTGGGGAAAACTGTCTTTGTAATTTTTAAAATCTCACATGAATGTGCCTGTGGGGACTTTTGTTTTTATCTTCACGCTGGTGTGGGATCGCGCATTTTTTCCTCTAGCCCCCCCGGTCCAACGCAGTCAAGAGCAGACTGTTTGAGTAGAGGGAGACCAAGGGGAAACTTTGCTCATTCATTTTTACCCACTTCCGGGTAGTGCCATTTGCTGCTGCCATCTTTTGGCAAGGGACGCTCTAGTGATTGCGTTCCCTGCCCAGGCGGGCCCTTTATAATCAGCCCATGGAACTTGCGCGCAGCGGACACGTGCAGCGGGCGTGCCGGCGGCGCGCCGAAGGCTCGCCAAAGGCAGGCCCGCCTGCACCAGGCCGCGCCAGGCCGGGTCCCGGGGCCCATACCCCAACACCAAAATTACATTTTCCTCGACCCAGCTGCTTAATCTTCGCACGTCTCCTAGTCCTTTGTGCGTCAGCTTGGATGCTAATGCTGATGTTGAGACCAACATCTCTGCTTGCCCAGATTCCAAATTTTCTTGTAAAACTGGTTTTACTGAACTTAGCCACATTACAACATCTAACATTACCACCCATTCGCCTATCCAATTTGCTAAGAAATGTAAGCCTGCTACCCCGAACAGTTTCCTATTTTTTAGTATTAACTGCCGCTCCCTCCCCAAACATCAGGCAGACATTTTTGATCTCTTAGTAGATCTACAACCCAATGCTATCTTTTTAACGGAGACATGGCTTAACAATTGCCTGATGTGGCCAGAGCCCTGCCCCCTAACTATGTGATTGTAAGAAAAGATAGAGGAGACAGGGTGGGTGGAGACATCGCTATTATTTTAAAAAAAACTTGCGCTGTAAATTTGATGAACTACTAATCGCTGATTGCGAAGCCGCTACTTTTAAACTCACTCTGTCCCCTCAGTTCACCCTAACTGGGCTATTGGTGTATCACCCTCCAAGCCCTGCTGGTTCATGGGCTCTTAACTTCCCCGACTCTGTTGCTCCACTTTTACTACAGTCAGCCAACTTTATTTTCATTGGCGATCTCAACCTCCACTTAGAGGATCCTAATTGCACTATTGGTAGCACTTTGGTTAATGATTTGGCGGCGATGAATATTAAACTTCACAATCGGGGGCCCACGCACAAAGCCGGCCACCTTCTTGATCCCATTTTTTCCAATTTGACCTCTTTACATTGCCCAGAAGCCATCCCGCTTATCTGGACTGATCACTTCTTAGTGGGCTTTAATTTAGTCGTCCCCCATCCTTCACCTGCCAATAGTATCTCTACGGCTATACCCTTTAGGAACTGGAAAAATCTCGACATTACCAAGTTTAATGCATTGCTGTCTAATAATGTCCCTAAGCTCCATTACGATATCACCTTGGATCTGTCAGCATTCTATAACTGGATCCAATCCACCCTTGACATTTGCCTTTCTCCTTCAACCAAGAAGCTTAACAACCATCGCCCCCCTGCTCCCTGGCTCAATGACGTGCTTAAAGGGGAGAAAACTAAATGTAAAAACGCAGAGCGTCGATGGAGAAAAATGTATTCACCAGAAGCTAAATCTGTCTGCCTGACTATTAAGCGGTCCTATCATTCCCACTGCAGGGCTGCGCACGCTAATTATGTCTCTTTGTCCATCACCCAGGTGAATAAGTGTGCTAAAACTCTATTCAATCTGGTTAAGGATTTATCCGGCGCTGCCACCCCGATACCGCCTCCTATCCTCAACACTACACAATGTGAAGATCTGGCTCAGTTCTTTCTAAATAAGGTTGAAACCATTTATTCCAATCTGGCCAGCTCTGCCAACCCCTCCTCCTCTCCCCCTGCAAAGCTCTCTACCTGCTCCACCTCAACGTCTGATAACTGCTGTGTTCAAACACAAACAACGACCATTCTTGATTCATGGACACTTCTGGACATGAAATCACTTACTCATCACCTCAGTAAAATTAAATCTGGATCTCCCTGTGACCTATTGCCCATTACAGTTCTGCGACAAATTGAATCACCTTCCCTTGATTATATTCTTCAATTGCTCAATTCATCTCTCACGAATTCGACTGTTCCCCCTGACTGGAAACATGCGATGGTTGTTCCATTGTTAAAAAAGACTAATGCTGATCCTTCTCTTCCCTCCAATTTCCGTCCTATTTCACTTCTGCCTTCCCTCTCTAAGGTTCTGGAAAGACATATCAATGGGCATCTGTCTAAGTACATTGAAGCTAATGGGCTTCTGCACCCTTCCCAGTCCGGTTTTTGGACCGGATACTCTACGGAGTCAACTCTCCTTGGGGTGACCGAAATGCTACGTCAAAAGATTGACACTGGCGAAACCATGGCCTTGATATTACTTGATCTTAGTGCGACCTTTGATACGGTTTCCCATACCGTACTCATTAAGGCCCTTGAATAATCGGGTCTCGCAGGGGCAGCCCTTAACTGGCTAAGTTCCTTTCTTACTGGTCGCACTTTCCAGATTTTTTCTACCACATCAAAATCAAAGCCCCATGCTTCACCTTATGGAGTCCCCCAGGGCTCTATTCTCAGCCCCTTGCTGTTTAACATTAATGTTAAGCCGCTGGCAGAAATGGTTGAGGAATCCGGTCTATCGCTGTTCTCCTATGCCGATGATACCCAGATCCTCTTCTCTCTTTCAGCAGTTAATACCACCCAGCCCTCTGCTCTTAGGTCTGGCCTTTGTAAAGTCGTGACCTGGATGAACGCCAACTCTTTAAAGCTTAATGGCGATAAGACGGAGATCCTGATCTTGGGTAAATATCGAAACCTCTGGGGCCCACAACATTGGCCGCCTGAAATGGGTCCTCTCCCTCAACCCTCCTCCCACGTGCGTAACCTTGGCTTCATCGTGGATGACTCTCTCTCCATGCGTCAGCAGGCAACTAAGGTTGCTGCCACCTGCTTTACCATTCTGAAATGGTTGAGAAAGATTGTGTGGATGCTCCCACCACATCCCCAGCGTACCGTAGTCCATGCCCTTGTCACCTCTCGGCTGGACTACGGGAACGTGCTTTACTTGGGCGTAAACAAAGAGGTTACACGGAAATTACAGCGAGTTCAAAACTCGGCGGCTAGATTACTCTGCCGCGCTCCCAAACTCTCACCCACATCTGGGCTGCTGGCTGATGTCCACTGGCTTCCAGTGGGAAAACGGGTCAAGTTTAAAGCTTTAACTTATATGTTCCGCATTAAACACTTACAATCGCCCCACTACTTGCAACTTTTAGCCTGTCCCTATGTCCCTCTTCGAAACCTCAGATCCTCTACTCAAGAAAAATTTTGAGTCCCTAAAATCAGGCTTCCCCGTATGGTGGGGCGCTCTTTCTCGTATTTGGCCCCTACCCTTTGGAATAGCTTGCCGCTACCTCTCCGCATGCAACCTAACCTCCTTGTATTCCGTAGATCCCTGAAAACATGGCTTTCCAGCCAATAAGCTGCTGTTCCTGTACAGCGCAGCCACAGCCCGTGGAGGGAGTTTGGTGGGGCGGAGAGGCGGGGCGGGGAAGGGGCAGGGTGGGGGTGCTAAAAACCGGAGTATGGATAATTAAAGGTAAGTAAACAATTTAATAAATAAAACGAATTTTGTAGCGCACCCTGCATCACATTTTGTGATGCAGGGCACGCTACGAAATTCGTTTTATTTATTAAATTGTTTACTTACCTTCAATTATCCATACTCCGGTTTTTAGCACCCCCCACCATGCCCCTCCCCCGCCCCGCCTCTCCGCCCCACTGAAACTCCCTCCACGGGCTGCGGCTGGTACAGCGCCGGGAAACCCTTTTGGGTAGCTGCGCGCTGATATACAAATTTAAAAAAAAGAGAGATAATACATCAACTGGTGAAAATTGGCTGCAGTTGACGTAAGCCTGAAAGGCATAATAGCCAAACAGCATGATAAACACTGTTACATTATTTCTGTCTGGATGGAGCACAATCTGGTGGTTTAAGAGGCCAAACTGATGAGTGAGAACCACTCTACACCCGTGGTTTTGGCTAAATTCTCATCGATTTTGGGAAGAGGGAACTTATCCCCCAAAATATTTCTATTTGTGTCTCTAATGTCTATGCATAGTGTCACATGACCATTGGCCTTGCACTCTTGCACAAAGTGAGCCAATCAGTCCATGGCCTTCAGGACTGGTGAAACAAGTGAGTTCAAACTCACAAAAGGTATCCTACTCCCCTATAAATAATTATAAAATGATGACCTGGTTTCATTGCTCCTATGGGATTACTAAGTATTTTTACTGTGGACCCTCACACACGCTATTGGTGTTATATTTCATAATAGGGTCCCTCAAAACCAGGGTGGGCTCAACCATCTTCCAAGGAGCACTTTGGATAATGTTCTAATCATAACGGGGGAGTAAATATTAAATATAACTCATGGTCATCCCGGGATCCCTTTATTTTGCGTACCACTGGTATAGTTAACAAGCATTTGCAATTAAATGGGTCTTGCATTTGTGAAAGTTAGAGCTATTGGCCTTGTAAATGACAATGTGTTTTACATATTTTGTTTGCAGTGGAATGATCATGTAGGAAAAAAGTGCACGCTATACCAAATTATAGTAAAAAAATGCACCAGCTTCACGAAAACAGGGTTTATAATTGTATCTTTTTGCATGTATTAGAGAACGTTCTCTGACAAAAGGATACCTGTATTTTTAACACGTTATTTTGAAATGACTGGGTTAAAAACAAGCATTAGCAAACATGCATTTCTGCAAATTTATGCAAAAGAAAATAAAAGTATACAAAAAATAGTAAAAAAATTAAAGGAGAGACTAGCCTAAAGCCCTGAAGTGCACTTCTTCTCACTTGTAATCTGGTAAAATGGTGCAGGAGAGACAATGGCTGAAGCAGGCTGGCACATTGCTCAATGCTTTATGCAGAAGTATGTCGAAGCAAGATGTCATTGGCAATGTCACAGACCAGTGAATGAAGAGGACAATCTAAAGCCCGTCTATATGTTTATCTGTGTATATATTTCGAGTTATGATTTTTATTTAATGCATGTCTGTGGCTAGACAGGTAAAACTTTTTCTCTCTTGGCTAGACGCAAACCAGGATCTATCTTATGGAGAGTTCTAACATCCTGAGATTTTTCAATCACATGATGCTTATGAGAAGGACGAATCCTATATGAAAGATATGTACAGGTTAAGATGGTTCCACACCTTTCCACATGTTTAAAATGGGCTACATGTTTGACGCATGTTTGTGACTCTCACAAGCTACACCCAGCACTTCCCAAAGAGATCACACCCTTCTAACGAGGCACTTAAGAAGGTCTCTACAGTTACACTTTCATCACCGAAGTGCTTTACCACCTCAACCGGAGTGTAAAGTGCTATAAAAATACAGCAACACAACAATTTACTATCAAATAAATCTAGCCTACTGTAACTTACCTGCCTTAAATAAAATATTGTGGTCCTGTTGACAGACATTTGCAATCTGAAATTGATTTGCAATTATATGCCATATTAGCAATTAGTTTGCACTGACCGACATTTGAATATTGGTGACAGTATTCATTGTGCACACTTGGTGCTGCTAGAAGCCCTGGGGAGGCACTGAGGTGATACAGAGATCCACATTTGCGTGCAGGGTAAGAGTTGAATGCAGACTGAGGTACTCAGCAGAGCATGTCCAGAGATGGATGTACGTCGTTACAACGCATGCTTTTACAATGCATGCCTTTACGACGCAAGTTTTACAACGCAAGTCGTTACAACGACTTGCGTTGGGGGGCGCTGGATAGTGAATAGTTTAATTTACTATTCCAACTCTAGTCTCCGTGGATAGTAGGGAAGGTGTTGGATAGTAAATTAAAACTATTCCCTATCCTAGAGCGCCCTTCAGCGCAAGTCGTTGTAAAAGTTGCGTTGTAATGGTTGCGTCGTAAAGGTACTTTGTTGTAAAAGTTGCATTGTAAACGCTGTTCCCCCAAGAGATGGAGCTAAAAGAGCAACCATGGGGACCCAGGCAGAGATGGGAGGTAAAGGGTGTAGAGAGCCATAAGAGACTCAGAGGCTGAACAGGCAGGCAGAATGAATCAAGAACTATACAGCAAAGAAACAGAACACAGGCCACCAAGGTGGGAGGGGGTGTTTAAGAGCAGCAATTGGCTGCCCAGACACAGGCAATGGCAAGCGAAAGGATGAGCATGGAGTGGAATGAATTAGTACAACGCAGAAAACCCATGGCCTATTTCAATATAGCTACTGGCATGAGACAGAGCAAAAGATGTGACGTGGCTACGAAAGCACACTAGCAGAGGCCGCGAGTAACCACAGACAGCATGGGCAAAGATAAAGGAGGATCACGGGGGCGGGAAGATAAGCCACCATACCACACACCCCGAGGCAGAGTCTGCAAGTACCACAGATACGAGGTGCACAGGGAGAGTGTTAACACTTGAGAGCACATGAAGAGAGGACAGACCATGCAGTGTACAACAGTCTTGTCACCGATTAGGCTCCATGGAGCAGGCACTGCCATTTCTTTCAATAAAATCCTGCATACTAGTGCACGGTACCTGTGTTGAGCCTCACAGGTACTCACTGCAGCCTTCGCATGACTAAGACCTTGTGCCCCTGGGGGGCGTTGCTAACACGAAAAATGTATGTTTGGCATTCCATCCGGGCACCAGATATCTCATTGACAGAACCAGGTCCTCAGTATTCTTTTACAACAATATTATTTAAATGCCATGATCAACATGACTGTACAAGAATCGGTTTCTTTTCAATATTATCAAGGCGCCATGTTTAATGAACACTAGCATTTCATAAAAGTTAGCAACGGCCACTGGGTGCCGCACATCCTCCAACAATGGAGAAAACAGCATTAAAGTGACAGCAACTCACCTGCGATCCATGCTACAGGACCCGCTGATAAAACAGCTACGAAAACATTGTGTCCGTCCGATTGGCCTTTATTTATGGTGAGCTATGTTCGTTTGAGCTGGAATTTATGCTATTCTAAAGTTACTTTCTTCACCATAATGATAAGCCATATAAAGCAGTAGTGAGTGCAGAGCACTGCTGATGGGGATAGATGCAGCGACGGGAGATGGTGGTGTAGTGCACCACACGGAGAGACAAACAGGGGCACGAAGACACGCAGCTGCAGCCATGTGGATAGGAGCAGCGACGGCGCAATTAGGTGCTGATGAGCAGGGGCACCGAACTCGCAAGATAGGCTTGTGGTGCAGAGAAGAGCAGCAGTACAAAACAAGGAAGTAGTTCCTAAATAAAAAGATAACAGCCCAGCAGCGGAACTAAACTGTAGTTGGTCAGTGCTGCTTTCTGCAAAACAGAAGCAAAATGGAAGTGACGTATCAGACCACCAGTCAATCAATGAGCGAGATAAGAAGAGCAATGCCAGATGTAACCAATGGCAAGCAACAAAACAAATAGAAATGCAAGGGGTGGAGTTTCACCACTAATACCGATTACTTGATGCCTCAGAGAGGGAGCGCATGCTCTGCATCTGCGAGAAATGTAAGTAAACTTCAGGTTAATTAAAGTCAGGGTTACTAAGCCTATACCCTTGTGATAAGTGAACATCTTTCAGACCTTCTTTGTGTTCCACCTAGGGTCTTCAGCTTTCATCAGGACTAATGGTGGGTGAATCTCCATTTCCAATCGAATTTCACTATTTTGGTCTCTGATGTCAGGTGTGTCACTCTTCAGTTGTCACAACACAGGACATAAGGCAAACATTAAATAATTAGGCTGGCCTACTTGCTGAAAAACCAGTGTTGGTGGCATTACAGGTTCTCATGACACACAACCCTTGGAGTGATTGTGTCTTCAAGGATGTATCCCACCACCCTCATTTCTAAATGTTTGTCTTCTGTCCTATGTGGTGTCAATTGACAAGTGAAAGACCGACATCAAATTGTTTCATCTTTTCTAAGCAAAGTTTGAGGAAATTATAGCAAAATTATACAATTTCAATAAATGTTTCGTAAATCTGTGTAAAAGGCCACCGGCGATGCCGGAAGTTCAGAAATGGAAATTGTATGCGGCCCATCCTTTTTTGAAGCATTTCTTTTCATTTCAACATTTTTTTATGTCATTTATTTCATCCTACACCTTCAAAGTAGATTTCCAATCAGTGTTATGACTGAGACTTTGCTAGAAAGGAGCAGGGTCGAAAAATCACGCAAATCTCACACTAAGGTCAGTAGAGCTACAGAGTTTAAAGGCTCCCAGACCAACGCCGACACTTACGGGCAGATATACAAGCCCCTTGCGCCACTTTTGTGTCATTTTTAAAATGGGAAAAATGACGCAAAAGTGGCGCAAGAGGCTTGTAAATCTGCCCCGTAGAGTATAGACATTCACAAGTTCTTATACAAAATCGATCACACAAATCATACAGGCAATGGTCTCAGACAGCAGGAGTGATTAGCACTCAAATGTTAGCTTTGAGAACATTCATACTTGTGAATGCAATCATTTAATTCCTAAACATTAGCTTTTCAGTTCATGAAAATATACACACATTTTTGTATCAAATGCAAGATTTTTATTTCGTAAAAATAAACGCAGCTCCTAAAAACAAAAGATCATCATTTATATGACAGAATATTATTTTGTCTTGAAATATCCATTTTGTATCTTTAGTGAATGTATGGCTGGTACCCAGTCAGCAATTTGCCATTGTCATCAAATAGTCACTTGTACTACTAATGCACAAGTCTGGAGGCTGCCTTGGAAGTCCATGTGATACCACCTGATGAGATAGGTGCCAACAGTGTACCATGGAATATCACCATAATATCAGATGTCACAAGAAGCACTGTACAACAGTTGGATATTAACATTCAACAAACGCCCTTAGTATGCCAAGATTTACCAACATAATACTTTGGGCATTGGTGGATGACATTATGCCAGGAGTCTCCACCTCTATTTCAGGGACAGCACCATGCCAGGTTTCCACAACTTATCCAATGGATACTCACACTATGCAATTAAAAGCATTGTTCCAGGGGTAGCCCAATACAAGGGGTGGGCAGAATCATGCCTTGGGTGACCAACATGTGGCAAAAATGCACTAGCAATATACCTAACAAAATCAGGTGGTTGTGAGATTTAAACACATCTTTACTTATGCATGAGGTACATTTTACTCAATAATCGTGACCTCAAACTTGTTTTAGTAATGATTGAACACAAACAATTTTTAAACTTTCACATTTGGTGCGATAAAAGAAAGGACAATCCACATTCAACTCTATGAATATACAGTGAAAAATATTTGAAAAACATGTTTGAAATATGGAAAGATAAATCAAATATACATTGTGATAATGCAAACTTTTTACATCAACTAGACTAAAATTGCACCTTCACCAATCCAAGATTTTACAACACCAGAACATTACATTCACAGAAAATGCTCTTAGCACTGGAACCTATAAAGGGTCCAGAGTTATTCAATATGGGTTTCCAATAGTTTCTTTAGACAAATGAATTTATACATCCATATTGATACTGGGGGTTCTCTTCGGGACAATGATTTGGTGAATTCTTAGTGGGCACAACAAAAGGTTTTGATTCTGATTTATCAGTGGTCAAGGTTATTAGAGATTTGTACTTGTGCACCATATCAAAGGTGCAAACAGGCTTTTCTGAATTGCTCATGTTGTTCTGTGAGTCTCTTTAATTGTTATTTGTTCAGAAGTGGATTCTGGAGCCCAGTGTGATTCAATTACAAAAGCTTGTTAGGGCTCCCTCTGGAGCCATGTAGCAGGAGAACGATGTGAACAACAAAATATACAACACAAAACCTCATACCTGATTTTTGACATCATACGTTGATTAATAAAAATATCCCACAGATGAGCAGTTGTTTTACTTTTTTTATTATAAAATGATAAAAATTCATTATCTCTCTTTTTTGTAACATATAGGTACATTATAAATCACATACAGTCAATTCAACCTATTTACAATATTATTTGGAATTCATCTCAGACAAAGGAGCTCCAATCTAATAGGGAGAGAACCACAACATTTCGGTACATGTCTCCACAAAAGAACATCAACAGACAAAAAGAACATATAATCAAAACTAACAATATTACATATTTCGGAAATACCATGTACCATCCTTCATCAAGGCGCTGATTTCATATGATGCTTGAAAATCAGAACAACAGTCTATCTAAAATTTTATTTATCATATTATGCAAATACATTTGAAGGTTCTGTATGATCTATATATACAACTCTGTGGGATCAAAGAGAGCATAAAGAATAATTCAAAACATAATATAATCATGTCACCATTGCTAAAATCACCGAGGAGCAAGTCAAATTCAGAAGTGAGATCCACAGAACCAAATAAGTGCCAAAAAGATAGTAGTTCCCATCACCACTCATAAACCTATATTAACCCAGTGTACAGAGAAAATTCTGTGTGACAGAAAAGTATAAATACCCTGTGACAGAGAATTAAATATAAGGAAATAAGTATACTCATAGAAAGTCATATTTCATAAAACAGGGCTTAAAGAGTAGAGCCAAAATACTACTCTACATACTTTTCAAAGATGTTCAAATTGAAAGGCAATCATAGGTATCCGCAGGGCTCTGCGGGTGCCTTTTAGAGCAGCCTAACCAACAGCTAGGGATAAAATCTGAAAAATAGTCAGAGGCTTAAAAGACTTGACTTAGCCTCCGCTATAGGGTTTGTTTCAAGATAGATAAACAGAAATGGCATGCCTACATTTTTAGAATCAAGCACATTAGACACCCTGTGGCAGCCGGACCCACGATGCGATCTTCAGATTAAAAGCATTATGCAGACTAAAATACAAAGGAAACGGGAAAAGAATCACTTTTCAATACCCTCCTACTTTATCTTGATAATATCAGGAAAAAAGGGTTCGATATCTATACATATTTGCAAATTCTGGAAAGTGCTCTTATTGAATATCCAAAAGCGTTTTTCTAGATTCCAGGTCTAAACCTCAAATAGTGGCTGAGTAGAAGCAAAATAAACAAACGTAAATCACTCAACCCAGCGAGTACCCGATATTCTCCAGTTCAAGAGATCCTAAAAACGATCAGACTTAAAGGTTTGAGAACGATAGGATGTGACATCTCTATGAATACAGGAATGTAAATAGTCGTCTTTGATACAACCATGGAACCTCCTCAGCGGGATTCAAAATTAGCTGAAAGAAATATTAAAATAGGTATATAAATGCCCCCAGTCAACCGACGACAAAACTATTAGATTATGGAATGAAGCCTCACACTACAGTGTCTAAATAGTATACCACACAGGGGCGTAACACAAGACCACGCAGCCCCCGCGGTTCGGGGGGCCCCGTGGTCCTGGGGGCCCCGGCCCCCCTCGGCAGAGGAGTGTCATAATAATGACAATAGCCTGCCGTCAATGCGCTGGAATTGCTGGCTCTCTGCACGGGTGACAGGCCATAATTAAAACGGGCCCTCTGCCTCAAAGACCGAGGCTAGGCGTGCGCAGCCGCAGTGATGCACGCACGTTCACGTTTTGTGCGCCAACTGCGTGCCATCAGCAGTGATCTGCAGGGTGAGACAGGGTAGGTAATGCATGCAGAGTAAACTGCACATGTAATTGCACCGGCCGTCTGAGCCTGCCCCCCATGGATGCTACCAAAGCAGCCAGCCTGCAAGCAACTTCGTAAAGTCACGTCTCCTTCCATCTCTCCTCAGGTAAAAAGCTTTCCTCTATTCATTCTGGCCTGGTGTGCAATGAATATTCTCGGCTAAAAGGGTGGTATTATCCCAAATAATCCGCGCCCAAGCGTATTAATTATTTGAAACCAGTCCCGTGCTCGGACTAAGATTTTTGTTTGTTTTTTAAACTTCTGGAGACACTTCTAGAGGGGAAGTTGCTAAGCAAGAACAGAGCGTTTTTATGATTTGCAACAGAATCGTTCACCAGTTTGCAAGCAAAAAAAAAAGTTTAATGTTTTTGGTAAAAATTTGCGTTATGTGGCACATTTGCCTCTGCTCATTTTCATTCAGGGTGTACCTTCGTTATGTAATTTTTTTTATTCAGTGAATTATGCAGCTTTAACACCTACATCTCGGGTCTCAAGTTTATGCCTGTTGATGGCAAGCGTTTTGGAATTCAGTGCTGAGCCTATAATACAAATTCACTGTTTATTAGACCCCATAAGCCACAGACTCGGATTGATAAGGGGGGCAATCGCTGATTCTCTTCCCCTAGCGCACAACGAGAAAGGATGCTGTTTGTTACAGCTTTAACAAACATATCCTGAGCCTGAACCCATCCACGTGAAGTCAGACCAGTGGGATTTGTTTGAGGCAGAATGAAAATGGATTGCTCCAACTGTCACAGCACGAGGTGTGTCTGCTGTCTGGCTTCCTCCAGGCGTGAATGAGGCCCCAATGAGCTGCTGATGGGAAGCCTTTAGCACTTGCTTTGCGGAAGACTGCCACAGGGTAGAGGAGTGGTGGGGATGGCGAAGGCCAGCGAGAGAGCTTCTCAGTTTATTTTTGTCCCTCTCCACGCAACAGGCAGTGATACATCAGTTTATGCTCTTCTTCTTTGTCTGCAAGATATCAATTACTGCAGACAGCGGGGACAGGTGTGGCAGTGGTTGACTTTGAAGTCCCAGCGTCAGTTCAACATCCTGTGATTCTGGGCAAATCACTTAATCTACATGAACCTAAAGAAATTAAAGACTCTCTAATGTGTTATCTGGTGCTCATGTAAGGTGCTCCAGTGCCTCTGGGACAAATTCTTGCTATTCAAAACTGCATTTTAGGAAAGTGACACTTTTTATTTTTTGCATTTACACATTAGCATCATTTCCTTTCCCACATCGTACATGTGATGCGAACAGCAAGCAAAACAAAAAAACAGATGCATCTTTCACCAGCCTCTAAGCATTGGAGGGGAGGTCCTCTTAAGTACTGCAAAAAATAAAATGATTATCCAAAAAGCCTTGGGTGAGTGGAAAAGGCAGTCAAGGTCTATGCCATGCCAGGTCATGTTTCCCAGCGAACATTAATCAAAACATCGACAGCAAATTTATGGTTAAAAAATCTAATTAAATGAGTTGTTGGATAATTGTGTGCTTCCAAAGTATATTTTTTCATTTGGAATGTTAATTGTCTATTTAAGTACTGGCCCTACAAGCTTTAAAATACTTTTATCACCACAAAAATCATATTCCACTATACTAATTCACCACTAATCCCTTATGGGTCCCAGAGTAGCGTGCTAATCGCCAAAAAAGCTCTTCAACACCTCAGAAGAGGTAAGCCAGCATTATATAAATGCAAACCTTTTTTCCCTCTTCTATCGCTCCGCTACCTTTCTGCATCCACCTGAATAACACATCCACCACTCAAACTACTTTCATATTTCACTATGCTAACCTTTAACACTAATCCTTTATGGGTTCCGGAGTAGCGTCCTACTCACCAATAAAGCGCTTCAACACCCCATCAGGTTTACAAGCGCTATACAATGCAAAACTTTTTCCTTTTCTACCTCTCCCCAACCCTTCTCAATCCAAATAACTAACTAACATATCCACCACTCAAACTACTTTCATATTTCACTATACCAATTCAACACTAATCCTTATGGGTTAAAGAGTAGCGTGCTACTCACCCAAAAAAAAGTGCTTTAACACCCAATCAGGGGTAACAAGCGCTATATGTATATATGTATACAAACCTTTTTCCTCTTCTATCCTTCCGCTATCCTTCCGAATCCAAATAACTGACTAACCTATTCACCACTTTAATTACTTTCATATTTCACTGTACTAATTCAACACTAATCCTTTATGGGTCCCGGAGTAGCGTGCTACTCGCTGAAAAAGTGCTTCCACGCCTCGTCTGGGGTAGTAAGCGCTATATAAATAAATTACAATACAATCATGTGAGTCAGACATGCAGCTCGGCATGGCACCTTGCGCACACTGAAAGCAATCCCATCTTACAGGTTGAATAAAAACCAATTTGAACTCTTAACTAATACTCCACACAAAGATTGTCCTTTCAGACTTATCAACTGCCTTGGGACCTATTTAAGACCAAAGTAAAAAAGGGAAACACCAACCGGGATAAGCGGCAGGGCAAACCTGGTTGGTATTCGAAGGAGTGTCGAGCTAGAAAGAGAGCACTGATATTGGCTGTAAAAAGTGGAGATGCAACCTTAATAGCCACCAAACGCAAGAGTTATAAAGCGGAGCTTAAAACAGCAAGGAGAGACTGGGAAGATGACTTTTGGCAGGAACTCCGTATCGCCAGTGGTGGAAAAAACGCAAAAGGTTTCTGGGACTTAATTCGCAAGAAAAATAGACCCCTAGATACAGTCATCACCTGTAACATAACTGAGGATCTCTGGTACTCACATTTTTCGAAACTGTATACAGCGCCAGTAGCTGAAGCGTTAAATTTCGCATTACCACAGATCCCTCGAGGTGACGAGAGCTATGATGAAAGTCTGTTTACCAAGAAAGAAGCGGAAGGTGCTATAAAATCTCTCGCCCCGCGCAAAGCGGCTGGTCCCGATGGGCTTCCGGGCGACCTGCTTCGTGCAGACTTAGGCGATTGGAGTATGTTAATCTCATCAGTATTGAACGCCGCCATGGTGGGTGCTCCACTGCCCGCCTCTTGGCCGCCGAAGTGGTCCCTCTGCACAAAAAAGGCTCAAGAGAAGACCCTGGGAACTACAGGCCGATCAGCCTGATAGATTGTTCGCAAAAAGTAGCAGGCAAGGTCCTCCTAACCAGAGTACAGCAGTGGGCAGATGAAAACAGGATACTTTCGGATCTCCAAGCAGGGTTCCGAACTGGTACAGGAACAATCGAACAATCGTTAAGGCTATTCATGATTCACTGGAAGGTCGTCACGATTGGGAAGGGCACTTTATATCTTGCCTTCATCGACCTCCGGACGGCCTTCGACTTGGTTCCCAGAAATAACTTATGGAAGGTTCTTAGTGATCTTGGCTTGCCACCTTACCTGCTCTACTTGATCATGAAGTTCCACGAAAAAAACTATGCCCAAATTCGCTGGGGTCCGAACGGTCAAAAGACCTCAAGAATAGATGTGAATAGAGGCGTCCGGCAAGGGTGTGTTCTTGCCCCAACACTCTTTTCGCTCTATGTTAACGGGGTGGTGGACCACTTGTCAAGGATATCAGCAGATGCACCTCGCTTGGCAGGTCGCTTAATTCCCACCCTGCTTTTTGCGGACGATACTTTGCTTCTGTCAAAATCGCCAATGGGCCTACAACAGCTTCTCTCTGGTTTTGATGACTTTTGTAAACAAAGAGGACTTTGTATAAACACAGACAAAACAAAGTATCTTATCTTGAATCCCCCGCAAAAACTTGGCCCTCCTCCAACACTGGGCTCGGTTGCTCTGGATAGGACCAAGACTTTCGATTACCTGGGTATCCGGCTGGTAGATTCTATGAAATGGGACCAGCACCTGACCAAAATGCTGCTAAATTTGAAAAAAGTAACCGGGACCCTGCTGAAAGAGCAGAGAGCTGCCTCAACTAAACCTATAGCTGCAGTTTTGGACATTTACTCGGCCAGAGGAGTAAGCGCCGCTCTGTATGGGGCGGAACTTTGGGGAATGTCAAACTCGAAAGATCTTACTCGAGCTGAGAACACCTTCTTGAGAAGCTTGATGTCCCTTGGTCCTTCTGTCCCCATCCTGCCACTGCAATTGGACATGGGCTGTCGGGCGATTGAAGATCTAGCAAAGCTACGCCCTTTGCTTTTGTGGGCCCGCATCTGGAGAGTCCCTGAGCTCTCAAGTTATGCGGATGGCCTGCGGGAGATAATGAGATCGACAGGTTGGGCGAAAATAAAGTGGCTAACGGATATTAAAGCACTACTCACCAATCTGGGGCTGGAAGAAGCATGGCACCAACAGTCAGCCCCGCCCAAATCAACGATAAAACAGCTTTATTGGAATTGGGTGGTAAGTAGAAGGAACTCTTCTGCCTCGATCTGTAAGTCGACCAGAAATTTTATGGAGTCCAAAGATGTCCCCATTAGAGAACTGTATCTGGACATAATCTCAGCCCCTTGGGAAAGATCCCTGTATTTTAAATTTAGAATTGGTCTTCTCCCTGTAAAGGATCTTACTAGCCACTGGAACATTCCCTACCAGACTGCTCCATGGTGCCCCTTCTGCCCACAGCGCCATGAATCTGTCCCTCACTTTTTATTTGAGTGCCCTGCCTATAAAGTTCCAAGGATGAAATGGTTAAAACCCCTGTGTCGTACACTGGGAACTAGACATTGCAATGAGGCACTAAGGATTCTTGTTTCAGACACTCGCACTTTTTATGCATGCGCCACCTCGAAGTATCTTGGGTGGGCATGGCGGATTCGGTCAAAAAGACTTAGACAAATTGTTTAATTATGTTTTTATTTTTACGGCCTGTTCTATAACCATGCCTATTTTAGGTAATTTAAATATTCTTCCCTTAAAATAAAAAAAAATAATAGTAAAAATTGCAGACTTAGATCATGCAAGGGGTTTCTTTTTAAAATACGTTTTTATCTTTAAATGCTTTGAAATGAATTTTACTTGTATGTATGCTTTTAAAGATATTCTATATGTCGAAATAAAGCCTTTTTGACTTGACTTGACTTGAAATTCTTAACTAATACTCCACACAAAGTTTGTCCTTCAGACTTATCAACTGCCTTGGGAAATGTTGGTTGGAAATCCTGGCTTGATCTATGTGTCGACAAAGACAAAGAGGTGGAGTGCTGGAATTTATGCTATCCTAAAGTTACTTCCTTCGCCATAATGATAAGCCATATAAAGCAGCAGTGAGTGCAGCGCACTGCTGATGGGGATAGATGCAGCGACAGGAGATGGTGGTGTAGTGCACCACACAGAGCGACAAACAGGGGCACAAAGACACGCAGCTGCAGCCATGTGGATAGGAGCAGCGACGGCGCAATTAGGTGCTGATGAGCAGGGGCACCGAACACACAAGCTAGGCTAGTAGTGCAGGGAAGAGCAGCAGTACAAAACAAAGAAGTAGTCCCTAAAGAAAAACATAACAGCCCAGCAGCGGAACTAAACTGTAGTTGGTTGGTGCTGCTTTCTGCAAAACGTAAGCAAAATCGAAGTGACGTATTGGACCACCAGCCAATCAATGAACGAGATAAGAAGTGCAATGCCAGATGTAACCAATGGCAAACGACAAAACAAATAGAAACGCAAGTGGTGGAGTTTCACCACTAATACCGATTACTTGATGCCTCGGAGAGGGAGCGCCTGCTCTGCCTATAAGAGAAATGTAAGTAAACTTCAGGTTAATTAAAGTCAGGGTTACTAAGCCTATACCCTAGTGATAAGTGAACATCTTTCAGCCCTTCTTTGTGTTCCACCTAGGGTCTCGAGCTTTCAGCAGGACTAATGGTGGTTGAATCTCCATTTCCAATCTAATTTCACTATTTTGGTCTGTGATGTCAGGTGTGTCACTCATCAGTTGTCACAACACAGGACATAAGGCAAACATTAAAAAAATAGGCTCGCCTACTTGCCTGAAAAACCAGTGTTGGTGGCATTACAGGTTCTCATGACGCACAACCCTTGGAGTGTCTTCAAGGATGTATCCCACCACCCTCATTTCTAAATGTTTGTCTTCTGTCCTGTGTGGTGCCAAGTGACAGACCAACATCAAATTGTTGCATCTTTTCTAAGCAAAGTTTGAGTAAATTATAGCAAAATTATACAATTTAAATAAATGTTTTGTAAATCTGTGTAAAAGTCCACCGGCGATGCAGGAAGTTCAGAAATGGAAATTTTATGCTGCCCATCCTTTTTTGAAGCATTTTTTTTCATTTCAACTTTTTTTATTTCATTTATTTCATCCTACACCTTCAAAGAAGATTTCCAATCAGTGTTATGACTGAGACTTTGCTAGAAAGGAGCAGGGTCGAAAAATCACGCAAATCTCACACTAAGGTCAGTAGAGCTACAGAGTTTAAAGGCTCCCAGACCAACGCCAACACTTACGGGCAGATTTATAACCCCCTTGCGCCACTTTTGTGGCATTTTTAAAATGGGAAAAATGACGCAAAAGTGGTGCAAGAGGCTTGTAAATCTGCCCCGTAGAGTATAGACATTCACAAGTTCCTATACAAAATCGATCACACAAATCATACAAGCAATGGTCTCAGACAGCAGGAGTGATTAGCACTCAAATGGTAGCTTTGAGAACATTCATACTTGTGAATTCAATCATTTAATTCCTAAACATTAGCTTTTCAGTTCATGAAAATATACACACATTTTTGTATCAAATACAACATTTTTATATCGTAAAAATAAATGCAGCTCCTAAAAACAAAAGATCATCATTTATATGACAGAACATTATTTTGTTTTGAAATATCCATTTTGTATCTTTAGTGAATGTATGGCTGGTACCCAGTCAGCAATTTGCCATTGTCATCAAATAGTCACTTGTACTACTAATGCACAAGTCTGGAGGCTCCCTTGGAAGTCCATGTGATACCACCTGATGTGATAGGTGCTAACAGTGTACCATGGAATATCACCATAATAGCAGATATCACAAGAAGCACTGTACATTAGGTGGATATTAACATTCAACAAATGCTCTTAGTATGGCAATATTTACCAACATAATACTTTGGGCATTGGTGGATGACATTATGCCAGGAGTCTCCACCTCTATTTCAAGGACAGCACCATGCCAGGTTTCCACACCTTATCCAATGGATACTCACACTATGCACTTATAAGCATTGTTCCAAGGTTAGCCCAAATTTGGTGTGATAAAAGAAAGGACAATCCACATTCAACTCTATGAATATACAGTGAAAAATATTTGAAAAACATGTTTGAAAAATGGAAAGATGAATCAAATATATATAGTGATAATGCAAACTTTTTACATCAACTAAACTAAAGTTGCACCTTCACCAATCCAAGATTTTACAACACCAGAACATTACATTCACAGAAAATGCTCTCAGCACAGGAACCTATAAAGGGTCCAGAGTTATTCAATATGGGTTTCCAATAGTTTCTTTAGACAAAGGAATTTATACATCCATATTGATACTGGGGGTTCTCTTCGGGACAATGATTTGGTGAATTCTTAGGGGGCACAACAAAAGGTTTTGATTCTGATTTATCAGTTGTCAAGGTTGTTAGGGATTTGTACTTGTGCACCATATCAAAGGTGCAAACAGGCTTTTCTGAATTGCTCATGTTGTTCTGTGAGTCTCTTTAATTGTTATTTATTCAGAAGTAGATTCTGGAGCCCAGTGTGATTTCCTTACAAAAGCTTGTTAGGGCTCCCTCTGGAGCCATGTAGCAGGAGGACGATGTGAACAACAAAATATACAACACATAACCCCATACCTGATTTTTGACATCATACATTGATTAATAAAAATATCCCACAGATGAGCAGTTGTTTTACTTTTTTTATTATCAAATGATAAAAATTAATTATCTCTCTTTTTTGTAACATATAGGTATATTATAAATCACATACAGTCAATTCAACCTATTTACAATATTATTTAGAATTCATCTCAGACAAAGGAGCCTCAATCTAATAGGGAGAGAACCACAACATTTCGGTACATGTCTCCACAAAAGAACATCAACAGACAAAAAAGAACATATAATCAAAACTAACAATATTACAAAGACTAACAGAAATACAATACACTCCTACTAAGGACGCAATTACAAATCACTCAACATATTTCAAATATACACTTCACAACCAACACCATTGCTCCGACGCGCGTTTCGGAAATACCATGTACCATCCTTCATCAGGGCGCTGATTTCATATGATGCTTGAAAATCAGGACAACAGTCTATCTAAAATTTTATATATCATATTATGCAAATACATTTGAAGGTTCTGTATGATCTATATATACAACTCTGTGGGAACAAAGAGAGCATAAAGAATAATTTAAAACATAATATTATCATGTTACCATTGCTAAAATCACAGAGGAGCAAGTGAAATTCAGAAGTGAGATTCACAGAACCAAATAAGTGCCAAAAAGATAGTAGTTCCCATCACCACTCATAAACCTATATTAACCCAGTGTACAGAGAAAATTCTGTGTGACAGAAAAGTATAAATACCCTGTGACAGAGAATTAAATATAAGGAAATGAGTATACTCATAGAAAGTCATATTTCATAAAACAGGGCTTAAAGAGAAAAGAGCCAAAATACTACTCTACATACTTTTCAAAGATGTTCAAATTTAAAGGCAATAATAGGTATCCGCAGGGCTCTGCGGGTACCTTTTAGAGCAGCCTAACCAACAGCTAGGGATAAAATCTGTAAAAATAGTCAGAGGCTTAAAAGACTTAACGTTAGCCTCCGCTATAGGGTTTGTTTCAAGATAGATAAACAGAAATGGCATGCCTACTTTTTTAGAATCAAGCACATTAGATACCCTGTGGCAGCCGGACCCACGATGCGATCTTCAGATAAAAAGCATTATGCAGACTAAAATACAAAGGAAACGGGAAAAGAATCACTTTTGAATACCCTCCTACTTTATCTTGATAATATCAGGAAAAAAGGGTTCCATATCTATACATATTTGCAAATTCTGGAAAGTGCTCTCATTGAATATCCAAAAGCGGTTTTCTAGACTCCAGGTCTAAACCTCAAATAGTGGCTGAGTAGAAGCAAAATAAACAAACGTAAATCACACAACCCAGCGAGTACCTGATATTCTCCAGTTCAAGAAATCCTAAAAACGATCAGACTTAAAGGTTTGAGAACGATAGGATGTGACAACTTTATGAATACATGAATGTAAATAGTCGTCTTTGATACAACCGTAGAACCTCCTCAGCGGGATTCAAAATTAGCTGAAAGAAATATTAAAATAGATATATAAATGCCCCCAGTCAAACGACAACAAAACTATTAGATTATGGAATAAAGCCTCACACTAGAGTGTCCAAATAGTATACCATACAGGGGCGTAACACACGCCCACGCAGCCTCCGCGGTGCGCGGGGGGCCCCGTGGTCCTGGGGGCCCCGGGCCCCCTCGGCAGAGGAGTGTCATAATAATGACAATGGCCTGTCGTCCATACGCTGGAATTGCTGGCTCTCTGCACGGGCGACAGGCCATAATTAAAACGGGCCCTCTGCCTCAAAGACGGAGGCTAGGCGTGCGCAGCCGCAGTGATGCACGCACGTTAATGTTTTGTGCGCCAACTGCGTGCCATCAACAGTGATCTGCAGGGTGGGACAGGGTAGGTAATGCATGCAGATAAAACTGCACATGTAATTGCACCGGACGTCTGATCCTGCCCCCTATGGACGCTACCAAAGCAGCCAGCCTGCAAGCAACTTCGTAAAGTCACGTCTTCTTCCATCTCTCCTCAGGTAAAAAGCTTTCCTCTATTCATTTTGGCCTGGTGTGCAATGAATATTCTCGGCTAAAAGGGTGGTATTATCCCAAATAATCCGCGCGTAAGCGTATTAATTCTTTGAAACCAGTCTCGTGCTCGGACTAAGATTTTTGTTTGTTTTTTAAACTTCTGGAGACACTTCTAAAGGGGAAGTTGTTAAGCAAGAACAGAGCGTTTTTATGATTTGCAACAGAATCGTTCACCAGTTTGCAAGCAAAAAAAAACACGCCAGATTAATGTATTTGTTAAAGATTTGCGTTATGTGGCACATTTACCTCTGCTCATATTCATTCAGGGTGTACCTTCGTTATGTAATTTTTTTTATTGAGTGAATTATTCAGCTTTAACACCTACATCTCGGGTCTCAAGTTTATGCCTGTTGATGGTGAGCAGCTTGGAATTCAGTGCTGAGCCTATAATACAAATTCACTGTTTATTAGACCCCATAAGCCACAGACTCGGATTGATAAGGGGGGCAATCGGCTGATTGGCCTTCGGCGAGGCCAGTTGGTGGGCCATTTTGTTTTTGTTTACCATGGACTCTTCCCCTAGCGCACAACGAGAAAGGATGTTGTTTGTTACAGCTTTAACAAACATATCCTGAGCCTTAACCCATCCACGTAAAGTCAGACCAGTGGGATTTGTTTGAGGCACAATGAAAATGGGTTGCTCCATCTGTCACAGCACGAGGTGTGTCTGCTGTCTGGCTTCCTCCAGGCTTGAATGAGGTCCCAATGAGCTGCTGATGGGAAGTCTTTAGCACTTGCTTTGCAGAAGACTGCCACAGGGTAGAGGAGTGGTGGGGATGGCGAAGGCCAGCGAGAGAGCTTCTCAGTTTATTTTTGTCCCTCTCCACGCAACAGGCAGTGATACATCAGTTTATGCTCTTCTTCTTTCTCTGCAAGATATCAATTACTGCAGACAGCGGGGACAGGTGTGGCAGTGGTTGACTTTGAAACTGGGAAACAAGGTTTAAGTCCCAGCGTCAGTTCAAAATCCTGTGATTCTGGGCAAATCACTTAATCTACATGAACCTAAAGAAATTAAAGACTCTCTAATGTGTTATCTGGTGCTCATGTAAGGTGCTCCAGTGCCTCTGGGACAAATTCTTGCTATTTAAAACTGCATTTTAGGAAAGTGACACTTTTTATTTTTTGCAGTCAATCAATCAATCAATCAATCAATGCATTTATATAGCGCACTACTCACCCAGAGGGTCTCAAGGCGCTAGGGGAGGGGGGTATGCTACTGCTCGAACAGCCAGGTCTTGAGTTGCTTCCTGAAGGCGAGGTGGTCCTGGGTCAGGCGGAGGTGGGTCGGGAGGGAGTTCCATGTCTTGGCGGCGAGGTAGGAGAAGGACCGCCCCCTTGTGGTGGCTCTTCGGATGCGGGGGACGGCGGCGAGGGCGTGGCCGGTCGATCGAAGCTGGCATTTGGGAGTGTAGAAGTTGAGGCGGCTGTTGAGGTATCCTGGGCCTTGGTTGTGTAGGGCTTTGTGTGCGTGGGTGAGGAGTCGGAAGGTGATTCTCTTGTTGACCGGGAGCCAGTGCAGGTCTCTCAGGTGTCCGGAGATGTGGCTGTGGCGGGGGATGTCCAGGATGAGTCGTGCTGAGGCGTTCTGGATCCGCTGGAGTCTCTTCTGGAGTTTGGCGGTAGTTCCGGCGTAGAGGGAGTTGCCGTAGTCCAGACGGCTGGTGACGAGGGCCTGGGTGACCGTCTTCCTGGTCTCGGTGGGGATCCACCGGAAGATCTTACGTAGCATGCGTAGGATGTTGAAGCATGACGAGGAGACGGCGTTGACTTGTCTGGTCATGGAGAGCGAGGAGTCCAGGATGAAGCCAAGGTTGCGTGCGTGGTCTGTTGGTTTGGGTGCGCTGCCTAGGGCGGGGGGCCACCAGGAGTCGTCCCAGGCGGAGGGTGAGGATCCCAGGATGAGGACTTCCGTCTTGTCCGAGTTTAGTTTCAGGCGGCTGTTCTTCATCCATTCGGCTACCTCTTTCATCCCTTCGTGGAGGTTGGCTCTGGCGGTGGCGGGGTCGTTGGTGAGGGAGAGAATCAGCTGGGTGTCGTCGGCGTAGGAGATGATGTTGAGGTTGTGCTGGCATGCGATGTCTGCGAGGGGGTACATGTAGACGTTGAAGAGGGTTGGACTGAGCGAGGAGCCTTGAGGAACGCCGCAGATGACTTCGGTGGCTTCAGACCTGAACGGGGGGAGGCGGACTCTCTGTGTCCTTCCAGCGAGGAAGGAGGTGATCCACTCCAGTGCCTTCTCCTGGATTCCGACGTTGCTGAGTCGCTGCACTAGTGTACGGTGGCAGACAGTGTCGAAGGCCGCGGAGAGGTCTAGGAGGATGAGGGCTGCTGTTTCTCCGCTGTCGAGCAGTGCTCGGATGTCATCGGTGGCTGCGATCAGGGCGGTCTCGGTGCTGTGGTTGGCCCGGAAGCCAGACTGCGAGGGGTCGAGGGATCCGTTCGTCTCGAGGAAGGCGGCCAGCTGCTTGTTGACGGTCTTCTCGATGACTTTTGCAGGAAACGGGAGCAGCCAGATGGGGGCGGTAGTTCTTGAGGTCGGTGGGGTCGGCTGATGGCTTCTTTAGTAGAGCGCTGAGTTCGGCGTGCTTCCAGCTCTCCGGGAAGGTAGCGGTGTCGAAGGAGGTGTTGATGATGTCTCGCAGGTGGGGTGCGATGACAGTGTCGGCCTTGTTGAAGACGTGGTGAGGGCAGGGGTCGGTAGGAGATCCGGAGTGGATGGAGTTCATTGTGCGGACGGTGTCTTCGATGCTGATCGGGGTCCAGGTGCGGAGGGTGGTGGTGGGGCGGCGGTGGTTCGGTCGTGGCGTGCGTTGGTTGAGTGCTGAAGCTGTTGTGAATGTCCGCGATCTTGTTGTGGAAGTAGGAGGCGAGGGAGTTGCAGAGGTCTTGCGACGGGGTGATGTCGTTGTTTCCGGCGTTGGGGTTGGAGAGCTCTTTAACGATGTTGAAGAGTTCCTTGCTGTTGTGTGCGTTGTTGTCCAGTCGTTCCTTGAATGCGGTTTTCTTGGTGGCGTGGATGAGTTGGTGGTGTTTTCGGGTAGCGAGCTTGAGGGCAGTCATGTTGTCCGGTGTTGGGTCTCTGCGCCAGGTTTTCTCGAGGGCTCGGCAGTTCTTCTTGGAGCTCTTGAGTTCGTTGGTGAACCAAGGGGCTTTCTTGCTGCCGGGTCTGCTAGGCTGGGTCTTCAGAGGGGCGAGGTCGTCTGCGCAGTTGCTGATCCACTTGGCGAGGTTGGTGGCCACCTGGCTTGGGTTCGTTGCACCGGTGGGGGGGTTCATGCTCAGGGAGGTTGCGAGCTGGTCGGCTGTGATCTTGTTCCAGCTTCTGCGTGCAACCTGTTGCTGGTGGTGGTGGATCGTGGTCCTTCTGAAGCTGAAGTGGACGCAGCTGTGGTCCGTCCAGTGGAGTCCGGTGGCGTGGCTGAAGGCGATGTCCTTGCTGGATGAGAAGACGGGGTCGAGTGTGTGTCCGGCGTAGTGGGTGGGGGTGGTGACCAGCTGCTTGAGTCCCAGGTTTGCGAGGTTGTCCAGCAGGGTGGTGGTGTTGCGGTCGTTGTTGTTCTCCAGGTGGAAGTTGAGGTCCCCGAGGAGGATGTAGTCAACGGAGAGGAGGGCGTGCGGGCTGATGAAGTCGGCGATGTCTTCGCTGAATTGTGTGCGTGGTCCCGGGGGTCTGTAGATGAGGGTGCCTCTGAGGGTGGTCTTGGGGTTGATGTGGACCTGGAAGTGCAGGAGCTCGGCGGTTGTGAGGGTGTTGTCGGTGTTGGTCGTGATGCGGATGGTGTTCCTGTGGATGATGGCGATGCCTCCTCCAGTCTGGTTGATGCGGTCCCTTCGGATGATCTTGTAGCCGTCTGGGATGGCGATGGCGATGTCGGGCGCTGAAGAGGCGTTCATCCAGGTTTCCGTGAGGAAGGCGACGTCTGGTGAAGTTGTGTCGAGCAGGTTCCAGAGCTCGACGGCGTGTCTGTGGACGGAGCGGGTGTTGAGCAGGATGCATTTCAGGTGGTTGCTGCTGTTGCTCGTCTTGGTCTTGGTTGGTGCTGGAGTAGTGCAGGTCCGGATGCAGGTGAACTTGCAGGAGGTGCAGCAGAAGGGTCCGTGGGTGCGTCTCGGGGTGGCTCGGTAGCATCCTGGTATTCGGCCAGCGTTGAGTGCGTGGAGGGTGGCGGCGTCGTACGTCCGGCGGGTGGGCTGGGGTCTGCGGGGGCCAGGGGTCCGGGCGCTGGGCGCAGTCCAGGCGCAGACGGGCGTAGACGGGCTTACCTTTGGCGCACCTTCGGCGCGCTTGGGGCGCGCCCGCTGCGCGTAAACGCTGCGCGTTTGCCACTCTGCCATTAGAGGAGAGTGGGGGGGCGGAGCGAGGGAGGAGCAGCTGGGAGGCGGGAGCGGGGCGGCGAATGGGGATGGCTGTAGAGGGAAGGGGGCGGGGCCGCAGGGGGCAGCGGCGGGGAGCAGGGAGGTGGCGGGAAGCGCGGCAGGGGCCGGGAGAGACAGGAGGGGAACAAAAACACAGAGGAGCAAGAAATAAACTACACGGGGCACAGGAAAATACAAGGAGCAAAATCACAGACAATCGCAATACAATACAATACGAACGCGGCGTAGGCGGGGCAAGAGCACCGATCAGCGGTGCACAGGATCACAGCTGTTGGCAGTGGCGGCGCTGGTGTCAGCGAGGGGCAGCCTGAGCTCACTCCCGGGGAGTGTGCACGGTGCGAGGGGGTGACCGGCCCAATGGGACAGAGGTCACTGCTCTCCACCGTGTACACTACGCTCTATATGGTCCAGTGGGAGGGAGGAGCAGCTGGGAGGCGGGAGCGGGGCGGCGAATGGGGATGGCTGTAGAGGGAAGGGGGCGGGGCCGCAGGGGGCAGCGGCGGGGAGGTGGCGGGAAGCGCGGCAGGGGCCGGGAGAGACAGGAGGGGAACAAAAACAGAGAGGAGCAAGAAATAAACTACACGGGGCACAGGAAAATACAAGGAGCAAAATCACAGACAATCGCAATACAATACAATACGAACGCGGCACAGTAGCATCATTTCCTTTCCCACATCGTACATGTGAGGCGAACAGCAAGCAAAACAAAAAAACAGATGCATCTTTCACCAGCCTCTAAGCATTGGAGGGGAGGTCCTCTTAAGTACTGCAAAAAAAAATGATTATCCAAAAAGCCTTGGGTGAGTGGAAAATGCAGTCAAGGTCTATGCCATGACAGGTCATGTTTCCCAGCGAACATTAATCAAAACATCGACAGCAAATTTATGGTTAAAAAATCAAATTAAGTGAGTTGTTTGATAATTGTGTGCTTCCAAAGTTTATTTTTTCATTTGGAATGTTAATTTCTAATTTAAGTACTGGCCCTACAAGCTTTAAAATACTTTTATCACCACAAAAATCATATTCCACTATACTCATTCACCACCACTATGGGTCCCAGAGTAGCATGCTAATTGCCAAAAAAGCCCTTCAACACCTCAGAAGAGGTAAGCCAGCATTATATAAATGCAAACCTTTTTTCCCTCTTCTATCCCTCCGCTACCTTTCTGCATCCAACTGAATAACACATCCACCACTCAAACTACTTTCATATTTCACTATACTAACCTTTAACACTAATCCTTTATGGGTTCCGGAGTAGCGTGCTACTCACCAATAAAGCGCTTCAACACCCCATCAGGTTTACAAGCGCTATATAAATGCAAAACCTTTTCCTTTTCTACCTCTCCCCAACCCTTCTCAATCCAAATAACTAACTAACATATCCACCACTCAAACTACTTTCATATTTCACTATACAAATTCAACACTAATCCTTATGGGTTAAAGAGTAGCGTGCTACTCACCCCCAAAAAAAAGTGCTTCGACACCCAAACAGGGGTAACAAGCGCTATATGTATATATGTATACAAACCTTTTTCCTCTTCTATCCTTCCGCTATCCTTCCGAATCCAAATAACTGACTAACCTATTCACCACTTTAATTACTTTCATATTTCACTGTACCAATTCAACACTAATCCTTTATGAGTCCCGGAGTAGCGTGCTACTCGCTGAAAAAGTGCTTTGTCACCTTGTCTGGGGTAGTAAGCACTATATAAATAAATTACAATACAATCATGTGAGTCCGACATGCAGCTCGGCATGGCACCTTGCGCACACTGAAAGCAATCCCATATTACAGGTTGAATAAAAACCATTTTGAACTCTTAACTAATACTCCACACAAAGATTGTCCTTTCAGACTTATCAACTGCCTTGGGAAATGTTGGTTGGAAATCCTGGCTTGATCTATGTGTTGACAAAGGCAAAGATGGAGTGTGCTATGGAAATGTCCAGATGTGTACTATGCACAGTTGATTGCCTTAGTGTCTGGGTAATCCTTCTACATTTATTGGGGTCATTTCGGCTGCACTGTGAACAGCATGAAATGATCAGGTCACCTTTTCTTGGAAAAGTATGTAAACTTCTTCCAGTGGGCTGGATTATATTAGGCATACTAAAGGTCCTTTAACATGCATACAAATGTCTGAATATAGAGAGCGTGTACTTTTTGGGGAATGCTTGACCCTGCAGTGTTTTGTTTTGTGGTTTGTTGTGGCCATCTTTTACATTTTACTTTATTTTTATATTTACTGACCCTTTAAGTTAAATTACTTACTGTGCATTGACAGTACGTATGGGACCCTCATGTCATTGATCTGTCTCAGTTCTGAGTGTAATATAGATTTTGCAAACCATACATAAAAAGAATGGATTGGGTAATAGTGTCAGCCAAAAGAGGACTTTTGATTCACAACAGGTTTAAGGGTTAGAGTGCATATGGATGCCTCTTTTAACTTGGAAAGATTTACAGAGTGTTCAATTCTTTCCATTCGCGAAGCTTGCATTTTCCCATTTCAATCTCACAAAGTTTGTCTCTGCATAGTGTAATCATTTTTACTGCATAGCAATATATTTCTTCACTTTCAACAAAGCAAGATGAAAAATGTGTCCGAGAGTTTACCTTTTGGAGATCTTTTTAATGTGCAATGACATTGCAGAGGGGAAGATACAGACCAATATCTCCGATGGTTTTGCTATGGCTTAATTTTGTAGAACTCCAGGCTTACTATTGAATTCTGTGAGCAAGGCAGGAGCAAGCTCGGAACAGTCTATCTTATGTCTACTATTCATAAGTACGATGGGAGTACTATATGTGTAAGTTTCAACCATGTCCTGCAAATCTTTTTTGAATTGGCTCATGAAGCTCAATTCACACACGGCCTGATTCACAAAAGGTTTGTCACGAGTAGGTATGACATATTCTTGCAGCTCCTGGCTTACTTCTGAATTTCATTAATAAACCAGGAAAACTCTTGGCTTACTCTTGGCATTCAGCCCCAAGAATACACACAATTCTCTGGTCCCCTCCTACGACATCAGAACCCATTGCCTCTAATACCCCCTGAAGCCCTACCCACCCTACAAAGGCTGACCTGGTCCTGCACCCATTTATCACCTCCTAATAGCTGGTGGTGAATCAAAGCAGATATATCCACAGATGGAAGGCTCCACATGCTGTTTTGGACCAGGTAATTCCCAGTTCATGTGTTAATTCACATTCTAGGGACCCGTACTAAGAACAGCAGGATTTACCATCAGGAATCCCTCTTTCTGGCTAGACGGTATCCTGGCATCTTAATCCAAAACCACTTGTAATTGGGGGCCCAATGTTTTCTTTGATTTAAATCGATTCATTTTCTCTGCACCATTTTTGGTGAAATATTGAATTGACTTCCCCTGAGTGACTACCCAATGACCCTTAACTGCTGCATGTTCTGCTTTTAAAACCATAGCGAGAAATACAACTTTAGCTTTCAAAAGAGCACAAAATGAAGTTGGGTAACCAACAGGCAACAGGGCGCTCAGCACAATCAAGGACTAGGTATAGTAATCTCAAATTAAGGTGGTGCTACCAGGGAGATGGATGCGGTACCCAACATCCACCAAGTTTTACCTAGATAAAACCATAAATAAACTAACAAATGCCCCCGAGCACTCCAATAGCAATCCAAGTAAATCGTAAAAAACAGTCAGTTAGTGCAAATCATATTCGGCACAGTCACCACAGTCCAAATTCCAAAATCAAAATCCGATATTCTGGAAGGGATGTTCCAACCGCGTTTATTTCTTCATTCTCATATTCATTTCAAATGGTATATCAATATTCCAATGATGCAGCCAACACGTGTTTCGTCGTGATGATTATAAACACATTGACTTCCTCAGGGCAAAATAAATCTTTATAGTAATAGCGGTTCTCTGTTAGTTCTGTATATTCGTCCTGGATCTAAATTTTCCAGTAATAAATTCCATCAAAACACCATTATTTCCGTGTCATCCAATAAAGTTCTTCCACTTTAACTTCTAGATTCTTCATATCATGTATGATATGGCATCATCATACCTCCAATACCACAAAACTCTAAATCTTGCTGTACGTAGATTCCCGTCCAAAAGACTCCTTATTTTCAAATTTCCAAATCGTTTCGCGAGTAGCGAGTATCTTCACTTCCCCATAATGGCGAAGAGATTGCAAAATATTTTAATCTTGAAAAGAAATATTAGTGGATCTTTTTTAGCAGGAAGAAACTCATAATAGACAATAAAGTAAGATGAGATGATATAGAAAACCTAAGTGTTACCTCAATTTATGGTACCATGCCCACCTTCCGGCTCAAGGAGAAGATTAACAAACTCTTTGCCTATACTTTTATGGTTTCAGAGAGAGGTTTTCGAAACCTACTATCAAGATCTTGCATAAAGTGCCTTAAAAATTGCATACAAATGACTCCCTCCCCACTAAAGAATATGGTATCTATCTATCTATCTATCTGGATATCTATTGCTGATATTTTTGTCATAGGTGAGCACAGATCATGCAGGTGTGTCATGACACAGGCCTGTCTCACAGAATATGGTCAAGGAGGAGTACCCAAAGTGCTATCCTCATAGTGGTGGAAGGCTACCTCCTTCACCAGGAGTTAAACAGCACAAGGACGGTGGTGGCAGCATACTGTGTAGTGATCAGTAGTAGTGAACAGGTCCTTTTAACCCTGTGTCTTTGAAGTGAGGCCAACAGGCTCACTCACTTTTTTGAAAGTTCAGTGTGCTTGACTCACCCTTGGCCTATTTTAGGTAGATGTGTAGTGCTGCGCAGGAGTAGTGACTCTGCTCTACATGTGTGTGTTTCTGGGAAGAGAACAGTACAGGGATTTGTGTATGCTGCTGCCTGCTGTACCTGTATTGTTTTAACAGTCACTTTGAAATATTTGCACCTTCATGCACAAACCAAAGGGGCATTGGTTGACTAAACTGGTTTGATATTTGTATGCTGCTGTGCTTGTTATTTTTTGACCAGTCACTCTGAAATATTTGCACTTTCATGCACAAACCGAAGGGGGAATTGTTTGACCAACCTGGCTTCATTTCTGCATACTGCTGGTCTTGTTTTTATCACGCACTTTGAAAGTGTTTTCACCTTGATGCAAGAAGAAAGGGGGATTGCTTTACAAAGCACGCTTGAGTTTTGTATATTGCTGGATTGATGATTGTTTTATTATGAACGTTGGAGGTATTTGCAAGTTTTCCTTTGCTTCATCAGCTACAGTTAGTATAGACTCTATCATTAGGTACTTGCTGATATGGTTTGTTTTTATCCTTCATAATGTGTTATTTATGGTGCTGTTTGCACCTGTCTATAACATGTGCACCTTAAATCTTGTAATTGTTTACAATACAGAAATCATAAATACAGACAAACATCTGCATCAGTTTTCTGAAGCATTCAAGCAGTTTGTATCTTCAGCCTTGTTTGCCTGCCTGTTTTTGTCCTGCTTACTAATAAAGCCCTGATGGTAGAAATTGAAATTGCTTCCTCAGTTCATTTTAAATACGATAGAGTAGGTATTGTCATGCACAACCCCTGACAGACGCAAGTGTGTGACATGTACATAATTCACACCAGTTTATTTCTCTTGGAGCTGGCAGGATACAGAGTTAGAGCTTGTATATTACTAGTCTATATTGTCTGTCGAGTCTGTGATATTGCAGGCTTAGGGTTGTCAGTCAAAGTTTAAAGATATTTTCCATCAATGTCAATTCTAATTCAGACCCTATGTAGTTGTTCTTTGTTCTTCAGTGATTGGCAATTCCTGAGACAATAGGTCCGCTCCTTGCTATTGACTTCTGTCTTAGTTAAATAATCTGCTCTTGACAATAATGTTCCACATGGCGTAGGTTATATGTTAAGAGTGTTTCTCACTTTCTTATTAGAACTTTGAGCACACAAATATAGAGGCATTTCATTAAATGCTGGAGGTTTCAATTAAAAGTATACCAGATTTTTTGGTGGGGTGGCAAAGTAGTAGGTGGGCCCCCTCCATGTACTTTGCAGGGGGACCCCCTCAGGTTTCGTTACGCCACTGATACCACAGGAAACCACAAACTGGTTTGTTAAGTAGTCTGCCATTAAATGAGCTTCACGTAACAACGTCTAAAGAATATGACACAAGTTGCCCCATGCTAGATTGTTACATAGCCTGCAATTAATAAAATGAAACAAGGTGTTACAGCGTAATGGCTATTCACCAAATCTCACCCAGTTATAAAGAAATCCAGCAATATATTTGAGTTATCGTTTCAAAAGGCAATCTATACATGGACACACTAGCTGTAGGAGTAAATAATATCCCCTGTCCAGCATGGACTGACAACTCATTCTGAGGTGTCAAAAGGGATATCAAAAAATCATCTAATGTTAAAACACATCCAGGTTGCAGGGTACATACAAGAAAGGGACAGAGTTCGTACGTGAGTTATCCGGGCTAGCGTGAGTAGAGACTGAAGGTCTCGTCTTATATCTAGTGAGGCCATACTAAAAATAACGTAATAACCCGATTCACCTGTGAGTGAAAGGCATATTCCGATAACCGAAAGCGCAAGGAGCTATATAGACATTTTGGGTCTGGCCGCCTCCTCAAAATAGGAAGGAACCACGAAGACGTCAGCGTGTGCGTAAATGATTAGAAATGGGCGCCATGTAAAAATGGACCAAAAAAGGCCACGAAGACGTCAGCGTGTCCCTCGATGATAAAATGGGAGCCATATTAGAATGGCAATATAGCTCCTTGCGCTTTGTGGTTATCGGGCTATGCTTTTCACTGACTGGTGAATTGGATTATTATTGTCAGGTTTAGCTCCGCAGGATCCGGATGTCGAAAACAAGGTTCCACCTCCTGATGTCACCAACCCCCTGAATGATTTGCACAAGGGGTTCGAACTATCAGGCGAGGGAAAGGAAAGAGTGGGGTCATCAGGGAAAGGAGCCTGCAACAACAAAAGAACAAGACAAATATGAACAAAGCCCAATGATAATTCTACACTCATATATTTCTCACTAGACCATGTATACCTGGTAGCAGATTGAACACCACATACATTCTGTACACACCACAAGAAGAATGTTGATTCCATACACCAGTAACTATGATTACTGAAAACAGTGTTCAATGTCAAGCGTACCAGAAGTAATAAAGATTCTAAGCAAAGAAAAAAATGGTTTCTTTAGTAGTATGCTTTCTTTCAAGACTTCCTACTTCTTCCATTCCTTTTAACAACTCTCGGCATGTTGAGGGCTCCTTCCTGGCCAAACTCACAAGTACCAGGTAGAATATTTCCCCACACAATGCTTCAAACAAATATGGGATAAGTTCTCCTTTGAATTGATATTGATGTCGGCAACATGCAGCTGCGACCGCCTCTGTGTTCCGCTATTGACTGGTTTTCATGTCTCATTACATGAGCCCTGGTAACACGTAGTAGACCACCACCGTGTTCCATTCTTATTACTGCCCAAAAACAAAACTGTCACCCGGCAGTGTGTGGTTGAGACCACCACCCTTGCTCCGGTATCTTGTAGCCAAATGAAAGCGTTTTTTACCATACGCAACGGTAGTGCGTAGTCCCCAAACCACTGCACTCCGCTGCCTTTCTCATATGTCCAAATAATAGTGAACGGTAAGACAACGGCAACACGAAGCTGCAACCGCCTCTGAGCTCTGCTCTGAAAAACGCTACAAAACAATGAACAAAGAAAAGGAACAGCAACGCGTGTTTCTCGCACACCGTGTTCCAACAATGCGCAGCATTTAGGTCCTCGGAGAATCAGCAGCGCGTGGTTGGATTCCCCACCGCGCTCTGATTAGAAAATGTCAAAGGGCCAGGCTCTTACCGGGCAAGCAAACGATGACGGGCGGCAGCATTCAACTCCTGCAGACGACTGACCTGTCGGCACCAGGAACTGCTGAATACTCAGAATTACGCGCATTGGCCAATGCGCGAGTCAAACAGATATACTTCCTTTCTAACAAGGATCATGGGACATGTAGTTCTTGGCAGCTAGGCAGGCGCAGCTTGGTGATTCCTGACAATTATTACGGTTGTTTTGGAGTGCTTGATTTTGTCCTTTCTAATATGGCTCCCATTTTATCATCGAGGGACGTGCTGACATCTTCGTGGCCTAGTTTTGGTCCATTTTTACATGGCGCCCATTTCTGATCGTTTATGCATGTGCTGACGTCTTGGTGGTTCCTTCCTATTTTGAGGAGGCTGCCAACCCAAAATAGCGATATAGCTCCTTGCGCTTTTGGTTATCGGGCTATGCTTTTCACTCACAGGTGAAACGGGTTGTTACTTTTTTTGAGTGTGGCCTCACTAGATATAAGAAGAGACCTTCGGTCTCTACTTACGCTAGCCGGATAACTCACGGACGAACGTGATGGTGGTTTCGTAATCGCAGAGGGAACTCTGCCCCTTTCTTGTAAGTACCATGTAACCCGGACCTGTTTTAAGATCATTTTTGATATCCATTTTGACAGCTCAGAATGGGTTGTCAGTCCATGCCATATGTGGAAAAGTCAGCCCATAACGCTCCTGATGCCCAGGCTGCTGGCGCAAGACGCCTCTTAGTTCCCATCTTGAATAATTACCAAATAAAGAGACGGGCGCTGGAAGCAGGAAAACAAGAACAGAGTTTTATTTCTCATGAGGAGAGCCTGTCATTTCGGACACTCGCATAGTGTCTTCAGGAGGTGCTCTAACTAGCCTCTCTGAGGCCTGGTCTTTTATACACTGGTTTAAGACATGTGAACGCTCTTTATTACAATAAAGACATTGTGAAGTATGAAGATAACATCCCCGGCACCCCCCCCAGTTCCGGCTCATTCCAACACGTGGCTACAGTAGAGGCCCTTACCCCCCATACAATAGGAGGGGGCTATCACGCAGCTGAGTGTTCTGCCGATTCCTTTGGAATGTGTGCGCCTGATCGAATCCCAGGGGGTGGGAAGGTCATGATAAATAGTAGCTCCTTTGAAGAGGGGCGAGTGCATACAGTAGTGGGCAATAAACTGTATCCTCAGGCTAAGGGATGACCAGCGGTCCGTGCAAACAATCGGGCTCAGAGGAAGAGGTCATCAACGGAGAGATATTCATGAAAGGAAGGATCGGTGTGGACAATCGAGCGTAGAGGAAGGGTTTATAAAAGAGGGGTTTTCATGGAAGGAAAGGAGGTGTTGGTCAGGCGCGGGGTGTGATTCCCAGTGACAGAGTCATGCAGAAGGAGAAGGGTTCATGACTTGTGCATGTGAGAGTGGGGGCGGTCGGGGTGCATGGGGGATGCTTGCAGGGTCAGGGAAGGGCGCTGATGATTGATCGCGAACAGGGAGACCATGGCACCTAAAATGGCTGTTGTATATATGTGCGCATGGGTCTATGCTGACGGGATAACACAGTCAGTGTTTTGCAATATCCGTTCTGCTTACGACAAGAGGTACAGTGACCACAAATGAACGCCGCTTATGTGTATATACATTGCCAATTTCAACACATACAGGGGATATTATTTACTCCTACAGCTAGTGTGTCCATGTATAGATTGCCTTTTGAAACAACAACTCGAATATATTGCTGGAATTCTTTATAACTGGGTGAGATTTGGTGAATAGCCATTACGCTGTAACACCTTGTTTAATTTTATTAACTGTAGGCTATGTAACAATCTAGTATGGGGCAACATGTGTCATATTCTTTAGACGTTGTTACGTGAAGCTCATTTATTGGCAGGCTACTTAACAATCGAGTTTGTGGTTACTTGTGGTATACTATTTTGACGCTGTAATGTGAGGCTTCATTCCATATTCTAATAGTTTTATTGTCGGTTGACTGGGGGCATTTATATATCTCTTTTAATATTTCTTTCAGCTCCTTTTGAATCCCGCTGAGGAGGTTCTACGGTTGTATCAAATACGTCTATTTATTTGTAGAATCCGAATATGGACCTGTATTTCTATAGATGTCACATGCTATCGTTCTTAAACCTGTAAGTCTGATCGTTTTTAGGATGTCTTGAACTGGAGAATATTGGGTACTCGCTGGTTTAAGTGATTTATTTTTGTTTATTTTGTTTCTACTCAGCACCTATCTGAGTTTTAGACCTGGAGTCAAGAAAACCGCTTTAGGTTATTAACTGAGAGCACTTTCCAGAATCTGCAAGTATGTATAGGTATGGAACCCTTTTTCCTGATATTATCAAGATAAAGTAGAAAGGTATTGAAAAGTGATTCTTTTCCC
The DNA here is from genome assembly GCF_964261635.1 of Lissotriton helveticus. Taxonomy (NCBI): domain Eukaryota; kingdom Metazoa; phylum Chordata; class Amphibia; order Caudata; family Salamandridae; genus Lissotriton; species Lissotriton helveticus. The sequence goes on along the minus strand of NC_136067.1, from coordinate 1,446,107,864 downwards.
GTTTCCTTTGTATTTCGGTCTTCATAATGCTTTTAATCTGAAGATCGCAGCGTGGGTCCTGCTGCCATAGGGCATCGAATGTGCTTGGTTCTAAAAAAGTAGGCATGCCATTCTGTTTATCTGTCTTGAAACAAACCCTATTGTGCAGGCCAAGTTAAGTCTTTTAAGCCTCTGACTATTTTTCCAGATTTTATCCCTAGCTGTTGGATAGGCTGCTCCAAAAGGCACCCAAAGAGCCCTGCGGATACCTATTATTGTCTGTCAATTTGAACATCTTTGAAAAGTATGTAGAGAAGTATTTTGGCTCTACTCTTTATGCCCTTTTTTATGAAATATAACTTTCTATGAGTATACTCATTTCCTTATATTTAATTCTCTGTCACAGGGTATTTATACTTTTCTGTCACACTGCATTTTCTCTGTACACCAGGTTATTATAGGTTTATGTGTAGTGATGGGAACTACTTTCTTTATGGCACTAATTTGGTTCTGTGGAACTCACTTCTGAATTTGACTTGCTCCTTTGTGATTTTAGTAATGGTGACATGATTATATTATGTTTTGAATTATTCATTGTGCTCTGTTTGTTCCCACAGAGTTGTATGTGTAGATCATACGGAGCCTTCAAATGTATTAGCATAATATGATATATAAAATTTTAGACAGACTGGTGTCCTGATTTTCAAGCTTCATATGAAATCAGCGCCCTGATGAAGGATGGTACATGGTATTTCCGAAACGCGCGTCGGTGCAATTGTGTTGGTTGTGTAGTGTATATTTGAAATATGTTGTATGATTTGTAATTGTGTCCTTAGTAGGGGTGTATTGTATTTCTGTTAGTCTTTGCAATACTGTTAGTTTTGATTATATGTTCTTTTTTGTCTGTTGATGTTCTTTTGTGGAGACGTACTGAATTTTTGTGGTTCTCTCCCTATTAGTTTGGGGCTCCTTTGTCTGAGATGAATTCCAAATGATATTGTAAATAGGTTGAATCGACTGTATGTGATTTATGATATACCTATATATTTAAAAAAAAGAGATATTATATTTTTATCATTTGATAATAAAAACAGTAAAAACATTATCTGCTCCTCTGTGGGACATTCTTTTATTAATCAATGTATAATGTAAAAAATCGGGTAAGGGGTTAAATGTTGTATATTTTGTTGTCACTTCCCTGGTTCTCCCCTTACTTATTTGCTTTACAGAGACCCTTTTCTGTATATTGAGGAGGACAATGTGATACAGAAGGAGCCCTAACAAGCTTTTGTAAAGGAACAACATGAGCAATCCAGAAAAGCCTGTCCTGCTCCTGCGATTTGGTGTACGAGTACAAATCCCTAATAACTATGACAACTGATGAGTTGGAATCAAAACCTTTTGTTGTGCCCCCTAAGAATTCACCAAACCCTTGTCCTGAAGAGAACCCCTAAAGAAAGTGTGGGTTCAAACCGCGTAGACCGGGATCAAAATGGGATCCTAGTTCAACCAGTATCAATATGGATGTTTAATTCATTTGTCTAAAGAAACTATTGGAAACCCATATTAGATACCTCTGGACCCTTTATACGTTCCAGTACTAAGAGCATTTTCTGTGAATATAATGATCTGGGGCCAGATGTAGGTATCCAAATACCGGTCGGTAACGGATGAAAATACCGATTTTCAGCCGTTACCGACCGGTATTTGGATACTGAGATGTAGGGCATTAAAAAACACAGATTCAGTAATTTTACCGAATCGGTAATTTTTACCGAATCGGTAAATTTACCGAATCGGTAAACTTACCGAATCTGTGTTTTGAGATGTAGGTAGCACTGTAAACAGTGCTACAGGGCTTTAAGGATTCGTTATTTACCACCAACTATTAGTTGGTGGTAAATAACAAATTACTATGTAAATGCAAATATGTGCATTTACACCTGTGCCATGTGGCACACATACATGCCCTAAGGGCACACATACATGCCTAAGGGCATGTATGTGTGCCGCATGGCACACAAGCACTTATCAGGGGTGCAACAGGGTGTCAAAGTGACACCCTGCCACCCTTGAATTTTTCAGTATTTACCGCTTCGGTAATTGACATTCATTCCTATGGGCCTCTAGGCCCATAGGAATCAATGGCAAATACCGAATCGGTAAATACCGATTCTGTAATTACCGAATCTTACCGATTCGGTAAAAAATACCGAAATATTACCTACATCTAATTTACCGATTCTAAAATACCAAATCGGTAAAATTCGGTATTTTAGAATTGGTAAATTAGATTTACCTACATCTAGCCCCTGGTCTTGTAAAATCTTGGATTGGTGAAGATGCAATTTTAGCCTAGTTGATGTAAAAAGTTTGCGTTATCACAATGTATAGTTGATTTATCTTTCCATATTTCAAACTTTTTCAAATATTTTTCACTGTATATCCATAAAGTTAATTGTGGATTTTCCCTTCTTTTAACGCACCAAATGTAAAAGTTTAAAAAACGTTTGATTTCAATCATTACCAGAACAAATTTGAGGTCATGATTATTGAGTAAAATGTACCTCAGGCATAAGTCAAGATGTGTTTAAATCTCATAACCACCTGATTTTGTGTTGTGTATACAAATGTCTAAGGCCCAAGGTGCTTGTAGGTAAAGGTAAAACCCACCAATTCACACTAACAATATACCTGGCATAATGATTGGACCAAGAGCGGCCCGTGCAGGTAAGAGTGGCAGGGCGGGATGGGGGAACGCTCGAAAGAAGACAACAAGCAAAACATTTTTTTTTCTGTGTCATCTGTATAGTTCCCCCACCCCTGTCTGCCAATCTTACCTGCACAGACAGCTCCTGGATTGGGCCAAAAGCATTCCACAGTGGGTACCATCATGCTATTAATGCTGACAATAAGCCAAGAAACACCAAAATTATGCCAAGCCAGTTTATTCGTAGGGTGGGCCCAGTATATCATGGTTGCCCACAAGATGTTAAGAATAACCCCCATTCTGCCAGAGCCAACATTGCTACAGGTTTGGCAACCCTGTGCCATGGATTGTCATAATAGGCCATTAAGTGCCACAGTAGTGCCACACACATGCACGCAAACAGTTGGAAGCCAGAATGTTGTATACAGAATCATCATCTGAAATAGACATTGTCATTAACACAAATACCGTCCCATTGGGTATAGATTTGCCATTAATAACAAAGGGATGATCTGTTTTTTAGACCATAGATGTTATTTGGGGCACATTATTTATGTTTGACCACATTCTGACAAAGATATTCGGATATCACAACAGACGCTCTCTTTTCTTTTCTAACACACAGACACACACTGACTCATGCACACTGACACACAACTGCAGCATGCAAAACGTTTGTGTACTACTACTACTACTCACACCGTGCTCCGGCTGTTTTCTGGCTGAATCGGCTGCTCAGCTACCCACGTGGCTTTGTTTTTAGAAAAACGGTAAATACATAAAGAAATAAATGGCACCATCAAATACCAAAATATATCAAATTCAATGCTATGTTCAACTAACGCATGCAGCCTTTGGAGATGTGCAACCGCTGTTGCATGGAAAACACGGAATCTGAAATTAATTACCAAGAACAGAGGGAACTCCAGATATTATCAGTGAGCACTTTAGGTTATGGTTGCACAAGGGACTATATTGGTTGGTGTCAGGCTTCACCTTTTGTGCTCTCACAAGAAGATTTAAAAATTACTGTGAACAATTCTTGAGAAATGTTTATGGCTGGTTTGAAATATGTGTCACTTAACATTAGTTGGATCACTTATACTGCATCAACTGCATTCCAAATTATTTATTCTGCTAGCACAACAGGAATATGTCTGCTCATAATCAGGGGCATTGGAATTATGTGGTAGGAGAGAGTCAAAATATGCAGGAGGGCTGACTAAATTATGGAGTAAAAAAGGCAACTTATGAATCGAAAAGTTCCACATTTTTTAAAGCAGGATTACATAACTATTTTTCTTTTTCACACGTTAGCACTGTAAGGGTAAGGTTTTCGTGTCATTAATATCAATTTAACATCTATATACAGTAATAAGCCGTGTTTGCCTGCCTCTGCTTGGCTACACAGTGGAAGCATTTTACTAACGTTTGATCGGTTTGATTGGAAACACGATTTTTCCTTAAAATCAGCAAATTGTGCAGGGGATGATGGATTATCTGACATGTCTGGCAAATCTGTAGTTATGCAGAAAACACAGCAGCCTCAGAATTGCCAAATTACCGTGGCCCATGTCATAATCTATGAAAGTGACATGATAAGATGTCTTTCATTAACTGTGATCGCATGGTTATGTATACTGAACCATCACGTCCATTCATAATTTAGGACAATATTATGATAGAAGAGCAGGAATTTCATGTCCGTATGAAGGCTGAAACCCATAGAAGTTTAGGGACAAAACAACATTGTAGTTGATACATTGTCAACGGCACCTCAGTTACCTTTGTGATATGTGTGACTGTTTAAAATGAGTTTTATGGAGTCTCATGAGTACGTATCTGATTGTGTGAAGGAGGCCTGTTTAGGTCAGTAGGACTAGACAATGATCATGAATCTCGAGAGCCATGCCCCCTTTTTAGAGCATTTTGAAATTAAATAAATTGTTTTTGTGGAAATATGTTTACGCATATTTTTTTTTATGTAATAACTTAGTTTTGCCTTTTTCTTGTCTGAGTATGTTGTTGTGTAGCGTTTTTAGAATCCAAGCGTAATTTACTGATTCATGTCCTTATATAGGTATAAATCACATTGCCCTTATAGAGACATAGAAATCATACCCGTATTTAGACCTTATCCATCCAGTCCAAATACAGGCATGGCAACTTCCACTAGTTCCAAAAAGCCACAACGATTTCTTGGAAAACTCTACTTCAGCAGTCAGGGACATCCCCTTGCTTGAATACTGATTTGTCCTAGAAATCATGGAGTTTTCAAAGAACTACCATTCCCTTGGGGTTCTTTGATGATGTTATTATGTCCGACTTTACGTCAAACTAGGCACCTTCAAGGTATAAATATGCCTACACTTGCCCTAGCAAACACACAGTGGTTCGTGAGCAGCTCAACTATCTACTTGCCCGAATCAGCTCGCTACAGCAAGTGCCTAAGAAAGCCGACCCTCCAGCTGACGCACTGATCAAGAAGCTGTCCTTTCTCTCGCTGAGAATCCAGCTCCAGTGTTTCCAATTTCCCCTCGCGGGGTGTTTGGTAATCGAGTCCCGAGACAGAGATACCAGACCTCCGACATTCTAAAACCAAGGTACTGAGCTGATTAGACCCTAAGAGAAATCTTGGTTATATTCTTGGCAAAGAAAAACTAAACCTATGCTACACCTCACTTACTTCTTCCCTCATACTAGACTTGGGTTAGGTACATCGGGGTAGGCGAATTTTAGAAGCACCAGTTGAGTACTTTTAGCCTCTGTTATTTATGTATGTATTTATCTATGGACTAGGAACCATATAATGCTTTTACAGTATTATATATTTTATAATACTCTTCTTACTGTACGCATTATACTTTGCAACCAGTATTACGATTGTAGCAGTTCACTTTACTTCCTTGAGAAAGAAGACTGTTCAATAAACCCTTTTATTGAAAACGGCCAACTCTCTATTTCTCTGCACCTCTGATGAAACAAAGCATGCATGATTGACTGAGTAAAATATCTATCTATTGTTTCCACGACTCGGGAGATCAGTTTTATTCTTGGGGAAACAAAGTTGTCATGTTTATGCGGTTGTCAGAAACGAATCCCTTCTTGTTTATTCGAGAAAGTTTCTCGTAACCTCTGAGCTAGCTGGCACTCACAATTAAGTCTAATATATTCGATAGATACCTAGGGGACATAAGTCCTATGTCAAATGTATAGGCTATGTTATTCCAATGCGCAGAGCCTTTTCGGAATATAGGAACTACACTACATGGCGCCCAACGTTTGGTAAGGCACTAATTTAACGCTAGATACTAAAGTAACTCAGTCGTGCTTTTCACAGAGACCCCTTTTTCCCGTAAAATACTCCAATAGACATCTGGAGTGGGTAAAAGGATAAAATATCCGCCATTACTGAGTAGGACGAAAATCCTATGTATTAGTTTTTGGTTTGATTCAAAGTTGAAGGATACAGTGTTCCAAAATATTGTGTACCTTATCTTTGTTTCCTTGAAACTTGCTCTGCAAACTGTCAGTCAACAAAATGACTGAAAGCGAGAACGTTGGGGCCGCAGCCCAACCGGGTTTAAACATTACAGGTTTCCAAGAAACCGATGCGGATGCTATAATCATCCCGGAAAACTTTAGGAAAACCATCGCTATAAAGCATGTGTTTCACTTCTACAAAGTAGAGGATAATCCAACGGAATAAGTTCCTTTCGAGGACATTGAAATTCCACTAACTTACCAAAAGCATCAGCTCTAGTTTAAAGGCCCCCTATAACATCAAAATCACATTACCAGGCTCGGTCCACTAGGTGGACCAGGAGCAACATGGCCGGTAGTAGCCAGCTATACACCACATCCTGACATTGAAGAAATGTCAAGTGAAGAACTATTAGTTCAACTGAAACAACTAATAAAAATACATAGATCCCTCAACAAACCCCTCACCATGGGAACACAAATAAAATCACAACACAGACTATACAATCAGTCATTGGTAAATTGCCCGCAAAAAGAGAACAAATTCCATTCTGGATAGCTCAGAAAATTACTCAAATCGAGGCAGTATTTCCTGACAGTACACCTCATGAAAAACACAGAATTTTAACAATCTGTTTACCAATGGGGATCGCACCACACCTGGAGGACTGCGACACTTGGGGTACAGTCTTTGCTGCAATCTACACAAAAAACACATGGTGTTCGGTCTATTGCGGTGATACCAGACGTCCTGAAACAGATTCAAAATGAATACGGGGCAGAGGCTGCTTTAAATTTGTGTATGAAATTACTGAAAGATTTCAAACAGGTTTCAGCTATAATATTAGCTAATATTAAAGTTGAAGCAGCATCCGCGGCGATCTGCCAAAAAATAAGAGAACTTGATATAACTGAGCAACCATATGAACTGGCCAGAATAATTGAAAAATCCTATGAAGGACTAGGAAGAGATAGTTTGGGTGGGAAACCAGTTAAACCCCAACTAACAGAAAGTCCTGAAAAGGTCTTTATTAAAAACACGCTCACTACTCGTAAAAAGAAGTGGGAAAATACTAAACAAAGTTCAAATGAGAAGCGCTCTCAGTCCTGAGGAAGGTCTCCTCAAAAGGAGCCCTCTGAAAAGAGGTATAACCTCAGGAACAGGGATAATTTGAGAAAACCTGATAGATATCAAGACACTGATACACGTTCCTCACAACATTCAGAAAGAAGAGGACGGTCAGAACACAAGGAAGAACGCGTGAAGTCCAAAGACGATCATCACATTCCAAAAAATAAGAAAACCCAATTCACCAAAAAGAAGGTAGCAGGTCTAAAAATCAGACATGCTGAGGATCTTGAGGACACAACTCAAGAACGGGGAGTGGGCCCAGACAATGCTGGACAGTGCAGCAGAAGTCACCATAGCTCGCAAGATTTTGAAGGATCATCTGGAGACAGTGGACTTGAATGAGTACATTCAAGTTGAAACTGCTGATACCAGGGTTCGTGTACCCCATAAGTTATATGAAGTAACGCTCTGGATGGAGGGGGACATAACTAGGAAAATAAGAGCACTCTTTTCGTTGAAGCTCGCTAAGGGTTATGACATTCTTCTAGATGAAAAAGACTGGCCACCAAAAATTGTCAGGGAGTGCCCACACGGCGAAGACATCATTATGCCAGCTTTCTCAAATCATATTCCAATTCACTTAAAATACACCTATGCCAGAAAATGGGCTGTAGCCCAGGCTTCAGCATTATATAAAAATCATGTAGGATGGGGTGAGGATTCTCCTCACCACAAAATCCAGTTAAAATCACAACCAACTGCACAGAGGCAGTATGCAGTTAAGCAAGAAGCTAAAAAACAGGTCAAGGAGATCTTAGATCAACTTGAATATCAAGGGGTGATTGAAATATGCACCTCGTCAATGAACAATCCTTTGTTTTCCTGTCTCCAATCCAAACAATACATATCGTCTAGTTTTGGACTACAGACATTGAAACTCTTGTTGCAAAACCTTTGCAGTACAAAATGCACACAGTGCAGCACTAAGGAATTACATTGTGCGTAAAAAATATAAAACCACATTAGATATTTCAAACGGTATCTTCTGTCAAACCATTGCACCCGAAAGCAGGAACTTGACCGCTTTCTCAATTATGGGGACACAGCGTCACTTCTGTCATCTCCCCCAGGGATTCAAGAATAGTCCGGGGTTATTTTCCGCCAGAGTAACAGAGTTACTACAAACGTATGATGATGAGGCATTATCTTATGTCAATGCCATCTATCTAACAGACGATGACTTGGCAGGCACTTGAACAGAGTGAATACCATTATACTCTGAAGGGTAGAAATTCAACTTTAAAAAATCAAGAATTGCCCACCTCAACATCCTATTCTTAGGATATGAGTTATCAAGTGAAGGGAAAAGCCTGGCAGCCAACTTTTTAGAAAAGTGTGCGCTGCCACAACATCAAAAAACTCTGAAAAACCTACAGTCAATTCTAGGTTTCCTGAATTTCGGAAGAACTTACATTCTAAACTATGCAGAGAGGGTTAAACCTCTCTACGAATTAATCAAACCTGATTTTAAAACAACTAATTGGATTAAAAAACACACAGAAATTTTGTGTTTAGTGCAAACAGACATGTTAGCAATATCACATTTACAGACGCATGTAAACGTACGCAATCTTGTAATCAGAATATTCCCAGGAAGATGCAGATTTACGTACTTAACCTTTAATGAAGGTGAAAAAGTACCAATTGCTTACAAATCACACTTGTACACACAAGCTGAAAAGAAATTCACTTCAACAGAAACATTTTTGACAGCGGTTCAAACTGCAGTAGCAAAAGAGAGAGCTCTAGCACAGGGTAAACGCATTATAGTCGTTACTCCTGTACCTGCCTTAGAAGCAGTGACAAAAGCAAGCATTCCGAATGCAAAGGCTTTACATCCAAGATGGATAGAATGGGTTAACTCTCTTGCTGCAATGGACGTTGAATACGTTTTTGACCCCTACTTGAAAACTCAAGACATTCTACAATACGAACAAGAATGTCCTCTGCAAACTGAGATTCTGCCTCTAGAACAGTACGAATGTATAATATATACGTACGGATCAGCACAACCCGCAATTGGGGTAAACAAGCTTATAGTGCTGCATGCGCGATTGTTAAAGGTCTCTGGCGCAATGATACATTCTGACCTATGGTCACAAAAACAGAATCTCTCGGAGACTGTACAGCTCAGCATGCTGAACTACAGGATTTTAAGATGGCGCTTGAAAATACCGATCGCAAATTCCCCACACTCATAGTGTGCAATTCATATTACTGTGTGCAATCTTACAATGAATACTTGCAGAGCTGGGTTCAAAATCGTTTCAAAGATGCAAAAGGTGGCACAATCAACCATAAGTTGCTTTGGGAACAAGTAGTTCAGTTACAAAAAGAACTACAAAAGACTCATGTGATCCATACACTGAGTCATCAGCGTGATGGCATTCACGTCGCAGGGAATTTATGGCTGATGAAGCCATGAAGGCAGCTGTGCAAATGGCTTCCGTAGCTACAATCACTCGTTCGAAAACAAAAATAGACGGCAATGCCACAAGCAAAGGCAGCGGAGCGGCGTAACCTCTAAACTATCCACTCGAATATTCATACATAATTGATGCCAACTCCATCCCTTTTGTTCGAAACCCTGGAGTGGGGGATAGATTAATCCCAAACCGGCGACATAGAGGAGCTTTGATACAAGAAACACATATGGGAGAAGGTCTGATACATCAAGGGATCTCTAAATCCCTTCTAGAATTAAAAGAGACATACTGGTGGCCAGGGATGAATGACCACATTCACGAGTTTGCAATTAATTGCCATGACTGCAACAGAGATCGCAGCAGAGAACGCTGCCAGATACCTGACTACAGTGTAGCTAGCTCAGTACAGATACCTTTGTTAGACAGCATTAGACTCTACACGCAGACGTCCTCATGGACAAATGCGGTCCCACAACTATTAGGACAGATTCATTAGGATGTGGCCTCAGCGCTCGGCTGACGCCCGAACTGTTATAAAAGATTTGCGAGGCTTTATCGGCACATACTCTGTCAGCACGCTACATTCGGATTAGGGTTCTGCATTTAGCTCCAAAGCTTACAAGGAAGCCATGGCCAATCTGGGCGTTGCAGTGCAGTATTCTAGTCCATTCCATCCTGAGGGAAATTCTGTAGTGGAAAGAAAAAAACGGGACATAAAGCAATCTATAACAGCTAGGGTATTAGGCTCGGGTGACGGGTGGGCCAAACATCTAATAAGTGTCCAATGTAGTTGAAATATTCTGCCAAGAAATTCTCTGGGTGGAATCACTCCATATGAAATCCTTTTTTGTACCAGAATGCTTGTCCAGGACCCCGATCGTCACACTTCAGTGGTGAAACAAAAACCCTTTGATATCAAAGACCGTTTGGCTGTTTTGCAGGACTTAAACGAGAAAAGTAGAAGTCAAAGCAACACAATACAGAAGCCAACGGCCACTGAAGGAGAACCACCCGTCCCAGAAAGGTCTGTCTGGATTCCAAAGATTGGGAATCTAGTCAGAGAAAAGATCACAGATAAGAAAGAATTTGGGCCTTCTTACGGAAAACCAGTACCTGTACTAGCAATCCACGGATCAAGAACAGTATTACTGCCGCCCCTTGCTGGAAGAAAAGAGAACAGGTTCGTATCCATTGACATGGTCAAAACACATCATGTGGCCAATAATAAGTAGTAGGCCCAGTGGTCTACAAAGATGTAGCAGAAGACCAAATCTTGCTACTATCCAAGAGGCTCAGACTGAGAGACTGATAACATTTGAAGACTCTGAACCACAAAACAAAGGACTAAGCAATAAAGCTATGGAACTTGTGCCTCTTGAGACCCAAATAACAATTTGTCAAGAAACTCCTGTCTAAAATGATGTTGCATCAGACTATACTAATATGACAAAGGATCCGGTAGCCCCAGTGATTTAAAAAAATCCTGATGCAATTCCAACAATTGACAGAACTGCCTCTGGCTATTTTATCAACTTTGATACGTTTTCTGAGGATCCCAGTGAGCCTGGAACAACGTCAGCAAATAAAACTTTTAAAGAACAAGTAACAGAACTTTTTCAGCAACTTGAAAAAACTTATCTGGTTTCACCATGGGTTGAATTTTGGATTGTGCTAGGCGTACTTTTTCTCCTACTTTGGCTAATCATGGTATTCACTTTGGGAATGCTGATAAATGGAAGATATACTAAAATGGACAGAGCAAGTAAGAACATCAACTTGCTCCTGAAGCCACACAAATCATCTCATTGTGAACAAAAAGACTTGACATCAGTGATTATCACAGACGTTCTCATACCTGGGGGTATAGCATGGGACAGAACTGATTATGACATCCATGGTCCTGCAGAACTGTTGAAGATTCACACCAATTCAAGGTTTCCTTGAGTGACTTTGTTTCACCCAGCAAGTTTTCTGATGATTGGGACTTTGAGACTGTTAATAATATGATGTCAGACTTAGAGATGTCTGCAAAATTCACAAAACATGAATACTTAGAAGGTTCATCAGATTACGCACAACTGTATTGTTATAATCATTATGGTCACCATTATTTGCACAAATCTGCAAACCCTAGAAATGTTTATACTTTCAATCAATGGGAACATTGTCCAACGCCACCAAAAGGTAGCTCAAAAACATTTTTTGATAAATGTTCATACTTCTCAGATTTTAATGTCTCAAATCCAGAAACGTTTTACTTTACAAATGTTAATAAGACAGGAATGAAAAGTATGTTAACAAATACAAAGCTAATTTATTCAGCAGCCTTTTATGCTCACCTATCCTGATTAGGTTTTGACTTTTGGAGTGACAACATAGAAACAACAACTGTCTGGGGTTCAAAAGACTGGCAGTTGCAGGGAATAGAAGCTTTATTTCGAGCCTGCATTATCCCTGAACAAATATTGTTTTTGAATGACACTGTGCAACAGACATCCTGTCTTGGCCTGGCCAAGATAAAAGATTTGAACAAACCGTCCATACCTACACCTGATAGTAAAAACACTTCAGAGGGAGGGGTCGACGTAAAAACAATTTTACTTAAAAACAGAACTGATCCTCATTGGAAAAAATGGTTAATCTGGCCCACAGACACGAATAACTGTCAAGATAGATTCCTGAACAAGACACAAGGGTTTACAGTAACTAGGCAAGATCCAAGATAGTCCAGAGACAACATCCAGGGATAGTAACAACATACAGTGTAAGAAAATGGTGCCTTGAGTAGCTACAGTAATCTACACTTACAGAGGTTAAACAACACTCATCTTTACTTAAAGGGACTTCTTAATAGGTCCTGCGAAACAACGTTATAAACGTTTCATATACGCAGGTATATATGCCATTTATAATGAAGCTTGGTAAGCGACACAGGCAGAGACTATGGGTTAACGAACCTGTCATCCAGAATTTATTCTTTGGACAGCATAGTATCCTCTGCCAAAGACATAATGGAACAGGATTTGCTCATGTCAAAATTATGTTCTATAATGCTTTTAGGCTGGACGTTACAAAATCTTCGTTCTGGATATGTGCCATGGCGTCTAATGAACACCACATCATTGTTTTCTGTATTTAACCTTACAGATAAACAAATCACTTTGTCACAAAGAGGAGCAGACTATACGGTGCTGAGCATTGAAAAACTAGAAAGATTACCATTAACTGTTTCAGAAAAACCTGCAACAGAATGGATAATACACGGGATAATCACTCTACCTGTCACAATTTTCAATTTTCAATACTGTTTGAAACATATACCAGTTGGCGTATATGAACGGTTGGGTAAGGAATACATAAAGTCAACCTGGGAATTACCATACACACACAGATGTTGGAGTGGAGGAAAAGAGATATTTCTTAGTCTTACACAATGTAAAAGAGCACTAAGCTGTACACTTTTATGCCAGGGTATTAATTTACATGGAGCCTGTGAAGGTTCTTCAAACGAATTATCCTGCCACCTGCAAGGTTCTCCAGCAGTAGTGATAGATCCAATTTTTAGGCAGCTTTCCAACGGGAGCTATATAATGTTGAATGATCACAGCTGTTGTGGAATCATGCCAGGAATAGCCTATCTCGTAACTGTGTCAGTCAGGGTCACTTGTTGCATGCAAGTATCAATCAATCAATCATGGACATTTATATAGCGCACTACTTACCCGGAGGGTCTCAAGGCGCTTGGGGGGGGGGGTGCTGCTACTGCTCGAACAACCAGGTCTTGAGCTTCTTCCTGAAGGAGAGGTGGTCTTGGGTCAGGCGCAGGTCGGGAGGGAGGGAGTTCCAGGTCTTGGCGGCCAGGTGGGAGAAGGACCTTCCTCCTGTCGTCGATCTTCGGATGCGGGGGACGGCGGCGAGGGCGTGACTGGCTGATCGGAGGTGGCGTTTGGGAGCGTAGAAGTTGATGCGGTTGTTGAGGTAGCTCGGGCCTTGGTCGTGTAGGGCTTTGTGTGCGTGGGTGAGGAGACGGAAGGTGATTCTCTTGTTGACGGGGAGCCAGTGCAGGTCTCTCAGATGTCCGGAGATGTGGCTGCGTCGGGGGATGTCGAGGATGAGTCTGGCTGAGGCGTTCTGGATCCTCTGGAGTCTCTTCTGGAGCTTGGCGGTGGTTCCGGCGTAGAGGGCGTTGCCGTAGTCCAGTCGGCTGGTGACGAGGGCCTGGGTGACCGTCTTCCTGGTCTCGGTGGGGATCCACCGGAAGATCTTTCGTAGCATGCGCAGGATGTTGAAGCATGACGAGGAGACGGCGTTGACTTGTCTGGTCATGGAGAGGGAGGAGTCCAGGATGAAGCCCAGGTTGCGTGCGTGGTCTGTCGGTGTGGGTGCGGTGCCCAGGGCGGGGGGCCACCAGGAGTCGTCCCAGGCGGAGGGCGAGGAGCCCAGGATGAGGACTTCCGTCTTGTCTGAGTTCAGTTTCAGGCGGCTGGTCGTCATCCATTCGGCTACATCTTTCATCCCTTCGTGAAGGTTGGCTCTGGAAGCGGCGGGGTCGTTGGTCAGTGAGAGGATCAGCTGGGTGTCATCGGCGTAGGAGATGATGTTCAGGTTGTGTTGGCGTGCGATGGGCGCGAGGGGGCTCATGTAGACGTTGAAGAGGGTGGGGCTCAGCGAGGATCCTTGAGGGACGCCGCAGATGACCTCGGTGGCCTCTGACTTGTACGGTGGTAGGCGGACTCTCTGTGTTCTTCCGTCGAGGAAGGAGACGATCCATTCCAGTGCCTTCTCCTGAATTCCGACGTTGCTGAGGCGCTGCACTAGGGTGCGGTGGCAGACAGTGTCGAATGCCGCGGAGAGGTCTAGGAGGATGAGGGCTGCTGTTTCTCCGTTGTCCATCAGGGCTCGGATGTCATCGGTGGCAGCGATCAGGGCGGTCTCGGTGCTGTGGTTGGCTCTGAAGCCAGACTGTGAGGGGTCGAGGGATCCATTTGTCTCGAGGAAGGCGGCCAGCTGTTTGTTGACGGTCTTCTCGATGACTTTGGCTGGAAACGGGAGGAGCGAGATGGGGCGGTAGTTCTTGAGTTCGGTGGGGTCCGCTGTTGGTTTCTTAAGTAGAGCGCTGAGTTCGGCGTGCTTCCAGCTCTCCGGGAAGGTGGCTGTGTCGAAGGAGGTATTGATGATGTCCCGCAGGTGGGGTGCGATGACAGCGTCGGCCTTGTTGAAGACGTGGTGAGGGCAGGGGTCGGTCGGAGATCCGGAGTGGATGGAGTTCATCATGCGGACGGTGTCATCGGTGCTGATCGGAGTCCAGGCGCGGAGGGTGGTGGTGGGTGGCGTTGCTGCGGTCGCTGTGTGCGATGGTTGACTGCTGAAGCTGTTGTGTATGTCCGCGATCTTGTTGTGGAAGTAGGAGGCGAGGGAGTTGCAGAGGTCTTGCGATGGGGTGATGTCGTTGTTTTCGGCGTTGGGGTTGGAGAGCTCTTTCACGATGTTGAAGAGTTCCTTGCAGTTGTGTGCGTTGTTGTCCAGTCGGTCCTTGAATGCAGTTTTCTTGGTGGCGCGGATCAGTTGGTGGTGCTTCCGGGTGGCAAGCTTGAGGGTGGTCATGTTGTCCGGTGTAGGTTCCCTTCTCCAGTCTTTCTCGAGGGCTCGGCAGTTCTTCTTGGAGCTCTTGAGTTCGTCGGTGAACCATGGGGCTTTCTTGCTGCCGGGTCTGCTGGGCGGGGTCCTCAGAGGGGCGAGTTCGTCCGCGCAGTTGCTGATCCACTTCGTGAGGTTGTTGGCGGCCTGGCTGGGGTTCGCTGAGCTGGCGGGAGGGTGCTGACTCAGGGAAACGGCGAGCTGGTCGGCTGTGATCTTGTTCCAGCTTCTTCGGGCAACCTGTTGCTGGTGGTGGTGGGTCGTCGTTCTTCTGAAGGTGAAGTGGACGCAGCTGTGGTCCGTCCAGTGGAGTCCTGTGGCGTGGCTGAAGGCGATGTCTTTGCTGGATGAGAAGACGGCGTCGAGTGTGTGTCCGGCGAGGTGGGTGGGGGTGGTCACCAGTTGCTTGAGTCCCAGGTTTGCGAGGTTTTCCAGGACGGTGGTGGTGTTGCGGTCGTCGTTGTTCTCCAGGTGGAAGTTGAGGTCCCCGAGGAGGATGTAGTCGGCTGAGGGGAGGGCGAGCGGGCTGATGAAGTCGGCGATGTTCTCGCTGAATTGTGTGCGTGGTCCCGGGGGTCTGTAGATGAGGGTGCCTCTGAGGGTGGTCTTGGGGTTGACGTGGATCTGGAAGTTCAGGTGTTCGGCGGGTGCGATGGTGTCGTCGGTGTTGGTCGTGATGCGGATGGTGTTCCTGTGAATGATGGCGATGCCTCCTCCTGTCTGGTTGACGCGGTCTCTCCGGATGATCTTGTAGCCGTCCGGGATGGCGATGGCGATGTCGGGCGCTGAGGAGGCGTTCATCCAGGTTTCCGTGAGGAAGGCGACGTCTGGGGCTGTGGTGTCGAGCAGGTTCCAGAGCTCGACGGCGTGTCTGTGGACGGAGCGGGTGTTGAGCAGGATGCACTTCAGGTGGCTGCTGCTGGATTTCGGTTTGGTGGGTGCTGGTGCAGTGCAGGTCCGTATGCAGGAGAACTTGCAGGAATGGCAGATGAAGGGTCCGTGGGTGCGTCTCGGGGTGGCTCGGTAGCATCCAGGCGTTCGGCCGGCGTTGAGTGCGTTGAGGGTGGCGGCGTCGTACGTCCGGCGGGAGGGCTGGGGTCCGCGAGGACCAGGGGTCATGGCCCTGGGCGCGGTCCAGGCGCGGACGGGCGCAGACGGGCTTACCTTTGGCGCACCTTCGGCGCTCAATCGGTGCTCCCGCTGTGCGCGTCCGCTGCGCGGTCGCTCAGGGGGCGTCATAAGTGAGGAGCCGGGAGGACGGGTCAGCTGGGTGGCGGGAGCGGGGCGGCCAATGGGCAGGAGGGGGGTGGAGACACCGGGGGGCAGTGGCGGGAAGGAGGGCGGCTCGAGGGAGCGAGCGGGAGGGGGAGGGCAGCACAGGGGTACAGAAGGCAAAAGGGGGAGGAAAGTGAGCGAAGGCGAGGGGGGACAGGTAGAAACCGGGGGGAGACAGAAAAACAAGTGGAGGCAAGTTACACTACGGGGGGAAGGAGAAGATGCGAGTGGAGGCAAACAGGAGAATTTACCAGGGGGGACTAGTGGATAGTACACGCAGCAGGCGCACAGAAGACACAGGGGGAAGCAGGCACGCCGCAGCAGACAGACAGCGGCGAGACGAGGGTGTGCAAGGCAGTGCGCGGCACTCAGCAGGGCAGGGTCCTGGCCACGGCGGGCAGGAGCAGCGGAGGTGGTGGGGCAACCTCACCTGGAACAGGTTCGAGCGGTTTCCTAAAGCGAAGACAGATGGGGAGTCGCCGTTATGGCCTTCACTGAACATCTCTTCTATTCGAATTGATACTTTAAGCAGAATGAAAGCCATTCTTTTACAAAAAACTGTGCCACTGACCTCATCCAAAGAGACGTATGAACTACAAGTTGCAAGGTCCTCTGCAGAGATATATGCCCTTTTATCCACAAACTGTCCAATACATTTCGTAGAAATGTTAGGTCGTATCTTAAACATGTCTGATACCAGTGGTATTTAAGACAGTTTTTTCGGGACTGTTAGCACCTTTTGAAGCAGTCCTCTGCATTTTCCCAAACTTTGTGCACTCTGTGTCCGGCGGCCGGCCTCTCATTTTGGGACTTGCAGCAGGAATACTATTCTTGTTCCTTCTGCTCCGATATGGCAAGTAGTGTCAGCAGTGATTCCCAGATTACCATCGAGAACACTCTCCTGGCAATGAAGTATCGTGAGCGCATGATACAGATCCTGGGTCTGGCTCGTCTACGAGACCTGAATACCGCGTGGTTCCTACCATTCCGACCAATCTGGCAAGATTGCATCTTGCCTGTTCTACGATGCCTGCTATGTGGAGAAGAATGCATGTTGGACATCTGTCTAACACTTCCATCAGCACTGCCAACGGATGATACCTTACTTGGTTCAGTATCGGCCCATGCATCATGTTGTGTCCAGCGGCTACCAATCCTGATGACGGCACTCATTGAGATTTCGCAGATGCAATCTGCTGACGGTGAGATACGTGGATCGACAGGCACACAGGTACCATCTCCATCTCCGACAAACATTGCTAATGCGGCTAACGCTGACAACGATGCTTCACATTTTTGTGCAATCGGTTTACTTAATGAAGTGGTCCAACTTTCACCTACTGTGGTAGACGATTTCTTTGCCAGCTTAGAAGATTTGATGTTTTCTCCTAACAACGAGAATGATTTTTGAAGTTAGCACACAGTGTTCTATGGGACTCTGTATTCGACCTTCACTTCTCACAACAAAACTTCCAACTTCAGAACTCTATTTTTATGCAATTTGACTTTTCCAAAAATTGAACTTTTTTTGGCACAAAGTAATCTGTTTAAAGTAGAACTATTCTTAGAGAACAAGAATTATTTGAAACACTTCTAAATGACAATATTTGACCTTGTCCACAACCTAAACAGAATATATATTCTGTCATTATTATTATTATTAACAAATTTTGTACCGCGCACGGTTACCCAGGGGCATCCCAGCGCCTATAGAGACCTAGAGCAAGCTGCTAAAACAGAGCAGAAAGAGCTACACTTATTCTGGAAATAGGTAAGTTTTCAGAAGTTTCCGGAACCTAAGAAGATTTGATTCGGAACGTAGTGAGAATGGGAGGGAGTTCCAGGCGCGCGCTGTATGGATGGAAAAACTCCTGCCACCTGAACGGGCTCTCCTAATTCTCTTTATCTGAAGGAGGTGTTTGTTGTCAGAGCGTAGAGCTCTTGTAGGCTTGTAGGGCCGAATCATGTCCTTCAGAATGGTTGGTCCTTTCCCCTGTATGCTCTTATGTGCAATGCAGAGAGCCTTGAAGGTCACTCTCTCTCTAACGGGGAGCCAGTGGAGTGCTTTTAACGCAGGCCTGGCTGACTGCCTGGCCGGCACGTTCCGCAGCAGCCTTGCTGCCGCGTTCTGCACTTGTTGCAGGATCTTGAACGTTGACTCCGGGGCTCCGAGAAAGAGCACATTACTGTAGTCCAGGCGTGAGATGATTAGACCTTGGACTAACAGCTTCCGGGAGAGTTCTGGTAACAGGGGAAGAACCTTACGGGCCGACCGGAGCATTCCATAACACACGCCAGCGGTCTTCTTGGCGTGTGTCCTAAAGGACAAATCCGGCTCCAGCCAGACCCCCAGGCTCTTAATCTCCTTCTTTGGGTCAGGCGGGGTGCCCATGCAATTGGGCCAGCTGCTCGGCGAGAGGGCAAAACTTGACTGGCCCAAGATCATCAGCTCAGTTTTTGAGCCGTTCAATTTGAGCGATGACCTGGACATCCAGTCAAACACCTCTCTCAAGCATGAATGGAGCATCTCGGGCTGTTTCTCCAGCTGGGTCAGACCCACCACTAGCTGGGTGTCATCCGCATAGCTTATGGTCTTAAAGCCAAACGGAGACACCACACCCTCCAGGGGTGCCATATACACGTTAAATAACGTAGGGCTCAGGGATGAGCCCTGGGGCACCCCGCAATGAAGTGGGAGGGGAGGGGATTTTGCGTTTCCTTCCCAAACCTCGAAGGTACGCCCCTCCAGGAAAGAGGCCAACCATTCCAGGGCCACTCCTGTGACACCCGACTCAGCTAGACGTTGTATCAGCACTCCATGATTGACGGTATCGAAGGCCGCACTAAGGTCCAGGAGGATCACTGCCACTGACCCCCCTGCGTCCAAAGTGCTTCTGGCCTCCTCTACCACTGCTAGCAGAGCCGTGTCAGTTCCATGACCCGGTCGGAATCCCGTCTGGGAGTCCCTCAACCGGCCATTCTCCTCGAGAAAGTTGGATAGCTGAAGGTTTACCAACCTCTCGGCAACCTTACTGACCCCTGGTAGCAAGGAAATGGGCCTGAAATTGGCCAGGTTCTGCGGGTCCAAGCCAGGCTTCTTCAGAAGCGCTTTAACAACCGCACTTTTCCAGTCCGGCGGCACAGTCCCATGAGCGAAGGAGAGATTGACCAGATCGGTCAAGGGCTCTCCTATCGACAAGGCGGCCTGCTTTAAGTACCGCATTGGGACTGGGTCCCGAGGTGAGCCACTTTTCAAGCTCCCGAGGACCTTCAGTACTTCGCCTGGGGTTACCTGGGGTCATGGAATAGTCTCGACCTTTCTTCTGTATTTAAGAGCCATTTCATAAATGTTATTTCATGACTCATTCTGGTAAGCATTTTCCAATGTCCCATTACATGCTTTGAATGAAAATATTGCTTTTTTTTAAATGCGTACAGCGCAAATGCTCATTTTTTCATGTACAACCATTTCAAATGCATTTTATGTATTTTGGGAGGGATTTCTTACACATCATGCTTTAGATTTGTTTTAAATGCTTAGAATTTGGTAATATCGAACATAATAAAGTGGAGTGGGTGTTGTGTAGCATTTTATAATCCAAGCGTGATTTACCGATTCATGTCCTTATATAGGTATAAATCACATTGCACTTATATAGACATAGAAATCATATCCGTATTTAAACATAACCCATCCAGTCCAAATACAGGCATGGCAACTTCCACTAGTTCCAAAAAGCCACGATTTCTTGGAAAACTCGGCTTCAGCAGTCAGGGACATCCCCTTGCTAGAATATTGATTTGTCCTAGAAATCATGGAGTTTTCAAAGAACTACCATTCCCTTGGGGTTCTATGATGATGTTATTATGTCTGACTTTACATCAAACTAGGCACCTTCAAGGTATAAATATGCCTACACTTGCCTTAGCAAACACACGGTGGTTCGGGAGCAGCTCGACTATCTACTTGCCCGACGCAGCTCGCTACAGCAAGTGCCGAAGGAAGCCGACCCTCCAGCTGACGCATTGATGAAGAAGCTTTTCTTTCTCTCGCTGAGAATCCAGCTCCAGTGTTTTCAAGCTCCCCTCGCGGGGTGTTGGGAAATCGAGTCCCGAGACAGAGATACCAGACCTCCGACATTCTAAAACCAAGGTACGGAGCTGATTAGACCCTAAGAGAAATCTTGGTTATATTCTTGGCAAAGAAAAACTAAACCTATGCTACACCTCACTTACTTCTTCCCTCGTACTAGACTCAGGTTAGGTCATCGGGGTAGGCGAATTTTAGGAGCACAGTCTTACTGTACGCATTATACTTTGCAACCAGTACTACGATTGTAGCAGTTCACTTTACTTGCTTGAGAAAGAAGACTGTTCAATAAACTCTTTTATTGAAAATGCCTGTCTCTCAATTTCTCTGCACCTCTGATTAAACGAAGCATGCACGATTGACTGAGTAAAATATCTATCTATTGTTTCCACGACTCTGAAGATCAGTTTTATTCTTGGGGAAACAAAGTTGTCATGTTTATGCGATTGTCAGAAACTAATCCCTTCTAGTTTATTCGAGAATGTTTCTAGTGACCTCTGAGCTAGCTGGCACTCACAATTAAGTCTAATATATTCGATAGAGACCTAGTAGACATAAGGTCCACGTCAAATCTATAGGATATATTATTCCAATGCGCAGAGCCTATTGGGAATATAGGAACTACATCCATTTTTTTATTTGATATTGAATAAATCACTTACTTTATATGTTGACTGACCGAACCTCTAGGAGACAGCATATAATATCTCCAAAAGTAAATAATATAGCATTTGGGAAGATGCATTTGATACATTTTAGCAATACACTGTGCAGCTCTTAACTTCTGGTCCTTTACACATGCAGAATTTGTGTATTGTTCCCCTGTTGGTCCAAATGCCTGGAGCTGCGCTGTAGAATGTAGGCTACACTTTATGTCAAAAAATGTTCCCTTTGGGCAACTTAATTTAGAAACAGTACTTATAACTGACACATAAACACAAACATAAAATGGACCATACACAGGCCTATCAGTTGAAGCAATGCATAAGAACAATAATAAAAACCAAATAAATTCAGCTAGCACAGTTTATTCTTTTACATAAAAACATATCAAAATATAATTACAATTAGAATTAAAATTAAAATTGGGAACACAGACAATATATTGAAGGACCAAAGGATACACAAATATTCATCAATACTTCCTATTACTACACATAAAGGGAGAGAACACATTCAAGGTTAACGTTCTGCAATAGTCAGAGTAGTCCTTGATTGATATGTGGTGTACTTCTCCCTTGATTCAACGCGTTTCGACGGACAGTAAACATTGAGCCGCCATCATCAGGAAAATATTAACTGTATTCCCAAGACTTCTCAGAGCGACCAGTTTAGGATTGGGTTAAATAACCTCTTTCCCAAATATACAAATTCTCTTCCAGCGAGACAGTAAAGTTCTATTTCTAATCCAATCAAAGATCTTTTGAGGGCTTTAGTTATGGGCAAGTTCTGCTTCAGCTAATAACAGCCCCAGATGAATAAATCTCATGGATGTGAAAAAACTAGAAAAATCAGCCTCAAGTATATGGGGTTATGTTCAGCCTCACCGCCCTGTTCCTTTAACTCTATACAGCCTCTTGAGTAAGAGTGCACCAGCGTCCTGCGTGTCGTCCCGGCAAACTGTTTGGAAACAGTTTGCCGGGACGACACGCGGGACGCTGGTGCACTCTGAACATAACCCCATATACTTGAGGCTGATTAAGAAACAATATTTGTTAGCGCTACTACTGGGGTGTTGTGTACACATATTTAGATGCTGAACATGCCCTGCTATCTCTGATGGGTCTACCGCGTGAAAAGTTAATACTATTTTAATAGTTTTTTCACATCCATGAGATTTATTCATCTGGGGCTGTTATTAGCTGAAGCAGAACTTGCCCATAACTAAAGCCCTCACAAGATCTTTGATTGGATTAGAAATAGAACTTTACTGTCTCGCTGGAAGAGAATTTGTATATTTGGGAAAGAGGTTATTTAACCCAATCCTAAACTGGTCGCTCTGAGAAGTCTTGGGAATACAGTTAATATTTTCCTGATGAAGGCGGCTCAATGTTTACTGTCCGTCGAAACGCGTTGAATCAAGGGAGAAGTACACCACATATCAATCAAGGACTACTCTGACTATTGCAGAACGTTAACCTTGAATGTGTTCTCTCCCTTTATGTGTAGTAATAGGAAGTATTGATGAATATTTGTGTATCCTTTGGTCCTTCAATATATTGTCTGTGTTCCCAATTTCAATTTTAATTTTAATTTTAATTATATTTTGATATGTTTTTATGTAAAAGAATAAACTGTGCTAGCTGAATTTATTTGGTTTTTATTATTGTTCTTATGCATTGCTTCAACTGATAGGCCTGTGTATGGTCCATTTTATGTTTGTGTTTATGTGTCAGTTATAAGTACTGTTTCTAAATTAAGTTGCCCAAAGGGAACATTTTTTGACATAAAGTCAGGTCTGGTACCGTATCCCTTTGGTGTTGGGGTCCCTCTCTCTTTTATTAGAGAATGTAGGCTACACACCTTCAGACTTAAGGAGTAACATGGCAAAAGAGGTGAAGCGTCACCAATAAGTAATTATTTGTCAGCCACCGCTGCCTGTTGCCCACAGTAGGAAAATAACACCTGTGGTAACATATTGGCTATATCTGCTCCCATAAAGTATCTAAAGATAAGAAGGTGAAGTGGGTGAAAGCATTGGCCACATAGATCAATTTGTGCCTAGCACCACTCATGATATAATGTAACTTAGTTACATGATGGGCTTTCTATAGGAACCTATGTGTAATCAGCGTGTCATAGGGTAGGTTCATCATGAAATATCTAGCAGGGTTAATATGTCTGCTGACATCACTGTGTGCAACCTTTAGGACGGTAATAGGATGGCGAGTGGGTTACAGTGGTGTCCCTTTTGCTAAGATGCCTGTGTTCCCATCCTGGTAGATGTCTGCTTCAAAGATCTGGTTCTTATTCAATACATAGGTGTGAGTTTTCAGGGTGCTAACTGAAACAATCATTCTACGGGGGTCTATAACATGAGTAATGTCACGTTGGGGGATAACTTGCACCAATTAAGAGCTAAACATAATTTAGTATCTTCCAGGCTTTATAAATGGCTCTTTTAGAAACAATTCACACATGCTCTTGTATAATAAATCAGATACAATGAGCTATATTCACAAGTAAAGTTAGAGGAGGAGGGGCGATGATCTCCACCTCTGCCTGAACTTACTTTTCCAACTTATGGCTATTCACAAACCTTCCCATAAATACTCCTGGAATTCTCCCCAGGAACGCATTTCCAGGCATCCTTTTTAATCGGGGTCCTATTATCTGGCTATAGAGATATCCACAGTCGAGACCTCTGCACAGGGGCAGCAGGATCTCCAATGTACATCCACACTTTTTTTTCTCAGAGGAAAAACTTTTTTACCCTTGTTGAACGCTCTTACCCAACACCCCCGGAAATATGGGGGTGATCAATTTTTCCTTCCCATCATCATATTTATGAAAAAAAATCACACAGTACAGCAAGTCACCCTGCTGCGTTGTGTGATAGGGCAAGGGCAGGAATGCACCATATTTAACATAATAAAGAGAATTCCTGTCTTTTCCCTGTGCTGGTGGACAATGGGCTGCCTAGAACCAATGCGGGCACCCTTGCACCATGGAGCAGGAAGGGACACGTTCCTGCATACAAATAATCCCCTGTGTCATTTTCCTCTTTCTATGTTCGCTGCAAAATGCAGCACATAGATGGTGGAAGAAATTAGGAGAAATAAAGATATTTCTCCTCGTTATGCCTCACCTGGGGAGGCGTAGCTTTTGGTGCATTCCTAGGGCTACCAGTGATGGTAAATATGGGAATGCTCCAAATTCCATGGGTGCATGCGTTAGAACACCCACGCTCCACCCATGGAACTCCACCCTGGGGCAGAGTAACACAAAGCAGAAATTTGCAATGCATTGCAGTACTCTACATTTATCAAGCCATGCAAGGTGGCATTGTTTGGCTTGAGAAATTAACTTAAGAGTGATCCCTTTGATTTTTGCCAGCTCTTGGGTGGAGTACAAACCCTGCTAGTTCAGGTCTTCCTTCATTCGCTAAACATGCATGTGAGAAGTTAGCCTGCCATATGATGTCCAATATTCTAGTGGGCACCTTGCACCAGTCTAATCAACCCTTATTGATGGTGGTTGTAAAGTCAACCTTATAGACAAGCTATCTTAGTGGTAGCATGGACCAGCAGTCTTAGGCTAAGACTTCAGAGAGCATGTGAAGCAAGCTGTTTCACCAATTATAATCCCTTGAATACCAAATGAAAGGACACCACACAAGGTATATATCAAATACATATGTATTTATTCTAAACACAACCTCTCTGCATTCTTTATGAGGTCAGAGGTCAAAGTACATCACAAGTTACTCAATTAGCATACGATAAGTTGCACAAATACAGTCATGCCCTAGGGGCCTCACAAACCATATACTAAAAAAGTGGTATAAGAACCACGTGAGAGTTATACAGCAGGCCTAGGGCTGTAGAATCGCTGGGGCTACACTAAACAACCAAAGGATAGGAAGTAGGAGGCTCACGGGAGACGCGTGCAGTGTCTACACACAGTCGCGAGTTACCATTGACTTATAATGGGAAACGAAGAAGTTACAAAGATAATGTTTAAGGACACTTCCGGATGGACTAGGATGAAACCCTTTAAAACTAGGACACTTCGAGAGTCAAGACCCACGGGAGCACCAGAGTACTCGTGTTACCTCACCCAGGGAAGCCGGGAGCATAGGTACCTTTTGGTGTCGGGTTTCGTCGTCGTTTTCTATGGAGATCTGCAAAGAAGTGCTGCAGGCGACCAGAGGAAAAGTATCCAGGTGGATCCAATGGTGGATTGGTGATGTGAAGAGCCTGAAAGCAGAGGGGATAGAGTCTGGGTCACTAGACCAGGAAGGAACCAGGCGATGTCGCGTGCTTGAAGGTGAAGAAGGCGAGTTTGTCTCTTCAGCCACAAGGTCCAGGAGGCATCAATGATGACCAGGATCTGGATACGAGCTGTACCACAATAGATCTAGTTGACTGTGGAGTTGGTATCCGGATTGGACCCAACAAGCCTTGGCAAATGCAACCCATGCAGGATGACAAGATTGGCTCTGTCCAGACCAGCAAGGTCTGTGGTGCTTCTCCTTTGAAGGAAAGCTGGAGCAAGCCTAAAGCAACCAGGAAAGCAGTTTAGTTTAATAGAAAAGTCTTTAGGGGGCTCACTAGCCAACAGGCAATGAACCAGGAAGACGCGTCAAGTCGAAATGCAAGAGCTGGCCCAACGCGGCACTCGTAGAGTGTGGAGGGTTGAGCTTCAGTGCAAATGGCGCTCGGGTTTGGGGCTTCTTGTACCCCAATGTACAACTGCAAGGGTACCTCGGTAGTAGAGCAGTTAGCAAAATGCAGGATGTCCAGGGTGTCTGGTCCCACGTCTCTCGTGTCCGCCATGGGTCTCAGCTTTGCTGTGGATGTGGGTCAGAGTTGGAGAAGTCTGAGAGTCCAGTTCCTGTGTCGCTGAGTCTTCGGGTCCCGGAGGGAGCATCATCAAAGCAGACTGGACATTTACTGGTGCCTGTTTGCACAGGGTGGTCACTCCTTGACCACAAGGGAGATGTCTTCTGTCTTCTAGTCAGGATAGAATGTTGAAGGTCCAAGAGTTCTGTATCAAAGTTTCTTTCCAGGATAATCTTAAATTCCTGGGGACACAGCTCCTATACTTATACTAAGCTAAGGGGCTGGATTACCTGCCTAGGTCCCTCCTATGGGTGGACCTGAGAAGGGGGTGGTTACATCCCTTTCCCTTTGTCCAGTTTCGCGCCAGAGCTGGGGCTGGAGTGCCCAAGCAACTGGTTTGAACTGGGCTATGCATGTAGCACCTTGTGTGCCCCAGGCAATGTCTAGATGCATTCACTGAATGCAGCCCTCCCTGCCCCAATACACATATTGGTGCTGGCACCTCCCTGGACAGGAAACCTATTGTCCAGGCCACCCTTGCTGGAGTATCCCCCAGCAACAGGTGGTCAGACTCGTGTCTGTGGCAGCAGCATCCATTTTGTGATGCTGAGGCTCTGTTTAAGTTTAACCGGGTAAAGCAGTAACATACATGTCTTTTCCCTCTAGAAGGGAGGAATGCTACCCCCGCCGCCAGAATTGGCGGGGGGTAGTATTCCAAAGTGTTTGACACCTTACACGACATGTTTTGATAAAGCCAAACCAAAGTTAGCATTAACCGCGAGGGTTATAATGCACTTAAGAGTATATGGTATGGCAATATCATAGAACAGCTATAAGGAAATGGTTCTGAAAGCTGCAGAGGTGCTCAGCTCATGCTAGGGCACCTTCTCACATAAAACCAAGCACTCTGCCTCCAGGATTGTCGAGGCCTACCATAGGAGTGACTTATAGGTGTATATGTGTCTATATGTAAAGGTAGATATAGGTATACTATATCTAAGTAAGGGGTGATTACACCACCTTACCCAAGCTGAGTGATGAGCCTGTGATGTCAGTTTGGAAGGCCAGCCAGGGGTTGCATAATACATGCTGCAGCCACTGGTAGGCCTTGGATGCACCTATGCCCTGGGTACCTATGGTACACTATGCAGGAGCTCACAGAGGTGACCCACTACCCAATCTGGTATTTACCTAAAGTACATGGTATCAATTTATAAAGAGAACAGCTGGGCTGTGGGTCTGATCAGCAGGCCCACAGCCACATTAAAGTCGAAAAACCAGAGAATCACAGCAAAAAGTGGGAATGACCATAGGAAGCAGACCCTACTCTCCTACGCAACCCCCCCACCCCCCCAAAACGCTGGGACATTAAACTAACCTTGACCAGTTGAGTCTTCATGTTCTAAGTGGAAATATCTGGAGAGTCCATCTCTATGTTCCACTCTAAAGTCCATCCCCTGTAGGGAAATGGACCACCTAAGTAGTTTGGGATTTTCACCCTTCATCTGATTTAGCCACAAGAGGGGCTTATAGTCTGTCGGAATCCTGAAGTGAGTACCAAACAAGTATGGCCTCAGCTTCTTCAGTGCCCAAACCACAGCAAAGGCCTCCCTCTTAATAGCTGACCAACGTTTCTCTCTAGGGTTCTGCTAATAAAAGCTACAGGCTGGTCTTGACCATCTTTATTCAGTTGTGAAAAAACAGCACTTACACCCAACTCAGAAGCATCTGTTTAAACAATGAATTCTTTGGAGTAGTCTGGACTTTGCAGAATAGGAGCAGTGCACATGGACTGCTTCAGGTCATCAAATGCCGTTTGACAGCTTACTGTCCACTGAACTTTCTTTGGCATTTTCTTGGAAGTTAAGTCATTAAAGGGTGTCACTATGGAGCCATACCCCTTGACAAATTTCCTGTAGTACCCAGTCAGGCCCAAGAAAGCTCTGACCTGTGTCTGGGTGGTGGGAGCAGTCCAGTCCTTTATGGTCTGGATCTTGCTCTCCAATGATTGAACCTGACCCCCACCTACAAGTTGACCTAGGTATACAACCTTGCTCTGCCCTAACAGGCCTTGATAGTTAGGCCTGCCTTCTGCAGGGCCTCCAAAACATTCTTCAGGTGGATCAGGTGATCTTCCCAAGTGGAGCTAAAGACAGCAATATCATCAAGATAAGCTGCACAGTTGTCATCCAGAACTGAGAGGACTTGGTTCACCAACTTTTGGAATGTGGCAGGTGCATTCTTCAAGCCAAAGGGCATTACCACAACTTGAAAATGTCCTCCTGAGGTCGAAAATGCTGTTTTGGCTTTTGCATCATCAGCTAGTCTGATCTGCCAGTAGCCAGCTGTCAAGTCAAATGTACTCAAAAAATTGGCAGATGCCAATCTGTCAATGAGTTCAACTGCCCTTGGTATTGGGTGGGCATCTGTCCTAGTGACAGCATTGAGGCCTCTGTAATCCACGCAAAACCTCATCTCTCTCTTACCATCTTGGGTGTGAGGTTTAGGCACCAGGACTACTGGACTCGCCCAAGGGCTCTCTGAGGGCTCAATGACTCCCAACTCCAACATCTTTTGGACCTCTGTCCTGATACAGTCCATGACATGATCAGGTTGCCTGTAGATTTTACTCTTAATAGGCAGACTGTCCCCCGTGTCCACTTCATGAGTGCACCAGGTAGTCTGACTTGGAGTTAGAGAAAACATATGTCTGTAGGACTGTAGAACTTGTCTGCAATCCTGCTGCTGTTGGTCAGTGAGGCTGCCTGCCAAGGCTACACCATCAACTGAACCATCATCAGGGAGGAAGCAGGTCAGGTCCCTCGTCTGTAGCCATGAGCAAGCCCATGTCTGCCCTGTCAACATATGGTTTCAATCTGTTGACATGAAGCACCCTGTGGGGGCTCCTGGGAGTTCCAAGATCAACCAAATAGGTTACTTCTCCCTTTTGCTCAACAATAGTGTGGGGTCCAGACCATTTGTCTTGGAGAGCTGCTGGGGCCACTGGCTCCAACACCCACACTTTCTGTCCTGGCTGGTAAACAGTCAGCATAGCCTTTTGGTCATGCCAGGCTTTTTGCAATTCCTGGCTAGCCTCAAGGTTTTTGGATGCCTTTTTCATGTACTCAGCCATCCTGAAGCGACCAAGTACATAGTCCACAATGTCTTGCTTGGGAGGTTTGAGAGGTAACTGCCATCCTTCCTTCACCAGACAAAGGGGTCCTCTCACAGGATTCCCAAACAGAAGTTCAAAAGGGTTGTAGCCAACCCCCTTCTGTGGGACCTCTCTGTAAGCAAACAAAAGGCAGGGCAGTAGGATGTCCCATCTTCGCCTAAGCTTTTCAGGTAAACCCTTAATCATGCCCTTTAAGGTCTTGTTGAATCTCTCCACCAAACCCACTGTTGAGAAAACTCCCAGGAGGGCTCTTGCCACAACAGGTGCTGTTGTGGTCCTTAGGGGAATAGCTTCTGGGTATTTGGTGGCATGATCCACTACCACCAGAATAAACCTGTGCCCAGAGGCTGTTTGGGGATCCATTGGTCCAACAATGTCAATCCCTACTCGTTCAATGGGAACCCCCACCACAGGTAGTGGTATTATGGGGGCCTTTGTGGTGCAACCTGATTTGCCACTGGCTTGGCAGGTGACATAGGAGTGACAAAACTCCTTGGTGTCTTCTGAAATGTGGGGCCAGTGAAAGTGAGGGACAAGCCTGTCAAAAGTCTTGTTCTGGCCAAGATGTCCTGCAAGGGGAATATCATGGGCTAGTGTGAGAAGCAAGCCCCTGAATGCCAAAGGTATGACCAACCTCCTGGAAGCACCAGGCTTGGGGTCTCTAGCCTCTGAATACAGGAGCCCATCATCCCAATACACTTTGTGGGTCCTACTAGCATTCCCTGCAGCCTCAGCAGCAGCTTGCTGTCTGAGGGGTTCAAGAGAAGGGCAGTCTAACTGTGCCTGCCTCTTATCTGCCCTGGAGGGTCCCTCTGTCCCAAGAAACTCAACCTGATCAGGCTCAAGATCTTCTAGGACAGTTTCCACCTGGGTCTCACAATCAGCTTCCTGGGTAGTCTGACTCTCTTCCTGAGGCAAGGGCGAAGGCACTACCTTAACCCTACTGCTTCTCCTCCTGGTAGGCAACTGGTCCATTATTTCAGGATCCAGGGCCTGTTCAGTGTTGCAATGTTTGACCTGTGAGCTGGTCACAGCAAGGACATGTGCTGATATACCTAACATCTCTGCATGAGTCCTATACTCCACTTCAGACCAGATTGAAGATTCTAGGTCATTGCCAAGCAAACATTCTACAGGGAGGTCTGAACTAACAACAACTCTTTTGAGGCCAGTTACCCCTCCCCAGGAGAAATTAACAAGTGCCATTCTACGGGTGGTAGTAACATTGTTTGCATTGGTCACTAGGTAATTGTCACCTAGTATTATCTGTCCAGGCTCCACAAAGCTGGATGTCACCATTGTGACACTAACAAGAACAAAAATGGATGTACCCTCTCCTCCAATTTTTTAGGAAGTTATTACTAATGTAAGGAAAACGAAAATGAATGTGTTTATCCTAGCCATCAATTTTGGCTAATTAGTTTTAATTATTCTGCATGTTGCAATAAATTCCAAAAAAAAACACATAGTCTACTAAACAAAGAATCCATTCTTGTGCTATCATAAATACAATACAAATCCAATTAACATTTGGTCAAATAAATTGCACGATACTGACAACAAAACAAATATAATAACAATAAATCACAGAAACAACAAACAGTTGAAATATATAAACCAGAATCACTTTTACACAGTTAACAATACATTGTATTCCAAAAGTGTAATGGTAAATTTTTTTCAAAGACTCCTATGGTCCAAAGATCAGACTATACTTAATATAGTGGCCGACGCGTTTCAAGTCCTGGTTTTTTATATTGCCCGACTCTCATCAGGGCTGGATGAGTCTTATTGATAAAAGCCAACTGTTTCTGATAAAAAGACAAAAAAACTAATTTGTAATGTACTTCCCAAATTATCATAAAAACTGATTACGCGTTTTTCTAAGCAAAGACCTACACCAGCGAAATTTAAGACCTTCTGGTGTGGATTCATGCAGTGCCTGCCTGTATGTGACAAAGTAGCAAAGGCTAAGTCGTCTTAGTTCTAAACACTAACAACACCTGATGGAGCGAGATAGAAAACAAAATTTTGTTTAAACTCGCAAAGTCATATTTCCATAACATGAATAAAATTATTAATGATTTGTGATATGTCGTGCTAATACAACTTAGATTAAACTTTACACGTGGGGGGACTAACATGTGTGCTCATAAACGTGCATAAATGTTGCATCTTTTTGTTCGTGCAAAATAATAAAATAATTATTGTTTTCGTTTTTGTCATTACTAACTGCTGCAAACTTAAAATAAACATGTGCTTGTTTTGCTTTTCCTTGTCTGTGTAATGTCATTTCTACTATTCTAGGTGCATATGGGTCTCATTGAAAAACGGAGACTGGTAATTATAAACGCTGCTTTATTTGTTTGCAATGGCTAGGTAACATTTTGATTAATCGGGTGGGTTAATTAATTAGTAAACCATGGGGTGGATACAGAATCTACATTATTTCTTACATTAATACTTTTCTTGTGTTTGTTTTATACTAGAAATCATAAGTTGCCTGCTTTTGAGGCCTAGCTATTTGAGCCGCAAAATAAGAACTGAACTATAATTCTGCAGAAAGTCATGAGACGCCCATTCTGAATTAAAGCGTTTATTGAAGCTGCATTCACAAAGCAAAAACTGATGAGCTGACATCATTCTGTCGGACATGGCCAAGGTCGAAAGTGAACTTTTTGTCAGTCCTTAACTTGGCATCCGCGGAAGTCGCGCTGAAAGACTATGGAAGCTGCGAAGATGACTCAATACAAAGTTGCAATCGCAGGAAGCCTCTGGCTTCACGTGGAAGAGACAATGGTCTTTGTAAGACATGATTTTGTGGAACTTTTTAAGAATCGGGTGACATGTCACTTGTCACTCTCAGCCAATGGGACGTCGAGTATTTCTGAAAACTTTCCTTTGCCAGTTTAGTTAACGTAGAAAGGTATAAAAAGTCATGCCCTTAGGGTTGGGCTGGCTGCTGCTTTCTGACTTTCCGATGAGGGTGATGTGCTGCTGGACTTTGCGTGGAGCACGTAAGAATCCTCAAAGATCTTTACTTTAATTTCTGTCTATTTAGCTCAGTTAGGGAAATAGGTTTTAGAAATGCTAAACTTTATATAATTTCTTTAAAACTGATTCAATTGCTTAAATTGTGTTTTTCCATATTTCTTACCATCATGCTTGCTTTATTGCAAATAAATTTCATTTATAAAACTTACAACATATATATCATAATTTAGAAAATAAAATCTTACTTTTGACAAACAAGCTGGTCTTGGTTATTTAGAAGTATAGGTTACCTTTAGCTAGATCACGTCACCTATGGTGGTCGTTTAAATGGTTGGGTTTTATTCTAATGACAATATTCTTTCTGCAAATGTATAAATATGTATATAGTGTGTAGATAATGTGTATATAGATTTATTCTGACCACCTGATTCAGTAGGCCCAAAATATATCAGGTTCATAAATGGGTCCATATTTAGTGTAGAATTTTGTTTATAGGTTATGAAGTTGGGTAGCGTAGTTTATGATATATTTTCTATAGCCCGCTGGATCAATTCTCTGGTAGCAGAAATTGATGGTTGCTAAGAGGTAACCAAGGTAATATGTTGGTTGCTAAGGGTTACGTCATGGTATGGAAATAGGATCGATGTTTTAACATTTGTTAAGTTCGTTTTTCGTGCCTATCTGTAAGCTATACCGGTATAGATTGTGTGGCGAGAAATTAGTCACGCAAGCCATCTGTTCTGTTTGTAGTGATATCGCCGAGTATCACAAGAGGTATCGCCGTGTACCATAGTGTTGTCGCCGAGCAGCACAGTTTTAGGGCTAGGTCTGAATCTTGTATAGTGAGGGTTTTCTAAGAAATCAAAGCAGCATGAGAATAGGGACAAAGCGCCTTCCATAAAACTCACTGTGATGAGAGTATTGGTTATATCCGAGCTTGAATGAAGGGTAAAATTAACGTCGGTGCATGATTATCTATAAACAGGTTAGAGTCCTGTACGGGTACATGTTTCATATCTATAAACAGGTGAGAGCCCTGTACGGATAACGTCGTTATTTTGCTAACGGTGCATGATTTCTATAAACAGGTGAGAGTCCTGTACGGATTTCATGTGTGTTTGAATTTAGGGAATTTTCCGTGTAAAAGTGCGAGTTTGAATTGTATTTTATGTTCAAGTGGAACTCTTAGAACTTTCACTTCGCGGTGGGTTCAGAGCAAAGCGAGTTCATAATTATACGTGTTAGAAGGGTGGGGTAAGGTTACTCTACTGACAATTGAATATTATCCTTAGTGTGAATAGCGCCGTCTATTCCGAAGTGTGGATACTTGAATGTATGTAAACTATCCTAATTAGTGAAACGAACAGATGTTGTCTTTATAGTCATTGTTAAGAATTAATTTACACTGAAAAGTGTCCTTAAAATGGCGCTGTGAAAAGATTTTGTGAAGGAGGAGTAAGCGCCAGGAGTGAGAAACGAGAAACCGCAGCTGCTGTGTACGTCACAGAGCCACGCTGGGATTGGGTAACCTACGTCACAAGCTGTATTCTGATTGGCTCCTGAGTCTCTGACGGCCTGTGAGCTGATTGGTCCTTCAGAAAATCTCCAAATTTATAGGTTGAGCAGAAAAGTGACGTAGCTCAACTGCCATTGGCTTGTTGGTGTGTTTCGCGCACGGATTGGTTGTTTTGCGGAACATCCCGGAAATATTTTACGAACGATTTTGTGAATTAAATTTTACTTTTGAAAATGAGTTATCATTTTAAACACGTTGAGAAAAAGACAACATTATTTCAGAAATTTAAGAATTTATTTTCACCTGATAAGAAAATCGAAACGCGAGGTGGTAAACTACTTCATAAGTATAAAACACCTGCAGCGTACATGGAAGGTGAATACGGATATCATACTGTCTTATGGTTCGACAGTTGGAAACGCTATACTAAAAACGATGGTGTTTTGGCTTGGCCTGATGATGGTTCATTTAATGTAAAGGTTTTAAGAAATTTACGAGAGAAAATGAATGCTCTTGTTCCAAAACCGAGACCAACTCAATTTGAAGCTTTAGTTGAGTGGGAAGACGAGATGTATCAGTTACAAAGAGAAGCTAGTGGAATTAAAAGACCTTCTAAAAATCCATCATGGAAAAGAGAAACTCATGAAGATAGATTGCGAATGTGGAGACAGGGAAACATGAGTGAAGGATTATATTTAATTCATGAAATGGTAATGGGTTCTCCTACAGGAAAATCTATGGAAAGTGAATCTGAGGATGCAATTATGGAAGAAATATATACAACTGCTAGAAATAAACAGCCTAATCAGCCTTTGAGACCTCCTAGATCATGGTCTACTCCGGTGGTTTCTACTGAAACTTCACCGAGTGCACCTCCAATTAGTGAAACTCCTAAACTTTATCCAAATAATTGTGAAATCACTGAAACTCCTAGAAGACCAGAATTCGAGAATGCTCGAAATGAGGGTAGACATTTTTCAATGACTCCAAGAGCAAGGGAACCTCCAAAAGATTATACAAGAGAGACAAGAAATGTCGAGGATGTTGATTATAATGAATATTTAAAGTCTAAAGAAGAATTAATTAAAAGAATGACAAAAGGCATGGAAGCTGTCACTGTTCCAGTAACAATAGGTCCTGTTCAGCCTGTATTCGATCATAGAAATACAAACAAAATTGGATTAACTATTCCTTTAAACACAGAAACTCAAAAGGCTACTGAAAAATTTTATTCAGACTTGACTGAATTAAACACTTCTAGATCGAGAATGCCTGATTTAACGTTTAATGAGGATTTATCTCCAAAAACACCAATGGGTGCTATGTCAGATGTAGGAAGTCCTGAAATCAGGGTAACCACACCAAAACTTGATGTGGCCAAATTAAAAGCGAATATAGAAGAATTAATAATTGGAACAATTGGTCCAGATAGTTTAAATTACTATCGAGATGATGAACTACTGTTCATCTGCAAAAGCATCCAGTGGAAAACGAAAAATAAATATGATCAATTAGAGGATCTAGCTGCAGAACTTGAAATCGATGTAAGTAAACAAAAGAATTTTGCAAAGCATTACAGATTAGACTTTTCAGAAAGTGACATTGAGAGTTTGAACTCAATGGGAAGAATAGTTCACATTAAAGATTTGATTGTCTATATCAAAAAGCTAGGAGAACTGAATAAATGGAGAGTAAAATGGACGAAAAGGAAGGAAGATGAAAGATTGGATAAATTGTCAAAACAATTTCCAATGAGAGAAGTAGCAGGAGGAGGATATGTTCATGTCCCATGGTCAAGACAAGACATCCTGTTATTCACAAATGACTTTCCAAAATTAAGAGAGAAACCTGTTGAGTGGTACAGGCAAGTGGATAGATTTATCAAAGTGTCAAAAGTTCTGTGGATTGATTTAGATGGATTTTTTGACATTGTTGTTCCATCTGATCTTTGGACAGAATGCAAAATATCTATTAGTTGGCCAAAAGCAGAACCTGAGCGAATTAAAGAAACAGGTGCCCCAAATCCACTTGTAATGGATTTTTATGAGAAAGTAATTGTTTGGATGAAAAACAAAATTCCACCCAAAGAAGTTGATTGGGTTAAAATAGAAAGAACAGAACAGGAAACAAAAGAATCAGTTCATTCTTTTTATGAAAGACTACTGTTAATCTTTAAACAATACAGTGGTTATGAAAAATTAGATGAAAAAGACATGAGTCATTTTATCTATAGATTTGTTTATGGATTAAAACCTGAAATTGGAGAAATGATCAGAACTAGTATTGTCGGATGGCAAGCTCTATCTATAGATGATATTCTGAGAAAAGCAAAATATTGTAGCGATGAATTAGAAGTAAAACAGAAGAAGCTGAAGGAGAAAGCCATGTGGGCTCAGGTAAAAGTGGCTGAGCAACAGATTGCCAGCATGGGAAATAAGAACACTAATTTTGTTCAAACTGGAAATACAAACCAGATACAAGGAAAGTTTAAAGGTAATAATTTCCCAAAGAAATTTAGCCCAAAGATAGAAGAGCTGAAACAAAGATTACCTTGTTTTAATTGTGGCGAAATTGGACATTGGAGGGACGAGTGTCCTCATCCTCCTAGAAACTCAAAGAATCCCTTATTGAATCCACAGATGCAGAATGGTGTTAACGTACAGCAACAGCTACAGATGCAACAGGGGTTAAATGAATTTAATATTCAGCGAAAGTTACAACAACAGCAACAACAACAGGTGAATAATCGTCAAGACCAGTTGCCACAACCACCTTTTCCGAATTGTGGGGGAGTCCAAAAATATAATCCAAACGTGGGATTTCAGGGATGTGAACAGGTAATAAAACCACAAAAACAGCAAAAGCAGCAAAAGGTTCAAATGCAAAATGCTTCACAACAATTTTTATTAACAGAAAGCCAAGACAGTGATTCTGATGATTATTGCTGACGGTGCCCGAGAGAGGAGGAAGAGTGTGTTGTTGGAGCCACTCTTGAGGTTGACCAGTCCGGTCCTTATGTAAACGGGAAAGTTAATGATGTAGACATCACTTTTCTAGTGGACACTGGTGCTACCCGTTCTACTGTTAGATCAGTGGAAATTGAAAACCTACCTCTCTCTGGGGATACCATCCAAGTTGTCGGAGTAAGTAATCAGCAAATTAAAACAGACTTAACTGATCCAGTACCAGTTGAAATTGGAAATTACAGAGACAAACACAGATTTGTGGTTTGTAATAGTAGTCCAGTAAATCTATTAGGCAGAGATATCCTATGTAAAATGAATTGCAGAATATATTGTTCTCCTGAAGGAGTTGAGTTACAAACAATGGAGGAAGATGGTTTGTATAGAATGACAATGATGATGATGGAAGCAGAAGAAACAAAATTGTTTCCTGCATTTGAAGAAAAGGATTTACCTGAAGAGCTAAAAGAAACAGTGAAATCTGAAATATGGGATTTTACTGGGAATGAGATGGGTCTAATGAAAAACGTAGATCCTGTAAAAATTGCATTGAAACAGGGAATAGAATTTCCAAATACTCCACAGTATAAAATGAAAACAGAAACAATTGAAGGTATTACACCTATAATTGAAAAGTTAATCAAGCAAGGTGTATTAAAAGAAATGAAGAGTAGCTCTTGTAATTCACCAATTATGGGAGTTAAAAAGGCTAACGGAACTTTTAGGATCGTACAAGATTTGAGAAAGGTTAACCAAATTGTCATTCCATGTTGTCCTGTGGTTCCAAATCCAGCAGTAATTCTATTTCAGATTCCATATGATGCTGAATGGTACACAGTTATTGACCTTTGCAATGCATTCTTTACTGTTCCCTTACACCCAGACAGTTATGAAATCTTTGCTTTCAGATTCCAAGGTAAGACCCTTGGATGGACAAGAATCCCTCAGGGCTATACAGAAAGTCCTTCAATCTTTAACGAACTGTTAAAAAGATCATTAGAAGATTTAGACTTACCAGGTAGGTCTACACTGGTGCAGTATATTGATGATTTGTTAATAGCTGCAAAGACAAGAGAAAATTGTGTAACAGACACAATAATTCTGTTAAATCGCCTTGCAGAAGAAGGACATAAAGTGTCCCCAGCAAAACTACAGTTTTGCAAACAAGAAGTGAAATATCTTGGTCACAGAATTGCAAAAGGAAAAAGACAAGTAACTATAGAGAGAATAAAAATGATTCAAGCAATGTTACCGCCAAGGACACAAAGACAGGTCAGAATGTTCCTGGGAATGGTAGGTTACTGTCGACAATGGATAAGTGGATTTTCAGTAATTGCAAAACCACTACAAAGACTGACCAAATCAGATGTAAAAGATCCAATTATTCTCAATGATACTGAGATGGAATCTTTTGAGAACCTGAAAAAGAGCTTATGCCAAGCTCCTGCTTTGGGTATGCCAAATTATGAGAAAGATTTTGAACTGTATTGCAGTGAGAGAGAAGGATGTGCATTATCTGTGTTAATTCAGAGACATGGAAATTTAAAGAAACCTATTGCATACTTCTCTGCAGTTCTTGATCCAATTGCGAAAGCATTACCAGGTTGTTTGAAAGCAGTTGCAGCTACAAGTATCAGCCTTGAACAAAGTGAAGGAATCATTATGGGATTTCCTGTGAAAGTTTTTGTGCCTCATTCAGTTGAAATATTACTGACAAGAGGTAAGACTCAACATTTAACAAGTAGCAGATTGACAAAGTATGAGAAAATCATACTGGGAGCAGATAATGTTTCGATTTCAAGATGTTTGAATCTGAATCCTTCTACATTACTGCCTGATTCTGAAATTGTTGATGACATTGAAACTGAACACGAATGTTTGGATGTCATGGAATTCTGCACTAAACCCAGAAAAGACATCAAAGACAGACCTTTGCCTGAATCGGATTTTGTCTACTTTGTAGATGGCTCATGCTTAAGATCCGAAGGTGGTGTCTTGAAAGCTTCATACTCAGTTTGTACAGTCGAAGATATTAAAGAAGCATCATGTCTTGAAGGAGTTCGTTCAGCACAAGTGGCTGAATTGATTGCTTTAATTCGTGCATGTGAAATATCAAAAGATATAAGAGTTACCATCATTACTGATAGTCAGTATGGATACGGAGTTGTGCATGATTATGGACAACTTTGGTCACAGAGAGGATACATGACATCAACAGGATCCCCAATTAAAAATGCAGTTTTCATTAGAAGATTAATTGAAGCAATACAATTGCCAAAAGAAATTGCCATAGTCAAGTGTGCAGCGCACACTAGAGGAACTGATTATATTTCCAAAGGAAATGCCTTCGCAGACGAGACAGCAAAGTACTGCGCAAGGAAAAATTATTCTTACAATCGGAATAGAAGTACAGAAACTGATTCAAATTCATTAATGTTAACAACTGTTGTAGAAACATGGAATGAGATTAGAGATTTACAAAACGAAGCAGATGATGAAGAAAAAGACCTATGGTTAAGATCAGATTGTAGACCACGTGATGAAGATGGAGTGTGGGTTTACAAAGATGGCAGAGTAGTTTTACCAAATTGTATGATTTCTGATATGGCCAGATTATATCATGGTCCTGCACATTTGGGGAGAGATTCAATGGTCAGACTTTTTAGAGAAACATGGTTCAATACCAAATTTAGAACCATTGCAGAATCTTTTTGTCAAAGGTGTTTGTCATGCCAACAAATGAATCCAAACAGAAAATCAGTGGTGGGGACAGGAATAATTGGTCGAGAGGGTGGTCCCTTTACCAGGTTACAAATAGATTTCATTGAAATGCCCTTACACAACTGTTTGAAATATGTACTTGTAATTGTATGCTTATTCTCAAGATGGGTAGAGGCTTTCCCTACAAGACATTGTGATTCAATTACAGTAGCAAAACTAATGCTCAGAGAAATCATCCCAAGGTACGGTTTTCCAGTTACTATTGAGAGTGATGGAGGAAGTCATTTTGATAACAAACTGTTGAAATTAATTTGTGAAGCTATGAGCATTGAGCAGAAAATACACTGTGCATACAGACCAGAGGCATCAGGTGTAGTTGAACAAATAAATGGAACTATCAAAAACAGAATTGGAAAAATGTGTCTTGAGACAGGTGTTAAGTGGACTGATGCTCTTCCACTTGTTTTGATGTCATTAAGAAGTACACCAGATAAAAAGACAGGTCTGAGTCCTCATGAAATTTTAATGGGAAGAGTTATGAGGCAAGCTTTTGTACCTGTAGGTAAATTGTTGAGCATAAATGACAGTGCAATTTTGGATTACTGTAAAAGGTTATCTGATATGGTAACTTCTGTGTCTAATCAGGTGGGAACTGAAGCTCAATCAAATGACAAAGTTTTGACACATGATCTGAGACCTGGAGACTGGGTCAGAACGAAAGTACATCGGAGGAGGAATTGTCTATCTCCTAGATGGCAGAAACCTAGGCAGGTAATCTTAATCACTACTAATGCTGTAAAGTGCAGAGGATTGAAGCGCTGGATTCATCCAAGTCATACTATTCCAATACCAACTCCTGAGAATTCTGATGTTGAAAGTGATACCACAGATGACTCTGATTCTGAAGCTGAAGACAGAACAGAAGGTGAAGTAATTCCAGATTCTGAAGATCGACAAGAAAGTCGACATCTGGAAATTGTGCCAGTGAATGGAAATCTGACAAGAAAAGACTTAGAAATAATTGAAATAGATTCTGAAGGTGAAGAGAATCTGTTAAAAGGAAAGATAACTGAGGATTCGGTTGTGTATATTGAAGACAAAGAAGCTGAACCGAAAGAAGTTTCAGACCAGGAGAGTATCGAAAGGCAGAGAACAAGCTCTGAAGTAAGGAACAGAAATCCAAAATCTGGGAAGCTAGAGGTAATTGAAGAAGAAGAAGAGAACGAATTACCGAGTACCAGTGATGGAAGACAAAGTGAAGTTCCTGAAGGAGTGAAATTGCCGAATAGAGAAGTTCCTGAGTCAATTGAAATTTCAGACTACGAAACTGAAGAAAGTGACGTGGAAGGTGGGAGTGAAAACGGAAAGAAAAGGACTTGGAAGTCAGAATCAAATAATTCTGAACCAAAGAAAAAGTACGTGAGAAAAGCAGACTACTGGCCTGGTGGAAGATTGAGAGTCAGATTGATTAAAAAGCCAATAGAACAAGTTGAAGAAATCAGTAGTCAAAAGAGTCCAGGAAAAGAAATTGGAGTTGGAAGAAAGATTGAAGTAATATCGAGAAAAGGGAAGAGAATAATTAGACCAAACCAGAAATACAAGTCTCCTGAGTGGACTTACTTAGTAATTCCACCCGTTATTGACATATATGATAGTAGTGAAGAAGAAAACGAAATCCAAGAAATTAGTGACAATGATTGAAGTACAAAATTATTAATTTGGCAAAAGGCTGAAGAAATCTTGTTAGTTGACACAAGGTCGAAGAAACACTGATTAGTTGAAGAAAACTTATGTATGACATAAGGTCGAAGAAATCTTGTTTAGGGTTATAAAAGAAAAATATATTTTAAAAGGGGGGTGTATATAAATTTTAAAATTTATTTTTATTTTTGAGGCTAAAACTAACCTAAAAATGCCTTACGTTAAGGAGAGCACTTCAAAATGTTCTGTTTTTAAAAGATGCTGTAAGATGACTCTGGTGTGTCTGCTCATTTTAGTTCTGCTCTGGTTGGTACTAGCTGTGATTATACCTTTAGAAATGAATAGAGAATTACACAAAGTTAACATAACAAGCAAAGCTCTGGTTAGCCAAACTAAACATAGTGCATCTGCAAAAGTAATTGATCATCAGCCTAACATTCATCAAGATAAATCAATAGGTGATTTTTCAAGCAATACATTCACAAAGCTTTTGAGTGAATATGTAAAGGTAATGGATGCAAAGGACTGTTATGTCTGTGTTAAGTTACCCGCTTCTGTTTCTGAGGGAGTAACATATAATATGCTTCCTCTCACTTATGCTGTTACATGTAGTGTATTAACTAGTTTATTTTATCAAACTGGTCGTTTAGAATATTACTATTCAAATTATGATGAAATTTTTGCTAATGTTAAGATTGATAATGCTTTAAATAAGCATAAGAAAGCAAAACAAATGAGAGAATATTTCCTTGTTACTAACGAACTCACTTATGAGTATGCTTATAAGAATAATCTAACATGTAAATTAAGTGCTGAAGGAAAGAAATTTCTGAATATGGTTGAGGAGAGAAGAGCAATTTATAAGAGAAATGAATTAGTCAAACAGACTAAGTCATCCTTCTGGCAAAAAGAGGATGAGAAATTAAATGGCAAAATGCTTGAAAATATTGCAATTCACATAGACAAGCCTGTTAGTGGAAAGCTTTGCATTAGAAGAGATAACACACTTTTTGATAATTATTTTGTAGGTGCAAGCAACTGTGAAGATACTTATCAGATTATGGGAGGTTGGGGATTTAAAGGTGGAAAAGATCCTATCTTCCCTGGAATTTATTTTGTTTGTGGTGACAAAGCTTACTATAACCTTCCAGACCATTGGTATGGAACTTGTTATGTGGGAATTGTTTTTCCTAAAGTGTTTCACGTTGACAGAGATTCAGAAGGATTATTTAAAATTCATAATTATGTAAATAGAGCTAAAAGAGAAACTTTTACTGAAGTTCTGGGAGATATTTTTCAAGCTGTAATTCCTTTTGTTGGTATAACCCTAAATGCAGGAAGAATCAGAAAATTGTCCACTATAGTTGATAGATTATCAACTGACACTGCTGATGGATTTCAATTAGTGAATGTTGAAGTTATTGCTATTAGATCCATGGTAATTCAAGATCGTCTTGCTTTAGACATACTCCTAGCAAAAGAAGGAGGAGTCTGTGGCATTTTACATGTCCAACATTGCTGTACATATATACCAGATGAAAGTAAGAATATTGAAATGTATATTAAGAATATTACACAAATGCATTCAGAAATAATTCCTTTAGAGGAAGAAGATTTTACAAGGAAACTTTCAAAAAGGTTTCAAGCAATTAAAAACTGGTTTCATAATATCGGAAGTTCAATTCTTGGCAAGATTCTGGCACCTTTGATTGTAATAGTATTCATTTTTATTTTGACTAAAATAGGTTGTTTGTTACATAAAAGAAAGAAACAGTTGAAGGAAAAGAAGAGAATCTATAAACTCAGAAAAGAAGAGGAAAGGGAGATCGAGTTACAGGAGTTACATAGAGAGCGTCATGTTAATTGCCAAGATTATGCTGAAACAGACTTTTAGGTTTACTAATACAAATGAATTTGAATCGATTTCTTAAAAATTTAATTTACCAAAATTTT
Organism: Lissotriton helveticus; assembly: GCF_964261635.1. Taxonomy (NCBI): domain Eukaryota; kingdom Metazoa; phylum Chordata; class Amphibia; order Caudata; family Salamandridae; genus Lissotriton; species Lissotriton helveticus. The sequence goes on along the minus strand of NC_136067.1, from coordinate 1,446,064,605 downwards.
GAGTGCTGGTGTGGTGATTTGTTAATCACCAGATGAGGGAGTTGATGGAGCGAGATAGAAAACAAAATTTTGTTTAAACTCGCAAAGTCATATTTCCATAACATGAATAAAATTATTAATGATTTGTGATATGTCGTGCTAATACAACTTAGATTAAACTTTACACGTGGGGGGACTAACATGTGTGCTCATAAACGTGCATAAATGTTGCATCTTTTTGTTCGTGCAAAATAATAAAATAATTATTGTTTTCGTTTTTGTCATTACTAACTGCTGCAAACTTAAAATAAACATGTGCTTGTTTTGCTTTTCCTTGTCTGTGTAATGTCATTTCTACTATTCTAGGTGCATATGGGTCTCATTGAAAAACGGAGACTGGTAATTATAAACGCTGCTTTATTTGTTTGCAATGGCTAGGTAACATTTTGATTAATCGGGTGGGTTAATTAATTAGTAAACCATGGGGTGGATACAGAATCTACATTATTTCTTACATTAATACTTTTCTTGTGTTTGTTTTATACTAGAAATCATAAGTTGCCTGCTTTTGAGGCCTAGCTATTTGAGCCGCAAAATAAGAACTGAACTATAATTCTGCAGAAAGTCATGAGACGCCCATTCTGAATTAAAGCGTTTATTGAAGCTGCATTCACAAAGCAAAAACTGATGAGCTGACATCATTCTGTCGGACATGGCCAAGGTCGAAAGTGAACTTTTTGTCAGTCCTTAACTTGGCATCCGCGGAAGTCGCGCTGAAAGACTATGGAAGCTGCGAAGATGACTCAATACAAAGTTGCAATCGCAGGAAGCCTCTGGCTTCACGTGGAAGAGACAATGGTCTTTGTAAGACATGATTTTGTGGAACTTTTTAAGAATCGGGTGACATGTCACTTGTCACTCTCAGCCAATGGGACGTCGAGTATTTCTGAAAACTTTCCTTTGCCAGTTTAGTTAACGTAGAAAGGTATAAAAAGTCATGCCCTTAGGGTTGGGCTGGCTGCTGCTTTCTGACTTTCCGATGAGGGTGATGTGCTGCTGGACTTTGCGTGGAGCACGTAAGAATCCTCAAAGATCTTTACTTTAATTTCTGTCTATTTAGCTCAGTTAGGGAAATAGGTTTTAGAAATGCTAAACTTTATATAATTTCTTTAAAACTGATTCAATTGCTTAAATTGTGTTTTTCCATATTTCTTACCATCATGCTTGCTTTATTGCAAATAAATTTCATTTATAAAACTTACAACATATATATCATAATTTAGAAAATAAAATCTTACTTTTGACAAACAAGCTGGTCTTGGTTATTTAGAAGTATAGGTTACCTTTAGCTAGATCACGTCACCTATGGTGGTCGTTTAAATGGTTGGGTTTTATTCTAATGACAATATTCTTTCTGCAAATGTATAAATATGTATATAGTGTGTAGATAATGTGTATATAGATTTATTCTGACCACCTGATTCAGTAGGCCCAAAATATATCAGGTTCATAAATGGGTCCATATTTAGTGTAGAATTTTGTTTATAGGTTATGAAGTTGGGTAGCGTAGTTTATGATATATTTTCTATAGCCCGCTGGATCACACCTTATGTTTTTATTTCTCAAAATGTAAGAATGAAAGATTTACCTAAAGGGTGCTCTTCTAGGGCGTAGTGGTTTCAAGCATTCAAAATCTTTTATTGAGGTAATGGCTCATGGGTTCAAACAATCTAAAACGGTGAAAGCGGTTCAAGAAAAAACGTCAGTCACTTGTCCCTCTAGTATTACACAAATGCTGCCAGCGCTCGCATGAGTTAAACTTACGTTATGGTCGATTACAATGCAAGCAGGACGCCACGAATTGGCAGTGGTTAGTTCAAAGCCGAATTCACAATCTGAAAACGGAAACCGGTATAGTTTGTAAGCGGCGGGGTGCCAGACATGTTATAAAATTATGCGTGTCCGCGCACTACTTTGTCTGGAACGGAGTTACGCTTACCTTTTCACAAAGCATCTTAGTCCTTTCCAGTGAATAACTCAAACTCAGTAGGAGCGAGGAAATGCCTCCATTCTCCTGTCTCCTTTACCGGACTGGAAACCACGTGATCGTGAGGGGGCGGGACTACTCCGCTATACAGCGCATTGAATTGTGGGATTTGTATTTTAATGCCCAAAATGATTCCTTGCCCCTGAGCGCTGTCTGGGGTTCAAGAAATTTTGTATTACACCATAAGAACCCATGCTAGATTTCACCTTATTGTAAAGACATAGAGTTGAACGGCTAATTAAACTCTATTAAGTTCACTCATACAATTTAACCCTCGATTTATGCTGTCAAATTTCATTATCAAATACGCTTCTTTGCGTAACAGAGCACTCTCAACGCACACAGAGCGATGTTTCGAATCAATTGTGGACAAAACTGTCCATTTAAATTGATTCTCATTGTGATTTAAGGCTACAAAGTGTTCAACCATGGGTGCAGATTGAACCTTTTTCTTTATTCTCGATCTGTGTTGGGTTATTCTTGTGTTTATTTGTTGACTTGTTTTGCCAATATATACCTTATCACAAGGGCAAAGCACTGCATAAACCACATTTTTGGTTTTACAATTAGTAAAACTTGTATGCTTCCACGAAATTCCGTTATGGTAAAAAATCTCACCCTCCAATGTTGACGGACAGGCAATACAATTTCCACATTTCCAGTTTAATAAAGAGACACAGATTATGGCCACACTGGATGTCACGTCATTATATACCCAAATCCCTCAGGATGAAGCAATTGAGGTGATTGAAGTATATTTGGAATCCAGAGAAAGACCACATAGGGTCCCCACATCCTTCATATTATCATTGGCTGAAATTTCACTTCAAATGAATTATTTTAAGTTTGAAAATGAATTTTTCGTACAGGTCAAGGACACGGCCATGGGTTGTCCTTATGCGCCGGAAATGGCAGTACTATACATGGCTCAATATGAAGAAAGATTTATTTTCAACAACAATCCTTTTTCAGGCAACATATTGCAGTGGTGGAGGTACATAGACGACGTCTGGCTCCTGTGGCAGGGGAGCCAGACCGAGCTGGACCTATTCCATAATTGGGTCAATTCACGACACACTGATATAAAATTTTCAATACAATCTAGCAAAAGTAAAATGACTTTTCTAGATGTTTCAGTAAGCTGTCAAGATGAACAACTTGTCACATCACTGTACAAAAAAGAGACAGACAGAAATACTATTCTGCACTATAAAAGTTCGCACCCACAGTGCTTAAAACAAAACCTGCCGTATGGACAACTACTACGGATCAGGAGAAACTGCACTGAGCTGACGGACTTTGATATGCATGCTGATTATTTCTGTAAGGAAATGGAAGGGAGGGGATACCCTAGAAAATTATTAAAACATTCTAAAAAGAGAGCGAGGTTTACACCCAGAGAGACCCTATTAGAGAAAAAGATCAAGTCTGATTTAGAAAAACTTGTTTGTGTGACAACCTTTGGGCCTCACACTAACAAGTTCAGACAAATTGTCTTAAAAAACTGGCATCTATTTGAAAATCTTGAGTTCCCTATGCCAAAACCCATTTTCGCAATGAAAAAGAATCTTAGTGTTGGTCAGCAGTTAATACGTGCTGATAGCTACATTCCGAAACCTAAAAGTAATTTGACAACGCAATGGAACCTACCACCGATCACTGGACACCACAGATGTGGAAATTGTATTGCCTGTCCGTCAACATTGGAGGGTGAGATTTTTTACCATAACGGAATTTCGTGGAAGCATACAAGTTTTACTAATTGTAAAACCAAAAATGTGGTTTATGCTGTGCTTTGCCCTTGTGATAAGGTATATATCGGCAAAACAAGTCAACAAATAAACACAAGAATAACCCAACACAGATGGAGAATAAAGAAAAATGTTCAATCTGCACCCATGGTTGAACACTTTGTAGCCTTAAATCACAATGAGAATCAATTTAAATGGACAGTTTTGTCCACAATTGATTCGAAACATCGCTCTGTGTGCATTGAAAGTGCTCTGTTACGCAAAGAAGCGTATTAGATAATGAAATTTGACAGCATAAATCGAGGGTTAAATTGTATGAGTGAACTTAATAGAATGTAATTAGCCGTTCAACTCTATGTCTTTACAATAAGGTGAAATATAGCATGGGTTCTTATGGTGTAATACAACATTTCTTGAACCCCAGACAGCGCTCAGGGGCAAGGAATCATTTTGGGCATTAAAATACAAATCCCACAATTCAATGCGCTGTATAGTGGAGTAGTCCCGCCCCCTCACGATCACGTGGTTTCTAGTCCGGTAAAGGAGACAGGAGAATGGAGGCATGTCCTCGCTCCTACTGAGTTTGAGTTATTCACTGGAAAGGACTAAGATGCTTTCTGAGAAGGTAAGCGTAACTCCGTTCCAGACAAAGTAGTGCGCGGACACGCATAATTTTATAACATGTCTGGCACCCCGCCGCTTACAAACTATACCGGTTTCCGTTTTCAGATTGTGAATTCGGCTTTGAACTAACCACTGCCAATTTGTGGCGTCCTGCTTGCATTGTAATCGACCATAACGTAAGTTTAACTCATGCGAGCGCTGGCAGCATTTGTGTAATACTAGAGGGACAAGTGACTGACGTTTTTTCTTGAACCGCTTTCACCGTTTTAGATTGTTTGAACCCATGAGCCATTACCCCAATAAAAGATTTTGAATGCTTGAAACCACTACGCCCTAGAAGAGCACCCTTTAGGTAAATCTTTCATTCTTTCATTTTGAGAAATAAAAACATACGGTGTTGTTAGTGTTTAGAACTAAGACGACTTAGCCTTTGCTACTTTGTCACATACAGGCAGGCACTGCATGAATCCACACCAGAAGGTCTTAAATTTCGCTGGTGAAGGCCAGGTATGTAGGTCTTTGCTTAGAAAAATGCGTAATCAGTTTTTATGATAATTTGGGAAGTACATTACAAATTAGTTTTTTTGTCTTTTTATCAGAAACAGTTGGCTTTTATCAATAAGACTCATCCAGCCCTGATGAGAGTCCGGCAATATAAAAAAACAGGACTTGAAACGCGTCGGCCACTATATTAAGTATAGTCTGATCTTTGGACCATAGGAGTCTTTGAAAAAAATTTACCATTACACTTTTGGAATACAATGTATCGTTAACTGTGTAAAAGTGATTCTGGTTTATATATTTCAACTGTTTGTTGTTTCTGTGATTTATTGTTATTATATTTGTTTTGTTGTCAGTATCGTGCAATTTATTTGACCAAATGTTAATTGGATTTGTATTGTATTTATGATAGCACAAGAATGGATTCTTTGTTTAGTAGACTATGTGTTCTTTTTTGGAATTTATTGCAACATGCAGAATAATTAAAACTAATTAGCCAAAATTGATGGCTAGGATAAACGCATTCATTTTCGTTTTCCTTACATTAGTAATAACTTCTTAAAAAATTGGAGGAGAGGGTACATCCATTTTTGTTCTTGTTAATAGGCCCTACCTTCCCTCCTTGATCTTGTTGGGCCAAACCCCTTCTTTGTATAAACTTATAGAGCGAGTCTTTACTCGAGTGGGTACCTGGACACCGAGGTGTCTTTTCCACGATTACATCGATAGCAGTGGAGTCGTCCACTGCAGAATATGGCAGAGAAGGACACTTTGTTCTTTACAGAGAGTCACATTCAAAACTTAATTGCTTCTTCCCCTTTTTCATCCTTATATTTGAGCACCTCAGCTAAACAACAGAATGAGGTTGACAAATTAACAAGGTTGCGCAAAAAACATATCAGGACTGAACTACATGGTTATTTTCTCCTCCAACACTTGCGGGCAGGAACTATCCCTTGGGGATTACAGATACAAAATATTCCTGTTATCTTTACTGAAGATCCAGAATATAAAAAGGGTTTTAGCTACATCAACACAAAATGTAGTAGGGATTGGATGGTGCACACCATAGAAACGGCACAGAGATTGTGTAGCCAAGAGGAAAAAGAGATAGAGGATCTTTTAAAAGCGATTGCTGAAAATCCAACAATATCTGATGCAAAGGCATTAATTGAGAAGGTGGAAAAAGAGATCATTACCTTTAAAGATCATACAATTAATGTTAAAACCACACAGTTCGAGAGAGATTCTAAAGCATTTAAAATAGAGCAGGTCTATCCGTTCCTTAAGGAAGATTACTATACAACAACAGACTCTAGGCGAGCATTGACTTCCTTTCAAGGGCGTTCAAGGAATCGATTTATTGGTTTCTCTGACACGTCATCCTCTGATTCCTCCCCTGATTCACGACCGGGGCAACTAAACAAAAAAGGGAATCCCAATCAGCCTTTTTTAGGCAGGGGACAACAAAACCGGGTTCGTTTCAAACAACCCTGGGAGATGCGGACAAGGAACAGGCAGTACAACAACTAGAGCAATCCACTATAGTTAATCTCTCTGACAAACAATTTACAGCAGACGAAATAAGTATCCTGAATTTCGGTCTTAAATTTGTCCCCAATAGACGCACAGATTTCACCAAGATGAAATTAGAGGCACTTGAATTTTGCCGTAAAATTAGGCTGAAATGTTATTTTTTGGGTTCTGAAGTGGCGAAAAACCCTGAAATAACTGGCTTGAGAGTGAAATCAAAATTCACCCCCACTATTAACATACCCAAACAGGTTTATGCCTTTGAGCAGGCGATACTCTCTTCCATAACAAAGTTGGAAAAAGCCAAATGTTATGTTAAAAACAATATCACTAGTGGACAATCAGCAGCCATTCAGAATTTGAAAGAGGATAATTCAATTGTCATCAAACAAGCTGACAAGGGCGGTGCTGTAGTAATCTGGCCCCGCACCATGTATTTGTCAGTAGGGAAATCACACGTGGAGAACCGTGAATGGTATCGACCGGTCAGGGAAGATCCTGTCCATGAGATTCAGAGTAAAATTGACAAATTAACCAAAGTGGCACTGGAACAAAGCTTCCTAGGTCCCAAAGAATTTGAGTTCCTAAATAAGAAACAACCGAAAACACCAGTCCTGTATTTTTTACCTAAAATACACAAAAACAACTTAGAACCACCCGGTAGACCGATAGTCTCGGGCTGTGATTCAGCTTTAGAACCAGCATCTAAGTATATCGACTTTTTCTTGAAACCGTTTCTCCAGAGTGTAACATCCTATCTCCGAGACACAACTGATTTTATCACGAAGGTGGAAGGTTTCCAGTTTAATAAAGAGACACAGATTATGGCCACACTGGATGTCACGTCATTATATACCCAAATCCCTCAGGATGAAGCAATTGAGGTGATTGAAGTATATTTGGAATCCAGAGAAAGACCACATAGGGTCCCCACATCCTTCATATTATCATTGGCTGAAATTTCACTTAAAATGAATTATTTTAAGTTTGAAAATGAATTTTTCGTACAGGTCAAGGGCACGGCCATGGGTTGTCCTTATGCGCCGGAAATGGCAGTACTATACATGGCTCAATATGAAGAAAGATTTATTTTCAACAACAATCCTTTTTCAGGCAACATATTGCAGTGGTGGAGGTACATAGACAACGTCTGGCTCCTGTGGCAGGGGAGCCAGACCGAGCTGGACCTTTTCCATAATTGGGTCAATTCACGACACACTGATATAAAATTTTCAATACAATCTAGCAAAAGTAAAATGACTTTTCTAGATGTTTCAGTAAGCTGTCAAGATGAACAACTTGTCACATCACTGTACAAAAAAGAGACAGACAGAAATACTATTCTGCACTATAAAAGTTCGCACCCACAGTGCTTAAAACAAAACCTGCCGTATGGACAACTACTACGGATCAGGAGAAACTGCACTGAGCTGACGGACTTTGATATGCATGCTGATTATTTCTGTAAGGAAATGGAAGGGAGGGGATACCCTAGAAAATTATTAAAACATTCTAAAAAGAGAGCGAGGTTTTTACACCCAGAGAGACCCTATTAGAGAAAAAGATCAAGTCTGATTTAGAAAAACTTGTTTGTGTGACAACCTTTGGGCCTCAAACTAACAAGTTCAGACAAATTGTCTTAAAAAACTGGCATCTATTGGAAAATCTTGAGTTCCCTATGCCAAAACCCATTTTCGCAATGAAAAAGAATCTTAGTGTTGGTCAGCAGTTAATACGTGCTGATAGCTACATTCCGAAACCTAAAAGTAATTTGACAACGCAATGGAACCTACCACCGATCACTGGACACCACAGATGTGGAAATTGTATTGCCTGTCCGTCAACATTGGAGGGTGAGATTTTTTACCATAACGGAATTTCGTGGAAGCATACAAGTTTTACTAATTGTAAAACCAAAAATGTGGTTTATGCAGTGCTTTGCCCTTGTGATAAGGTATATATCGGCAAAACAAGTCAACAAATAAACACAAGAATAACCCAACACAGATCGAGAATAAAGAAAAATGTTCAATCTGCACCCATGGTTGAACACTTTGTAGCCTTAAATCACAATGAGAATCAATTTAAATGGACAGTTTTGTCCACAATTGATTCGAAACATCGCTCTGTGTGCGTTGAAAGTGCTCTGTTACGCAAAGAAGCGTATTTGATAATGAAATTTGACAGCATAAATCGAGGGTTAAATTGTTTGAGTGAAATTAATAGAGTTTAATTAGCCGTTCAACTCTATGTCTTTACAATAAGGTGAAATCTAGCATGGGTTCTTATGGTGTAATACAAAATTTCTTGAACCCCAGACAGCGCTCAGGGGCAAGGAATCATTTTGGGCATTAAAATACAAATCCCACAATTCAATGCGCTGTATTGCGGAGTAGTCCCGCCCCCTCACGATCACGTGGTTTCTAGTCCGGTAAAGGAGACAGGAGAATGGAGGCATGTCCTCGCTCCTACTGAGTTTGAGTTATTCACTGGAAAGGACTAAGATGCTTTGTGAAAAGGTAAGCGTAACTCCGTTCCAGACAAAGTAGTGCGCGGACACGCATAATTTTATAACATGTCTGGCACCCCGCCGCTTACAAACTATACCGGTTTCCGTTTTCAGATTGTGAATTCGGCTTTGAACTAACCACTGCCAATTCGTGGCGTCCTGCTTGCATTGTAATCGACCATAACGTAAGTTTAACTCATGCGAGCGCTGGCAGCATTTGTGTAATACTAGAGGGACAAGTGACTGACGTTTTTTCTTGAACCGCTTTCACCGTTTTAGATTGTTTGAACCCATGAGCCATTATCTCAATAAAAGATTTTGAATGCTTGAAACCACTACGCCTTAGAAGAGCACCCTTTAGGTAAATCTTTCATTCTTTCATTTTGAGAAATAAAAACATAAGGTGTTGTTAGTGTTTAGAACTAAGACGACTTAGCCTTTGCTACTTTGTCACATACAGGCAGGCACTGCATGAATCCACACCAGAAGGTCTTAAATTGTGCTGGTGAAGGCCAGGTATGTAGGTCTTTGCTTAGAAAAATGCGTAATCAGTTTTTATGATAATTTGGGAAGTACATTACAAATTAGTTTTTTTGTCTTTTTATCAGAAACAGTTGGCTTTTATCAATAAGACTCATCCAGCCCTGATGAGAGTCCGGCAATATAAAAAAACAGGACTTGAAACGCGTCGGCCACTATATTAAGTATAGTCTGATCTTTGGACCATAGGAGTCTTTGAAAAAAATTTACCATTACACTTTTGGAATACAATGTATCGTTAACTGTGTAAAAGTGATTCTGGTTTATATATTTCAACTGTTTGTTGTTTCTGTGATTTATTGTTATTATATTTGTTTTGTTGTCAGTATCATGCAATTTATTTGACCAAATGTTAATTGGCTTTGTATTGTATTTATGATTGCACAAGAATGGATTCTTTGTTTAGTAGACTATGTGTTCTTTTTTGGAATTTATTGCAACATGCAGAATAATTAAAACTAATTAGCCAAAATTGATGGCTATGATAAACGCATTCATTTTTGTTTTCCTTACATTAGTAATAATTTCTTAAAAAATTGGAGGAGAGGGTACATCCATTTTTGTTCTTGTTAATAGGCCATACCTTCCCTCCTTGATCTTGTTGGGCCAAACCCCTTCTTTGTATAAACCATTGTGACACTAGCACATGTGTCCCTGTAGGCCTGTGCCACTTAGTTATTGATTAAAGGAGTCTGTCTGTACTTGCCCAAGTTACTGGGGCTCACAGTAGAGAACATAATCATTTCCACATCACAGACAAGAACAGCTTGAGTTGGTATTCTGACTAGGGCAGAATACATCTCAGTTCCCAGGGTTAACCCTACTACACCATTCTGTTGAGAACCACCACTATTAGCTGTACTAAGGGGAACAGTTGCCTTAGGGGCAATTGTGGCTGGAGCTGCCTCCTTCTTGGTGCATTCACTGGTCCAGTGAGTATTTACCTTACACATTTTGCACCATGGTTTCTTAGGACCTTCTTTCTTTTTTGCAGGTTGGGAACCCCCACCATTAGAAGCTTTTTGGGGACCTTGAGAAGACTTTTGGTCTTTTGCTTTCTCCCCACCCTTTTGGTCTTGCTTCTTCTGATCACCACATTGGTTCTGTACCTTCTGCTTCACTCTGGTCCTGACCCATTTGTCTGCCTTCTTTCCCGATTCTTGGGGAGAGGTCAGATCAGAGTCAACCAGGTACTGATGCAATAACTGGTTCTGACAGTTGTTAAGAATTTGTTCTCTCGTGATCAAATTATACAATCCTGTATAGTCATTAACCTTACTGCCCAGTAACCAGCCTTCCATAGCCTTAGTAGCACAATCTACAAAGTCAGTCCAGTCCTGAGTCTGTGTCTTCTGGGCATCTCTGAACAGCAACCTGTACTGCTCAGTGGTTAAGCCAAACCCATCTATCAGAGCACTCTTCAGGACATTGTAGTTGTCAGCATCCTGTTCACTAACTGTCAGGAGCTTATCTCTGCCTTTGTCTGCAAAGGAGAGCCACAAGAGTACTGCCCACTGCTCCTTGGGGACCTTTTGTACTTTGCAGGCCCTTTCCAAAGCAGTTATACATTTGTGGATGTCATCCCCAACCTGATAGGGAGGGTCAATCTTGTTCAGGTGATTACACCACCTTACCCAAGCTGAGTGATGAGCCTGTGGTGTCAGTTTGGAGGGCCAGCCAGGGGTGGCATAATACATGCTGCAGCCCCTGGTAGGCCTTGGATGCACCTATGCCCTGGCGTACCTATGGTACACTATACAGGGGTCACAGAGGTGACCCACTACCCAATCTGGTATGTACCTAAAGTACATCGTATCAATTTAGAGAGAGAACAGCTGGGCTGTGGGTCTGATTAGCAGGCCCACAGCCACATTAAAATGGAAAAAACAGAGAATCACAGCAAAAGGTGGGGGTGACCATAGGAAGCAGACCCTACTCTCCTACAATGCACTTCTTTCATTTTGTTAATCAGAAATCTTGACTGCAACAGGAAACTACCACAAGTCCAAAGGACAGGTCAGAAGCCAGACATAAGATCTGAAACTGGCCAACCAGATTCAGCGCCACTTCTATTTTCCTCTGTACTGGTGACTACTCTAATTGATCTAGGTAACTGAAAGGCCACAGGAAACTCAGTCCCAATGTGGCTGATTCAGCCGTTCATCCTCCTGATCTTAAAGCACAGACAATATTTTAGTTGAGCAATACACTTCATCAGTTAGGCAGGAATTTTTGAGAATTACAGTTCTATATGAAAACATGTTATTATTATTAAGGTGTGCACTTTTCAGAAGTTGAAAATGAATCTTTCCTGTTTTCAGCATGCCCATGTTACATAATTCAATTGGCAGCAGTGGACACACCTTACATAACAACTAAAAGATTAAAAAGCCACACCCACTTAATTTCAGTTCTAGTACACACAACAACACATTTACAATAGTACAGAACTCCTTGTTTCACCGGCAAGTGGCAAAACAAGCTTGAATCATTTTGTTCCATAATTACAGTGATAAATAAATGTTAAGCATTATTGGCAACAAGCCATTAAAGTGTACTTTTAAATCCAAGTAGTTACTCTTAATGCTTCCAAGCCACAGGCTATTGCTAATCTGTAGCTTTAAATACTTTTATTTTTCTATTGTGGCTAGTTCCCGGCTACTTCTCAAGAGGTGCCTCATTCAGAGGTTCCCTAGTAGATTTCGCTGTGGTTAATGAGTTGAAATTTATTTTGTCCTTCAAATTACTAAACTTACAAAATAGTTGCTAATTGAAAAGGCCCAGAATCGTTTTCTAAGTGCATGTCCTTTCTTCTGACTTATTTCAGGAGGGCACTGAACCAATCCACCCTTCTTTAACTTCGCCTTCCCTTTTTCGACCACTTTTAATTTTTTACTTTGCCACTTTTCTGAATAAAAAAAGTTGAAATGTCTTCTATGTCTCAAAATAGAATTGAAGGTTGTCATTTTTCTGAAATAAGATGTTGAATTTGAATTTGTCCCAATTCTGAAATATGTTCTCAGTTCCAAATCAGAATTGGACTTTGTCAATTTTCTGAAGAAAAACGTTGAAAATGAGTCTGCGTCCCTATACTGATTACCTTTTTCTGATCCTGATTCCCAACATATTCATGATGGTAAATGAGGAGAAGCCAGGAGCAGCAGCTGCAGACCCTGATTGTATCAGCTCCCAAGTAAAATGAGTTGGAGGAAAATGTGGAGAAGCGCTATATTATCCCTGGTCATTATTTCAAATACAAGGACATAGGGTCTTCTTTTGACCTTAGAGGAGGTAATACTCCATCAAAACGTGGAGGATATTGGGCCCACCATATTACAAGTACCATAGGCTATAACACAATTGTAAAATGGTAGATGGATATCAGGCGCGTTTCTGACTGGTTATTCACTCTGCCATTCACTAAATAAGGCCAGTAGATCCCAGTAGGGGACTCCTTTCCATTGTCTGCGAAACTCTAGACGTCATGTAAGGGGATGCCTCTCTAAATCTGATTTGAATTAAGTCAATATATAGTGTGTACCTGCCTCATGCCATTTTTTTGTATAAATATTGGTAATCCTGGTAAAATAGTTATGCTTTTGTTGTATTGACGGGATGAAGTAGTAAAGAGGTGGCAACACCAAAGTTCAGGGGTGGAGAATATAAAGATTGACAGGAACTAGATAAGCTATTTGGAAGTCTCTATACTTTTTAGGTGCTCACACCTTATATGGTAACACACACACAATTGCTAGCTCCCTATGATGATAATCATGGCATGACATGAGGCTCACAGTCATCTTCTTTTGGCAGAGGCACACCAGGTCGATTATTCTCCTCATGTACTGCAGTTTGCCCCTCTTATGCCCCTGTGCCCACTAAAGTTTCAGCGCCGGCCAACACAGGTAAGCGCGATGGGGCTGGTCAGGCTGGAGCGGGGGTGAAGCAGACAGATGACGGCATAGGTATTATTTATTTATTTAATTATACCTATTCCGTTGCTGTCAACTCCCCCCACCTGCCGCCCAGCCACACCGCGTTTACTTGTGCCGGCCACCACTCCAAAGTTCTTTCAGCACCAGTGCTCAAAATCATGACCAATTGAACCTGTAAGTTGATTTCAATAAATGCTTCTGTTACACAAATCCATAATTTATTTTGCAGACAGCATTTCCTGCATCAGTTTTCTCACAGTTGGACATGTACTTCTAATAGTGATGTCGGACAGGCATATGAACTGCTGGACAGCTGCTGCAAAAGTCAGGACTGTGGGCCACTGTCCTTTTGACCCAGAAGGTGGGCCCAGTAATATTTGTTTTTATTAATATTTATAGACAACTTTAGACTGAAAGATGTTAATGTTCATAGGATGATAACAGGCACAAAAAAAACATAGTTCAAAAAACAAAAGCTAAATGCATGTATTCTTGGAACAGCAGTAGGGAATTAATTAAATCACTGAGGCTGTAAAACTGCCATTTACACCCTATCTAAGTCCCTCTGAATTGATTTGAAACCCCTTCGATTCTGGTTAAGCAATCCCACTCATACTGATTTAAACGAAGAACGAGTTTAGCATTTGACTGTCCCCTTGGAGGGCACAGGAGAACCTGCATATATGATCCTCATTTCCAACTGTATTAAAATATATTTCCCAATATTAAGTCAGTTTGCTCATTTGAGGTTGCTAAAAACACCTGTCTCTGCCAAGCAGACCATTGTCCTATGTGATACCTTCACCCTGCCCTGGCGGTTTATCCAAAACCATATTGCATTGTGGGCACGTAGTTTTTTTTATCAATGTAAGAAACAGCTAAAAAATCAAAGCATGCAAAGTGCTCTTGGCTTAAAAGTGAAGAGTAGCTGATGGTGTTACATATGACATGAACCCCTTATAAAAACATCTTACACAGTGCTGCAAATATTTCAAGTTGTCCCAGTTTGGAAGTGAAATAATAGCAGAAGGAATGGAAATGGAGTGGGAAAGACTTAATAGCATGCACCCATGTGCCCCAGAATCTGGGAAAAATGGTAACCTCACCTCAGCCAGTGTTGCTAGATTTTGCAATCTGTTTTGAGGTAACAAAGAATGTGCTCCAAATAAGTGCAACACTACATAATCCAATTAGCCTCAACCCAGCCTTGAGTAAACATATCAGAATTTAGGGCCTCACTAATTTAGGGCTACACTTTTGTGCAGCCGGAGCATCACTATACGTGGCTTTCCATGGCCTTGTAAATCAGTGCCCCTTTCACGCAGAACACTGTGTGAAAGTGACATTACATGCATGTTGCTGAAGCATTCCCAAATTTACGAGGAATCGCAAACCTGGGATTGCGTCAGGTTCTACCGCCACCCCAGAGGTGGCGTTAGGGATGCACAATGAGGAGAAATATAGTTATTTCTACTTGTTTTTCCTCTTTCTATGTGTGTTGCATTCATAATCTCAAATACAAAGAGGAAAACGCCTCTTGTGATTGTTTTTGTGCAGGAATTTTCACCTTCACCTTATCCTGGTGGTTTATCCGAGAACAATCACCCCTACAACGCAGGCATCGTGGCAAGGGTGCCTATGTTGGCTCCTGCGTTGGTGCATGGCAGCCCATTGTATGCTAGCGTAGGGGAAAAGGACAGAAATGTACCATATAATAGATTTGGGGCATTACTGCCCTTTTCTTTTGACACAGGACAGCTCAGCAAAATTCCTTGTGGAACTACCCTGCGCCAAAACCCCGTAAATTAGACCCTTAATGTTTATTTTTTACCTTTAGAACAAATCCTAAACAAACTACAGTATTTATGAATTTTAGGGATTAAATTGCCAAAATCCAACATGTATTACTGTACCAGATGCTGCTAGATGCACAAAACATTTAAGCAGTATAGTAACCCTGATCAATGAAGGCAGATACCTCTCCCAAGCATGATTTTTAGGTATAAAAATGTCAAACCTTTATCATGAATGACTGTACCTGATGCTGCCAGGTCCACAAAAAAATAAACAGTATAGGAACCCTGATCAATAAAGGGGGAGCCCTGAGAGCATGTGAACGAAGCACTGTATAATGCTGCACTAGAAATCTCTATGCCCAAAAAGTGCCTATTAGCCATGGTTTTTTGCACTTGAAAAGTGAAACTATTAGTTCCAGTTTACAATGTCATATTGGCTGAAGAGTCCGAAATGAGGGTACATGTGAATTAATCTAATTTAGAAGCTGTTATAATTCTCAGGAAAAAACAAAGCTGATCACAGATTCTAAAATATTTTACATATAGAGTGGTGCACATGAACAAAAATAACTTATTCAGTCTTTTTATATTTCTTTCAGTCTCTCTACCCGCGGATGGTGCTGGCTGGAAGGCGTAGACAACCGTTTATTAAGGCGGAGATCACCCAACTGGGGATTGAAGGCATTTATCCTTTTTGATCTTTAATAATCTACTGTTACTTATTGATTTGACTTGACGCTGGTCTGAAGATAGACTTCGGGAGAATGGTTAATTGGCCCAGCATGCGAATTGACTAATGCAGAGGACTATTAAGTCAGTTTGTGTGATTTAAAGAGCCCTGAAGAAGTTCTCTTGGCTATGTGCCGAACTGAACGAAACGCGTTGGCTGCTTTTTTGTGAAACCTCGTTTGAATTTGAAAATAAAGGACTGAAAGAAATATAAAAAGACTGAATAAGTTCTTTTTGTTCACGTGCACCACTCTATATGTAAAATATTTTAGAATCTGTGATCAGTGGCACCAAAAGGCAACAGGCGCTGAGACGTGTGCACAAACCACCCACCTAATAAGATTGTAGCACAGTTGTGAGGTGCTTTTCGTTAAAGTCCGTTGCCTAAAGCTTTCATTAGATTTTTATAAAATGCGCTGATTGTGTAGCAGAATCCTCAACTGTGCAAAAACAAATTTGTAGCTATATCCTCAAAACCAAGCAAACAAAAGCAGAGGCTTCTTTGCAAATGAACACAAAAATTAAACATTCCTGGAAAATAACACTGCAATAAACCTTATGGAGCATTACAATAGACATAACCAAACCTTTTCACATCTATGAACCGCTATGCAATCCATAGTAGTTTGTGATATGCTAAAGAAAGTTTAAAAGTAACAAAAGTGCAAAACCTTATCTCCTGAAAACAACCCGACAATATGCTCAGACAGATTTTTCTTTAAACATTTTCATGTGTCTTTACACGTGCTCAGCTCTTGGCAGCAATCTCCCAAGTCAAAGCACATGTTGTTTCAAAGAGCACAACTGGAACGCCCCAGGGCACTAATAATAAGATATGGAAACTGACATAAAAGAAAATGAATGTACTTGCCAACAATCACACAATTTGCTCAAGTGCAGGGGGGGGATTCAAAACATACACACACGTGCTCGCACGCACGTCTGCACACACACACACACCTCCTGAAAAATGACTACAAGTAGTACAGCATACAGTATACAACTAGTGAGACTGCCTATCACTATACCCAGCTCCACACCTGCCAGTCAAACAGTTACGAGCATCAAGTAATCAATCAGTTGCAACCCAATATCCATAGAAAAATAGAAAGTCTTTTTTCTTTTTTACATGATCACTCCCACTAATTTTGTTCTTGCACAAATCGGAAAAATTATGCTTGGCTGTATGACAAAAATCCAAACCTGGAAACACTCAACTTAACCCCGTCTAAGTCTGGCTATGAGCCCCAACCACAGCCTCCAGACAACTGGAAGGTTTCTCTAGAAAACACATCTTTATTTATAGGCCTGACTTGTGCTGCCCACCTGTGTCACCTTCTCCAGAGGCAAAGAAGTCATCAGCATGACATGAAAAAATGTTCAAACTTGGAGGGAAAAAAACACATGGAATGTGTTTTATCTCTTGCAGTCCTGTGGAAGGTGCCTCTCTGCAGCAGCGGCTCCTCCTTAGTGGCGGAGGAGCATCACCCCACTGCCTGGCTCAGAGCCAACAAATGAAAAATAAAAATATGTCATCATTTTATTTTTTGTTTGCCGACTCTCAGGCAGCTTGTGCAGGGAAGGGTGGGCATGGGGAGGAGGAGTGGTATATTCACTCCTTAAGTGCCATATGTGTTTGTCCAGCTGACTCAGGTAGACCAAAACATGCACGCTTAGGTTTCTCCAGCCAGGCTGCATTGAACAGCCATGATGGAGAAACCCCCAAAACTCGCTGGTCTTAGCGGAGCGTCCTTCCAGCTCGCTCAGACCAATCCCCACACTTGCAGGGAGACCTTGACGCAGCCCCAGTGCTTGGTGGGACCAAGATGGGTGAGGCCAAGGGCGAAGCAGGGGGTGTGCGGTAGCTCCAGGTAAGTGTTTCTTTAAAAAAAAAACACCCCGTGCATGCTCCCCAGTGCCCCCTACACCTGACTCACCACCTCTTTATTGTGGCAACCGCCACTGCCTCTTCGCATACACTGGAAAAGCTGCACTTGGAGTTTTCTCCAGCAGCCAGGAATTAACATATCCACTGCAATGGTGGCCTTTAATTCACAGGGATGTAGTACTCCATCACAATATTTCCCAAGGGGGTTGAATTCCTGAGCCCCTGTAAAGAAAACACCATTGTGTGTATTCTTTACTTGACAAGTTGTCTTCAATGCAGTACTTTTCCAAGTACTTCCATTTGTTGACATTCTTGAATGGTTGGCAAGTTTTTCTTATTCTCTGTGACACAATTCTTGAGTCTAAAAATGCTCACCTGTTTAAAATGGAGCCAACATGCACTTGTCTTATTTCTATATTGTCAGTGCTTTGAGGCACTGATGTCTTTGTGTCCATAGATTTGAACTCAAAACTGTTCCAAAATCTGACTTTTCTGCAAATCTTAACATGACCTGGGTTTTTGATTTTGTAGTTGTAGCAAGTAACCTTTCAAGTGCTGATAAGTTCACAAAGGGAATACTGGTATATGATGAAAAGAAGAGGGACTATAGTTGAAATTTGTGGAACACCCAACTGTTAAGGGGAATGAGTCAGAGCCAACATTTGTATTTTGGCTGTAAGGTCGGTTCTAATCCTATTCCATTTGATGTGGATGGTAATGAATGTGGTATTTTCCTCTGATATATTTGAAGACACAGTGGTGTTAGTAAAAGTGTGAAATACAAAAGGGACCCTTTTTTGTTTTTGTAGATATTTTGACCCTGTACCTTTTTTCACAAGGGTATTTCTCTTATATTTGTCGACTGTTGCTCATAAGGCTTGGGGATTATGGCAAGCGGCTATTTGTGGCTATCTACGGTGCAATTGGAAAGGGCAGCAAAAGAGAGAGGGGGCACCTCTGCTTCATTGCTCTCAGACTTTTTAGCTTGCCAGAAGCTGAAGCTGAATCTGGCAAAGACTTACTCCAGCACAGTTGAGGACAAACGTTAAATAAAAAAGCAATTTGCCCTCAGGATGTTTTGCTGAGGGGAAAGAGAGCAGTAAGGTGTAAAGGAACCTGTAGAGGGAAGGAGCAATGAATAAAAAGCAGAGTCACTGTCATACGTGAAGATTTGGCAAAGTACCTAAAAGGAAACATTCTAAGGCAGTGAATGTAATTGGCACTGCTAATGCATTCTCCACCCTTGCCCAGAGAACTGAAAGATGAGCACCTCAAGCAAAGTCAGCTGCCGCCTGGGCTAATCATAGTCTGCAGCTGAGAATGGATTCTAAGACTGCAGCAGTGGTGACTACTAGCCTAACTGGTGATCAGAATGGGAATGAGAAGGAGGCTGAGACGGACAGTCAAAGCATGGCATTAGATCCTCCAATGCATGTCTTGGGGCATTCTTCCACAGGGACTGAACCAGTAGACTCTAATAAGCAGATGTGAGTGGGGAATACTGTGGAGGGAAATTCGAGCCGAGTAAAATCCAAGGAATATCACTTGTTCTCTCAAGGAAAATTCACTGTGTTGGTTTCATCAGCCCCAAGTCATTTTCCTACAGCATAAATTCCATCAGAGACACAGGCAATGTGTCCTGTTGCAAGCCTGGGCTCGGTCAGCAATGAGTTTTCTGCTTCCTTATTGCAGGCATCTCCACCTTGGAGTTTAGGGACAAACAGCGAGTTCTGCAGCATCCAGAGCCAGCTATCCATGGAGGCAAGTGTGGGGCAACAGGAACATGAGATAGTTTTGTTTTAGAAAATATCAAATGTAAACAAATATAACTTCATTAATTACTTCACCCAAAATGGTCTGTTGGAAATATGACTGCAATTTGCTGGGTTCTCAGGATATAGGGACTTATATATGCATGCATAGGGGTTTCCCCATTTTGTTTTTATTTGGACATCTGTTGATCTGTAAAATCAGTGTGTAAGATCAGCTCTAGTCTCTTGTCCTTCAAGATTGGTTTGATGTGGAATACTTGTAAATCACATGGAAGTCTCTGGTTGAGAGCGATTTATTAAGGATCGTTCTAGCTGGTATTACTGTGATGGAAGCTTGAAGAACATTCTTAAATACATTATTGGTGCTCAGGTCAAAAAATAATCCAGCAAAGCTGATACTTTTTATTAATTGACTGGTTTCTTTTATTTAAAGTATGTTGGAATAATTGTGTTTGTATAATTCTGTGGATTTAATCAAGCCTAACTAGCAGTGGTTTGAGGTTGCTGAAGCCTTTAATATGAAGTGGGTCTTGAAATCTTTGTTTTTTTATTCAGGCATTCTGCAATTGCATTAAAGAATTCTTGAGAGTGACTGGTGTAGTATCTGGTGCAGACCAGATTCAAAAGATTCTGAGGAAATTTGGTCAGGTGGACAGCATATGAAATGCATTGCTAATATTCACATTTCTTGGCTTTTTATGGTTACTTTGAAGATTCTGCATTTACATTGTATCTTTTTTTCTGTTTATTTTTTTTCAAATGCCTTTCAAAGCTTTGAATTTCCTTTTCTCTAGTTTTTTCTCCAGGTTGACTCAACAAGCCTTCTGCTGTGGTTCGTGACCAGCTGCGGCCGCTGCAGGTAAGAGCGATGGGGCCGGCTGGGGGGGAGGGCGGGGGTAGCTTTCTAGAGACGACCACGAGGAAAAATTAATTCTATATTTAATTTTTCCTTGTGGTCATCTCTCGAAATCCCCCCTGCTAGCCCCACCGCTATTACCTGCAGCGGCCCCAGTGTTAATGACTCTATTACTTACTGGTAACATTCATTACGCGAATATGGCCCCCCTCGTCCCAGTCAATACAACTTGAGGCGAATGTACGTTGTTACAATGCATGCTTTTACCACGCATGCTTTTACAACGCATGTTTTTCAACGCAAGTCGTTACAACGACTTGCGTTGTGGGGTGCTGGATAGTGAATAGTTTAATTTACTATTCCAACTCCAGTCCCCGTGGATAGTAGGGAAGTTGTTGGATTGTAAATTAAACTATTACCTATCCTAGAGCGCCCCCAGCGCAATTCGTTGTAATGACTTGCGTTGAAAAACCTGCGTTGTAAAGGCACTGCGTGGTAAAAGTTGCGTCGTAAAGGTTGTTCCCCCTTGAGGCACCCCTTGCCCACCACAGGTCTTTTACCACACTTTAGAAAAACAAAGCCCTTTCTTCATATCCATGACCTACATGGATTTAAGGCTCCTCCCCCCATGTCCCGTTCTGTTAGTAACAGGACACAAGAGAAGGGAGGTGCAAGACCCCGCACCTGGTAGGGAGGAGCTCTGACCGGGATGAGAGGGACAATATTCGGGGTAATGAAGGCTACCGGTAAGTAATGTAGTCATTACCCACTCATTGGTCCCAATAGCCACATTCAATACAACGGGAGTGTGTCACAGCCATGAACAAAACGCACTGCACCAACTTACAATGATACAAAGTAAGTTTAATACAGGCACAACAATTACCCTATTGCTGTCTTCACAACATTTAATCCAAAATTATCAAAAGTCTCAGTCAGCGCATCCAACCTGAAATGATTAATGGACTGGTGAGGGGCAGCCCAGGTAGCAGCCTGGCAAATCTCCTGAATAGACACCATTCCAACCTCAGCCCAGGAAGAGGAGACGGACCTAGTGAAACTGCCCTGAATCTGAGAAGGAGGGGACTCAACAACTGACGTAAAGGTCTTAGAAATAGTCTGTTGAATCCAATGACTCAAAGTAGAAACAGACACCTATTTACCCTTGTCAACACTCCCAAAAGCAATAAAGAGGGAATTGTAAACTCTAAGTGCCTTAGTGCGATCCAGACAACAAAGAAAAGTATATCTAACATCAAGTGAGGAAAGATCCGGCTGTGATCATCACTCTGTAACATTGGCAAATTCAATCAATTCCTGATCAGAATAAAATTTTGAATTAATCTTAGGAATAAAACCAGGATCAGGATGGAGAGTTACCCTATTGGGCAAAATGCGCAGATATGGGTATGTAATGACTAGAGAACCCAACTTCCCAATATGCCTAGCTGTTGTGGTGGCTAAAAGAAACACCAATTTAGCGGATGACCAAACCAACTGGGCCGAATCCAAAGGCTCAAAAGGCTCACACTGCAAACCCCTCAACACAACAGGCAAATCCCAAGAGGGAACTCTAATCAGGAGAACAGAGGTCTACAACTGAAAACTTTCCAATAAGCGCTAGACCAAACGAATAACAGCAGACAAATCACCCCTGACACCTATACATGATTTAAAGGTAGTCCACTGAGCAGAGCGGGTTGAAGGAGACAGCTTCTTCAGAAACAGTCCCTCAGGAAATTGCAATGGGGACAGGACTAACTGGAATTTAAAAAACCGACCCTTGGAGAGAGACATCAGAAGAGCAAACAAAGGCCGTCGGACAAAAAAGGTGCCTCCAGGATCGCTGACACACCCTCGCGCCGAATCTTCTGAAGAAATCTAAGAAACAACAGAGTCTCGGGGAAGGCATAAAATAGACCCCATGGCCAGGAAACCTAGAGGGCATCCACCACCCAGGCTTGTGGGCAAACCATCTCCATGCAAAATACTAGGAACATGGTGTTCTGGGGAGACGCAAATAGGTCTATCCAGGGAAAGCCAAAGAGGTTGCATATCTGGAGGAACAGAGGAACAGCCAGATGAAACAGCACTGAAGAAGGATGATTGTGACTTAGGCAGTCCACCTGAAAATTCAGAACCCCTTAAATATGCACTGCCTTTAGGGACAACAAATGAACTTCTACCCAGGAACAAATTTAGATCACCAGCCGATTTAGATGTGGGCACTATGTGACCCCCTTGGTGATTCAAGTAGGATCGAGCCAGTTGATTATCCATTTGGACTAGGTGGCACTTCCCCTTCAACTGAGGCTGAGAAACTAGACTGCTTTCAATACTGCAGCCAGTTCTCTCCGTGTCCACTTATGACCATTGTCTCTTGCACTCCCAATCCAGAAGCACAGCCCCCCAAACCCCACAAACTTACATCCATTGTCAGTAGACACTGAAGAGGCAACCGAGGGGTACACCCCTCTCATGATTTGGAGTGTGCAACCACCAATCAAGAGACCGAATCACCTCAAAGTCTCTGGAATTGGAGTTTCATAATTCAGAGATGCAGGTTCCCAATGACCCTGAAGATGATTCACCAAAGGCTTCAGGTGGAACCAGAAAGACGACACCACTGCCGTTGTTTGAGGCCATTAGGCTCTGTACTATCAACCATGGCCTGGCAAATGCAGATGGATGGGAGAATAATTGCATTCTTTTGCAGCACCTTTTCTATGACTAACAGCATAGTATCCCTTTTCACAGTGTCGTTGGACAGAGGTATATAACGGAACAGAGGAAGGGGAGCAAGTTCTTACAAAGGATTCCTGTATCCCTCCTGAAGAACTGAAAGCACCCATTGATCCATTAACAGAGCCCTCCATTGAGGCAGGAAATGGTTCAACCTGTCACCAATTGCCATATAGTCACTTGTGCCAAGGATCACTGTCAGACTGTCCTTGAGTTCGGGTTTTATTGGCAAACGTGGCACCCCGACCACGAGCCCGGCCGTGAAAGGGAAAAGGACGTCAAACTTCAGGCCCCTGCAGAAACTTTTTTTGTTCAAAAGACTTGCTCCCTTGTTATAGTTTGAAAGGTTTCGAAATCTTCTTCTTCTCTGCAGACTTTGTGACCATATCATTGAGCTCGTTTTCGAATAGTTTTTTTATTTTTTTTTATTTCAAATGCTTTTATTGAATTAAATTTCACATATACAATGTATACAGTTGTCTTTCTTGGGCTGCTCTTACAATGTATACTTGGCCTAGTGGTGCCGAAGAGAGAGAGAAAAGAGAAAAGAGAAAAGAGAAAAAAGGGGGGGGGGGAGGGTGTCACTGCTTCAAATACGCGTCTAGGGCCTCCCACATGTCCTCTTTGGCTGTGTGGTTTGCCGCCTTGTGTTTGGCGGTAATGTTGTCTGCCCCTCGAAGGAAAGTTACCCAGTTGAACCAGCGTATGAAGGTGGCTTTGCTGGTGGTCTTCCAGTTCCCCAGAATGGTTTTTACTGCAGCCGTCAGGAGCACGTCGACTAAGTCACGTACTTCTTTGGATTGGAGCTGTGTCTAGTTTTGATCCAGGAAATGGAAGCTTCTACACCAAAGACTACTGAGAGGACTTCAGCTTCCAAGGTTTCATCCAAAGTGTACATATCCCTGATAAGGCAGCCCCAGCTGCCGAAGCCCACAAAGTGTCAAAAGTGACATCCAAAAGAAATTGAGAAAACACTCTCTCTGGGCCAACCATGCAGTCAAACCGCATTCTCATGGAGATAATCAAACAGACTCTGGGAATCATGAGAAGAACCTGGAATACATACACTGCATACGAATTAGCATGGACCTCAAAATTGGAAGCAGCTTAAGAACGCCTCATAGAAGATGCAACCTTTTGTCAATAGGTTCTGACAAAGTGGGATCTTCCGCAGACAAAGGAGAGGAAAAAGCCATAGAGGACAACATCGAATTAGTCTTCAGAATTTAAGGGAAGTTCTTCTCAAAACCCTTCAACAAGTATCTTTCATTAAAAAACCTGAGAATATTCTACTTGCCCACATCTTTCCATTCTTTTAGGACAGTGTCTTCAAGAATGTCATGGAAAGGCAAATTCTCCTCTAGGGAACCACTGTACTGGCAAAAAAAACATCCGCATCATCAGAATGCTTTTCGAACCCCAGCACCTCACAGATGTGAGAGAGCATGACAGGGAGAGCTTTCCCTTGTATATATTTCCCCTTAGGGAAAACACCAACATCATCCTCAGTATCCAAATGTTGTCGCTTTAACTGAGGGTCATTAACAGCCTCATCATCTGCCTGCTTAATCAGACTCTACAATTATGCCTTAGAAATCTCTCCTCCTCCATAGTAACGATATCGTGGAGCTTCCCAGCACTCTTCCCTGAATCGGCAGACCCCATTGCCAAGGAATACAAGCATTGGCATGGCCAATAGGTCTCACTTTGGGACCATATAAGTATTTAGTTATGCAGCACAATATCCTTGGTGCAACAACATCAACTGTTGCCTGGCTAAACACTTATGAGGTCCCAAAGGCGAGACCTATTGGCTATGCCAATGCTTGTTGTTCTCTGAAGACAGACCACAAAAGGGGAGTTTGCCTTTGGAAAGAAAACAAAGCAGTGTCCATGAATGTATGCATGTTTTTTTTAATATTGCATGTTCTGGGCGGCCATGGTGTACATTCTGGATATGAATAAGGAAAAAGCTGGTGAACATGACATCATAAGGCCCATCCTAAATAGAGTTGGGCTTGGGATGTCTATGTCCATAGGCAGATGATAATGGTGAGGGATTTCCCAGTGGCAGAGCGGTGGCAGCTTCACCTAGAAGAAACCTGCCAACCATGACATCTAGATGAGGTGGGGGATACAAAGGATGGGCAGAAGAGACAACTGTCTATTTATGGTGGCAGCCCTATTATTGCCCATATCTAACTCAGGCCCTCGCCCTTCTTGGAATAACTTCAACCTTTTTCTAAAAAAAAAGGACGAAAGGACGGGAAAAGGTGTCTAAACACGTCAGCACCAAGCATGCCAAAGGATCCGAGTCTGAACACTCAAGGAATGCTGTATGGTCCGTACAGTCATCATAGTATTTCTTAAAGTACATGATTTTGGAATTGACACTAAGAACAGACTATAGTGATTTCCGGCATGACATAACAGGCAAGGCTATAATACTTGGCTTCTTTGATTTGGAAGGATGGGTGTGCACTTTTACCAGTTCCCAGACTTCAATGAACGTCTTTGTATTCCGTGAAAGTTGCAGCGTGCTAAAAGGAGCCGCTGCTACTGCTAGTCATAGAGAAGAGACTTAGTACATTGTGCAGCATGCAAAACTGCGAGCTGGCTCATTATGCAGAGCTTATGTCCTTTCTTAACTATTTCTCTTATTGTGTTCTTTAAATAAATGTGTTAATATTTGAGTATATTATTCTTAATTACTTCGTCTCACATTTCAATTCATCAGAATATACTCAACCACATATCCATGTAATACATTATTACAAGCTTTAGAGGTAGGCAAGCATCTTAGGGACAAAATAACTCCTGTCTGCTCACCTCATTGGCGCCTACTGACTTGTAATGTATAATTACGAAGCATGCAAAACATAAATGAAACATTTTATGTGTTTTTTTCATGCCATTCTATTGGATTTTTTTTAACTGAGCTTTCACCACTTTACAAAACTGCTTCAGCTGGTCGTTTCTTATCTGTCTGAGTCCCGGTGCAGCATGCACCGCGGGACCCTCGCAGACCACCACCGGCCAAGCCCGGATTCAAAGCGCCCTTTCAGTATATGGCCACCTGGGAAGCTGCCCCACGGGGATCGCGTGTCTTGCCTAAACAGAGTTCCCCACTGGCAGCGGGCGGCTTCTGATGCGTGTACCTGCAGGCACTCCCCGGGGCACATTCTGTCCAGGCCCGCAACTCCACCTGGCACCGCTCAACAGCAGTCACCTCTCTCGTCGCTCTTTACCTCTTGCCAGCACCCAGCCACTCAAGCAGCAGACACTGCACGCGGGGCACAGCGTGCCTCCCGAAGGGGGCCCTCACCAGACTCAGCTGCACTCCCACAGGTCGTATTGATTCTGGGCCGCTGGAAAGCCTCGCGCTTCACCTGAGGCGATGTGCTTCACTGCCTGGTGATTCTGTTTTACCACACTGAATTGGCTCACAGTAGCACCTCACAGTCAGGGTAATAGCAGCAGCAGGGGGAGGCAAGAAAGGAGGGGGGATGCGCTTTATGGGCCACTGGAAAGGCTTGCACTTCACCCAAAGTGATGTGCGTCACTGCCTGGCAACTCCGCTTTACCACACCGAACTGGCTCACTATAGCACTTCACAGTCAGGGTAATAGCAGCAGCAGGGGGAGGGGAGGGGAGAGCAGGGGGAGGGGAGAGAGGAGGGGGGCTGCGCTTCCCTTGCGGGAGCGAGCTTTGAAACCATCTGTTAATTACAAACAGATGGTTTTAAAGCTTGCTCGCCAAACGTGCATGTGTTGCCATTCAAAGCAATGCAACGCATGCACGTTTTTGCCTGCAAAAAAGAAGCGATGGCTAAAGGTCTATTTCGAGACCTAAAAAAGTGAGCCCAGCTTTGCTTCTTGTTTATACTAGTTTCCCAGCAATCACATCTCACCAAACACGAGATCAAGTTGCTGAAAAAACGGTCTGCATCCTTCCCCGGAAATGCATGCACTTGCAAACACTGCAGGGGTCAGGAACCGCCGAGCGCTGAGTGCATACAAGTGAGGAAAAGAACATTCCAAATAAATATTAACAGAAACATAGCACTCACCTGTTGATTACAGGAAAAACACAGAATGGGGTGTGGGAGGAGGAGCCTAATTCCATGTGGCTCATGGACATAAAGGAAGGATTCTGTTTTTTCCCGAGGCTTGGTAAAAGACCAGTGGTTGGCGGGGCTGCCTCACGTTGTATTGAATGGGATGAGGGGGACAAATGAGGGGGTAATGCTGCGGTGAAAGCTTAAGGAGTACTAATTTGTTGAATGTCGGAGATAGTGGTGGGATGAGTTAATGGACATTAGGGGATTTGGGGGCACCTTTGACAAGAGCTCTGTCTGTAATATGGCAATATTGAAGTTCTTCTATAGGTCTATTAAGATCCATATTGTTTGTGTTTTTTTGGAGAGGGGGTGCAAAGTTAATGATGTGTGCCCCTCGCTTTTTTCAATTCTTATTTGAATGTAACCCTGGCTAGTAAGGGTAAGAACTACATAAAAGTCACCCCACACAACAGCAATGAAAGCGAGAGTCTGAGCTGCTGGCTGGCATTGATAAGCAGAGTGTGTACAACCTCCAGTAGCAAGGTGCAACTTCATATAGAGCAAGGGGCATATGTTCTTGATTGCTTACCATGCTGCTGCAGCTTAACTACCTGCAAAATCCTGCAACTTTATTTGCGCCTGGAAGCAAATAAACACCAGTCGCCTCATTTATGAAAAGTGACGCATCGCTGCGTGAAAACAGCGATGCGTCACTTTTCACTGCACCCTCCCTGCGACACCAATGATGCGTCATATTTACAGTATGACGCATCATGGCGAAGGAGTTACAGATACGTCAGTATTTCTGACGTATCTGTATGGCGCAAAAGTGACGCATTGCTGGACTGTGTCACAAAAGTGACGCAACTCCAGCAATGTGTCCTTTCACATGGGGCAAGCCCCATGTGAAAGGGCCTACGTCAGTCTTACACCTGCTGTGAGGCAGGCATAAGGAATTGACGCATTCGTTTCCTAGAAGTGGCGCAGTGAAATCTTTTAGATTTCACTGCGTCACTTCTATGACCCTTTCTTGCGTCAGAACGCCCCCTCTGCATACATTATACCTGGCGCAGGTATAATGTGGCGCAGGAGTTTACAAAGTGACGCATCTACCTATATGCGTCACTTTGTAAAAATGGTGCAACAAGGCACATTTCTTACGCTGCTGGTGCGTCACAAAAAGTGACGCACTGGCGGCCAAAAAGTGATGCACAGCCTCATAAATGAGGCCCCAGGGCGTTTGCATCCATGGTCCAAGCATAACCAGAAAGGACTGGGTGTATGGGGGAAGGAGCAGCCGGGAAAGAAATGCAGGCTCAGCACAGCCACATGTTTCAGGCCATTCACTGTGAGATTGTCTCTCTTGTTCAATTACTACCCTGGCTCTTAGACTTGGCAGTGCCTTCTGACTGCTAGAGGAAGGTGTGGTAAGGTGGTTCTGTCCTGGATGGTTCACTGGAACAGGCCTGGTTGAGTGGAAGCTTATTTCGTTCTTTTTCTTCGAGAAATCTGCATGCCCACCCACTCATACATAACGTTGCACTGAGAAGACAGGCCCAAACAATTATTTATAAAGCAACATTCAATGTCCTGAAGCTGCATTCTATGTATAGCACACAATGTGCTGCACTGGAATCCCCCAGGATTCCAGCCAATCAGATTCTGAAATGCTTCTGAACATTTTGGCTAAAGGACAAGAAACCATTGAATTAATTAAATGCTGCAGGCTCGAAAAGGCAATGAATGACAGCCAGCAGTACACACCTCTAAAATGTTTTAGACTTCATTCAGCCATTTTCATAGCAAATGCAGTGAAACGTAGGAAGTTTCTATGTTAACCACCACTTATTTTGAGGTCCTGCTTACATCTTCTGCACTCTTTTAAATCTCGACCAAATGCAACAATATCAAATCGATTCTGATTTTTTATGGTTACAGTAGCAGCACCCCCCCCTCCCCTGAGCGCCTTGAGACCCTCACGGGTGAGTAGCGCGCTCTACAATTACTCGGATTGATTGATTGATTGGTTCAAATCTTTTATTGAGTGTTTTAAAAATCAATAAACAATGCCAACAGTAGACCTTGCACAAATCTGGGCTACGCAGCTGCCCTGCGTCTAATAGCTTACAAGCAAATGTCATATAGGCCCATAAACTCTTATCCCTCCCACCCCCCCACCCACCCTCCATTCACCAACGCACCATCTTTGAGATACCTGTTAATGTCACTGTATACTGTTACCGCTCTGGAGATAATGGCGTAGATGTAGCAATTGTAAATATCTGGGGCAAGTTAGTTCTCAGAATCCCTGTGATAGTAGGGACAGGAAGGGCCGCCATATCTCTCTGAAGGCCGAGCCCTGCCCGGCAAGCGTGAGTGTTTTCTTTTCCATTCCTAGTATGTGCCATAGCCGGGTTAGCCAACCTGTGTGTGTTTGTGTGAGTTTGGGGAGTTCCCCAGTGTGCAAGTATGTTCTGCATGGCTGCTCCAAAGGCCAGTCCAATCAGTCGCCCTCTCCTAGATTTTAATGGATAAGTCAGTGGGTTGGGATCCCCCAGTAGTAAGTATGCGGGGAATCTGGGTAGTTGCGTGTCCAGATGTGTGTTAATTTTGTCTAACACCTGGGTCCAATAGTTTTGTAGCTGGGGGCACTCCCACAGTACGTGGACCAGCGTACCCCGTGCGCCGCAGTTCTTCCAACAGTCTGCACTCAGTGAGGGGTTGATCTTATGTACTCTTGCTTGTGTGTAATACCAGTAAGTCGCCATCTTTGTGAGTGTGTCATTTAAAGCTATATTACTGGTTGTGTGTCTAGCCCTGTGACATATTCCATCTCACTCTTTGGTGCTTAGGGTTCTCCCTATGTCTTTTTCCCATCTGGCTCGCCCCGCATTGTACATGTGTTTGTTTGGCATATTCAATAACCCATATAATTCAGAAATTCGTTTTTTGTCCGAGGTCTTGGACTGTAGCCATCTCTCCTAGTGAGTGAGATGACGTTGAGCGGTGGCCTTGTTTTGTGGCTGTACTATCCAGTGTCGAAGCTGCAAATATCGAAGCCGCTCTGTCTTTGGGATGCCATAATCTGCTTTAATATGTTGGAAAGAAAGTACCCCCTCGACATCAAAGAAGTGACCCATGGCGCGGCATTCAGAATGACGCCACTGAATAAACTGGGCCTCGCCCACCCCCGGTTCAAAGTCTGGGTTGTATAACAATGGAGCCATAGGAGAGGGAAACGTCGTCAACTTGTATTTGATGCCTATCTGGTCCCACACCACCATTGTCGTCTGCGTGATGGGGACAGATACAAGCTTTGCGGTCTATGTGCTTTCTTCAAAAAGGGGATTTTCATCAGTGATGTTCCAGCTACTGCCCTATTCTGAAATAACCAGTGTTTTTCTGATTGATAGTGGCTCCATTCCACTAAGTATTTTAATTGCATATCTTGATAATACAGTTGGAGGTTAGGTATTCCCAGCCCACCCTCATTAGGAGGAAGAAAGCTAAGGGGCTTTTTCATCTAGGGATTCCGACCTTGCCATATGCAGTGCATGATCTCCACTTGTAATTTCTGAATCACTCCTGTGGGTGGCTGTAAAGGGAGTGTTTGGAACAAGTACAGAATTTTGAGGAGGTCCATCATTTTAATAGCAGCAACCCTGCCAAACCATGAGATATGGTGGTGTTTCAACCTATGGATGTCATTGTGAATTTGTCTATGTGGAATATTATATTTCATGGTGGCAGTAGCTTGTGTAGTTGATGCTATTTGAATCCCCATATAGGGAATGGTGTCAAGGGTCCTTTGGATCGGGTACTGTTTCTTAACCACATCAACGCGGTGCCGATTTCCGCGGTGCGCTGAAGATTGCAAAAACCCGCGGTTCATGACGAGCTCAGCTCGTCATGAGCGTACGAGAGGTGTACCTCATGACGAGCTGAGCTCGTCATGAGCGTCGAAGGGGTTAAATCATCCCACCATTTGCTGCAGGAGGGAGAGGCTAAATGGTACAGATTTCCCTATTTTCACTTGCCCTGCCAAAGGATTCCAGTTCCACAAGGAAGGCCCCCAAAGATATGTTCGGGTTGTCAAGAGTCACTAAAACGTCATCTGCATAGAGGCTTTTGCGTGTTTGTCCCCACAAATTGTACTCCAGAGATCTGTGGGTGTGTTCGGCCTCTCTGCGCTAGCGGCTCCATATACAACGTGAACAGCAAGGGTGACAGGGGACATCCCTATCTTGTGTCTTGAGCTATTTGCAGCTGTATGGCCATTAACTCTCACTCTTTCTGTGGAGAAGCAATAACAATTTAAGATCTGAGTCTTCATCTTCTCCCCCAGACCAAAATGGGTGAAAACCTGTTCAAGATAGGGCCAATGTACCCTGTCAAATGTTTTTTCAACATCTATAGCCATCAGCATATAGTTGCCCAGGAATCTGGAAGCCTTATCTAGGATGTGCAGGACTCTTTTACTGTTGTCGCTTGTCTGTCTCTGAGGGATGAAGCCCACCTGGTCGGGATCTATTAGTGCTGGCATGTACATGCTCAGTTTGTGAGCCAATATTCCTGTGACTAATTTAAAATCTAAGTTAAGAAGTGAGATGGGCCGGTATGAACTGCATTGTGTTTTGTCCTTCCCGGGTTTGAGAATAACTATTATGGCAGCCTCCAGCATAGAGGCTGGGATCGCTCCAGGTCTGGAAAAAGTATTGGAGAGCTGTGTCAATTGAGTCGCCACCTCTGGACAAAAAGCTTTGTAAAAATCGCCGTAAAGCATTCTGGGCCTGGGGAATTAGTCAACTTTAGCCTGGAAACTGCAGAGATTACTTCCGCGATGCAAATCTCTCCCTCCAATATTGCGGTTTGGTCCGGGGTCAGTCTAGATGTTTGCACATCTTGTAGGTATCTATTGCTCTCTGTGTTATCTAGCGTTTGGCCTGAGTAAAGATGTTCATAGAATTCTCGGAATGCCTCCACTATTGCAGTATCTTCCGTCACTAAATTTCCCTCCCGGTGTTTTATTGCTTGGGTGCCTTGCTGCTGTTGGCTCTTGTGGAGCTTATGTGCTAGGCGGCGGCCACACTTGCCCCCCCCACTTATAATGAATGGCGTAAACAGAGGGCTGAATACTCCGCCCTGTCCAAGTCTAACGCTGCCAGTTGTGAAAGTAGTGTCGAGAGCTGGCGCCAGACCCTGGGGGCCCCCGTCCCCTGGTGTATGTGCTCTAGTTCCTGGATCTGCAGAGAGAGGTCCTCTCTTTTCTCCTTCCGGAGGATGTATGCAGCGGACATCACTATGAATTCACCCCGTACAACTGTTTTGAGTACTTCCCACAGTGTGGATGTGCTGATCTCTGGAGTGTCGTTGTGTGTAAGGTGATCCCCTAGTGTTCGCCTAATTTGCTCCACTACTTCCATGCTTTGCCACTGTCTATAGGGGCGGATCTGAGGGGGGAACAACACCTTGCTCATCACCGCCGCGTGATCCGAGAGTGTCGCAGTGAGTATTTCTGTGTCTGCTGCAAGTGAATGTACATCTCTGGTGCCGAGTCGGTAGTCCAGTCTGGCATATGTTTTGTGGGCATTAGAATATAAGGAGAATTCCCTGGTCGGGGGATGGGATGCTCTCCAGAGATCCACCAGTCCTAGTTCCCTCAGTCTGGTGTGCCCCTCCTTGGATAGTGCTCCTACCTGACCATGTCATTGGGCTGACCTGTCTGTATTATTGTCAAACACTAGGTTGAGGTCCCCCCAGTAGTATGTTTCATTCATCCGTGGTCAACACCTTCGACAATGCTCTACGTAGGAACCCCACCTGTCCCTCATTCGGTGCGTAGATTGATCCCACAATCAACCCCCTTCCCCACAGTGAAACGGTAAGTGAGAAGTCTCCCCTTGAGTTCAGCCTCTTTCTCTACCACCTTTCCCTGAAAAGCTCGAGATACCAAGATAGCCACCCTAGCAGTAATGGTAGGGCTTGAATAGAACAGCTGGGTGGGAAACGCGCGCGCCTTGAACCTATGACTCTCCCTGGCCGGGAGATGGGTTTCCTGTAATAGACAGATGTCTGCCTTCATGTGTTCTAGGTATAATAAAATCACATTGTTTAACCGGATTGTTAAGTCACCTCACATTGAGGGTGAGAATTTTGAGAGTAGTGGGTTGCATGATTGATACTCAAATTTACATCTAGCGCATACCTCCCTTTGTCTTAGCGCCCTGGCCCTTCTGTAGCCTTGCCCTGAGCAGACTCAAGTGCGTTTGAAAAGTGTCCTGTAGTGAGATTGCATGGTGAATGGAGGCCCCAAAGACTACCCCTAGAAAAGGAAAAAAGGGAGAACAAGGAGATGAAAAGAAGTCCTATGGAAACATGAACTAAGTTAACCAGCGAAAAGTTTGAGGTCATTCCTTTGGCCATTCTTGACTGCCAGGAAATATGCATGGGGTCCATGTTGTGGCCAAGCTCCCATTGCCTCCCCTGCCTGCCGCCCACCAGCAAATTCTCAGTGAGACAGCTGCCCACTTGATGTGCTTAGTTATCCTCAGTCTTTCCCAGTGCAGCGGGGATAGACTCCAGTGCCTCTTGCTGGCCTTTTGTTATTTCTGCTGGTCTAGTTTACTCGGAATTCGGCAGCGCCTTGTCATCGCCAGCGTGGATGCTGTCCTCCTCAGACAGGGGACCCCGGCTCTCTCCTACAGTTCTCTCCGGGGGGCTCCAGACCCAGCAATCGGCAGGCCTCCGATGGGAACGTAATTGCTGCAGCCTGCCTCCCCAGCAGAAAATGAGTCTGAAGGGATGAACCGACGAGTATGCGATATCCTGGTTGCGTAAATGAGTGGTAACTGGGCGAAATTCCCTTCGCTTTTGTAGGTTTAATGAGGCAAGGTCCTGAAACAGTGTATGGGTCTGATCTCGAAATGTGATTGGGTGCATTGCCCATGCTTTGCGTATTATCTCGTCCTTGGTCTGAAAGTCATGTACACAGACCAAGATGTCCGCTGGGGGAGCCTAGTCAGAGCGGGTCGGGCCCACTCTGTGCGCTCTGTCTAGTTGAGCACTGTATCTTGGGGATTGCCGAGCACATGGTTTAAAAAGTCCCGTAAAAATACAGATATCGCTGCCCTCTGCTTTCGACACCACTCCATGGATCCGAAAGTTGTTCCTTCGGGATCAATTCTCGAGGTCTTCCAGGTGCTATTGTAAATCTATATACTGATCTTGAAGTCGGAAAACTTCCTGCCTTAGTGCCTCCGTTTCTTCGTCCCGGCTATTCCCTTTGTCTTCCAGTGTAGCAACTCTGTCCCCAAGAGCGTCTACATCTTTTCTGGTCTCTTTAATTTCTTGTGTGAGGTCTTTCTTGACCGTTTCTAGGTCCTCCCACAATGTCGTAAACAATGATTCTAGAAATGTGCGGGTCTCTGGCTCTTCCGCGGGCTGTCTGCTAGCGTGCGGGAGGCCTCCCTGGCAGAAGGGAGCTCCATCGTGCTGTTGCCAGTACGCTCAGTGAGCATGTCTTTGAGGGAGCGATCTTTCTTCACTCAGCCAGTGGTCCTTATCATTCACTTCCTCACTCATTGTCCGCGTCTACGCTGAGACTCAAGGACCCAATCTCTAGTCCCAAATGTGGGGCCTGTGGTCTCCTGTCAATGCCTTGGTCCTGGAAGCATGCATGGACCCTCCTTCCGGGCCACCATCTCACCCTCTTACGTGTCCCAGGGGTAGGGGCAGCATGGCGAGACCAGCCTTTCTAAACCGCTTTGTCGCCTTTCGTCTTCTGGCTCGGGTTCTACCCAAGGTCCCAAGGTCAGTGATTATCCCCTCTGCTGTGCCTCTCTGCCCCGGAGCCTTTGGTGTGTTTGAGCCATGGATGCCGAGCCCTCTTTACTCCCCTTTAACCCCATGGCCTTCACTAATTCACAGTCTAAATATACAAAAGATTATGGGTCTTATGTAGAGTTGTGCATGTGGAATGCTTCCTCAAAAGACAAGAAAACACCACGTCAAAAGACGGCAAATACCCTGTCTACCATATTATAAGTGTAATAGGCTATAATGCACTTGCAATTTTGCAAATAGGACATCCATCATGTTTGTAAAAGGGTATCCCATTGCAAAACTCTGAAAAGACCCTAATTCATCAAAGATAGCGCTTTTTTTTTTTGGAACACACATATCTTAAAAAATAACTGAACAGAATTATACCAAAATGACCCATTATGACGAAAGTTTGTTTGTTTGCTCTTCGCCTCCACCACAGCCGATTAGGCGCTGTCTTGGGGCTTCTTTGGCCGCCATCTTAGCTGAGGAAGAGGGCGAGCGGACCAGTTGCTCGGCCCTCCCTCCCTCATTGCCATAAAAGCCGCCCGCGCCCTTCTCTACGCGCGCAGATCAACTGAGAGCGCGATCATTCCTCAGGCGAAAAGCCAGGAATGCGACACAGCGTTAGCATTATTTTAAAAATTGTATTTGACCTTTTTTGAGTGTTATTGACCTGTTGCCTGCAAGTGGCATTCTCCTGCACTGTTTGTTTGCTCTTCGCCCCCACCACAGCCGAGTAGGCGCTGTCTTGGGGCTTCTTTGGCCGCCATCTTAGGTGAGGAAGAGGGCGAGCGGACCAGTTGCTTGGCCCTCCCTCCCTCATTACCATAAATGGCCACCTCCCTTCGAACGCGCAGCGGACGAGCGCAGCGGGCGCGCCGGCGGCACCCCGAAGGCGCGCCACAGGCAAGCCCGTCTGCGCCCGTCCGCGCCCAACGGTGCCCTGGGACCTGTCCCCCTGCCCAATTGGTCATATATTCCTCGAAGGATCTTCGAGCATTACACCAGGCAAGATTCTGACTTTGTCCTATCATCCTGGGTCGCTTAAGCCAGCTACATATTCTTCGTGATTCCTCTACCACATCTGAGACTCTGCCTGCAACCTCTTGTTATAGCCATAGGTCCACACCCATCACGACTTTCAATCTCGAACTTCACATTTTATATCTCAATACCCGCTCCCTGGTTAAACACCAATTGGACATTTTTTTGCTTCTTCTAGACGATAAGCCTGACATATTTTTTACCACGGAGACCTGGCTCAGCATTGATTCCCCCCCGGACATCCTGGCAGCACTCCCGGATCAATACTACATCTTACATGCTGACCGGGCCCCAGGAAAGACGGGTGGGGGAGTAGCCGCAATCATCAAGAAAGATCACGTCTTTACTCCCCTGTCCGCCTTAACCCTTCCGGGAGTAGACAATTTGGTAATAAAACTTGATTCTTGATTCGGTCCCCTTATTTGTGTCTTACTTTACAGACCCCCTCAATATATGGCCTCTTTCCCCCTGTCCTTGTGCGAACAACTTGCCACCATAGTCACTGACTATGCTAAAATACTCCTGGTTGGAGATTTTAATTATTGGTGCAGTGATGAGTTGGGCGGCCCGCAAGCCTCCGAACTCATGGAACTCTTGTCTGGCCTTAATTTTCGGCATCATATCTCATCCGCCACGCATGTCAAGGGCCATATCCTCGATCAGGTGTGGAGCAGTAATCTTACCATCTCCACCCCCACCATAAGCCCCTGCGTATGGTCAGACCATTTTTTGATAAAATTCACCATTTCCATCGCATCCGACAGCAAGTCTTGTGCAACGGCAGGAGGCTTTATCCGCAAATGGAGTACTCTTAATACACCAGCATTCTTGGATAGCTTAGCAAGCACACTTCCAGTTGACAACCCTGATCTTGGACAGGCCGAAATAAACATTTCCGACTGGTTGTTAGCAGCAAGCAATTTACATGCCCCTCTGAAGAAATTTAAAATAAGCCGCCATCCAGATTCCCAGAAATGGTTTTCTGAAGATTTGAGGGCAAAAAAACTCGATACCCGCCAGAAGGAACGTAAGTGGAGGATTAATTATGACCCCAATGCTAAAACTATCTATATAGCTGCCCGTACTGCCTATAAGCAAGCTATACTTCAATCTAAGGCAACTTATTTTTCTGACATAATACTTCGCTCAAGAAACAAATCTAAAGATGTTTTCTCTATTGTCAACAAACTATCCAACATGGAAAGAGCCCTCCCAAAACCTATCGTGACCCAAGACCTTTGCAATTCCCTCAACTCATTTTTTCTGGACAAAATCTCGGCAATAAAAGCCAGCATTCCAGTCACCAGCTTTAAACCGCATACTACTCCTTCGAGCTCTAGTGTCCATACTTTTGATCACTTTCCACACCTTAATATTGATTTCCTACGTACCTTATCCATAAGGGTAAAATCTGGATCCCCTAGAGATTGCTGTCCCCCGTATATTCAGAAGAAAATCCTTTCGGCTATTCCTGCTCCCTTCCTGACTCTTCTTAATGCCTCCCTTTCTCAAGGAGTGGTTCCCAAAGCCTTCAAAGAGGCAGTGGTTGTACCCCTCCTAAAAAAACCAGGAGCAGACCCCTTGACCCTTTCTAATTATAGGCCAATATCTCTTCTCCCCTATTTGGCCAAAATACTTGAAGCCCATGTGACTAGCCATCTCTCCAATTTCATTGAGCAGGTCAACCATCTGGACCCCCATCAGGCAGGGTTCCAGCCTGCTCATTCCACGGAGGATGTCATAACTGCTGTTATGGATACGCTTCGTGCAAATGCAGACAAGGCAATACCTCAGGCCCTGGTCCTCCTAGATCTGTCTGCGGCGTTTGACACGGTCAACCATACCATCTTACTCGACCGTGTCACACAAGCTGGTATCCGAGGCCCAGCATACAGCTGGGTCAGCTCATTTCTCAGTGACCGTAATCAAGCGGTCCGCCTGGCCCCCTTCACTGCCACTAAGCTTCCAATCACTTGTGGGGTCCCTCAAGGGTCCTCCCTATCCCCTCTTTTGTTTAATCTTTATTTAGTCCCTCTGATTCAATCGTTGAGGAAGTTCAAGGTCTCCACATTTAACTATGCGGACGACCTACAGCTTATTTTCACTGTGGACGGCTCCACTGCTTCTGCCAAAGAATTCCAAGAGACTATGTTACACATCTGTCATTGGATGGATTCGAACCATGTAAAATTGAATCCGGGAAAACCGAAATCATTCTCAACGGCAATAGCAAAATATTCTGGGGTCCACATTATCGGCCCCCTGATTTAGGCCTCCCGCCCACCCCCTCTTCCTCAGTTAAGAGTTTGGGAGTAATTATCGACAGTGAACTTTCACTGAAGGCCCAGGTGGGCTCGGTGGTATCCTCCTGCTTCTACCAGTTACGTAGAATAAGGAAGAACAGCCGGATGTTAACCCAATCGGCCCTGATCCAGGTGGTGATAGCGCTTGTACTATCCCACCTGGACTATGCCAATGCCATCTATTTGGGCCTCCCTCTCTATCTGGGTAAACGTCTCCAACTGGCTCAGAATCAGGCTGCCAGATTGATCCATCGGCAGCCCCGCTGGCAGTCAGCTGGGCCTCTGCTGAAACAACTCCACTGGCTCCCTGTTGGCCAGCGAGTAAAATTCAAAGCAGCCTGTATGGTTTTTAAATCCCTCCACGTTCGTAGCCCTCAATTTATTAACATCCTTCTGCCCAGGTACGCCCCTTCCCGCAATCTTCGTTCTGCTAATCTTCATCTTATTAATATTTAAACTACAACGCCAAGGCGGTCGCAGGTTCGCTACTCTTGCATCCAGACTTTGGAATTCTCTCCCACTGGAATTGCGTTCCTGCTCCGACCTTTTGGCATTCAGGAAACAGCTTAAGACCTGGCTCTTTTCATCAGCTTAGGCCCTCCATTTATTTTATTTTTTCATCAGGATGTTCTGTTCTGTTGGTCAGCGCCATGAAGCCCCTGGGTGTCCGCGCGCTTTACAAAAAACTGTTAACATAACATAACAAAGTTCTAACTTCAAATCAAGTTTTCTATAATTGCATCCAGCGGTTTTTGCTGTAACAGGAATCATCAGTTTCTATGGGTTTGAAAATGGATCATACTACTTGTAGCTCACGCCATATAACTTTGTTGCTCTTTGACCGACCTGCATGAAAGTTGGATGCTTGCTTCAAGCCATTCCCGCATTTTAAGCAGATTCACCAGAGTCCCAAATGTTCTGACAAATCAAAAAATCTATTTACTATGGAAGTCTTAACTATTTATCAATAGTTGTTTTCGCAGTTTCTGTATTATTTTTATATATGCCGTAAGTGATCTCCAGAAATGGATTGATGCACTCGCCTGGAGATTTTAAAAATTTATTTTTTATTGAATTTACAGGGTATGCATACAGTTTATATCACAATTGATGTCAATGAGAACAAAACAATCACAAAAAGAACATCTCAGATCACAGTGATGTAATATGATTAGCACATACGAACAACATATTTGCAATGTACAGTACATCTTGATATGGGACATTTTAATCGCACCATAAAATATATGCAGTTACTCTGTGTTATTGGACAACATATTTGGATTAGATCTCAAATATTTGGCTGCCAACAACCAGTAGTCCTTTGGTCTGGCAGCTGGTGGCAATTCTTCCTCATATGTTTTGAGAGTATTTTGACAGTATACAAGGTCAGTTAACCACTATTTCTTACTAGGGGATCATCTACTGTTCCAATGTATCGATACATGCCTTTTAGTAATCAGCAACTCTATAACACAAAGTTTGTGTTTCGTGGATTTAAATTTTTCAAGTATACTCAACATGCAGACTTTCACAGTACAGGCTATTTGTGTTTCTAACATTTGACTTAGTGTCGTTGGGACTTCTTCCCAGTACTGGTTTATTTTTGCACAGTGCCATGCCAAATGCATGAAGTCAGCTTTATCCGCTCCGCAATGGGTACATCGTGCATCCAACCTCAATCCACAGTTTAGCAACTTGAGTGGAGTGTGGTAGACTTGGTGTATGTATTTGTAATGAATGAGGCGCAGGTTGCCTTTTGGTGTGAGCAATGTGAATATTGCACAGCAGGCCCTCCATTGCTCCTCCTGCAGTGGTGTGTCTAATTGGGTACTCCATCGGTCTCTAGCTTTATTGGTGTTTCCTGGAATATTGTCTTGTAACAATTTATATAATTTGGATACCATGGGGCCGATTCCGATTCTGGAAAAACCGCTCTGAATAGCCATTCGGAGCGTTTTTCCCGTACGAATCGTACCCTGCAACTCACCCCGTAGGTACGACGAAGTACGATTCGTACCAGGAGCCGTACTCCGTACGATTCGTACAGAGATCGTACGAATCAAATCCTCGTCCGAATCTCCCTCGGAACCCGCTGTACGCGACATCTGTACGGTTCGCGGCTGTTTTTTACGACTCAGCAAGTACGATACGTGTCGGGTACGCCCTGTACGACCCTTTTTCTACGGGAGCTGAAAAAAGCCGTAAAAGCAGAGTTCGCGCCGAACGGCCCCCCCGGGCATGGTGCATACCCTCCATGATCGCAGGGGTATGCACCGTACCCCATGACCGCAGGGGTACGCACCGTACCCCATGATCGCAGGGGTACACACCATACCCCATGACCGCAGGGGTACGCACCGTACCCCATGATCGCAGGGGTATGCACCATACCCAATGTACGCTGGGTGTACGCAACGTACCCCATGTACGCTGGGTGTACGCACCATACACCCAGCATACATGGGGTACGGTGCATACACCCAGCGTACGAATTGCGTCCTCATACCCCGGTCCGGATCGTACTCGTCGGGTTGTACGGTATTTGTACGAGTGGTACAGCATGTGTACGAGTTGTACGGTTCACGGTTTCAGCCTTGCAATACGGACGGATCGCGATGATTCGGACGGATTCACAGAATACGGATCGTACTACGCGACTCGGATGGACGGTACGATTCGTACGGAGAGGGCTCCGGATACAAATCGTACAGACGTTTTTTTTCCTGAATCGGAATTGACCCCCATATGTGCATTGTTCGGGTTAGTGATGATCATTTGCAGTGCTGCCAGAGTTGGGGGTTCTGCTGGGAATGTGTCGTATAGGTCCTTGATAGCTCCCCTCAGCCTGTGGTAAGTGAACTTGAAGAGGAGTGTCTGATTACTGATGAAATTGAGATCAGTATCCGTAATAAATGTGCCCTATGTGTACAGGTCGCCCATGTTAATTGTGCCAACCTGTTGTGATATAGACATGCCATTTTCAGTATGCATCACTGACAGTGCTGGATGGTGTTGGAGTGACAGAGCAGGTGCGTAGAGTGGCAGTCTCTGCACCAGTTTCCCCATTCGTTGCCAGGCCAAATTTTTGGTGTTTAATGTGTTTATTTCATTTTTTTGTATGAGGACCTGAATGTGGTAGGATGCAGCGTAAAGGGATCGGATGGGCATCCCCATCTTCCACAGCCGTGTGTGGGAGGTATTGGACCGGGAAGTACCAATAATGCGCATATTGCGCTTGTGCACATAAATAATACAGCAGTAAGTCCGGTACTGCAAATCCACCTCTGTGATACAGCAGTGTCAATGTGCGTAGTTCTATAGGGGCTAGTTTCCCTGCCCAAATGAGTCGTGTTATGCTTGTGGTTATATTCTTAAATACCGATGCAGGAGGAGGTATTGAGATATTGTTAAATAAGTATGATAGTTTAGGGAGAATGACCATTTTCACAATGGACATTCTATCCACCATCGACAAAGGCAGACAAATCCATCTATCTCTTTTTTCATTAAGTTTAGCGATTACCGTACCGTAATTTTCTCTTAGGATCACTTCCGGATCTCTGTGAACCCAGATTCCTAGTTATTTGACTGGGTCTGTTTGCCATTCTAATGGGAGTATTGTGGATTTACTTCAGTTTATTTTGAGGCCGGATTGTATGCCAAATTTTATATATTCACGCAGAAGGGGGGAGAGTTGAGTGTGGGGTTCACGTCTGTATAGTACCATATTGTCTGTCTACAGTGATATGCCTATTGGTCGTTGAGGGAGCTGCAAGGCCGCGGCCACATGGTTTTGGCGTATTTTGTATGCTAATGGTTCCAGAGCTATGGCAAACAATAATGGCGATACAGGTCATCCCTGTCTAGTACCGCGCTCTATTTGAATGGTGTCTTAAACATGCAGATTGACTTTTATACGTGCCACCGGTTTGGTGTATAGGAGTCGTGTCCATGTCAGTAAGCACGGGGGAAAGCCCATCTTCTGCATTACTCTGAATATATATTTCCATTCAAGCGAATCAAATGCCTTGGCAGCATCCAGTAGGACTGCCGCCGACCTACAGTTCTGGGGTGAGTTGGTGAGAGAGGGCAAACAATGTGCGTATGTTATGAGAGGTAGAACGTTGAGGTATAAATCCAGATTGGTTGGGTAAAACTAATTTGTGCATAAGGGGTTGCAATCTTGTGGCTATTATTTTCACCAGAATGTGTGCGTCCGTGTTTATTAACGATAATGGGTGATAGGAGTCACTAGGGTCTTTATCAGGTTTGAGGAGTGTTATTATAAGGGCTTCTCGTAGCATGGGTGGTAAGATTTGCTGGTCGTGTGCAGCCCCATACATTTCCACTAAATGTGGGCACAATAAATACGCATACGCTTTGTAGAATTCTCCAGTAAACCAGTCAGGTCCTGGGACCTTTGGGAGTGATTGTATGGCATCTGTGACTTCTTCAACTGTGATCGGTTGAGCTAGATATTCCCTCTGATTGTCAGAGAATCACGCTATGGTTATATCCTCGAGGCAGTCAAGGATTTCCTGACTGTTAGCAGTGTCCTGTGATGTGTATAGTTCCCAATAAGTGGCCATGAAAGCCTTTAGGATATCTATTGTGGCATGTTGTGGTATTCCCTATGCATCTTTAATACTTGTGATAACAGGTGTAGTGCGTGGTTGGCAGATTTTCTGAGCTAAAATACGATCCGGTCTACCTCCCTCTCCATATGTTTGCCAATTTGGCAATGTGATGGGTATCGAATTTCACTCTATGCTAAACCTCGATATTCAGTTATGCATTCTTTTAAATCTCATAGTGTTGCAGCCTTTTGTGTATGCTAAAATTCCGCCTCAAGGTGGCTTGTTTTAGTTTCGCAGTTAGTTAATTGGGTGCGTATCTCCCGCAAGATACCCACATTATTGCTAATGTACACACCCCGTATGGTGGCTTTAAAGGCCTCCCATAGTATACCAGTGTGTTCCATAGATTTTTTGTTAATGTCAAAGTATTCTACAATGGATTCATGTATTGTCTAGGGGTTCTAGTAGAGCCTTAGCGTTAAAGCGTGATATATATGGTGGATGGACATATTATGGGAGATCTAGTGAGAGCACTATGGGCTTGTGGTCTGACAGTGTCTTGGGAAGATGCTGTATATCTCGTACCCATGGGCTGGCAAGTTCTGTTGCCAACCAGTAATCTATACGTGCCCAACTATTGTGATACACCGATGTATGTGTGCCTTCGAGCTTGCATGGATTATGCATTCTCCAAATATCCAATGTTCTAAATTCAGCCATACAATCTTTCACCACGCTCACTGCCTGTTGATGGAGCTCTTTCGTCTTTCCTGATCCGTCCAGTTCCTCGCTAAGCGATAGATTAAGATCCCTGCCCCAGAATAACTCCATTTGAGGCAAATTTCTTAGCTGGCTCCCGATGCCTCTGAAGAACGTAGGGTCATCCTTATTGGGACCATATGTATTAATTATACCTATTCTTGTACCACGAATATGACCTGTTACTATTATATATCTGCCTTGGTCATCAGAAATTGTGTGATCTACGGCAAAATGTGTCCCTTTTTTTACAAGTATGAGGACCCCTCCAGCGTTGGATGAGTAGGAGGATGTTAATGCTTTTTCTGCCCTTGATCCTGACGCCATCTGGGACCAATTAGCCCCTCCCAGAGCCGCTACTTTACTCCTCGCTTCACCCGCTTTGCGGGTGCCGCATCGCTGAACGAGAACTTGCTGGGGGACATTTGAGGATACCGCGGACTACAGCTTCCAGTCACCCTTGGTCCTGATGCCATCTGGGACCAATCAGCCCCTCCCAGAGCCGCTACTTTACTCCTTCCCGGGTGCCGCATCGCTGAAGGAGAACTTGCTGGGGGACATTTGAGGATACCGCAGACTACAGCTTTCAGGCACCCTTGGTCCTGACGCCATCTGGGACCAATCAGCCCCTTCCAGAGCCGCTGCTTTACTCCTTCGTGGGTGCCGCATCGTTGAAGGAGAACTTGCTGGGGGACATTTGAGGATACCGCGGACTACAGCTTCCAGGCACCCTTGGTCCTGATGCCATCTGGGACCAATCAGCCCCTCCCAGAGCCGCTGCTTTACTCCTTCACGGGTGCCGCATCGCTGAAGGAGAACTTGCGGGGGACATTTGAGGATACCACGGACTACAGCTTCCAGGCACCCTTGGTCCTGATGCCATCTGGACCAATCAGCCCCTCCAAGAGCCGCTACTTTACTCCATCGTGGGTGCCGCATCGCTGAAGGCGAACTTGCTGGGGGACATTTGAGGATACCGCGGACTACAGCTTCCTGGCGCCCTTGGTCCTGCTGCCATCTGGGACCAATCAGCCCCTCCCGGAGCCGCTACTTTATTCCTTGCGGCACCCGC
The DNA here is from genome assembly GCF_964261635.1 of Lissotriton helveticus. Lineage (NCBI taxonomy): Eukaryota > Metazoa > Chordata > Amphibia > Caudata > Salamandridae > Lissotriton > Lissotriton helveticus. The sequence continues at coordinate 1,446,019,761 of NC_136067.1, read as the reverse complement.
TTCGTAGGTGTTGCATCGCTGAAGGAGAACTTGCTGGGGGACATTTGAGGATACCGTGGACTACAGCTTCCAGGCCCCCTTGGCCAAGGGCGGGCCCGTTTGAGCCCGGTAGAGGACGGAAGATGACGGGACGGGCCCCCCCTCTAACATCATCATTTTGCAAAGGTAATTCTCCCAGTTTTTGTCCTGGCTATAAGTGTAAAACCCGATATCATTCTTTTGTCACCCCTGAGAACTATTTGTGGGTGAAATGGCTGGCCGGGAAGGGAAGACATGGAAAGCAGCTACGGGAGGATATATAGCCGGGACATTAGATCAGTTTATTACCAGGGCTACCTCAGTTCTGGCAAAGGAATTAGCAATTACTGAGCGCCGAACCTCTCAGGACCCGACATTTGCTAAACGTTCTTCCCTGGGGGACCTGGCGCTGGCTCGTAGCCTGGTGCCGCATTACACTCCGTCTGTCTACCCCGTTGCTTCCGGCCAAACTTGTGTACGGCCTCCCCAGGTCTTGCTGTCAGACCAGCATAATGTGGGTTGCTGGGTAGCTACCCGCGCTTCTTCAGGGGACATCCCAAAAGTCTGCCCCATTTCAGCAAAAAATTCATCGGGAGCGACCTCTAAAAAGAAGGAAGGGGGGAACACAAAAGGGAAAAAAATCCAAGAAGCCGGAATCAAACAACGCGGTTAACTTGGTAAATGTGGATGTGGTTCCTTCAAGTCCAGGGCAACCAGGTGTGAATGATTCGTCTCCAAATAGTCTTCCTCTGTCTTCACAAGATGGTCCTTTGCCTTTGGCTGATGTTGGATTTTGGAGGACATTAGGCGAGCTCATATCAGCCTCTATAAAGCCTGTATATGAAAAACTGCTGACTATTGAGGATAGACTGATGAAATTAGAACAGCTTTCTACAACAAACTTTTCTCTTATTAGGAATATTTCGCCAAAGTGCCCCGAGGCTAAAGATCTCCCGAGGAACGATTCAGGGCACAGTTCGAGCACTGTTCCTTCATCCCATACGCTTGTTTTAGACCCAATCCCAGGCAACTTGGACAGGAACATTGTAGCCAGCCCCGGTATTATGGCTGGAGGTAATATTCAGGGAAACAAAGACTGCTCACAAGGAAAGAGAGCCAATCAACAACTGGCGGGAGGGGGGAATGCTAATAAGCACCAGGGAGGCCTGATGGGACCACAACGCTCTATTGATCATCAAAAGAATTTGTTGCCACACATTGATTTACCCCCTGAGTCTGTACCCTATGTTGTTGTGTTGACAGGCATGCCAGAATTAGTCACGGGTAGGCTGGAGTCTTATAGTGAGTTAAAGAACAAAACCGTGTATTGGTTGAACACTAATAGACCCCTCCCTTTGAATCAGTAGAGAGACAAAATATCGAAATTAAAATATCGATATACAATAACATCGATGTTTTAATTTCAATGGTATAGAATATCGATGTGCAATAATAGCGATAGACAGAATATCGATATTAAGGTATGTATGTTACTAATATCGAAATTTTGTTTAGTGTTATTAATTTATTATGTTGTTTATATGTTTGTTAAACATGTTTTTTAACGTATGTTTAGAAATTATTAATTTTGTTTACATTTTGCGTTTTAGTATCAGAGCGGGTTGTGGGTTTATGGGGGAATAAGGTGGGAAGTAATTTAATTATAATTAAATAATGAATACTTGAAAAAATATTTTTGATTAATAAATAATTAATAATTAATAATTAATTGGTATTTAATTATTATTAATTAGTTAATTAAATTAATTAGAGTTAATGTAGTAATATTTTTATTTTTTTGTTATTGTTAATTAATAATTAATTGGTAATTAATTATTATTAAGTGATTAAATGACAATTACATTTTTTATGTGATTTATTTATGTGGAGTGGGTTGGTGAGTTTTTAGGGAAATAGGGTGTGACATAATTAAATTAAATTAATTAAAGAGATTGTATTTATTTATTGGTATCTATTCTTAAATAATTGTTAATTAATTAATTGGTAATTAGATTTTTTTAATTATTTCATAATATTAATTATAAATAATTTATTAATAAATATTGTTTATTCTTGTAAATATCTTGTTAATTAATTATTAATTGGTAATTAATTATTAATTGGTAATTAATATGTGTTAATTAGTTAATTTATAATTACATCAATTTCATAATATTAATTGTTATTAATTGATTAATTGATAGTTCAAGTTCAAGTTCGAGAATTTGTATAGCGCACTACTCACCCAGAGGGTCTCAAGGCGCTTGAGGGAGGGGGGTGCTTTACTTATCGAATATCCATGTTTTTAGTTGCTTTCTGAAGGAGAAGTGGTTCTGTGTAAGGCGGAGGTGGGTGGGGAGAGAATTCCAGGTTTTGGCCGCTAAATAGGAGAATGATCTTCCCCCCATGGTGGATCTATGGATGCGCGGAATTGCGGCGAGGGCTTGATTGGACGATCGTAGTTGGCGGGAGGGGGTGTAGAAGGACATTCGCGTGTTAAGGCATTCTGGTCCTAGGTCGTAGAGGGCTTTGTGTGCGTGGGTGAGGAGACAGAACGTTATTCTCTTGTTGACGGGGAACCAATGGAGGTCTTTCAGGTGGTCGGAAATGTGAGCTAGCCGAGGGATGTCCAATATGCGTCTGGCTGAGGCGTTTTGGATGCGTTGGAGTTTTTTCTGTAGTTTGGCTGTGGTTCCGGCGTAAAGGGTGTTTCCGTAGTCTAATCGGCTTTTTTTTTTTTTTTTTTTTTTTTTTTTTAGAGTTTTATATAGCGCGAACTTGAACCGAACCGAATCAGTTATCAGAGCGCTTTACATAGCACCAGTTACGTTACATGAGGACACACTTTCATTTTTTTAGGCACGGGGAGATTAAGTGATTTGCCCAGAATCACAGGGGGTTTTTGGCGTCGTTACCGAGACTCCAACCAAGTTCCCCAGGTCCGAGGTCGAGCGCCTTAGCCGTTAGGCCAACCCCTCTCCCCAGTGCGTGAGTGACCGTCCTTCTTGTTTCAGTGGGGATCCATCGGAAGATTTTTTTGAGCATGCGTAGGATGTTGAAGCAAGATGATGAGACGGCGTTGGCTTGTCTGGTCATCGAGAGGGAGGAGTCCAGGATGAAGCCTAGGTTACGTACGTGATCCGTAGGTATGGGTGCGGTTCCCAGGGCCGGTGGCCTTCATGAGTCGTCCTAGGCAGAGGGGGATGATCCTAAGATGAGGACTTCCGTTTTGTCCGAGTTTAGTTTTAAACGGCTGTTCTTCATCCACTCGGCTACTTCTTTCATTCCTTCGTGTAAGTTGGTTTTGGCGGTGTTTGGGTCTTTGGTGAGGGAGAGGATCAGCTGGGTGTCGTCTGCGTAGGAGATGATGTTGAGGTTGTGTTGGCGCGCGATGGATGCGAGGGGGCTCATGTATACGTTGAAGAGGGTGGGGCTGAATGATGATCCTTGTGGTACGCCGCAGATGACTTCGGTGGCCTTTGATCTAAAAGGGGGGAGGCGGACTCTTTGGGTTCTTCCGGCGAGGAACGAGATGATCCAGTCCAACGCTTTTCCTTGTATTCCGACTTTGCTGAGGCGTTGTATGAGGGTGCTATGACAGACTGTGTCGAATGCTGCGGAGAGGTCAAGTAGGATGAGGGCAGCTGTTTCTCCGTTGTCCAGTAGGGTTCGAATGTCGTCTGTTGCTGCGATGAGTGCGGTTTTGGTGCTGTGTTTGGCTCGGAAGCCGGACTGCGAGGGGTCGAGGGAATTGTTGGATTCAAGGAAGGCGGCGAGTTGACTATTGACAGCTTTCTCAATGACTTTGGCAGGAAATGGGAGGAGCGAGATGGGGCGGTAGTTCTTAAGTTCAGTGGGGTCTGCTGTGGGTTTCTTCAGAAGGGCGCTGAGTTCGGCATGTTTCCAGCTTTCCGGGAAGGTAGCGGAGTTGAAGGAACAGTTGATGACATCGCGGAGATGAGGTGCGATGATGGAGTCTGCTTTGTTGAAAATGTGGTGGGGACATGGGTCGGTTGGCGATCCTGAGTGGATGGAGTTCATCAGGCGGATGGTGTCTTCGGTGGTGATTGGGTTCCAGGTGAAAAGGTTGTTAGAGTGCGGTTTTGGTTCGGAGGTGGGTGGAGTGGACTGGTCTTCGGACTGGTTTTCAAAGCTATTGTGTATTTCGGCGATTTTGTTGTGGAAGAATGAGGATAGAGAGTCGCAGAGGTCTTGGGAGGGGGTGATGTCGTTGGTGCCGGCAGTGGGGTTGGTAAATTCTTTGATGATGTTGAATAGTTCCTTGCTGTTTTGGGCGTTGTTGTCGAGTCGATCCTTGAAAGCTGATTTCTTGGTGGATCGGATCAGTTGATGGTGTTTCCGGGTGGCGTTCTTGAAGGTAGCCAGGTTGTCAGTGGTTGTTTTTTTTTTCCAGCCTTTCTCGAGAGTACGACAGATTTTCTTGGATTTCTTAAGGTCATCGTTGAACCAGGGGGCTTTTTTGCTACCTTGCTTGATTAGATGGTTTTTCAGGGCTGCTAGTTCGTCGGCGCTGTGGGTGATCAATTGTGTGAGGTTGGTGGCTGCTTGGTTTGGGTTCGTTGATTTGGTAGGGGGGTTTTGGTGAAGCGATGTGAAGAGCTGGTCGGTGGTGATTTTGTTCCAATTTCTTCGAGGAATAGGTTGTGGGGGGTTGTGGGTCGTGGTCTTTTTGTAGTTGAAGTGAACGCAGCTGTGGTCCGTCCAATAGAGAGCTGTGGTGTGATCGAAGGAGATGTGCTTGCTGGAAGTGAAGATAGGGTCGAGCGTGTGTCCTGCCAGGTGAGTGGGGGTGTGAACAAGTTGTTTGAGTCCGAGATTGGCAGGTTGTCCAGAAGGGTGATGGTGTTGCTGTCGTTTTTCTTTTCCAGGTGGAAGTTGAGGTCTCCCAGTAGAATGTAGTCCTCGGAGGGGAGGGCATGTGGGCTGATGACGTCAGTGATGTCTTCGCTGAATTGTGTGCGGGTCCTGGAGGTCTGTAGATGAGGGTGCCTTTGAGTGTGGTTTCGGGGTCGGTGTGGATCTGGAAGTGAAGGTGTTCGGTGGTAGCGAGGTTATCGTCGGAACTGGTCGTGATGCGGATGGTGTTCTTATGGACGATGGCGATGCCTCCTCCAGTTTGGTTGGTGCGATCTTTTCGGATGATCTTGTAGGCGTCTGGGATGGCTATGGCGATGTCGGGTGCTGATGAGGCGTTCATCCATGTTTCTGTAAGGAAGGCGACGTCCGGCGATGTAGTGTCGAGTAGGTTCCAGAGTTCAATGGAGTGTCTGTGGACTGAGCGGGTGTTGAGCAGGATGCACTTTAGGTGGTTAGTGTCGGAGCTCTGTTTGGAGTTTGTGCATTTGGTGTGGGTCCTGATGCAGTCGAACTTGCAGGAGTGGCAGGTGAAAGGTCCATGGGTGTGTCCTGGGGCAGCTTGGTAGCATTGTGGTGTGCGGCCGGGGTTAAGTGCTGAGAGGGCTGCAGCGTCGTACGTGAAGCGGGTGGGGAGGATGTTGCGGGGGCCAAGGGGTCTGGCGCTGGGCGCGGTCCAGGCACGGACGGGCGTAGACGGGCTTACCTTTGGCGCACCTTCGGCGCGCATGGGGCGCCCCCGCTGCGCGTGAACGCTGCGCGCGAAGGCATCTGTCATATGTGGATAGTGGAGGGGGGAGGGGCGAGGGAGGATCAGCTGGGAGGCGGGAGCGGGGTGGAGAGCCGGGCAGGGAGGGACAACAACAACAACAAAATGGCAGCAAGCCAAACGCGAAACAGGATTGGGGCACAATCTGAATAAGCGCGATGAAAATGGCAGTGGCACCGGCACAATCAGGCACAAATGACTTATACAGTCAGCACAGTACAATTGAAGATCGTCAAAGCGCACTTTGGCAATATAGCGCTACGATATAATTATAATAAGCAAACAGGCAATAATAGTTGTGGGAGCAATGTGAGCTAGCAGACAGCAATCTGCAGTATAGCGCTACGATACCACAAGCGGCAGGCAGAGGAGGGAGCAGCGTGAGGAGCGACCGCTTCTGATGAGATCTATATTAATTGTGTTTTTTTGTATGTGTAGTGTGTTGTGTGTTAAAGGGGGAGTAGTGTGGGAAGTAATTTTTACCCCTATGCTATCCAACGCTTTCCCTACTGTTGCTCCCTCTGGAGTGGGAATAGTAATTTTTACCCCTACACTATCCAACGCTTTCCCTACTGTTGCACCCTTTGGAGTGGGAATAGTAATTTTTACCCCTACGCTATCCAACGCTTTCCCTACTGTTGCACTCTCTGGAGTGGGAATAGTAATTTTTACCCCTACGCTATCCAACGCTTTTCCTACTGTTGCAATATGTGGAGTAAGTATATATATTAATTTATATGTAGAGTTTTTCATTTATTTTAAATGTATATATATTAGTTATTATTTTTTAAATATGTTTTAATGTTTATATTTATAATTTAATTATATGTATTTTTAAATTATTTTAACATTATTATTAATACATTAAAAAAACGACATTTGTAACTTTGATATTTTTGTACTACGATATTTTTTTCCTCAATATTTTTGTACTTACCTTTATGTAGATAGAACTCCGATATTTTTGATGTCGATATTTTTGTGTCGATATTTTTGTATGTCTATATTCTGTCTGTCGATATTATGTCATAGATTCCTTTGAATGAACACAGTAAAATTCTGTTTGTTTGTAGGATAAGCTGGATAGGATGCAGAACAAAGGATATAGAGGGTAATTGTATAATTATTAATTTTAGTGACAGTAGGGCAGTGCATCATATTTGCGGTGGGTTTAACCAGAATGCGAGATCCACTATTCAACCTTTTGATCTTAGTTACTTTTATACCACCGCAATGAGTAGGGAGAACTCTGGTCAGCAGGGAGTGAGCTGTGAAGAGCAATCTCGATCGGGACACTTAGGTGGTAGATTTGCCTGTTATGGGTTTAAACTACTGGGGAGCTGCCATTTTTCTCCCATTATACAGTGTCCAAACAGATTTGCAGTACTTTCAAGGCTGGACGACTGTGATTGCCTGTCTGGTGGTTTAGAGCCCCAAGCATCAACCGTTCAGGCCCTAGAACCAGCTCATTCATTTCTTATAGGTGCAGGGTCTTTAGTACAAACATCGTTTGAGCTCCCTATTTTGAAGTCACTGGTGGTTTTGCCCATTGTATCATTTAAGAATTTGCCCAGGGTAGAGGACTACAACGTTCTGTCCTGGAACATTGCTGGGTTGGCAGAGAAGATCACAGATCCGATGTGGGTGCAGTTTATCAGTCAATTCTCCTTGATATGTTTACAGGAGACTTGGCTGGTGAACTGCAACCTATACCTGGAGGAGTACAAAGCTTTCTATGTTCCTGCTGCCCCTTCAGCAAGTAGAAGGACAAGAGGTGGTTTAGTCATTTGTAAATCCTTAACTTTCAAATGCAGAATTAAGGTCCTACCATTTGCCCAAAGTGACTCCCAAGCTATTCTATTAAAGCATGGAAATGCTAGTGTGTGTTTAATTAACTTTTATAATGCATTGAATAGACAGGGGGTCTGTCAGATAACACTGCTGAATGGTCTTCTTAGGCAGCATTGTGCTTATGTTTCTCATAGCCTTATGATAGTGGGAGACTTTAATGTCCACCCGTGTGGTGACCCTGCAACAACTAGGATGGGTGATATGGGGTGTGCCAGGATACGGGGTCTCCACTTTGAGCACTCAGTGCAAGAAAATGTACTCAATGATCTGCTTAATGAATACGATCTGTTTTCGTCTATGTCTTTTGCTGTTCCATCTAGTAAACTTCCGTCCTTTAAAGGGCGAAGTGGAGGGTTTTTTATAGATAATATTTTGATCTCTGTTCGCCTTCAGGCTATACTTCAGGGTTTTAAAATTACAGAGAGTTTGTTCAGTGACCACAATTCAGTGTGTGTGCAGTTGGGGGTGGTATATTGAATAGGAGGGCCAGGGAGGTAGTGCCAGGCGTGTTTAAATTGAAAGATGGTAGGCGTCGTCTTAAATGGTCCCAGGTGACTCCAAAACTTTTCTATGAAAAGGTCCACGAGTCTTGTGTTGCAGAACTTGCATCTTGTGTGTCCCGTCTCTTCAGCAGTAGGCGTCCTCAACTCATTTTCAGAGATTGTTGCTAAGGTGGGGGCTTTGCTTTCTGTCCCTGCACGAAAAACATCTAGTGATCCTAAATGGTTTAACTCCGCATGCTCTAAAGCAGCCAGAGTATTGAAGGATGCTCTGAAAGCTAACCCAAGGGATCTAACTCGACTTAATTACAAAAAGATACTGGCTAGCCGCAAGGCGGAATTGAAGGAAGCAACCTGGCCCGAATTGGTAGACACTAGCACGTTAGGTAGTAGCACTAAATTTTGGGACATTATCAATAGACCTCTTTTTGAAAGGGTAATGGGTGAAGGTCTTGGTACCAACATATTGGAAGAGGATTGGGTCTCGCATTTTAGCCGTATTTTCAAGAGCGATTTATCCCTAGTTCAACCACAAACTAGCGCTCAAAATAATGCCTTGGTTGCATGCTCCCAGAGCGAATTGGAGAAAGGTATTGCTGGCTTGTCGTGCAATAAGGCGCCAGGCCCGGACGGTATTCCGCTGGACCTATTTAAATCAAACCCTTTACTCTGGGCCCCCTTGCTGGGTGTGCTTAAAGTGGCAGCTAAGGCCGGTGGCCCAAAGTCTTGGGGCACATCCACTATTGTACCAGTGTTCAAAAAAGGTGATCGCAATTGTACATTGAACTATAGGCCGATTTCCCTTATTAATTCCGTAGTTAAGGTTGTGGGAGGAGTTCTACTGAATAGACTGGCTACCTGGGCAGAAGATAAAAAGATCATTTCAGATATTCAATATGGGTTCCTGTAAAAAGTTCAATATGGGTCGGGGACAATCGATATTTGCCCGGCGGTATTGCTTCTGTGACCCTCTAGTTATTTAAATCAATGAAGAGGCAGGCGCTGGAGACTGGAAAGCAGGAAACAAGGTTTTTTTATTCTCTCCGGAGGAGAACACAACGAAACGGACAGAAGGTATCGTTCTGAGGTGCTCTAACTGTATTTCTGAGGCCTGGCCTCTTATATCCACATTTATGACTTTATTGCAGATTACACATACAGGTTCAAAGCTTTGATGTGCGGAAAAGACATTCTCGGAACTCCCCTTTGGGCCCGTTCCCACACACATTTACAGTTAAAGTCCCCACCCTAGTCACAACAGGTGATGAGCATCGCGCAGCTGGATAATCCGCCGATTCACGGAATGTGGGGAGTCTGATCGGATCTCATGGGGTGGGGGGCTTTGATCAACCCGGGGATTTCTTTTATGGGGGAAGCTTTCTATTGTACGGGGAGGGGCAAGGATGGTATCGGCAGAGCTGGGTGTCGGCTTGGGAACGGGGAGGACAAAACGGGCACACGGGGGAAAAAGGGGTTTGCATCTAAGGGCCGGAGATCATGAAAGGAAAGCAGGGAGGTGTCGCGCTGGGAACAGGATGAGGGCCGGGGGCAGAGCAGCGCCGAAGAGGGGTTTATGACTCAAGGCAGGTGCAAGCAGGGGGTGGTCAGCGTGCAGGCTTAGTGAAGGCAAAGGGCTATGTCAGGGGCCAGCGGCATGCAAAAAGGGTTTGTTCTGATCGGGGCATCTTAAAATGGCGGGCGCGCACGACAAAAGTGTGGCATCAGGGGAAGAGGCAAGATGACGCAGATAATGTTCACCAAAACGCACTAATTTTCCACAGTCCTCCCTTTAACATATTCAAGACATCTTGCTGGGTCATTTTCTACTCGGGTCTATTGTGGTGGGCATGAGAAAGAAACCGGTAGGAACCCTAGAAAAAGAGTTGTAAACAATACGTTTTGAGGTTTCTAGTTTTTAGGAGGTGCACCTATTTGATAAACTTTGATAAATTTGTTCAGCAGGAAAGTCATAGGAATGAGATACAAAAAACGGCGAGCAGCAAGTACATATCATAACGTGAACTGGCAGGTTAATACATATTTCAGATTCGGTTTGGAGCAGGATCAATACAATGGCGGCTGGGAGAGAAATGAGGCAAAAAACGGTGTTTGAGGATGTCAAATGTTCGAAGTTTACGAGTTCTCATTGTTCTTTGTGGTCTTTCGTTGGCGCTGTTGAGCACCGGCGGTGGAGCTACAAGTCCAGCTCTGTTCTAAGTTCTGCGTTGCAGGGCACGACCCTTTCCTCGCGTTTCTGGTCGGAAAGGTCCTTTTCGCCCTGTGTCCTTTGAGGTGATTGTCAGAAAGTTCCGATGGAAGAAGAGCGTTCAAAACAGTCCATAGGGTAGGTCAGAGGAAAAAGGGGGATGGAGCAAGGCCAAATTAGGAACAAACTAGGGGAACGAGAGACTTCAAATAGGCGGGCGTGTGACGGAATTCAGAGAGCGGGGACTTGTCGACAGGCACTGGACGTCGAGCAGGGGCATTCATGCTGTCGAAAACAGTGCCTCGTCCTGCAGCTCTTTTCAGTCGTGGTCTCGCCTTGGCTAATGTCGCAGGTGTCCCTTAGTCTGCAGTCAGGCCTCGTGCTCCCACATCCGGTCCTTCTCTCCTCCAACGGCAGTACCCTTAAACAAGTTTGAAAAGACAGTCTTTTAGAAAATTTGCGGATGAAGATAATCAAAAAGTCTATTTCTCTCCCAGCTCCAGGCAAAGAATGAAAATGTCCGTTATATTTAACGTTCACAATTGGCATATGAATGACCGGTGGCGGACCTGTTGGATTTACTATGACTTTCCTTCATAATCATTTATTACAGGCATGACAGTTCATCTGATGGTAACCCACCTTCGGGAGACAAATCTGGCAAAGATATGCCGTTCTCTAGAGTTTCATATTTACAAAAGGGTACAGTGAGTCGTCAACATGGTACTACACAGGTATTTTGCTGAGAGACGAACATGGCTAAACATTTCCTTTCTATCGGTGCATCCTGTTTTTCAACTACTGCGGGGTTCATTTTGACGATTTCTTTACCTTGGTCTAGTCTGTTAACCTTGTAAAACATCATTCTGGGTCCTACGTAACCTTTTACAGCCCGGTTACTTAACTAGGAAGGACAGGGGTTCTATGGGAAACAACCAGGGATATAGACAGGGGAGGTAACGGGGGTGATCGTTTTTCTGGTTTGGGTATTGCGACGATTCGGGGAGGGGAGGGTCGCGTATTCTGAGGTCCTTGTTTTATACTATAGGAGCCGTTGACATGTAGTTCCCTTATTTCGGGCCAGATTAGGGAACCTCTGTCGTCTTACCTGTCCTTTCCCTTACGGCCCAACCTGGGTTCATTGACTTCTAGCGGAAAAGGAGAGGTAATGACGCGGCCTCAGGGTGATTGTATTAAAGACAAATGTTTGTACAAATACTGACGGTATTTGAAGCCAATTAGGTGGTGTGCTAGGGGGTGGCAATCTGCCAATTTCGGGGCTAACCACTCGGAAGAGTGGTAGTGCAAAAAAGAATAGAGAGAGAGAGTGAGAGAGAGAGAGAGAGAGAGAGAGAGAGAAATGAGGGAGAGAGAGAGAGAGAGAGAGAGAGAGAGAGAAAGAGTGCAACGGCAGGCTAAATAGTACACGTGCAACAGAGAGGGCGGCAGTGCATTCAAGAAAGGCTATTTAGTGCATTACACAGTAAAGGGTATTCACGAGTCCGCGTTAGAATCTTGTAATCATGCAGTTTGAGCATTAGACAGGGTAGAGGGGACGTGCTTTGAGAAAAGGAAAGAAGGAAAAAAGGGGGTATCATTTTGTCGCACGTTCTCGCAGTCTCGGTCCTTTGACCAGTTGGGTCAACGCCTCAGTCACACACACACATTCCCTCACAGTTTCGCATCATACGTGACATGGGTTCATTCGTTCGGTCTGGTTTAAGGGTGATCACTTTTTATCAGGTTGTGCTAATTTTTCGGGTTTGTTCGATACGTGAGTAGTTTGCAGGCGTGCTTAGACACCACCCTGCGGCGCTAGTCCGTTTCGTGTAATTAGACACGGCAAGGTCTCAGATCTTCGCCACACCTTGGCTGTAATCTCTGATGTAACCTGCAGAGGGAGGAAAAAAAGGGGGGGGTGGGGGAGACAGCATTCGCGCGCATACAAATACATGGATTCATAAGTCCTTTACTTACCTCTTACTCGTCTTTCCTCCTTGGGGCAGGGTCCCCGGGGATATAGTTTTCGGAGTCGGGGGGGGGTAGTGTGTTCATGTAGGGCGTGTGCGGGGAAACATAAAAAAGGAAACCAGAGGGGCCTAGTGCGAGGTATCTAGTCAAAGGATATATCTCACTATCGGGATCCTTAAACCTCTTTCAACGCCGTGGCGTTCTAACGTTCTTCGGTTCTTGGGTCCCTGCTACTTTGGAACGTTGTACTTTACAATATTTACATTATTTCATTTCACCCTCCTTTTACATTCCCTCATTTACACCATTCGTTTTACCCATCCTTGGAAGTCACGGTCTTCCTCTACGCGAGAGTTCATGAGTCAGTCGCGTACTTTTAAGACGGAGTGTCGTGTTGTCGATCCGATCCGTCCTCCAGGGCTGGGCAACCATCTTCCTTTAACCTTAAAGAGAGAGCAGAGTAGGGTGCACAGAAAAAGAACTTTCCTACCCATCCCATATTGTTTTTAAAATAAAGCATGCAATACCCGTCCATAGTTTCAAAGACTTTATTTTGCAAATTCATTTCCGCATATGGATTAGGAGGGTGTGGTCGTATTTGGTCGGTCGTGGCAATGGCTAAAGTGCGTACAGTGGGGGGTGTCATTTGCAACAGTAAAAACATCGGAAAGTTTTACTCATTCATTTGTAAGAGACTAAAACGTCTATTAATTGGCTGGGGGTTCGGGGGCATATATTTTCATAATTTAGAAACATAATCATAACAGTTGTAATCAGATTTCCTATATGCATACCGTACGTATGCATCGTAAATGAGGTTTACATCAGTTATAAAAATATAATACATTGTATATTCGTAATCAACATTTGTAACGGGGATTTTTTTTTTCATACTGTTCGTCGAGTGAGCTCTCCTTGTCTTTTCTAGCCAAGTGTACAAAGGGTCACAAAAATCTCAGAACATCAAGTTTATATTAGTGCGAAGGAACACCACGAGGTGTTCGTAAGTTCCGATTGATACCAGCGCCATTTTGGGCGGGGCCGGCACAGTCCGGAAGCAGCGTCAGGGGGAAATGTTTCCATTACTGGCAGTTTGGACCAGAGTCCTTTTCGGCAGTTCTAGAATTCACGCTAACAGAAGGTGTGGCAATGTCATGTTTGTTTCGTTGGCGATCGAAGCAGCCGTCCCTTACCGGAAACCTGCAAGGGCCGAAGGCTCCGCCGGGGACCTTTGTATGATCTTCAAGGCTGCGGAGATGCTGTCGGAGATGGGGGCTCGTGCTCCATGGGACAAATGTTCGAGTTGTATGGCTGGCCAAAGTTACTCTAGTGGCCGGGGCCCGCCTTCCAGCGGATCCAGACGCCATTTTGAGGCCCTACAGGGGCCACTCTCGTCGAGTTTGCAAGAATGGAAGAGACCCTTCGGAGTGAAAGGAAGAGGTCCCTGTTTTGTGAGAGCGGGACGTTCAGCTGGGGTGCAGCTGTGATGCCCCCCCTGGGGGGGCGAGGGAGACTCGTTCACATCGTCTCCTTCTCCCGGTGCACTCCATGCCGCTCCTTTTCATCGCCCCGCATGAAGGCCTCTCCACCTCCGGTGTTCCCCACGTGCCACCATTGTACGTTCGGTGCTGCGCAAATACTGGGGTGCCACCATTGTACGTTCGGTGCTGCGCAAGTACTGGGGTGCCACCATGGTGTGTCCGGTGCTGTGGAAGTATGGGCACCATCGCCTGACTGGGGGTGTTCGGCGTCGGGCTGGGGGCTGGGAAACCTCCTACCGGTGGAGGTGGGAGAGGCTCGTCCGCGTCGCCTCTCCCTCCAACTTGGACAAATTGTTGTGGAGGTACGTGCAGGACATCCCGCCGTCCAGGACTGCTGCGGCTGTGACGGAAGAGAAAAGGAAGAGGTGCCTCGCTCTCCTCTTGACATGTGGCGGGACTACCTTAGTCTTTCCAGGCCCGTTGCGGCTGGCCAAGGAGACATGTGGCGGGACTACCTGCAAATGCCCAGGCTGCGGGCTCCTGCCTCTCCTCCGGCTCCCCCATACGTTAAGATTTCCTGACCAAGAGTTGGCGGCGGGGCTCGCCTTATATGGGTTGCCGTTGGTTGGGCGTAGCCGTAACCCTGCCCTACTTTGGAAGGTTCCAGAATGGGGGGGGGGCGAATGTTCTGTTTGACTTTCATTTTCTACAGTTTATCGTTATTATTCCTTGTTTGTTGTGTTAAATTAAAAGTTCAAGTTTATTAATGGTCTACGGATTTTGTTTTATCATTTCTTCCTTTCCAGGTTGCTTTTATGCTAAGTTTCTGCTAACAGGGGTCGAGTAACACGGAGACACGTGTGGAGGGATGACGCAGATTTGTACATTACATACACACGAACTCAGACGGGGGACAGTACAAGTACGACATACAAAGACCCAAGACAAATATAAAAACAGTTATTGGTCATAATTATCTCTTTCCGTTTGTGAATTTTAAACGAGGCTGGGTTCCCGTCTTGACATTGCCCGACCTAGGAGAACTTGATCATGCCGCTGAGATTTTCCTGGCGAAATCTGTGCCATCGGGCATAATCAAACGTGGTGGTTCTGTCTGGTCTGTCTATGTAAGTCAGGTTCTTCTCTGTCTCGCGCCTGTTCTCGTACTGTCGGTCTGTCGTTCTTGTCGGCCCTTTGCCTTTACTCACGCTCAGTAGAGTCGGGCATTGGGCTTTCCAGTGTCCGACATACCTACAAAAAGCGCATTGGTCTGACCCTAAGTCTGGTCGTCCTTTGTATAGTGTCGGGGGATAAGTTGTGGGTAGCGGTGTCCTGGGGTTGTCCTGTCGGTATATTTCCCTACTTGGTTTATCCTCGTCTTTTCTCTGTCGTTTCGTAGCCTCTCTGCGCCACATACCGAGACTGTCGAGCATAATTGGCGTCGTCTTATTATTTCGAAGGGCTATTTCTAACGTTTCTATTTTATCAAGGTCAAAGGATCCTGCCAGTGGCCACTGTTTGTCTTGGCTATCTTCGGTATACCTGTGCCATAATTTATTATAAGCTATGGTGACTAACCCATAGTTTATGAACATGTCCTTATTAGGGGTGCCTTCTAGTGGAGCCATATGGTCCACCTCTAACACCCGGTCCGGGCTAAACAGGCTATTTATCAATGGGGAGAAGACAGACATGACGGCTCGTAACGAGGGACTAAAAAGTCAGCACTGCCTATCTTATCACTAGGTGCAAAGACTAGACAGAATATTTCTATTCTACGTTGTTTGCAGGCAGTGAATACCTCATGGATCCAAAAAAACCAAAAGACCAACAAAATAACAATGGGGAGAATGAGTAGGACCGCAAAGATCTGCGTTACCTACCCTTTTCACTATCTGCAAAAAGGATGGTCTCTTCCCTGCTTGCAGACAGAGAATCTCCAGGAAACAATAGTTTGTGAACAACAGTTCAGTTTCAAGCAATTATTGAGTGGGGGAGAAAAAGAACAAGTACGGCTGCTACCCTACTTATCCTCCACTGCTTGCAAAGGGAGAGAGAGCCTGTTGCTTCTCCGTTTGCAGACAGTGAATCTCTAAATAAAAATAAACAAGGCAATACTAGTATTTTTGAACAATCAAGCAATCAAGACAAATTCTTTCGCAACTTGTCGTGGCAACACGACCTTACCCGGACCATGTGGACAGTTTCTTGTCTTCCGAATCCAGCGCCCGATCGTCCTCTTTTTCTCGTATTTCTCACGGCACTCCTGATGGTTCCCAGTCAGGACCGTAGATCACTCGAGAGAGGTCTGTTCGGAGCTAGTGAAGTTCGGATGATCGGCTGCCAGACGAGGGTCTATTGGGCAAGAGCTCTCCCGATCGTTGCAGTCGTTCACTCTGTCGTCGGGACCTCTCCCACTGGATCCACGAGTCGCTGATGGGCCCCACGCTTGGGACGCCAATTGTAAAAAGTTCAATATGGGTCGGGGACAATCGATATTTGCCCGGCGGTATTGCTTCTGTGACCCTCTAGTTATTTAAATCAATGAAGAGGCAGGCGCTGGAGACTGGAAAGCAGGAAACAAGGTTTTTTTATTCTCTCCGGAGGAGAACACAACGAAACGGACAGAAGGTATCGTTCTGAGGTGCTCTAACTGTATTTCTGAGGCCTGGCCTCTTATATCCACATTTATGACTTTATTGCAGATTACACATACAGGTTCAAAGCTTTGATGTGCGGAAAAGACATTCTCGGAACTCCCCTTTGGGCCCGTTCCCACACACATTTACAGTTAAAGTCCCCACCCTAGTCACAACAGGTGATGAGCATCGCGCAGCTGGATAATCCGCCGATTCACGGAATGTGGGGAGTCTGATCGGATCTCATGGGGTGGGGGGCTTTGATCAACCCGGGGATTTCTTTTATGGGGGAAGCTTTCTATTGTACGGGGAGGGGCAAGGATGGTATCGGCAGAGCTGGGTGTCGGCTTGGGAACGGGGAGGACAAAACGGGCACACGGGGGAAAAAGGGGTTTGCATCTAAGGGCCGGAGATCATGAAAGGAAAGCAGGGAGGTGTCGCGCTGGGAACAGGATGAGGGCCGGGGGCAGAGCAGCGCCGAAGAGGGGTTTATGACTCAAGGCAGGTGCAAGCAGGGGGTGGTCAGCGTGCAGGCTTAGTGAAGGCAAAGGGCTATGTCAGGGGCCAGCGGCATGCAAAAAGGGTTTGTTCTGATCGGGGCATCTTAAAATGGCGGGCGCGCACGACAAAAGTGTGGCATCAGGGGAAGAGGCAAGATGACGCAGATAATGTTCACCAAAACGCACTAATTTTCCACATTCCGACCAGGACACTCTACTATAGCCCAATGCCTCAACCTTTATCTGATCCTCGGGAAGTACACGGTTGCCCGAAAAGGGAGAATCTACATGGCCTTCATGGATCTCTCCTCTGCTTTTGACTGTGTCAATCGGGGGAGAATGTAGCAATCCATGAGGGCCATGGGGGTGGAGGATAACCTGGTGGACTTCCTGAAGGATCTGCATAGTGATACGAGGGCAAATATTAGATATGCTCAGGACCTTGGGGTCTCCAGGGATTTCAATATTGAAAGGGGTGTAAGACAGGGGTGCATCCTTGCCCCATTTCTTTTTAGCCTTTATATCAACGACTTAGATAGGACCTTGTTAGAAACAGGGGTAGATTTCCCGTATATGGGGCGAAGGGGTCTACCCGTTCTGCTTTATGCGGACGATGCGGTTCTCCTAGCACGAACCCCAAGAAGCCTGCAAACCTTGTTGGATACATTTTGCAGTTTTATGGCAGACCGCGATTTGTCTGTAAATAACTCAAAATCATTTGTAATGCAAGTTGGGTCATGCCCTAAGAAGCAGTATTCCTTTAGGGTGAATGCAGACAAGGTGCCCTTAACCCCAACCTTCTCTTACTTGGGCGTCCTAATGGATGATCGTTTGGATTGGAGTGCCCTAGTCAGGAGAAGGAAGGGGGAAGTGACAAGTGTAAATGCATCTATTCTCAACTTTGCCACAAAGATGGGAAGCGCCCAATTGCGGCATTACTGAAAATGTACCAGGCAAAAAGCGTAGCAACTGCCACCTACGGAAGTGAACTATGGGGGTATGTAGCCTCGGAGGGAATTCAGGTGGATGAGAATATATTTTTAAAACAACTGCTGGGGGTTCCCAAAGGTACCGCTAACCTAATAGTACATGAAAAAGACAGGGACTGCATTTATCTCTGATACTCTGGCTATACGTCCATTGCTCTTTCGGCTCAATTGCTGGCAGAATAAAGACTTAAGCCTTTATCATGAGCTACTGAAAGAAGTAATGAGTCTGGACCATATGCTTGATATCCCATGACTAAAATATATTAAGGGTTGTTTTGGTGATTTGGGGTGCCCAGACTTGTTTTTAAGACCTGGTTTTATGTCTGCAGAAGACGTGGTGTTTGTAAAGGAATCTTTTATCTTGCTCAAAAAAGAGACGGGGTAGAGCTATCAAAAACTAGCGTCCGGAAATTTGTGATGCTAATAACTACTCCGGGTACTGAGCCTTATCTTTTAATGCCCCTGTCGAACCACGAGCGGTTCTTATTGACCAGGTTCAGAATGGATTATTTCAATTTTTTACTTGCTGTTCCTCTGGGGTGCCATAGAGGACAAGTGCTAGCACCCTGTGGCTGCGACGGAGTGTCTCCACAGGACCTGCTGCACTTTATGTTCTTCTGCAGTTTCTATGATGCTCCCTGGAGGTTCTTTTTAAAATCACTTTTAAAAAAATAAAATTTTTCCAAAGTGCACCCAGCCCTTTATTTTCTACAAATGTTAAAGCCTGAATGCATCCCATTTGTGGTTGGATTTTTGAAGTGTTCATTGAAATATAGAAAATATATGGAAAATTAATATCTAACTGATTGCTGTTTTTTTTCTTTTCTGTAATACAGTGTTGAGGCCATATGGCCCATTCAGCCGGTTAATTAATTCATCCGTAATGCTGGCATCTCCTTTTATTAACTGGATGGCCCACCTACTCGGTAATAATAGTGTGTTTTTAAAATAATTTTTATATACAGCGTTTACATATCTTCATATGTATACAATGGGATTGTCGTTTAATATGTATAGGATTTGGATATGCCCTGTTTTTTTATGAGATTTGTAATATTTTATGGTTTTCTATTTTGTAAACCGAATAAAGTCATTGAACTGAACTGAACTGCTGCCCAGCGTGCACTTAAGGCCTTTTGTCAAGTGGGTTTCCTGCAGTAATGCAATTTCGATTCGGTGCCTATTCAGGTAAGCAAAGACTTGTCTTATCTTCCTGGAGTTATTAAGTCCACGAACATTCCATGTTAGGATGCGCAATATGGACGCATCTTTCCTATTGTCTAACATGGGGCGAGTATCAGGTTGTGGCGCGACGTATATATGGCAGGGGATGAGCACATTGGTGCATATTGATAAGTAAGTCTGCAGCGTTCAATATTCCTCGTGTATGTGTTATATGTACGAGTTGCTATGTCTGTGTCTGAGAAAACAAACAACCCCCTCATGCCCACCCACTTCAGCATCCCAATCATGCCAAAGACATAACCCTGTAAACCAGAAACATAACATTTAGCTTTGTCGGGGAGTACCCAATTGGGGGCCGCTAAGAACGCACTTTAACATCCGCTCGGTGGATGCGCCGGAATATAGTTAGAGTAGTCGGCTCTCTTTTTCACAATAACACAACAATTATCAGCGTGCTATTGGTTCTGTCATAGCATCTGTGCTATGCACAATTATATCTTACATGATGGTCGTGTGTAGGTACCTTACCTCTAAGTACATCACAAAACCCAGAGAGCATTGCTATGCATGCCACAGTTAGTTACAAATACACGAATAGGCAGCCTGCATAGCCCAACTAACTCTCTCTATGTTATACAGCCAGACATTGGACTTCTGACTCAGCTCCTATGCCGGGGGGAATATATTGTCCCAATGCCCACTTGTGCCAGTAATGGGGATGCCATCAATCACACACCCGATCGCCCAACGGAGGCAGAGCAGTCGGCAACTCAATCCTGAGGACCCTTCTCAATGGTGGGCTCTATTTAGCAATTAACAGTTTGTATGAAATGTCACAGTCTTACCGCTCAATATACTTTCTGTGCATCGCTAGTTACCACTATTTCTAGACTGCGAGGCGGGGGGGGGAGGTCATCTCCCTGTGCTTCTGTTTAGTAGAGGCGTGCTTTATGAACTCCTGGACTGCTTCGGTGTGGGCAATATTTTTTACCGCCCGTCATGAGTGACCCACAGCCTCGCTGGATAGAGTATGGCATAGGGTATGCCCAATTCTCTGAGTTTTTCTTGTCCGTCGTGAAGTCCCTGTGAGCCGTCTGCACTGCCTGAAGAAAGTCCGGGTAGAAGGAGATATCATAGTTGTGATACGTTGCTTTTCGCGGACCAAGCGGAATATTATGTCTCTGTCTCTATAATTTAATACCCGGGCGATGATTGGTCGTGCAGGGGCTCCCACAGGCCGTGATGGCGCCAAAGACCGCTGTGCACGTTCAATGCTAAGCAATGGGGAGAGGTTGTCTGCACCAAAACAATCCTTCAGCATGCTCTCTACGTATGTTTCGAGGCCCCCGGTACTTTCTGGTATGCCCATTATGTGTACATTATTATGTGGCAATCTCACTTCCAAGTCTTCATTCTTGCTTTTAATTATTTCCAGAAACTTTTCCAAGAGTTACATTTGTACCAGCAGACCATCCTCCACCGGTGAGATACGCAATTCCGCTGCATGTAGGCGTTCATCTTGTTTGTCCTGTTTCGATGCCATGTGTTCTACACACAGCGTTAGATTGTCGATTTTACCATCGATTGCTTGCTTGCAGGCTCTGTTGAATGGCATTTAGGGCAGCTTCAATTTTAGGGCCTCTGCTACGGTCTGATTCAAGTTCAGTACCTGAGAGAGCTTGTGTATTCCTGGGCACTCGATGGGTATCAAATGATACTTTAGACTGCTGCTTGTCCAGTTTTCCCATGACGCTAGGTTCGGTGATAGACCACTCTTTGGAAATGATTATGCAGCTCCTGTATTATGTGCTAGATGACAGGCCCACACCCCCAGGGCATCCCCTGTGGTTTCGAGCAATTATGTCGCCTGTGGGTTGCTATGACGGGTCAAAGGCTGTTAAGGGTTGCGCGTATTAGCAAGGGGAGGTACCGGGTGACACCACACCTGATGAGGCCGTAGCTCTGGGATCATCAACCCGCTTCCACTAACCCGTATCACTCTTCAGCAAAGCAAGGCCTCACCAGTCGGCTCGTGCTGTGCCAGGTAGTTCTCAATTGCCATGTCAGGCTCTGCAGTTGTGGAAGCAGCTAGGCATTTGTGATTGATATGCCAGCAAGTCGTCTATAGTTGTCAGCGGTGACACAATACGATGGCACTGCAGCGCAGAGATTCAGCACTATCGGGTGCGCGTTTAACCAGGGTCTCTCACCTCCCCTTCAGTCCAAGTGTCGCCATTTTGTTCATGCTGGGGCACGCGCAGCCGTCTTGTGGATGTGTTCACGGGGCCCTGTGTTTAGGCTCATGGTGGGGCTTCTGTAGTGTGTCGGTATTGTGGACGCATTTAGTTTTACATGCATACCTCCCTCACTCGCACAGCCATCCGTCCGGGCACTTGCCAGCGCGTAGTTGCTCCTATCACCCGTTAGGGAGAACCCGCGGCCGCCATCTTAGTTCGCTTGTCAGTGTCCGCGATCAGTAGCTTTAAAGTTGATTTTCCGCTACAATCAAAATGGACTGCTTCTCGTTTTAGCATACCTCCGTAGCATTAGCCTTCCAATGCTCCATATTTTCCTTTTGGCAAATTTTTGGTGCCTTTTACCACTATTTACTGCCCAAAGGTGTTCCGGTCCTATGGAGCTCCACTAATGCGCAGCCATCACGTTGTGCACCTTCTAGCGCCTCTGAAGATTTAATCTAGAGAACATGTAAAGATTTGTGGGGCAAACTCTTCTGTGCTTTCAATCAGTGCGATTATAGAATTTTGCCATCATTTTTGTTAATAACTTGCTTTTATGAAACACTTCATATCATCGTTTTGTTTTCCAAAGTGGGATAAATTAAAAGTGTTACAACAACTACATATAAATTAAAAATTAATTTACCACCCTTTGTAAGTTGCAGTTCTTAGTAAGCCTTGCCAGGATTCGAACTGGAGGCCTGAAAGGTCAAGCCCCCAGTTCGAATCCTGGCAAGGCCTACTAAGAACTTCAACTTCACAGGAGTTGGGAAACAGCGTTTACAACGTAGACAGAACTACGCAGTACCATTATAATGCGGGCACTACAACAAGCGCATCGTTCCCACAAGTTTCAACACAACGCAAGTAGTTACAGCGATTTGCTTTAGGGAACGAATTACTAGATTTTAAATCCAACACCTTACCTACTATTGCACAGACTGGAGTTGGAATAGAAAAATATATATTCCAAAGTCCAGCGCTTCCCTAAGGCAATTCGTTGTAATGACTTGGTTGTAATGGAATCCGTGGTAACAACGCATCCGTTTTATTGCCTGCATTGTGAAGGCATTCATTGTAAAAGCATGCGTGAATACGTCATACATCCAAGCAGTTGCCAGCGACAAGTATTATATAACTACAGAGCAAGACATCATGGTGGCATGAACAAATGAAACAAAAATTAAAGAATCAAAAAAGAAGCAATACGAATCTATTAATGCATAGCATGTGGGCTCTTTTTACCTTGCCCCCTACGATGCAAAGTTATAGGTGCCTGAGGAATAAAAGGAGTTAGAGTCAGCTACAATTGACCAATTAAAGTGTAACTCCTTTGGCCACACACAAAAGCTCAGAGTCAAAATTATGAGAATAAGTATGTATTTATTACAAATTCAAAGCCAAGCTGATATAAATCAGTGGCAGACACATAGAGTAAAAATTTAGAATCACTAAGGGATTTCCGAAAGGACATACAATTGATCATAAACAACTGAGAGTAAATAAGGAATTCTGTAGCTCCTATACAGAGAATGAGAAACAAAGTCTGATGAGAAGATTAAAAGTTTCGATCCTCCTGCCTATGCATGAGGTTGTTTTAAAAGGATC
Organism: Lissotriton helveticus; assembly: GCF_964261635.1. NCBI lineage: Eukaryota > Metazoa > Chordata > Amphibia > Caudata > Salamandridae > Lissotriton > Lissotriton helveticus. The sequence continues at coordinate 1,445,996,932 of NC_136067.1, read as the reverse complement.
TACTAAACCCTATTCTAAACTATAAATCAGGAAAAACCTATTAATTTAAGGATCAGAGAAAGGTGTCAGCATAGCAGAACCTCTGTAATAGTTCTCTAAAGGTAAAGAATATTGTATAGCATAAAGCCACACAACAGAGATGTCGCAAAGAAGTCTGTACCGCTCAGAGTCTAAAGGGAATCTGAATAAAACTAAAGTATGGTCCTCCAATCTACCTACAACGGAATCTTCAAGAATCCCCTGTCACATGTCTCATTATTTTCCATATTCAGACAACAAACTTCGCAACTACAATCGAGGTTTCTTCAAGTATATGCCTGTCCCTTGAAACAAATGTACTCAACAAATAGAAAAAACCCAGTAAGGGAAAGGAAGTAAAAATCTTGACCACGATGGAATAGATCAGAAAAACGTTGTTTTTCCTAGCAAACCCTCACCCACCTGGGTTGCCCCTTGATGGCATGCTTCATCACTGGGGTCCATTCCGATCTGATGCGGATTGAGGCGTGCTACAACCAAACGGATACGCGGGAGCACTATAGAGATAACGTCTATGATCAAGATTGTAGTTGGTGAGGGGAGTGGGAAAGATGTGCTAACAGGTTAAAAATGCCTAACTAGTAGGACCCGTACTTTATTCCGGCATCGAGGTGCTCTTTGAATAGGTAATTGTAATGGATTTAACTCTTCAAGGTGGTCAACATGTTTCGAACCTTTCCCCTAAGTGTTCTTCTTCAGGAGCAATAGGAAACCTGTTCTTACTGGTGCCATTCCGTGCTGTCCTCGAATAGGATCACTCAATTTTACATGCCATGCGCAATTCACGTAACATACATATGATTTGTTAAAACTGTAACGTCATTTTGTATCTGTAATAAAGAAAAAACAGTGGAGAGTTTAAAACAACATGTCAGCACTGGGCTGATACAACACAATTATAAAGTGAACACCAAACTCGGGTGTGTGATTCAGAGTAAGTACATTAGGTGGCCACACAGTGTGTAAAAAACATGCTCGGTCCATTGACTATAACTGTGTGTCGTGGCCGGAGAAATTGCCTATATACAATCAGTGGTGGTACAGTTAATGACACAACAAACAGACACCAAGAGGAAACCTTACATACATTTTGGATGCCTTATTAGTGCGTCATGGTTGTGACCCGGGGGGAGGAGGCCTGTAGTCACACCCTGCAGCAAGGAAAAAATGACAAGCACCTTTTTTTTAACTAAAGATACTAGAATAGGGCATGATCCTTTTCCAAGAGTGGAGGACAAGGGACCTCTCCTGGGGGCAAAAGATGAAAAATTGAGTGGCGTACTGCAAAATGGTTATAGATAACAGAGGCTACCCTGAGAACCTGAACCAGGGGAAATTGCTGAAATCCTAACAGGGGTTCAAGGTGACACAACATATATCAAACAACACAAAGTAATGCAATCTAAGTCATACCAATTAATTAAAGAAGAGAGAGAGAAGAAAAGAGGGGAAAAAAGAGAAAGATATATGGAACCCATGTACAACAAAACATAAATTCATAGAAAATGTAATATTAATGTCATTAAAAATATTAAAACATGAAAGACAATGGCGCTCAAACACAGTACACGAACAATAAATCAACATTACAGTGTGTAATCAAAAAAAGTGGCAGAGGGAAGGGTTTGTACATAAACAAAAGGGTTCAGGACAAGACTAGAACAACACAATGCATAACAATGTGTCCTTCATCAATTATGGCTACATCTATGTGTCATCGACGTTTTAACCGTTGTAGACATTCACGGTCATCATCAGGACAAAGCAATAACTACATGATCGTCCAAGACACTGAAGTACGACATCTCTTCTGTTCAGGTAATGAATCCAACAGATATTGGTTTGCAATATACCAAGAACTGGTCGAAGAATGAATTAATTTAAAAATGAAAATATCATATATGATTTATAGGGTGACCCACACATAGAAATAAGATGAATCAGCCAGAATTTGGGAAAAGAACAAAGCCAATGTAATTGGCAGTAACCAAATATTACATTTGATAATCGCCGAAAATTTTGCGACCCTTGGTTTACAACTGTATCACGCATACTTAAGATTAATGCGATAAGGCATGCTCCAAAAGATCAAAGCATACCCCTCAGGCTCTCAAATTCCTCGTTCACATCCCGGAATGGAAGCACCCGACCCGCTGACTTACTTCTTCAAGGCTGTCCTTGGCAGATTCTGCCTAACTGGAGCCCCAGAGACCGCATCTTGCCGATGTGTGTCCCGGGCTGCCTATTTCAAAGAGACGCGTTGCGGAACAATTCCGCTACGTCTTCCTAACAAAACACTAGACCGCTCCAGTCTATTCAAAATAGCCGTCCCTAGGAACACTGCCCAGGCCATTGGGGTATTATCGTGGATGTAACAGGAACGATTCTTCTCCTGGGGTGAAACCTTACATAAATAAATATCTCAAAGGATATCACCAGTAAAGATCCAAAACAGCTGATGAGACCACTTAGGCTGATTCCCTCTTTTTTTAAATGTTTAGCACTGATTCAAAATTCAGTACTCAAAAGTTTCGGATATTATTCTTCATGCCTCATTCACTATGGGCAGGCACGCTCTGGTATTTTTTGTTAAAACTGAAGTGAAATCGATCAATATCAGGCGTGATGTTAAAACACCAGTAATATTCCAAATCAACCTGTTAGACCACTGAGGCCAATACCTTCTTTTTCAGACTGACTTGGATTCAAAAATCAGTAATCAAAGGGATTTAATATTATTCTTCATGCCTCATTCCCTTTGTGTCGGCACGCTCTGATGTTTTGAGAAAAACATCAGGAATCATGTGTTGCAAAATCAAGGGTGGAGGGCTGTTAAAACCACTGTGACAGGTTCTTATAATGTATAATAAGATACTATGCGCATAAATGAAAGATAATTCACACCTAAAATACTGTACACATGGTTACTTGTAATGGAACTCATATGGGTGAAAGGTTATTACACAGGGCCAACAACCCCATTGAAACAAATGGGCATCGATAATATGGGGCTAATATTCTATTTTGTTTTGCTTAATGTTTTCATGCTTTTAGAAATCACAATTTTTATTTGATTAGGTTTAAAAATATAAAAATACCCAATACATGAAATAAAATATTCCAACAACTCCATTGCCAGCCGGCCTCTTACGAATTCCTTTTTTCAAAGAACATGGAGCACGGACCCAATTTAGTGCAAGTATAGTCTTTTATTCAGTTGTTTCCCAGTCGGCCATTACGCGTTTCGGTACCGGAGTACCTTGATCACATGACACGTGAGTCAGTCACCTGACATCTTTTGTACCAACTTTTTACACTTTTTTTCTGTTTCTATTGCAGTGTTAAAGTGACAGTGCGCATTTTTGTGTTTACTACAACAAGCATTGGTATACACCATAGTCATATGTACATTGTCGCCTGACAGTTCAAAATTGTGGTATGAATACCAAATCTGTATGAGTAGTCATACAGTATTTTACAATCGATTTCAAATGTTGTTATGATCCTATGTACATGTGCAAACTTGGTTCATTGTGCAAAATAGTGCAAATTCTAATATACTGCATACTTATTTCACGAAATATATAAATAAAATAAATATGAATTTCATAAATATATTCCTATAAATAAATAAATATACATCCAAACATTTAAAACATTTAAAACTTTGTGCAAAAAAATGCAGTACATTTAAACCTTATTAGTACCCTTGTCCACTCCGACTCTTGTTTTGTCTGGTTGGTGTGGACCTACAGTTTGCATTATCTTGTTAATATGTCATAGGTTCTCTAACTGTTGGGTTCTAGAGGTTTTTATTATTGACCTCCCATTTATCGTAGTAATACACATCTGTCGCTAGAAGCCTCTATTGACAGATAACAATTTAAGTAGTGCAAAAAACCGTGTCAAAAGTGAGTTCTCTTCAATGTGGTTAAAAAAAGAAAGTGTTTTGTTTAAATTTAAACATCTAACATAAAAGCCTTTATCTTAGTTTCTGATCTTATTCTTTAATAATGAAATAAAATATGTATATATCCAATAAATATTTTACTAAACAAAAAAATGCCACATAGTAAAAAAACAAGAATTTAGATCTATTTCGACCACATGAATATAATTTCATTAGCCCTCCCCCACTGGAAGCAAATTTCTGGCATATTCGAAATGTAACTGTTATAGTTTGTGTGTTACAATACAATTTATACCCTTTCACCATTCTAATGACCTGATGTTGGGAGGCACCGTGGCTGCACATGGCAATATTATTTTAAAAGTAAATCTTGCTAGATGCTGCCGGGGTTTCTCAATTTAAAGACAAAGATATTCTAGCACAGTTTGTCTCATTTTACCAAACTTTATACACTCCTGAGTCTAGCCCTGATCCTGCTGACCTTTTATCATATTTCCAAGATATCCCTTCCCCTCAATCTTCTCATGTTGATTTTCAATCCTTGGATTTGGACATTTCCCCATCTGAAATTTCACATGCGGTTTCGATCCTCCGTAGAGGCAAGGCCCCGGGTCCGGACGGTTTTACTATTGAGTTTTACAATCACTTCTCCTCCCTTCTCCTCCCTAAGCTTTTACTCTTATTTCAGTCCTTTGTCCACTCTGGATCCTCTCGGGGATCTTTTCAGGAAGCATTAATTTGTCTCATACCCAAACCAGATAAAGATCATACGTTATGTAAAAATTATCGCCCAATTTCCCTGGTAAACACTGATTATAAAATTTTCGCCAAAATTATAGCCCTTAGACTTGATCCTCTCCTACCAGAACTCATTGGCCCGGAGCAATCCGGATTCGTTAAGGGTCGCTTATCATCCGATAATTCTCGTGTTTTCTTTAACATCTTAAGTAAAGCGATCTCTCTTCCATCTCCTCTAGCTGCCATTTCTCTCGACGCCGAGAAGGCCTTTGATAGAATAGGATGGGATTTTATGTTTCAAGCTCTTCGCTGGTTTGGTTTTCCACCTAAATTCATTTCTCTTGTTTCCTTACTTTATTCCAGCCCCCATGCCTCCATCTTTGCCAACGGTATTACTTCTGATTATTTTCCTCTTCGCAGAGGAGTCCGCCAAGGGTGTCCTCTATCCCCTCTTCTTTTTATTCTAGCTTTAGAGCCCTTCTTAACTAAAATCAGACGAGATGAGCACATTTCTGGTTTTCAATATAGCTCCCAACAACAGGTTAAGTTATCGGTCTACGCGGATGATATTTTATTTTACTGTTCCAACCCTCAAACAACCTTGCCTTCCTTCCTTAATCAAGTATCTGCTTTCTCTATCGTATCAGGATATAAACTTAATACGGAAAAGTGTGAAATACTTCCCCTGAACCCATTATGCCACAAACATCTATTTGACACATCTGGATTCTCCTGGCAACCCTCTAAGATTAAATATTTGGGTGTCTGGTTTGCCCCTCGCCTTTCTGATACCCTCAAATTTAATTTTGAATCTCTCTCTACTAAGATCTCTACTTCTACTACACGTTGGAATCCTCTCTTTCTTTCTTGGTGGGGGCGATTGGACTCCATAAAAATGATGCTGGCGCCTTTGGTTCTCTACACCATATCTATGATTCCTATTCGCATTCCATTTCACTACTTCAAGTCAATAGATTCTATCTTGCTGAAATTTTTATGGAAAGGAAAAAGATCTCGAATAGCTCTTTCTGTTCTGAAGAGGGATAAATCTGTGGGAGGTGTTAAATTCCCCAATTTTAAAGCATACCATACTGCCTTTTCTTTAAAACAAGCTTTACGCTGGCTCTCTTCTGATCTTCCGTATTATCCTCCACTTTGGCTCACGCTAGAAACATCCTTCCTTCATCCCTATGACATCAGTGAAGTTCTTTCCTTTTCCTCTAATGTCTCCTCTCTTCGATCTCCTATAATTTCCCGCACTCGCACCCTTCTTCAGCCTTACTTATTATCCTCTTATCCTTCTACTTCTTCTATTCATACTCAACCCATTTGGCATAATAAGCATCTTCAAATTCGAAATCGTTCTCTCTATTGGAAATCTTGGCACTCTCGTGGTTTAAAATGGATTTCTCAACTTATTTCTGGTGCTGTTCCTCTCCCCTTTCACCTTCTTCAAGAACAATTTTCATTACCTTCCTCTACCCGTAAACAATATTTATCGCTAATCCCATCACTTCTCCAATATCTCTCCGATCTTCCCAACACCAATTCTATCCCTATACCTCATCTTTCTATCTCTAATGCCCTTGATCAATCCCCCTCTGCTTCTTTTCTATATAAAACTCTACAATCATCGACTGAACGCTCGAAATCTAAAGTTGAGTTGGCTTGGGAAGAAGACTTGTCTCATAATTGGCTCCCTATTTTTTGGGATAAAATTTGGTCTAAAATTCACAAAACGTCTAGAGCTGCCAATACTACCCAAACCTTATTTTTTCTTTATAATCGTACATTATATACGCCCTCTATTTTATCATCTTTCTCAGCAGACTCTCCTTCCACCTGTTGGTCCTGTTCTTGTCCTATAGCTGATTTGAAACACATGCTCTTTGAATGCCCCCCCATTCTCCATTTCTGGCATTTAGTTTGGTCCCAAATCCAAAAACTTTTCAACATCACTCATCCCTTTTCCATCCTTCATATTTTTCTAGGTTCCCTTTCCCCTGATCTTCCTGGATCCCACCTCAAACTCAAACTACTGGACCTCCTGATTGCCATAGCTTTTCATCATATTACATTACATTGGAAACAGGCTAATGATGTCTCCTTCACTGCATGGTGGAATGCAGTGTGTTTTAACCATCGTCTAGACACAAATTTTGTATCACCTATTTCCCTAGCAATTCAACGTGACCTTTTATGGATCCCCCTTACCGAATATTTGTCCCAGATCTCCAGACCACCTCCCATTTCTCCATTACGCAATGTCGAGGTTCAAAAACCACCATGAATGTTTTGTCTTCATATATATAAATTTATTGTTACACACTATGTTTACTTATTGTTATTTTTCAGATTTATATTTTAATGATTTTTTCCTTTCTCCTCGATACTCTAGCATTTTTTCATTTCATGTTGTTCTTTTTATTTTTATGCATAATTCTACTGTAATGTAAGAGAAAAGTTGTGATTTTTATAACTTATGATTGTTTCTTCCTGTACTGCTACTGCTTTTTATTTCATTCCTTAATAAACTTCAAACTTAAAAAAAAAAAGTAAATCATTCAGCCATGCATAGTTATTTCCACATAATGTGTACAATAAGGACTGAATTGTATTGGTAAAAACACCCACCACACTTTTGCTTGCCGATTTACCTTAAGTGCACCATGGAACGAAAAATAATTAAAACAAAGACATAAACACCAAATACATTGTGCATAATCCTTTAATTTAAAAACGTGTGGTCAGATTTCTGTGTGTAAAGTTGTTGAGCCGTGTTCCAACACGTTTGTTTAATATTAAAATGATTTAGGAGCAAAATTAGCAGCAGGAAGGGGTGGAACTTCCGCAAAGCAAGTTTTCACTCCCAGTTTCACAATAGGGATTAGGCCCTGCATTGTTTTTTCGGTTTCCATTTCAAACCCACCAGCACCATAATCTCTTTTCCCGGAATTCATAGGCTAATCTAATGCAAAGAACAGATGGAGGAAAAGCAAAGGCTTGGCCTGTAACAGAAAGCCACCCTCAGTAGTGTGCATTAGGTCACGGCCCTGTTGCATTACTCAAGATCACCAGGTGGCTGTCACCAGCTGAGGCTTTACCTATGGCCGGATTTACTATGGCTTTGTGCTGTCGCAAAGTGACGCAAAGCGATGCATTGATATATTGGTATTTACTTGCCAGAGCTAAAGCTATTTTGAGCTGCAAAAATGCCCTTTTCAGAGCTCTCTTTCTGCAGCTTTACATCACTTTGCGTCATAAGAACATCTTTACTGGAGAGTTTCTTCAGAGATCACAGCAAATACTCGTATGCTTTGACGCAAAGCCCAATTTTCTAAGATTGCCAGACTAGACTTTACATAAAAAATAACGCCTTCTTGAAGCAGGCGTTAACAAGGGTAAATGTGTTACTTTCTAAAATAAAATTTTAAAAATTAATTGTTTGTGTGCTGCAGTGCATAGGACAGGTCCAGTGTGTGAGATCTTGGTGCTTTGGTCTAGGCATAATAGTTTGTGCTGGAAGAGGATGCGTCCACACCAATCCTATGCACACGTACCTCTCCATCACGGTGCAAGACTAACAGGATCATGCATCAATGTAGGCTTTTGCGATTTCTTAATCGCGATTTTTAAGGAATCGCAATTAAGGAATCGCAAAAGCCTAAGCATGTAGAAATCGCTTAAAAAATAGCGATTTCTAAACATTCCTTATTTGCGACTCGCAAAATGTGAGTCGCAATTAAGGAATACCTCCCCATTCATTCCTACAGGCTTAGAGGCCCATAGATATATACATAAAAATAAATGATCTTTGTGCCACAACCTTATATTTCAACACCTATATACTGTCAGAAACCCTTTCAGAGGGCCATGGGGCATGCAGGAGTTACTGAGCCCCGCTGAGATGGTTGAGGACTTCTACTTTTGATGTCTCAGGGCCCGCCATACTGTGGATCCTGAGCAGCTGGGCCAAGTACCTCTTCTGCACTTGACTTTCAGTGGTAGCTTTGGACAAGCAGTCAAAACCTCCCTCGGGGGAAAGTGTAGATACAGGTAAGTGAATAAAACTGATAATTCAAAGTGCACTCAGTGCTGTCAATAAATCAATGTCAAATGAAATACTTCCTTTTATAAGAGAAAAGTAGTATTAGAATTCGAACTCCATACATTCAAAAGAATAACTACATTCATAAGCAATAACACAATCCCCTTGAGGTTGGGGCTCTAGCGTTTGTTAGGCAAAAACCATGTCCCATCCACTTCCTTGTAGTGTGGTTGGGGTATTCCCCATTCACTGGTGGCCGCATTCAGGGAGTTCTCATTAGTAAGCCGTACTCTAGAGTTCTGCTTTGACTCTTTAGGAATGAGTCGAAAGTATCTATGATGCCTGAGTGCCTTCAGCAAAAATTCCCCTGGGCCCCACAATCCCAGGTCAAACCTTACTCGCTCCTGCAGTATGGAAGCTTTCAGTCTGTTCCGAGAAATTACGCTAGTCGTGCCCAAGGCAGCATCTGGCAGGCTCAAGTTCTCTCCCTTGTGAGGAAATTGGAGCTGCTTGTAATCCATAAAGGAGAAGCAAGTCGCTCTTCCCCACGTGGTGGTGGGATTCGATCCTCCAACTCCGGACCAGAGCTCAACAAGGGTGCGCCGTCTCCTGAAGCATCCTTCATGGTCATCTGGGGGGGGTCAGTCAAGGGCAGGCCTTGGTGTGCAGGCTCAACCCGCAGTTCACAGCCGCAATCTTCCTTCTGGGCAATGACCTGAACTTCTGGCAATGATGGTATGACAGCCCCTTCTTTCATATGGGCTGCCGTAGTACTTTCCAACCTAGAAACAGATTCCTTCAGTGCGATGGCCCACACAGTGGTGGCCCGTCCTGGCATACGGGGCTGCCGATTAAGGCGGACAAAATTCTCGATGCACTGGCAACAATAAATTCAACGGTGACCCCCTCTGGGATACAAGGTCACAGCCACAAGGTAGTGCAGGCCAGGCGTTTTGCACATGGTGCTCAATACACAGATCAAGTCACTGCAGCCCTCTCCTGGCATATGGGGCTTTTTCGATTGAACCTTCACATAGGCAACCACCCAAACGGTGTATAGACAGTTCCTCACACCTCGCTCAGGGAGTGATCTCTGTAGGGCTCCCCTTTGGGCTTCTCTCCCTCCAACGCTCTTTTCTTCCTCACAAGACACACTGGTCTAGGTAAGCAGGTAGGCACTGGTGCTCAAGGCTCCAGGGCAGGTGATCTTTGTTTCCCTGACAAATGCCCCCCACACAGCAGGGAGACTAGCAGGCCTTTGCTCCCTATCCTGGCAGATGTCTTGCAGAGCTTCACCTTCTCACACAGCCTGCTTGGCAGATAACACATTTTGGTTTCCTAACCTTCCCTTTTTCTAATCCATTTCCAGCCACCAAATATCATTTAGGCCCTGAATCTTTGAAGTTTGATCGGGGTTCTGATTCATTTGACATATTCACTTTTCTTTCTCTTCATTCCTCTTGAAAGGCTGTCTGTTGCAGCAAGAAAGACTCTAAACAACACAGGCCATGGGCGTAGCTAGAGTTTATGCCTGGAAGTCAGCCACAGTGATATGTGAATCAAAATGTTAATCCTGGGCTCCCAGCCAAGCTCTTTATATTTCCCTTATCAGCATCATCTCCTTTCTGAGATGTGTTCAGGTCACTTCTCTGTGATCTACCACTGAATAAAAGAGTTGCCTTTTGGAGTGTAAAGAGGGTGACTTTGTCCAGTGTGTGTCCCACCCATTTTACAGGAATGCAACATTACACAAATCTGCCTGGGGGAATACTCTACTCATCATGTCTTCACCAGGCAGGCCTGGATTTCCAAAAAAGAGAACCCAGGATCCTCCGTATAAGGTACCATTGTAGGCACACTTGCACTCAGTGTACAGTCACAGAACACATCCTCTCCAGTACTGTTGCCTTCATGCATTGTGCGCCTATAGACACACATACATTCAGCACACACTTACTGTCCATGTACACTGCTCAGTGCTGTAGCTTTTCTCTATTGTACCAGGGTGTGCTATTTGCAAACACACACATTGCCAGCACACATGCTCACCATGTGCCTGCTGCACAACACTTCACCCATCATGTATTGCACTTATTGCACTTCTAGCAAGCGCACATGCACCCAGCATATGCTTTTATTGCGCACGCCCTACCCAGCCCTACATCTCTCATGTAATGTATTCCTTGCAGGCATACATACATTTGGTACCTGCACTAATTATTCATGTACTGCTGTGTATTGCTCTCCCCCTGTACTGTACCCTTTCCATGCATAAATACATCTAGCACAGAGTTACTACTCCTGCTGCACACAGCACTCTCCTTCCACCTGATGTCGGCCAAGGGTGAGTTAAGCACACAGCAGCGGAACTTTAAAAAGGTGAGTGAGCCTGTAGGCCTCACTCCAGTGGCACAAAGTAAAAAAGATCTGTTCACTCCTATTGATTACTTCAGGGTATGCTGCTTCCATCACGTTTGTGCTGCTTAACTCTTGATGAAGGTGGTAGCCTTCCACCACTATGAGGGTAACTCTTTGGTTGCCCCTCCCAATCCAACAAGACCGCAATTTATGAGCCTATGTCATGTTGAACAAAATACAAAAATGGAAAGTGTCCTTAAGCAACTGCGCACAGCTCATCATTAACTTGTGCATACCTAATATACGGTGGTGGTAGAATGTGTTTTTATAGGAGCGACCAAGGATAGACAAGGAGAGGGAATTTAAATGTGGCTTTTTCCCCCAAAAAATTCCTTATCATGGTTTGTTGATTTACAATTTAAGCTGCACCTGGCCCGATTAGAGGCAAGTGCACACCCCCGTGGCATAATAATTAAGGAATGGCTTTTTCAGATTAATAAAGTGGGGGGCGGCTGATGGGAAAAGGTATGGACAGGGAGTCCCTTAGTGGACATCTGCTTTCAAAGCCTCTAATTTTTGCAGTAGTTTCCAGCTCATTTTACCTACCACCTTGTGGCTCTTCACTGGCTCTTCACTGGGTGATGTGAAAGGAGCCTCTATCTTGTGACACACAGTGGCACCATGTGAGTTGGCAGGTCCAGAAAACCAATGTTAAAGGTGATGTAGTTTGTAATGTAGTAAGTCGTTGCAGGTAGATGAGTGTAATGTAAACCTAAGTGCATCACTCTGTGCAACACATGCAGTGTTAGGTAGCTGAGAGCTCTCCCTGTATGTTGTGAATCGAATGCTGAGCGGGCTTTGATTGTGTGTTTGTGCATGTGGGTGTGTATATGGCAGTTCATTTCGTTGTGGAAAACGGAGAAACAGGAGTGCTCTTAGAAGGAGCAGTGTGTGTTTCCCTGCAGAAAGAGTGAAATGTGTGATTGAGGTGCGAAAAAATACAATTGGGTAGAATGACCTCAGAAGATATATCTGAGGGGTGGATATTATCAAATTATGACCACTCTAGAGCCTCCCTCGCTACTTAGACTTGGCAAAACCTAGGCTCTAGTGCTTAATTTGTACAAACGTAAGTGCTGGGACCTTGTCAGAAGGCCACAGCAGCTTGGCAATTAGCACCACCCATTGTGCATGAAAAGTGAATAGACGAAAACTTGATTTGCAAACAGGCAATAAAAAATATCCCGACAATTATTCAGAGTCACATTATACAAATTCAGATTCATAAAAAATAAATAGTAGCAAAAACAGATAAAATTACACATGTTAACAAGCAAATACTTAGTGGGTCAATAGAATTGTTAAAATAGATAAAATGAACATTCAGCAAAAACGATCATAGTGCTAGGGCTTTAAATATATATTATTTGGCACTGTTAGAAGGGGTGCTCTCAGGGGGGGGGCAGAGAACGTTCTCCGGACCACCCCGAGACCCACCTCTCCCAGGAGCGCTGCCGAGCACAGGCGTGAAACACTCGCAGGAGGGGACTTCACCTTCTACGCGCAGAACTTCTACTGCGTTATAAATGGACACCACACAATTGAGTACTGATAACGAGTTCTTTTTCAAGCAGCAGTTATTACGTTCGTTGCAGGTTAAACGGTCATATATTTACATTCGGGTAAAAAGGTTTGTAAGTCTTTGATCATAGGGGGGGTGAAAAGCGGGACAGTCACAGTACGGGGGGACCAGCACCAGCGTATCCGGCGCACAGCTCTCAATCCTCGAGCTGGGGGATACGGGGCTGCTGTCGATGTTGCTGATGCTGGGTGTTCCACTCACCCTCCTCGAGCCACGTTGTTTCGGTAGTGCCGTCGGTCCAGCCGGACCAGAGTACCCTCGAGTCGCGACCAGGTCAGCAGGGCTCGAGCAGTAATGAGCGGAGTGTCCTTTAGTTCTTCGGGAGCCGCGACCTTGTCAGCAGGGCTCAAGCAAAAGATTGTTACAGGGAGCCGCGACCTCGTCAGCAGTGCTCAAGCAAATAGGTTACAGGGAGCCGCGACCTCGTCAGCAGGGCTCAAGCAAGGATGATTCAAGGAGCCGCGACCTCGTCAGCAGGGCTCAAGCAAAGATGGTTCAAAGAGCCGCGACCTCGTCAGCAGGGCTCAAGCACAGGTTCCAAAGTTCGGGTTGCGTTCTTCTTCGAGCTGGTTGATTTGATTTTGATAAAATTTATAATGCGCAGGACAATAACCCGAAGGTATCAAGGCGCCTAACAATACCATCAGAAAGTTGAGACATACATCCTTACATATAGGCTTGCAGAAAGAAGCGAGTTTTAAGAGCACTTCGAAATTTCTGTAGGGAAGGCAGGGACCTTAGGTCAAGAGGAAGATCATTCCACCATTTGGTAACTAGGGTAGAAAAGGCCCTGCCGCCCCACTTTGCCTTTCGTGTGCGGGGAACTGTCAGGAACGATTTCCCTGAGGAACGTAAGCTCCTTCCGGGAATATAGAGGGAGATGATGGAACCAACTCCCGAATCGCTGTTTTTTGCAATGGCTCTATAGGTCATGCATAAAGCCTTGAACCGTACTCGGTATTCTACCGGTAGCCAGTGCAGTGTTTTCCTGGCCAACGTGGCCGATGAACGTCTGGGAGCATCCAAGACAAATCTGGCTATAGCGTTCTGGACCACCTGTAAGCGCTGTAGGAGGCTCCTGCTTATCCCTACATACAGCGCATTACAGTAGTCCAGGCGTGAGCCAATAAGTGCGACCGCTATTTGCTTGCTGGATTGAAGGGAGAGGTATTTCCTGATCCTTCGCAAGGTGTGAATCAATCCCCAACAGGTGGAGATGGTTCTACTCACCTGCTTGCCCATATCCAGGGCAGGGTCTATCATCACCCCAAGGTTCTTAGCAGATGTTGTGGGGGAAGGACACTCTCCCAGCGAGTCAGGCCACCAGTTGGCTGACCAGATGTTCTCTTTCCCTCCAAACACCATTACCTCTGTCTTCTCCCCATTCAGTTTGAGAGAATTCTGGATCATCCAGTGTCCAACCGCCTCCATGCAAGATCTAAACTTGGAGGCAGTCCGTACATCTGAATGGGAGAGAGAGACGAGGATTTGGGTGTCATCTGCGTAAGAGACTACCTCCATCCCGAAAGATCTTATAAGTCTGGCTAGTGGGGTCACGTAGATGTTGAATAGGGTCGGACTCAGAGCCGGCCCTTGTGGGACCCCACACAGCACTGTTCGGGATGGAGATAGAAACTCCCCCAGCTTGACTGTTTGTACTCTCCCATCAAGGAAGGAAGTCAGCAGATCTAGAGCTGTGTCCTTCACCCCCACATCCCTCAGACGAGAAGTAAGAACTGAGGGGGAGAGGGTATCGAAGGCCGCAGTTAGATCTAACAGGACCAGGAGGGAGGTCTGGCCCCCATCCACAGTTGTGCGGATCTTGTCAAGCACAATGGTGAGGGCCGACTCAGTGCTATGTTCCCTCCTGAATCCATGCTGGGAGAAGTCCAGGCAACCCGAGCTTTCCACAAAGGCAGCGAGGTGCTTGTTTAGATGTGCCTCAAGCATCTTCGCTGGAGCTGGAAGCAACGAGATCGGAAGAAAGTTTTTTAAATCCTCCGGATCAAGGGAGGCCTTCTTTAACAGAGGCTTCACTACAGCGCTCTTCCACTCCAAGGGAAAGATACCCTTTTTGATAGCTAGATTCATTATTTCTAGCAGCGGAGGTAAGAGGGTCTCCCTACATTGCTTGATGATTTTCAAAGGGCAGATATCCAAGGGGGAGCCTGACTTAATCTTGTTAAGCAAAAACTTCAAATCCTGCAAGACTAGCGGGGGAAAGAAGTCCAGAGTACAGGATGGGGGGATGTTAATAGTAGTCATATTCATCTCCACCCGAGCAGGGGGCCTAATGGTACATGCTCTTTGCTCCTCGAGAGCCAGATGAATGTCCTGTATTTTAGTGTGAAAAAAGGTGGCAATCCTATCACATAGGTCTTGCGATGGTACTACAGGATCAGGGGCTTGTAGGTTGACTAAAGAATCAACGATTTTAAAAAGTTCTTTTGGCGAGGAGAGCGAGGTTGTCAAAGACACAAAATGATCTTGTTTGGCTTGCACAATCTCAGCCTTATATTTCCTGACAAGGAGTTTATGGGCTTCCTTGTTCTTAAGGTCCCAGCTAGAATGCCAAAGCCTCTCCTTCCTCCTCACTTCCTGCCTGAGGAGTCTGAGGGAATCTGAGAACCATGGGGCAGATGGTCTTTGTCTGGCTCGGCGGCGGGTCTGTACTGGGGCCAGTTCATTCAAGGCTTCAGTAGTGACCTGTTCGAAGTGGCCAACCGCGGTCTGTACATTTTCCGAGCCAGTAATAAAAATGCTAGCAGCCCAGGGCGCAAAGGAATCACTGCTAATATTCCTAAAGTTCCTGGCAGTTTCCAAAATATGCGTCCCTTTTTTCTTTCCATCCACCCTATGGTGTTCCAGAGAAAATGGAACCGCAAGATGGTCGGACCAGGATAAATGTACCGGATCCTTGATGGTCAGGCGGCGATCCTTCGAGAAAATGCCGTCAAGAGTGTGGCCTGCCCGGTGGGTGCACCCACTAACTCGCTGTGTAAGCCCACAGGACATGAGAGCCTCAGTGAGACAAGATGTATCAGACAAA
Organism: Lissotriton helveticus; assembly: GCF_964261635.1. Classification (NCBI taxonomy): domain Eukaryota; kingdom Metazoa; phylum Chordata; class Amphibia; order Caudata; family Salamandridae; genus Lissotriton; species Lissotriton helveticus. Next base: position 1,445,981,148 of record NC_136067.1, on the reverse strand, counting down.
TCATGCCGTTCTAAATGGTAGTTAAAATCACCTAGAATGGAGAAATTCTCTCGACCAAAATAAGGTTCTAGGGACTGAAGGAGATTGTGCGTAAAATCGGTCCTCGGGCCAGGAGGTCGATATAGTAGAATGCCATTAAAGAGGAGACATTGCTCTTCCTTTATTGTACAATATAGCGCTTGGAAGCAATCCGGAAAATCGGGTATAGGTACAGTGTGACATTGCAGGTGGTCTCTATAAAGGATTGCTATACCCCCTCCCACTCGTCCCTGTCTGTCCAGTCTGGACAAGCAGTACCCTTCCGGGACGGCTTCAATTAGATCAGGATCAGACGAGTCTTTAGCCCAGGTTTCAGTGACAAACACAAGGGCAGGCATTGTGTCAAGGACCATCTCCCTAAACATTATCTTATTTTTAACAAGGGAGCGCGCATTGACCAGAATGCCCTCAACTTCCACTGTCCTAGAGCTGACAGCATCGGGTTGGCCTGAGGAAAATCGAATTTTGCCCTGTCATGTGTCCCTACGTGTTCCCCATCATATGTTATATGTGCATGATTGCTATGCATATTTCCCCCCATGATCGAGAATAAAGACGCATTTACAGTTGTGTCCAACGTTAGTATGTCAGTTATCCAGTCCTCCTGAAAGCAACGTGAATTAGGCTTCTAGGCCTATGTTGCCAACGTCTTTACATTGTGCACGATAAATCATCGAGTTGCACCCGTTTCTAGGCCTCACAGGGCCCGGACACCAGATTCGAGCCTCAAGTCTCCTGAACCACTCCGAGGAGAGATGCAGCCCCGCCCGCATCCCTGACCCTTCACTTACTTCCTGCCAAGCAGCGCGGTGCCCGGCCTGGCCTGCCTGCCTGTCTGCCAAGCATATGTTATGCCTATAGTTATCAGTTCAGCTCCCCGGCTTCACATTCCTAGCTAACAAACCGCATAAACATCTTCATCTATAGTCTAGTCTTCCTGTCTCCATGCAAGAGAATTACTGAATTAGTATCCATAGAAGATCCATAGCACACGCAATACATGAAGAAATATATGCATGCACTAGCCTTAGTGACAAGTAGCCTTTGCCCTGATGACTTTTAGATTCCAGCAACATGTACTCCAAACACAAGATATCAGATATGCTATAGGTACAGGTCGTTCTGACATCCTAGACTTCAGTCTCCTCTTCCAGTGCTAGAAGTCAGAATCCCCAGCTCTCCCCAGTTACACGTCATGACTCGTTTGCGCGCACCAGTAGGTTAAAGGTTCCAGCTGCCCATGAAGCCCCCTCCATGTATCCACCCACTTATGACACTTCTGTGACGTCTACATCACATGCCTCCGTGCACGCCCTGTGCACGCCTTCTTTTCACGCCCATGTGTTCTTATCTTTCGTTTGTCACTTGTTACGCCTACTGTATTCAATGCAATTGTACTGTTTTACTATATATACTGTATGATGTTAATGAGATATTAGCTGCTGTCCCGCCTGTCCCTTTCTTTTCCTGTGTCTGTCCCTTCCTGAACCTTAGCAGGTGATGGAACCCGATGGTCCATTGGCTCGAGCCACTTAATTAAAGCCCGTATGACTCAGATACCACGGATTCTGCCTCTTATTTATTGAGCTATCCTTTTCAGTTAATGCATAGAAAAATAGTACGGTAATTATTTATTTATTTACCACATAAATGGCGCCCGAACAGGAACGAGCCCCTTCCCCACGCGCTGGCGATGTAACGCAGGCCCCCTGACCCTTCTACAGCCGTGACGGACCCCTACTGTGCACCTGCAGATATTTCTGCTTCAAACTCCCTCAGGCCCACGGAGGAGACGGAGACTGCGGTCCGGCATCCAGACGAGGCGGTGAGGAAGGCGGATCGTCCCGACCAGAGCCCAAGCCGAGAGAGCAAGGTCCGAGGTATCCGGAGGCCCACCAGTTTCCGAAGCCCGAGGCGCATGCGTAGCAGTAACCAGACGTCGTAGCAGTCCAGTCCAGTCCGAGGCCTTCAGTTTTGCTTCCCGGTGAGTACCGTTGCTGGGAACGCATCTAGACGGGTTCATTAATTTGTGCCCGGTCCGACGGGTTTGGGTACACAGATCCGGTCCGACGTGTTCACCTAGGTGGATACGGTATGACGTGTCTCTTTAGGAGACCGGTATGTTCTGTACTGTTTTAGCAGTGCATCCAGTAATTCTAGTAAGTCTGTTCTCTGGTATAGCTTCTCGAGAAGTTCCAGTATTATGTTTTCGGTGTATTATGTTTCCAATGCATTAGGTAGTATCTGTTCGAACTGTTTTTAATGTGTTTTTGATGTCGTCGTATGAATGATTTGTTTTGCTATTTCATTACTGTGTTCATTGTGTATTGTGTTCAAGTTCAAGTACGTTCAAAGATGCCTCTGTTTTCTAAGTTACGTCAGATAAAAACCAGAAAAGCGTTACTCGAAGAGTCAGTTCCTGTCCCTCCCAGGGACAGTCCTGGACATTTCATGTATCATAAACATGGCTTAGATGCCATACTGTATCTAGATTTATGGGAGGATTATACAAAGGATCTCGAAGAGAAATATAGATGGCCTGTTTCAGGAACATGGGATGCCGATTGCATCATGAGAGTAGAGGAAGCATTATGGAAAAAGAAAGCCAGACAATCCCAGAAAGATGCCATAGAATTGTGGCGTAAAGAATCGCATAAAAGAACAGAAAAAGAATTCAGGAAAGCAGAACTAAGTAGGGAATCCTCAGAAAAAGCCCAAGAAAGGGAATTACTAGAAGAAGGTGAACGAGTTAGAGCAGAACAGTCAGACAGACAAAGAAATGCCCTTATTAAAGGTATGTATCCCCTTCTCGCCGAGGGTTTGCCGAAGGCGACCCCGGAAACACCCTGTAATTTACCGCCACCATTGGTCCCGACTAAGCTACGTCATAAACCGACTGCAGCTGAAATTTTCCTTTCTTCCTATTTAGACGACGCTGTCCCAGAATATGCTAATACGAATCCTACTCCGCCTGTTCAACTTCAACACTCTGTTAATAACGTAATTACTGTGCCTCCAGCCGTTGGTCCCGGGAATCCTGTTAATGTGCCAGTACCCCAGGACCAACCCACATTACGTACGCCTACTTTACCAGTCACATTACCAGCAGCCGCACATTCAGTATTAATTGACGATTCTAGTTCAGGAGGAGCAGGGGGAGGTATTCCTATCACCCCGCCTCAAACAAAACGACTGACGCTGAGAGACGCAGCATTACAGCGCACGCCAAAAGTGGCTACGTACGAAGCCCTCAAAAGGTACCTTACTGATTGTAGATATGATCCAGTGCCAGGCGAAGATCACATGATATTATATTCCGTACGTTTACGACGAGTTGCAAACTTTTTGATTACCATATCAGATATGGAAGAACATTTAGACAGAATATATCATTTCATCCGAACAGGGGAGAAACCAGAAAGTATTCACGAAGCTATGACACACAGGAAAGTTGAGATTCAAGGCATGATTTTGCAATTTTTAATAAATTGTTTAATAAGAGAACAGGATCATCCTGATAAGGACAAAGACGAGATGAAGGCCCTGACAAGGTGGAGTGACAATATAGCAGAAGGAAAACACAAGACACAAAATTGTATAGAAACCATGTACAGAAAGATTCGTAAAGAAATTATAAGCATACACGAAAGGGAGAAAGCAATGAGAGTAGCCGAGAAAGAGAATGACTCTTCAGACGAAGATGTAGACAACGAGAATCCCACCAGAATAGCGTACGTAGGTAGGACGAGACCTTTTGATAGACACACACGCCTAGACTACAAGAAAGCTTTTCCTCCTCCCGTACCAGAACAGTGTTCTCTTGAACATTTATTCCAGGCTACCGATAAAGTTCTGAAACTACGAATAGGTTACAGTGAGCTTAGTACCATGCATGAACAAGAACTAGCCCGATCAGCAGTTCGATGGACTAGTGATTCTACCACGTATTCAGACGAAATAGTGGCCCAAATGTTTCTGAAGCTTCCCCCAGACGAACAGCGACTGGTGGGTATGTACATGATCCAGCACCTCATTACACTGTACGAGGATCAGCATTCTGATCCAGGTCCTTTATATAATGTATTGAACGAGTTACTCCTAAACAGATGGAAAGGTCTAGGTACCGATTTGATTAGTGTCATTTTAGAACAGCGCCACAAATACAGAACGTTCCTGACTCCACATTTTGTTCCTGTTCCACCCCCATTCTACATAGATAGACAGAATCCGTTGCGAGAAGTGCATCCGGTTAAGGGAACGGGGGGTGAGCTCGAACGAGTATTTGTTTACACCCCTATAACGAAAATAGAACTACTGGAAATGAAAAAGTTAGTGCCCTGTCACGATAAAGATCCGGCAGGGTTCCACCGTGAATTAAAAGACATGCTCCGTATGGGAGAATACACGTATCCTGATATCAAAATGTTAAAGGTCCTGTTGCCCGCGGGCATATATGAAAAACTCAAAGAAAAAGAATGGGAGGTGGGAGAGAAAAAGATTGACTGGACAGCGTTAGAGAACGAAGATAACACACGAGTTCCTGGTACTGGTCTCGGGGAAAAAGCCAAGGAGTTGCCCGAACTGTTAATACAAGTCTTGCCAAGATTACTAGCCAAGAAAAAGGAAAACTGGGATGCCATCTCAGCCTGTAAACAGAAACAAGACGAAGACACTAGTGATTTTTATTCCAGATTTGAGAAATGTTTCATTATCAATAGCGGTTTGAAAACAAGTAGTGAGTCGTATCCACATCTTTTTGTTACCAAACTAGTTGAGAATTCTTTACCACAAGTTAAAAATCGAGTACTAAAAGTCGAGAGTACCTGGCAAGCTAATACCCCGTCCCAAATGCTACAGATGTTACAGTATCACCAGAATCGAATCAGAGAAGAACAAGAACACGAAAGAAGACGTATGAAAGACACGAAAATGAAAGTACTAGTTGCACAGTCTGTTCCAGCAGATGGTCAGAAGAGGGGTACGAATCAGACTAATCATTCTGCAGCTCCCGTTAAAGGGACATGCAATTACTGTAAACAGCCAGGTCATTATATAAACGAATGTGCAGTTCTGAAACACAACATAGCTACAGGTAAGACGAAAGAGAGACCGCGTCCTCCTAGACAGGAACATGTTCCGCAAAATTCGCAACCACCGCAGAACGCACAACAGACAGTTACAGTACCGCAGCCTATAGCTGCCACACAACACGTTACACAGCAGATGTACCAGTACGCACAGTCAGATTATCCAGAATATCAGCAGTATTCATGAAACAGCCTAGAGAGGGAGGTTGGCTTGCCTCTCATCGAGGTTCCTGTAGATCAAGAGGGTCCCTATGTACACAGTCAAGTATTAGGGAAAGACAGAAAATTTCTGATTGATACAGGGGCAAGTAGGACTACCATCAGTCATGACGAGGTTCCAGGGGCTCCACTCTCAGGCTCAAGAAATGTTTCCCTGGGATTTTCAGGAAAGCCTATTGTTAACGAAATATCGAAACCAGTTTCCCTAGAAGTCGGTCCATTGTCCCGAACTACAGACTTGTTACTTACGAAATCATGTCCTGAAAACTTACTTGGTATTAAAACATTGAAAGAATTAGGTGCTGTGATATGCTGTTCTCCGGAAGGAGTGAGATTGTTTTTACGTGATTTTTAAGGACATTATGTGTTAAGAGATTTTGATCCAAGATTACTGAATGTACCACAGCATTTATGGGCGAAAGGTCCAACTGATGTAGGTTGTATGCACATTACACCATATCGTGTCACTCTGAAGCAAGGTGTCGTATTACCCCGAATTCGACAATACAAGTTACCCCTTGAGGCTGTAGCAGCCTTATCGAAAATCATTGACGAGCTCATTGCTCAAGGAGTAGTTGTAGAAACTGACTCCAATGTATGTAATTCTCCTATCATTCCGATTCTTAAACGTACTGACCCAAATGCACCTCCAGTTTATCGATTAGTGATTGACCTTCGAGAACTTAATAAATGTATCACACCCCAGTACCCAGTGGTTCCAGATATCTCTTCCCTATTGACTGCCATTGATTCCGAAGCTACGTTCTTTACTGTTATTGATCTCAAGAACGCATTCTTTAGTGTCCCCATTCATCCAGACAGCCAGTTCCTTTTCGGATTCTGTTTAAATGGAAGAAGCTATAAATTCACACGTGCACCTCAAGGTTTTACAGAAAGTCCTAGTATTTACAGTCAAGCACTTAAACGACAACTAGACAGTATTCACATGCCAACTGACACTGCCCTGCTTCAGTATGTCGATGATCTATTGATCACAGCCCGTACAGAACGTGACTGCGAACGTGCGTCACTGTCAGTCTTGTATTTTCTGGCAGAGATGGGGCACAAGGTGTCCCCTTCGAAACTGCAATTCTGTGTCCAGCAAGTGGTATACCTTGGACACTTGCTGTCCAAGAGGGGTAGACAGTTGACACCAGACCGTATCCAGTTAATTGCACATCTTCCACAGCCCAAGACACAGAAGGAGGTACGAGCTTTTATCGGCCTCACTTCTTACTGCAGACAATGGATTCCTCAGTATGCATATCTAGCCAAACCACTGATACAGTTGACAACACAGGAGGCAGCCACATCGACTGTCCTCTCTTGGACCCAGGAACATACACTTGTTTTCAATGAGTTAAAGAAAGCTTTATGTAATGCACCTGTTTTAGCGACACCAAACTACAGTAAGCCTTTTACACTTTTTGTCACCGAACGTGATGGTACAGCATTATCTGTTCTCACGCAAGATCAAGCAGGACAACACAAGCCTTGTGCTTATTTTTCTAGCACATTAGATCCAGTAGCCCAGGCTTTGCCTGCGTGCCTCAAATCAGTTGCCGCCACAGCTCTAGCTATCAGACAAAGTGATTCCATAGTGTTAGGACACTCCCTGACAGTACAAGTTCCACACTCCGTGGAAGTTCTTTTAAACCGAACACAGACTCAGCACTTGACTATAGCACGATTAACAGGATATGAACTGACACTGTTTCAGCCACACATAGAAATCAGACGCTGCAACATATTAAATCCTGCTACACTGTTACCCTCGATTACATCAAACCCTGCCACACATGACTGTGTGGAAGTTATTAACACCATGACGAAGCCAAGACAAGACTTGACGGACATTGCATTACTTGATCCAGACCTGACACTTTACGTGGATGGTTCATGTATGAGAACAAGTACAGGAGAGTTAGTAGCTGCATATGCCGTGACTACTGAATCTGAAGTTATAGAAACACATCGTATTGACACCCTGTCTGCTCAAGCAGCAGAGCTCATCGCTCTGACCCAAGCCTGCATACGAGCTAAGAACCTGAAAGTAAACATATATACAGATTCACGTTATGCATTCGGAGTCGTCCACGACTTTGGAGTCCTCTGGCAAGAAAGAGGTTTCATGACCTCTCATGGAACCAAGATTCAGCATGGCCCCCTCATTCAAGCTCTGTTAGAAGCAATACATTTGCAGACAGCCATTGCCATTATGAAGTGCAAGGCACATACGAAAGCCAATGACACCATTTCCCAGGGTAACAATCTAGCAGATTGAACAGCCAAGCATACAGCTCAGACTCCAGACATTCCAGTTAACACGGCAAAGACAGATGTTCCAGATCAGACGACTTGTATGACAGTTAAGGACCCTACACAAGACGTCCTAGACATACAGACACATGCTACCCCAGACGAAATCAAGAAATGGTCTGAACAAGGAGGGGTCCAGACAGATCAGGGATGGTTGACGAAGGGAAAAGCCACATGGTTTCTCCCCGACTCTATGGTTCAAGTCATTATTAATACAGCACATAGTCCAGCACATTTAGGAGAAAAAGCCATGTTAGATAGTATCCGGAACCTCTGGTTTAACAAGCATTTACGAGCAGCAGCGAAGCAGAAAGTGCGTACCTGCATGCTCTGTTGTCAGTTCAATCCAGGTAAAGGTGTTCCGGTGGAACGAGGTGGATTCCATCCTCCTGACCACCCTTTTGAAGTCCTCCAGATGGATTATATCCAGATGGATCGATGCCGAGGTTTCAAGTACGTCCTCGTAGTTGTATGCGCTTTGTCCAGATGGACAGAAGCATATCCAGTCCCAGATTACACTGCCGCGACCACTGCCAGGCAGTTGGTTCGTGAGTTCTTCCCACGCTATGGTTTGCCCAGGGTCGTGTATTCAGACAACGGACAGCCATTCTCATCCGAACTCATGAAACAAGTATCACTTTTGTTAGGGTACCAGTGGAAGTTCCACTGTGTACGACATCCCGAGGCAGCTGGCCTCGTCGAGAGACACAATCAAACTCTGAAAATACGAATTGCCAAGGTTTGTTCAGAGAAAGGTGTAGATTGGATGGTAGCCCTGCCGGTTGCTCTCTTCTACATGAGAATGGTCGCTCACTCCCGATCTGGTCTGTCACCTTTTGAAGTAGTGTTTGGTCGTCCCCCAAACATGTGGGGTACACCTATGCCACGTAAAATCACCGATGTTGACAGTAATATGCTGACAGATTACCTAGCTTCCTTGATGTCTGCACTACTCTCTTGTCGTTCACAGGTCGTGGCTGCCTTTCCAGACAACACCCAGGTGAAACCGCACGAGGTCGTTCCAGGCGATCTTGTTCTCATCCGAAACTTCGATCGTTCAAGCCCGCTGGAGCCCCGCTGGAAGGAGCCGAAACTTGTTCTGATGACCACAAGGACCGCCGTGAAGCTGGAAGGACGAAAGGGTTGGCTTCACTCCAGCCACATCAAGCGTTTCCATGGACTGCGTCCAAAGACTTTTTTCAAGGACTGCCCCGATACTGACTCTAAACTTCCCCTGTTAGAGAAAACTCCGCAGCAGGAGTATAAACTCAAGTTAAGGTCTAGCAAGTCAGACAGCGTTTAATTGTTTAAGTCCCTCTCGGGTGAAGCGGTTAGACAGGTTCCTGACATGTATGAGATAGACCCACATAGTGAGAGAGATGGAAACTCCAAGAAAATAAGATACTGTAAAAGTCTGCGAAGCAGATGTGTTGTTACATTATTGTTTATGTTATTTCTGAGTCTTACGATCACATGTATAAGTTATATGATACATGTATTTTTTCCTCCTCTTGGTTCGCATGTACATCTTTCCTCTATTGATACAGTAGAGCACACTTTTAGTGAACTACCCCCTCACGAGTTATCCTATCGACTTGCAATGCGCAACAATACTTTTATTCGTATGTTACACTATTCACACCAGACCAGCAATGCCACTAATTGCTGGGTGTGTGGTCGACTCCCCCCTTACCAGACACCGAAGGGAGTTCTGCCACTCTTTCCCTATCCGTTTTCACACAATGGTTCGTGTGGAGCATGGTTTACATTAACATCATCCTTAGACGATAAGTCCCTTCTGAACAGAACATGTTTCCCAGACAAGGAAGGTCTTTCCCATAGGACAGGGTTAGATCTAGAAAATGAAGTATATGATCTAGGTAATTTCTCCTCCAATCTCATGGTTTTGAATGTTCAGTCCGAGACTACTCCAGACTTGCCTTCTATAACAGTTCTACCAATGAAAGGCGAATTATGTGTTAGAAAGAATGGTTCAGTACATCTAGGACACAGTGATTGTAATACTGTGGTCGAGTATAGTGACAGTGGGAAATCTACTTTCAAAGCCTCACGTCATTCATATTTTATATGTGGTCAGACCGCATATGTACGTTTGCCCCTAGATTGGGATGGAACATGTTACATTGCCTTCCTACTGCCACCAGTTTTCCTAGCCCCATCCGATTATCACAGAAATACACATCTAGTACACGTCAGACATAGAAGGGAGATCGAGTCCCCAATTGTCGATCAAACTGAAACCGCATTAGAACAGTATACAGATTTCAATAAAGGTTTCTTTTTTTTCATAGGTCCTATCCAGAATAGTAAGTTAATACGCAGGTTAACCAGAACCCTTGAAGCAGTAGTGAATGAGACTACTTCCACCCTAGGTAACTTAACAGAAGAGCAGTCTGCTATGAGATTTGTTGTTCTTCAGAACCGCCTTGTTCTTGACGTCATACTGGCCGATAGGGGCGGAGCTTGTAGAGTCATCGGATCTAGTTGTTGCGTTTTCATTCCTAATAACGCACCGTCTGTATATTCAGCAATAACAAGACTTCATAAAATAGCCCATCAGCTACACCAGAATCCAGGCACCTGGACATGGTCCGGTTGGCTCTGGAGTATAATATCTGCCTGGGGATGGAAAGTACTGTCATTCCTGGGAGTAGTAGTAATGATCATATTCAGTTGTTGTCTCTGTGTACAATGTGGCCCTGCGATTTGCGGCTTGTGCGCTACCTCTTGTATTCCACATCCAAAGTCCTATTCCCAAAAGATAAAAGACGAGCAAATGATGCTCTATGAACAGATAGATGGTATCATGAATATTGATGTTTCCTGAAGGAAACGTAGGGAACAAGGAGGGAATGAGGAAAATCGAATTTTGCCCTGTCATGTGTCCCTACGTGTTCCCCATCATATGTTAAATGTGCATGATTGCTATGCATATTTCCCCCCATGATCGAGAATAAAGACGCATTTACAGTTGTGTCCAACGTTAGTATGTCAGTTATCCAGTCCTCCTGAAAGCAACGTGAATTAGGCTTCTAGGCCTATGTTGCCAACGTCTTTACATTGTGCACGATAAATCATCGAGTTGCACCCGTTTCTAGGCCTCACAGGGCCCGGACACCAGATTCGAGCCTCAAGTCTCCTGAACCACTCCGAGGAGAGATGCAGCCCCGCCCGCATCCCTGACCCTTCACTTACTTCCTGCCAAGCAGCGCGGTGCCCAGCCTGGCCTGCCTGCCTGTCTGCCAAGAATATGTTATGCCTATAGTTATCAGTTCAGCTCCCCGGCTTCACATTCCTAGCTAACGAACCGCATAAACATCTTCATCTATAGTCTAGTCTTCCTGTCTTCATGCAAGAGAATTACTGAATTAGTATCCATAGAAGATCCATAGCACACGCAATACATGAAGAAATATATGCATGCACTAGCCTTAGTGACAAGTAGCCTTTGCCCTGATGACTTTTAGATTCCAGCAACATGTACTCCAAACACAAGATATCAGATATGCTATAGGTACAGGTCGTTCTGACATCCTAGACTTCAGTCTCCTCTTCCAGTGCTAGAAGTCAGAGCCCCCAGCTCTCCCCAGTTACACGTCATGACTCGTTTGCGCGCACCAGTAGGTTAAAGGTTCCAGCTGCCCATGAAGCCCCCTCCATGTATCCACCCACTTATGACACTTCTGTGACGTCTACATCACATGCCTCCGTGCACGCCCTGTGCACGCCTTCTTTTCACGCTTATGTGTTCTTATCTTTCGTTTGTCACTTGTTACGCCTACTGTATTCAATGCAATTGTACTGTTTTACTATATATATACTGTATGATGTTAATGAGATATTAGCTGCTGTCCCGCCTGTCCCTTTCTTTTCCTGTGTCTGTCCCTTCCTGAACCTTAGCAGGTGATGGAACCCGATGGTCCATTGGCTCGAGCCACTTAATTAAAGCCCGTATGACTCAGATACCACGGATTCTGCCTCTTATTTATTGAGCTATCCTTTTCAGTTAATGCATAGAAAAATAGTACCGGTAATTATTTATTTATTTACCACAGGCCCGGCAATAAATAGCGGGGGACAGAGATAGAGGTACTACGTGAATGGTAACAGCCACATTGTAAGGGAGTCAGTAGTTCGTCAGGCTCATAGGAATGTGAACATCCCAATGTACGTGGTTTCAGGCTTAACATCTCCTGATGGGAATAACTATAAGGGAATGGAGTGCCCTTACTTACGTCCAGGGTCCAGCCGCCCAGCACGTCCTCGGCGCGGACGGGCGCAGACGGACTGGACTCTGGCGTGACTCCGGCGTCACTGTGGCGTCCACGCTGCGCGTTCACGCTGCGCGCCATACCTAGCCAATATATAGGGCTCTAGCGGGTCCACGTGACTGCTTCAGCGAATGGCTGAGGAGTGCTTCTGACCCACCCAAGATGGCATCCCAGAAAAACAAAGCGCGGGGGCCAGGCCGCCCAAATGGCGGTGAATGCAGCAAGGTTCTACAGTGCAGCAGTGCGATCCGTGTCTAAGGGCACAGGTGAGGCTCCTAAAATTATTTAAACAATTCTAATCTAATTTTAAAATCAGGGTAAAACGAGCGAAAATTAAATCAACAGAAGCGACAAAACGGGGCTTTAAAATGGCATCAGCTTTCCAGCGCGTAGCGCTATATGCAGGACGAAGTACAAACAGGAAAGGGAATCTCTCCTACCCCACTTAAATACTCGTGCCAATTGCAGCCTCTAGCCGGTCCACGTGACTGCTTCAGCGAATGGCTGAGGAGTGCTTCTGACCCACCCAAGATGGCGTCCCAGAAAAACAAAGCGCGGGGGCCGGGCCGCCCAAATGGCGGTGAATGCAGCAAGGTTCTACAGTGCAGCAGTGCGATCCGTGTCTAAGGGCACAGGTGAGGCTCCTAAAATTATTTAAACAATTCTAATCTAATTTTAAAATCAGGGTAAAACGAGCGAAAATTAAATCAACAGAAGCGACAAAACGGGGCTTTAAAATGGCATCAGCTTTCCAGCGCGTAGCGCTATATGCAGGACGAAGTACAAACAGCCACGACCAGGTCAGCAGGGCTCTCGTCGTCCAGGATTCAACTGCCCGCTAGTTCTCGGGCGGCCCTTGTTATAGTCCTTTCTCCCTTTGAAGTCCGGGCCCTCGCAGGCGGGTATCTGATGCCTCGGGGCTGATTGTCAGGGTTTCCTGTCGGCCGGCCCTTTGATCCCTTGAAGATGAGTCCGGGGGTTTCCAGACACCCAGCAGGGCCTGGAGCCAGCTCTTGGGGAGGCCGGAGGTGCAATCGAAACCAGTCTTTAAGGGGAGGCCAGAGGTGTGAGGGAAACCAGTCTCCCGGGGGAGGCCGGAGGTGTGATCGAAAGTACCTTCCCTATCTCACTCAGAGGAGGCCCTCTACCCCCCCAGCCGGGCATGGCACGCCTGGAGCTTAGGTTTCGCTGGGGCTGGGGTCATGCAGGGGCCCATGGAGTCAGGGATCTGTAGGGAAGGGTAATGGCTACCGGAGGCCCTCTAGGGTGAGGCGGGTTCTGGGCATCCGGTACCGGGAGGATAGATGGCGGGATGTGGGGGTGGTCGTCCGTTTGGTAGGGTCATGTAGGGAGTAGGGCGGACCGGGGACGGGACGACCGGGGGTGTTCGCTGCGCAGGGGTAACTGTCGGGGCGCTGAGGGCCGGGGGGAACCACACCACAAGGCCAGGTCCAGCACGCGTCCCCCACAGCTGAAAGGCGTGGAGAACTACCCATCCTCTTGGGGGTTCTCTTCACTGAGGCGGAAAAACCTGGACAGGCCGTCCTCGTTGGCGTGGTCAGTACCAGGGCAGTGTTCTACGGTGAAGTCCATTCCCTCTAGGGAAATGGACCATCGTAGCAGCTTGGGGTTCTCTCCTCTCATTTGCATTATCCATCGGAGGGGCCGATAGTCGGTTTGAACCCGGAAGTGAGTTCCGAACAGGTAGGGTCTCAGCTTCTTCAGGGCCCAAACCACCGCGAAGGCCTCCCGCTCGATGGTGCTCCACCTTTGCTCTCATGGTAGTAGCCTCCTGCTGATGAAGGCAACTGGCTGATCTATGCCCTCTTCGTTGAGCTGGGATAGGACAGCCCCGATGCCATGCTCGGAGGCGTCCGTCTGAACCACAAACTCTCGGGAGTAGTCGGGGGCCTGGAGTACTGGGGCAGCGCACATTGCGGTCTTTAAAGCCTCGAACGCCTCCTGGCAGGAGGGGGTCCATTGTATCTTCTTTGGCTGTTTCTTGGAGGTCAATTCTGTGAGTGGGACTACTATGCTGCCATATCCCTTGATGAATCTCCGGTGTAACCGGTGAGCCCTAGAAAGGCCCTCACTTCTGTTTGGGTCGTGGAGGCTTCCCAGGCCACGATCGCTCCCGACCTGGATCGATCTTGGGTTGGAGGGGGGCCACTCGTCCGCTCCCGACCTGGTGCCCTAGGTAGACCACCGACCCTTGTCCAATTTGACATTTACTGGCCTTGATTGAAAGGCCTGCCTGCCGCAGGGTCATCAACACCTCCCAGATGTGCCGCAGGTGTTCGGTTCAGTGGAAGCTGAACACCGCGATATCGTCCAGGTATGTAGCGCTGAATTCCTCCAGCCCGGCCAGTACCTGGTTCACCAGCCTCTGGAAGGTGGCGGGGGCATTTTTCATTCCAAAGGGCATCACTCAGGAGTGATAGTGTCCATCGGGGGTGGAAAAGGCGGATCTCTCCTTGGCTCGATCCGTGAGCGCAATTTGCCAGTATCTGCAGGTCAGGTCGAAGGTGCTGAGGTAGTGGGCAGATCCCAGGCAGTCAATGAGCTCATCTGCGCGGGGAATAGGGTGTGCGTCGGCTCGGGTGACTGCATTGAGCCCGCGGTAGTCGACACAGAACCTCAGCTCGGGGACGGTGCCGGGAGCTGCCGCCTTCGGAACCAGAACCACGGGGCTGGACCATGGACTGTCAGAGGACTCGACCACTCCCAGGGCTAACATTTTAGAGACTTCTGCCTTAATGCAGGCCCAGACTCTGTCAGGGACGCGGTAGGCTCTGTGCCTTACCAGAGGGCTGTCCCCAGTGTCCACATCATGGACGCACCAGTCGGTGACGCTGGGGATGAGGGAGAAAAGGTCTGAGAATTGTCCCAATAACTGGCGACAGCCCTCGCGTTGATCTGGGGTGAGGGAGGAGGAGAGACTCACTCCTTCTATGGAGCCATCTTTTTCCTTCACACACAGGAGATCGGGTAGAGGCTCCGTGTCCTCTTCCGCTCCATCGTCGGTGGCTAGGAGTAAACTCAACTCAGACCGCACGAAGTGGATTTTGAGGCGGTTCCTTGGGTATTGCACATCTACTAGGTAGGTGACTTGTCTCTTGTGCTCCACCACTTTGAAGGGCCCGGTCCACTTGTCCTGGAGGGCGCAAGGTTGCACCGGGGTCATCACCCACACCTGTTGGCCCGGTTGAAACTCGACCAGAGTGGCATTCTGGTCATACCAATGTTTCACTTCCTCTTGGCTTGCCTCTAGGTTCGCCTCCGCGAGTTCCCTGAACTTTCGAGTCTGATTTCGGAGGGTCAGGATGTATCGAAACACATCGGGGGGAGGGTCCAGGGGCGCCGCCTCCCATCCTTCCTTGACCAGGCTGAGGGGTCCCCGGACGGGGTGTCCGTAGAGCAGCTCGAAAGGGCTGAACCCCAAGGACTTCTGGGGGACTTCCCGGTAGGCGAACAGGAGGCAGGGTAGGAGGATGTCCCACTTGCGCCTCAGGGGCTCTTCGAGGCCCATGATCATTCCCTTGAGGGTCCGGCTGAATCGCTCAACCAAGCCATTACCTTGGGGGTGGTATGGGGTGGTGAATTTGGACGTCACCCCACATTGTTGCCACAAGGACTTCATATATTTTGAGATAAAGTTCGTCCCTCGGTCGCTCACGACCTCTCGCAGGAATCCCACCTGGGAGAATATATCCATCAGGGCCCGCCCCACTACGGGGGCGGTCACCGTTCGGAGGGGAATGGCCTCGGGGTGCCTGGTGGCATGGTCCACCAGGACAAGGATGAATCGATGGCCCAGGGCGGTTCGGGGATCCAGGGGTCCCACTATGTCAATTCCCACTCGTTCAAAGAGGGTACTGACTACGGGGAAGGGTTGGAGGGGAGCCTTGCGCTTCCCTCCGCTCTTCCCGCTGGCCTGGCACGTGGGGCAGGACTTGCAGTGGTGCTCTACGTCTGCGCGCATTCAGGGTCAATAGAAATGGGTGACCAGTCAGTGGTAGGTCTTATCTTGTCCCAGGTGTACTGCCAGGGGCACGTCAATGGCCAGGTTCAGGAGGAAGTCTCGGAATCGTAGGGGTACCACCAGCACCCGGGTTGACCCTAGTTCTGCAGACTTCTGTTAGCTGTACAAAAGGCCATTCTCCCAGTAGACCCAATGGGATCCGGACTGGTCGCCAGCGGCCTTGGCAGAAGCCTGCTGCGGTGGGCCGACGAGAGAGGGGCAGGTGGCTTGCTCCTGGCAGAACTCCTCCCGGGAAGGCCCACCCTCGTGGCGCCACTGAGCCAACTCAGGTAGATCATCTAACTCGGTGATTTGCTTGGCGGTCGGGCCTAGGGGGCCTGAGTCGAGGTCGATTTCTTCTCCTGCGGGGAGACTGGGGGGTTCTGGCAACTCGCCCCGTCCCCGTTGTCTGAGGTCGGGTCTATGCTCTCTGGCCCCACCCCCTCGGGTGTGGGTAGTCTGGCGGTCATGGATCGGGTGGTGGCGCATACCCATTCGGGTAGGCCCATCATCTTTAGGTGAGCCTTTCGCTCTACCTGTGCCCATGGGGAGCTCTCCAGGTCGTTGCCCAGTAGTCAGTCCACCGGCATGGAGGGTCGGACAGCTACCCGCAGGGTACCGGAGACTCCCCCCAACTCGAAGGGAATTTGAGCCATCTTGCAGATGCTCTCCGAATTGTCTGCCGAAATAAGAGGGCAAAAGAGGTGCGATATGATTTGCTCTTCGGTGACCAGGTGACAGCGAACAGCCGTAACACTCGCTCCGGTGTAGCGAAGGGCCCTTATGTGGCGTCCATTGACGGTCATCCACTACCGGTATTTCTTAGTGTTGGCCGGCAGGGGGGCTCCAGGGATCATTTCCTTATCTACTAGGGAGACCAGGGACATGGCGGCAGGCTCCCACTCCTCTGTATCCTCAACCTCCTCTCCCAGGGCAACAGTGGCTATCTGGCGGGCTGGGGGCCCGGCAGCGGCGGGTCTTTTGTTCATGGGACACTGGGGGTCACTGGCGTAGTGGCCTGGCTGTTGGCATCTGTAGCACGCTATACTGGCTCTGGACCCTTGCCTACCCGGGGGTTTCCTGTCGGCCGGCCCTTTGATCCCTTGAAGATGAGTCCGGGGGTTTCCAGACACCCAGCAGGGCCTGGAGCCAGCTCTCGGGGAAGCTGGAGGTGCGATCGAAACCAGTCCTCAAGGGGAGGCCAGAGGTGTGAGGGAAACCAGTCTCCCGGGGGAGGCCGGAGGTGTGATCGAAAGTACCTGCCCTATCTCACTCAGAGGAGTCCCTCTACTCCCCAGCCGGGCATGGCGCGCCTGGAGCTTAGGTTTCGCTGGGGCCGTGGTCATGCAGGGGCCCATGGAGTCAGGGATCTGTAGGGAAGGGTAATGGCTACCTGATGCGGGTTCTGTGCGTCCGGTACCGGGAGGATAGATGGCGGGATGCAGGGGTGGTCGTCCATTTGGTAGGGTCATGTAGAAAGTGGGGTGGACCGGTGACGGGACGACTGGGCGTGTTCGCTGCACAGGGGTAACTGTCGGGGCGCTGAGGGTCGGGGGGAACCACGCCACGAGGCCAGGTCCCACAGGCACACTGTACTTAAAAGGGGTCAGACTGTACAATGGGGAAACCATTAAAAGGGTAAGAGACGACATTTCCAGACTCAGTAAAATGGGTAATCTTAGGGCCTAGCCCTTACAACAGAATATTCACCTTTCTAATCCTTAAAACAACTAATAAATAGGACGCTAGCATGTAACATACATAAGGAGATTCCAAACCTCGTATTACTTCCAGTGCCTGGTTATGCAAACGTTGGAGTAAGTTTTTTCAGTAGAGGGATAATGAATTTAGCATTTTCAGCTGTATAAAATGTTCAGAAAAAGAGCAAATGTGAAATCGATTTATTAGGGAGACCACCACAAGGACAGAGTGACAGATAGGATACCGAATAAGAGTCTGCGGGGTACCCCGCCATCAACAAAATGTAGTTCAGTCTAAATCTCAACAAAACAATGTCTTTTATAAGACACAAAAGACAAATAGGAAAGATGTCCAGTTGCCACAGAAGGTGATGCTCTATAAGCCACATTTTCTTGCAGTCTATGCTGAGATTGTTTGGCAACACAAATTTCCATTATTCTGGATTTGGGAAATGATATACAATAAGAAGGACTGTTATACAGAAACTCTAGATCCAAATCACTAAAGGATCTTTTCACATAAGCTAACCTGGCAATTGCTGAGGTTCTGTCCAGGGATAAGATATCCTTTATTACTGTTTGGTTAAGGGGGACAGTTTCCCTTTTCCAAATCGAAAGCCACACCAGCAGCGGAGCTTGTTTTATAGAGTCAGAGATAAACGAGAAATCCAGCTCCTCATGAACTAAAATGTTTGTGCAGGAGCTGGGTATAGCCAGCAGAGTTTCAAGAAATGTGTCCTCTGTTACTTGAAGGAACTCCAGTGGTGCTATGCCCCAAAGTTCAGCAGCTGTCGATAATGTTTTTGCAGAATAAATATCTATGATTTATTTAATTGGTTAACCCCCCAGATATAGGAAGAACTTCCAAAGGGCCCCAATGCTTCTGGACATCTGGTTCATTCTATTTTTAACCATTGGAGACCAATTAGGTTGGTCGTCAAAAAGAATGCCCAGATAGGAGAAATTCTCTATTCTCTCCAGGTGTCTGCCATCTATATGAAAATGCATTCATTTTTTATTTTTCCCCATTCCCTCAGCGATCACGTAAGATTTAGTTTTATTTACATATAGGCCAAGCTCAGCCATAAAAGCAGACTATGACTCAATACACTTCTGTAGGACTATTGGGGTCCTTGTCAGCAGAACAGCGTCGTCCACATAGAGCATAATGGGCAACGATATTGGTCCTGCCACTGGTACGTCATTGCTTTTGTCAGTCAGGACCTCAGCTAACTTGTTCATGTACAAGGAGAAAAGAAAAGGGGTGAGAGCACAAACCTGCCTCACCCCCTTTTCAATTCTGAAGGGGTTGGTATATTCTCCATCTTTAACGTAACAAATCACAGCCTCTGCCTGGATATATAAGTGTCTGATAAAAGAGGTTATAAAGGGGTCCACGCCCTTTGAATCCATAATGTCCCACAGTTTACTGTTGGACATGCAGTCAAAGACTGCGGACAGGTCCATAAATGCCACATATAATTGCTCTTTCTTAGCAGTAACATATTTTTCAGCAATTAAGATTGAGGCATTGGTCCGTCATGCTCCTTCCCTTTCTAAAGCTGTATTGGGCTTCCGCAAGTATATTATTTTCTTTGGTCCATTCCTCCAACCTTTTTAATAATAGTCTGCCCATCATTTTGGCTGTGCTGTCAATAAGGGAAATTGGTCGGTAATTAGCAGGATCTGCTCCATTCCCCTTATTGAAGATAGGGATTATCACGGACTGACTCCAGGAAGGGAGAGGGCCGGTTTTAGCTATAGTGTTAAAAGCTAAAGTCAAGACTGGGGCCCAGAGGTCTTTATTAATAAGAAGAACATCCATTGGGACCCTGTCTGGTCCTGCGGCCTTTAATGGAGGGGATTGGGACAGTACTAAGAAAACCTCATCCAGCGCAAATTCCAATACAGATGGAACCACTGGCAAGGACTCAGAGAGTTCCATCATAACGTCTGACTGTTTTTGGAATATTTTCTGAAAATGGGACAACTCAGACCTTTCCATGTCCCCAAAGTTATAAGAATGGCTTTTGTTGCAAACATTAGTCATTTTTTAAGTATATTGAATTATTCAACAGCTCTTGTTTTGCTTATCTTTAAAGTCGACATACAATGCCACCATCTGGCAGACTGTCTTGGGTGCTTATGTTGGTAATTAAGTGCCGATGCTGAACACCAGAAACCACCAGCTCAAATTAGGCACTGCTAGGCTCCACACCTCAAGAAATCGGGGTCACAATGCTTCATTTTATTAATTTACGTGAGATGTGGAACAAGGCAACTAGAATTCAACCAGGATTGCTTGTGCTTGAGTATCATCTATGGTCCTTGTTAAAACTGAACTGACTTTGGGTTAGGAAAGGCCTGTGTATTATTTTATGGATAGAAGATATTGGTCCTACACATTTATATTTTGCAGCAGTGCTTAAGTTGAGCTGATGGTTTCTGGTCCTCGGCACTGGCTCTTAAATGTCAACACCGGCACTTATTACAGTCTGCCACATGGTTTCGCTGTTTATCTAGTTTAGAAATTAGCACAACTGTTGTTTTTAAGTAAATATACATTAAAATGACTAATACCCATCATCCAAGCCTTTCTTATAGCTTTGGGGGCCTGGAATAGTCTGAATTGTTGCACTTAATGGAGTCTGCTGGTTAGTAATTGTGCTGGTAGTGTCTTTGGAACCTTTTTTGGTGCAAAATAACAAGGACCCCCTGATTTGGAAATAGAAATTCCAGATGACAGGGATAAACACTTTGTAAAAACAAATAACTAAAACTAAGACAGCTGGTTAGGAAAATTTCACCCAATATATAGATTCATCAACATTCTATATAATCAAAATCACAAATAAATTCAAAGCATATCAAATTAGTGTACTAAATTTTAATTATTTGTACGAAAATCAAACAGTCAAAGGTAAAAAAACACAGTAAAAGAGGGGGGTAATACACATATATACGACACAAAAAGAATTTATTATATCACAATAATTAAAAAATGAACAAGAAAACACAAATCATGAATACTTCTTGTATCAATTTCTATTTAAAATATACAAATGAAACAGACTTCCAACTGGAAACAGCTAAAGTTGTTTCTAATACATAAAATTTAAAAAACACTTATTCACAATGGCATAAAACGTGGCAAAAACTAATTCTGTTCGACGCGCGTTTCGGCCGTTTCCACAAACGCCTTCTTCAGGAGCCACAAGTTTAAACTGTAATAATCTTTAAGAAAAAAGAAGAAAGAGAAGAATATTTTACATTTGCTTTCTATCAATTCTTTAACATTTTATTATAATTATTAAAAGAGACATATATACACATTCCCTCCTACATCAAGTGTTGTTTCAAAATTTACTGCTTACATCATATGCATATGTTTAAAACTAAAAGACAGATCTCATTTATTCAGCATATTCCTATATTCTCCCAGCTGTCTTCTTCGTAAAAAATGGACTAATTACTTACAAGAGAAAAAAATTCTCAGTTCATAATGGACTTCTAGAGCAGTTGATTAACACAAATAGAATCTTACAATAGAGGGGGAAACCAGTTGGTATTTAGGATAAAACCTAATTAGGGGCCAAAATTATTTTAATTTATAAACAACGCACTCCATCACTGGTATGTAGATTATTTCACATTGCGGATACTAAGTCGTCCTTTAGTTTTACTTACTTCAAAAAAGGAGAAATACGACTTCCTATGGTCAGAATACTTCGTATTGAGATAAACGCACTCCACTTATGATCAGACAAGGGGTGTCAGTATATGTCTGTAATTGTCAAAAGAGACATATTATAACCTATATTCAATTCCCATAGTTTCATGTACAAGCTCACCATCCCTATATCTAACGGTACGAGGCTTCTGAACCGAGCCTTAGGGAGTTTCTTTACATAGTGAAATTATCAACCGAAAAGGGGGGGGGGAAGAAGGGGGGGCCAAAACATATAGTTGTTTCAGATCAAGATAGGCGCCTTTTACACTTTGACTCAAAACGAACCTTCCAACCCTCCAAAGGAGCCAGAACCCCTAGATAACAAATTATTGCATTTAGTCTATTATTTGGCTTATTTTTAGAGATCAAAAAGGTTGTCTGCATCTTCCGTCATACTCGATATGGTGCCTATAAATTAAGAATCATGAATAAACTGTAAGCTCACCAATAGATTTATGTTCTAAATAAATCTCATCTAATATATTTGATGGTTGCTGCATTAAAGATGGTTATTAAAATGTTCTTGTCACTTACTTTTGTTAAGGATAATAGCGTATATCATAGCAAAAGAGTCGTTGTCTCGATGTTTTTATGTTCCCAAGTGCGGAGTAAAAATGTTTCCCACTCTTGAGGCCCGGTATGTCCAGCGTATTCTGGAAGCCGGTGTTTCCTAAGGGAGACGTTATATTTTAGAATCGATTCTATCGTTTACTGAACGAGTACTCAGTTATATCTAACTAGACGCTTCAAGCAAGCAGACGGCTGTCTAAGGGCGCACGTCTTACCTTTCGTCGAACTCCGGCGGGGTAGATCGAGATTGGGTCGCGGACGGGATGGATGTAGCCGCTAGCGTCTCCCGACCGTTAGGATTCGTATCAACCGTGTGTGACCACGAAGTCCTTCTTTTAAGCTGTTTTCAGCTCAGTAGTGCAGACACCGTACACCTGTGACCCAGTGAGGTCATAACGTTACGTGAGTATACGCTAGGACCATGATCATTTAAAGGCGTATACACAACCTAGCGCATCTGTAGCGCGTCCGTTGTATTTCCAAAGACAGATTTCACATAGCTATGGGGCGATCATAAGGCATGCGCATTCCAACTATACGCACATTCCTGCGAATACATCTTATTTTGTGTGTCGTTGGAATTTAAACAAGAATTAGTGCGTTGTATCAATGGGCAATGGGCATATTTATTCAGAACGCGTTACAAATTTTTCAATGCGCTCGTGAATACATGCAATTCAAGACCCAGGAGCCTTATGTATGTATACATCGTCCAATCATAACTTAGATGTACACGCTTCCAATCTATTATAGACTTAACAATAGCTTTATTTTCTGCATTGGAGCATGTACAAATAGTTAACATTAATGTTAATGAGAGGTGACATATATAGTGCGGAGTGGCTCATTTGAATCTCTATTTATCCATTTATTTTTGGTTTGGAGCTGATGTCATCATATAATTGCGTTTGCGCATAACAGAACACAGGTCCGCTATTAGGACCCACAAAGTGGTAGCACCACTAGTTAAACACTTCATCGAGAAAAATCACAAACCTGAGGACTTCCAATGGCGCATCCTCGAAAAAATAAGAACTCCTGACAGCAAAGGGGGATGCGCCATTAGGAAGAAAAGAGAAGTCTTCTGGATTTTTGTTTTGAACACATATAGAATTGGGTTAAATTGCGATATCCCATGGGAAAATGCAATTATATGATGACATCAGCTCCAAACCAAAAATAAATGGATAAATAGAGATTCAAATGAGCCACTCCGCACTATATATGTCACCTCTCATTAACATTAATGCTAACTATTTGTACATGCTCCAATGCAGAAAATAAAGCTATTGTTAAGTCTATAATAGATTGGAAGCGTGTACATCTAAGTTATGATTGGACGATGTATACATACATAAGGCTCCTGGGTCTTGAATTGCATGTATTCACGAGCGCATTGAAAAATTTGTAACGCGTTCTGAATAAATATGCCCATTGCCCATTGATACAACGCACTAATTCTTGTTTAAATTCCAACGACACACAAAATAAGATGTATTCGCAGGAATGTGCGTATAGTTGGAATGCGCATGCCTTATGATCGCCCCATAGCTATGTGAAATCTGTCTTTGGAAATACAACGGACGCGCTACAGATGCGCTAGGTTGTGTATACGCCTTTAAATGATCATGGTCCTAGCGTATACTCACGTAACGTTATGACCTCACTGGGTCACAGGTGTACGGTGTCTGCACTACTGAGCTGAAAACAGCTTAAAAGAAGGACTTCGTGGTCACACACGGTTGATACGAATCCTAACGGTCGGGAGACGCTAGCGGCTACATCCAGCCCGTCCGCGACCCAATCTCAATCTACCCCGCCGGAGTTCGACGAAAGGTAAGACGTGCGCCCTTAGACAGCCGTCTGCTTGCTTGAAGCGTCTAGTTAGATATAACTGAGTACTCGTTCAGTAAACGATAGAATCGATTCTAAAATATAACGTCTCCCTTAGGAAACACCGGCTTCCAGAATACGCTGGACATACCGGGCCTCAAGAGTGGGAAACATTTTTACTCCGCACTTGGGAACATAAAAACATCGAGACAACGACTCTTTTGCTATGATATACGCTATTATCCTTAACAAAAGTAAGTGACAAGAACATTTTAATAACCATCTTTAATGCAGCAACCATCAAATATATTAGATGAGATTTATTTAGTTATTTCGGTCCTTGCTTTGACAGCTTGCGAACTGCATATCATAGGAAGGAAATTAAACAGCCGACCGAGTGGAGAATCAATATTAGAAAAACGATCGGGGAGAACATAAATCTATTGGTGAGCTTACAGTTTATTCATGATTCTTAATTTATAGGCACCATATCGAGTATGACGGAAGATGCAGACAACCTTTTTGATCTCTAAAAATAAGCCAAATAATAGACTAAATGCAATAATTTGTTATCTAGGGGTTCTGGCTCCTTTGGAGGGTTGGAAGGTTCGTTTTGAGTCAAAGTATAAAAGGCGCCCATCTTGATCTGAAACAACTATATGTTTTGGCCCCCCCCTTCTTTCCCCCCCCCCCCTTTTCGGTTGATAATTTCACTATGTAAAGAAACTCCCTAAGGCTCGGTTCAGAAGCCTCGTGCCGTTAGATATAGGGATGGTGAGCTTGTACATGAAACTATGGGAATTGAATATAGGTTATAATATGTCTCTTTTGACAATTACAGACATATACTGACACCCCTTGTCTGATCATAAGTGGAGTGCGTTTATCTCAATACGAAGTATTCTGACCATAGGAAGTCGTATTTCTCCTTTTTTGAAGTAAGTAAAACTAAAGGACGACTTAGTATCCGCAATGTGAAATAATCTACATACCAGTGATGTAGTGCGTTGTTTATAAATTAAAATAATTTTGGCCCCTAATTAGGTTTTATCCTAAATACCAACTGGTTTCCCCCTCTATTGTAAGATTCTATTTGTGTTAATCAACTGCTCTAGAAGTCCATTATGAACTGAGAATTTTTTTCTCTTGTAAGTAATTAGTCCATTTTTTACGAAGAAGACAGCTGGGAGAATATAGGAATATGCTGAATAAATGAGATCTGTCTTTTGGTTTTAAACATATGCATATGATGTAAGCAGTAAATTTTGAAACAACACTTGATGTAGGAGGGAATGTGTATATATGTCTCTTTTAATAATTATAATAAAATGTTAAAGAATTGATAGAAAGCAAATGTAAAATATTCTTCTCTTTCTTCTTTTTTCTTAAAGATTATTACAGTTTAAACTTGTGGCTCCTGAAGAAGGCGTTTGTGGAAACGCCGAAACGCGCGTCGAACAGAATTAGTTTTTGCCACGTTTTATGCCATTGTGAATATGTGTTTTTTAAATTTTATGAATTAGAAACAACTTTAGCTGTTTCCAGTTGGAAGTCTGTTTCATTTGTATATTTTAAATAGAAATTGATACAAGAAGTATTCATGATTTGTGTTTTCTTGTTCATTTTTTAATTATTGTGATATAATAAATTCTTTTTGTGTCGTATATATGTGTATTACCCCCCTCTTTTACTGTGTTTTTTGACCTTTGACTGTTTGATTTTCGTACAAATAATTAAAATTTAGTACACTAATTTGATATGCTTTGAATTTATTTGTGATTTTGATTATATAGAATGTTGATGAATCTATATATTGGGTGAAATTTTTCTAACCAGCTGTCTTAGTTTTAGTTATTTGTTTTTACAAAGTGTCTTTGGAACCACCTGCAGGGTCAAGGGTGGTGCAAGCCGCAGTGCCTCCTGATGAGGACCCTGGCACTCATTGTTCTTACAAATTAAGCACTGTTTTGCAGACACATGGATTGAGAATGTCAGGTGAAGATTACAGACATTATGTCGTGGAGACAAAGTTAGTCCGTGGAAATAGTGAGATTCTGAATGGGATGAGTGAATATTTGTAGGGATAAATACTTGGGACATACTTTTTCCCCACTTAAGGATGAATTAAGGAGGTTGTGCAGGAAGGTTCTAGTATTATCTAGTGCTGGAGCATGTGTGATGTCATCAATATAATACTAACACTGAGTTGAAGAAATGGGGCAGTTAGAAGTAGGAGGGTCGAGAGATGGGGGTTAAGAGTGAAGCACATTAGAGGCAGAAGCCAGGAGCCAAAGGTAGTACCAGTAACCCTGATAGAAATCTTTATAAGTATAGCCCTGCATTGGACGTCCTTTTCACAAAAGATGGCGGAGTCTGATGGATATCAAAGCTTCAGCAATGTTGCACTTACATTCCAGGCGACAGTAAGGACTTGAAGATATACATACAGAACATTACTGACTTAAAGAAAGATTTGAAAGGGTTGACTTAACAGTGCAGTAGTGTTATTAACTACGACATATATATTTATATTGTTGGTTTACATTTCAAAGAGAAATAACAGCAGGTTAAACAGATTTTTCCTTGTTAACCGGCAATTGCTATTGTGTCTTTCTGCTAAGAAATATCAGCCTATTCACTGTCTTAAAAACAAAGATGTATTTAGTAATTCCTCCTAGTAGCATTCTAAATAAGAAAATAAACTATGGTTTTGTTTTTTGGGGGGATTTGGATACACAGTTTGTTTCCTCGCATGTCTGATTTACAAGGTATATGAGGCTTTGGAAACATACATTGGCTACAACATTGCACTTATTAATTTTATTCTTGTGATTTAAAGGAGTGTTTTATATGCTAAAATTTCAGTTACCACAGTTCACCATCCGTACCATGTGCTACTGTTTGCGGTGCTTCCTTAAGCCTGCGTTCCAGAAGATCATGTTCTGTGGTGGCTACGTAAAGGTGAAAACAAGCTTCTTTTGGGTGGCTTGACAATCTTATGTACCCTGTTCTTACTACACTCAAAGATAGTAAAATGGGCGTAAAAAAAGAGTAACCGGTTACGCTGAGTTCCACCATACTGCAGCGAAGATATCAGCACCATTTGAAATTTGTTAAATTATTACTCAAACACAACGAGGCACATTCCCACGTGTGATCGTTCGTATGGCACCCTCCCGACATTTGCTTCTTTTCAGTAAAAAAATCCTTTCATGCTTTTTTTTTAAGAAAAAGAAATTAGCAGCTTTGACTTTTCATTACCAAATAATTGGCCAATTAAACAGAAACGAAAACCATATTAGCTTTAGTTAGTGGGCTCCTTCACCCCAACATTGGTTAAACAAATCCACCGACTTTAAATGTTGCTTGCTCTGTGCTAATCCACCCTCCCTCCCTGTTTTAAGTGAGCACAGAGTATTTTTTTTTTTATTGTTGAACATGTTCCAACCCTCTGTATAGGGTTCTATGCCATTACCCCGTCCGGCTTACTTCCATTCCACAAGGCGCCTTCTTGTGCGTTCTGGCTCCTCGTTGAAGACTGCATGGTACAAAAACCTGACCTGACGCTTTTACGCCCCTCACTGTGTCAGGGGTCGGGTAAGTCTGAAGTATCCACTATGACCTTAATAAAAATAGTATTGTCTTTAATGTATGTCCCGTTCTCCAGTACTGTTTGGGCCACAAAGACCGGGCAATCGGAAGCAATGTTAATTTCTCCGGTAGGTTTCTTAAAACTACTGGTGTTTGGGTCTGGCTTGAAAGCGTCCCCCAAATGACGTCGCGAGGGTCCTTGGTCCATCAACATGAGACTCACTTTCTGTTTGAAGGGCCATGGAAGCAGGGCATCGTACTCTCCACGCATGATCACAAAAAACAGCGACAAATGAGTCCCTTTCCCCATCCCATCTCCATTCAGGTAAACTCTGGCACACATCTTGTAGCCGAAGTAGCCGGTGTAAAATGGCTGACTATACAGAGAGAGAATCTTTCCCATGACAGCCTCTTGCTTCCGCCGTTTGTAATCTCGGATCTTCCAGATCAGGATCCCATTGTAACTGGCTGTCTCCAGAACTTGGAATCGGAGGTCCATGTCGGCCAGCCGGATATCGTGAACACTGAGCATTTGATCATGTCTGTTTATCTGTGTTTCAAGTACACCTGAATTGCGGGAAGCAGCAGTTTTACTGACACTTTCTAGCTGCGTCACTCGTATCTGAATAGATTCCACACTGCTTTTCATGTTGTCCGCTTCCTCCCCAGACTGGCGTAAAAGACGGATTTCTTTGTCCAGGTCCTTCAGTTTTTCCGTTTGTCCATCAATCACCCTCTGTAATTGATGTATTTTGGATTCATTGTTCCGCAGCATTTCTTTGTGCCTTTCTATTTCTACTTCGAAGCCACACATTTGGTTGTGCAAAATCTGGATGCTTTTGTTCTTTTCCACACTTTCATTCTGCAGCGTCGCCACCTTCGTTTCAAGGGAATTACTCCACTCCTTCATTAGGTTAACATGTTGCACTGCTGAACTTGCTTCGTGTGTTTTCATTTGCTGATTTGTCCCCTGGAAACTACAACCGTAACGTTTAAAACTGCAGGTACTTGGAGCATTCACACATTCGGCCAAATGGGTATTCAACTCACTTCTCAAATGCGCCTGCCCGAGGCCACGCAGTGGCCATAGAGAGGGCGGGCCACTAGTCTCGGAGGGCTGTCCCGCCCCCC
Source organism: Lissotriton helveticus (assembly GCF_964261635.1). Taxonomy (NCBI): domain Eukaryota; kingdom Metazoa; phylum Chordata; class Amphibia; order Caudata; family Salamandridae; genus Lissotriton; species Lissotriton helveticus. The sequence continues at coordinate 1,445,952,616 of NC_136067.1, read as the reverse complement.
AGCAGGATGTTCAGCTTCACCTCCTCACTGGTTGGAGGAGGCGGCTGGCGGTGATTCACGTCCGGGGCGGCGGGGAGGGGCCTCCATGGGTACTTAAGTTCCTGTACCCCATTGGAGGGCCTCTTTGCCGCTCCGGACGCCCTCGTGAGCTCGTCGGGACACTCTTTTGTCTCGCCTCTGGTCGCCGTCCAGAGGTTCGGTCTTGCGACGTGTTTCCCGGCGTTCGACGGTTCGTGTTGCCTGTGGTGAGTGGGGAGGACTGGGTTGGGCCGCATTCCCACGGAGATGCGTTGTAAGCAATGGTCTTGTTCGGGGGCATGTGGGGTCACTAGTGCGGCCCCGGCGGCCCCCCCCTCCTCGTTGGGTAACACTTTGTTTAATGCATGGGACTTTTAAGCAGTCCTTGCCCTTAGTCATGTTATGCTCTGGAGTTAGTGTCTCATCGGAGCAGTTGTTTGTTGTCTCCCTCCAGGGGTACTATTACTCCAGCGTCTCGTTTTCTGCGTGGCATTCGAGGCGCTTACTTTAGCTCGTGAGTGCGTGTTCCTACGGAGCAGTTGGTTGTTTCTCGGTGCCTTCATTACGTCTCCCTCCAGGGGTACTATTACTCCATCGTCTCGCGTTTCTGTGGGGCATTCGAGGCGCCTTCCTTCTCCCCTACCGCTGTACACGGTATGCAAAGAGTATGATGAGGATCGGATACATATAACTATTGCAAGGCTGCGAGTCCGTTTTATTTATGGTCAGGCACAGCGCGTTAAGAAAGAAGAAGGGGGAGCAGATGGGAAACACGTGCGCAGGCGTTAGCTGTTGTAATTTTCGGCCAGGACCTTCCAGGCAGGCCTGCCCTAGAACGCCCCCCCCCTTAATAGCATGGAATCGTTCTGCAGTTTCAACGCTTGTTAGCTTTGTGTTTAGAACTATTTTATGTCACGTGCAGGCTGCAGCATTTGGTATAGAATGTTCGTTTCCCCTGCTCAGGAACTTGTTGTGTACATGCTGGTTTTGAAATACGAATTCCCCTGGCTCTGCCGGGCGCAGATGATATAGCATGCATGTTTTCTTAATGCCATTGTGCTTCAATCCGTGTGAAATTGGTCTGGAGTGCGACAGGGATCCGTTCCTCAGCCCGGTTTGAATTTGTTCGTTACTGCTCACTGTGGGTCACAGCTCTTCATTTCATTTGTTTTCTATCACGTCAGGGCATTGCCCAGGGGCGCATGGTCACAAGTTGAGCGTGGCACGTCCCCTACCATTGCTCAAGCGGTTAAAATGCGAACACAGGCTTTTAATTGTGGCTCCCCGCGCATTCATCGGCAGGTATGCGGCGTGGGGTGGCATCATCTGTCGGGACCAGTGGCTGAGTCGAAGTAGGGCCTTGGCCTGGAGGCTAATGGCCGACCGCCCCCAATCACCTCCTGGCGGCCATTTGGTCTTACGGGATCATGTTTCCGACTCGTTGCCGGGCAGGGGCCTTTAACCATTTCTTGCTGGGGTTCCCCCTGCTACACGATCAGATCGTATTGTGCACCGTCTCGGCGGGTGACTTGCCCTGCGTTGTTTGTCGTGAGATACGCCAGTAACATTGTGTCTGGTTTGTGCGCGAGTAACGGGAAGGTGTGTTTTGGATGATGGCAGCAGGGGTCATTTGCTTGTGCGGTAGGTGTCCGAGGAGTCTGCTGGGTCCCGTTGCTCCTATATCCTGGCGTGGTCCCTTGGGGGGAGGGCAGCCTCGTTCCCCAGATTAGCGGCCCAGCGGCGTTGAGAGAGTGGGCGTTGAGGCCTTGGCTGCCTGGGGTGTTGTCCCGTTGCGGCTCAGCAGAATCAAGCGCATCCTAAGTCGGGCAGCGGGTGCGTCGGGCTGTTTCGCCCTTCTGGGGGCAGTGAGTGTGGCGCATATGGGTCACGGCCTCCTTAATTTTGGGGGCAAGTTGTCTGGTGTTCGGCGGGAGCACGGGTGGTGGTGGTATTGTGCCGAGCGCAGCCCCGCGGGTACCTTGGCACGAGGCGGTCACAGGCGGACGTCGCCGGTTCCATGCTGCTAACCGCCACAGGGAATACAGAGTTATTCTCGGCATGTTGTTGTTATTGCTGCTGTCCCGGACTTGGCTCGAAGGGAGGGGGTAGAGGCATGAGGTCATTCCCATTAGCACTAGCCCCGGGCTATCGGCGCAGAAATGCGGCGGTGCCTGCTGTGGTTCTTTTGAAACGCTTCTGACCACGGTGCTAATTCAGTTAGATATTCAAATTACGTGGCCATCCCAGCATACATACTCGTCACTGACGGGTAATATATTAACTCTGCGTCATTAGTGTTCCACACCGAGCCCATTATTCAGTCATCTCATTGTTGGGGTGGCGGCTATTTTAGGGCCTTTCTCGGCACATCGGTTGTAGGTTTGTTGTGCTGGCACACTTGGGTCAGTCTCCCACCCATCAGGAACGGCGCGATTTCTATACCGCAGTGTGGTTTTATAAAGTACATGCATATACGAGCAAGCGCGGGGATGGTGCTGGTCTCTGGCAGTTGTTTCCTACTATTCCGGTGCACGTGCGTAATGGCGGCCGGGTGCGGCCATTTTTAGGGACACCATTGTGTGATGTCCGGCGCATAAGGGTAAGGGCGTCCAGTTTAGCCATTTTCAGGGGCGGCTTGGGAGCAAGTCCCCTAGCTCAGTTCCTCAGTTCCTCAGTTCGAGCTTCAAATAGTTAGGCCTCTCCCCCTTAATCGGAATTTTCAAGATGCCACTAGCCCGGAAAATGAGGTGTGTAGAGTAGCCATGTCAGCCTAGCTGAAAAGCACAAACCAAGAGGCCCGGGCCCCAAACTGAAAGTGTTGCACAGATACTCATGAGGTATTCTGGTTGGCTGAAATAACTATTCTGGTTTGTTCCCATGTAACCCTGTCATGAAATTGACAAGCTATTTATAAGGAAGGGCACTACACGATTTCAATGGGATCAGCCGTGCGGTGCTAACCCGTAAATCATGTTACTTCTTTATAATTTCACCCCGCATCGGTTGTGCCTTCCCTATAAGTCTCTATGAACAGGTGCGAGTGCACAAGCCTTAACGTCACCAGTATTGCTCATTTTGTAGGATGATTTAGTGCGCGCAATGCCGCTGTAACACTAGTTTACATGAAGAGTCATCTGTAACTCGCTGCTACACACCCTGAGCCCCCCTTTTTCCTAGGCTCTCATTCATGGGACTCGGCAGACTTCCCCTTTAGCAGCAGCAGTCATAACTGTAGCGGAACAATCCTCCCCTCTCGTCTATTATGGGGTAAGCTTTATAAAGTCATTTATTACAGATGAGGAACTAGATTACCATGCACCAAGTTCCAGTTGCGAACGACTGCTTTCCAAAACCCTTTCTTCACAACATTACACTTATGTTGGGTAATACCGGTTTGCTGAAATAACTTGTCCTGGTTATTGTTCCCATGTACCTGTGTTATAGGACAGGCTATTAATAAGAAGGGCACTAGACCAGGTTGAATGAGGGTTGACAGAGCGCTACTGATGTTCGGATTGGGAGGGTCAGCTGTGACAGTGCCAATCCTTATACCTGTTACCTCTCATCAGGAATTTGGAAAATAGTCACACTGTCTACATTGAAGGGTGAGATGGGTTCCACTGCTAATAATATAATACTGTAAGTCTCAATGACCTATCCTCTACCCTAATATTTGTATCCCTCCAGCTTTACAGGGGATGAATCTGATCTTCTTATTATGAGCCCTCAAGTTTTCGAGTGCACTAAACACTGCTCTCTTGCATACCATAGATATGGTGATGCTTCCATCTTGCCGCGGGGCAGGAGTGGTAGCTTGTCAGTTGTATAAATGTTTTATTTAGCGCGGCCTTGCCCTTAGTTAATCTTACTTATTTTTAGATTAAGCAATCCTGTCCCTCTCATTTGTGAATGTAGGTGGTTGACCTGCTTCTAGTCGCTGTCAATCAGACATGCCCTTGGCTATGTGCGGCATTGAGGGCCTTGCCCATTACAGTGTACGCTTATTGTTAGGTGAAGAGGGGACAGCCTCCTTTTCAGGAGCTTCTGTTTCTTATGCGGAACAACGTTGGAGAACCTCCCTACCCGTGCGGGGTGGGGGCTATCTGAAGTGCTGGTTGGCGCCATAGCTATCTGTCTAGAGTGTGAAAGTGCGGCAGTCATTTTGACTCACCTTCAGAATAAGTAATACAGTTTCCACCTGTCCCTCGCCTTTGTGAATGTAGGGAGTTGACATGCTTCTGGTTGCTGTCATCCGGACTTGACCTTGTTAGGGTGTGGCTCTGAGGGCCTTGTCCCATTACAGTGAACGCATATAGTTATGCGAGGGCGGACAGACCTTTGTCGGGTAGTCTGTCCCATATGCAGGAACCACCTTGGGGGACCACCCAAACCTCGTGCTTACTGCCAGTACTGCAGGGCATGTGACTTATGGGTAATTACATAAGCTTCAATATACATGTAGAGGCTAAATGCTTTACATGTCAGTAAGTTTCCACTGAACCAAACTGGGTGCAAGTCCGGGGAGCATTCATTGCAAGAGACAGTAGCCGGTTCCCGTGTTTAGCAGGCTCCTTGCTGTACTTTCTCAGACAAGCTATGTGGGGCAGGGTATAGCATAGGCACTGCAACTTTATTACTTACCAGTCTCCCCCTTTTTTCAGGCATGCCCTTGCCACACTCGCTGGGGGAGGGCTAGCCAATTTTGTCGGCTGCAAGCATGGTTCTTATCTCCCCTAAGGTCAGCAGGTCCTGGGAGCCTCTAACTAAGGCAGGATAGGTGTTGACCGCCCAGTAGGCGGGGGCATGCCTTTGTCAGGTACTGGTGGTCAGTCTCCTCCCAATTTGAGCTGGCTTGGTGTTGTTGCCTCCAAGTCTGGTGGCACCCTGTACCAGTCTAAGCAATCCTTCATGTGGCTGGGGTCAGGGCTACTCAGATATGCGATTTTAGAATTCGCAGCGATCAAGCTGTCTCCAGGTGAAAAGCATGTGAGCATGTGGAGCCTGCTGTGTTCCCCTTTAGTCATGTTACATTTAAGGAAAGTTCATCCCACTAGTCAGGGAACAGATACTCCGTATTTCCCTGCATTAATCGCCTGTATTCTATGAGTTTAAAAGTACAAGCGCTTAAACGAATGCACAATGCACGTCAGCCTCACCCTGAAGCAGTGGTGCCTGGGCCTTGGCCTGCGATAGTTTCTGTTTACAGGAATCATGCATGCGTTGGGGCTGGTTAGGTGTATGAGCCTCGAGGGCAGCAGTACAGGACTCCCACCACTCTCGTGGCGGTCTGTCAGCTTGGGCTCGCTATGCCATTTTTCTTGGAATAAGTGGGATGCTGGTGCAGGCATTGACGTGTAAGATATAGGTTATGATACATAGCTCAGTCATGTCTAGATGACTGGGCGTGCTGATAGCTCCTCTCTGGGATCAGAGCATGATCCGCATGGAACTCAGCTGCACAACTTCTTAGCTCAAAGAGATAGCTTTACCCCCCTTTCAGTCTCATGTAAATAGAGTGTGCTCTGCGTAGGATCTACACAGTCCTATGTCAGCGTGAGTGGCCTTGGCCGGCCAGAATGTTTTGGGCAACAGCTTCGGCCTTTTGGCAGGGATAGGTTCCCTGCCCTCCTCCCTCACGCACTTGAGATAGTTTACACTATTGCTGTAGAGGGATTCTGCCCGGGGGGTATATGCTGCTTAGTTCAGAGGTGGAACTCCTTGGTTCAGCTTACTCATCCCTTGGCGGGGGTTGTCAGTCAACTTTTTAGACAAGCTATTTATTGTTGGCAGCAGGGTCTAAGCAGTCTCCGGGTCTAAGCAGTTAGGGGCTAGCAGTCTCCGGCTTCCTGGGGCCATGTGTTGTCGGCTGTTTACCTAAATGTGAGCCCACCACTCAAGCTATACTATTTTGCACCGAGCACTTAAAAGAGCCCGCTGTACTTTGCTTGAGGATAGTTGCTCAAGCGTACACTAGGCACAGTTTACAGTTGTATTTTGTACTCAGCATTGCAGCAGAAGTAGTACATTACTGGGTGTAGTCTGCTGATGCTTTGTGCGAAGGTGTGTGGTGGGTATCAGTGTCATGCGCTGGTTCTGCTATGGTTCTGATCAGGGAATGATATCAGCAGGGGAGGTCCCCTTATCGCTTGGGCTCTTTCCAGGGGTATTACCTCTAGAACCAGGGTTAGTCTACACTATTGCTGTGGAGGGATTCGTTCCCTGGTGTATTTGCTGACTAATTCAGTGGGCTTGTGGTGTCAGCGGGCGTGTCATGTTGCAGGTCGGGATCTTACGGGGGCACTTGGTTCCTGTCCCAGCAATCCCTGGTGGTGGTCTTCAGTCATTCTCACAGACAAGCTATCTACAGGTAGCGTGGCCTAAGCTGCTTCCAGACTAAACCCGAGAGGGCAGGGTATGCCTGCGGTTAATACCTGTTCAATCCTGTAGTGGCATATGCAGAGTCATCGCCCAGGGATATAGTATAATATGTATTTATCCCTCTATGCCCCTGTGCTCTTTCGAGTTTAGCTGCACAAGCGTCATTGTAAGCACACTTTCTCCATGTTATGCGGAGAACGACGCACAGCAGGAGTTGTAACTGGCTGGGGATAGCCTGCTGACGCTTGTTGTGAAAGGGTGTGGTAGAGTTGCTGGGTATGTGCTGGAACGCCTATTGTTCGATTCGAAGCACCTTCAGTAGTAGGGGCCCCTCCTCATCACTTTGTGATTCACCTGGAAGTATGACTTCAGGTAACCGGGTTTGGTTACACTATGGTTGCAAAGCATTAAAAAGACCCGGGGTATCTGCAGATTTGGGGCAGAGGGGCCTGGGTTACTTCAGGCATGTAATTTTATGTCAGGATCAGGTCGCTTCAAGGTGGAAAGGCTCCACCGCTCACCTGTCGCTTTGGTCTTGTTCCTTGGACCGTCAATATGCCCTGCAGAGCAAGGGTTGAAGGTTTCCCTAAAAAGCAAAGTGGTGGGGGGCCGTGAAAAGATTCGCCCAACGGAGGGGCCTGGGTTTCATCAAACATGAGATGATTCAGGACAAGGTCAAGGGGTACTTTGAAGCTGATGGGGTTCATCTCACGCCAGTAGGCTTAGACCTGTTCCTCCTAGACCTTACAGAAGCTTTGATGAGCAAAGGTTGCAGGTAATGAGGAGTAGGAATGGTGGGGGGCCTGTGCGGCAGCGGGTGCCACCGCACAGGCTGTGGCGGAGTTACTGGGCGATCCGGAAGATGAGAGGTGCAAACGATGTACTTCAGCGGGCACATAGGAGTGCCAGAGCCTAACCTGTAACCTCATGGGAGGTGCAGGAATTCGTGTCGGCACCCCAGTAGTCCTTCGGGCGGTTGTGGGCCTGTGCAACCGGGGGTTTGCCTAGTCACGCCCCACAAGGGGCGTGTCAGTAGTTTTATTCTAATTGTACAGCAGTTGGGTGGTTCGCCACTGTGCTGTTCGGCTCAACAGGCGGGCAGGTGGCGAGAATGCAGCCGGCCCGGGATCGCCCGTAATGTTTACCCACCTTCATTACATATGTTGTATGTAATAAACCTGCAGCAAATTTTTCCCAAACTAATACGATGTCTGTGTATTATTTTGCACGTTTGGGGAATGTGGGGGCGGGAGATTTCCTGTGGCCCTGATGTGACTATGCGCCTGCCCGAGGCCACGCAGTGGCCATAGAGAGGGCGGGCCACTAGTCTCGGAGGGCTGTCCCGCCCCCCAGCAGGATGTTCAGCTTCACCTCCTCACTGGTTGGAGGAGGCGGCTGGCGGTGATTCACGTCCGGGGCGGCGGGGAGGGGCCTCCATGGGTACTTAAGTTCCTGTACCCCGTTGGAGGGCCTCTTTGCCGCTCCGGACGCCCTCGTGAGCTCGTCGGGACACTCTTTTCCCTCCCTTGCCTCTAACCCAGAGTGTTTGTATGAGGGAATTGTGGAGCTTTGTTGATGTGTCTATTTATCGTTGCAGGTTGGAGTTAAGCGGAGTTACTGGGCGATCCGGAAGATGAGAGGTGCAAACGATGTACTTCAGCGGGCACATAGGAGTGCCAGAGCCTAACCTGTAACCTCATGGGAGGTGCAGGAATTCGTGTCGGCACCCCAGTAGTCCTTCGGGCGGTTGTGGGCCTGTGCAACCGGGGGTTTGCCTAGTCACGCCCCACAAGGGGCGTGTCAGTAGTTTTATTCTAATTGTACAGCAGTTGGGTGGTTCGCCACTGTGCTGTTCGGCTCAACAGGCGGGCAGGTGGCGAGAATGCAGCCGGCCCGGGATCGCCCGTAATGTTTACCCACCTTCATTACATATGTTGTATGTAATAAACCTGCAGCAAATTTTTCCCAAACTAATACGATGTCTGTGTATTATTTTGCACGTTTGGGGAATGTGGGGGCGGGAGATTTCCTGTGGCCCTGATGTGACTAAGTGTTTTGACACTACATTTATGAGGACAAGCAACAACAACAGACGGACACTCCATTTCTTCATGTTTCTGTAACTCAATAATTGGAACTTGACACTTGCAGTATTTACACGTCGTCTCGCGATATTTGCAGGTCTTTTCAAAGTGGTCTGACAAGTCTTTCCTGAGCACCTTTTCTTTGCAGTCTGCATGAGGACATGAGAGCTCTTCAAACTGGCAGTCACTTTTTAGATGGACCATAAGATTACCCAGTGTTATTTGCTCTTTGCCGCCACAGTTTTCATTTCCGCAATACATTTGGAGGGCAAGGACCTCTCGCTTACAACAGTTGTCCTTAAAAACCTTATCTTTAATAATGACTTCCTGACATGCTGTACATTTTGCGACGGGCGAGCTTAATACTTCAATCATGCAGGTTTCACAGAACCGGTGGCCGCATTCTGTCTGGCGGGGATTGCACAGCACCAGTTGGCACTTCTCACATTTGTACTTGTCCTCCACCGGCTTCAGGAACTTCTCCTTGTATCCACCTTGCTCGGGGACGAATGTGGTGGCTCCATGGGTGCGTACTGGGTTGGCTTTCTGTTGCAGTGCTTGTGCTGACACAGGGAGTTCTGTCTTTTTCCCAGCATCCATGGTACACGGCTTAGGTTAGAGCGGGGAGAGCAGGCAGCCTGGCCCGGTGGGTGCAGGGTTTTTCCAGAGTCGTTTTCAAACCGCCGGGGCTCATGCAAGCAGCGACTTGTGAGCGAAGTTAAATAAAAAGGCATGTATTTCCAGCCTTATCCAAGACTGATAGCTAAAGCTTGTCAGGGTCCACGGTGCCATTGAGCTGGGAAGAGAAGCGAGTTGCTTGGGCTGCAGAAAGTCCCTCCCCCACCCAGAATGAACTCTAGTCAAGGGTTGACAGCAAAAGGTGCTTGGGAAGCAATAAGGAATGGATTTTCGGCTATGGGCAGGTGGTTTGGAAACCTAGGTAGTGGAATTGCTTGAAGCATTTTGAAACCCTTAGTGATACGTGCTCTTTGTGGATTATTCTTGTTTGTAATCTGTAAGGAATACAAATGTGCACAACTGAAGAAAGGAGTGAAGAGAAAGAGAGCACTTATCAAACAAGAAGACAGACAGAACAAATACTATGATGACATGAAATTTCTGGAGGATTCAGAAGAAAGATAATGAAAACTTCCAGAGTGCGATATGTGCGCCTGCTGAGTCATTGATGTCATGGCTTGCTTTGCCATCTGAAGGGGGGATTGGTGCAGCACAAATTTGCCCATCCTTTATACGTCACAAATACGTCATAAATTCATAACAAAAAAATGACATGAATGTGCATTTGGCACATGACTCTTATATGGTCTACCAATATTAAAATCAGTGTTTCAGTTGACCTTATTGTTAAAGTGCATTTACTGTAGAACTAATTAATTTACTGAAACTATGGGGCCTATTACAATGTCAGTCAGGCGAATGTCCGACCGACACTGTTGCTGGATGGAATCCACCCAACTATTAGTCGGCAGTTCCATCTGCCAAATTGCAATGGAAAAATGTATGTTTTCAAACATCCATGCACCTTGTGCCAAGTACCTTGTGGGGTCTGCCACATAGTGTATGGTTGTTTGGGGGGTAGCACAGGTACCCATAGCGGAGGCCCAGGGGGGATTGGGGCCCTGCTAGGGCCCCCAAAGTCACTTTGGTACAACACACTCCCCACGACTGTGCCTTAGCAGGCACCACCCCTATTGTAGGGATTACAGTCTCACCAATGCCCCGACAGGTTACTTGAGCCCGTTGGAACAGCAGATGGCGGTCCCTCCCCTGGATGCCTCAGACCCCCGGATAGTAATCTGGTGGTTGGACCGCTTCAATGGATGTCAGGGGGCCTGCCACCAACGGCCAATCAGTGGCGGGCCCACCGATATCGGAATGAGGACATAAGTGTTTAACCATATTTCATGAGAAATTAATAAACCATCCGTACATAGTAGAAATGTATTTATTATAAAGATGAAATTAGACTTTTATATTGTGTGCTTTAATACATTGAATGACATTTGGGGGCCAATACCAATCTGGGTCGGAAGGGCACCGAACACGATCCGGACGGAAAAACTACGAGTCGTATGCGTGTTTTCCGCCCGACTCGTACAGCTGTACGACCGAGCCAGTACAATGCGAGCTAAGTGAAAATCACTGACCGAGTCGTTTCCGGGTCCGAACCGCTCCGTACGTCTCGGCCGTGAGCTAACCGTGGCGTGCAATGGATGTGATTTATGACTGAGCCAGTACGATGCACACGTCGGACAGCCGGTGCGAGCCGAAGTGTTCGGCTCGCAAAACGCCCATGAAGTTGCCTTTGGGGGTTCGCGTCGGAACCCCTGTCACCCTCAGCCCTATGAATCAGGCACAGGGGGAGACCCAAGGGTCTCCCCAACACAGGCATGTACTGTCCGGATGGCACCGATGCATACCCACTGTAGGGGGCGCCCTTGCGCGAGACATACACATTCAGTCAATGGGAGCCCATGTACGCGTCGTAAGTCCAGCTCCCATTGACTTCTATGGGAGTCTGACCATACCGAGTCCGGCAGTATACGGCTGCATCGTACTCGCTCGGTCAAACTGCAGGACTCCGGCTCGGTCGGAAAACACTCCGGATCCAGCTCGGTCAGAGAGCTTTCCGACCCAGACCGGAATCGGCCTGAACTGTTTAGATAACTGGAGATCCATCCTCATATATGTAGAATGTGTTTACACTAGAAACTAATACAAAGTTAATGTAATGTGCGCATTAATATTTCATATACTTGGTTTAAATATAGTTCTCCGCCATACTTACACATGATTATTCAAAAGGATTTACTGTATGCTTTATGTAACGTGAACCTAATATATTTAACATTCATATTCATTGGTGTTTAAATATGCGCATGCATATTAAACATGCAGCATGTGCAGTTCCAGCACGTAGTCACAGGCATTCTTAGATGTAGAATAGATACATTACTGGTACTAGAGATAGAGAAAGAGGCAAAGAAGTAGGGCTGGGTGTAGTTTTCGGAGTAGTGCTACGCGAAGCTACGCAAAGTGCAGTACGTGAGCTACGTGTAGCACTGCACGAACTGCGTAGTACCCTGTTCGCACTGTGCAAGATGCCATTTTCAATGAGTGCACAGTGCGGACAAGCATCCGGCATTGTGCAATCATTGAAAACGGCATCTTGCACAGTGCGAGCTGTCGTTTTTTGCCGCTCAAATAGATTTTTACTCGAGCTGCAGCTTTCTCAATGCCAACTGGTAGTTTCTCATCGCGAGCGGTCGCGAGCATACGCGATCGCTCGCAATGAGAAACCTGACCTCCCCGCGTTGAGAATCTTGCCAGGAGGTTTATTTTCCATTCTCTCGATAGGCAACTTGATGTTGCTAATCGCGAACGAGGAAAAAGTCTCGCCGGGATGTCATTTTGCTTGCTCGCGGTCGCCAACTTGACGTTGAGAACCGAAAGCAAGCAAGCAAAAAATGACCGCTGCACTATGCAACGCTTGTTTGCACTGTACTACATGCAGTTCGCGTAGTGCCCAGTAGTGCAAACTTCGCAAACTACGCAAGCGTAACGTAGTGCTTTGCCCAGGGTTAATAAGAAGAAGAGTTTGTCAAAGAACATGGAGGGCCAGAGCGTTTACTTAAAGGCATATTCAGCAATGTTTCACCCTGGTATATGCGTGAGAAGAAAATGCCATCCCTATGTCTGGTATGGGACATTTGGAAATGAATGCAGTCTATAACGTGAGAAGTGAAGAAAGACAATAGACCCCACTTGATGTGTGCAAAGGGGTGTTGCCCAAGAAGATTCTTGTGTGTTATAACTTAGGGCCTCATTACAATGTTGGTCGGAAAGCATTCCGACCAATTCCCTGTCAGAATCATTTCCGACCGACTCGGTTTCAGGGAGTACGACCGACCCATTACGATGATTCCGAACAGCGTTCGGTCGAATTCTCATTGACTTCAATAGGAGCCTGTGTTCCAACTGACCACACAGGCTTCCGTTGAAAAAAGGGGTGGTTGTGGAAAACCTTGCACCTTGTGGCAGGCACACCATGGTGCCAGCCACACTTTTGGATGGTTGTAAAGAGGGGACCGATGGGTACCCCCACAGGACCGAACCAGAGGCCACCGGGTGAAGGGGGACCTTCTATGGGCCCCCAAAGTCAGTTTCCAACAGCCAATCTGTGTCGGTCAAACCGAGTCAGAAAGGCTGTCCGAATCCAACATCGATATCGCTCGACTGACTCAGACACACGAATGCCAGTCAGAACCACGTCAGAAATAATGACCTTGTTTTGTAATCAGGCGGTCGGAAATGTTTCCGAGTCAATCGGAAACATGAGTTTTGACACTGGTTAGGAAAAACTTAATGCCATTCGGAGCCTTTTCCACCGACATCATAATTAGCCCAAAAGTGTTCACTCTGTTGGAGATTCAGATGCTTTCCAGATTCTTTTCAGATCCCTCTTTAGAACCTTTTTGACATCCCTTCAGAGATTTCCCCCTGAATGGGTAGAGCAGTTTCCCTGGATTTTGAGAGGTTTAGACCTCTATATTTCCTTGATTCTTTGCTGAGTGTGGCTTAGGATAACACTTTCTTGCATGACCCAAGAAGACTCTTGGCCGAACGTCTGCAATGCTGACACCTTTCCTACTTATATTTTCCTTGCTTAGTTCTTATTTCCTTCCTGGAAATGCCTGATTTCTGAGATGCTGTCTTCCCTAAGCATCAAATACTCCTTTTGCTTTTTTGTGTTTCAGTGAGTGAATTCCTTGTATGCCTAATATTGTTCCACCTCAATTTCTTCTGTAGCTTAGGCCTGCCTGTTGTAATGAAAAAAGGGGAGAGTTTTCCCTAATGAACCCAGAAAGGACCGGGAAATAAAGCAAAAAAAGGCGAAAATTCCTTTCTGAGTGTTTAAGTTCTAGGTTAACACTTAAGTCTATTTTAGCTTTTGCACACAACAGTTACCCCCAAGTAGTGTTACTAACAACAACTAACAATAGATATATCAAAATATATTTTTTTATTTTGATCTCTTTAAAAAGCAGAAACTTTCATATAGTTGCATTCACAATACATTAAAATCCAAACAACAAGAATGTAATCATTTTAGATCATAAAACACTTTGTTGAAAAAAGACATTTTATACAAACACATTCAAATTATAAAACCATAATTTTCAAAATACACAAAATCAGTTAATTGCTACAGTTTTTAAAAAAAAGCTTGTCGACGCGTTTCGGTGATTTGTCCTTTGGAACACCTTCTTCAGGACTATTTTAAAAACATCTTCTTATATTGAATTGTGGTTCATTTATGCATTTGCCACATCAGATCCAGGAGTTGTGATGGTTTTTTAGTTCCTCCTTCTCCCTATTATTACATCAGGGAATTTTTATTTAATCAGGAAGCCGTTTGACACATTGGCCTTGAACAATCCAGTTTCTAGCAGACTTTGCTTCGTTTAATGATTCTCTCTCGGCGTGGGTCTAAGCACTTCGTAGATCAATTTAAGTGCAGGCAAACACCTCTTTTTTAATTTTGAGGTGATCCCCTCCGCCTTCAAATCGCAGTACGGCCGTGTGGTCTCTCACGCTTTCCCGTGTCCTAAAATAGACTTAAGTGTTAACCTAGAACTTAAACACTCAGAAAGGAATTTTCGCCTTTTTCTGCCTGTTGTAATTCCATACCTTTAAAACATGGTGTTAAGCGTTGTGTATCTGAATTAGATTTTGACTTTGTAATAAACCTTTTAAACCTTAGCTACCGATTCCTGGTCCTCATTGTGTAGCCAAATGGGTTACACTGTTAATTATTATTGATTGATGAGCTACTTACTCTCCTCACCCCTCAGTGAGGATAAGAAAGGTTCTTCAGATGCAAATATATGGTAAGAGAATGGGCCCAGAAAATGCTGTATCAAATCTTTGACATCATTTGCTTGGTGCTCCATGGAAACAGGAGGAGAGATGGTTTGCAGCAGGGCACTGATTGGGAGGGTGAATGAGCAGGAGCGAGATGAACAGAACACATAAAACTGCATTCATATTAGTAAATGGCATCTCATATGAAAATGTGGCATAACTATTCCACAGTATTAATTACATTTTGAAGTAACGCAGTAGATTAATTTCGAGGGCAACATCATCAATTCCTCATTAACGACTCTATGCACCATTACAACCCTTTGATTTCAGTAATAATCTTTCACCTAGCACATATTTTCACATTCTAAAAATTCTACTACACCAGTCTTGCCCCTCTTTTTTCAATTGCATTTTTAGTTAACACACTTTGGTCAGCTAGTGTTTTGCACATCCAGGCAATATTCTTTATCCAGCTTTTAGTTGTATTTTTGGTTGCATTTCACAGTGTGTTCTATTTTTGCTGTGTAATTCAGTGTAGAGACCCGTAACAACAATATTGCCCTCACTTAAAAAGTAGGAGGAGAGGCAGGCTAGGGTGTCGGCTAAGTATAGGAAAAAGTGACTACTTGTTATCAGCCATTCTGACCACTGAAGGAGAGCAATGTGAGTTTGTCATAGACCTTTCAATGTTATTACCTATACAAGTAACATTGAGATTTAGCCTTGCATTAGCTAGTTGCTGGCATGTTTAAATGAAATGCTCCATAAAAAGGATGACACATTTTCACCTGCAGTGGAACTCTGTTCTTATGGGATGTAGTGAAATTAAATTCATTATGCAAATGGGAATGTCTTTCTCAGCGTTTCAGTGTGAATGTGATTATTTTAGGTCATTTACCATGTGCAGAACTAAGGTGCATCATAAATAAATGCAAATCATCTTAAAAAATTAATATTTATATTAACATCGAAAATGCATTTTAATAGTTCGACAATTTGATGAAATGTGTCCTGTTGAAAAATTGAATCAAGCGACAGAGGACCAGATTCATGAAAGGATTGCTTCCTCTTTCTTCACACAAATTGATGCAAGGGCAACACAAGCCTAAAGTGAGATTTACTATGCCAGGCATAATCACATTGCGTGGAGTAACACAACATAGGGCAAGTAGCTGCCATGTGTTACTCTGGCTTGGAAAAGCATTACATGGGTGGAGCATACTTGTTCCCATGCATCAACTCATGGATTTTGGTGCATTCCAGATTTACTACCAGTAGTAAATCTGGCAATACATCTAAAAGGTCCACCTTCACAAGGGCGGTGCAACAAGGAGAAATAACTTTATTTCTCCTTAGTTTTTCCTCTTTCTACATGTGCTACATTCTGCAGCCCATGTGCAGAGAGGTAAACATCTCAAAGGTTTGTTTTTGTGCAGGAAGGTGTCTCTTCCTGCACAAAAACAATCCTGTCTGCAACACAGGATTTTTGCACCATTATGCAACGATGCCTGCATGGGCGCTATGCTTCAACTGTGTGTGCTAGAGCAGAGAGAGAACAGGAATGCTCCATATCTTAGTAGATTTGGCATATTCCCGCCCTCTCCATGTGACACTGTTGCAGGGATTCTGCTCAGGAACAGAACTATGCTTGGGACCATAGAACATCAGCATGTAGGCAATGAGTCACCTTACAGCATCTATGGGTATGAACCGCACAAGTTCATAGTGCCTCACTTGCCCTCCTAACCTTTACAGAGTGACAAGTGATTAGGCACCTCAAAACACAAAAAGAAAAGAGACAGGCAGGAAATTGACAATATTTATTTAAACTAATGTGCTCTAAAATGCAATAATTGCACCATAACTAGAAAACAAATGCAGCCTCACTACAGAAGCTAAATGATTATAGATTATAGATCTCTGAGGTTAGTGGTGGACCCTATACTTTAGAATAAATAAATAGTGTCTCTACATCTCAGCTGGTGCAGTCCTCTCAACTCAGGACCTCAGTGTGTATATATTTTGAAGAATCAAAAACAGCAACTGCATTCCTCTATTATGTCTAGTTGCTAGTATCAGCTTCCATTTGGGACAATTTCCAAATGTCATTCTAGGTAGCATAAATTAATCTTTTAGAACGTGGAGATATAGGGCCTAATAAAAAATCTGATAAGTCCATATCTTCAGACAAGAGAGAAAGATGTTGTTACACTGCACACAGTGTGGAATGTTCCAACCATGGTTGACACAATTTCCCCACTGAATAGGTGGTAAAAATACCTGAATGTTGTGAATGAGAATATTGGGGGGTCAGATCTGCTTCATTTAAACCCAGGTGTGGAAATAAGAAAACAAGCTTGACAACCATTTGTGTCTACTAGCCACAATAACCACCCATTTGGACCTGAAAGTGTGGAATTAAATGTACCGTTCTAAACTATACTATTGATTTGTTGTTCAGTATAATTTGTCAAACGTTGCCAATTATCGAAGCAGGCAATGGAGGGAATATCCCGGCATTCATTGTTTACATTTTTGCTAGTCCCAAACATGTAGTCTCCTGGATGGTATCATTAAAAAAAAAATTGTGCTCTAATTAAACATGCTCAAAACAAGGTTTCTGTCCCCTGAATTTGCCAAGGTTTTGTTCCCCAGATCGATTTAGGTTCCATTGTATCCTTCCAATATTCATAGCTTTTGAGGGCTAACTGGGTGACCAACAAAGCTGTATATATTAATTTAGTCTGTGTAAGCATATATTATTTTGGTGGGTTAGGGACTACTTTGAAATATTATAATGTAGGATCTGAAGTGTTATATCCTGAGATATACATGAATTTGTCTCTGCATTTTGGAACTCCCTTGTGGGGAAGTTTGACAATGTTTCCTTAGTGTATAATTTAAAAGTGTACATTGAATACCGGCCCGAAATAGGAAATGATGACTGTAATGGTGATAACAGAACATATCAGCATAATTAGCAAAATTAAGGTACAGGTTATCTGATGCAAAAACAGTATAATGTTCCTGCTCTGAAAGCACAGAATTTACAGTATCAACATTCCAATAATTTGAATGTAACCCAGGTACTATTATATCTCCCATAGAAACTTTAAACAGATATGGGGCCAGATGTATGACCCACCAATTTGCAACTCGCAAATTGCATCGCATTTGCGCCTCGCAATTTGCGACTTGCAAATTGGGATGTACAACAGTGTCTCAGACACGGTTTGCAATTCCTAATGGGGTTGCAAATTGCATGCCTCAATAATATTAATGAGGCAGGCGCAATTTGCGACCCCATTAGGAATGACTAGCACTCACAAGGATGGTGGCAGGCTGGGGTCAGCAGACCACTATGTCTGGGACTGCATTTAAATTAAGGGTTTTTTAAAAAAATGCAGCCGGCTTTCCTTAAAAGAAAATGGGATGCATTTAAAAAAAAAAAGGAAAATGAAACTTTCAAGTTTCCTTTTTTAAAGGCTTGTTGTGTTAAAATCTAGATTGTGACGTAAACATTATCGGCGCCATCTTGTCCCTTTTAGGCTCCTATGTGCGCGTAAGTAGCAGCCATTTTGAATGCCATGGCCTCTCTGACCACTACCGATAGCCAGCGCGTCTCTCTCTCTCTCTCCCTCTCTGACCCCGCAAGCATCCCCCGCGCACTGACAGCCCGCGTTCTCACATGCTTGGGCCATAAACCACCCCTTCAGCGCGGCCCTGCTTCGAAGCCACATCCCGTACCCGGCTAACACCTCCCTCCGTCCCTTTGATGATCACACATCCTTTGATGAACCCCCTTCCTCTGTGCCCGATTGTCCGGCCCGATCCCAGGCCATCACCTAGCCCTGCGGATACGGTTTATTACCCCTTACAGTAGGAAGCTGTCCCTCTTCAAAGAATCTATGACTGATCAAAGCCCCCACCCCATGAGATCCGATCAGCCGCACACATTCCGGGAATCGACGGAATGTCCTGGTGTGCGATAGTCATCACCCACTGTGACCGGGGTGGGGACTTCTACTGTAAATGTGTGTGGGAACAGGCCCAAAGTGAGGATTCCGAGGATGTCTTTCCGTACATCAAAGTATTGACAAGAATGTGTTTCATGTAATAAAGCAATAAACCTGTGTATAAGAGGCCAGGCCTCAAGGATGCGTTTAGAGCACCTCGCGAAGATACCCTGTTGTCTGATTTGACGTGTTCGGCTCCGTCGGAATAAACTCCTGTTTCCTGCCTTCCAGTCTCCAGCGCCTGCCTCTTTATTTGGTAACCGTGAGTTGGGTGAGAGGCGGCTAACGCCGGGCAAACCTTGAAAAGGGGTAATCGACCTGATCTGCCTGACCCTTTCTCTACAATTGGCATCCCAAACGTGGGGCCCATCGGCGACACGTGGATCCAGTGGGAGAGGTCCCGACAACAGTGTGAACGACTGCAACGATCGGGAAGAGCTCCTGCCCGATAGACCCTCGTCTGGCAGCCGATCATCCGAACTTCACCGGTTCTGAGCAGACCTCTCTCGAGTGATCTACGGTCCTGACTGGGAACCATCAGGAGTGCCACAGCAATTACTGAGAATAGAGGACGATCGGGCGCTGGATTCGGAAGACAGGAAACTGTCCATGCGGTCCGGGTAAGGTCGTGTAACACGACGAATTGCGAATTGATTGTTTGATTGTTTGAAAATACTAGTATTACTCATTTGATTGTTTCTGAGAGATTCTCTATTTGCAAATAAGCACAGAGTCGCAATACTCTGTTTAGTCCTTGTGAATAGTGAAGGATAGGTAACGCAGGCTTTTGCCCCCGGTGTAATCCGTCGTGCCTATTTTTATCCCTCATTTGATTGATTGTTTGTCCGAACATTGATCGTTCGGAATTGGTTCTCTTTGGGTTATTCTCTATTTACAAAAAAGCACAGAGTCGCAATACTCTGTTTAGTCCTTGTGAATAGTGAAGGATAGGTAGTGCAGACTTTTGTCCCCTTTGTAACCCGTCATGCCTATTTTTGCCCCGTTTGTTGGTAGTTGGTTCAGCCCGGACCGCTTATTAGAGGTGAACCATCCGGCTCCACTGGAGGGCACCCCTAATAAGGACATGTTTACTAAATATGGACTAGTCGCCGTGGCTTATAGTAAGCTGTGGCATAAATACACGAGAAAGGATCGGGAAAGTCAGTGGCCACTGATAGGATCCTTTGATAACGACAAAATAAACGCGCTGGAAACAGCCCTTTATAACAATAAGACAACACCCACTATGCTCGATAGCTTCGGCATGTGGCGCTAAGAAACAGAACAGCGGAAGAAGAGAAATGAGGTCAGGTTAGAAAAGGAATTACGCAAAGCAGCTCACCTAGCCGCTAACAAATTGAAGGAAGAAATAAAAGAAAGAGAGGAAACCAAGCTAAAACAAGATTCCGAATCATCGGGCCAGTGTCCCGTCAGGACACCCTCTACACTTTACCCCGAGCTACCTTCAAAACAGAGAACGAACAATGATTTACTATTAGGTCCCCCGATCATTTACATGCCCCCTCCATACGCCCCTTCCCAACCCTTAGCGCAGCACTGGCAACCCCCACCGACAAGCGAGAGTAGTGCTGGAGCCTCGGTCCTCACGGCCTCTGCGCCGACTGAACCCCTCGTACCCAGCGTAGCACGAGCAGCGACTTCAAATGATCCCGAAGCTGGGAGGAAAGACCCTGCTAGATCAAATAGATTAAGTAAGTATGAACGAGCTGGGATCGATAAGATTGTAAAGACTCTGGTGGTGCGAAAGGAAAGTGAGGATTATATAATGGATATGTACAATACATATGCCAATAGCCACAGACGACACTTTGTCGTACGCCTTTGTTACCATACCCTTAATGCCTATGAAGACCGATACCAAGGAAAAGGCCCCGAAAACCTAACGACTCTGTATAGGAAAGTTGATGTCGGAGATGGGGACGAGTGTGATGTGGCGAACCTCTTCACGCGTACGCTTGAAGTTTTCCGCCACCTCACGGAACAGAAACCAGAGACTAACACCACGACTCCTGCAGCAACTGAAGCCGGAGTAGAAAAAATTGACACGATGATGCCCATAAAGGAGGCTGCTCCCTATTGGGTTCCCCCACGAGGACAGGGAACACACGACGATATTAACCACCAAGATGCGAGAGGGAGGGTAGTTTACAACTGGGTTTACCAACCATGGGATCGGCAAGACATCCTGACTTTCCGAAAGTCCTTGCCTGATCTGCGAAAGAACCCCACGGCCTTCTATACAGAATTAGCCACCGCTTTGGGTTCAACGATTATGACCCTAGCGGATATCGATTTGTTTTTCGGGCTATGTCTGCCAGCTGATGTGTGGAAGCAAATCCGGAAAGTCGACCACCTTGAGCTGTTCGGACATACCTGGATACAACTCGGTAATGTTGACAAACAACGGGAACCGGGACAGAAACCTTTGAAGGCCATTCTAGACCTACCAGATAAGATTGTGCAGAAATTAAAAACCCTAGTTCCAGAAAGAAAGGTGGACTGGTCGATAGTAACGGCCTGTCGCCAGAAACCCCAGGAAGACGTATCAGAATACTTCTCCCGGTTTGAAACGGTGTTCTCCGATTACAGCGGCCAGGACATGACCACTGCGACCGGACATCACTTGTTTGTCCAGAACTATGTGAAAGGCCTGACACCAGAAGTCTCGCAGAAACTACAGACTAGCGAGAGTAGTTGGGCGGCCTCCAAGCCCGCAGCTATCCTTCAGATGGCTCAATACTATGAGCGACAAAAGAACGAGAACGATCAAGCGACTGAGAAGAAGAAAAAGGACTTGAAAGAGAGGGTGATGATTGCTCAGTTGCAAGGGGTGACTATAGGAAGGGAACAGTATAGAGGAAACTACCAGTCGAATGCTCCTAGAAATCCACCCCCTAGAGACCGCACACCCGCACCCGGCGCTCCACGAACAGACCTCGATGAGGACCAGTGTGCGTTTTGCAAAAGATATGGCCACTGGAAGTCTCAATGTCCAGTTCTGCAAGAAGCACTCAGAAATAAAGACACGAGAGACGTAGCGGGCGGGCCGAGAAATAGAGGACAGGGACGAGGGCACACAAACGACACCAACAATGACAGACCTGGCAGACCGAACACGTTTGACCGTCCCCGACAGAATCAGTGCCAACAGTCTGACTGCGACAATGCCCACGACTTTGCATAGGACTGCCAAGGGCAAGGAAGGGATCCAGTCGAGCTCTATGTTGACCAGCAAGGCCCTTATGTCACCGCTAAGGTCCTAGGTACGAAGTCTCCATTTCTGGTAGATACTGGTGCAACACGTAGTGCGTTGTCTAAACGATTGATTCCCAGGGCACCCTTGTCTGGCTCACATGTGACATCAATAGGTTTTGATGGAACGCCCTCCACTAATCCCTTGTCCACACCGATCTCTTTTAACTTGGACAATAACACCACTGACACGACGTTTTTGCTCTCCTCCAACACCCCCGACGCCATTATGGGACTTGACTTATTGAAACATTTTCGAGCTACTATTAGGTGTTCACAAGACGGAGTTCGAGTCATTCTGTACGACAACCCAACACTGCTCAGATCTTGTCGCACACAACGCATGTTTTCCATCACTGACGCTGACTTGTCCTTACTCGACACCCTACCTCTGTACCTATGGGCAAAGACTGACTCGGACGTAGGACGCATGATGATAGACCCTGTACACATAACTGTTCGACAGGACGCAGTACTCCCCAAACTCCCACAGTATCGGATATCGCCCGAAGGCGAGAAGGCATTGGTAAAAATCATCCAGTCTCTGGTAGATGCAGGAGTGGTAGAAGAAGTAGTTAGCAATGTTTGCAACAGCCCTATCCTACCCATTGTGAAGAAGCAGGGTGAGGGAGATGAAAAAGCGTACCGCTTCATCATCGACCTACGAGAAGTCAACAAAGTAGTTGTACCTCAGTACCCTGTAGTCTCAGACATCACCACCATTCTGACCCTGATTCCTTCCACTGCCACCACCTTCACGGTAATCGATCTCAATAACGCATTCTTCTCCATCCCCATTCACTCAGACAGCCGCTACCTTTTCGGCTTCACTTTAAAATCCCGCTCGTATAGATTTTGCAGAGCACCTCAGGGCTACACTGAAAGTCCAAGCATCTACAGTCAGGCCCTCAAGAGACAGCTGGATGCAGTCCAGTTGCCGGATGGGGTGGTGTTGATACAGTACATCGATGATATCCTTTTGGCGGCCGACACCACTCCACTTGCAGTCACAGCCACCATCCAACTCCTGCACTTCCTCGCGGAAAATGGCCACAAGGTCTCCAAGAAGAAGTTGCAATTCTGCCAACCTCAAGTCACATACCTAGGCCACCTCTTGTCCAAAGACGGGAGAAAGCTCACACCCGATCGAATACAGGCTATTCTGGAGACCCCTATCCCTAAAACCCCGAAGCACGTCCGCTCTTTGGTAGGCCTCACCTCCTTCTGCCGACAATGGTTGCCAAATTTCAGCCTCATTGTGAAACCACTACTATCCCTATTGGCTAAAGATGTCCCCTCCCCACTCCCTTGGACCCCTTCGAGGAACTACGGGACGCCCTTTGTCCAGCACCCGTCCTAGGAACCCCTGATTATACAAAGCCCTTCTCTCGCTACACTCACGAAGGGGAGCGATGCGCTTTGTCTGTCCTGACTCAGACCATTGGCCCAAAACAACGACCATGTGCCTATTTCTCTTGCCACTCTTGACCCTGTAGCAAGAGCTTTGCCTGCCTGCCTTCTAGCAGTAGCCGCTGCTGCTGTCTCTATCCGACAAAGTGAGGGAATCGTACTCTCGAATTCCCTCACGGTACTACTGCCTCATGCTGTTGACACCCTTCTGAACCAGACCAAGACGCAGCACCTGACCAGCGCACGACTGACTGGGTATGAACTGACACTGCTCGCACCTCACATCACGTTGAAACGATGCACCACACTGAACCCAGCCACCTTGCTGCCTCTGCCTGAAAACGATCCAGATGTGCCCCCAATACACGACTGTGTGACCCTCACGGACGAACAGACTAGGAGTAGAGTTGACCTCCAAGACACTGCCTTCCCAAACCCTGACGGAGAGCTATGGGTAGACGGCTCTTGCATTAAACTCCCCGACGGCACCACCTCAGCTGCCTATGCAGTTACCACAGCCCGAACTGTAGTTGAAACCGCTCGCATCACGCAACGATCCGCCCAGGCGGCAGAACTGATTGCCCTCACCCGAGCATGCATCTTAGCAGCAGGAACCACAGAAAACATTTACACCGACAGCCAGTATGCCTTTGGGGTGGTTCACCATTTTGGGCTCCTTTGGAGGGAGAGGGGATTCCTGACTTCGCATGGTACACCCATCTTACACGGAGATCTGGTCTCCACCCTGATCGAAGCCGTCCTCCTTCCCAAACGACTTGCAGTCATCAAATGCCAGGCACACAAGAAGGTGACAGACATCATTGGACAGGGAAATGCACTAGCCGACATCACTGCTCGAACCACAGCTGAGAATAGGACGACGACACGCATGTACGTGACTAGGTCACAAGCAGAGAAATGGACAGACGCTAGGGACACTATTAGGGACATTCAAACGGCTAGCTCACAACATGAATTGACTGATTGGGCACGGGTGGGACTGAAGGATGATGAAGGCTGCTGGCGGACACAAGACTCGAACAAATGGTTACTACCCGATTCATACTTGATTCCCATTCTGACTATGGCACACTCCCCTGCTCACATAGGACCAGCCCCCATGACCGAACTTGTCTCCAAAGTCTGGCACAATGATAAAATCACAGACTCCGCCAAACGACTGGTCCAGCAATGTTTGATATGCCTACAACACAACCCTGGGAAAGGAACTGTAGTACCCCGGGGAGGGTTTGGTGTTCCCAATCACCCATTTGAAGTCCTGCAGATGGACTACATCCAGCTAGATAGATGCCAAGGCCTGAAGTACGTACTGGTTGTGGTGTGCGCATTTAGCAAATGGGTGGAAGCCTATCCAACCCGTGACAACACTGCCATGGCTACCGCAAAGATACTATTAAAGGAATTCTTCCCTCGTTACGGCCTCTGTCGAATTTTGTGGAGCAACAATGGCCCCCACTTCGCAGCCGAAGTTATTCAACTCATCTTAAAGGGGTTGGGTGTAAAACAAAAGTTCCACGCAGTCTTCCATCCCCAATCTGCTGGACTGGTTGAACGACATAATGCCACACTGAAACTCAAATTGGCCAAAATAGTGGCTACCACAGGACTGAAATGGCCAGACCCAGTCCCACTGGCATTGCTCTCAATGCGTTCTACCCCCACCAAACACCACTTGACACCTTACGAGGTTGTATTTGGCCGGCCTATGAATATCTGCTCTGCACTAAAACCGACATCCATTCATGACGTCCCGGACGTCCTAATGTCTTGTTCCATGTCTTGGCCGCCAGGTAGGAGAAGGATCTTCCTCCGGCGGTGGTTCTGCGGATTCGTGGGACGGAGGAGAGGGCGAGGCTGGTGGATCGAAGCTGGCGAGTGGGTGTGTAGAATGTGAGGCGGCTGTTGAGCTATTTGGGGCCCGTGTTGTGGAGAGCCTTGTGTGCGTGGGTGAGGAGCCTGAACGTGATCCTCTTGCTGACGGGAGCCAGTGCAGGTCTCTCAGATGGGCAGAGATGTGGTCGTGGGGGAGGGATGTCCAGGATGAGTCCTGCAGAAGCGTTCTGTATGCGCTGGAGTCTTTTCTGGAGTTTGGCTGTGGTTCCCGCGTAGAGGGTGTTCCCGTAGTCCAGTCTGCTGGTGACGAGGGCCTGGGTGACCGTCTTCCTGGTTTCGGTGGGTATCCACCGGAAGATCTTACGGAGCATGCGCAGGGTGTTGAAACAGGATGACGAGACGGCGTTGACTTGTTTGGTCATCGTGAGCGAGGAGTCCAAGATGAAGCCCAGGTTGCGTGCATGGTCCGTTGGCTTGGGGGCAGAGCCCAGGGCCGGGTGCCACCAGGAGTCGTCCCAGGCAGAGGGGGAAGGTCCCAGGATGAGGATTTCCGTCTTGTCTGAGTTCAGTTTCAGACGGCTGAGCTTCATCCATTCCGCGATGTCTTTCATTCCTTCCTGGAGGCTTTCATGTGCCACTATCACTAAAGCTAGTCTGCTGTCTTGGTTGGGAATCAAACAATCACCAACCGCAGGAAGTGTTACAAAAGGGTTGTTTTGTTCATTAAGTGATGAGAATATTTGGAAGCAAAGCCCTTAGGTAAAGGGGTGGTTTCCTTATTTGCATTAACTGCAGCCAATATATCAGTATCTATTTAGTTTCAGATGAGTAATTACAGTTACTGTAGCTCTGGCGATTGCAAATTTGGCTGCTTCATCAACCAAGCAATTCTCTACAGTGTGTGCTCCCACATGCTGATGACTCAATGCATGTATTACATGAGTCCATGGCAACCTGTCTTGGAGGTCTGCCATCCTAACCCAAAGCATCTTATGCTTGATTGTGTTACCTTTAGAATCTTTGAATTCATTTTGTTGCCAATAATGTCGATTATCATTAACGGGCTGTACACAGTATTATGAATCACACACTATAACTATGGGGAATTCAGGCTCCATATGTTCAAGTGCAAGAAGCAAAGCCTTCTGCACAGTGCAGTCATCTGAAGACTGTGTGTGAGTTGTTTGAGGTTGGAATTCACCATCCAGCATAACACCAATACCAATAGGGCAAGCCGCTGAGTAAAAAGCCCTGTCGTATTAGCTGACAGCTATATGATTATAGATCTCTGGGCTTAGTGGTGGACCCCATACTTTAACATACATAAAGTTGCTCTATATCTCAGATGACGCAGTGCTCTCATCTCATGACTGTGAGAAGGGTAGCCTGGCATATGATGTCCACTAGTTCTAGTGGGCACCTTGCACCAGTCTAATCGACCCTTATTTATGGTGGTTGTAAAGTCAACCTTATAGAAAGCTATCCTAGTAGTAGCATGCACCAGCAGTCTTCAGGCTAAGACTTCAGTAGGCGAGTTAAGCAAGTTGTTTTACCATATATAATCCCTTGAATACCAAATGAAAGGACACCACACAAGGTATATATCAATTATATATGTATTTAATCTAAATACAAACCCTCTGCACTCTTTATGAGGTCAGAGGTAAAAATACAATACAAGTCACACAGTTAATACACAATAAGTTGCACATTATACGTTATGCCCTAGGGGCCTCACTAACCATATACTAAGAAAGTGGTATAAGTACCATGTGAGAATTAGAAAGCAGGCCTAGAGCCTGTAGAATCGCTGGGGCTACACTAAGTAACCAAAGGTTAAGAAGTAGGAGACCCACGGGAGCCGCGTGCAGTGTCTAAACACAGGCACAGGTTTCCATGGACTTTCTATAGAGTTCATAAAAGTTACAAAAATACAAGTTAAGGACACTTCTGGAGGGAATAGAATGGAACCCTTTTAGACTTAGACACTAGGAGGGCCAATGCCCTCGAGACTACCAGAGTACTCGTGTTACCTCACCCACTGAACCCGGGTGCATAGGTGTCTTTTGATGTAGGGTTTCGTCGTTGTTTTCCATCGAGAGCTGCAAAGAAGTGCTGCAGGACACCAGAGGAAAAGTGTCCGGGTAGATCCAAGGGTGGATCGGAGATGTGAAGAACCTGAAAGCAGAGGGGACAGAGTCTGGGTCACTAGCCAGTGACCAGGAAGGAACCAGGAAGGAACCAGGTAATGTTGGGTGCTTTAAGGTGAAGAATGTGAGTTTGTCTCTTCAGCCACAAGGTCCAGGAGGCATCGATGATGACCAGGAGCTGGATTCGAGCTGTCCCACAATGGATCTAGATGACTACAGTATCGGTATCCGGATTGGATCCAACAAGCCTTGGCAACCGCAACCCATGCAGGATGTCAAGATTGACTCTGTTGCAGACCAGCAAGTTCTGTGGCGCTTCTCCTTTTTAGGGAAGCTAGAGCAAGCCTGGAGCAACCGCAACCAGGATCACAAGTCAGATTTACAATGGCGACTTCAGGGGGCTCACTAGCCAACAGGCAAGGAGCCAGGAAGATGCATCGAGCACAAATGTAAAGGCGGGGCCCATAGAACACTCGTGAAGTGTGGGGGCCTGGGCTTCAGGTCAAATGATGCTCGGAGCTGGGGCTTCTCGAATCCCTATGCACAACTTACTGAGGCTTCAGGAAAGGAGTGCAGGTAGAAAAGTGCAGGATGTTCAAGATGTCCGGTCCCACGTCTCTCGTGTCCGCCACAGGTCTCAGCTTTGCTGTGGATGTGGGTCCGGGTCAGAGAAGTCTGGAAGTCCAGTTCTTGTGTCAGAGAGTCTTCGGGTTCCGGCGGGAGCCTTGAAACTGCAGACCGGCAAAGTTGCTGTTGGCGCCTGTTTGAACAGGTTGGTCACTCCTTGACCACAAGGGAGATGTCTTCCGTCTTCTAGTCTGAATAGAATGTCGAAGGTCCAAGAGTTCTGTATCACATTTTCGTTCCGGGATAATCTAAAGTCCTGGGGACACAGCTCCTATACTTATACTAAGGATGGGGGCTGGATTACCTGCCTAGGTCCCTCCTATGGATGGACCTGAGAAGGGGGTGGTTACACCCCTTTCCCTTTGTCCAGTTTTGTGCCAGAGCTGGGGCTGGAGTGCCCAAGCAACCGGTTTGAACCGGGCTATTTATGGAGCATCTTGTGTGCCCCAGGTAGTGTCTAGATGTATTTGCTGAATGCTGCCCTCCCTGCCCCAATACACAAAACCCCTGTCTGGGGAGGTGCTGGCACCTCCCTGGACAGGAAACCTATTGTCCAGGCCGCCCTTGCTGGAGTTTCCCCCAGCAATAGGAGGTCAGACTCGTGTCTGTGGCAGCAGCATCCATTTTGTGATGCTGAGTCTCTGTTTAACTTTAACCGGGTAAAGCAGTAACATACATGTCTTTTCCCTCTAGAAGGGTGGAATGCTACCCCCGCCGCCAGAATTGATGGGGGGGGGTAGTATTCCAAAGTGTTTGACACCTTACACGACATGTTTTGATAAAGCAAAACCAAAGTTAGCATTAACCGCGAGGGTTATAATGCACTTAAGAGAATATGGTATGGCTATATCATAGAACAGCTATAAGGAAATGGTTCCGAAAGCTGCAGAGGGGCTCAGCTCATGCTAGGGCACCCTCTCACATAAAACTAAGCACTCTGCCTCCAGGATTGTCGAGGCCTACCATCCACCATAGGAGTGGCTTATAGGTGTATATGTGTCTATACGTAAAGGTAGATATAGGTATACTATATGTAAATGTAAATGTAAATGTAAATGTAATGTAAATGTAAATGTAAATGTAGTATACTTGTAAAGCGCACAGCTGCCCCAGCAACGGGGTGTCCCGGCGCTGTATAACTCTGGGGAACCCGTCCTGGCTTTCCCTGTGGGATGGTCCCTTGCTGGGAGTCCCCAAGGTGGAGCCAGGCATCCCCGGAATTGGTGGGGCCGTTGTGGAGATTAGGCAAGCTAATGCCCAGAGTTGCCGAGTGGAACCCCTGATTAGAGTAAGCACCGAAGCGAGAATTATCGAGTCCGCTGACCAAGGTCCACGACCCTGCCGCGTCGGGAATTGAACCCTGGTCCCGGGCTGACTTCTGCTCTCAGGCCTGCCGCCTCTAACCAGTGAGCCACACTACTCCACCGTAAGGGGTGATTACACCACCTTACCCAGGCTGTGTGAACAGACCTGTGGTGTCAGTGTGGAAGGCTAACCAGGGGTGGCACAATACATGCTGCAGCCCCTGGTAGGCCTAGGGTGCACCTATGCCCTGGGTACCTAGGGTACACTATACAGGGGTTCACAAGGGTGACCAAGTAACCAATCTGGTATGTACCTAAAGAACATGGAGTCCATTTTATAGAGAAAGCAGATAGACTGGGGCCCTGACTAGCAGGGTCCCAGGCCAACTATGTCGAAAACTAGCAAAACACCAGGAAAAAAGTTGGGGTAACCATATAGTCAGATTCCACCTTCCTACAAGGACCTCCACGTGTATACATTTTTTAGAACCACAAGTCCCGGGTTATATGACAAGATATGTGCAGTCAAAAATAGCAGCTGCGTGCCTCTATGATGTCTAGCTGCTAGTGACTGACCAAAGGGAATAACAAGAAACAATGTTGTTTAACTTTGCCTAGGCTGTTAGAACTAAATCTCAGGAAAATAACAAAATACAAAGACATGTGCAGACTATGGGCGCGATTGCGATGAGTCTGTCCGACATCGCTCTCGAAATGGAACGAATGGCCTCCTATTGTCGGTACCAGCCCAGCTATTAGGATGCCACCGAACCCTGGGCGGTCGCAATCCTATACTTTGATGTGGGAGCATGCATTCCAAACGAATGCTTGTTCTCCTAACAAAGAGCAGAGGTGCAGTTCATCCCTGAACCCGGTGGCAGGCACCTCAAGGTGGCCTTGCACCCATGTGGTGCCTGCTGGGGGACCCCAAAGACAGGTTCCCAATACCTTTCTGTGCCGGCACAGAATGGCAGTGGAAAACTGCCATCGTGATCCCTTGACTGGAAAGAGGGATTACTGCCGGCCTCGCTAATGGCGGACGGGCTCTCCAAGCATGTTGTCAGCCATTCAGAACTCCTCTTTGTAATAATTTCCAACCGAAAATATGTCATTCTGAAATTATTACAAACAGGAGATTATGATGCAGAAAGGATGGCTTCCTTACAGCATCGTAATCGGGCCCTTAGTGTGAAAATGCAAAAGGGCACAAAACAAACTTAATGTTTGGTAAGGTGTGCAAAGCAAAAGTGGCCTACAATGTGCAAAATTAGGCTAACATTGGGAAAACGACAATGGGCCATGTAGGAAACAATGCAGGGCAGCTAGTTGTCTTACTGCATTACGGTGCATCACATTCATAAATGTGGCCCTAATGTCTTCTCTTCACAGCTTACGAAACTGCTCCTCTTTTTACCTTTACTTACCAGAGTTTGAAATTCATCACAATTTTTTTAGCGACCTCCACAACTACAAGTTATAGTTCAAAGCTTGCACTATCAACGTACAATTGTGTTTTCAGGCACATATGTTTTTTACACAACACGGTGCATTCACGGCTAGATTTGATTACCTTTGATCTCCATTACAAACCTTATAAGGGTGACCAACATAACCAGGTATGTAAAGCCATCAGAATACCTTTATTGTGTGCCACTTTGTGTTGGAAATGCCCCTTTTTGCATGGTTATCCCCAAACTTTTTGCTTCTTCCTCTTATTTTTTCCGACCTGCTGTTGTTGGTTTTAGGACTCTGGGCACTGTACCACTGCTATTCAGTGCTAAAGTGCATATGCTCTCTTTTAAATTTGTATTATGGATTGGTGTTTCCATGATTGGCATATTTGATTTACTGGTAAGCCCCTAGTAAAGGGCTCTGAGTGTACCAGGGCCTGTAAATCAAATGCTACTAGTGAGCCTGCAGCACTAATTGTGCCACACACATGAGTAGCCCAGAAAAGGTAACTCAGACCTGCCACTGCAGAGTCTGCGCACAGTTTGTAACTGCCATGTTGACCTGGTAAGTGCACCCACTCGCCAGGCCCTAATCTTCCCTTTTCTTACATAATAGTCACCCCTAAAGTAGGACTAAGGTACCCCTGTGGACAGGCTACTGTGTATGTTAAAGGTAGGACGTGTACTGGTATATGTGACATGTCCTGGTAGAAAATTACAGTGCATTTAGTTTTTCACTATGGAAAGGCTATCTGTCCCATAGAATAGAATGAGAGTTTATTTATAACATCTTATAAATATAACTTCCCATTGGGACCAGATAGGATGATAAAGTTTAGTAGGCTTGAACTCAGAATGTTAAAATGCATCTTTTAGTGAGGGCGATTTTTACATTCTGTGTTTGAAAATACCACTTTTAGAAAGTGGGTATTTTCTTGCTTAGCAATCCAGTGTGCCTTTGCTAGAATGTGTAATGACTGCCTGGCTTTGGAGTGACATGGGCTGGGGATGTGCAGTGGCTCCAGAGAGTCTGGATGAGTGAGGGCGGAGCTGAATAGGCCCAGTCTGCATTGAGAGTGGTGGGAGGAGTTTTCCCTTGCACCTGAATAGGCCGTGTCTGCCTTGGACAATGCTGTCTCCGCCTCCTGCTGGGAAGCTGGGCCAGAGAGGAGCGAATTGGTTTGGACTAGGCACGAACACTCTCTGCCTGAGAGGACAAAGGAATTTGGAGTATAAATATTAGGGCTCAGACCCCAGAACTTTAGAGCTCTTTTGGAACCAAGAAGACTGCCAAGAAGAAGAGCTGGAGAAGCTGTGAGGAGAGACTACTACTTTGTTGTGTGCTTTGCTGTTTTGGCCTGCAGTGGGTGCTTCTATCTTGGGTAGTGAAAGGACTGGACTGAACTTTCTGCAACTTCCTTTTTATGAGTTTCTCCAAGTGCTTGAGGTAGAATTGCCCCCTGTTCAAGAAGTCTCAGGAACAGCAAAGACTTTAAGTTCATCTGTTACCAGCACTGGGGACTGTGTGTTTTGTGCTGCAAAAGAAGAAAAGCAACCTGACGCCGTCAACGATGCCGCTACAGACTCCGTGTCCTGAAGTCACCGCAGAGGCACTGCCGCACTTTGCACCGCCACTGCTTGCACCGCAACCTGGGGGCTGCGCACTCCACACAGCCTCGCTTCATGCCATCACCCTGGTATCCCCGACGATGATGCTCAACGCCGACATCAATGCTGCTGCTTGCACCGTGGTTCGAGGGCACCGCTCGTAAGTTACATGACGCACCGTCCTCATCCCGCACCGCAACCTTAGCCTACTGATGCCAGCGACATTGACTCCAGTTCATCAGCCAATGACGGCGCTTCAGCAATGATAACGCAGCTGCTTGTACCGTGACCTGCCAGCACCGTGACGAGCACTGCATCAATTCGCAATGCAGCCCTGGTCTCACCGATGCCGCAGGACAACCGCCACAGAGCCACTCCCTGCACCGCAACCTGTGGGCACCACATGCCCCACTGCTGCCCTCGCACCGCCGCCCGACGCCTGCCGATGCCTGCCTATGCCGGCGCTCCCAACTTCCACCACGAGGAGTTCGATCTGCAAAGACCCGACGACTCCTGTGATGCCATGGACAGCCAGAACTGTTTGGATTTTTTGTTCATGATACCGTGATAGCCCCACAAGGAGCTGTCAACTTCAAGGATCTGTATTTAAAGTCTCTTTTGATTATTGAAGATTTCTGAGAACTGTATCATTTTTGGTCTTGTTTTGGATATATAAAAATATTGTATATTTTTTTTCGAAACTGGTGTGGAGTCCTTTTGTAGTGTCTTCACTGTATTACTGTTGGTTATGTGCAAATGCTTTACACACTCCCTCTAAGATAATCCTGACTGCTCATGCCTAGCTACCACAGGGGTGAGCAGGGGTTATTTTAGGAGTGTAACTCCCTTATCCTGACTTGGAGGAAGGGTCCCTACTTGGACAAAGGTGCAAACCCTTCCCAACTAGAGACTTCGCAACCTTTGGGATTCCGTTACATAACACACCATACTGATTCACCCCACTGTCACTTTAAAAGATGTCAATATGACCAGAAAATTAAGTGCATCCAGAGTGATCACTGTGCCATAATGCATCTTGTTGAGTGTCAATTTCTCTACCACCTTAGGGACCTAACCTTGTCTGCACACTCTGGTGTGTACTAAGGGAATAGCTTTCATTACCAACGGTGAACAAGAATATCCGTAGGGGATATCAACCAATAGCAATTTACGGGCCTAGGACCTTGAAAAAAAGGCTGCATAGGAATGAACATTGAGAACTTTAAGGGAGAGGCTCAGATCCGAGAATTATAAAAAAAAACCTTAACAAGACCTCCAACAATGTTGTTAATTTACTGGGATGATAAGACAACAGTATCAGAACTCATAAGAGGAATAGTTTTTTTCCCATGGAACAATGAGACTTCAAATCTAATCCTAATCTTACAACTTTACCAAAATATGCTGGTATCAAACACGAATGTCTGACATAATATCGACCACAAAAATATCGCAATACAAAAATATCGCAACAAAAATATCGAGGACAATAATATCGGGATCCTATCTTCATAAAGGTAAGTACAAAAATATCGAAAAAATAATATCGTAGTACAAAAATATCGAAATTAAAAATATCGTTTTTTTAAATGTATTCATAATAATGTAAAAATAATGTTAAAATACATATAATTTAACAAATATTAATAAAAACATTAAAACATAATTAAATAATTAAAAGTAATACATATACATTTAAAATAAATTAAAAATGTAATAATTTAATGTAATTTTATTTCTTTTAATTTCATTTAATTGATTTAAATTAAATTTAAATTTATTTTATTTTTACCCTTTACGCCTGTACCCCAAAAACCCAAAACTGACCCTGAACCCTAAAAATACCCCTGTACCCCAAAAACCCAAAACTGACCCTGAACCCTAAAAATACCCCTTTGCCCAAAAACTGAAAACTGACCCTGAACCCTAAAAATACCCCTTTACCCAAGAACTGAAAACTGACCCTGAACCCTAAAAATACCCCTTTACCCAAAAACTGAAAACTGACCCTGAACCCTAAAAATACCCCTGTACCCAAAAACTGAAAACTGACCCTGAACCCTAAAAATACCCCTTTACCCAAAAACTGAAAACTGACCCTGAACCCTAAAAATACCCCTTTACCCAAAAACTGAAAACTGACCCTGAACCCCAAAAAATCCCTTTACCCAAGAACTGAAAACTGACCCTGAACCCTAAAAATACCCCTTTACCCAAAAACTGAAAACTGACCCTGAACCCTAAAAATACCCCTTTACCGAAGAACTGAAAACTGACCCTGAACCCCAAAAATACCCCTTTACCCAAGAACTGAAAACTGACCCTGAACCCTAAAAATACTCCTTTACCCAAAATTAATTAACATTATTTAATTACCAATTAATTATTAATTAACAATAACAATAAAGTAAATATATTAGCACATTAGCTATAATTAATTTAATTTACTAATTAATATTAATTTTTCCCAAATAATTAATTAACAATAAAAAAAATTATATATATTAAAAAATTAATCTAATTAATGTAATTAACTAATTAATAATAAATAATTCCCAATTAATTATTAATTAAAAATATGTACAAATTATATTAATTAATTAACTAAATAATATTAATTAATTACCAATTAATAATTAAATAAAAATATGTACAAATTTATATTAATTAATTAACTAATTAATATTAATTAATTACCAATTAATTATTAATGAAAAATATGTACAAAATTATATTAATTAATTAACTAATTAATATTAATTAATTACCAATTAATTATTAATTAAAAATATGTACAAATATATATTGATTAATTAATTATTATTAAATTACTTCCCACCCTATTCCCCTATAAACCCACAACCCGCTCTAATACTAAAACGCAAAATGTTAACAAAATAACTAATTTTCAAACATACATTTCTAAACATATTTAGCAAACATATAAACAACAAAATAAAATACATAACACTAAACAACAAAATTTCGATATTACTAACATACATACCTTAATCTCGATATTCTGTCTGTCGATATTATGGCACATCGATATACTGTACCATCGATATTAAAACATCGATATTATTGCATATCGATATTTTAATTTCGATATTTTGTCTGCCTACCATCAAACACTGTGGTGAAAACGTGAGAAGTGACTTAGTAACACGCCTTTCTGCACCAAAGTTATTGTGCAGTGGACATGTTGGAAACATCTGAACCAGGACAAATGTTTTTTTAATCCTAACCTGTCCGTGCAACCAAATTTTGTGGTTTAGTGTAATCCTTTTTTGAATATATTCTGTTTTCCATTTCTTTCTTTTTTAAAGACTGAAGTGTCAAGAGTAGGAGAAAAAAGTCTTAAAAGTCTTAGAAGTCCCGGTACAAACCTTCGACAGAAAAATCACAACCACAACCACATTTGACTCCTTATATGAAAGACTACAAAGGTTCAGTTTCTTCTCCACAAATGTTATGGGCAGCTGCAAAAGCCACCATAAGGGGGCAAATTATGAGAAATTCTGCCACAGCCAATAACGTAAAACAGAACAACATACTATTTTAGAAAATGATCTCAAACCCTGACACAGGCTCATTTTGCTGATCCAACCGAAGCTTCCAGATGTAGATTGGAAAAGGCTAAAATGGAGCCTAATACGCTATATACTTGGAAAGCAGAATATATGTTATATAAACTAAAGGCTCAAAATTACGAACAAAGAAAAAAAGCTGGTCGTTTACCAGCAGCACAATTAAAACAGGGAGAGACTATGACAGCTATTCCAGCTATTTTTAATTCTGAAGGTAAGCTAATAAATGAGACTCAGGAAATAGCCAATACTTTTACAGATTATTATGAGAAGATATATAGCTCAGAGGTTGATGATGATAACTGCAAATATCAGGAATTTTTGATAAAATAACACTCCCCTGCTTCAATGAACAGGATCGGCTCATACTGGCAGGCGAAATAGCAAAGGATGAAATTGCCCAAGCAATCTCCAAACTTTCATACAATAAAGCACCAGGAGAAGATGGTCTTCCTTGAGAATTTTACCATTGGGTAAAATCAGAGGCAATAGATGCCCTTTATGATGCTTAGAAGGAAGCAGAGGAATCTGGTAGCCTCTCCTCTCTCACAGATAAAGCTATCATAACGGTCCTTCCCAAACCTGACAAAGATCCATTATTCTACAAAAGCTTCTAGAAAAGCTATTGTCCAATTTCCCTTCTGAATACAGATTCAAGATATTAGCCACCATTCTCGCCAAAAGCCTCAAACAAGTGATCGCTAAACTCATACATATTTCTCAAGTTTTAATGTCAGACAGAAACTCTCTTAACCATCTATGCACTTTGGCTCACATTCTCTGGCTGGAGATGACAGAGTAGCCTTATCCTTAGATGCCGTGAAGGCCTTTGACCGGTTTGAACGGAGCTATATATTCCGTACTTTACGTAGGCTGGGATTAGGCAATGAATATATCCCTAAGGTCAAATGGTTATATGAGATACCATCGTCACAAGCAAATTGTGGGGTTTCCTTTCAAAATCATTTTTAGTGCAAAGAGGAACCCATCAGGGTTGCCCTTTAGCGCCCCTTTAATTCCTTCTTGCACTTGAACTGCTGGCTGCTGCAATAAGACAGTGTTCACAAATAGCAGGCGTTCCTACACCAGCGGGGATTTCAAACATACTTCTTTATGCAGATGACATATTGCTCACACTTACTGATCTGCCTAATTCACTTCTGACACTCATGTCTACCATTTCTTGCTTCTCGATCATTCTGGTGAACAAAGTCAATTGGAATAAGAGTGAAGCTCTCCCATTATCCAGAGGTACAACGAACGCATCTATTTTGGGCTATAAATTTCAATAGAAAGTGGACCGCGTGAAGCATCTAGCTATTTATATCAACACATGTTTAGAACTTACGATTCAAGATAACGTAGGTCTACTTATTGCCAAAACGAAGTCAGAGTATGAAAAATTGTCCCAGTACAGGCAGTGAAAATGATTATAGTGCCCCGTTTCACTTATGTTTTGGTATGTTGCCCTTGACAGTTAAAATATCAATATTGCGAGATATCGACAAAGGTATTAAAACCTTTATTTAGGGATCTGTGAGACCTAGACTTAAAATCTCAAAATTGATTGCTTACTGGCAATATGGGAGCCTTCATTTACCATGAACTGAGCATTACTATACAGCCTCCATTTATCTCAATTGGTTTATCTTTGGCCTAAACAGGATGATCCCCCTCTATGGGTTCTCATTGAACAACAAACTGTACAGGCAACTTCAGGTTTGCAAACGTTTTATACTCATAAAACACCTGCTTTACAAACTTCCAGCCCTATTATTCAATCTATGCTTAAGATGTGAATACATGCCCACAAACTCCTTAAGAGTAAACTGAGACTACATGGAAAAGCCACCATATGGCATAACGCTGATATTAGATTAGGAAAACAGACTATTTCCTCCGATATATGGGAGAGAGCAGGTATTCTAATGTTGTATCACTCACTCACTTTAGAAGGTGATCTTAAAAGCTTTGTGTAGTAATCACCAGACAATTTTAGTAGTTCCAGTTGCTTTATTTTCTCTGTATCTTCTTTACATGTTAACCTCCAGCAGACTCCAGGAAAAACGTGTCCACAGAACTAAGAAATTACATCATTCAAAAAGAACATTCATGTCTGTGGAAACAAAAGAACATCTCCACATATCTCCCCCTTATACAATAGAGAATAAAATGAACATAATAATAATACATTTCATTAAAACAACATTGATTTGTACTGCTACGAAAGAACACATTTGAATAGTATAATCAGGATCCTATTTGTTAGAATTGAGCAGTATCAGCAGGATCCTTGACTTTGAACAGTATCACCAGGATCCTTGACTTTACAAAGACTTCCTTTACTCCTGTACCTTCCGTCACTCAATTGAACAACATATTTTTTAACATCAACTATTCTCTTTGGTCTACAAAATGTACTCTCACCTTTTCGTACAAAAACAAATGTCTTTACAGCCACCCAATAACCACGACTGATATCCAAATCTTTGACCGCCGATCTTTTATCATAAATGACTTTGTTACGTCTTTGAGACTCCATCGCTTTTGCCAACATACAATCACGATCAACCCACACTTGATCATTCTTACATAACGACATAGGTGATTCCTTCATTGCAGGTTCTCTTCCTTTGAGAGCCACAAATGGAGACATACCTGTTATAGAATGTGGCGTAATTCTATGAGCCCAAATCATCTTACACAACTCAGATTTCGACGCAAGCCCATTGGCCAAAGACAACTGGATATTCTCCATAATTGTTCTATTGACCCTTTCAACTAATCCATTTGCTTGCGGTCTAAATAATGCAATCTTCTCATGCTTGATACCAAGACCTTCAAGAAAACTTATCATGGTCGTGGAAATCAATTGTACACCATTATCGGAAACTAATATCTTGGGAATTCCTTCTTCCAAGAATACACCTTTCAAAATCTCAACTACACTTTCACTGGAAGTGTCTTTCATAGATTTAACCACAAACCACTTACTCTGGCAATCCACCAAAACTGCCAAAAACCTATCTTTCACGCCCGCTTATCCACAGGACCAAAGATGTCTAAAGCCAATGGTGGTTGCCTCACTATCTTGCATTTGTCACTATTGCTACAAGCAACACAATCACTAACCACGCTATCAACTTCACTGTCCATATTTGGACACCAAAAGGACTGTCTCAATCTTTTCTTAGTTAAACTTCTTCCTAAATGTCCCTCATGTACAATTCTCATAATCCTACCTCTCAGTGCTATTGGAGGTACAATACGATTACAACGATAAACTTTATTTCCAAGAATGCACAATTCTTCCTTTACCACAAGATATTGTTTAAAAGACTTATCAAGAATACCTTGCCATCCATTGCTAATTAGGGTCTTCAATTGCTTGTATTCTTCATCAATATGGACAGCACCACTCCATTCTTCTTCCATCAAAGCCAACTCCTCATCTACTGGACTAACATAAAATTTGTCCATTAGAAAAACATCTTCTTCCTCACTTACTGGTAAACGGGATAAACAATCTGCCACTACATTTTTATTTCCCCTAACAAATTCCACATCGAAATTTAGATCAGAAACAGATAACAACCACTTGGAAATGCGAGGAGTAACACTACCTTCCAGCCCTCTGCCACATTTAAATACATGCAACAATGGTTTATCATCAATCCTAAGTGTGAATGGCAAGCCCCAAAGATAGTATCTAAAATGGTTTAAATCCCAACAAGCCAGGGCTTCTTTTTCAATTGCTGAAAAAGACAATTCAGCACCTTACAATCTCCGTGAAGGGAAACAAATGATCATTTCTTCACCTAATACCTATCGCCATTACAGGTTCACCTGCATTGGGATTGAGAACAATGTTGAAATCATGTTGATGACAACACCCCAAAAGATTAGATCTTTCATCAGTAACATATATCCTACCATTGACACCATTTTCTTTAAAGAATATGTTCATCCACGTCACACCAATAATATTAATTTTTCTTCCACCATAGCCCACTTCTTTCACATCAGTAGGCAGCAAGTCTTCCAGTTTTCCTTGTACAACATCCATGTAGGTTTCCTTAGAAATTAAAGTAAAAAGACTTCCTGAGCCTACCAGTACATTAACTTGAGCAGTACCTAAGAAAATAGTACAGTAAGATTTTTCTAGCGGTTTAGAGCTTTCTTTTTTTATGCCTCGTAAATCAGCATTTTCTTCTACAGGTCCACAAATCATACCCTCGCCCTGCTGAAGAAAGCCCCCCACAGACACCAGCAAGAGGGCCAGCTGGTTCACCCCAGAACTCCTAGCCTCCAAGCAAGCCTGCCGGAAACTAGAGAAGAAATTGCACAGTGAACAAACTCCGGACAGCCACGCAGCACACAAGGACGCCATCGGCAACCACCACCATCTCATCAGGGCGGCCAAGAGGACCTCCTTCAAAGACCGCCTCTACAACAATGCAAACAATAGCAAGGAGCTCTTCAACATCGTGAAGGAACTCTCCAACACCAGCTCCAACACCAACGACATCCCGCTGTTGCAAGCCCTGTGCGACTCCCTCGCCACCTTCTTCCACCACAAGATAGCAGACATCCACGACAGCTTCAACACCCAGACAGCCCCAACAGACAGCAGCACAACAGACCCTCCGCACACCATCGACCACGACCCCCAGGGCCAGGGCCAGCGTGAGCATTGATGACACCATCAAGACCATGCGCACAATCCACTCGGGCTCTCTGTCAGACCCATTCCCGCACCACATCTTCTACAGAGCAAGCAGCTCCTTCGCAACCCACCTGCACAACGTCATCAATCTCTCACTTGAGACCGCAACCTTCCCAGAAATCAGGAAACACAACGAGATCAACGTCCTACTTAAAAAACCTAAGGCAGACCCAAGAGACCTCAAGAACTTCCAGCCCATCTCTCTGTTCCCCTTTCCGGCCAAGCTCATCGAAAAAAATGTCAACAGGAAGCTAACCCGATACCTCGAAGAATCCTGGACCCTGCCCAGTCAGGGTTCCGCAGCAACCACAGCACCGATACTGCCCCCATCGCCGCCACCGATGACATCAGGACCCTGCTGGACAACAGCGAGACCGCAGCACTCATCCTCCTAGACCTCTCTTCCACCTTCTACACCGTCTGCCACCGCACACTATGCGCACGCCTCCACGCCGCAGGGATCCGAGACAAGGCTCTGGATTGGACCCCCTCCTTCTTCTCTGACAGAGGCCAGAGTGTCCGCCTCCCCCCATTCTGTTCCAAAGCCTCCGAGATCATCTGCGGCGTACCCCAGAGATCCTCCCTCAGCCCGACACTGTTCAACATTTACATGGCCCCGCTCGCACACATAGCCCGACAGCACGACCTCAACATAATCTCCTATGCTGATGACACTTTGCTGATCCTCTCCCTCACCAAGGACCCCATCACCGCTAAATCCAACTTCCTCAAAGGAATAAAGGCCGTCGCCGACTGGATGAAGACCAGCCGTCTGAAGCTGAACTCGGACAAGACGGAGGTCCTCATCCTCGTCTCCAACCCTTGAGCCTGGGATGACTCCTGGTGGCTGACGGCACTGGGGGCAGCCCCGGCACCCACTGACCACGCACACAACCTGGGTATCATCCTTGACTCAACGCTCTCAATGACCAAGCAAGTCAACGCCGTCTCCTCCTCCTACTTCAACACCCTCAGCATGCTCCAAAAGATCTACAGATGGATCCCAACAGATACAAGAAAAACAGTCACCCAGGTCCTCGTCAGCAGCAGACTCAACAACGGAAACGCCCTCTACGCGGGAGCCCCGACCAAGCTCATCAAACAACTACAACGCATCCAAAACGCCTCGGCAAGACTGATCCTTGACATACCACGCCACGGCCACATAACCCCCCACCTGAGAAACCTGCCCTGGGTCCCCGTCACCAAGAGGATATCCTTCAAGCTCCTCACCCACGCACACAAGGCACTCCACAAGACCGGCCCAGCCTACCTCAACAGATGGCTCTCCTTCTACATCCCCAACCACCAGCTCCGCTCCGCCGACCTCTCACTCGCCACCATCCCGCGCTTTGGAAGAACAACCACCAGTGGGAGATCCTTCCCCCACCTCGCCGCCAAGACTTGGAAAACCCTCCCACTGAGCCTACCACAGACCCAAGACCTGTTGACCTTCCGGAGGATTCTCAAGACTAGGCTGTTCAATCAGCAGCACCCCCTCATGCGCCTTGAAACCCTCGCGGGTATGTAGTACGCTTTACAAATGATTGATTGATTGATTGATAGGAGATATGTTATCATTTACACAGACAGAGTCATCAGCAGTGGATATAATTTCATGTTGAATTTCTTCCATACCTTCTACTAGTTTTACAGAGGAATCTTGCAATCTTCCATTTGATCTACAAGCTTTCGCCAAATGACCTTTCCTACCACAAAGTCCGCAAGTCATACCCCTCGCCGCACACGCAAGACTGGAAGCAATATGCCCCGGAGCCCCACATCTATAACATATTATACTTCTCTTCTCAATTATTTTGGTTTCTACAGGTTGTGAATATTTAGGTTTTGAGTTTAATTACATTTCTCTTACATCAACCCAAGAAGATTATCTGTCAAAACTCTTGAGAACTGGCTTATTCAAATCAATTTCTTTCATCCACACCTCTGTTTTTTCAATGCTTCTGGCAATTTGTATTGATTCCTCTAACGTGGGATCCATAGACAAGTGTTGTTCCTTTACTTTTCTATTATTTGTACAACATACTATATGATCACGAATAAGGCTTTCAGATAAACCTTGAAACTCACAAATCAGAGCTAAACCACACGACGTAGCCACATAAGTCATAACATCCTCATCATGACCCTGCATTCTAGAAAACAATTTGGGTCTTTCAAACACAATACTCATTTTAGGTGTGAAATGTTTCTCTAACATCTGTATAGACATTTCATAAACATTTATAGGCTGACCATCACCCATTAATAAAGATACTTCCGGTAAATCATCATAAATTCTACGACCTCCAGTTCCTAAATGATGAATTAATTTGTCTTGTCTTCTCACACGACCATATTTATTTCCCTCAATAGCCATCATGTAGGTGAAAAATATATTTTCCACCTTTTCCAAAGAATAACTGGCTCTCCAGTAGGGGGTAAAAAACTAGGCGGAGCTGACATACTTTGTTCTGACACTTCTTTCACTCAAAATAATAATCCAAAACAATAAGTTACCATAAAAAACGTAAACAATAAACTAACATAATAAGTTAAAATAATTGTCTCAAATAATGAAATGCAATAACATTTCATTAAGGATATCGTACAGTTATATATAGTCGTGTCGAATCTGTTATGAACACCACAGTACTCTTTTCATGTAGACTGTACGAAGACAGAATAGTCCTCTTGCTATGTAGATTGACAGGAAATATCCGCGTTGCTCAGGAAGAGGAGGATGATCGAGTTCACAGC
Organism: Lissotriton helveticus; assembly: GCF_964261635.1. Lineage (NCBI taxonomy): Eukaryota > Metazoa > Chordata > Amphibia > Caudata > Salamandridae > Lissotriton > Lissotriton helveticus. The sequence continues at coordinate 1,445,909,478 of NC_136067.1, read as the reverse complement.
CTCCAACAAAGAAAATCCCAGGTAAAACTTCAATTAATCATTTCCTTGCGATATGTAGCTTTTGATCTCTGAAGAACGAGAGCAGTCTTGTGCTAAGTATGCATTTTCGCTCACGAACAATGCCTCTTTACCGATAGGGAAGCGCGTGACAGGTTTCAAGGGTACACAGCATGCAGCAATTCCCAATGACTATGATGATTAAATTACACACAAATATAGAAAGGTGCCAAGTAGATCGGATCATAAATGACACTCAAATATAGAAACGTGCCAAGTAGACTGGATAAATCAGACATGTTTTCCTCATATTTTTTGTGTTTAAATATGGAAGTTCATTATCCAAATCTTCCGTTTTGAAAATTGAGTCTTTTAACATCTCGTAGTGCTTGAGTAAACACTAACTGCAGCTATTATCCTTTAATAATCTTCTCTCTCTCAGGTTAAAATAATTAAATAACTTACAGTTCAGTTGAATTCCCTATGTCGTCTTTCATCAGTGTTGTCCAATCCATATGCATCACTTTTCCAGGGGTTGAGGTTAGTTATCCACAGCTGCCCCCTGCACAACTAGCATGAGTCACTCGTCGCCAAAAATTGTAGTAATCACCAGACAATTTTAGTAGTTCCAGTTGCTTTACTTTCTCTGTATCTTCTTTACATGTTAACCTCCAGCAGACTCCAGGAAAAACTGTCGTCCACTGAACTAAGACAGGACATCATTCTAAAAGAACATTCATGTCCATGGAAACAAAAGAACATCTCCACACTTTGAAATGCTCTAGATAGAATTTCAACGCCCTACCTCCAGAGAGAGTAAATACTTACAACTAAAACAAGCCCTATTTCGTAGACTAGGACCACATACTCGAATAGTTGAGGATTCCCCAGTGTTGCAATACTTAAAAATTTGGGGAAAATTCAAAGGCGCAGTCTCTGGATTTTATAATCTCATAGTGCATAAATTACACTCATATCCATTACTAGCACAACTTCACGTCAAATGGCAAGGGTGAATTACTGTAGCTTATTCCAATGATGAATGGACAAATGTGTTGGAGAACATCACAATGTCCTACACATGATGAATGGCTTATTGAAATGTATAAAATAGCATCATATGAAAAACTCATTTAGAGATCTCAAGACCATTTTGGAACTTTAATCCAAATTTGGAACCCCTCTCTAGCTAATACATATTCTATTTCTGGTAATATTTCAGATCTTTCCTTCTAATTAGAAACTACAATAAGGGAATCACTTTCTTTTTCATCTCCTTATTAATTGATTACCGTCATTATTTATATTCATGCTGCTGCTGTTATCATTAGGACTGTGGATGCTTTAGCCATTTACACGGTTATTTGAATTAGGACTTACTGTTCACCTATTGGAAATTGTTGAGTGAGTAGGACTATCACCACTTGAAATGTTATATTTGTATGATATCGCTATCTTCCAAGTATCAATAATATACGGTTTGCTACATATTGTATACTATCTGCATCATCTCCTCCCTAGTCCACCCTTCCTATTTCTTCCTTTCCAGGTTTTATGAGTATCTCAGATATTGTATCTTTTGATATCTGTATTATCTTTTTTGTGTTTAGGAATCTGAGAAGTTAACATTTCAAAGTAATTTATTGTGTGGCCATTATCTGATTTATTGTTTATTTTCCTTTTTTAATGTATTGTTTGCAAACTGACATTTACTTCTCAATTAAAAATATACAAAAACAAAACCAGTCTTAGAAGACAGGCTGCATGGCATTTGAGAAACCATGAGTCAGGAAATAAGCAAAAATAACTAATGTCACAAGCCCCAAGACCATAAGCCCACGGGAGGTGGAGAGGGTTTAAGATTGAAGGGAAGCAATAAAGAACATATTGGTGGAAATTAGGCAGGAGCCTTAACTGCTTACCTTGAAATGTTCTTACTTCCAGTTTATATCCAGTGCTCCTGGACTATTTTAGGCAGAGTAATTCATAGACTCATGTTAGAGTGCAGATGCTGGCTAGCAATGCTTCGGGTAGTTGTATAGTTTTACATTTCTAGAGTTTGTCACTGTATTCGATTCCTGCACCTTTATTGTTTTCTCCATATTCAGTTCTGTTATGTAATGAGGTTAAGCAGGATTATTCCCTTGATAATTGAGTACTCTTATTAATTTAGCATTCCAGATTCTGTGCCATCCTGGGTTTAGCACCTGTATACAAGTTGGGTTTGGGCTCATAAGAGCACCTTCCGCCATGGAGTCCAGTAAGAAATATTTTTTTTGTCTCCTCCTATTTTTTGTTTCTTCATGTCCTAATTTCTTTGCTGTGTACTTGTGTTCAGTTCCAAGCCTCCTCAACCCTGCTGGCTTTCAGTGGTGTCTCCTCCACTATTACGGACGAGCATCCCCCACTGCTTTCAAGCAGTGCGAGACGAGGAAACATAAAATGATAATAACTTTCAGTTATAATTATTTTATGTTTGTGCTCCTTTGCGGGCGGGTGGGTGGTGCTACTCTGCCCTCGGAGCAGAACAGGGGAGGAGTGGTTTGCCCACTCCTAAGTGCGCAATGACAGTTTGATCGGCCCTCTTGGGCCGCCCAAACCAGTCATTCATAATTTCCCCGTTCTCCATGCAGGCTGCTTTACAGCCAGTGTGGAGAACATGCCCAGCCCCCAATTCCCTGGTTTAGCGTAAAACCAGGACGCTTAAAAAAAAAAAGTTAAAAAAAAAAGTGAAACCAATGACAACGCAGCATTTCAGCTTTGTGATTGGTCAGGGGAGCCTGGGTGCCTCCCAATCACAGCGCTGCATTGCAGGATTGTGATTGGTCAGTGGGGCCTGGCTGTGCTTCCTGGTTCTTGAGGAGAGCATGGAGCAGAGACGAGGGACCCGGTGGGAAGGTAAATTAATTTGTAAAAACAAACGCACATCCTCGCATGACCCCCCCACAACCCCCCCATGCCCACGACCACCCGCATATGGCCCAGCCTCGCCACCCATGAGCCGTACCAGCCGCCACTGCTGGGTTTGCTGCTCTCTTACTGAAGTTCTTGCAAACAAATGCCACCTGCTTCTCTTTCTCTTGCTTGTCTTCCCCATATTCTCCGCTGACGCTCGGCTTGACCTACCTATAATCCTACTGATCGACAGAATGGGCGTGGGAGGACTGGGATTCTCATTGGAATCACAGCCTGTCTTGTAAAGCTTGGCAATGAGAATATGGATAAGCGGCGATACTACGTTTTTGATAAGAAATCTGGTTAGTGAATAATACTACGCAGCAGACAGCACCCAGTCCCAAGGACTACTCACATAAATGTGGGGTAGTATGAAAGTTACAAACATTGAAAGGAGAGTTCTTGCATTGCAGTCTGAATTCTCCAACTTGAACAAATTGTATAATTTAGGAAGTATTCAGTCTTACATATTGCCTTGTCTCTTTAGATGCCATCATCATCAGCTTTCATCATGTCAGAACTTTGAAAAAGACTTAATGCAAGGAATTCACCCTACAGAGCTATTCCTCGGACAGGCATCCAGACTTTTATTCATGCATGATTACATGCAGGCCCATTGGAATTATGCGGCATTGGAGGGCCAAATTATGTGGCAGGGTTGGGTAAATTACACATCAAGAAAAGGCCAATTATGTGGCAATATGTGGCACATTTTGTTATAGAATGACCTCATTATTTTGTCAATTTTAAACTTGTTAACACTATATGGGCATTAGTTATACCTCTTTAGTGCCAGTTTAACACCCAAATATAGCAATCAGCAACAGAAAGGTGACCAGTCCAACTTTGCAAAGGGCTTTCAACCACGCTGCAGCAATTATCACTGTATTTTTAGTAACTTTTGAACTTTTTGAGCTAGAAACAAAAGATATTTGGTGTTAAAATCTGCAGATTATGCAGCAGGTGATGGACTATGTGGTAGATGCGGCAAAACTATAACTATGCAAAAATTGCTGCCACCACACAATCGAATATTTCCAGTGACCCTGATTATATGACATCATAATATTGTAGTTTAATGAGGGATACTTGATTTATAAGGACTGTCTGCCGCACCACTGTCCCTGACTACTGAAAGCCATAACATATTATTTCGTTTTGAGTGTTGTCTGTGCTCTTATATCAAAGTTTCTGTAAACAATTGTATAAATATCAGATTTCTAATAGCCCAAAGAGATGCACAAATTATTCCAAAGATTTCTGAGGACATTAAGCTGGATTTTCCTTTTTAGTATGTGGTATATTTACCAGATTAATTATGCTGCATAACAGATAGCCACTGTAGGGATATGTCTACCTTTAAGTATGGTAGTACAGAAAAATGTGACCACTTGAGCCTGAAATACACTTCAGGTGCAGTCTCCCTCTAAACTACGCTTCCGCATCCAACTACCTGGGGGTACTTGAGGTGTTGTTTTCTAAAGCAAGTGTTTGCTTCAGTAAAACAACACCAAAAATAATGGCCTTGACATGCAGGGTGTATTTGTGTCTTGGTCTTTCCCAATCTTAAGCACCTGCACAATTCCCTTTGATACAATAAAAATAACTAGGCAGTATACAATTTAGGTAACATTTAATTTACGTATTTATTAGTGAGCATAAAACTTTTAAAAAGTTGACCTGATCGGTTCCAAGAAGTGGAGAGCCCTGAGCAAATGAGCATCATAACCTCAGAAGAGAAGACTTTCAATTAGTGCCACCTAATGTTTATCACTTACTTCTGCTTGAGAACGAAGCAACCTCTCACATGAACTATAGTGACCTTCAAAATGTTCTTTTTAGTACAGTTTCATCTTAGCCTGTAGCGAACTCAGCCCCTTTGCTGTTTTTCATGTTACTCTTGACAAGTCCATCCCTGTCTCTCTTCTAACTATTAGCACACCTGGGGCCTCATTTATGAGCCCTTGCGTCACTTTTACGCCGCCGGTGCGTCACTTTTTGTGACGCACCAGCAGCGTAAAAAATGTACCTTGTTGCACCATATTTACAAAGTGACGCATCTAGGTAGATGTGTCACTTTGTAAACCCCTGCGCCACATTATACCTGCGCCAGGTATAATGTATGCAGGGGGGCGTTCTGACGCAAGAAAGGGTCATAGAAGTGACGCAGTGAAATCTATAAGATTTCACTGCGCCACTTCTAGGACGCAAATGCGTCAATTTCTTACTCCTGCCTCACAGCAGGCGTAAGATTGATGGAGGCCCTTTCGCATGGGGCTTGCCCCATGTGAAAGGGCACATTGCTGGAGTTGCGTCACTTTTGTGACACACTCCAGCAATGCGTCACTTTTGCGCCTACAGATACATCAGTAATACTGACGTATCTGTAACTCCTTGCGCAATGATGCGTCATACTGTAAATATGACGCATCATTGGTGTCGCAAGGAGGGTGCAATGAAAAGTGACGCATTGCTGTTTTCACGCAGCGATGCGTCACTTTTCATAAATGAGGCCCCTGGATCTCAGAGCAGCAGTATTGAACAGGCCAACTTAACTTTGCAAAAAATCTTCAACTTGATCTAATCACAGTCTAGAAAAAGCAACATCTTTGCTGAAGAAATGTATTGTCTCACCACAAGTACTACCATCAACAACACCAATTGCACCTACCTTAGAGAGCTCAACCTTTCTGGTGTTGCTATCAGCAGGATGATTAAAATCCACCCTTGCTGTCACCATAAAAGCTTCAACATTAAGCAATCAAAATAAGCATCACTCTCGAACTCACCGTCACTTCCTTTACAAAATGTAACTGCATCCCTCATGTACAACTGGATCAGAAAGAACATTTTATTCTCTCATTCACAATGACTACAGTTAAGAACCAACCAAAACCCTCCAACCAACAGTACTGCTTCCTCAATAACTTCCGTATCAACTCACGCAAATAAGACTTACTCTTTGAGTAACATAGCTAACATTAGTTTACTCTTCGGCTCTCTGAAAAACAACCTTAACCCAATGGCATCCTCAACGACCCATTTTAAAACCATGTAATCTATTATAAACACTATCCACATGATCACCATGAATTCTTGGGCAGCAGACATTTAATCCAAATGAAAAAAATAAGGCAAACCCTGTTCCCAACTAGAACAGAAAGCCCTCATAAGTCTCAGCTAGACATATCTGATTTGACTAGGCAAATCCTCTACTTACAAATATACAATTACAGATTACTCCTCTCATATTCACTCTAAAACATGTAACACTGTCATCAAAGTGTATGTAATTAATATTGGGAACTGACAAACCAGAAAGCACCGAGCAAACCTTCAAACACACAGCTCATCCAACCAGGAATAAAAAATCCACTGGTCCAATTTACAATTTAAGATTTCACAACTCTCCTGGCCTCAAGGCAAGCTCCGACGTACACTCCCACTAACCCTCTTAAAATCACTCCCTGGCACAGCCCCTGTGCCACTTTCCCAAATTAGTGTGGAAGCAGCATGCCCTCTTGCATTAAGGCAGCACACATTGCTTTTGCCTGTGTCCTGTTATAGGTCATGGTTAGGTACAAGCCTCAAGTCCAATGATTGATATGTGGATGGCGTCACTATCTATATACAAACTTGCAATATAGTTATCATACGATAGAGTGGAAATATTCTATTACACGTCAGTTTAAAACATGCACTGTGAAGCTGATGCTGCCTGTTTATGTTGGAGGGCCATGCTCTTTAGTAACAGAATACAGTTCTGCACACGTGTTCCTCTACTTTTGGCAAATTGGATGGCTGAATTGCTAAAACAATATAAATATTCTTATAGTGTTACAGAACTGCAAAAAGTATATCGATTATATGTTTCTGTCTCCCTCTCTGGATTAAATGTATCACTTGGTCATATTGGGGAGCTGGGAGGGGGGCACATGCACTTTGGAAGTGCACCATGAGGCAAGAGCTTTTACAATAATTCATGAGTTTTTGCAAGTCTAGATAAGACAAGGTAACTTGCTAAAACACACACTCGTATAGTGGATTACCTCATGCTTTTAATGCGCACATAAAAGCTCACACAGATATTTCGCATAGTAAAACAGCCCGAGCCATGACTGACAGCAGGCCTCTGCAAGCTTGATGGATAGGCCTTTGCAGAGAGTCTCATTGCCAGAGGCAAACAGTCAGCCCTGGTGGGAGTGTGGACAGGTGCTTCTGAGTTACATAATTAGAGCTCCTCTTAATGGGAGAAGGCCCCAGGCCAGCTGGCACGCACGTGCCTGCCTGTCTCGCGCTGCCACAAAACACCACACCAGGAAAGCGAGAGCGTCCTGGACTGATGCCACACGTGTCCTAACTTCTCATTCTCCTTCTCAGCCAAGAGCATCGGAGCCTGTGAGACTGTGTGGTGGGATATGTAGCGACAAGGTGAAGGAGCCGGTTTACAGAAAGCTGATGTGGAACTGGAACACGTGCTACTGGGAACTAGCCATTCCAGTGTTTAATTTGTGAAACTATAAGTGCCAGAGCGCAGGGTATACCTCCAATAATCGTACAGTACACCCTAATCCACCCCACTCCAATCCGCTCCACTCCATTCCATGCCAAACCACCCCACCTCACCCCACACCAATCTACCCCACTCAATCCAATTCGCCCCAGACCAATCTAATCCACCCCACTCCAATCCAAAACCCTCACCCCAATCCAATTCACTCCAATCCTCACAACCCACCCCACTCCAATTCAAAACAATCTGCCCCACTCCAATCCAAAACAATCTGCCCCACTCCAATCCATCCCACTCAAATCTGACCCACTCTGATCCAAAACAATCTGTTCACTCCAATCCGCTCACTCTTGTCTGCCCCACTCCAATACAAAGCAATCTGTCCCACTCCAATTCAAATAAATCTGCCACACTCCAATCCACCGCAATCCACCTCACACCAATCCAATCCAATCCACCTCACCTCACCCCAATCTACTCTATTCCCTACCAAATCCACCCCACCCCACCCAACTCCAATCCACCCCACCCCACTCCAATCCACTCCACTCCAATCCATAACAATCTGCCTCATTCCAATCCATAACAATCTGCCCCACCCAATCCAAAACACTCTGCAACACCAATCTAAAACAATCTGCCCCACTCAAATCCAAAACAATCTGCCCCACTCCAATACAAACCGATCTGCCCCAGTCAATACAAAACAATATGCCCCTCTACAGTCTGCCCCAGTCCAATGCAAAAATCAGCCCCACTAAAATCTGCTCCACTACAATCCAAAACAATGTTCCCCACTCCAATCCAAAACAATCTGCCCCACTCCAATACAAAACAAGTTGCCCCCTCCAACCTAAACAATCTGCAGCATTCCAATCTGCCCCACTCCAATGAAATCTACCCTTACTCCAATCTGCCCTACTCCAGTTTGCCCCACTTCAATCTGCCCCACTCCAATCTAAAACAGTCTGCCCCGCTCCAATATGTCCCACTCCAATCCAAAACAATGTGCCCCACTCCAATCCGTAACAAAACGCCCCACTACAATTTTCCCCACTCTAACCTACTACATCTCACCCAATCCACCCACTCCATCCCAATTCATGCCAGTCCAGTCCACCACAATCCAACCCACTACAAACCATTCCACCCCTTCCAATCCACCCACACCAATCCAATCCAGTCGAATCCAATCCACCTCACCCAATCCAATCCACTCCACTCCCTCCCCAATGCACCCCGCCAATCCAATCTACCGCAATCTTCCCCACTCCAATCCAAAATATTATGCCCCAAACCAATCCAAAACAATCTGCCCTACTCCAATCCGAAACAATCTGCTCCACTGCAATCCTCCCCACTCCAATCCAAAACAATCTGCCCCACTCCAATCTAAAACACTCTGCAGCACTCTAATCTGCCCCACTCCAATCCAAAGCAATGTGTCCCACTCCAATCAGTCCCACACCAATCCAAAACAATCTACTCTACTCCAATCCAAAACAATCTGCTTCACTCCAACCCAGAACAATATGCCCACTCCAATCATTCCCTTACTCCAGTCCTATCTGCCTCACCCAAATCCAATCAACCCCATTCCAGTTCAATTCACCCGACTTCAATCTAATCCAACCAACACAAATCTGATCCACCCCAATCCAGCCAAGTCTAATCTACCACACACCAATCCTCCCCACTGCACCCTCACTCCATTCCACCCCACCCCAATCCACCTCAAGCCAATCCACCACATTCCAGTTCACCCTCCCTCAATCTTATCCACCTCAATCTTATCCACCTCATTCCACTCCAATGCAATCAACCTAATCCAATCCACCCCACTCCATACCACCCCACAAAACTCCAGTCCACCCCACCCCACCTCACTCCAGTCCAACCCATTCCAATCCAACCCACCCCACTCCAAACTGCCTCTCTCCACTCCAATCCACTCAAGTCCACTTCACCCCAATCAACTCCACCCCAATTCAAACCACCCCAATCCAATCTTATCCATCCCACACAGCCCACACCACTCCAATCCACCCCACTCCACTGCAGTCCAGTCCACCCCAGTCTACCTCAATACTTCAATCCAATCTACCCCACCCCAGTTCAGTGCATACCACTCAATCCAATCCTCCACCCCACTCCAATCCAATCCACCCCACACAAATGCAATCCACCCCAATCCAGCCAAATCAAATCTACACCCACTCCAATCCATGCCGTCCCGTCCCACCCCGCACCAAATCCAATCCACTCCACTCCACCCCTCCCCAAACCAATCCACTTCAATCCAGCTCACCCCACCTGAAGCCAATCCACCTCTATCCAATCCACCCCACCCCACTCCATCCAATCCATCTTACTCCACTTTGATTCAATCCACTCCACAACTTTTCACCCCGCTTCATTCCAACCCACTCCTGTGCACCCCACTCTGGTCCAAACCACCCCTCTCCAGTCCACTCCACCCCATTCCAATCAACCCCACCCCATTCCAATCAACCCCACCCCATTTCAATCCATCCCACTCCAATCTAGTCCACCCCACCGAGTTCACCCCACTCCAATCTGCCCCACTCTACTCCAGTTCACTCCACTTTACCTCAGTCCAATCCACTCCACCCCAGTTCAGTCTATCCTACTCAATCCTATTCCATCCACCCCAATCAAATCGACGCAACAACATTTCACCTCACTCCATTCCACTCCACTCCTGTGCACCCCACCCCGGTCCAATCCACTCCACTCCACTCCACTCCACTCCACTCCAGTCCACTCCACTCCAATCCACCCCACTCCTCTTCACCCCACTCCACTCCACTCCAATCCACCCCACTCCAGTCCCAAGGTGTCCCTTCCTGCACATAAACATTCCTGAAATGTCATTGGGTCACAAAATGGCATTAAAAAAAAAGATTGTTTATGTACTGGAAGGGGGTACTCTAAACTGTTGATATAAAGTAAAAAGAGGAATGGGGCCAACATGCGCCCTCGTTGTACACACTGAAATACTTAATATGGAAACTGCATTGCCCATCTTTACCAATTCGTACTTTAAACAAAGCGTCCCAGTGGAGGCGACAAAGAAGATCAGCCAAAGCCTGCTGGACCCCCAAACTCCTCAGCATATGCCAACGTTTCACACGATTGACAGTGTCAAAGGCACAGGAGAGGTCCATAAAGGCCATGTGGATGGCACCTCTCCTGGCCTTAACATACTTCCCACTAAGAAGGGAAAGGTTAAGACACTGTTCAACACCAAACTTAGGGGCCGATTATGATCGCGGTTTTCCCGCATCCTCCGGGCAGGCGGAAGCCACCGCCGGCCCGGAGGATGCGGGAAAACCGCTGCGGAGCCTCCAAAGACCCACCGCCAAATTAAGATGGCTGTTGGGTCTTGAATTCCGTCTGCAGCTTTTCCGCCGCGGTCGCCTTCCGACCGCGGCGGAAAAGCACTAACATAGCTGGCGGTGTCTATCAGACACCGCCAGCCATATTAGGATGGAGGGAATCACATGCTTTTCCGCTGCGGCTTTTCCGCCGTGGAAAAGCATACGGACATTCACTTCGGGGGCCCGTTGTGGGCTCCCTGGGTGAAGGGGGGCGTGGGGGGTGCACATGGGGGGTACCTGTGGTACCCCCCTGCCTTTGCGTGCACGAAGCGGCAGGCACCATGCGGTGCCTGCCGCTTTGTGCATGCAAATGCACTGCTTTCATTTTTTACATTGCGGCGGGTGCTGCTTCAAGCAGCACCTGCCTCAATGTAAAAAATACAGGATGTGACCGGCAGGGTGGCGGTCACATCCTAATTGCCATGGATTTGCTGCTGCCCATGCGGACGGTCCCTCTTACTCAGGGGTGGCGGACGGACGCAAGTCCGTCCGCCATCATGATAGGGCCCTTAATATCCAAAAGAGTGTTAGTCTCCTGAGCCCAGGCTTCCGGCTTGGACAGTAAGATCTGGCCTAATATTTTTGAAGTAGCATCAAATCAAGAAATGGGACAGCAAAAGGAAGGCTGCTGTTTATCTCCCTTTCTAAATAGAAGAAAAGTGATGGCCTCTTTCCAAGAATCCTGTAAAGGCCCTTTAATAATATTGCAAAGTATGTTAGTAACCAGTGGCCCTAGAGTTTGATATTAGATTAAAAAATATAAATCGGGACATCATCTGGTCCCGGGACTTAACCAACGACTTATTAATAGTTTGGATAGCCTCATCAGTATTAATACTGCGGTTACTTACCGGTAATCTTCATTACTACGAGTCCTTGTCTTCCTGGATGCAGTGGCTGCCATAAAGGAGAAGTATCATGCATAAGGACTGCATCGTGGAAAAGGACGAAGAGGTAATGGAGTAAGAGAGAGCAAGAGCAGCTCTAATATCAGAGGCAAAAACGTCCCCCATCCACCTCAGATCACTTGCCATGGTCAAGAATCTTAGGTCCTCCCACCTATCTGCACTGTTAGTGACATAGATTCACATTCTTCCAGGCCTACTATCCCGTACAACCCGGGCCGCTTCAAGTTCCTCCCAGGCATTACGTCTGATTTCATCTTTCTGGGTTTCAAGTGCTGGGCATATGCTCCCCAGGAAGACTTCACTTCTTTGTTGCACCTGGGCCTTACCATCAGTTAGTTTTAAAGAGATGTATGAGTGGCAGAACAAGCATTATTAAACCATATGCACTGACGAGCGCCCCTTGGCTGCTTCTTTCTCACAAGTCTTGCACAAAACATTATAAGAATTTAAAATAGAGCTTGGGTCTCCATTTGAGTTTAGAAATACACTGCGCTAGGGAGTAGATTTTATCTTGTCATGAAAAAATATGGCAGTTTTAATACAGGCCCGCTTAGCGCTTAATCCTTTGTTATCATTAGAATGAGTGAGACCCACATCTGCCCTCTCAATGGTCTTACACAAATCCAGGCTCAAAATTAAAGCAAGTGGGTTGTGGCCACTTATCCACATATTGTGAATTACAAATTCAGCCATCAAAATAACTAATCTTTTTGATATCACAATAAAATCAATTATACTAGCACGCCTGTTCCCATGAAAGGTTACTATATACGAAGGTTAGATGAGGCCCACATGTCCGGTCCAAAAAACAAAATATATTTTATGATAAGGATATTCAGCGCATCCCCATAGGGAAAGTGGTCAAAGTGAGGGATATCCTCATGTCCCCAAGACAGTCGCCAAAATCCGCAGATTGTTTATATTGCTTAAGGAATTGTTTTGATCTCTAGCCCAGATAATAGGTGGGTACATCATAGAAGTTTCATCAAAATATGTAATAAGATCTTCAAGTTTCCCACCCACTTCTGTAATCCTATGATCAAAAATATTATGATAACAGTTATTAAACAAACAAGCATTTACAATGCAATGGTTTTGACTTTGTTAAAGTTAGAGCTATTGGCATTGCTCTTGACATTTTTTTTATTTATGTTTTTTTCTAACATAAATAAATGGCATTGTCATTTACAATGCCAATAGCTTAATCTCTCGCAAATGCCACACACAAACACCCACAGAGAGCCCCCACACACACAGAGCCCCCACACACACAGAGCCCCCCCACACAGAGCCCCCCCACACAGACACAGAGCCTCACACACAGCCACACAGAGCCCCCCTCACACAGAGCCCCCCCACACACCCACACAGAGCCCCCCCCACACACTGCAAGCCCTCCCCACACACTGCGAGCTCCCCCCACACACTGAAAGACCCCCACACACACTGGGGATCAACATGAAAATAGGGCAATGACTGAGTTAGACCAAGAAGCAGGGGTAAGTGTATTCTGCACTCCTCAATACGTTGAATAATAGTGGGGATCACCAATCTATTGTCTTTGAATAAGTCAATAGGGACCCCATTTAGGCCCAGCACTTTGTTACCTCCCTTTAGGGTAATTTTGTGCAGTGCCACAGTGTAATCTGGGCACAGGATCTCTGGGGTTCAGTGTGCACCGCCCTGATAGATTTCTCTGCAGTGTCCGGAGTGATCTGTGTGCAGAAGTGCCCGAGCGTGATCTGTGTAGTGTCCGGTGTAACCTGTCTGCAGTGCCAGAGTGTGATTTGTGCACAGCATCCTGGCGGGTCTGTCTGCAGCGTCCGGTGTGACGTGTCCGATGTCAGAGGTGGGTCTGTGTGCAGTGTAAGAAAAACTGAGCGAGGTGTCCGGGTGCTTCTGTGTGTATCATCCGGTGAGGTACGTGTGCAGTGCCACAGTGTAATCTGGGCACAGGATCTCTGGGGGTCGGTGTGCACCGCCCCGATAGATTTTTGTGCAGTGTCCGGTGTGGTCTGTGTGCAGTGTGATCTGTGTGCAGTCTCCGATGTAATCTCTGTGTGTATTGCCAGTGTGATCTGTGAAAGCGGTCTGGGTGGGTCTGTGTGTAGTGTCTGGTGAGATGTATCTGCAGTGTTCTGGTAGTTCTGTGTGCAGTGTCGGAATGTAATCTGTGCACAGGGCCATTATGGGGGTGGGGAGTGGGGGTGGTGCAGTGCCCGGGCTGTCTGTGTGCAGTGCTCTGGTGGGTCTGTGTGCAGTGCTCTGGTGGGTCTGTAGTCAGTGCCCTGGCGGATCTGTGTGCAGTGCTCTGGTGGGTCTGTGTGCAGTGCCCTGGTGTGTCTGTGTGCAGTGCCCTGGTGTGTCTGCGTGCAGTGCTCTGGTGAGTCTGTGTGCAGTGCCCTGGTTGGGGGTCTGTGTGCAGTGTCCTGGTGTGTCTGTGTGCAGTGCTCTGGTTGGTCTGTGTGCAGTGCCCGGTCGGTCGGTGTGCAGTGCCCTGATGGATCTGTGTGCAGTGCCCTGGTGAGTCTGTGTGCAGTGCTCTGGTGGGTCTGTGTGCAGTGCCCTGGTGGATCTGTGTGCAGTGCCCTGGTGGGTCTGTGTGCAGTGCTCTGGTGGGTCTGTGTGCAGTGCCCTGGTGGATCTGTGTGCAGTGCTCTGGTGGGTCTGTGTGCAGTGCCCTGGTGTGTCTGTGTGCAGTGCCCTGGTGTGTCTGCGTGCAGTGCTCTGGTGAGTCTGTGTGCAGTGCCCTGGTTGGGGGTCTGTGTGCAGTGTCTTGGTGTGTCTGTGTGCAGTGCTCTGGTTGGTCTGTGTGCAGTGCCCGGTCGGTCGGTGTGCAGTGCCCTGATGGATCTGTGTGCAGTGCCCTGGTGAGTCTGTGTGCAGTGCCCTGGTGTGTCTGCGTGCAGTGCTCTGGTGAGTCTGTGTGCAGTGCCCTGGTTGGGGGTCTGTGTGCAGTGTCCTGGTGTGTCTGTGTGCAGTGCCCTGGTGTGTCTGCGTGCAGTGCTCTGGTGGGTCTGTGCAGTGCTCTGGTGGGTCTGTGCAGTGCTCTGGTGGGTCTGTGCAGTGCTCTGGTGGGTCTGTGCAGTGCTCTGGTGGGTCTGTGTGCAGTGCTCTGGCGGGTCTGTGTGCAGTGCCCTGGCGGGTCTGTGTGCAGTGACGTGGACTCTGCACTGCTCGGGTGGCTCTGCAGTGTCCCTAGCCGGCACACCGTCATCTTTGGGTGTAACATTCAGGGTCATCCAGGGATGAGGGCTCTCCTGTCAGAGGGGCAGATCCGCTGTGCAGGGGGGGGGGGCTCTCGCTGTCAGAGGGACAGATGTCCAGCTGTGCAGGGGGGGCTCTCGCTGTCAGAGGGACAGATGTCCAGCTGTGCAGGGGGGGGTGCTCTCGCTGTCAGAGGGGCAGATGTCCAGCTGTGCGGGGAGGCTCTCCTGTCAGAGGGGCAGATGTCTAGCTGTGCAGGGGAGGGGGAGATCGGTTGCAGAAAAACAATACAAGGATGAGCAGGGGGTGTCCCCTGACGGCATGGACCTCCAACACCAAGGCTGAGCTACCACCCTCTGCACTTACACTCTCTCCCTGCAAAGAGGGGGGGGGGGCTCGTCGTGTGGCACAGAGCGCAACATAAAGAGATGCCATTTTACACACCCTGCACTTACACCCTCTCCCTGCAAGGTGAGGCAGGTGTCATCATACGGAGGGGAGGAGGGGAGGGGGGGGGCATCCCGGGGCACAGAGGGCAACATGAAGAGGTGCCATTTTACACACCCTGCATTTACACCCTCTCCCTGCAAGGTGAGGCAGGTGTCATCATACGGAGGGGAGGAGGGGAGGGGGGGGGGCATCCCGGGGCACAGAGGGCAACATGAAGAGGTACCATTTTACACACCCTGCATTTTTACCCTCTCCCTCCAAGGGGGGGGCTGTTTTGGGGCACAGGAGCAACATGAAGAGATGTAGTTTTACACACTCTAATATAGAGGCAGACTCCCATATTAGAGAAAGGAGAGGTGGGGGGGGGGGGCGGATGAGGGTGCAATGCCATTTTACACCCCTGATTTTCATAACTACCTACTTCTCCTCAAAATGTTTCCCAGACTTAATGACCAACCCGGGCCAAAAGCACATCCATCAATGGAAACTTTTGGGGCACCTGAGAGGCCCCGTGTGATTTCCATTTTTTAAATAAAACAATGACGATCAGCCCGCAGCCAATCAGTGGCTATCTATCCGGACACACGCCGGCTAGATTAGCACGCGGGCTAATGACGCTGCTTAAAGGCACAATGGTCATCTGTTTAGAAACAGGGGTGATACAAGCTCTCCTGCCCCAGTCATCTGCACGTGCGCGCGCACACATCCAGAAATGCACGCGCACGGAAGCCACAAACAGAAGCACACAGATCCTCACACACAGACAAGCACACATAGAAACGCACACATTCGGAATCAAGCACACCTAATAACACAAATTGTATTCATGTGGCGCTTACAAACCGTTGAGGATGCGTTGAAACACACACACACACACACACACGGAATCGGGCACACTAAAACATACACATAGAATCACTCACGGAAACACACACCCACATAATCACAATCACGCACATACACAGATGCACACATACAGAGAATCACACTCAGAAGTACCTATACACACTCACAGAAACACAGGCACACATAGAAGTACACACACCTACGCGCACACAGACAAAAACACACATTGTAAATTGTAATACACAAGCTTGTACACACAGAAACACACACACGAAACCACAAACACTGAAACACAAAAACTGCACCCACAAAAAAAACAAAATCACGACTACGCACATACAGATAATCACACAGACGGAAACACACACAGAAGCACACATACAGAGAAAGTATCACACACACAGGCGTATATATGCTCAGACAAGCACGCATAAAAACCCTAGCACAGAAAGAAGCACACGCGGAAACACAAAACAAAGACAAAAAAACACACTCTGTACCACACTTGCTCGCACACACAGAAAACGCACAGGTAAAAATGTACCACTCCACAAGGTGTGTGCGACTTTATGTTTTAAAGAGTATTTACTTACATATTGCGTGCAAGTACATTCTGTGCAGCTGGCAGGAGTGCACGGAAGGATGGGTAAAGCTCTGCGAAGCAGCCGTGAGTGCGTTGTATTTTACGCATCCCTTTTATCGAGGACGTAAATGTGCTGCTGATTTACATACATTACCACCTAAAAAAAATCTCATCTCCTTACAAATACTAATGTCGGAGCACGCAAAACTACAAATGTTTTTAAAACCCTACCCCAAACTCAGATCCTTCTCGAGTGCTGTGGCCACGAGTTTTTGCAGAATTTCAGAAATGCTCAACTAAAAAAACACCTTTAGACATTTTTACTTTACCGTACGCCACATTATCGATTGTGTGTTTGTTCGGAGACATCTACGTTTCCTTTGCCCCTGCCGTGCTTTCTCACGAACTCGGACGTTTATTTATTGCACTTTCCGCTGAAATCAACAACCTGCATTTTTTTATGGCGGCGGCTGGACGAGAGCTCCCGCTCCTCGGGACTCTCCGGGGCCGCGGAGGGACGTTCTCTTTCCCCGGGGCTCCTCCTGTGCAAGCAGATCGACTCACCTGCACCTTGCGACGGCGGCACTTCTCCGGTCTCCCTTTTCGGCATGGGAGACCGGCAACATCGACGGCGGCAATCTCGCTGGCACTTCTCCGGTCTCCCTCTTTGGCATGGGAGACCGGCAACGTCCTCCGCATCTCCCGGGGCTCCCTCCAGGCCACGGGAGCCCCGCGGGCGCCGCCATACTTCTTGCCGTCTTCCTTCTTCCCCCGGGCTGCGGGGGGGCGGGCACTTCCGGCCGGCCGCGCTAGGATTGGCCGGCCGGCCGGTCACTTCCGGGTTGCCGCGGGCAGCGCGGCGGCCCGTCTCTAGCTCAGGCAGGCGGGCGGCGAAGTTTCCCGAGGAGTGGGCTCCCTCGTGGACCAGCAGTGACGTCCACGCAGCTTCACCAATCAGGAGCAGGATAGTCACTGGTGCCGGCAATGCCGGACCAGATTCGGGGGCGTTCCCGGCTTTCGGCTGACGTCGCGTGACGTCGGCAAAAGCCAAAGAATCTCGGGAACGCCTCCGAATCTGGTCCGGCATTGACGGACAGGCCCCTCGTCCAATGGCTAGGCTCCATTTATGGAGCCAGCCAATAAATGACGAGGGCCGACCCAAACCCCACTACAGTTCTCATCAGGTTTTCGCCTGCGCGAAAAAGATGCGCAGAGCGCATCTTTTCGCCAGGCAAAACCTAAAAAGTAAACTACAGGATTAGAGAAAGACTTGATACCATTTAGAGGTATGGATAACTTCCACCTTTGCAAAGGATGCTTTAACCAAGATTAGTGGAACCAATCCAACCTTTGCTCTCCCAGATGGAGATGGAATTTAATGTAAGCAGAAGGAGGTAAACTCCTCAATTACAAAATTCTCTACCGACCACGTTTTCTGGCAGAGGACAACGTCGCATTTGGAGACTAGGCTGATGCATTCTGGATTTTTAGCTTAGTTCAAACTCCTGCAATGTTCCAAGTCAAGATTTTTAACCCTCGCCTGCCATAGGCATCATAGACTGACACGCCCACTGGGGTAACTCAGGCTGAACTCAAAGCTGTATCACACCCCACCTCCCTAGATCTGGATCTAGTTCCCAACAAAATTCCCAGCTTAAACTCAATAGGGCCTCATTTATGGGGCTGTGCGTCACTTTTACGCCTCTGGTGTGTCACTTTTTGTGACGCACCAGTGGTTTAAAAAATGCGCCTTTTTGCGCCATATTTACAAAGTGACGCATCTAGGTAGATGCATCACTTTGTAAACCCCTGCGCCACATTATCCCTACGCCAGGTATAATGTATGCAGGGGGGCGTTCCGACGCAAGAAAGGGTCCTAGAAGTGAAGCTGTGAAATCTATAAGATTTCACTGCGCCACTTCGAGGACACAAATGCGTCAATTTCTTACGCCTGCCTCACAGCAGGCGTAAGACTGACGCAGGCCCTTTCACATGGGGCTTGCTCCATGTGAAAGGACACATTGCTGGAGTTGCCTCACTTTTGTGACACACTCCAGCAATGCGTCACTTTTGCGCCATACAGATACGTCAGAAATATTGACGTATCTGTAACTTCTTGCGCCATGATTCGTCATACTGTAAATATGACGCATCATCGGTGTCGCAAGGAGGGCGCAGTGAAAAGTGACGCATCGCTGTTTTCACGCAGCGATGCATCACTTTTCATAAATGAGGCCCAATAGTCTTCGAATGCTCAAAGAAAGGATTGAGTTTGGAGTCTAATAAAGTGGTGAGCTTAGTGCAGAGGAGATGGGCTATGTCCGCCCCACCATAAGAATCTGACTCCTGAAGAGCCTGTGAAACTTGTGAGACCTGGGAAGCTTGCCAGGCTGGCAAAGTTAGTAAAGGAACACAGATCCGGGCATCATTTGGTCTCGACGTCATATGTCTCTTCCTTCACTTCACAGAAGGGGCATGTCCAGGAGAAAAAAGGTATTGAGAGGCTTCACTCCTCAACTGCCTGGCCTGACGATCGGCATGCCGGAGACCCAGGTAGATCATTTTCAATGCAATCACTCAATCAAATGGGATTGAGAAGATGCTGCTTGAGATGAGTTAGTCAAGGAGCCAGGACTTTAGGTCCTTCCTAAACTCCTGCAGGTTCGGGATGTGTAGAGGTGATAGTTGAGACCGTTTCAGGACTTGGCTGCCAGGTGTGAGAAAGCGCATCCTCCGCTCTGACTTCTGTGGCCACAGGTTATGGGCCAGGAACCGGATGAGGAGTGAAGCATGCTAATCGGTTGGTGAAAGTTCACCCTGTGGTTGAGGTAGGCTGGACCCTTATTGTGAAGGGCTTTGTAGATGTGGGTGAGCTGTTTGAACTGGCACAGTTTGCTGACGGGGAGCCAGTGTGAGGCTTTGAGGTGCCGAGAGATCTGGCTCTGCCTCAGGAGATTGAGGATGAGCCTAGCTGCTGCGTTTTGGATGGTCTGGAATCTGTGTAGTAGTTGAGCAGTGATTCCCATGTAGAGAAAGTTGACATAGTCCAGGTGACTGGTGATGAGGCCTTGACGTTGAAAGGGAGCTTATTTTTCTGAGCAAGCACAGGGTGAAAAAGCAGGAGGATGAAACAGCATTCATCTGCTTCCTCATCGAGAGCTCGCTGTCAAGTATTGTTCTGAGGTTTCTGGCATGCTCTGTGGGTTTGGGTGTTGGGCTGAGCTCCGTTGGCCACCATGAGTTGTCCCACAGGAAGCTGCTTCTCCCAAAGATGAGAATTTCTGTTTTGTCTGTGTTGAGTTTAAGTCACCTACTATGCATCCAGCCTGCGGCACTGGTCATTCACCTGTGGAAATTAGATTTGGTGTTAGTCATGTCTGAAGAGAGGGAGAGGATGAGCTAAGTGTCATCAGTGTAGGAGACTACGTTCATGCCATGGAATCTGACGAGGGTGGCCATGGGCGCCATGTAAGTGTTAAAAAAGGGTGGGCTTAGAGATGATCCTGGTTGGACGCTGCAAATTATGTGTTTCAGCCCCACAGGAAAAGGTGGGAGGTGGACGCTTTGGTTTCATCTGGATAGAAAGGAAGAGACCGATTCCAGAGCTTCCCTTGGATTGCCATTTGGTTGAGACCATGCAGGAGGGTGTGGGGAGACAGAGTGTTGAACGGTGCAGAGAGATCGAGGGGGATCAGAGCAGGGGTCTCTCCCCTGTCTAGGGGGTCCTGAAGTCATCTGTGGCCGCAATCATGGTGGTCTCAATGCTGTGATTTGAGCTAAATCCAGATTGGGAGGGGTCTGGTTTGTTTTTCTCCAGGTGGGTGGTGAGTTGGAGGTTTATTGCTTTCTCTAGCACCTTGGCTGAAAAAGGCAGTGGGGAGATGGGGCAGTCATTGTGTAGGTCCTTGGGGTCTGCAGTAGCTTTTTCGAAGGAACGGTTTGATTTCTGTGCATTTCCATGCTTCAGGGAAGGAGGTAGATGTGATGGATTCATTGATGATTTTCGTGAGCTCCTTGCTGATGGTGCTATGTCCTAAGTTGAACATCTTCTGGGTTGCAGGGATCCCTGGGGCTCCTGAGTAGATGGAGCCCATGATGGCAGCAGTTGTGTCCACAGAGGAAGGTTCCCATGCTTTTAATGAACTTTCCTGGGGGTCAAGGCGGCTGAATAGCCTATTGAGATTAGTTTTCACGGGTCAAAGATCTCGTAGATAATGGCGATTTTGGTGTAGAAGAAGTCGGCGAGGGTGTTGCAAAGCTCCTAGGAGGATGTGATGGTGTTCTTGGAGCTGTGGGGTAAGAGAACTTCTTGATGATGCAGAATAGTTCTTTTCTGTGGTTTGAGCTAGTGTCCAGGCGAAGGGTACAGGGCATTTGATTTGGCGGATTTGAGTTGGTGGTGGTACCTGTTAAGCGCTAGTTTCAAGTTGTTTCTGTCAGTCTTTGCTTTGCTGGTGTGCCAAATCCTCTCAAGTCGCTCAGAAGAGCATCTTTGGGGTTTAAGTTCTGGGATTAACCAGCTGTGGTGTATGGAGGATCTGCTGGTTTTGGAGGGCTGTGAGGGGGCGACTTTGTCTGCCCATATGTTGATCCATGCGCTGAAGTTTTTGACTGCCGCCCGAGGTCTGTGGTGGCGTTGGGCGTGGTTTTTAGCAAGTTGGTCCAGAGGTGTTCTGTTACTTTGTTTCCAGCTCCTGTAGGGGGCTTTCAGCGGGGCGGCAGGTGCAGGGGTGGTAGTTGTGATGTGGAAGTGGATGATGGAGTGTTCTCACCAGGGGATCTCAGTAGAGTGGCTAGATTTGATTCTATCGCTGGCTATGAATATGGGGTCAAGAGTGGATCCAGCAATGTGGGTGGGATCTGTGACCAGTTAGGAGATGCTAAGGATCTCCTTGCTGTCAAGTAGGTTGGTTGAGTTGATGTAGTTGGGGGTCTTCCAGGTGGTGGTTGAGGTCCCAGAGGAAGAGGAAGTCTTTGGAGTTCATGGCTAGTGGGGTCATGAAGTCGGCAATGGCTTTGCAGAAGGTGGGGCATGGTCGGGGGGTTTGTAGGTGAGGGTGCCTCAGACCATTGCTTTACAGTTGGTGTTGGTCCGGAAATTGAGGGGATTTATGATGGGGGTGGAGGTGTTGGCTGTGGGTGCGCAGTTTAGGGATTCTTTGTGGATGATTGCGATTTCACCACCTTGTTGGTTGGTGCAGTGCCAGTGAATGATCTTGTATCTGTATGGCATGCCAGTAGCGATGTCGGACGCTGATGCCAGGTTAAGCTATGTCTTGGTGAGGAAGATGATGTCCGGCTTGCGGGTAGTGATGGTGTGCCAGATCTCATTGGCATGCTTGTGGACTGATCGGGTGTTGATTAGCAGGCCCTGGAGTCGATCTTTATTGGCGGCGATAGGTGGATGTTCCAGGCCCGAGGGTTCCGGGCTGCAGTGGAATGGGCAGTGTCGGAGGAAGAAAGGTCCTGTCGTTGCTCGCGGGGAGGCGTAGATGCAGCTCTTGCGTTATTCGGGGTGGAGGTCTAGAAACTTGGTGCTTGTGTATTTGTAGCTAAGCGGGGGACCAGGGGTCCGGGCATTGGGCGCTTTCCAGGCGCGGATGGGCGCAGACGGGCTTGCCTTTGGCGCACTACTACAATGGCTGAAGGGGCAGGCACACGCACAGCATCAGAGTCGAAAAGCAGCATGGGGTGATTGAGCATCCGAGGGGAAGTATGCAATGGTCAGATATATAAGGATGCAGCCACTTGAAAGCAGTGATGTAGTGAGACATGAGAATACAGCCAAAGAGACTATGACGGTAGAGTGATAGGGACGGATTAGCATAGAACATTTGAGGGATACAGTGACAAAGAGACATGGAAGACCGGAAGAAAACAATATGGACATGGAGAAAAGTAGGTGGATTTATTGTGGAGGCAAGGACAGGCTAATAAGGGATTAATAGGGGAGGAGAAAAGTGCATGGAACCACAAAGACGTTATGTGTATCATTTTGCCAGGTATTCATAGTTTGCACAAATATGACAAATTTCGACTAAGAGAGTACACAATATTTGTTTGTTATGCTTATTCATGCCAGACAGTTTTTACATTTTCTGTTTCAGGATATCTCTGAATAGATCATCTGGAGAAAGAAATGGAATGAGTAAGGCAAGGATCCTGTACCCCGTCATGATCTTGGTACTTGTCAGGGCGGGCAGTCATAACATAGTTTTGACTCAGGCGAATTCTGTGACCCTGCTGGTGTTTGGTGTGCTTAGGTAAAGTGTATTGTGTTTCCTGAAAGGGCTAGTTGTGATTAGATGTGGTTGGTTTTCAGTGTCTTGTGTCTTTTCCACAAGAGTGAACTTTGGGATCGCCGAATATGTCTGGTGATCCCAGGGCTTTGGACAGGGAACATGTTGGGTGGCTGCCATGTGGTCCTAATTACCTGCATGTTGCCCTTAACAACTCCAACATATTTTCTTTTAAAATTGTGCACTAAGTGTAGCTACCCATGGTTTTAAAAACTATTATGAAAAGTTGCTAGACTTGAGGCTAAGTAACTTCACACATTACTAAATGACACAGGGACAGGAGGGGATGGAAAGCACTTCTTGTTGAAATGTAAAAGGTGAAACACAGTGGGGTCCAGGTCATGGGGATTAACAGACAGAGCAGAACGAGGCAGAAGGAGACATGAAGACAGGAGGGGCAGAGAGTAAGAGGGCAGGGCCACTGGTACTTGGGGACACCATAATGCATGATTTGACTTACCCTGGTATTTGGCTTTGTATTCCAGAAAGCAGAACACATGCACATTTAGGGATTAAGGGTTCACAAGTGTTCGCTGTCATGGGCTGGACTGATCTAGTGCAGCTCTCACATGCATTCTGGTCAACATTTCATTGAACTGACTGTTCGCCTTTTGGCACTTAGTTTACATCTCCAAAAGTGTACACTTTAACCTCAAGATCTTTCACCAGGTGAATAATACGCTTAAACATCTCCTAATTGTCTACATCATTGACACTGAAAAATGTCACAATGTTCAAATCTTGATAGCAATTCACTACATATGGCACCAAGATGTCCATATCCTTTTCAGATAACTTTCTCCCCTCTTCAATGCATTGGGACCCCTCTTGTTACAATGCTCATGACTAAGGTACACGTTCAACAGCAGTTCCTGTTTGTGGCTCACTGCTATGCATGATCTTAAGGTATTAGCACTTTGGTATAGAAACGTTAAGCACTTGTTTATGGACTTTTCTTTGCATAGATTCTGCTTAGGCTCTTACATATTATAATCTACCACAGCAATTTTCACAATGTGTCGCTATTCATGCTTACACGCAGACAAAGCTGCTCATTTCTAATTAATGAATTCTATGGGCCTGATTCACAAAGGTAACCTACATGTTTAAGTAAGTTATACATTTAAATAAGTTTACTACTTTTTTGCCTATTCACAAAATCTGAATGTTAAGTTACTCAAAGGTATGAGTAAAATTACATGTGTAAATTACTCAAAACTGTAAGGTACCTATGTGAATCGCCCCTGCAGTTTGTGAAAAGCCCCAGGCCCATTCAATTTTGTGGAGACATCTAAGTGACGCTTTTGGGTTAAATTTTGAATATCCACAAAGAAGTCAACTTACTCAAGAGTGTAAATTACTCTAAAGTGTAAGTTACCATTGTGAATGAGGCCCATAGGGCATACATTTCTGCTTGGAGCAAAATATGTGCTTTGTCGCTATGCCTGCATCTCTAGGTTTGGAATTTCCATTTATAAGCCAAGTCCTATAGATTCAGTTGTGTCTATGCTAGGGTGACCAGGCATCCTGGATTTCCTGTTTCTAACCAGCTGTCCTGCAGATTATAGTAAATTTAGCTCACGTCCCAGTTTTTAGAGAGGGTGGATTGAAAACGGTGGGAGGTGCCTTTTTTATGTTTTCCAAAGCAGAGATAGTTAGCAGCTGTTATAAGAAAGCAAATTAATTAATAGGCATGCTACTGGTATTAAAAATGGCCTTTTATTAATGTTCTTACTGCCTCTTCTGCAATTTTCTGCTGAGGATCGCAGTCATTTTGTGCGCTTGTTTGAAGCAAATTTGTAATCCTTCTTTTTTTTGTGAAAAAAACTCCACATAAATTCCCTTGTGATTCTCAATTTCATTAAATTGACGCACATTGGTCAGTGTAAATTTGTGTTATGTGCAAACTCAGTTTCTATATTTTATCGAATCGGGTCCTTTTTTAATAGATTTGCTCCATGTAAATGAAGAGGACCCACAGAAATTAACAGTTTTTACTAAGCCCGGGCGGTAAACCCTGCTCCGTTTGGTAAGTTTGCGAAGTTTTCTGCACTCCACGGAGATCGCAGAGTTCCTAAATACTCTGCTTCGCATCCACTTCCCGGCGAGATTTCTCAACGCAGGCAGTCGGATTTCTCAATGGGGGTGATCGCGAGTTGTCGCAACCGCTTGTGTTGAGAAACCTGTTCGCGTTGAGAAAGTTGCCACCCGAGTAGAAAATCTACTTGAGCGGCAGAAAAGAACCAGCGCCCTCTTGCGCTGCACATGGTGCTGTTTGCATTGATTTTCCAGAGCGGGACAAACAGCCTGCACTGAAAATCAACACCAACAGGCATGACCAATCACACTCCACCGCTTACGGAACTCTGCGTAGCTCGGCTGAGTTTTTTGGTCACTACGCGGAACTCCACTTGTTCTTGCTAGGTAGCCCCAAATTTAGAGCGAACATGACCTAAAATTATCATCTTATGCATAACTATTTTAAATAAATAACCAAATATGCCTTCTGTAACAAAGCATAGCCAACCTTTGTTATAAACAGCGTTGCCCTGCACTCAGGGGCCAAGTGCACACCACATTATCCAAATTTAAATGAAAATACACATACAAACGTTAAGATGAGAATGCAGAGGAGTAGAGGCTATCCATAGCAAAGTTTCTGCCTAGGCTGCGATGAATATGAAATTCGTTTTCCCATCACCTGGTTGGGTTACTGCCAGGAGAAAGGGAATCTGTTCCATTAATAGTAGTACCCACATGAGCTGTCTCTCTACCTTTCAAAATAAACAATCCACGTGTCCCAATCTCCTGGACCAGCAGGGAATAGCTAAACTGGACGTTTGAATGAAAATGAATCATCCCCCATGAAGCTCTCGCCTCTGAACAGCCAGCTGGAGCGCCGTGTCCTTCAGAGCATGAGTCACAAAAACCTTGGTTATTCCGCCTCGTACAGAGCATACACAAAAGGCCTTCAGCAGGACAAAGGACAGTGCAATTAGACCACAAACGCACATGTGGGAAAGTGCACCTGAGAAGACATGTGAACGGTCTCACGCGGGGAGATGTGCATGTGATCGCATGCGTTCAGACAAACTCTGTTTGAATCAGGTGGCTGGCCATGCTTTTGCATCACATGTTCCCGCGGGTGACTTTTGAAGATGTACAGTAATAGAATTTTTTTTTTTTATTTACGCAGCAAATATGTCTTCAGTCTAGGTTATGATTTAAAAGAAATTCGAGCTTTGTTTGTGAGGGGTTCACCTTTCGGTGCATAATTTAACCTCTGACTTACATCATGTTCTGCTTATCACCAATGGCCAAATTGTCTATGGGGCTCATTTCTCATTTGAGACGTTTTAAGGCATGGGCAAAGTGGGCACTGGCCCAGGGACCCAGCCTTTCAAGGGACCCCTGAAAGAGCTAGCTCTATTCTACAGAGGCTTAGCCTGATGACCTTGATTGATACTTAAACAGATTGTTTTAAATACCGTTTTCCTTTAATGTATTCTTTTAATGTGGGTGATGTTTGAGAGTCTATTACAGACATTTTGCAGAGAAATGTTTTTGTTTCATGCAACAACCATTAACCTTTCGCTGCGGGGAAAATTCAGCTGTGGTGCGAGGGGGGCGGGGTTGAGCTTGGCGCTCCGGTACTCATGACGGCTCCCGGCCGTCATAAATCACGATGGGCGTGTGCTCATGACGGCCGGGAGCCGCCGAACTCCGCCCACTGATTAATTCTCCCGCACAGGGAGGGAATTAACACCGCGTGGGCGGAGTGGCAACGTTTGGACGGCTCCCAGCCATCATGAGCACACACCTACCTTGAGCCGTCATGAGCAAGGAAGGAGTTAAAAAGTTCCTTATAGATCAAAACAGACCCTCATATATAAGAAATGGGAGAGTGTCACGGAGATTATTTGCAACAATATTAGTACGATGCTGATGTTACAATATTGAAAATATGTCATTATCCCTGAATATTAGATGTAAACACATTTAGAACTTGGACAGTATTTCTATGCACTATCAGTGACCTGGCTAAAAAGGGCATGAAAGAACTGCAATTGGATCATAAATTCAAAGCTGTTCCAAAGAGGGGCCCCCAAAATACGTTTGGCCCAGGGCCCCCAGAATCCTTAAGTTGGCCCTGCCTGTGGGCTAGGAGGTAATGGCATTCACCACTGCCACAAAATCGCCCACATACTTAGATATCCCTGCCTGCCTGGCGCAGATGTCTGTGCCAATGCTGCTGATGCTCTGTTGGGGAGAGTTGAATGCTGTGTGATGAGCGGTTGAAGTATTTTCTTGATACAGCTTGGCATTTTCTTTTGCATTTTTGAAACAAGCTCCCGGGAAGCAGTTTGTTTCCATAAACAAAAAATAAATAGTCCTTATGTGCAAAGAGTTTTCTCCCTGCACTGCAGGGCATTGTTTGATTTCTGTGCAAAGACAGGGAAAATCATTGATGGCAGCCCTTCCCTAAGCAAGGTGGGGCAACTGTAGTGAAGATGCAACGCCATTACAGTAAGCACTTGCATTTATTACTCAACATTAGCTACCACCAAGTCTTTTAAGGGGGTTTAGCAGTGCTGGGTGAAGGTTTTCCACTGCCAGAGCCAGCAGATGTTCTATCTGAAGAAACATGGGGCCAAATGTACATAAACCTCCGTTTGCGATTTCCTAATAGAGAATATTTGCAATTTGCTATTAGGAAATCACAAACAGCTACATACAACGTGTGTTTTACACTGTGATTCCCAATGGGTCACAAGAGACCTGCCTCAATAATATTCATGAGGCAGGTCGCAATTTGTGACCCATTGGGAGTGGCCTGCGCTCACAAGTATGGAGGCCTGCTGGGGTCAGCAGACCATTGTGCCTGTGACTGCTTTTTAAATAAATGTTGGCGCCCACATTCACAAAGGGGAAGGGTCCCTTGAGGACCACTATTTGCGAATGGGTCATCACACCCTTGGCACACCCCTTTTTAATAGCGACTCGCAAACTTGCTACGCCCTTGCCACACTACAGTTATCAAAGATCTAGATCAGGAATATCCAATGTAGGTTCTAGAGGTGGGCTAGACCCCTAACAGATTTTTAGAATCAACCCTAACAGTGTGAATGAGCACCATTTAGATTCTTTTTTGTGTTTGATGTTTTGCTTATCCCAATAATACTTAGCATGTGAAACCACCTGAATGTCCCTTCAACTTGCATACACAATGTATACTGTGACCAGCAAATAATTCTCTTAGAAGAGTCTCTTTGAGTGGCCATTTCAACGACAATATAAGGGAAACATTAAGAACATCAAAGCTGAACCAAAATATAAATAATTTTTAGCCTGGGGCCAGATTCTAATCAGTCTAACTAAACCTGCTCCTTTTTGAATACTTGTTGGTCAGTCCCAAATATCAGAGGGTGACAAGGCTTCACATTATCCCAACTCCAATCTTCTACCAAGCCTATGCATTGTTCACCCTTTTTTCCCCTCTACTGAATTTGCAATTGTTTTTAAGGCATTCTCCAGAATGGATATTCTTTTCCTTCATGGGTAACACAGGGTAGAACAGACCAGCAATATTTCCTTGGTGAGAAAGATCTTTTCCATCACAATCAAACTCTTCCTCTATCTCATTGTTTGGCGTGCTGGCTCAGTGGATAATATGATTTTGCATTCCCTCGAACTATAGATCTTTCCCCCTTTTGCTGCACCATCATACAGAGAACACATGTTAGCACCCCTTCCTTATCTGTCCCAAGAGGCTTTATAGACTTAACATGGAAGCACTTCTTTTACATAGAGGTTGTGCTCCTGATTTAGGTCCAATGTTTATAGATCCATTTTACATTAACGAGGAAAGGTTTTTTAATTCAGCTACCACGACTCTGACTTGGTTCTGACAAATCAAATGTGCTAGTTGGTCTGTCCTGTTGAATGAGGGCTTTATTCACTTTGATCAGGTAAGATAGTTTTCTTTTCAAGATGGTGATCACCAAATCACCCTGCTTGTGGAGTTGGGTAACTCCATCTAATCTACCCTCAATGTTGCACATCAATCGCCCCCCCTCCAACTGAGAAACCCTCTTGTTTTCAATTTATCACAAACGGACTTTTCAGTACCACCCAGTGCCATCATGTCCATGTGACTGGATGAGGAACAAGGGCCTCTGGTGAGGTATTTCGATGTTTCTGTTTAGGTTTTAATCCTTGTGGGTTAGACTCCCGTCTAGAGTTGTTGTATGTAATAATGTATTATGAAAGCTTTTTTATCCTAAAATCTCTCATCAGGTTAACTCTCCCGTATCTACATCAGACTACCCAGCAGGGGCGAGTCTTAGTAAGAAATATTGGGTGAGGGGGTTCTGTCTTTTAGATTATCCAACAATGATGCTGGCATATCCAGCTAAAATAGATTATATGATAAGCATGCCATAAGGGGCGCTTAAGGGGCAGTTGCATGGGAGAGGAGTGTAGATTTTTAGGGGTACAAAGTGGCAGGAAAATAACTAACGTTCTCGAACACCTTAAAAACAGGTGGGGCGAGAGGGAGAAAGTGAAGTAGGGTGCGAAAGAGAGAGAGAGACTGTGTGTATTTCATCTGTGTTCATAGTTTAAAATTCAGATGAAATCAGACAGAGACCTTACCATACCCGACTGTGAGCCCCTGTACCCAACTGTTTACTACAGAATACATTTATTAGGGGGTGCAACACCCCATACACCCCATGAAGCTATGCCCCTGCTCTCCAGCACTATAGTATGTTCTTTAAGTGGGCATTTTTCTCAATTTTGCTGCAGATACATAAGGTAAATAAGACCCTACAAGGCTAGACCGTGGTCTGTGAACATTTGCAAATGTTTTAATCTCGTTCGAGCATTTAAGAAAGGTGCATCTACACCCCAGTGCCACAGAACGGGCCGAATATTTGTTCCACTATATGGATTTTGATCAATGGCTGCCTTCAGCTCAGAGACTACTGCACAACTGCATGCTGAGTGGGCATCAATGTGGGTATGGTCTCCATAGTTTTATGTTGCCTACGTGCATGGTTGTTGTGTTGAGGACTCTGCCTCTGGTTTCTGTCCTAATATTTAGATTCACCTTGCCTTAGAACATCGTTTGTATTGGTCTGATTGCCTTCCTTGGTTTAAATACTATGGCACGAAGGTGGAATGTAAAAGTACAAGTGGAGATTTACATCTACACCAAATCATATATTTATGATTTTTTAGAATCCACAAACACTCCTATAGGTGTGCCTTGAAATTAGGTGCCGGTGTCCAGACAAAATTCTGGGAAAGTCAAGTGATACATTCCCTGAGTTCTTATTTCCATACACAGGAGATAAGATGCTGTTGCGCCAAGGCACATATTAAATTGCTTTATTTACTTCCATTGCAACATCAATTCTCCCCTTGGAGAAAGCCCCTTCCATATATCGCCATCAAAGTTGGGGATGATTTGTTCTCCTTTTAATCGTGGAAGGGGAGTTTATTCTGGACCAGGGTTCTCGAAATTTGTTCTTGGAGGGCTGGATCCATGCCATATTTTTAGCATATCCCCATTTAGATAAATGTAGTTATCTTAAAATTTGGCATGGCCACTCTATACCGACTTTGGAGAACCCTGTTCTAGACCCTGGAAGGGGTAGTTTACATGACTATGTTCATGATGATAAAGAGTTGGATCAGAGTGTGCAAATTCCCAGAAGTATGTGTTTGTGGGTGTTTACAAACTTGCAAGGCTACCCAAGCCTTTTTTCTTTCCCCTTCCCACCCCTTGCCTGGACTCTATGGGGGATATTCTCAAGAACGTGTGATAAATACCACAAAATTAGCTTAAAGCAACTCATCACATCGCAGTTTATTGTGGGAAAATAACGCTGTGCTAACGTAGTATTCACAACAAGGCGGTACCATGCGATAGTCTCACGATAACGCGCCAAATGTCCGCAATAATGTCAACGCAACACTGCAAAAATGCGAAACACGAACGCAAAAAAAGTTGCGATGAGGACAATCGCGATACATAAATCAGCGAAAACCAGCGACAGGCCTGCAATTCCCACGCGTAAAGCGGAAAAGGCTCCATAAAAGCAGAACAAAAACAAAGGGAAACAAAAAGAAACTGAGTAGCACCATGGATGCACCCCGACCGAGTGTAGAGGTAAAGGCGAACCCACAAGCCCCACAGACCACCAGCAAGGAACTTCTGGGTCGGGGAAGGCAAAGAAGAGGAAGAGGAAGACGGGGTGCAGTCCGCATGAAAACCAGATCAGCGTCACGGAGGTGAGAGAACACTACCATTAACTGAACGTCAATTTGACAAACGTGAATGCAGTCGGAATGTCAAGGAGGTCAATGGAGGAGGCCAAGAGGCGCTGGCATGATATGAAAAGCCAAACCAAGCACACACCCGCTGCCAACAGGAAGGCAGCAATGGCGACAGGAGGTGGGAGTCCTGCGCCACAAGAGCTGGAGGAAATGGGGGCCACAGTCATCAGTGTGGAGACGGTGCAAGGAGTTGGGATTATGGACACAGCTCGATAGGACCTGACACAACATCAAAAGGGTGAGTAACAACCAGGGCCTGGGGGGGCGGGGGAGATGGACACAATGGCACACATGCACAATGATGTGTAGCACACCGCACACCCACAATGACCCAGGATCATGTCCCTGATCCCCATGGCACACTGCAGCACACAGACTTAGCAATAACAGCACATCCAACGACAATGTGGTACAAAGTGCAACATCGACACCGCAGAACAGAAGACACAACTGTGTCCGCTCATGCGCAGAAACAGGCCAATCACATCTAACATAGCAGGAAACTGTGAGATGGAAATGTATGTGTACAACCTCACATCCGTCATGTAGTCCAATTGTCCACTGTCCCACATCAAATTTTCAGCACCTCCCAAACAGTCACAATGTACATTGTCACACAGTCTGCATGCAAACAAGAAAAATGTGCCAACATACATGTCAACACAATGTCAACATGCATCTCCTCTTCACATTGAGGAGGGACAAACAACACCTCCAGCAGTGCAGACCAGACAACTCATCAGTGATGCTGGAGAGAACCACCACACCTTCGACACCGACGTCCTACAACAGCTCATGAACATCTTAGGCAACCCATCCCCAGGAGCAGGGCAGCCCAGCTGCATCGAGGAGACCCCACCCCCTGCACAGACCACACAGCAGGGAGACCTCGCCACCACGGCTGGCTCCCAACACTCCACTGAGGCACAAATCGCATTCCAATGTCCGGCATCAGAATGCCAAAAAGAGGTGGCTGAACAGGTGCGGGTGGGGTCAGAACTCATGGAAGTCGAACCACATCACATAGGTGGGTGTCTACGTCCCATCAAGGACCGCCTCCACCCCACAAAGGAGACCCACACTGCGAAAGAGACACATGCATTTGTACATTTCCTGTATTGAACCACACCCAGAGCCCTGAAATTATCATTCACACACCCATGCTGGACCTCCGTACGACGCCCGGTCCACTCCTCTTACGTATTGAGTGGGTAACGATAAAGCTACACGTCCAAGGTCGTACCCACTGCCAGCAGGGACATGGTTGCGTCTGCTGTACACAGCACAATGTAATGTTGTAGGCCCGGGGCCCTCATGCATACATTATGACCACACGGACACACGCAGATAGTTTGTGTGACTGGCTACGGGCATGTGCACCGACCCCTTTATTGGCAGGGTCACATGTATAGTGACGCCTGTGCAGGATGTGTGTGAGGTGAGTGTAAGCCAGCCCGCAAGGAGTGATTGGTGGTGGCAACACCTACAACAGTGAACACTATTAAAACAGAAACATAAAACACCAGCATTACAGAGACAACTGCGGAGCATCATGGTGGTAGTCGGAGCAAGTATAGAGGTCACCTAATGAGCAAACAGAAGTGTCCTTGAGTTGCAGTGCACTGAGGTTGGGGCACTAGAGCTGAGCACGCTTATGTGAAGAAAATGGCTAGGATTGTGTCCCTTCAGGATATTCCTGATGCAGCTGCAGTGGGGTGTGTTACACCTTCATCATCTTCCTCATCATCGTCCCAGGTCTCCCACACTGCCTGAGGTGACATTGTTGCGGGAGCTTTCCACAGCTCAAAACTCAATCAGAAATGGTCCATGAGTTGTGGTGCACTGAGTTAGTGGCACCTGGAGCGCTGAGCAAGGGATCAGGTAGATGGTGGGATCCACAACAGGTGTGAGCAACTCTGATAGTCTGGCAGTAAGACTCTTTCCACTCTGGTAGTTGGCATTTGGAGGTGGTCCTGGCGGTGGTGGCGTGGGCCTCCTGCGGCGATGTGACATCCGGGCTGGTCAGGACTCGATTTGATGTGTGAGCCCTGGTGGACCGCAGTTGTGGTCAGAGGCAGCGGACAGCGCAGGGCCACATACACATAGGGTTGATGACCCAAGGCCATCTTCTTAGAGGTTATCCAATATCTCAGCAGAGTCCCTGACTTGAGCTGCACAGAGTTAGTGGCCCAGGATGCACTGCAGCCAGCACAGGCACACCGCCACGGGACGGTGACTTGCGGTGCACTGAGGTAGGGCCGCGCGGACTGAGCGGTTCCTAGTCGATATCGAAGGTGAATGTGGCGGAGGGAAGCGTGGACAGTGGAAGGTGTCCTCCAGGACATGATGCAGAGGGCAGAGGTCATCCGGAAGCAGCAAATGGAGGAATGGAATGCTAGAGCCTCGTTTTCAACACCAATTCGTTATCAGCTACATGGGGATGAAGACAACCCCCAGTCCATAGACTCAGACGCCACCAAAGTACAACCAGAGAGTGTCCTTGAATATCGGAGAACAGACTTAGTAGCACCGAGGCTGAGAGGGGATGCAGTCTGTGAAGAGGCTGGTACAATGATATGAACTCTGCCATTGCTAAATCAAGACTCTGTTCCAAATCTGTGACCTGCTCGAGCACAGTGTGGACCGAGAGCAGGTAGTCCGCGTGGGCCCACACACACTTGTGGTTGGAATGCTATACACAGAATTGGTGGCACCACGTCGAAGGAAGTATAGTGATATAAACTCTACCATAAACATTGTACTCTGCCATAGTGTAATCAAGACTCAGTTCCAAATATGTGCCTTATTAGTCCGCTGTGTATGCCGGTGGAGTACATCAACGAGAAAGGAGTATTACAGGCCTTTGTTGCGGAGGCCATGATGGTCGGAGCAGGCTGCCAGGGTCACGGGCCTCAGGCTTGGAGCTTGCACCGGCACGTGGTCGACCCTCGGCCCGGGGAGCAGGAGGCACACTGGATCGCAGGCAACACTGCTCACGGCGATGGTGTTGGCCTCGTGGCGGAGTGAGAGGTGCCGCCCTGGAAGAGCCATTGGGCAGTTCTAAAGAGAACCACACCCAGAGCTACATGCTTTTTATTCACAACCCTACGCTGGCCTTGCATATGCCGGGCCAGCCCACTCTGCCCACGCTTACGGGGGAACGTAACAAGCTACATTTCCGCAATCTTCCCCACTGGCTGGGTTGACATGGTTGCGTCCACTGTCCACTACACTCCATACACCAGCAGTGCATGTCGACATCGATATGTGTGTGGTCTGCATACTGCAGTCTGGCCATTACATCCACGCCACACTTGGCATTGTGTACCTTCTCATTCAAGGGTCACTTGCCTCCTTCGCACATGCCTGGTCCCCATCTCTCCCCACAATCTGCTATTGTGTGGCTGAGCTGCCATGCCATTGTTGGCTTATGTACATGGCTGGCCCAGGTTCCCGCAGTAAGTTGTGCTGTCGTGTCTGGTGGGTTGGCATGTTTGGCATGTTGTATGTGAGTTTGTAATGTGTGCATTCCCACAGTTGTGAGGTGCATGATTGTGGAGTTGGGGTGTGTGATGTGTTCATTTGGTGCTTGTCAACGAGCAGTGCTTTTCCATGGGTGCCATCCTGGTAGTGCTGGTTGATGATGGACTCTCAGTAGATGTAGGAATCATGCACACTGCCTGGGTAGTTGGCGACGACGATGGTGGAGATTCCCTGGTGGTCCACTATTGCCTGCTTATTGATGGGATGTGTGTGCTTTCTGTTGCGGTTATTGTGTGCAGTGTTGCCAGGGAGCACAAGTAGGACATGTGTGAAGTCAATTGCCCCCTAACACATGTGGGGAGCCAGCTATGGCATAGACTCCTTGCTTGGTCTCCAGCTCTTCCTGTGCAGTGTGGGGGAAGTATAGGTAGTGGGGTACCAAGCTGATGATGTCATCCAAGATCGTTGTGAGGAACTTCGATTGAACTGGCTGTGAGACTCCTCCGACTCTGGTGGTTGAGAGTTGGAAGCTACCAGAGGCCAAAAGGTGCAGCACGGCCAGCAGCTTTGTCGGAGGTGGGATGTTGGTTGTCCACAGTGATGGTACCGTCAGCCTGTGGGCAATGATGTTCAGGATGCGGAGGTTGGTTGTCCTTTTGAGCCTGTAGTGGGCAGTGACATTCTCTGGTGTTGGGTTTCTGAGGTTGGTGCATTTTCTGAAGGTCGCTGTCTTTGTCTGCGCTGCCACTGTGGTGGTTTGGGGGTGGGGAGGTCCAGAGTGGGGGGTTCCTGGGGGAGGTGGCATGGGTGTTGTGGCCCTCTTGGGGCCTGGGCTGCATGATCAGTGGCTCCATGGCATCTGTTGTT
The DNA here is from genome assembly GCF_964261635.1 of Lissotriton helveticus. Taxonomy (NCBI): domain Eukaryota; kingdom Metazoa; phylum Chordata; class Amphibia; order Caudata; family Salamandridae; genus Lissotriton; species Lissotriton helveticus. The sequence continues at coordinate 1,445,873,626 of NC_136067.1, read as the reverse complement.
CTTCAGGTGTGGCTCTGAACTGGGCTCCGTTTTCTGGTACAGGTTGTCGTCTGACTTTACACCAGGTCAGAGCAGGTGTTACTTTCCTGCTGCTAATACGCCTTATCACCTGTTTTGGGTTCTTATTGCCGATCTAGCTGGTCATAAAGAATGTTGCGGAGTGGTGTTTTTGCGGCTTTTAGCACGAGAACGCCTACTCTGCATCTCATTAGCGATAGTTGCTGGGGTCATCTGTGGCGATGATTTTTGTGGCTGCTTTCGCAGGTAAACTGGTGCTATGGGCTGTTTGCACCAGCTTGTGAATGGGGCGATGAACTTATCGCCACTTTGGCTGTGATAAAGTACTGATAACTTGGAGATGCATCCTTGAGAATATGCCCCTGAATCCCTACTCCAAAGCTTTTTGACATCCACCAAAAAGAAAAAAGGAGCAAAAATAGTGGTGCATGTCCTTCCTCAAACAACAAACCTTTGGAAAATTATTGCATTTAACTTATTTAATTTTTCCAACAAGGTAGAAATTCCAAGGGTGTGGTGTGGATGCAGTAAAGATTGCAGACAAAAAGAGTGATGCCTTCCCTCTAAAAATCCAAATGCAAAATGACCAAGGGCAGTACAAAGTAGAGCGAGGAGCCTTCAGGACATGAAGGGAAAGTACCTACTGAATGTACAGTAGTCTGTTTGTCTTTTTGGCACTCTCCTCCTGTAGAAAAATTAGGAAAGGGCATTACACTAAAAAAAATGACACAAGTGGTCAACTCAGGTAAAGATTCAACTTGGAAAAAAGAATAAAAAAACTGCTCTATTTTTCTTAGTTCCCAATACACACTTTCCATCCAGCCATAGTCACAAAATACTGCACAGGACCCACGTTGGGTCCTGAGCCCTGCCCCACCCTGAGTCAACCAATTGAATACCCATGAGAGTGCTACGCAAACAAATGAAGGACGAAATGCTGAATAAATCATACATTAACCCCCAGTCAAGAGATCTGGGTTAAATCCATTGTTCTTTTGCTCACCATGCCACCCCAATTTAGACCCAGCCATATACAAATTAATCTTGACCCTGTGCCTCATGGGAATAGTCCAGCCCGAACTGCCAAGCCCGGTCCTCCCTGGACCGGAAACAAACATCCTGGGTCCGGTTTCTGGGTATTACCCTTCATCTGCCAGGCTAGCTTGAAACCAGTGGCACAGTGACCAAGGGACCCATGTCTGGGCATACCCATTCCACTTATGGTGAAAAGTGCTACGCAAACAAATGATGGATGGAATGCTGAAGAAATTATACGTTCACCCCCAGTCAAGAGAGCTGGGTTAAATCCATTGTTCTTTTGCTCACCATGCCACCCCAGTTTAGACCCAGCCAATGGCAAATCAGTCTTGACCCTGTGCCTCATAAGAACAGTCCAGACCGAACTGCCAAGCCAGGTCCTCCCTGGACCGGAAACAAGCATCCAGGAATCGGTTTCTGGGTAGTACCCTTCATCAGCCAGGATAGCTTAAATCCAGTGGCACAGTGAGCAAGGGACCCACGTCTGGGCATACCCATCCCACTTAGGCCTGGCAGTTCAGGCTGGATTGTTCCCATCGGGCATATGGCTGGGTCCAAACTGGAATGGCATGGTCAGCAAAAAAACGATGGATTTAGGCCCAGATCTGTGTACTAGGGGGAATGTATGACATTGTTATGCATTTTGTCCATCAATTGTTCTTTTCATATTTGTCACCTCAAGTGGGACGGGTATGCCCCGACGTGGTTCCTGTGCTCTCCATGCAAACTGGAGTCAAGCTATCCTGGCTGATGAGGGCTGGAAGCCCGAAACCGGTACTAGGATGCTTGTTTCCAGTCCAAGGAGGACCTGGACTGGCAGTTCGGGCTGGATTGTTCCCATCGGGTGCAGGGTCAAGACTGATTTGCATATGGCTGGGTCCAAACTGGACTGGGATGGTGAGCAAAAAAACAATGGATTTAGGCCCAGATCTCTGTACGGGGAAGAATGTATGGCATTGTTCTGCATTCTCTCCATCAATTGTTATTTTTTCATACCCATCAGAGTGACCATGGAGCCACCCAAGGTTCCTCCACCAACATTTCTCTCCAGCCACAACATCTCACCAGTCTCCCAACTGTGCTATAGTCTAGGCACAGAGTTGGAGATATCTGCTTATGCCAGGAAGGTGAATCTTGGCGTATTTGGTTTGTCCCATATTGCTTGGTGGCATGCAGAAGAGAACTGCAATTCTCATTAGAGTAACATCTGGAGTGTAAGATTTGTGGCCCCAGACATTTTAACCATGCACAGTTTCCAGCTTGTGTCACTTCTTCAAGGTGGTCTTGCTTGAGGAGGCCACCGGTTCTACTTCTCTTGTGGACATCTTGAACCAATTCCTGAACATCTTGCTCCCACTCTTGATTCTTGATACTAGGAGAGGAAAGAGATAACAGTGTTAGTGTTGACTTTGCTCTGCAACTAAATTTGCGTGATGTACTCACTTGTCAAGACAATGCCCCATCACAGGCAGCATACTCACTGTGCCTGCTGCTGAATTCCTGAAAAAGAGGCCAGACAGTCAGTCAATGCAGGTCAGTCCTAATGGAGATATTTGCAAGTGTACATGAAGAATGGGCAGATTTCAACAGTGCATGAGTACTACAGACTATCCTGAAAAGTCTAATAAACTACTTCAAGCAAGTGAACTAGTCTCAGTGAACATAATGCAAACCAAAGAGGGATAAATTGGGGGGAAGGTGAATACATTAATTATCTTAGGTCAGTTACAGTGTTACATCTTCTGGTTAAGTTTGTAGACTACACTGCCTCACCTAACAGTAATAGAAGCAAGAAATTACTATCATTCTCAGCTTTCAAATCACCATGAAATAAGGGGTTATATGATTATAGGGCAGGTCAACATTTAAAAGCTGACAATTACATGATCAGGGACATACCTACTATAAGTGAAGCAGGTGCATGGATTTCTGGGGCCCAGTAGTTTTAGGAATCTCTGCACCAAACTTATAACTAAACCTAACTATCCAGCCAATGGTCAGGCACATAGATATAAGTCTCTCTGTTGGTGTGAACGTCCATGCCCAGTGTTGGAATATTGCTTCAGCGAGATGAGTCATCATGAGATTTGCATCTATCCTGCAAAGACCCAATATCACAAAGGTAACTGCACGTGTGAGTCATGAAATGGAAAGAGCCTGGGAATATTCTGCCAGAAAGGATGAAACCCTCTTTGCCACAAAGTCAAAATTTCTCACTTTATCTAAACTTCTCCATGTAAATCAAATAGTCCATGTTGTCAAATGTGGAGTATAGATTCAACAGATCATGCTATCTGTGTTGGCATAGCACTGTTATATTTCATATCGGTACTAACCCTGGGTGTAGTTTGTGTAGTAGCTCTACACGTAGCTACACGAAGTGCACTACGCACTAAGCGAGCTACGCATAGCTACGCGAACTGCGTAGTGCACTGTGCAAAATGCTGTTCGACCTGATTACACAATGCCAGATGCTTGTCCGCACTGTGCAATCAGTGCAAACCGCATCTTGCACAGTGAAAGCAGTCGTTTTCTGCCGCTCAAGTAGATTTCTATTTGAGAGGCAGCTTTCTCAAAGCGGACTGGTAGTTTCTCATCGCGAGCGGTCGCGGGCATACGCAACCACTCGCAATGAGAAACCTGACCTCCCTGCGTTGATAATCTCGCCGGGAGGTTTATTTTCCGCGCTCGCGATCCGCAACTTGATGTTGCTGATCGCGAACGAGGAAAAAGTCTTGCGAGCATGTCATTTTGCTCGCCCGCGGTCACCAACTTGACATTGAGGACAGCGAGCAAGCAAAAAATTAACGCTACGCGTGTTTGCACAGTGCTACGTGCACTTCGCGTAGTGCGAAATAGGGCAAACTTCGCAAACTACGCGAGCGTAGCGTAGTACTTCACCCAGGGTTAATCGATACCCTGATATTGGTCTAGGGAACATCGTACACTTTCCCTACATCATCTCCCCGTCATTTCATATGAACGAGCCTTATAAGGACACAACTCCAAATAAGGACAGACTGCCTTGTATGGACACAACGCCTTATAAGGACTATAGCCTTTATTGGACTCAACCGTTCACCTATTTCCATGCCGAGGGTGGGTTTTTCCTAATCGATTTTGCTAAGACGTCATCCATAGCACATATGAATAATTTATTAGTACACTCTCTAGGAGGTCCACTTCACCTCTCCCATCGACGCACAAGGTTTAATCCCCAACGTCATTTCTCATAATGAACAATGGGGAACATACGCACATAGACTGTATAAATACAGCACCTCTTGCTATCAGTGGTCAGGAGGAATCAGAGACTTCAAGGCTGACACACTGACCAGAGACATAGCGACTTCAGCATGCCATCGCTCCAGCTGACAGTGGTCTAATGATCCCTTGTGGGGTGTCCAGTTCAAGTCCAGGACGAAGTCCCACACTCTCACTATTCAGGTATGGTGGATCGACTAAATCCTAGTGGGATTCTTGGCTCTTAGAGTTAGTCTCTTAGACGTAGGCTCTTTCACACCAACTCACATGCTAGGTTCACTTTGATACGGCTAGACAGGCATCTTAGGAGTACGCACTTTATTTTATAAATGGATTTCATATTCATGTATGTGTTCAAGACTCTTGCAAAATGGTAGAACAATACTATTTTTTCTTATTCACTATATTGCTGGTTCTATATCTCTGCTACTGTGTTACAGCTGTAGCAGTGCACTCATTATACATGAGAAGAACTATGGTACAAAAAATTATTTTGGTAAACACGCTCGACTGTTTCTTCTGTGTATCTCTCTGAGAGCAAAACAAGCATGCACGAGTGACTGGGTGAAAATTTGTATATTGTTTCCACAAGTCTGAGGTTATTATGTTCTGAAGTTGCAAAAACTAATCTCTCTGAGATTCTAGTAGCACTGTGAGCTAGCTAATTCGAAAACATAGGCTGACATATTCGGTGGGGGTGTACAGACTCAGTGTGCCACCAAGCCCACAGTATATGTTATCCGTGAACAGCGTAGTTCCTGCATGATAGGGTACTATCAGAACTACACTACATGGCGCCCAACATGGTCTAACGGCACCCAACGTGTCAAACATGGTTTGCTCAATGTGGTAAATACATGGCGCACATTCTCAACAGTCGAATCTGAGTAGCTCAGTTGTGCTTATTCTCAGAGACCCTACTTATAAAACCCAGAGACGTCTGGAGTAGGTGGGAAAAAACTCCGCCCCAGAGCTGATAGGCAAGATATCCTATGTAGTGGCTGTTGGTTAATCAAGCTTGAAAGGAAATATTCTCAAAATTGTGCATAAAACCTCTGCATAAAACCTTTTTTTAAATTCCTTGGACAGTTATTCCTTGTCTTAAACACGATGTCCGCCGAGACCAGAGAACTAAACCCACTAGAGCAACTACTTCCCGATGACGAGGAGATGCAGATGCAATACATATTGCACCCAAAGAAAGACAAACTCTTACAGTCAAACTACTCAAACATGAGTTATCACCCAGACGAGGTATAGTAATATTTGTTATAGAGGCACCAGAAGATTTCAAAACAGAGGTATTCTACTCATGGGTTATATTCCCAGAAGCAGATGCTGTAACCAAAGCTTTTCATTATTACAAACATGAAGAAGTCCCAGCGGCTTACACTCCGTTTGAGGAGACAGAGATTCTGCTTACTTTCCAGAAACATATTTTCTGGTTCAATGGTGCCCTACCCCACATAAGAACAAGAGCAAGGCTTGGTCCTTTAGGAGGACCAGGAGCAACATGGCCGATATTAGCGAACTATGCACCACATCCAGTCATTGACACAATTCCAGGTGATGAACTATTTGTTCAACTCAAAGAGTTGATAAAACTCTACAGAAACATGACACACTTTGTCTTACGGACACTAGCAGTCCAACCTACAGTAATTACACCTACTGCAGTTCTTACACAGAGCACTAGTACTAAAATTACTCCACAAACATTACACGTGGTAATGGGAAAAGTTCCCACAAAAAGTGAACAAATTCCTTTCTGGTAGCTCAGAAAGCAACCCACTGAGAAGCAGTATTCCCAAATACAACACCATGTGAAAAACACAGATTGTTAACAATCTGTTTGCCCATGGGGATTACACCAAAGTTAGAGGATTGTACCTCTTGGGGTACAGTCTTTGCTGCCATATATACCAGAACTCATGGTATTCCTTCATTAGCAGTAATACCAGATGTATTAAGACAAATACAAAATGACTATGGAGCAGAACCTGCCCTAAACTTAGGGATGAAGTTATTAAATAATTACGACCAGGTATCAGCCATAATACTAGCTAATATTAAAGGGAAAGCAGCATCAGTGGCAATCCGCCAATGCCTAAGGGAGGTTGGCCCGTTAACTCAGGAGGCTGAACTACCCAAAATAATTGAAACTGCGTATGGAGAATTAGGTAGAGATAGTTTGTGGGAAGCGCTTTAAAACCTCAACTACAGGGCAGTCCCGAAAAGGACACTTCTAAGCTGACACCTACTTCTTCTAAAAAGAAATGGGATAATAAAAAAGAAAACTCTAAAGACAAGAGATCTCAATCCCGAGGTAGGTCTCCTACACAGGAGCCCTCTGAAAAGATGTATAACCTTAGGAATAGGGATAACATTAGGAAACCTGACAGGTATCAGGATACTGATACACGTTCCTCTCGTTGCTTTCAGGGCTCGAAGAAAAGCTCTGAAAGGGAAGGACGGTCAGAGAATAGAGAGGCGCGCACACAGTCCAGAGACAAGCAGCACGCTCAAGACTTTACTTCAAAAAACAGAGGATAAGCAAAATCCAAAACCTCAATTTAAGAAAAGGAAAGTTGCTGGTCTGAAAATCAGACATGCCCAGAATTCTGAGGACACAACTTCTGAATGAGGAATGGGCTGTGACGATGCTAGACAGTGCGGCAGACGTAGCAATAGCTCACCTGAACCTGAAGGAACTTCTGCTGACAGCGGAGTTGAATGATTACATCACAGTGGAAACACCAGACACCAGGGTGTGCGTCCCACATAAGTTATATGAAATAGCACTTCGGTTCGAGGGGGACAAGCCCCTGGTTATGACATCCTGTTAGCAGAACAAGACTGGACGCCTGCATTCATTATGGAGTGCCCCAAGGGAGAAAGTATAATTTTTCCTGCATTTTCCAACTACGTTCCTGTTCACCTTAAACATACATATGCGCAGGAGTGGGCAGTAGCCCAAACTCCGGCATTGTACAAAAATCACGCAGGGTGGGATGAGAACTCAACCTACCAAGTGATCCCGTTAAAAGTTTCACCTAATGCTCAGAGGCAATATCCAATAAAGCAAGAAGCAGTAGAACAAGTCAGGGAGGTTGAATACCAGGGGGTAATTGAAAAATGTACCTCTCCAATGAACAATCCTTTGTTTCCTGTCGCTAAACCCGACAATTCATATCATCTAGTTCTAGATTGCAGACATTTCAACTCATGCACAAAGACATTTGCTGTCCAAAATGCACATAGTGCAGCATTAATGAATAACATTGTGTGCAAAAAATACAAAACCACACTTGATATTTCGAAAGGATTTTTCTGCCAAAATATAGCTCCTGAAAGCAGGTATCTGACCGCATTCAGTGCGTGAGGGTCCCAACTACAGTTCTGCTGTCTAGCACAAGGGTATAAAAACAGCCCGCCCGAAGTATAATTTCATCAAGAGTAACAGAGTTACTTCACAAATTTGATGAAGAAGTGTTGGCATTTGTGGATGATATTTATCTGACAGATGACAACTTAAAGAGGCATTTGACCAGGGTAAGCAGCATTATTATGGGATTTGCAGCAGAAGGCTACAAATTCAACTTAAAAAAATCAAAAATAGCCCACGTCAATGTCCTATTTTTGGGATATGAGCTGTCAAGTGAAGGCAAAAGTCTAGAAGCTAACTTTTTAGAAAAAGTGTGCGCTGCTCCAGCCTCCAAAATCATTGAAAAATGTAAATCAATACAAGGATTCCTAAATTTCTGCAGAAAATACATTTTAGATTACGCACATAGGGTAAAACCTTTCTATGACTTAATAAAACCTGACTTTTCAGCCAGAGATTGGACACAAGAACATACTCATATTCTTTGTTTACTCCAGGAAGACATGATTGCTTCCAAACACTTCCAAACACGGGTAAACGTACGCCACTTAGTGATCCGAATAATCGTGGGTCAATGCGGGGACACTTATTTAACCTTTAATGAAGGAGAAACTGTACGAATCGCTTACAAATCACACATGTACACAAATGAAGAAATGCGTTTCTCTTCAAACGAAAAAATCCTGACAGCAGTTCAGACTGCTGTAGCAAGAGAAAGAGCACTGGCTCAGGGGAAACGCATTATTGTTGTAACTCCAGTACTAGCTTTTGAAACAGTTACGTAGGCCAGCATCCCAAATGCGAAAGCGTTACATCCAAGATGGATACGATGGGCTAATTCTCGTACTGCAGCAGATGTTGAATACAGATTTGATCCAAGTTTAAAAACACGGGCATTCCTGTAATACCAACAAGAATATCCTCTACCAAATGAAATTTTGCCTGTAGATCAGTATGAATATATTATTTATACTGATGGATCAGCGCAACCGGCTATAGAAAGTAAGCATCAATATTTTTCGGCGTGTGCTATCGTTAAAGGTCGCATGCATGACGGCAAGTTCCATCCTAGTTGCACAAAAACACAATCTCAAAGAGACTGCACGGCTCAGTTGGCAGAATTAAAAGCACTTATACTGGCACTTATAAATACGGATCGAGAATTTCCCACACTAATTGTGTGTGTTTCTTTTTACTATGTACAGTCGTACAATGAATAATTACAGCATTGGGAACAAAATGGGTTTAACCCCTTCACTGCGGCGGCTATTCCGCCACAGTGCTAAGGGGGCGGGCGGAAGAGCGGCGGGCGCATGCTGGTGACGGAACCGCTCCGTCACCAGCGTCGGTTGCGCTGTGCTTATGACGGAGCGGTTCCGTCATGGCACGCCCCGCTCAATGGAACGCTCAGCGCAGGCGCGGAATACGCGCCGTGCAGGCGTGCCGAGCGGGCCATGACGGAACCGCTCCGTCATCAGCACAGCGCGACCGCGGCTGATGACGGAGCGGTTCCGTCATCAGCAGGGGAGGGGTTAAAGATGCAAAAGGTGGCACAATTAAACACAAAATGTTCTGGGAACAGGTAGCGGAATTGAAATCCGAGCTACCGAGGACTCACGTGATCCATACACTGAGTCATCAACATGATGGCGTTTACGTTGAAGGGAATTCATTGGCTGATGAAACCACAAAGGTGGCTGTTCGCATTGCTTCCGTATCTAAGCTGACTCGTTCAAAAACGAGAATAGACGGAGAAATAATGATAGCTGTCATCGCATCAACCAAAGGCAGCACAGCAGTACCTAAAACATTTCCACTCAAATACTACTACAAGTTAGATGCAAAAAACTTTCCATACGCTCAGATTCCTGGAGTGGGGGATAGAGTAATACCAAATATGGATCGTAGGCAAGGTTTAATATTAGCTGCACACTAGGGTTTGAGCTCTGCGCACACAGGTGTTACAGCGACTATTTCTTTACTGAAACAGCGCTATTGGTGGCCAGGGTTAACTAAGCAAACTAAAGACTATGTCTTGAAATGCGACATCTGAAAGCAGATGAAAGGCTCCACCGTTGCACGCCCGGCACAGATGCCATTACTGAAGTCAAACAAACCATTTGCATGTATGTACTTGTACCACTGTGGCCCCTTAAAAACGGATGGGGCTTCCAGGTATATCATGGTAGCAGTGGATGCATGCTCAAGATTCCTATGGGTATGACCTCAGGGTTCTGCTGACACTTGAACTGTTATAAAAGATTTGCGAGTCTTTATCGGTACATACACAGTTAGCACATTACACTCTGATCGTGGCCCTGAGTTTAGCTCTCGGGCTTACAAAGAGGCCATGGAAGTAATGGGTGTGGCATTGTGGTTCTCATCTCTGTACCATCCCGAGGGAATATGGTTGTTGATAGAAAAAAACGGAACTTAAAGCAATCTTTAACAGCTAGGGTATTAGGCTACAACGGTAGTTGGGTCACACACCTTTATGGGGTACAGAGGGCATTAAACCACCAGCCAAGAATCTCTGTAGGGAGACTCACTCCATATGAGGTCCTCTTTGGGACACAAATGTGGGTACCTGATCTTGATTGTGAAGGCACAGTGACAGATGAAAAATCATTTGATATCCATGATAGTTTGGCTGTTTTACATGATCTAAATGAATGCAGGACAAAAGAAAGCAATGCCCATCTAAAGCAGACCGCCACTGAGGCAGTCAAGTTAGTCACGGCAAGACCTGTCTGGATCCCAAAAGTTGGGGATCTGGTCAGATAGAAAATTAAGGATAAAAAGGAATTTGACCTTCTTACAGAAAACCTGTACCAGTCCTTGCAGTACACGGAACAAGAACTCTGCTACTCCCGTCTCTTGCCAGAAAAAAGGAGAAAAGATTTGTCTCAATCAACTTAATCAAACCACACTATGTGGCCGATACTAAACAGAAGGCCTAACTTTATACACTCCGTATTCGGAAGCATTTTTGGGGTTCTACCTCTGATCCTGCTTGCTATTTCTGGAATCCTGATTGTCATTTACCTGACTTGCAAGGGATGGACCATCCGCCAGTGAGATTGCAAAAGCTCTCCTGGAAAGATATTACCTTGAGCGCATGGTACAACATCTGGGTGCGCCTCGTCTTCGAGAACTAAGTGCTTCTTGGTTCCTGTCATTCAGACCAGCCTATGATAAGAGCATCGTACCCGTGTTCCGATACCTGTTCTGCGGAAGAGAATGCAAGTTAGACATCTGTCTGCTCCACCCTTGGCACCGAGGTATTGAATACAGCACTGGCTGCTTCACCAACAACTGTTGGCAGCACTGAGGAGTTTCATCTATGCACACTTGACATGCTATGCGAGGTACTACAATATTTGTCCCCTACGACAGCAGGCAACGGCAATGTCTCCCAGCCAGGACATATAATCTGAATGTGGCTCACCATGTGCTGAATTACGTTTTTTTCCTTTCCCCTTCTTTTTACTGAAAACAACTTTTTTCAAAATTGACACTTTCTATACCAAAGCATGGCCTTCTCAGTACGCTTACAGTAGTTCAACTCGTGTGATCGAACTCATTTAGAACTGTGATTTGCGGAACTTTACTACAAATGTCACACTTTCACAAAGAACATTAATTTCCTCATTTTTAAACTGTTTTTAAAGGAAATGTTAATGTTTTTAGAAACATTTTAAATGACTGCTTGATCATTTTATGCACTGACATGTTATAAATGTGTGTCTCAATTGTGTATTATCATTTTTAAGTATAAGGTGGAGTGGGTATTATATTTCATATCAGTACCCTGATATAGGTCTAGAGAACATCGTACACTTTCCCTACATCATCTCTCCTGTTGTAAACGTATCTAGGACCCTATTTCAATATTCCCGATTTATGCCCTTATGTGGTTATATCAAATCATATCCTTATAAAGGCATCAGACTCATACCCATATTAAGTCATACCAATGCAGTCCAAATACGGCAAGGCTACTCCCATAGACTCCTAGAAAGTACAACGCGTTCTTAAACAAACCAAGCCTCCAGCAGCCCGGGAATTCCCCCTGCTTCTGTATTGATTTGTCCAAGAACTCCTGGAGTCCTGAAAGAACTGCGAGTTCTTAGTGACTTCTTATGTCCAACCTTACGTCAAACTCGGCACCTTCCAGGTATAAATATACCAGCATCTGCTTTAGCGAGCACACGGTGGTTTGGAGCAGATCGGCACCTGGCGCACCGAGAGAGACGCTGTCTTTTCTCCTGCCGAGAAATCCAGTTCCAGTGTTTCCCTGTCACCCTCGCGGGCTACTGGGAGATCGAGTCCTGAGAGAGAGATACAAGACCTCCTTCATTCTATAACCAAGGTATGGAGCTGATTAGACCCTTAGAGAAATCTTGATTCAGCTTCTTGGCAAAAACTATCTTAACTCAAAGTACATCTCACTTACTCCTTCCCACGTACTAGGCTTAGGTTAGGTACACCGGGGTAGGCGTATTTTAGAAGCACCAGTTGAGTACGTTTAGTCAACTTTTATCATTGTATGTATTTTATCCGTTTTAAGTATCTTATGGCTTAGAAACCATATAAATGCTTTTACAGTATTATTTCATAATACTCCTTTTACTGTATGCACTTTACTTTATGACAAGTATTGCAATTGTGGTAATTCACTTCTCTTGCATGAGAAAGAAGACTGCTCAATAAATAACCACTTTTATTGAAAACGCCGTCTCTCTATTTCTCTGCACTCCTGGTGAAACTAAGCATGCACGATTGACTAAGTGAAATAGCCATCTATTGTTTCCACGACTCTGGAGATATACTCTTTATTCTTGGGGGAGCAAAGTTGTCATGTTTATGCGGTTTTCTGAAACTAATCCCTTCTTGTCTATTCAGGAAAGTTAACACCTTCTTGTTTACTCTAGAAGGTTTCTAGTGACCTCTGAGCTAGCTGGCATTCAAAATTAAGTCTAACATATTCAGTAGAGACCTAGTCGACCTCAGTCCTACGTCTAAACTATCGTTTATGTTATTCCAATGTGCAGAGCCTATTGGGAATATAGGAATTACACTACACCCCATCACTTCATATGAACGAGCCTTATAAGGACATTACTCCAAATAAGGACAGACTGCCTTGTATGGACACAACGCCTTATAAGGACTATAGCCTTTTATGGACTTAACTTTCACCTAGTTCCATGCCGAGAGTGGAGTTTTCCCAATCAATATTTCTAAGAGGTCATCCTTAGCACATATGAATAATTTATGATTACACTCTCCAGGAGGTCCATTTCGCCTCTCGCATCGACACACAAGGTTTAATCGCCAACGTCATCCTCATACTGAACAATGGGGAACATACACACATAGACTGTATAAATACAGCACCACTTGCTATCAGTAGTCTGGAGAGAACCGAGACTTCAAGGTCAACACACTGGCCAGAGACGCTGCGGCTCTGGCATGCCATCGCCCCAGCTGACAGTGGCCTGACGATCCCTTGCGGGGTGTCAAACTCAAGTCCCAGACGAAGTCCCACACTCTCACTATTCAGGTATGGGGTTCGACTAAATCCTAGTGGGATTCTTGGCTCTTAGACTTAGGCTCTTTCGCACCTACTCACATGCTAGGTACACTTAGGTACATCTAGACAGGCATCTTAGTAGTACGCCCTTTATTTTATAAATGCATTTCATATTCATGTATGTGTTCATGACCATTGCGAAATGGTAGAACAATACTATTTCTTCTTATTCACTGTACTGCTTGTTCTATATCTCTGCTACTGTGTTACAGTTGTAGCAGCTCACTTATTTTACATGAGAAGAACTACGGTACAATAAATTCTTATTGTAAACACGCTCAACTGTTTCTTCTGTGTATCTATCTGAGAGCAAAACAAGCAAGCACAAGTGACTGGGTGAAAAGTAGTATATTGTTTCCACAAGTCTAAGGTTCTTATTTTCTTAAGTTGTAAAAATGAATCTCTCTGATAACAGGAGATTCTAGTAGCACTGCGAGCTAGCTAATGCGAAAACATAGGCTGACATATTTGGTGGTGGTATACAGACTCACTTTGCCACCAAGCCCACAGTATATGTTATCTGTAAACAGCTTAGGCCCTGCATGAAAAGGTAATATCGGAACTACACTACAGCACCAGATCCTCCTTAAGCAGCCATTACAGTAACAAGGGTGGTTTTAGTGCACTACTATGGACCAAGTTTTTTCAGTACTCTTTGTAGTATCATGTTTAAAATATGTAACTAATGTATTAAATTACATGTTTGTTAGGAAATATTGCACATGTTGATAATAGTTGTATAACACAAATAGAAATGTATGTAAACTACAACAATAGTATATGTGTAATGATAATCAATATAAGTATTTTTTTTTTAGAAATGAGAAATATTCAAAACACCAGTTGTACATATTGAAATAATGTAGAAATACATTCACAAGCAAAGAAACAATCCATACTATAAATTACTATAATATTTGAATATACAAAATATTTTTTTAATATGTTAACAGGTAAATTATATCACATTTGATATCCCCCCCCACCCCCAGAAAATGCCATGCTAGTTAAAGTGTTATATTTGGGGAAGGTCTATTTTACTACTACGTTGGATTTGGAGTGGTTCATAAGCCTCTCTCTCATGTAGAAAGTGACAAGAGAGCCAACTACACACCCATTGCAGCTGAACTACTAAATAATATTTTTCCATATATGGCAAACCAAGGCTTTCACTCAATATTGTGTTGTTAAAAGAGAAAAGCCATACTGAGGGAAGCTAAACATTGCTTTTTTCTGCCGATGCATGACAAACACATTCTCTAGCTTGGATTTCAGAAGTGAAGAACTTAACGGTCCTTCTGACTATTGTTTTAAATATGGCGGGTCCCAGCAAATAAACTTCAAAGCCTGTTTCTCGAAAAGGCTTGATCACTTGCCGCGTTCTACTGTAATATGACAGAAATCTGGGTGATCAAAAAAAGAGGATTCTCGGTATGTCCGTTTAGCCGTCTCAAAAATGGTTGATGCAGAAAGAAAGTGCCAAAAAAGACAAAAATTGCCCTTGGCTGCCTTTGATCTCTACTGCTCTGGATAGGCTAATACCGGGCTATTGGAAACCGATGGACTCTGAGTTCCACCCTGAAAATTCGGGAAAAGCTTTCCTGAGAAGGTCCAGCATAAAAAGGATTGAATATCATCCCTCCCAGGCCTTCCGCAATACCAAGAAAATGGAGATTTTTCCTTCTCTGCTGTTTTTCCAAATGTTCTAGCTTCCACAGGACATCAGTCAGTAGGGCATCATGTGACTTAGCTTGCTCTGTCACAGTTACCAAATCAGTTTCCACAACTGTGGTCCTTTCCTCAATGCAGTTGAGCCGCTCACCAGTCTCAGAACAAGCCTTTAAAATCTTCCTGACAGCGCCTTCCACCTTTTTTGTTGCCTGCCTAGCTATTTTGCCATCTGCAGAGGTCTCAGCGCGATTTGCTTTAATAGACTCCAAATCAAGACCAAAGCGGGATTTAAGGCTGCAACTCCCACAGTCTACGGTGCTGATAGAGCCATCTCTGCCGGTTGCAGTCAGTGCTTCTGGCGTCCCGAGTATCTTTATATGAGAGTAGTCCCATTTTAGCTGATCGGCGATTGTGTGTCCCTACTTTTTTGGGAGTGTGTGTTGCCTTTGGAGCCCTTTCGATGCTTTTGGCGTTTAAAGGCTGTCTCAAGTGCTTCTAGTGAACAGGAGCCAGATACTGAGGAGCTTCCCCCGGCCTGAGCCGTCCATGAGGGAGAAGAATTTATCAGCTCCATCAGCTGTAAGGTCCACAGCAGCAGCCAATCTGGGTAGCATGCGTAGCCTTTCACTCTTTTCCACGGATCACCGGAAAGGTCTCTGTAGTGTTACTAGCCACTTCTCCCCGTTTGCCAAACACCATTTGTGAGGGCTGCCCAATACCATTGAAGGTGATACCTCTATATTCACCACCTCAGGGCCCTCTAGCAGCACCAGGAATCCCCCACACAAGTCATCAGCAGCTGGGCCAGCGCCCAGTCCCGTCTTGTTGATTTCAAGCTTTTTAGCACTCTACTGGGGGGCAGGGCCCCCCACTGTGTTTTTAACTATAAAAACTCAGTGATTGCTGCATGAGGTGGAAGGTGGAATTATTTGCTTTGGCCAGAAATCCCTTCCTCAGGAGAAACCCAGATTTTTTAGGCACGATCTGAGAACGGTCTGGCAAATTCCTCCTTCACTCATCACCCACTTTTTCCGGCCGATTTTTCTTAGAGCGAGAGTCATTCGGCTTACGTGCACTATTACCAGTAGGATCTAGGGGAGATGCCTGTCTTGATCCCGGTGCCAGTGCAGCTGACCATGATGAGCAGGATGGCACGTCTCCTTTCTCCTTTGGATGTTTGGCAGCCTTGGGGTCCATAATATGAACAGCACACAGCAAGATAAGAGTCCAAACCGTGAGAAGAAATTGAACCGGAGACTCTTCTGGCAAGGCCCGCACACCTGCTCAGCGCGATGCAACACATCCGGGTCAGACGTTCCAGGATCCCGACCAACACGCTGGTACAGCCACTTGAGGCGACCACAATGCGAGAAGATCCCAGCTCCACAACCATGCCGCGCCAGGTGTCACAACAGGCACCAAGCCGATCCGGACGGCAACACCAGGGCAGGACGGCACCTCATCGATCAATACGGTAAGATGACAGGAGGAGAAGAGCCAGAGGTGGGAGCACAGCCACAGTACTCCTACTCGGTCGTCATCTTTTTTTCTCTGTCACTTTATCTTGCTGGTGTGGAGGGGTGCAGAGGAGAGGCTTGGGGGTGGGGGCTCATGGTGTCCGATACCAGTCTCCATCACACAGACCCGTGTGGGTCTGGCTGCTTCCAGGGGTGGAGGGAAGGAGGGGGGTGCAGGCTAGGGCAAGAGGTCTTTGTGGGGGGAATGATATTGGCTGATATGGTATTGAAAATGCAGAAAGATTTTCTAAGTTTAATTGTTTAGTTGTTTACATGAAAGGAAAGGAGGCGGTTTTATCATAAACACAGCCAAATTAATATTTGTTCAAGTTCTGAAAGGTAAGACTTTTTGAGATTAGTTTTGGTTAAACCTGTCGGTGGAGCTTGTGCCTGTCACTTGTTAAACTTTGGTTGGCAATATTTGTGGTCCGGACATTATCTGTGAGGGATGTCTAAGCTCCAAATTGCTACCATTAACATCCGCGGGCCAAATTATAAAGTTTAAAGGAGACTGGTTCAAGAGGATCCTACTTTTTTAAGAGCAGATGTGTACTGCCTGCAGGAGACCCATATCGCCTGGAGTGATAGTGCTTTGTTAAACTCCTTAGGGCTGAAAGTAGCATTTCACACAACCCAGGCCACCAGACCAAATGGGTTGCCATCCTAGTTAAAGGAAATACTGTCACTTCTGGCAGTAGAGAGGCTCGGAAGATGGGTAATAACGGAGTGTAAACCTGGAAGGAGCTCCTTAACACTATGCTCCATATATGCCCCAGTCATTGATGACCCTAGCCTGTTCAACTTCTTAGCAATTGAATCACCATCTTGGCCTGCTCTTTATATAGTTTGTGGGGACTTTAATCTAAATGGGTCTAGAGGGGCTCCTGGGGGCAGCGAGGCATGCTGTGCTGGGTGCAAACCACAATTATCTAGATCTTTCAGGAATTTTTTGAATGACATTGGCTTAATCGATGTCTGGCCTTGCCTGAAAGCGCCCGAGCCTGGATTCACTTTATTTCAATTTATGATTCAGCCACCCACAGTAAATATGCCCGGTTGGATTATTTTCTGGTTTCAGCAGTTATGGTTAGGGGGGCTCAGGTTGAACTCTTTCCAAAATTAATGTCCAATCACATCCCAATTGACTTGCAACTCCCTCTTGATGGATTAAGAAGTGTTTCCAGAAGATTTAGCTTTGAGAGGGCTCTTCTGTAGAACCCAGAATACGTAAGCCATATGAGGGCCTGGATTCTGGGGTATTTCGAATTTAACAAAGGCAGCTCCTCTACTGGGATGGTCTGAATGCCTTCAAGGCAGGTGTAAGAGGGGAAATCCTGAGGTTTAGTTAGTATAGCCAAACAGAAGCTGGGCCAGGTTTAGATTAAAGAACTATATCAAACACTTAGGGCCATATGTAGGTAGCTGAATACCCGTCGGTAACGGCCGAAATTCGGCAAATTTGCCGTTACTGACCGGTATTCAGGCCATCGAGATGTAGGCTGTCAAAAAGTAAGGATTCGGTAAATATGAATCGGTAAATACCGACTCATCATTACCGAATTCATATTTACCGAATCAGTAATTACCGAATCCTAATTTACCGAATCGGTAAATATGAAACGAGAAAACAAGAAAAGATATGTAGGTAAAATCTTAAATACCGAATTTCATGAAATTTGCCATTTAAGAGTCGGTAAATAACACCAACTGGAAGCAGGTGGTAATCATCCACATGGTATATAAGCAATCCCAAAATGCAACAGTGTGATCACTATGGCGGCTTTCTATGTCATTCCAAGGCGGCTACGGGTACAGGCAGCAGGAGAGAGGAACTTGAGATGGGAGGAGCGAGTCTACAGACAGCGGATCACATTCTTCCGACTTAGTGAGGCAGAGATCCATGAGAGGTACAGGCTACACCCCCACACCATCCTGGACTTGATAAGGGACCTGCACCCACTCCTGGAGCACCCAACACCAAGGCCGCACGCCATACCACCACATGTGCAGGTGCTCTGTAGCCTACATCTCCTTGCATCTGGCAGTTACCAGGGGGTGATAGCTGCGGTAGGCGGGGTGTCCCAGAGTTGCCTGTCCCGGTTCTTTAGAAAGTTCCTGGATGCCATGATGCAGAGAATACACCACTACTTCAGCTTCCCAAACACACAAGCGGAACTGCAGAAATCCAAGACAGACTTTTACCAAATGGCACAGTTCCCGCACATCATAGGCTGTATTGATGAGACACACATTCCAATATGCCCTTCTGCAGCCACAGAACATCTACAGGAACAGAAAATCCACCCACTCAATAAATGTGCAGGTGATCTGCGATGCTGGCAACATAATTACTGACATTGTGGACAAATTTAATGGGAGCACCCACGACTTGTTCATATTCCAGAACAGGGGGATCTACACACACCTGGCTGCTGGAGAATTTGGGGAAGGATACCTGCTAGGTAAATCACTGTGGCGCACCCTGATAAATACTGCAGCTGAATGTTTTTTTTGTATGTAACTAATGGAACTCTCTTTCCCAACTAGGCAATAGCGCTCATGCTGTACGGTCCTTTGTCCTCACTCCCTACCTGAACCCATCAACCCAGAGTGAGAGATGTTACAATGTAGCACACAGATCAATACGCAACGTTGTGGAGAGCATCTTTGGACTAATGAAAAGCAGGTTCCGCTGCCTCCACAAAAGCGGAGGTGCACGTCAGTACACACCCATCCTCTGCTGTAAAATCATTGCAACCTGTGCTATGCTGCACAACTGTTGTATTCATTGGGATGCAATCTAGCTCATTTAGATTGGGCAAGTATTCTATGTTCTGTATTCTTGTTGGGGGTTCTATGGATGGGCGGTTGGGAGGCATTGAGTAAAGGCACGGGAGCTTCGTGGTTGTGTAAGCTGTTCATCTGCTGTACTTGGATAAACTTAAGGAATTCATCTCACGCACGTTTGTTTGAATTACTTCATGAATTTCTGGCGACAAGGATGGGATACTTCTGAGACAGCAAAGGAATACGAAACAGCGTTCACTTGGCTTCAAGGTATTTTTTTTTTCAATGTATGTTGTGCGGGAAAGCACCAGCGGCTGATTAATTTATTGTGCTTGTAATTAAGCATGGGTGGATTTAGCGAATCTGGCGTACGCGAACTTGCGTATTTACGGATTCGCAATCCGCAAAATCCGCGAACTCTCGCAAACTTGCGGATTTTTTTGTTTTTTGTGTTCGCAAGGGTTCGCGAGGATTTGTGTACAAGTTCGCAATTGCGAACGTACTTGTCGGCTCGCAACGGCCGCGACTATGTTGTTTCTACGTCTGGTTCATCATCACAGGTTCACAGCACCCTCTGTTTCACCACTGCCACCCTCTGGTACACCCATGCCACCCTCTGGTACATCCTCACTCCCACCCTCTGGTTGGTTTATCACTGTAGATTATGGGGGTGAAAAAAAACAAGCACACCTGCCCTGCTTCAACTGCCATGAATTAATTTGGGGTTGATTAATGTGTCAGTGATTTTGAAACTTCCAGTCTGGCTGGCACCTGCTTCCTTCCTTATCTGTAATTTGCTTTCTGTTGCAGTGCAATTTTTTTTTCACAGGACCTTTATGGCCTACTTGTAGCTATTCTATGAGCCTGCTGTTTGGGTCAGAGCAGGGTCATAGAATAGTTGCAAATAGGCAACTGAACTCTAGATGGGCCCCTCAGGAAGCACTAGAGTGAATGGTAACTAATGTTGAGCTTGAACTTTTGCACCTGCTGATTGCTTTCAGTTTAGCAAAAATCGTTTTTCAGCAATTTCGCGCGATTTGCGGGGCGCGAATCCGCGCGAGATCGATTTCGGAAGCCGCGAATTCGTGTGAATACACGATTAGTTTTTTTTGCGGCATGTATGTTCGCGTGATTTTTTGCGTGTTCGCAAGGCGCTTGTAGCGCTACGTTTGCGAAGTTACCCTAGCGATCGTACATGGGCGCGGCCATCTTGTTTGCGTGACGTAATTCCGTTTCCGGCCGCTATGTGTAATCTCGCAAAGTGTGCGGCTCGCTAGTACAATTTCGCGCGTGATCGCGAGGAAAATCTCGCGCGAACTTACCCACGCGGTCGTGAACGGGCGCGGCCATCTTGTTTCTCATTCATTGCTATGGTTCTGGGCATGCTCTCTGTATCCTTTCTTAATCTCTGCCATCCTTTGCTTTTTTGAAGTTTTTTTGATCTATTTTACTTATTATCTATCCCTCTATTTTTCTAGCTCTATATTTTTGTGTTTTCTGCTACTTTTTGTTAATTTTGAACTACTTTTTTAAACGCTTTTCTTTTCTTCTTCCCTGTTCTATTTCTTCTTTCTTATTTTGCTTCCTTTCTGCCCAGACCATGGCAAAGGGAGCCGGGAAGAAGCCCGCAAAGGGGAAGGGTCCTGCACCCCGTGCCCGGCTCCCGTGCGGGCGTTTGAGGGGGGAGACAGTGATAGCTCGGGAGATTTTTAGTGCGGAGGAGGTGGCCGCACCAATATTTCATGTCCAGCGCCGCCTCCCCAAGACCATCATGGGAGGCGGCAAGATCGCAACCGGCTACGGCATCCGGGAGCGCCGGAAGGGGTGGGAGAAGGTGTGCCGGGCCATGTTTAAACTCTCTGGGGTCCGGCGCACCTATAACCAGGCTACCCACCGCTGGACGGATGTCATGGACCGGGAATGCGACTTGCTGGACGTGCTTGGCGTAGAGATCCCCGGGCTTGGTGAGTAGTAGTAGCTATTTCTAGCTATTTCATCACTACTCTGTTTTATCCGGCTCTGTTATTTGCAAATGTTTGTTTTTTACCAAGAGCAATAATGCTGCCGATTACATTGTAGGTAAATTATATTTCAAAATCTTTTATGCATTTCAGGTGCACTGCTCTCCTTCTCAGTAGCCTTGCTACTATGCTTATTTGTTTTGTATTTTGTGTTCATTTCATTGGCCTGAGAAATTATGTATGAGTGTAGTGTAAAGAACTGCGTAATGCTAGACACTAAGTGTCATATTTTCAAATACCGGCGCATCCCTGCAAAGTAGCAGGGATGCGCCAGTAATTGTGCGCCATGCCACCACCACCCATGGGCCCAAAACGTCACAGAAGCCTTACGCATCTGTGCCGTAAAGGCGGCGCATTGCTGGAGTTGCGTGCCAACGATGGCGCAGCTCCAGCAATGCTCTGGGGTGCCCTATCTCCCCAATGCTGCATCAAGCCGTACGTCGGCTTCAAGCAGGCGCAGGGTTTGAGTCACGCGTCATTGTCCTAAAAGTGACTGATTGACATCTTGTAGATTTCCCTCAGCCACTTTTAGGATTCGTTCCTGCGCAGGAACGCCCTCCCTTGCGCCGGAACGCCCCCTGATGGCGCAGGGCTTTACAACGTGATGCATCTCCCATATGCGTCACTTTGTTAATATACGCCGCACCATGGCGCCTCTTTTGTTCTGCCGCTGCGTCACAAAAGTCACGCAACAATGGAGCAAAAGAGCCGCAAGAGGCTTCTAAATCAGCCCCTACAGACTCAAGTCCTGTCCTTCCTTTAGACACATGGCTATAAGAAGAAATAGTGGTGGTGGTCGGTGGATTGATAGTTTGAGTATTCACTGATCTGCAAGCACGATGGACTTTGTCTGTCACTTCACGTGCTGCGGACTGCTGCCTGCCAGGCCTAGGCAAACCTTTTTAGTATTCTGTTTAGTGATTTACATAGGAACTTTCAAAGTCAACGGTCCGCAAATCAAGCAATAGTAATAATGTAGTAGACCACATGAGATCGGTCAATATATCCCGTGGAATAGTTGTCTATTTGCTATTTGCGGCAAAATATTTTGTTATTGTTCTTTTGAAATGTTTGATTTCGTTGACAAATATCATCTATGTTTTCTGGTCTTTCTTTCTTTCATGTTGTACATCAGCTCCCCCCAGGGGCAAGAGGACACAGGAGGAGGAGGAGGGTGCTGTTCAGGATGCAGGCCAGGATCGGGCAGGCGAGGGCTCCTTCGCTGGCCCCAGTAAGTTTTAATTTTAATATAGAGTACCTATTTTTTCCTAGCGTTCCTCATTCGATTTTTTATAAATAGTCTTTGATCTTGTTCTAGACTGTATCTAAATTCTTATCCTGCCTCGGTTATGACTCCCTGTGGTATTACTAGATTATTCTTATTAGTCTGTCTGTGTAGCTAACTAACATTTGGCAATTCCATTGGACTCCCATTCTAGTCAGCAATAGCTCTATGCACTGATTGCAGTCCTCTGGGATTGTCCATAATGTCTTTTCAAGTCTTCTAAATGTTTATGCTTTGACAATTGCCAACAATAAAAAGGTGAATGACCACCAAGAAAGAATAAGATACTACTTTACTTTTGGTTTGGATAGTAGGACAATCCATTCTACTACTGTTGCAGGGACAAATCTGCACAAACAGAACTATGGACACTAAATAATGCATTGCTTAGCTTATCAATTCTAATAGGTGCTGTTAGACTTTCCACATACCTCAGTGATAACAGACTTTGTAGTTGAACCCCCAATCTCCTTACTGACTAGATAGTGTGGCAGAGTCATTTAGCTCCCAAAGTCACCGATGATTGATCCGCAATGATGATTAGATTATCCAACGCAGGACAAGAGTACGGAGTCAGAGTCAAGAAGTGTCAGAGGCACGGACTCATGCTTGCAAAAATTCCAAAACCTTTAGCTCATCCACGCTAGTCTGGAGGACCAAAAACCACAGAGTCTATTTAAGTTTAAAAGCTTTATTAAAAGTAAACACATTTATTAAAATCAACTTTGTCATAAAACTAAACGCTTAACTGAAAATGGAAAATTGCTTAGTGCTGACGATTAATTGGACACATTTCTTGTGGTCGAGCCGAGCTCTCACCTGGCTTGAACTTGATCCTGCTCGTGTTCTTAGAAGTCAAGCTTCTGTTAGGAGAAAAAGTGGTGCGTGTTAAAAATAAAAAGCAATCATTCATCAGTTGTGCCAAAAAGTGCAGCAAGACAACAGCCTTCCCTGGAAAAAGGGACATTTTTAGAGTAGACCGTCACAAATTATTACATTGTATACTGTTTTTTTCACATTTCTTTATTCCTCCTAGACCAAATATTATATAGTAGTGAGTGGTGTATTCTAACATTCTTAAATGTACTTTGTAGGTGGAACATCTAGTGGCGGGGCCAGCGCGGAGGTGGTGGTGTTGGACGAGGGGGACTACTCTGGGGAGGAGGCGGTGCAAGTGCCGGACGTTCCTGTGAGGGTTCACACGGTGGTGGCGGGAAGAGGTAAGCTATATATTCCTTACTTATTGAGATTGAAGACTGCATAGTGTGCTTTCTGCACGGGTGTATTATAAATCAACCAGGTAGTAGCCTCCTCTAAATGTACTTTGACTTAGCTGTGAAGTTTTTGGCGAGAAGAATCCCAATAAGATCTGAGATGAACTTGATGAATGGGATGAACGAAAAGCGAAAGAAGGGTGTAAGTAAGTGTGGAAGGACGAGAAATTTAATGATGGCTGGCAAAGAAGAATGATATGTGTTTGCTTGGTCCCCGAGGTGGCTGGGAAGGAAAGAAAATGGTATGGTGCATGGCTGGGTGAATGATGAAGCAAGGATGGGTGGAAGGAGAACAGCCTGGGTGGGTGAAACAGAAACTGTATGTGTGCATATACTTTGAATGGATGGATGCCTGGATCATGGTATTATCTGACTCTTAGATAGCATATGTGTATCTAGAGAGAGTAGACGGTCACTGGATGAACTAAGTGTTACTTTGAAGAGCATGTAACACCGCACCCGCACGTCCGTTCCAGTGTAGGAAAGGCAAGGAAAAGAAGTTGTAATTTTGTCCAAATACTACCATGAATCGTAGCAGTAGTTTGTATTGCAACTGCAAGCACAGCATATATCCGGTTCTTACGGTGGACACTCCCTACCTCTCTTAATAACTTTAGTTTAGTAGTAGTACGGCATTCATGTGTGGGTGTATCACTGTTCACTCAATAATAAGCAAAGCACCTAAAGTCATCCCATATGTCATCAAATACATCCCATGTGAAGTGATAGATAATCAAATTATTTAGCTTCTTCATTTTCCTTTTCTAGTACTCATTTCATTGCACTGTAGGGTGAAAGCTAAATTAATTAAGTAGTAGCCCTTGTAACAGAGTATTCTCAGTGCCACCCGTAATAGAAAAGGAAGAGCTTCACCACCTGCATGTACTGGACCGGTACAGTAACGCAAGTCTGTCTCACTCATCATGGTGTGCGTCTGTTTTTCTCGGGTGCAAGTTCACTGCGCTGGCATTATGCCGGCTTGCATAAGATAACGTACCAATTTTCCTAAACAAGAGAGAACAAGAAGAATAAGACTGGTGGTGTACTGTCATAGTCGACTGTAATGGAAGTCCATAGTGCTCGTAGAATTAGTTCCTTAAACTCCCACTAATGTTAGAGCAAGGATGAAGAAGTGGGAGGTTAGATAGATACTATCCTCAATAGTTATGTACTGTGCTTTCAATTTGCTACTTGTACTGTGACACAACTTTGTGCTCAATCACTTTGTGTTATTAATCTTAAGGAGCATTGGTTACAGACTATGTCTTTCTTTCTTCATATAGTTGCTCCTTCCAAATCAACTAGACCATCACGGAGGGAGCAGGCTCGAATGGCCCGGCAACGGAGGCTGGATGCCACTGTCGCCGAATATCGGCGGCTGGTGGCCCTGGAGGAGGAGGACACGCAGTCAACCGGTACGACAACAACAACATCCACTGGGACAGCTGCATCCTCCTCCGTGCCCCCACGGGCTGCCAGCCAGCGCAGTGCTCCAGCGGTACGGAGCAGGGCTACGAAAGCCAACCGCCGAGCAGCAAAGACACCAGCTGCCCCCCACAGGAGTTGCAAGGCACGCCAGCGCCGCTTAGGACTCAGAGTGTCCTACCTCGAGCAGGAGGTCCTTAGCTATAAGAACTTGGTGGAGGTCCTCCGCTTCGACCATGCCACCCTCCGCAAGGAGTATGATGCCCTGGCCGCTAAAGTCAACAGCACCTAGTGTCCCTTGCCCCTTTTTTAGAGACTTTTGGGGGGTGGGATTTGGGAGTTGGGTTCTTTTTGGGACTTTTGAAAGACAATCGTTGGGGTTAGGGAGGGTCTTGAGGGAGATTATTTTGTTAGGGCTACATAAATATACTTTGTGAAACTTTATCTGACCATACCTGTTTTTTACTGCTTTTGAGTCTGGTGGGTGGGGGTTTAACAGTAAGTTTGTTTTCCTGAAGAGTCCTAGGACTTTAGTAGTACTACCGTCAATCTCTCGTCTAGTCCTAATAGTCCATTATACTACCTCCCACCAAACGCTTATCTTACCTGTAATTTGTGTTTGAAAGTAGGGCTAGGCCCAGGGCTGGCTCCACGGGAAATGGGGATTAAGGTTGGCAATCCTGGGCGGATGAAATGTCCTCATTGCGGTGGTACTAGTGGTGTGACACAGTGGCAGTTGCATGCCTATGGAAAAAAAGAAAATGAAACCTGGTTTGTCCTTACTGTAGCATTACAACGGTACGATAGAGAATATAGCAGGTGACAGTACACTAGAACAGTGCCACAATGTAGCCTAACAAATGGTAAAGTATTGCAAGTATAACTAGTACTTGCGTTGAATTTCTTTGACATTGGCTACTACTACAAGAAATAGTACTGAAGCAGAGTAAGTCTAGAATATATCCTCGGATTCCTTCACCAGCCTGTTGCTATGACCTTATCCTCCCCAGCAAGTGTGTGGAATTATTGATGTCATTTAGTCACACATCAAGCAAAACCACACAGCCGGGGGAAGAGGGTTAGGGTTTGGAAAATGGATGGGAATGGGGGTTTCTTTTTGGGTAGGTTTTGTTGAGAGAAGAAAAAAAAAGCACAGCATGGACAAACAATAATTGAAGATAAAGAAATCTTTGGGTACAAAGCTAACCACAAATCTTTTAAGTGACATAAAGGAAGTGCATGCCCTACTGCATGCATTGTTACTGAAAAGTAAGTAGTACTAGAATGCGACAGTACAGGGCTGCAGCGTTTTCACTTGCCTATCTCTGCACTCAGAGAAACACTTCTTACATGAAATTAGGTTTAAAAATTAGCCGAAGTAAAACCTATAGAATGGCTGTAGGGATCAATTTAGAAGCAGAGAGAGATCCAAGAAATGCAGTCACACTCATAGAAGAAAACAATGGATACTGTATCTGTATGTTGTTGTAGTTGTCCTGTTGAATTTGGTAAGTAAGTTGCATGCAGCAAACAATTCCTCTTATTAGCGGCACTCCTCCATTCCAGCTGACGCTTCGTCCATCAATGTTGGTGACCAGAAGACACCCTGTCCACTGCCTGCCTGGCGGATGTTGAATTGCGGCTCGTTAATGTGAAGCCTGACTCCATCTTTTTTCCCCATTGCACAGACTGAAACCCGGCCTGGAATTATTGAACGAAAAACAGGAAGTGCTATTACAATACCACTGATAAATAAATATAAGGTATGTACGCTGTGTGGTGCAAAAAGACACACTTTGATTTTCCTAATAGACCGTACAATATTTTTGAAAGTGCGTACTCTGAGTCACCTTTTGAAGGATAAATAAGTATGGCCAAATTAATTTAGCGGATCTTTCCCCTCAAGCTAGGTGTACTGTAAACTGTGTTTTAGAACAAAATTAGACCTTCCCAGCAGTGCTCCCACCCAGACCCTTACTAAAGCCAGTCGCATAAATGTAGAAGACCCCCAATCAGATCTCAAAAAACGAGGCCTAGCAGAAAACTGGTGACAAAACGTACTTTGAAAGTAAAAGTAGGCCCAAATACCCCCTTACCCACCGTGGATTGTATTCAAAACACTTGCAAGCAAGCAAAAGTATCCATAGCCAGCATCGCTCCAAGACTCGAAAACCCCCCCACCCAAACACATGCAATAGAAATACTGCTAAGTGCTAACCCTAACGAGCCCTAAGTTAAGAATAGTGGCAAAGGCTTTCTTTAACTATGCCAAATCCCCCCTTTCCCACCATGGATTTTCTTCAAATGACTTGCAACCAAAATTACACATTCTCACGAGTGCTCTAAGACCCCAGAACTCAGTTGCAAAAATCTAGAACACCCCGAAACACATGCAATCCTGCTGCTAGGGCTAACCCTAACGAACCCTAAGTTACAAAAAGTGCCAAAAGGCTTTTCCTTATGGATTTAGTCCAAACCACTTCTATCCGGTATTAGACCTTCCCAGGAATGCCCCAAGACCCGCCAACCCACCCGCAAAAAAACACAACACCCCCAAACAGCCAAAAAGGAAAATCTCATACTTACAATATTTCTCGGCCTTATGTCCAAACGCGCTGTGCAGCTAGGTCATAACTCCCGTTTTCCACCACGGATTATCTGAAAAGCAAATGCAATCAAGATTAGACTGTCGCAGCAGTGCTCCCAGACCCCAAAACTCACCCACAAACACCCGGAACACCGCCAAAGAGCACCTCAAAGGCAAGCAAGTCAGCAAAAACGGCAAAAAATGTCCGCCTCCGATTTGGTCCAAACCACTTTTATCCGGTATTAGAGCTTCACAGCAATGGCCCCAGAGCCGTCAACCCAGGAGAAAACTAGTAAAAGACCCCCAAACAGCCAAAAAGCTAAAGTACAAAAATGGTCACTTACCGGCATATGCATCAACGTTCGATAATACCTGTCGGTAATACCGAAAATGAACGACTCGCTATTATGAACATGCAAACCGCGATGCATCAAAGTAATCGGTAAAAAATACCGAGTCGTTAATAATCGCTAATAAATAACGATTATACGCCAGCGAGAGTAACAAAAACCGAATCCGGTAATACCGAGTCGCAAATACCGGATCCGGTATTAGCGGATTCGTTATTAACGAAAACGGGAAAAATACGCGACGCTTCGGAAGCAGGCCGATGACATCACAACCAGGAAGTAGGACACCCACGCTGCATTCAGTGTTCGGAGTTGCACAGAGGAGGAGGCAGAGCACAGGAGCTGAGGACCCTGACAGAACCAGTAGCAAGCAGGAAAAAGCAAGCAGGACAAGATGGAGAAGGAGGCCCCCCAGCATGGAAAGGACACACCCCGAAAGCGAAAACGGAAGTTTTCAGATAAGGAGCTGGAAATCTTAATAGAGAGTGTGACCAGCAACCATGACCGACTATTTGGAAAGTTGTCGCTGAAGGTGCCAGAGGCAGAAAAAAGGAAGATGTGGCTGCGCATCAAGGACAAGGTGAATGCCTGCGGAGTCACCCACCGCAGCATCGACGACCTAAAAAAACGCTGGTACGACCTGCGGAAGAGGGCCAAGGAGAAGATAGCGCAGAGGGTCAGGGATGCTGCTGGCACAGGAGGGGGCACATCCAATGTGACGCCTAATACTGACCTGGAGGATCTAGTGGAGGCCACCATAGAACGGCAAGCTGTTGTGGGGGTCACAAGTCTGGACACCTCAGGTGCTGCGGAAGGAGGACAAGGTAAGAAGCATGGCAGCGTAAAGATGCAGCGTGTACTAAGTACCTGCCCAATCCCCCATGCCAGACCCAGTGCACATGTAGCGTTGCCCTAGACACACACCCTCACCACTGTGTTGCACCATGGGAGATGTAGCCAATACATGAATGGGTGCATGCCTGAGCCCAGAGATGAATACAGCAGCCAAGGGTCAAATGTCAGTCACAAAAAGTAATTTATTGTGAGATGCCACAGCTATTGTCACATACTATACCATGATAATAACTATGCACTGTTTCACACACAGATGCATCCCCCATCGATTCAGACGACAGTGGCCGCCTTGTCATCTCGGAGACGCCAGTGTTGTCAGAAGCGGAGTGCTCACAGGGAGCTGAAGTCATGTCCTCCCCTTCACCACCACGGCGGACAACACCTCCACCGTCCTCGTGGTCCAAGCAACCACCACCACCACCACCATCCTCGCGGTCCAAGCAACCACCACCACCACCACCACCATCCTCGCGGTCCAAGACACCACCACCACCAGTGCGGCCCACTCCGCAGAGCCACAGAGCAGATGTTGCCGCCCTGTCCGTGATGGAGTCAGATCAATGTTCATCACACCCAAATGTCGTCACTCCAACCAGCCAAACTGCAGGCCGACATCGCATCAGGCAGAGGGTTGTGCCCCCGGGTCGGGCTGCTGCAAGACCGGTCGATCTGTCCGGAGGGTACGGAGTTGTGGAGACCCGGATGCTGCGTGTCCAGCGCCTGCAGGGGAGACACATGGGTGCCATGAAACTCACCATGACAAAACTTTGCAACAAACTTGGCAACATGACTGACGCAGTGCGTGAGCACACCACTGCCGTATCTGCCGGCAACAAAGACATCAAGCTTTGCCTGCAAGAACTGACACGTGCCATAGTCGCAGGGCAACAGAGTGAGCGCCGGCGTCACAGGCAGATCATGCTGGCAGTGGATACTACTAATAAGGCCATCAATAAGCTGTGCAACAGCACGGCTGTGCTGTCCCGCAGGTCCGTGTCCCTGCAAGTGGAGCTAGGTCATTATTGTGGGGATGTGGCAAAGGCCCTTGAGAGGGTGACCACTGCAGTGGAGCAACTGCAGCCAGGGTCAGCCAGTGTCAGCAGTCTGGGGGCGGAAGAGGGGAGTGAGGCAGCCTCCAGTGTCAGCGGCGTCTCCCTACCGGACACCAGCGCGAGGAGGCGCAGTGGCCGCAGTGCAACTGCCACTGACTCCCATCGTGTAGAACCCGAGGAGTCACAGGACAAGAGACTGGGGGTACGCGGCAACCGGAAGTGAACATGTGGCAAAGTCACACTGTCCTTGGTGAGGTAACCATGGCCAGACCAAAGTGCCGCACGCGTCACCTGTTCTGAGAAGGGACATTCATAGTTTTAATTTAACTGCAGCAGCAGCTTGTTTGTGTTACGTATTTCTGCACCAGTCAGGTGTCCATGCCCATTAAACCTTTGCAAATCTGTTCCTGTTGTCAAGTCACTCTCTTACCTGTCTCAGAAATGATTCAGTGTGATGTATGTCCGCCTCCTTTGCCCTTCAGCTGTGTTGGGCACATGTGCCTGTTGGTGTTGTGGGGGGGGGGTTGCTGGGCACGCAGTTCATCCTCTCCCTCCACCTCTATGTGTATCCCCCTGCGCGTGGCGATGCTGTGCAGGATGGCACACACAGCAATGATCTGGCAGCAGGTCACTGGGTCGTACTGCAAGGCACCTCCAGTCTTGTGCAGTATTCGGAAGCGGCTCTTGAGGATGCCGAATGTTCGCTCAACCACATTCCTAGTGCTGATGTGTGCCCTGTTGTAGCGCTGCTCTTGCGGGGTAGCTGGGTTGAGATAGGGCGTGAGGAGATATTCACGCAGTGCATATGCGCTGTCACCTGCAGGATGGGGAGAGAATGGTAATCAGCATTAATGAAATTATACATGTGGGGATGGAGTGGATGAGGAGTACGATGATGCAGCTACATGTACCTAGTAGGTGTCCCTCTCCGAATTCACCGTTGATCAGGCGCCTGTGGGGGCCACAGTGACGGAAAATGTAGGCGTCGTGTGTGCTCCCGGGGAATTGGGCTACAAGGTCCGTAATGATGAACTTGGCATTGCACACCACCTGCACATTTATGGAATGATATGATTTCCGGTTGCGGTAAATGTATTCGGTGGCTGATGGAGGATAGATGGGGACATGCGTGCAGTCAACACACCCTATGACATGGGGGAATTGTGCCACCTGGTAGAATTCCCGTTTGGTGCGGGTAAGCTGCTGGGGGGTTCTGGGGAAGCTGATGTGGCGATTGATAAATGTCAGCATGGCCTCTAGGAACCGGTGGAAAAAGCGTGATAATGCACTTTGCGACACGCCTCCTGTCTCAGCTATTACCCCCTGGAAGCTTCCAGATGCAAGCAGGTGCAGGCAGCATAGGACCTGCACATGGGCTGGTATGGCGTTGGTCCGACGGGTCTCGTGCTGCAGTAATGGTGCCAGGTCTGCTATTAGGTACATTATCATGGCACGGTTGAGTCTGTACTTGGCGTACACCTGTTCCTCGGTCTGCCCCAGCAAAGTGATGCGCACCCTGAAGATCCTGTCCTGTATCATCCTCCTGCGCTGGGCCTGGGCGTTGATCCTCCACCTCCTAGCAAGCACGTAGAGGGCAGCCATTTTGGTGTACATGTGGGGTTTCCCAGGGCATTTATGAAGGGTTACTGATTGTCAGCACCTGCTGATGGGGTTAGTTTTTTTTTTCTGTCCTTCTGTTAACTTTACCTCCTGATTGTGATTCCCCTTATTTTGCTCATGCTAAATAGCGATTTTGGGGATTTCCGGTATTAGCAACTGTTCATGCATACCATTTCGATTCGTTATTGCCTAATCGGTATTTCCGAAGTAAGCTTTGGGGTTCGGTATTTCCGAATGTCTGTTTAACGAATCGGTAATTTACCGGGGGGGATTTTTGCGGTTCGTTATTTTTTTCCGATTTTTTGTTTGATGCATTGCATTTTATGGTTTTGCGTTCGGTATCGGCCTGTTTTTCCGATTCGCTGTTTTACCGTGAGGTATTTTCGTTGATGCATATGCCCCTTAGTCATTTTCTTGCCAATTTCCAAAATCACTCCGCGCGCGCTCTGCAGCTAGGCCCTAACTCCCCTCTGCCACCATGGATTTGCTTCAAACCTCTTGCAAACTAAAGTATCCATAGCCAGCAGTGCTCCCAGACCCTGAGACCTACCCACAAACACCAGGAAGCCCCCCAAACAGGCCCCCGAAAACGCAACATTGAGCAAAATGTCAGAAATAGCAAAAAAAAATTCTGCATGGATTTAGTCCAAACCACTTCTATCCGGTATTAGACCTTCCCAGGAATGCCCCAAGACCCGCCAACCCACCCGCAAAAAAACACAACACCCCCAAACAGCCAAAAAGGAAAATCTCATACTTACAATATTTCTCGGCCTTCGGTCCAAACGCGCTGTGCAGCTAGGTCATAACTCCCGTTTTCCACCACGGATTTCCTGAAAAGCAAATGCAATCAAGATTAGACTGTCGCAGCAGTGCTCCCAGACCCCAAAACTCACCCACAAATACCTGGAACCCCGCCAAAGAGCACCTCAAAGGCAAGCAAGTCAGCAAAAACGGCAAAAAATCTCCGCCTCCGATTTGGTCCAAACCACGTTTATCCGTTATTAGAGCTTCACAGCAATGGCCCCAGAGCCGTCAACTCACCCGCAAAGAAGTAGAACACCCCCACAACTGCTGAGTCTTTCTTCATTGGGCGTAATCCAGCCGTCTGCTTTGAGGGAAATAGGAGTCTGGAGGAGGAGGATAGAGGAGCATGTTCTTCTGAACTTGTGAACCTGAGGAATGCAGACTGCGGCACCTTCAAATCAATAAGCAAACAAGTGAAGACAGTTCTGCTGATGGGCTTGTTTTTGTGATTAGGTGATTAAAGTTTGAATTAAATTAACTGTGCAAAACAAAGAAAGACAGACACACAGGAATAAAAGTGAATAAGGACGAAAAAGAAAGTTATTGATTCATTGTCTCATTTTCAGATCTCGGTGTCAGGGAATAAGAATAAGAGTTCGTCATCATACTCTGCGAATTCAGGCTGGGTGAGGTCAGTGTCACCGAACAGAGAACAAATCCCCTCATCTACGTTGCTGTCCTCCTCGTCTTCATGCGGCGTGCTTTCTCGTACTTTGTAATCTGGTGGTATGAGGTGCTGATTCATCTTGATCATTGTTAACCTCTCCACATTTTTGGGCGAGAAGCGGCTCCGTTTGGGAGTTACAATGCCACCAGCAGCACTGAAAACACGTTCAGAAGGCACGCTTGCGAGTGGGCAAGACAAGTAGTTTATAACCAGGTTGGAGAGCTGTGGCCACAATTCTCTTTTCCCATGCCAATACGCCAATGGCTCAGCATTAAGATAGACCTCTGTTGAGTCATTCAGATAGTCCTGCACCATCGACTCAAGGTCCTCAACGGTTCCTCCACTTTGCTTACTTTTGCTGTGACCTTTTGAGAACCAAACCCAAGCCAAGTTAGCCAATCCTCTTCAGCAGCCAATGTTACTGTTGTGTCTGGTGCAGATGATCCGGTTGCCGGTGTCTTTAACGGCTGAGAGGTCACTTGTGCTACAGCCACAGGTGCAGAAGTGGATTGTTTTGACTGGGGATGGCCTGCTGATGCTGATGCTGATGTACTGCCTTTTCCTTCAATATCCTGCCGTTCTTTTTCAAACCTCTTGGCTGACCAGGCTAGCCAACGTTTGTACTTTGTAACATCTTCATCAGCAAAAGGAAAGAATGCTTGGCCTGCCAGCGCCTTTTTGTAGCGTGGATCCAGAATAGTAGCACAAATGTAATGCTGTTCTGAGTGGATCATTTTAAGACGTTCATCACCACGTAGGCGCTCTAATAATTTCTCCGCCAAAACCAAAGGCTCTTTGTTTTTCTCATCTTTTTGAAACACAGAAGACACCGCCTTTAGTTGGTGCTCCAGCATGCACAACAATGGGATAGCTTTTCCCAAATTACAGTCCTCCTTGCTGACTGCACGCGTGAAGACCTCAAAAGGACGAAGCATGTCTGTCAGGCTTTTAACTAGGTCCCATTGCGCCGCATCCATCCTCAGGTCCTTCTGAGCTGTACCCTGTTTTAAGAAATAGTGATCGAGTACCGTATACTGCTCATACAGACGCTCAAGCATGTAGAAGGTTGAGTTCCAACGTGTTTCCACCTCCTGGATGAGTGCTTTCACTGGCATTCGACATCATGTAGCAGGCTCCTCAGATGCTTCCGGGCCTTAAAAGAATGGCTGAAATGGTTGCACATTTTTCGGCAGGTGGCCATTACCTCGCACGCTGGACTGTCTTCATCACTCAAGAATTTTTTAACAACCAGGTTTATACAGTGCGCCAAACACGGCACTCTGAAATAGTGACCCAGCTCCATGGCCTTAACTACATTGGCGCCATTATCCGTGGAAACATAACCAATCTGGCGTTTTTTTGGGGACAGCCAGTGAAAGACCTTTGTGTTAAACTCATCCAAAATGTTTTGTGCTGTGTGACGTTTCTCCAAGCCAAACATGGCTAGTGTTGCATGTTTCCGAGCAGCTTTAAAAACTTGGTCCGGGTCAACACCTGCGTTTAGCTTTGCTTTAACCCCTGAAAAAGAGACCCAGTGTGCAGTGATGCACATGTAATCAGCGCCTGCGCCACTGGTCCACATGTCTGTTGTCAGATGTATAGTGTGAACAGCACTCTTCTGCAAAGCTGCCCCAATCACCTCCAGCACATCTTCATGTAGTGCTGGAACCGCAACTCTGGCAAAATAGAACCGGCTAGGAACCTTCCATTTAGGGCAGAGCGCTGCCACTAATTCTAGAAAACCTACAGCTTCTACAAAAGAAAAAGGGATAAGGTCCAGAGCTAGCATTTTAGCCAGCTTAGTGTTATACAGACGCGTCAGTGGGTGGTTGCGTTCATATGGCGCGTCTGAACAAAACATGGTTCTAATGTTGCCCTGGACCAAGCATTTACGGGATGATAATGACTTCTTTGACCCAGTTATGCTCGCTGATTAACTTTTTCGCATTGGTGTCTCACTCGCTCCCACACTCTTAGTGTGCCTCACATGGGGTGTGCTGCTGACAGGGGTACTGGGTGTAAGTGAAGTGTTTGACACGTCTTCTTCCTCCTCGTCATCATCAGATGAAACATCAACGTTTTCTTGACTTCCAATTCGGGCTTCCTTGATCTCCTTTAGGTGCACAAACCATTGGACAGTGTGCTGTCTCCTAAGATGACCTCTCTGGCCTCCGGTACCATAGTTGGTACCAAACTTACCACGACTAACTGCAAGCTTACAAATGCTACAAATGGCGAAATTTTCCCTTTTTTGGCAAACACTAAAGAAGTCCCAAACTGGGGACTTGAATTGTCTGTGGGGGCCGGAGGAGGCGGCGATACTGGAGGTGGTGGTCATGCTGCTAATGCCAGATGAAGTGGAGGATGTGGATTGCCGAACTTTAGTACGTTGTGCACTTTCACCACCACTAATTGAGGTCGAGGTGGATGGAGGTCCCTTCTGGCGAGGAAGAAATACTGAAGCGGTACGAGTTGGTGTACTAGTTAACTCCAATGATTGTGGTGTTTCCACTGCCTCCTCGTCGACAACATCATCATCATCATGCTCAGCAGCTTTTCGGGCTAGGGTCAAAATGTCTGTTTGCTGCATGCCCGCTGGGGCTGCAGTGACCTTTATGATGACTGGGTCGTCGTTGTCAGAGTCTTCATCAGCAGCAGTATCCGCCACTTCTTGTTGAGCCTCATCACACTCCATAACTCTGAGACTTTAGACGAGCTTCCTTTTACGCTTAACTACCTTTGTCAGATCATGGTGTGCCTCACTCTCAGACGGCAGTGGTGCTGGTTCCCAATTTTGATCCATATCATCAGAAGGAGGTGTGCTTGAAGAAGATGTAGACACCACCCTTGATCTCTTCCTTGCTAGGGGTGTGGAAGACAATGAATGATCATCAGGAGGAGTGGCTTCCTCAAATGATACCTCGCCTTGATTGTCGATTTCCTGATGTGCCCCTACTTCGGGAGGAACAACTATTGTGGGCACTTGTGACCCTCCATGCACCTCTGCTTGCGCATCTCCTTGCGCTGCCTCTCCTTCAACATGTACTTGGGCTTGTACTTGCACATGTGGTTTTTGTTGCGGCTGTGGTTATTCAACACTCGTCAGATGAGTTACAACAACCTGTGTTGATTGAGGGACATTGCTGCTACTTTCTTGCGATGAGCCAACATCACTGGTCGATGGTGATTGAACAACTAGACTAAGTGCCTCTGCAGCAGTCAAGGGCTTGGACTTAAGTTGGCGTGGTAGTGGTGGTGGCACTGAGCCCAATGGAGCGGGGGTGCTGCCCCCAGCTTGGTCCCCAGCAGATCCCGCTGCTGCTGCAGGCGTACCTTTTTTTTCCTCCCAAAAAAAGGGGCGGCCGGCACACCAGTCTCCTTGGTAACTTGCTTCTTCTGCTCCTTACTGGCAACTTTCTTGCTAGAGGAGCTACGGGGAACATTTTTTGGGGCCATCTTCTTCAGAGCAGGTCAGAACAGCAGGCCGCAGTTGCACGAGTTGCAGAGTTGTCTGTGTCCAGACGTGTCGTCGCGTGACGTTATGCTGCACACACACACCGCTGCAGGACTTCTTCCTGGCACTGGTGGTTCTCTTGAGTTTTGTGCACCTAAAAGCAATGGAAGACAGAGGAACATCAGTTCAGTTATACACCCCAAAAAATTGAAAAACACAGAAAAATCAGCACAATCCCATGCCATCCATGATGTTTACATTCAAGACACCCCACAGAAAGACTAGGCCCATGCAACACTCACTACCCCTGGGCATAAAGGTTGAAAGCTAGGCAAAATGGTTGCAGACTTTAGAACACTGCCTGCATTCAAAATGGCCCCCTGCCTCCCAGCACATGGCCAGGGCCTGCCTGTAGCAGCACTCAAAATGGCCCCCACCCACATGGCCTGTCCCCATGAACACCCCAAAAAAACGAAAATCACAGAAAAATTAGCACAATCCCAAGCCATCCATGCCCTCCATGATGTTTACATTCAAGACACCCCACAGAAAGATTAGGCCCATGCAACACTCACCACCCCTGGGCAAAGGGCCCCACCAGCAGCCCCAAAAAAACGACAAAAAACACAAAATTCATCACAATCCCAGCCCATCCATGGCCTGAATGGTGTTTAAATTCAAGAAGACACCCCACAGAAAGACTAGGCCCATGCAACACTCACCACCCCTGGGCATAATGATGAAAAGTAGGCAAAATAAGTGCAGGCCTCAGACACTGCCTCTCTTCAAAATGGCCCCTTGCACCCCAAGCACATGTTGCCTGTACCAGCAGCACTCAAGATGGCAACCACCACCAACCACATGAAATCACCACAATCCAATGCCATCTAGGATGTTTACATTAAAGAGAGCGAGACCCCACAAGCAGACTCAGTCCATGCACCACCACCCCTGGGCAAAGGGCCCCACCAGCAGCCCAAAAAAACCGACAAAAACCACAAAAATCAGCACAATCCCAGCCCATCCATGGCCTGAATGGTGTTTAAATTCAAGAACACACCCCACAGAAAGACTAGGCCCATGCAACACTCACCACCCCTGGGCATAATGGATGAAAAGTAGGCAAAATAAGTGCAGGCCTCAGACACTGCCTCTCTTCAAAATGGCCCCTTGCACCCCAAGCACATGTTGCCTGTACCAGCAGCACTCAAGATGGCCACCACCACCAACCACATGGCCAGTCCACATCAACAGTACACCCCAAAAATAAAACGAAAAACACACAAAAATCACCACAATCCAATGCCATCCAGGATGTTTACATTAAAGAGAGTGAGACCCCACAAGCAGACTCAGTCCATGCACCACCACCCCTGGGCAAAGGACCCCACCAGCAGCCCAAAAAAAACGACAAAAACCACAAAAATCAGCACAATCCCAGCCCATCCATGGCCTCAATGGTGTTTAAATTCAAGAAGACACCCCACAGAAAGACTAGGCCAATGCAACACTCACCACCCCTGGGGAAAGGGCCCCACCAGCAGCCCCCAAAAAATGACAAAAAACACAAAATTCATCACAATCCCAGCCCATCCATGGCCTGAATGGTGTTTAAATTCAAGAAGACACCCCACAGAAAGACTAGGCCCATGCAACACTCACCACCCCTGGGCATAATGGATGAAAAGTAGGCAAAATAAGTGCAGGCCTCAGACACTGCCTCTCTTCAAAATGGCCCCTTGCACCCCAAGCACATGTTGCCTGTACCAGCAGCACTCAAGATGGCCACCACCACCAACCACATGGCCAGTCCACATCAACAGTACACCCCAAAAATAAAACGCAAAACACACAAAAATCACCACAATCCAATGCCATCCAGGATGTTTACATTAAAGAGAGTGAGACCCCACAGGCAGACTCAGTCCATGCACCACCACCCCTGGGCAAAGGGCCCCACCAGCAGCCCCAAACAAATGACAAAAACTACAAAATTCAGCACAATCCCAGCCCATCCATGGCCTCAATGATGTTTAAATTCAACAAAACAGTTGTATCATGCACCCATAACCAACCCTGGTCCTACTGGATACTGTGGCTACCCACAATATATTTTATTAAATGTTCTGAAAAAGTTCCAAAATTGTAGTTGCAGCAACTGTAATGCCCCAAACAAACTTACTTGTGAAAGTTGATTTCTAATCCAAAAGTGATCCAAAGAAAGTCAAAAAGGCCTCAAATCCAAATATCCAGCAGCACCCACAAAAAGTAATCCTTCCAGGTCAAGGTCCAAATGAAAGTGACCAGCACATGAAGAAAGCACTGGGAGGAGCCTGCTGGACAGGAACAGGAAGTTGGAGACTGTGGGGCACTTCCTTCCCTCCCCCCCCAAAAATTGACTCCTTGCAAAAAAAAGGGCATGCAAATGTCAACCTGAGGAGTGATTCTGATAAAAATCATCATTTTCTGAAGGTTTATGCTGTTTGCTGGTGGATTTCTTGTGCAGAATTGCAAAATCTCTATTTCGCGAGTGCGAGATTGTTCCTGTCCGCCGCAACTACGTGTTCGCAATTGCGAACTCTCGCGAGGCGTGCTCTGCAAGGTGGCAAGCCGCGATTACGTATTCGCTGGCGCCAAACTCCCGCGGGATCCCGCAGCAAGATCCAAAATGGCGCAGCACTCGCAAAATATGATCGAGAAAAACAACTCGGCAAACGCTGAATGACGGAAAGTGAACGCCGTGCACCACGCCGCGCGCCGCAATATTGTATCACCAAGCAAAAAATCCGCCGCGTGCGAATTCACGGATTTTCGGCAAATTCGCGAGAGTTCGCGGATTGGGAATGTGCCGAAAATCCGCAAAATCCGCGAGCGGAACGGATTTTACGCCCATGCTTACTTGTGATTGCACCAGCGGCTGATTGATTTATTGTGCGTGTGATTGCGCCAGCGGCTAACTACGAGCGGAGATATATTTTTGATTTGAAAAAACTGATTGACTTTTACTTAAAGTCATTTTGAAGACGAGTTTTACACAGATACTCGTTACGTTGTCACAGTGTGGCACTTCATCCTGTATTATTTCATTATAACTAATTTTGGTGAAGCTTAAAGGAAAATATAGAAAAGTAACCGTTACTTGTGCTCGAGCGTTGGAATTCTCCGAGCGAGGTCCAAGCGCTGGATTCGTCACAGAGCTGGTGTTGCGCAAGCTCATTGAAGTTGTCGCGCAATGCATTCTGGATCGCGCTGAGCTTTCGGGGAAATTGACGTCATCGCGTACGCAAGGCGGCCATCTTGGAATTATTTATCGGCATTTATCAGCATTGTGAAGTGTTTTGCACACTTTTTAT
Source organism: Lissotriton helveticus (assembly GCF_964261635.1). NCBI lineage: Eukaryota > Metazoa > Chordata > Amphibia > Caudata > Salamandridae > Lissotriton > Lissotriton helveticus. The sequence goes on along the minus strand of NC_136067.1, from coordinate 1,445,833,600 downwards.
GTCCACAAGTTATTGCGAACTTCTGTGATTCCCACACTTTCAACTCAAAAGGAAATTTATCTCGCATTAATATTATTTTATTTCGAGACATTTATTTGTTGTAAAATTATTTAGGAAATAATTTCTTTTTTGTTAGCATTTATACAATTTACCTGATTACAGTGATGTATACATCTATATTTGTTTAACCACTCTTATTTTCAGGAAGTTAATACAATTTGTCATTTATTTCATTTATTTCACTTTATACAATTTATTTAAGATGTCTTCTATTTTAGCGCCTCCACATTTTTTACCGGTTGCAGGAGAACCAAAAATTGAATGGGAGTTATGATACCCCATGTTTTGGGCATATGTGGAAGTATTGGAGGAAGATGGTTGTTCTCAAAAAAGGAAACTAGATCTTTTGAGGCATTGTTTAGGTGGACAGGGAATAAAGGAATTTACGAATTTGCCCCCAATTGAAGGATCGGAGGAGACTGATGTATTTGAAGTTGCTGTAAAACAACTGTCCTTACGTTTTGGTAAGAAAATAAATACCGTAATGGAAAGATTCAAGTTTTACTCACGAGCTCAAAAAGATGATGAGTCTATTGAAAACTATGTCTCAGCATTACGTGCTTTAGCGGGTTCATGCGCTTTTGATACCATCAACTATGAACAAGTTCTACGAGACCAAATCATGATGAAAACTAAGAGTAAAAAGATACAAGAGAGATTATGGTTAGGTACTGAATCCTCTTTGAGCGCTGTGGTTAACATAGCTAAGGGCATTGAACAGTCTGAGAAGTTTGTAAATGAGATTAGAGGTCAATCTCAAAGTCTTTTTTGTGAAAATTCAGGATTCCACTTCTGAAGTGTCTCTGGTTAAGAACCAGTCCTATTTAAAGAAACCTTTGCATTCTTTTAAAAAAGAGGTTGAAGTGAAAGAAAACAAGTGGGCAAAAAAAGAATCTACCCCTCCTGAAAACAAATTTGGTGGGAGACGTAATTTCATAATATGTTATAGGTGTGGTAGTTTTGACCATGTTGGAAGTTTTAGAAATTGTCCGGCATTAAATAAAATTTGTATAAAATGCAAGAGGGTAGGCCATTTTGGGAAAATGTGTAGATCTAGTCAAAAAGTCTATTGCGTAACATCAGGTGAAGAAGGAATGTGTGAACAATTCAATGAATTCAACTGCATTTCTTGTGTTGGATGTAGTGACACCAAGAATGTTCCATCTTGTTTTATATCTATTGATGGTGAAGATATTCAAATGATGGTTGATTCTTGTGCTTGGTACACTATAATTGGGAAAGAAGTGTTTCTGAAATTAAACGGTCACAAAGAATTATTGTCTCCTGATATTAGACCTGGTGGCTATACTGAAAAAAAAATTGATTTGGAAGTTTTTTTTTGGGCAGATTTAAATTTTCAAGGTAGATGAACCAGGGGCAAGGTATATGTTGCTAATAAAGGTGTGTCAATTTTAGGATGGCCTCATCAGAAGGAAATGGGGATGAAGCTTGATCCTAATGCCTCACCATCTGTGTATATTGTGTCTGAGTCCAATGAACAATTTGTTGCTAGTGTTAAGGGAATGTATCCAAAGGTTTTTGAGGAGAGTCTTGGTGAATTTGTTGATTTCAAACATAAAATTATTCTCAAAAGTACTGCTATTCGGTGAGACACAGAGTACGCAATGTACCTCTTGCTTATCGAGATAAATTAAAAAGTATGTTGGCAGAGTTAGTTCAAGGTAAGGTCATCGAACCCATTGAATCTTCACCGTGGGTTTCTCCGGTTGTTCTTTCTCTTAAACCTAACGGGGATCTTCGGTTATGTGTTGATCTCCGCAGTCTTAATAAAGAGATTTGGACTGATAGACATCCTTTACCTAATATACACGAATTAATCTCTACGCTATCTGGGGCTTGTGTTTTTTCATCATTGGATTTGGCTAGTGCCTATCATCAGGTTATGCTGCATGAAGATTCAAAATGTTTAACAGCATTCATAACACCGGAGGGTATGTACCAATTCTTAAGAATGCCTTTTGGTTTAGCTAGCGCAGCATCTGTATTCCAAAGGTTAATGAAGGAAGTTTTGGAAGGTTGTACTGGTGCAATAGCCTGTCAGGACGACATATTAATCTATAGGAAGGATTCCGAGGAACATGATAACAATTTGATGAGGGTTTTGCAAAGTATACAGATTAAAGGGTTGACTCTCAAATATTCAAAATGCAAATTTAGATAAGGGAAGATTGAATATCTTGGGCATGAAATATCTAGCCTGGGCATCAAACCTAAGTTTAACCACGTTAAAAGCATTGCTGAAGCACCCGCTCCAACTAACAAAGAACAGTTATACTCATTTTTGGGACTTACTGAGTTCTACAGCAAATTTATCCAAAATTATGCTTCAAAAGTATTTCATCTTAGATTGTTGTTAAAAAAAAAAGCAAAATTTGACTGGAGTAAAGATCAACAAATTGCGTTTGAAATGCTTAAGAAGGAGATTTGCTCAGCACCATTTTTGAAACCATTTGTGGTTGGACTGGAATGTGTAGTAGCTGTTGATGTGAGTGGGACAGGTTTGGGGGCAGTTTTGATGCAAAGAAGTAACGGAACTGAACATATTATTTCGTAAGCTTCTAGATCATTGTGTGGTGCTGAATGCAATTATTCCACTATAGAGCGGGAATTATTGGCGTGTACTTGGGCTGCACAGCATTTCAGACAATTCTTGTGGGGAACGAAATTTTGTTTAAGGACGGACCACAAGCCATTGATTAACATGTTAGATGCAGGTGGTGGAAGAACTTTAACTGCACGTTTGGCTAGATTGGCTGCGAAGTTGCAAGAATTTCAATGTAGTGTTGAGTATATTCCTGGCCGTATGAATGTTCATGCGGATTGTATGTCTCGGTTGCCTCTACCTTTTGATGTGGATTCTAGTGATTCTGGGGAAGAATGTGTTGATGTTGCATATACTTTTAAAGATGTCAGCGGAATTGGTTTATCTGGAGTCATTTCAGAGGATGATTGGAGAAAAGCCATGGGTGAAGTTAATGTTTTGTCCAGAGTTCTTGAATATTTACGTGTTGGTTCGCCAGAAGAGAGGAGGTTGGATGGTGAGATGAGTTAGTTTTTTAAGGTAAAGGACGAACTTATGTCTTCACAAGATATCGTTACCAGAGGTGACAAAATTGTTCCTCCATATGGTGTTAGAGAGAAGTTAATGATCATTGCTCATGAGGGACATTTAGGCATGTCTTGTACTAAGAGGCGTTTAAGAGAATTTTATTGGTGGCCAAGCATTGACCGGATTGTAGATAAATGGGTTAGAGATTGTGTTCCTTGCTCTAAAAGTGATAAGTCGGTCAAACCTTTGTCTACTTCCACAACTCCTATTGAGTATGTTGATGGACCCTGGAAGAAACTGGGGATTGATATCATTGGCCCTTTGTGTTTGCCTTCTTCTAAAGAAGTTTTTGCTCTGGTTTTAATAGACTACTTTTCTAAATGGCCGGAGGTTAAAGTTGTAGAAAAAATTACTTCTTTGCAGGTAATAGAATTTCTTGATAATGTTTTTTCCCGTGAGGGTTTACCTTCAGAGTTGGTTTCGGATAATGGTACCCAATTTACCAGTAAGGAGATGGTATTGTTTTTGAAGACTTATGGAATTGTGCACAAAAGGGTTTCCAATTATAACCCACAGGCGAATGGTCAGGTTGAGCGTTTCAACAGAGTTATCAAAGAATCCATTCAACTGGCTGTGAAGAGTAATATTGATTGGCGGAAAGCTTTGCGAGCTACTTTGCTTACTTATCGTACTTCTCCGAGTGCGGTTACTGGTTATTCTCCTTTTGAAATGTTGAGAGGTCGGAAGCCTGGGTTGAAACTTCTGCCTTGGTGGTTGAAAGGGAGGTATTCACAGGATGATGGTGTGGATTTTGCTCAAGCTAGAGAACGTGTATGAAATTATCAAGGAAAAATGAATAGGTATAAGTTTGTGCATCAGGGGCAAGATCAGAGAATTCAAATTGGTGATTTGGTTCGAGTAAAATTTGGAGGGACTTACAATAGGAGGGGGTCTAAATGGTCTGATCCTATTGAGGTGATTGAGGTTTTTTCTAGAGCTGTGAGGGTAAAAGATGGTAAAGTTTGGAATTTCAGACGTGTTTCTCTGTTCAGAAATAGGTCTATTGTAGGGAAACCTCAATTGCTTGTAGTGCATTCTAAAAAGGTAATTCATGAGGATTCTCAGAATTTCTTTGATAGTTTTTGTGTTCCTGATCCTATCTCAGATAGTGGTATTGGGCATGGTCAAGTTCCTAGATCCACGTCAGGTGGCCATTTCGGGAATGGTTTTGAGCAAACTCCTTTTCCTGTTGTGGAACAGAATAGTATGATTGGGGAAATGGGAGTTGCTGATAGTACCTCTAAGGATGCAAACAAATTGTTGTGTGAACCTAGAAGGAGTTGTCGTATTAGGAATGTTCCGATAAAAATGAAGGATTTTGTGAAATACTGATGAATCTATTTTTTTTTTTGTTTTGTTTTTTTGTTTTTATAGGGGGGAGGTGTGTTGTATTCATTGGGATGCATTTTAGCTCATTTAGATTGGGCAAGTATTCTATGTTCTGTATTCTTGTTGGGGGTTCTATGGATGGGCGGTTGGGAGGCATTGAGTAAAGGCACGGGAGCTTCGTGGTTGTGTAAGCTGTTCATCTGCTTTACTTGGAATAAACTTAAGGAATTCATCTCACGCACGTTTGTTTGAATTACTTCAACAACCTTGCCACAAAGAGAGGTACAGAAGTTGAAATATCTTATCATGAGGACATTGATGATGGCCTTGAACAGCCAGAGCCCTACGCAGCAGGAGCAGCGCCAGCAACAGATGGGAGACTGAGACGGGCAGAGATCACACGCAACTATTTTTAAGTAAGTAAGGAGACACAGCCAGGCGTTGCATGTGCATGATGTAGTTTAATAACTGGGCACTACGTCAATCAGCAAATGGCACACCATGCCAGTCAAATTGGTGACAACCTTACTTGGTAATCACGGGCTACTTCACCCAAATAATGTTCATGAATGTGTGGGCAGCATTAATGTCTGCGCCCACGCACTACAGTGCTGGATGCCTGCAGCTGGCTTTCCACACTGGCTGTTGATCCAGGGCCCACAGAATAGCGCCTGCTGCTCCTCTGGGTTTCTGGTACAGGTGTGCTATTGCTACTCCTGCTGGTGGTCTCTTCACTCTCCCCCACACCTTGAGGACCAGCGTTGGCTGACTGGGTGGTCAGCAGCAGTTCCATTGTGGATGCCACCTTCCCCATCCCCTGGAGACATCAGTGCAGCAGTGCATAAGCCCTTCCTGCATTGCCACAGAGCGCCTGCATAGCAGGGAAGTGGCTGTTGCCAGACGGTTCACCGCCTTGGTGTGCTGCTGCATGTACTGCCTCTCCCTGCGCCTTCTTGCCCTGTCCTCATCAAGTTTGTCGAAGAGTGCCATCATGGACTGGGACATGTCCCGCATTCCCTCTGCCATTTCCCTCATGCTCTCCACCATGGAGCTGATGCCCCGGTCTATATTGCCCATGTTTTGATTTAAGGCGCTGCACTTTAACCATGGTGGCCTCCAGCCCGCCGAAGACCCCGTCACCCTGCCGAGTTTTGCTGCTCTCCCGGACCCTACGGCGTCTTGCACCTGTGTGCACACCCTCAGAGGTGGACTGCAGCCCAGCATTGGTTGCCTCCAGTGGAGTAGTTGTGGTGTCACCCTCCCTTACGTCGTCAGAGGACGTCTCCATGACATGGAGAGTGGGTACAGCATGCCTGCTGGGCCTTACCACTACTGATGAATTTGAGGCTGGTGAGGCTAACTGTGCTTGTGAGTCCTGCTGTGGTGATTCATTCAGCAGTGGCGATGCTGGCTGTGCTGTTGTGGCCGGCTCTGGTGGTTTAGCTGCCTGTGGTGTTGGTACAGGTGGTGGTTCAGTGCTGTGACCTGCACTTGTGCTGGCATCCTCAGTCCTTCCCTTACGGGGTGCCCTTCCCTCCTTCTCCTGCGCGATGACTCTCCTGTGGACAGACATGGACATTAGCTCAGTGGTGCTGCAACCCTGTGTTTCAGTATTAAATTACATTCCTGTCACACTATCTCAATGTCCTCAACTGATTCTGAATGATGTGTGTGGCATGCCTTGTTGTTTTGTGTGATGACTGTCATTATGGGTGTTTCAATGACTACCTCTCCCATTATGCATTGCTGGAGTATCTCAAAACCTGTACTGGAGTGTGAGTCACACAGCCACATTGGGGAAGGGGGAGGATTGCTGGGCATGCTCCTTACCTTGTTTTGTTGCAGCTCTGGCTGAGCTGTCTGCATCCCCGATCCCAAACACACTCTCAGGCTCCAGGGTCGACTCCACCAGCTGCTCCAGGTCAGTGAGGGCAGGTGCCCTGCTCCTTCCTCCCCCTGTGACACTGGCCTCTTTCTTCTGTGCAGCCAGCTTCTTTTTGGTAATGATCCTGAGATCATACCAGCGTTTTTCTAAGTCATCTATCTCTCGTGGGCTCAGCCCTATGGCGTTCACCTTCGCCTGGATTTCGAGGTAGGTCTTCCATTTCACAGCCTCTGCTACCTGCAGGGACTGTTTCCCAAAAAGCTGGGTGTGGTGTTTGACCACCTCCTCCACGAGCACCTGAAGCTCTCTTGTGCTGAACTTCAACTTTCTTTTTCTGTCTGCTCCTTTCCTCTGTGATTCCTGGGATGCCATCCTGCTGTTCTGCTCAGCTCAGTTCAGCCAGTGGCTCAGTTGCTCACAGCTCTCCAGGAGGTTCTGATTGTTTTCACCTGCATGGGTGTGGCCACTTCCTGGATGTGGGGTGGGGTGGATGCACAGGATTGGTTGGTTCCTCAGTTGCTTGGTTGTGGGGTGGGGTGGATGCACATGATTGGTTGAATCCTCAATTGCTTGTATTTTGAATCTCCGATTCGGTAAATATCAATTCGGTGAATAAAGTTTACCGATTTTTTTCGATTCAGTAAATGTTACAGACTTTTTTCCAACATCTCATTTACCGATTCCGGAATACCGAATCGGTAAAATTCGGTATTTAGGAGTCGGTAAAATAGATTTACCTACATATGGCCCTTAGTATCTTGGAGAGAGACCTTACCCCAGTGCTGAATTTGTTAGCTATAACCAAGGCACACCTTAATGAATCTACAGCTGAGAAGATCGCTGGGAAATTCTTGGCTAAAGATCAAGAGTGCTATGAATATAATGAACGTGTGGGGTGTCTCCGTGAAGTTAGGGCAAGGGTAAAGCATGCCGCTGGGCATATCAATCAGATCAGATGATTTTTATACAGTCTCCCCCTTAGGGTGTCCTCGGGATTTAGAGGCATATGTGGACTCAGGGACTTGTGGTAAAATTACTCAGGAGGAGAGGTGTCTTTTAGGGGCAGATATTTCACAAGAAGTATTTTAAGCAGCACTCATGGATCTCCCATCTGCAAATGCTGTGGGAACTGATTCTATTCCTTTGGAATTTTTTAAAGGTTTTCTATGTAGAACTTCTTCAGGAGATGTTGGGGCTTTTTAAGGAAGTTAGAGATTAGGCATCCCCCCAGAGTCCTGGGGTACTGCAAATGTAGTTTGGCAAGAATCCTACAGCTTTGGGCTCTTATAGGCCAATTACATTACTTAATAGAGATGTTAAGTTCTACTCTTTTGCCAGCCAGTTAGGTAGTGTAGTACAGCGACTAGTGTTGGTCCGGCAGCATTGGTTTATCCCAGGGAGAGCAACCTCGGACACTTGTGACGAGTAATGTAATTCTTTGATGCCACCGAGATCGTTGCCAAACCCATGGGGGTTGTCCTGCTTGACGCCAAGAAGGCGCTCAACAGGGTGTTGTGGAATTACCTCTGGCAAGTTACGAAGGCTAATAGCCTGGGGGGGCCTCTATTTATGCAATATGGGTAATGTATCTTAATCCTATAGCTTGCTTAAAAATAATGCAAAAGCATTGAAACCCTTTCAAGGAGCTGCAGTTCCACTAGTCGTTACTAGGTGTCCCTCACAAGTCAAATGCAAAAGCATTGAAATTTTTACATCAAGCAGCAGTTCAACTAGTCGTTGCTAGGTGTCCCTCAAGTCAAATGCTTTTGCATTTGACGCATGAGTTTTTGTTCAACCTCGTGGAATTCTGCGCAGCAGTACTCTGCCAACTTAGCCCACCTTTCTCAGGAACATGGAAAATTGCCAGGTGCCACCGCAATTTACGTCCTTTGTCAATTAATCTGCATCCCTGATTGACAGTCCTCTAATGTTTGTGGGTCCCTAGACATAGATGAGTTTTTCCGAGTGATGGTCAAAAACTACAACAGTGTGAATCTCAGTTACACAGACAGCTACCGCTCTGTTGCAACCATGACTCAAAGTGATGACCTTTAAAAAGATCAGTGCCTGGAGAACGAAAACAACAAGTAGAGCAGTTGGTAGAAACAAAGTTCAAAACGGCAGTACAATCTCACAATTTAACTCTTTCTAGAGAACATATGTGTTAGAATAGGGGTTTCTGTTTGTCATAGTAGGTACCCGATACAAGCAGGAATCACCACTCTAGTCAGGGTAAGCAAGATAGACACTAAAAGATAACCTGTGCTCACCCATGGGTAGTTTGGCACAGGCCAATGGGGCTTATCTAAAGAGGCAATATGTAAAGTATTTGATCAACACACATACACAGTAACACAATGAAAACTCCCCACAAATGCTCCACATAAGAATGGGGAAATAGATTATATTTTAAGGAGTAGAACGAGACCAAAACAACAAAAATCCAATAAGTAGAACCAGAGTTATGAATTTGTAAAGAATAAATAAAAAACTAACGCTTAGAAGAAAATAGCGCTTAAGGGTTACTGGCGGTCGCGCTGGACCGGGGTAAATACGAAGTTTAGTCCCACCGTGATGGAGGGCAGGCCGGCTTAAGGACTCATGCCGGTCCCACTGAAAAAGTACCTTAGATGGAGCAAGCGTTGACGTTGAAGACTCGATGTGTCGGTTCTGAACCACAGAGTTGATGAAGGCTTTGTCAACGAACCCCTTCACGATGTAGATACTGGGTTATAGTTGAGGCGCACGATCCGTTGTCATTGAGTTGCCAGTCCGTCGAAGTGATATTGTCAATCAGTTCATGCGTTGAAGGTCAATGTGTTGGTTCCGGTCGTTTAGAAGTCATCACTACATCGAGTTTAATAGTTCTGTACAGTAAAAGTTATGTTTTTGGGGTCAGGACTGGATTTTGACCTTTTGGCAGGGCAAAAGACACAGATGACAGTATCCAGGTGTTGTTGCAGGGTTAAAGGAATATTTTAATGGCCCTGAGAAAAAGAACAAGGGGCAAGCCAGCAAGCTCTTGGAGTCACATTGGGTTCAAGTGAGATGGGCCCAAACATGGTCCTCAGTGGGCAGAGATCACCAGGCAGCGGAGGGGCACCGCAGGGCAGAAAAACAGTTCTTGCAGAGCAGCAGTCAAGCAGAGTGGCAATCCTTGTGGCACAGCAATCTTTACTCCTGGCAGAGTTCTTCACAGGTCCAGTTGTGTACTGTCTTGGTAGGGTCAAAGTCCCAGTACTTATACCAAGTTGAGCCTTTAAAGTGGGAGTGACTTCAAAGCAGGCCCTTGATGGTCCCCCTTTCTTCCCAGCCCTGGCACCAGACTATCAGTAGGGGGTAATCAGCTTTTGTATGGGAAACAGGACACTGCCTATTCAGGTATACGTGTCTACTTCCCGCTCTTCCTGCACAGGAAGAGCTATCAGAATGTAGATGAATGCAGATGAGTTCTCTGTCACACCCACCCTTACTGTGTTTGTGACTGTCTAGAGGGACGCACAAAGTGTAGCTGTCACCTACCCCAGATGTGTATTGGAGAGAGGCTTCAGTGCACACAGAGCAGTAAGACCAGAGAAAGACCCACTTTCTAAAAGTGGTATTTATAAAATAGTATTGTTAAACCCAACTTTACCATTGTCATTACTATTCCAAAGATATAAAACATGATTCAGCTACTGCTTTCTGATCAGGAATTACAGGTCAAAAGTGTATTAAGGAATTCCGCCAGCCTATGAGAGGAGTAGGCCTAACAGCAGTGAAAAATGAATGTAGCTGTTTGTCACTACCGGAACATATAAAACTTAAAAGTACATGTCCTACCATGTATTTACAAAGTACCCTGCCACTAGGGCTACCTAGGGCCTACATTAGGAGTGACTTAAGTGTAATAAAAGGGTAGTTTAAGGCTTGGAAAGTAGTTTTAAATGCCAAGGCGAGGTGGCAGTAAACTGTAAACCCAGGCCTTGCAATGGAAGGCCTGAGACAGGTCGGAAAGACTACTTGTGTGGGTGGCACAACTGTTGCTGCAGGTCCAATAGTAGCGTTTGATTTACAGGCCCTGGGTATATGGTATACCACCTTAGAAGGGACTTCCAAGCAAACTAAATATGCAAATTGTGTATATGCCAATTACACACATGTTCAGGGGAGAAGCACATGAACTCTAGCACTGGTCAGTAGTGGTAAAGTGCTCATAGTCCTGAGGCCAACATAAAGATTCAGCAAAAAGAGGAGGTAAGCACGCAAAGCATTAGTGGAAGACCATCCTAAGGAATACAAGTCTAACAATCTGTTTCTGCCTTTAATTGCTCTCCACACATAACACCTTTTTTTCTGTCTCTTACTTGCTGTCACTGTCCTGCGATGTACTAGTGCTTATATGGTTTTATTTTCTTTATTGAATTTTCAACAGGGTAAATGGAAAGGGGGGAAATGAGCATCAGTGTTTCAAAGCTCATTGAATACAGGGCTCTGTGTAGTATGACGTAACAACTCAAACTCCCCCCACCCCTGGACCTGATGACCGAAGGAAGAAGAAAAAAGGAAACAAGAAGCTTGGTTACCCTTTTGTGGGATGATCTTATGTAATGGCTCTTAGGTGGAAGCAAAGTGGACCTCTGACAGTCGCAGCAGCCGTAGGTATTTAGGACAAGTGAGTTCCTGAAATTCCGATGTCAAGAGGGTCAAAAAGGGTCCACATAGTTTAGGAAATGCCTCCCCCTGATGTGACAAAGAAAGAATGATGTGTTCCATCCCTAGAAGGTACCAAATACAGTGTAGCCAGCCTAGATGGCATGAGATCTGCCCTGTACCCCAGTAAGAAAGAATGTTTGGTAAGGCCACTCCCAAGGCCTTGACCCGTTATGACTTAAGAGAAAATGTGAGAGGGTTAGGAAGACCTAATATTAGGTAGGAGGGAAACCTAGGACGTTCTGTGTCAAAGTGAGTATCAATATCTGTGAGCACCTGTGACCAATAGGTCCTGAGTTTCGGGCAATCCCATAAAATGTGTAACAGCATACCTGGGGATCCACATTGACACCAGCATTCCGGGGATTTGGACTGGTTGCATCTATAAAGCCGGTGTGCTGTATGGTACCAGTAGGTGTTGATTTTAGCAGCTGTTTCAATACTGGCAATGTTTTGGGCAGTGTGCCGGGCCCTAAAATAGATGTCTCCCCATTCTTTGGTCATAAGTTCCCTGCCTATTTCTGATTCCCATCTTGTTTGGCATTTTGACCTGGGGACCTGCGCAGGCAGGTGTATCAGGCTGTACAGGTCAGAGGCCATGCGCCTGTCGGATGTCCTTGATAGGAGCCAGCATTCTAAAAGGGTGAGGTGTCATTCTGAGCCCGGGCAAATAGAGTGGTGCAGCACCCAGTTGTGAATTTGGGTGTAATGCCATTGCTCCATACTTTGTAGGGAGGGACTCAACAGAAAGAGTGCCTTCCAGATCAAACAAGGGGCTGACCGACCTGCAGCCTGCCTGCATCCAAGCCTGGAATGTGGGATCCGGGATACCCGGGTGAAAATCTAGATTCTCAACTATGGGGGTTAGAGGTGAAGAAAAGGACGTAAGGTCCTGCAGTGTCTCTATTCAATCCCAGACCGCCAGTGATGCCTTAGTGATGGGGGAAAGATTAGGCGATATGGGCCTTGCTTGTTTAGGGAGGAAGGGAATGCACCATAGAGTCTGACCCACTAGTGCACAGTGCATAAACAACCAGTTATTTTCAGATTCTACATGTGACCATTTCACAAAGACCCTTAGCTTACTGGCTTGAAAGTAGCGATGAACGTCGAGGATTCCCAGCCCCAATGTTCCCTCTAATTTTTTTCCTCTGTGTGCGGCAGTAGAGGGTCTCTGTGCGCTGCAACCATGGCTATGTGCGCCAGGAACCAAACCGCGCGTGTCTGCGGCGCCAAATGGCACTCTCGCCGCTCGGCCCCGCGCTGCGGCCGTGTCTCATTTCTCCTCCCCCCTCCCCACACCAATGCCCTCCGTCTTGTTACTCTCCCCTCGCCACTCTCCCCTATAACAACTATCTTCTCGCATCCCACCTCACCAGTATGCACTCTCACCACTCTCCCCTCTCACCATCACTCTCCCCTCCCTTCTCTTTTTCCCCTCACTCTTCACTCTCCCATCACTTTCCCCTCCCCCTCTATCCCCACTCTACCCTCCCTCTCACCACTCTCCCCTCTCACAACTCTACTCTCTCCTGTCTCCTCTCTCTCCTCTCTCTCTCCCCCCTCTCCCCTCCCCTCTACCATCTCCCACCACTCTCTCCTCTACCCTCTCTCCTCTCTCACCACACTCTCCTACCTTTCTCCCCTCTTTCCTCCCTCTCCCTTCTTTCCCCTCCCCTCTCCCATCTCTCCTCAAGGTACACACGATTGTCAATGAGCACTAACACAGCATCATTTATACCATTTCGGCATTAGTCAACACCACTAGTTTTTCCCTGTTGCTCTCATCTTCATCTCCCCCATGGTTACTCCTTTCCCTGGTCTATCTCCATTGCTCTGCCTTCCACCTCTCATGCCTCTCTCCCAAACTCATCTTCTCCCTTTCTATGCTCAACTCTCTCCCTTTCTATACTCTCAGACTCCCTCTCCTGCTTCTCTCTTGGGCTCCCTGTCCGTACTTCTCGCCCCTGATACACTCTGTCTCCCTCTCCATGCTTCTGTCCCCTGCTGCACTCTCAGGCTCCCTGTCCGTGCATCTCACCCTTGTTTCACTCTTGGGCTCCCTCTCCATGCTTCTCTTCCTTGCTGCACTCTCTACTCCCTCTCTGTGTTTCTCTCCCCTGCTGCACTTTCGTGCTCTCTAGAGATGTGGCCTAACGACCAGAGCTGCCATCTAAGTCACGTAAATAGAAAACATGTTGCATTCCAAATGCTATAGGTGTCACATTCGCGAAAGTTATAACTATTGGCATTGTAAATGGCAAAGCTATCCATTTAGCTATTTTAAAAACCAACACATAAATAAAATATTTGTCATTTACAAGACCAATAGCTCCAACTTTTCTAATGCGAGATCTATTGCATTTCCAATGCTTGTTGTGCCTTTCTGTCCTGTGTCCAACTCGTTTTTGGTGCCCTTCTGCCCCACTCGTTTTTTGTGCCTTTCTGTCCTGTGCCCCACTCGTTTTTTGTGCCTTTATGCCCTGTGTCTCACTCGTTTTTTCTGCCCTTCTGGCCTATGCCCCACTCGTTTTTTTTTTGTGCCTTTCTGTCCTGTGTCTCACTCGTTTTTTGTGCCTTTCTGACCTGTGCATCACTCGTTTTTTGTGCCTTTCTGTCCTGTGCCTCACTCGTTTTTTGTGCCTTTCTGACCTGTGCATCACTCGTTTTTTGTGCCTTCCTGTCCTATGCCTCACTCGTTTTTTGGGCCTTCCTGTCCAGTGCCTCACTCGTTTTTTGTGCCTTCCTGTCCTGTGTGACACGCGTTTTTTGTGTCTGCTGTGGCCTTTTGTTTAAATATTGCTGACAATCAGAGCCCCCTCACGGGCTCCGATTAACAGCAATACTTAAACAGTGAAAGATAGGGCTAGTCTAGACAGAAATATTTCGGTCACCTAAGCGGCAAAGCGGTCAACTTACCATATGTAGCTTGCGTACAATTGCCAATAATAGTCAGTGAATACCGAAAAAAAACAAGTTTTCCTTGTCTGCAGTATGTTATCATTTCTTCCAAGGTACATTCGTGGTCATAATAATAGTCCAGTCAAATATGTATTCTAAGTGTACACGGCGTGTCTTCCAAGCGCCTTGTTTTCATGAACGCACCGACCAATTTGCAGACAATGATTTTTAATTCAAGCGGCGTGGCAGAAGGCAAAACAGAACCTAAAGATTTTGTGCTGACCCGTAATTAAATGTCTCCAAACCCCCATGCATCTCTCGGCGAAAGCAATCACCGGCATTGTGGAGCGAGAATTAGAAAAGGAAAACACCAGAGCGCCCGCGCCCCTGCTGCTAGACACTCAAGCATGGCGAACATACACCTCTCTGGATGGCTAGTTTTCCTTATTAAACAAGCACAGTAGGACTCGCAGTAGGGGCACGCACTAAAACAAGGCTCTCGAGTCATTTCCGTCAGCCAAATTTCCGAGGACAGTAACTTGAAAAGCTTTTAATCTTGTGACAAGGCTTTTTAAGAAGGCTTTCTATCGGCAGTCTGGAGAATACTCAAACCCCTGACAAGCCAATTCTCCTGCTCCCACACTGCCATAATCCCCACAATAACCACCAGTTCCCCCCGCCTCCCGCCTCCCGCCCCCCGCCTCCCGCCTCCCGCCTCCCGCCTCCCGCCTCCCGCCTCTCGCCTCCCGCCTCCCGCTCCTTACCTGCAACTCCTCACGCCCGCACCGCCGCCACCACTGGAAAAGTGCCGCATGTCATGTTCGCGCCACTCGCTTTTTAAAAGCGGCGGGCGGCGCGAATCTCTTGCGACGGCCTGTGTGCGCGCTCCACGCTAGGTGGTGCGCGCTGACGTCAGGGAAGGTGCGCGCGCGCGCGCGCGCGCGGCCTAGAGGGAACAGTGCCCAGCCCCCCCCCTCATCCGGAGATCTATAGCTAAGGTCTCTGCGGATGCGGAGGCGCTTATCTGCCCACACAGATCTATTAAACTCCTGTTGAAGGAAGGGGGCGTCCTGGGCAGGGGAGCAGCCGAGAGCACCTGGAAGAGAAACAGGATCTTGGGAAGGATCATCATTTTAATCGCAGATATCCGCCCTAGTGAGGATGAAGAGAAGAACCACCACCGACGCAGTTCGGATTTGATCTGTTTGGTTCATTTTTGGTAATTGAGGACTACGGTGTCTGCAATAGTGGAGGTTATCTGTAGGCCTAGGTACGTGATGGAAGTCGGAGCCCATTGCATGGGCAGGGTTTGTCGCAAGTTGTTTAGGGTTTGTGTTGATTTGTGTATATTTATCTTAAAGCCTACTGCCGGACCAAATGCCCTCAGCTAAGTCAAGAAGGAAGGCTCCTCCAAGAATGCTATAACGTTGTCAAAGTAACGGCATATGGTATGCAATTCCCCTCCAAATTGGACTCCTTTTATCTTTGGATTTGAGCTGACTTTTTGGGCGATGGGTTCCATATAAAGGGCGAACAGCAAGGGCGACAACGGGCACCCCTGCCCAGTACACCTGCTGATATGGAAAGCGGGCGGATGAGCACCATTGGCACAGACTACAGCTGTGGGGTGGGTGTAGCTACTAAGGATCCACTTTTGTAGTGATCTCCCAGACAGAAGTGCACCAGAGTTACTGCCAAGTAGGGCCAATGGACCTTATTGAATTAATTCTCGGCATCAACTGCGAAAAGCATTCTTTCTTGGGAGCACCTTTGAGATTTATCAATAATGTGCAATATCCGCCTAGTGTTGATGCTGCACTCCTGTTGGGGCACACATCTAGCCTGATCGGGATCAATGAGGCCCGGGAGGGGAGGACTAAGCCGGGCCGCGAGAATACCAGCAAAGAGCTTGAGGTCGATATTCAAAAGGGAGATGGGTCGGTATGAAGAGCAATGGGTCTTCTCCTTTCCTGGCTATTGCCTCTTGGAACATTGAGGAGGGGAGCTGGGCTACATTCCCTATCGCATTCAAAAGCCTAGTAAGAATGGGGGTAAGACTATGGTAAATGGCCCGGAGCCTTGGATAACTTTTGGCGGGCTATACTAGAAGTAACTTCTTTGATACGGATCTGTTGATCCAGTTCAGACACTTGCTGGGACATCAGGGAGGCAGTAGCGACCTCTTTAAGGTATTCAGGAATTGCGTCTGAGTGGGCGCCCTGAGCTGCGTAGAGAGTCTGGTAATATTCACAGAAGGACTCCACTATGTGCACATCATCCATCCGTTCCTCTTCCTCCTTGTCCAGAACCTTTCAGACCCCTGTCTCCTGACGTTGGGCCCTAAGTCAATTCGCCAGGAGGTGACCCGAGCAGTCGCCTCCCATAAAAAAACGGTGCCAGAGTTTAAGTGTGGCATACTCTGCCCTATCCACGTCCAGTCCTGACAATTGGGCTCGGGCTAATTCTAGCTGCCTCCTAATCCTAGGAGCCCATGTTCTCTTGTGTATATGCTCCAGTTCCACCACTTGGCGGGAAATGCTCTCCCTTTTTACACGGCAGATTCTATTATCTGTGGCAGCTATTCCTATGAATTCCCCCTGACAAGTGTTTTTAGAGCATCCCACAACAGGGAGATTGAAACCTCAGGGGTGTCATTCTTCTCCAAATAATTTTTGATTGTCTCAGTGATCTGGTCTATAATCTCTGGGCATTGGAGTATGGTGTCCCAAAGTCTCCAAGTTCTGTGGTATGGGCTAGGGGCCGGTACTGTGAGTGTCACTGTTGCTGCGGCATGATCCGATAGGGAGCGCTGATCAATCTCTATCCACTGGACTACCAAAGCCACTTTGGAGTTCCTAAGAAATAATCAAGTATGGCATATGTTTTATTGGCATAGGATTAATAGGTAAAATCTCGAGAGTCAGGGTGTGACATTCTCCAAAGGTCTGCTAGGCCCACGTCTCCTAACCAGGTCCGTCCCGCTAAAGAAAAGGTCCCTGCCTGCCCATGGCATTGCACCGATCTACCTGAGTCAGCGTTGAATACCAGATTCAGATCTCCCCCCATAGGCACCAGCCTATCCCGTATGCACATAGTCTCTATCACTGCTTTGCGGAGGAAGGATTCCTGTCCCTCATTGGGGAAGAATATTGTTCCCACTGTGATGGTACTGGACCCAATATGTAGGAAGTATGCTAGGAGCCTGCCTTTAATCTCTGCCTGTTTGGGCCCCACTTTCCCCTGAAATGTCCGGGAGATCAGGATCGCCACATTAGCAGTCTTGGATGGGAGAGAAGAGAAGAATTGATGAGGGAATGCCTTTGAGCGAAGTCTATGTTAATCTTTGGGGAGAAGGTGCATCTCTTGTTACAAACATATGTGTGCCCCAGAGTTTTCTAAGTAGGAAAGGATAGAGCTCTATTTTAGCGACTGGTTGAGGCCTTTGACATTAAGTGTGAGACTCACTAGTTGATTAGTCATGGTGGTTTCCAATAGGGAGCAGCATTTTGTTTAACCCTGAACTTTCCTGACCTAGCCCTGTCTGGTCTGGGGGTACAGACAATCAGAATGCATGTATGACAGCAGAATGAAGTGTACATAAGTGCTGGGTCACCAGGTCCAACAAACCCATGTAACAAAAGGACCTAGAGGCCCAAATAAACAAAAAACATTATTGTCCCATGGAAGAATATTGTCCAGGATGGGTGTCTCCATGGAAAAAAGTTGAAGAGGAGGAATCTCCGTGGCTCCCTTACCTGCGCCCATCGAACCCCGCTAGAATAAGAGGAGAAAGCAAATATGAGGAGGACAACAATAAAAAGGGAGAACAGGTAACAATGTACATTACGCAGTTGTCGGCCCTGCTGAGTCTCCCGCCAGGTTAACTTGAACCGCCTGCCTCTCCCTGGCAACGTTGTCGGTATCCGTGTGCAGACCTGGCCGTGGGGACCGTGAACCTCCCTGGCAGCAAGGGTCCCCTCCACCATCTCGCCTCCTGGGACTGGAACGCTCGGGGGGGGGGGGGTCTTTCAGGTTGAGTAGGCGACATGCTTCATCCAGTGAGTGGAGTTGGTGCAACTTCCCCTGCAATCGAAAAACAATGAGAAATCGGTGTCCCCATGAATAGGGCACCCCCAGTTCTTTAAGGTGCGAGGTAACAGGTCACGAAGGCTCTGCGTTTCTGGAGATTGGACGTTGCCAGATCCTGATACAGAAGATTGAAGGTCACCTTGCAGCATTGCGAAGAGCGCCTCCAGGTATGGGCAAATGACGGGTGCCTCCGCTTGTGTGGTGTCTTTCAGGTTTTCCATGTTCACGGTGGAGGCTGAGTCCCCAGTGTGGGCCCCTGTTTGTCTGAGGAGAAAGCAAATATGAGGAGGACAACAATGAAAAGGGAGAACAGGTAACAATGTAATTACGCAGTCGTCGGCCCTGCTGAGCCTCCCGCCAGGTTAACTTGAACCGCCTGCCTCTCCCTGGCAACGTTGTCGGTATCCATGTGCAGACCTGGCCGAGGCGACCGTGAACCCCCCTGGCAGCAAGGGTCCGCTCCACCACCTCGTCTCCTGGGACTGGAACGCTGGGGGGGTCTTTCAGGTTGAGTAGGCGACATGCTTCATCCAGTGAGTGGAGTTGGTGCAACTTCCCCTGCAATCGAAAAACAATGAGAAATCGGTGTCCCCATGAATAGGGCACCCCCAGTTCTTTAAAGTGCGAGGTAACAGGTCGGAAGGCTCTGTACTTCTGGAGATTGGACGCTGCCAGATCCTGATACAGAAGATTGAAGGTCACCTTGCAGCATTGCGAAGAGCGCCTCCAGGTATGGGCAAATGATGGGTGCCTCCGCTTGTGTTGTGTCTTTCAGGTTTTCCATGTTCAAGGTGGAGGCTGAGTCCCCAGTGTGGGCCCCTGTTTGTTTGAGGAGCACATCTTTTACAGTCCAGTCCCTTTTGTTCTTCCTCAAGGCCATGTCAGGGGGCCAGGAAGTCCATCACCCCCACAGATGTCCGCGCCTGAGCCAATCCCAAAGGCTCAGGCTAGTGGGGGGTGTAACGGCGGCATCAGATTTCAACCTCAGATAGTCCCAGGGCTTCGGGTCAATACAGTCCAAGGCAGGTTCACCTCACACAGAGAGGCCCATGGAGGTGGGACACTCCACTTCCACAGCGGTTACGAGCTAGGGGAACGGGTCTCCACGTTACCAGTCAGAGGCAGGCAATAGAAATTAGAGCCCCAACTGAGCCCCAAATCATGGGGACACATAGGGTGTGGTCCTCCAGAGGGCTCCCTCCAGTTGGGGCCAGGCTAGGTGAGGGCTGGTGTGGTGTTATCTTCAGTGCCAGCTCGACACCCGGGCCAGCCCGGCGCCTTCAAGTGGCCTCATGGCCTTGTGGAGGTGCCCACATTGGTCTCTGCAGGGCCCTGCTTATATTGGAAGATGGCAAAACAGGCAGGGGGCTCACACAGCCGGCACCTCCGAAGCCACCCCCCCCCCCTTCTCCTCACCTCCTTCAGTGACTTCACACAGGAAGTCCTCGTCTTTCCCCCTCCTCAGTCCCAGGCCTGGTTGAAGGCCCTGTAACCCCCAGTATCTCT
This sequence comes from Lissotriton helveticus, assembly GCF_964261635.1. NCBI lineage: Eukaryota > Metazoa > Chordata > Amphibia > Caudata > Salamandridae > Lissotriton > Lissotriton helveticus. The sequence goes on along the minus strand of NC_136067.1, from coordinate 1,445,814,008 downwards.
GGTGAGCCCTGAGGTGAGCCACTCAAACTGTGGGTGGTGGGCAGCAGGTGCCCCACCGCTCGGACTCCGGAGCATGTTCCTCCAGACTTCAATAAGCAGCAACAGCAATGCCGTCAAGGGCACATCTCCCAAACCTCCAATTGCCAGACGCTGTCCGCATAGCCACGCTCAGTTCCCTGGCCTCTCCGCACATGTGGGAGGGCCGCAACAGCTGTCAGGGTGATCCCTTGACTCTGAGGGTCCCTCTGCTTCAAGCGGTAGTTCAACTTCCCTGCTTTGGAGGCAGCTATTGATGGGGCCTGTGGGCAGGGAGAGACGAAAATGCGTACCACCCGTCTGCCATCTTGGCCACGCCCACTAGTGCTTTTAAACACTTATCTTACTTTTAGAAAACCTGGGTAGTATTCATTTTGTAGACCCGAGAAGATTGAAAATCTGAGTCATCTTAAAAGGAACAGAGCCTGTAACTTACAGGCTGCATGCACAACGCGGACATCGCAGCAGCGCATTATTGCAGTGAACTATCTTACAGGCTTTAGGAGCATGAGAGAGATGGCCTCTATAAAGTGATCTTAATTACTTATTCACATATGCGAATCTAATATCATTAGTTCAGCATATGCAGTGACTACAAGACCAGTCATGCAAGAGACCAACTTCACCCCAAGTATGGCTGTCTTTTTCTCCCCTACAGTGGGGCATGGCACACATCTTCCCTGACTTACAAACTGTGGCGCCCTTGCTGTTCATTGTACTCACTCACATACTAAATTCACATTGACACTGGGACATGCAATTATCTCTGGCAAAGTTACATATTGAATTTTCTGGTCCAAAATAGAAGGACAAACGCATTCTGCCTAATATAACAACAACCATGTTTACATGCTCAGCATTTGCGATATTGTGTTGCATATTCACAGGCGTATCACCCCTATTCCTCCAGTCTTCCCCATAATTCTAATACCCCTCCCTATTAATGTTGGTATCCAAGTTAGAGCTCACAACGACGAAGCATTCCACAGTGCAGTGAACCAACGTTTAATGAAAAACACCAGCTTTTAAGCAGAAGTAAACAATAGCATTCTTTCATGTTTTTGTGTCAGTTCCTGGAAAAGAGATTAGCCAAGAGCATTGAACCAAGCCGTGGCATTTTTGAAAGTATCCAAAGTTTTAACTCTATTGATAACACCTAATACCATATTTAATGCAGCCCTTTAACGTGGTTTGGCACATTTACGAGATAACGTTGACGTTCCTGATTTGCTGCGTTGCATTTACTTTTTGGGTGTGTCGAGAGGCCAGCACGACCCCCGCCCTAAACAGAGGGCATTTACACAAAGCATCTGTCCTTCATTTGTATCTCAATGGTGCAGCACCTGCTAACGTTGTGCTCTGGACTTGTTAGTAATAGTAAGCACCCCACCTTAAAATGATTTCTCCAACTATGACCCTGGGACAATCTTTTTAGGACCAATTCTAAATGTAGGCTAATTGTGTGCAGGAGGCTGCAGGTGGTGGGTCCCAGCCACCTTTTCTATGTACTAGTTCCTATTTTTTATATTCAAATTTGGACCAGAATGAGAGAGAGGGAGAAAGGGAACAAAGAGAAATAGAGAAAATATAGTTAAACAACAAGGGAGGGGAAAAGCAGGGGTGATTAAGAACCTGCAAGAGATAGGCAAAGAAATGAGAATGCGTAGGGTAGTAGAAAGAGGCATAAGGCAGATTCATAATTAGGTCGTCTTTGTAATCAGCACCCAGTAATGAAGCTAAATTTTCTTTTCAATTGTAGGTGTGTATCATAATCACGTTTAGTGCGCATCCGCATATAATCACTTGTTGTACTTATGAGAAGTGTTAGAATTTTGGAATGTATTAACATAAATATGTGGTGTATTTTAGGTCATTGATATGGAGGATTTACATATAAAATGAATGTAACAAGTGTGACGCATTAATGAAGAACTCGTGTTGTGCAAGTGACAATTATTAATTTATCACGTGTGACGTCCTTTCATTTAAGTAAATGCATTAATTGAAATTGCATTAATGCTATGTGAATTCCCAAAAGATCATATGGTATTTTCTTGTTAGCTACATTTCGTTGGCCTGAAATGCAAGTCCCTGAAAACTCTCACTTTGGAATTAACAGTTTGAATTTCATGTGAGCTGTGGAGTTTGTTCTTTATCACGTTTTGTGTTGCAGGTGAAGAAGCACTCATTTAGATCTAATAATGTCTTTGGTTTACTAGTCAGGCAAGGAGAGAAGAAGTTACAATAGTGTGGTTGGAGTCAAAAAAGGAAGGTTGTTGTGCTTCAAACTGGAGAAGGCCTGGGAACCAAGGACAAATGGTATCGAGGAAGGTACACCGGCAACATTGTGGAAAATTTCCTTCAGGACTGTACCCAGGGTGGATGGTGTGATCCGAGGTGCATCATGGGAGTGCCACCTGAGAAAATTTGTATGATGGAATTAGGGATAGTGTGTCACTTCTTTTCTTGCCTTCAGAGAGTGAGAGAGCATCCTAGAACAAACTCTGTCTTTCATAGCTTTATGCTACTCGATCTATTGATTGTGCGGATAATTCTTAGGAAGACTCCATGTGCTGACAGCTTTTACTCTTCCTCCTGAAAATGCGTATTTAGGGATGTCACCTTAGTGTTATTGTAGGGATAGATTTAATGCTTTTTACCCAGCAACCCTAGATTCAGGGAAATTTGGACTCATGCTTCCTGATTTTCTGTATCTTATTTCTTGAATTGATTGTGTTGTTCATACTGCACTGTCTAAAGTTGATGGATAAGCAGATTTGCCTTCATGCTGATCCCTCTTTATCTCTAAGCACTTGTGTTGAGGTGTCTCTTTGTGCAGTTCTTTTTGGCTTTGTAACAAATTAACCAACCATAATCAGTTGTCCGTGGGTTATACGGTATTCAAAGGAATTTATGGCTAATTCATTGTTTCCATAACAATTTTACTACCCTTTACACTTTCAAGCTGCGCAAAAGTTGAGGTAGTAACTTGATGAATGGTGCACTGTGCTATCATACTGAGTCAAAGCACTGGCCTTAATAAAGGATGTAAAAGTTCTCATCAGTTTCTCAAATGTATTGCTGGACATCCCTTCTTCTACCCGTTAGCATCCACAGACATTTTAAGGCTTGGGAAAAATGAGCAATGGCCCAGGATCTCCACCTTCCAAAGACGCCCAAGGAAAGTGATCTTTATATTGATCTTAACTTTCTATACTTTCTTATCTCAACTGCTCCCCCTCTCTCTGCCTACCACTACCCCCACTTGTTCTTTCTCTAACCATTGTCATCCTCGGAAGGCTTGAAACACCTGTCAAAACATATTTCAGCTACTTTTGAGTGATACAATCTCTGAAAGTTTAACTATAATTCATTCTGTTTCAAATACTTTATTTCGGTCAACGGCCCTCAAAGTAGCAAGTCAATAATTTATGCAAGGGTGTGGCCATGATGGTTGCATGGATGTGAAGATCCAGTGCCGTTTGCCCACATCTGATGGATTTATACACTCCAACGTGATCAAGCAGCATCCACAGGCAGCACTCCTGAGCCCCCAACACCAGCGGAGCACAGATGTACCTGTAGCGGCTGGCTGTTTAGTCATCCTTCAGGACTCTCGGGGGCACCACGACGACGGGGGCCAGGGCGAACCTGGGATCGTATGCTACTGAGCTTCACTGGGTCCTCCTCCCATGTCCCCATGACCCTCCATCTGCCTGGTGCCCACATTGACTCCCCTGCCTTCCTGCTCAACAGCTTGCAGGACGCGCCATCCTGAAGTTGAGAGCCTTGTGGCCTTAAGGCGCGGATCCCACCGTGTTCCCTGGACCGGAGGTGAGCTTCTCCATGTCCCCTTCATTTGCCTGGTAAGGGGCCCCTCCTGGTCTGGTACCAGGTGGTGCCAAAACATCACCTGCCTCGGCCTAGCCACACTGCTGGGGGCCCAGTGGCCGTATGCGTTTCTAATCCCAGCCTCATTGCTGGGACTGCACCAGAGCACCTGGAGGGCCATTGGGGCAAATCGTGGCTGTTATAGCCCCCTCATCCGCCCTCCACACTTGGTCCCCTGTGGCAGCTGGGGCCCCCGCCCATACCACCGATTGCGGCCACGGTGAGGAAGCAGACATGAGTATGAGGCTTGCTTCCCCTGGGCTCTCTGCATGTGGCCCCTGACTCTGCCCTTTATTATGGCTACTCTGCAGTTGCACTATTGAGTTTCCACCCTGTGCATTTTGGCTGGGCACATTGCCTTGTGGACCCCTTTGGATTTTTGACCCCTGTGGTGGGGGCTTGAATGTTACCTCTTTGTTGGCCTGCTGACCTCTCAGATCATGCCTGCGGTCTACCCCCTCAAAACGCCATTCACTGCCCCTGTGAAGGCTGAGCTGAGGTTGAGCCATTTCCTTCGATGCCACTCCCCTTATTATTATTCTCACATTGCTGGTACCCTCATCCTGAGCACCCCCTCATTCGCATTTTCTGCGCTGGATGACCTCTGGCACTGGCTTTGTTTGCTTCTTCGCTTCTTCCTTTGCCACTACTGCAACTTTGGTGCCACGGGGTGTGTGGACCCCAAGCAGCACAAGCTCACCTTTGACCGCTCCAATGCGACTGGGGGGTCTGACTCCCTCTCTGATGCAGTAGATGGGCATGATGCAACTTAGCTCACCGACCCACAGAGGGGCTTAGCTGCCATCATGGCAGAGTTCTGGTCTTGCTTCATACGCCATCGATGCCCATTTTGAAACTCTATTTGCATGACTAGACCACATGGGTAAATGATTGGAGGGCCATGGTACTCATCGAGATGCGTGGAGGAGTGTATCTCCGGCTTGGAAGATGGTGAGACCTCCTTGAATCAGCGCCCGCAAAACGGAGCTCCTTCTGAAGGCGGTGGCTCTAAATAATTAGGACCTCGAGACACGCTCACGCAGGAACAACATGCACATAGTGAGCATCGCAGAATCCACAGAAATGAGGGGCCCTGACCATTTTGTGGAGAGACTGCTCTGTGAAATCTTTGGCATCCAACATGTCACATTTACATAAGTGGTGGAAACGGCACACAGGTCTGTGGGACCTTGCCCCCCTCCGGGGACTCGCCTGCCCCACTTTGGCTCATGTGCTTAACTACAGTGACCGTGACACGGTACTTTGGCCCGGGAGCAAGGCCCCCTGTAGTATGAGGGCACCACAATTTCAATTCATCCCAACTTTACATGTGCCATCCGGGAGGCGCAGAGGAAATCCAGTGACGCAAAAGCCCTACTACGTAAACACGGACTCAAATATGGCATGCTGTACCCGGCACGGCTCAGGGTAGTTGCAGATGGTAAAAGCCTAATTCTTCAACGCCTTGGCAGAGGTATTTACTTTTTGCAAGCAGGTGGGCTCTACTAAACATTCCTCATCTATCTTATTGCTGGAGTGCTCCTCTCCGAAATCTCTATGCTTCAGCCAGCGCTTACGCTTCCCTACAGGCTAAACTGCCCCTAGACTCATCCATTGATGCTGCTGTTCGATTATATAGTGTCAGCTGACTGCTCCACCTCGTTAGATACCTGTTCTAATCTATATTCAGCTTCAAATGACCCTTCTCAGGAAACCCTATATATGTGAATCCATGTAATCCTCCTCTCTTCAGTATGGGCACGGCGTTACCCACTCCCTCAGGAGTATTCCATGTTGTACTCATTGGGTTTTCTGTTTGTTGTTTGGATATTGCTGGGATTCACTGGCTCTCTATTGCCTAGTTTGGGTGAGGGGTGGCTTATTTTGTTTTCTGTGGATATTACTTCTTGTTTTCTGTTTGTTTCTATAGTACATTGGACAAGACCACTCCTATCTTGAAACACACGACTTGACCTGCATGATCACTCTTTTCATATTGATGGCGGGAGGTGACAGACAGTTACTGGAACTCATGTTTTTTGCAGTAAAATATGTGTGGTCTTACCAATCCGGGAAGGGCAAACAGGTATTGTCTTATCTCTATAGACAAGGTGTCAATGTCACATTTTTACAAGAAATGGACCTCCCTCCCGACTCCTCCCCAACATTTGTGTCATCCTGTGGACCCTACAGATACTTTGCCAGTTATAGTATGTATTCATGTGAGCTTTGCATATTCCTTCAAAAAGAGTCCCCTTCTGCCACCAATCCACAGTTGCAGATGAGAATGGGCATTACCTCCTTGTGACTGGTACCTTGTTAGGGTTGCAGGTCCACCTATTGAATGTCTATGCCCCTAATGTGGACGATACTCTTTTCTCTTCTGATCTGACGGCACGGCTCTGTCAATTCAATGCAGATATTGTTTCCTTGGGTAGTGACATGAATTTAGTCTTTGACCCCTCACTGGACACTACTAGTGTACATTCTGGTGGCAAACCATGCTAGTTGCGTGTCCTCTGGTATAATATTTACACAAATGCTAATAAAGAGTATTTTGCAACACGTGGGGGTACTCCGTGACATCCACAACAATATGTTGTGCATTGAGGTAGAACTCGTCAATATAGACCGGGCCAAATCCCAAAATGTCAATCCTCCATCCCTCTACAGATGCTCTATTCTCCTTGCAGAATTTCAGGTACTAGCTGAGAGAGAAACCGATTATCCAGGTAAATACTCCAGGGCCCCCAGATATGGCGAGTGGGAATGCCCAGGCCTCACTTTAGTCCGTCTCCTGCTGCCCACCTGGGGCCGAAGTGTATCACTGAACTACTCTTTAACGGTGGCATCCATGTTATCGCCAACTAAGATATTCTCCATGAATTTCGTGTCTTATTATACGCATCTCTACACTTTGCAGGTGGATTCTGACAAGACATCACATTCTACTTATTTTGAGGAATTAGCTGTGATCTGACTTACACTGGGGCAGGGCCAATTCCAGAGCACCCTTTACCAGTGATGAGATTTCTCAAGCCATCAACTTCGCTGATGGCTGAAAAGCCCCTGGTCCTGATGACCTCACGGGTGCCTTTTATAGGCATACAAGGGTGTCCTCGTCCCGCACCTGCTGCACATGTATGCCGAGGCAATTTAGGGCTAGGTGTAGTTTGCGAAGTAGCGCTACGCGAGCTACGCATAGCACTACGCGAACTACATAGTACCCCTGTTCGCACTGTGCAAGATGCCGTTTTCAATGATTGCACATTGCGGACAAGCATCCGGCACTGTGTAATCATTGAAAACGGAATCTTGCTGTCGTTTTCTCGAGTAGATTTTTACTCGAGCGGCAGCTTTCTCAACGCGGACTGGTAGTTTCCCTTCGCAAGCGGTTGCGAGCATACGCGACCACTCGCAATGAGAAACCTGACCTCCCTGCGTTGAGAACCTCGCCAGTAGGTTTATTTTCCACGCTGGTGATCGGCAACTTGATGTTGCTGATCGCAAACAAGGAAACAGTCTCGCCGGGATGTATTTTTGCGTGCTCGCTGTCGCCAACTTGACGTTAATGACCGCAAGCAAACAAAAAATGACCGCTGCACTACGCTACGCTACGCGTGTTTGCACTGTGCTACGTGCAGTTCGCGTAGTGCAAAGTATCACAAACTTCACAAACCACGTGAGCGTAGCGTAGTGCTTTGCCCAGGGTTGCAATCAATGCTGAGATCCTCCCGTCTACACTGGGGGAAGCAGTGATCTCCTTACTGCTTAAACATGGCAAGGACCCATGCAATTAGGATGCGACCACACATAATGCGGTTGGAAACTTCCATTTCCATTTCTGAAACTGCATGCAGCACAAGCTCCTATTGAAAAATGTAAGTTTTTGCACATCCCTGCACCGTGTGGCTACGGTGCAGGGCAGTGATGTGAAGAGGGGCACCATAGGTGCACCCCAGGACCAGAACTGGAGGCCGTGGAGGGATGGGGAGCCTGCTAGGGACCCTCAAAGACACTTTCCGACACCAGTTCCATGTCATAAAGGCCGACATGGAACAGCTGTCAGAAAGTGGCATCATAATCCCGATGGTAGAAACGCCATTTGTTGGGCTTATGAGGCCCTTCCGACTGGCTGGCGGATTCCTTCAACTGTCAGAGCCTAGTCGAAGTGCCCGGCTGGTTTAAACTCTGACTGCCATCATTGAAATACGGCGGTCAGAATTAAACCTCCAATAGGCCGTCTGAATCTACAACCATCGGGATACCCAGAAAGCAAAGGTAGCCCCCTCCATTTCTTCTTTAATTTCACTCAGTTGCTTTTCTGATGATGCTCGCATCCTATTCGTCATTTTTACTTCCATAAGGGTCCTCCGCAAAAGGTCCCTCTTCAAGTGACTTCTACTTTTCTCTCATGCTTGCTGCAGGATACCAGCCTTTTTCCTTTTGTGTTTCAATAATAGAATGATCTAGTATCAGAAAGTTCTAACTAAAATATTGTTTGACAGAAATATTTTGTCCACAATATTGTTTACAAAAATATTGCCCCATTGGAGCTAATAGAAAATCTACACCCAATGGGGCACTAGTTTTGTAAGCAGAATTTAGAACATAATGTTTTTATCAGACTATATTTAATCTAATGATTTTCTGATCTACAACCAATAGAGGAGGGTTCACTTAGGCTGGGGTCATAGTCCATTTCCGTGTTTCTATTCGATTTTGATTATGATAGCAATGGTGATACTTTGACTGCATTTAAGATCTGTGAAGACTTTATATTGCATGGAAGAGAGCTGAGTCCTCCTTCCTCCTCCTGCTGTCTCCCTTGATTAAAGTCTTCATCAAATGGACGTGAAGGATGGTTAGACAAATTCCCACTTGTCCATCTGTAGTTTGACCATTAACCCCATCAGCTGGTCCATTGGTCCTGTAGATTCAAGACTCCTTCCATGCTAAGTAGAGTTCAATAGCGAGGCCAGCAGTTTCTTAGTCAACTGTTCTTCCTCACTAGCATCCTCTTCTCTGGGTGATTTGGATACTATTTTAGGAACTGTCAAGTTTTCTCTAATCCATTAGAGATGCAATTTTCCCTTATGATCTACTCCTGAAATTACACATTGTGGGGCTCTCTACCCACAGTTTGATTTCTTGATGGCTTGCCCATTTAGAAGTGCTCTGCATTTTCTCCCTATTGTTTATTTTATCCAATGTTTTAACATGAGCTGGTGCCTCCCCTCAAGCCCCTCAGGTCCTAAATCAGATTTTACCTTATGAGGATTTTCTGGTTCTAAAGTTGCGCCGTTTTAGAATTCTTCTATTTCACTGCTGTTTTCAATTGTTTTAGTAAATCCTTACCATCTTATTAACTCTAATCGGGTGGACCAGGGGCTCCAGTACCAGTGGTAAACTGGAGAGATATTTTGGTTTACCAAACAAGAAGAATGCAACACAGGGGCCAAATTGCCTAATTTGCTAAGATTGGAATATGTACTTTTCTTAGTTTTTTTTTCTTCAGTTTTGTCTCTTATGCTAATGTCCCCCAGCATGCCTAAACTGCACTAACTAAATTAAAATGTGGTTATTTACTTAGTCACCCTCTACCTATTGAGTGGTGAGGTAACTGACCAACAAGAGATGGACATACTCTTCACTTTTTCTTGCCTTTCAGAAAATCCCCCTTGCTTCTTTTATCTGCCCAGATTTAGGTTGTTTCAATGGCTACTCAAGTAACAAGTGGACAGTCTACCGCCACTATTCAGATAGCAGGTTCCTTCCAATACATTCCATAGTCACTATCTTGTTCCTCAGCAATAAAGGCAGTGAACACGCAGTGCACAAGCATTAGGAGCAGCAGAAAAGTGTGAGAACAGATGTAGTCAAGCGCATGGATTCTTACCCCTCTCTCTTCATTTCAATTAAGTGATTTGTGTTGTTAAATAATTTGGTTGAGAAGAGCCAAGATTGTAATATTCTCCAGAATTCAAAGTATTTGCCTATTATTCTTAATCTGGCCAGAACTGAATTCTATTTCTTGGCTAACTGAACGGAGAAGGAATTAGAAACTCCTATAAGTAGAAGACGTTTTGAAGCAAAGGGTAGTCAAGAATGGGGCAAACTGATAGCATATGGTTCTTCATTTATCAGTGGACTTCACGACAAGGATTACTAGATAAATAAATTCCACATTCATCTTTTTTATTTATATATTTTTAATCAGCTATAACTGCTTAATTGATATTAGTACAAAGTGAGTAGTTAAAATGCTCCTCCTTGAAGGGAATTTAGAGTACATCTTAGAACAGTGCTTTCCAAACTGGGGTTCATGAACCACTTGTGGATCACCAATGGACTTCCGGTTGGCTGTGAAAGAGCAATAAAGATGCCTTTACAGTTTGTGTTTATTTTGTCACAATGCTGTGATTCAGAGACTGTGTGCAGAGACAAATGTGAAGCTATGTCTTCTGTCAATTTGCTGCTTATTCTTTTAACATCAGGATTGGTGTTTACTTTCATTTCTCTAACTGCAAAGTGAGGTGAGTTTTTAAAGTGAACTATGACAATCGAGAGAGTGTGAAAGGAAAGACTGTAGGATGTCATTTTGTAAGGCACAACACATTTTAAAACACCTGTACCTTTGCCTACTAAGGATATATTTCAGACCATAAGCAATTAGGAAATACAAATGAAGCACATTGTTTTGTAATTCTGAAGTGTAATGGAAACAAAGATTTTAATAAGATCAAAACAAATAAAGACAATTTTACTGGGTGATGCACAAATCATATTCACCAAAACTCCATATCCACACATTATCATTTGTGTGTTACATACTTTTATCAGTAAAACTGTACATCTCAGAAAATGTTGTGGTCATTTCAATGGAAAATGTGCTGTCTGTGAATGACAGTGCACTATTGCTTTGTTTTCAAATATTTTCTGAATGTGTGCTTCAAAATGCACCACCTGTAAAATACTAAGTTCTTACCACGCTCCTAATGAATACATTTGCTACACATTATGTGAAGCTAGGATTTGTCACAAGCCCTATAACTTCAGTGATGTAACAGTGATGTCAGCACACCCACTCTGCAAATTGCCCTATCACCACTGGCGCAAAGGTGTTAAACTACGTCCCTAAATCCAGTTTTAAACAAACTATTGCAAGAGTTATCAAGCATTACCAGGTAGGATCTATCTATCTATCTATCTATCTATCTATCTTGTGTCACAATGTGATCCCAAACCATGCGAGAGCGCTCCGCAGCGTGTGCTCAGCCTAGGGGTCGGATCCTGACCCAGGGAAATTTTTTCAAACAAAGGAGGCGGCACTATCTATCTATCTATCTATCTATCTATCTATCTATCTATCTATCTATCTATCTATCTATCTATCTATCTATCTATCTATCTATCTATCTATCTGTCTGTCTGTCTGTCTGTCTGTCTGTCTGTCTGTCTGTCTGTCTGTCTGTCTGTCCGACAGCCTGTCTGTCTGTCTCTCTATCTATCTATCTATCTATCTATCTATTTGTCTGTCTATCTACCTATCTATCTATCTGTGTGTGTGCATCTCTCCGTGCATATGGTCAGACCACCGCCAAATTAGCTTCATATTAGGAGTTTGCTCCATTTAAAACTACTATTCATCCGGGGACTATGTCCAGAAATTAGAATTGTATGAATATTAAATCCTTCTATGACACTCTAGCATCTCTATGGAGAATCTGGATGAATTTGAGGTGGCAATATCAGACTGGCAAAAGAAGGCCAGTAATATACATGTCCCAATTCAAAGAAGTAGATCTATACGATGCCATTAGGCGAATAAATGGTTCTCAGAAGATTTAAAGACAGCCAAACTAAAACTGCGCAAGATAGCATGGAAACGGTGAAAACCCTACCTGCCTGAAAATAAGGACATTTTTGTCCAAAGCATTTGAAGATTATAAAAAATCTATTTTTGCAGGCAAAAATAAATAAAATTCAAACAAAATCATAAACTCTGAAAATAAAATGAAAGATATTTTTTTAAATTGTCGGAGAGCTATCAAATCCGGATCGAGTAACATTACCAGTCATTACCACACAAAAATTATGCAATGATTTAAACTCTTTCTTTGTGGATAAAATAAAGGAGAAAAAAGATACCATTCCTGCCAGAACGATAGACATAAAGACTACTCCTGATATTAGAAACCCCACTCCTCTCTCAACTTTTCCTATCATTATCCAAGATCACCTCATGGAACTAATGACAAAAGTTACATCTGGATCTCTGAAAAATGCATGCCCCCCATGGACCCAATACATTATCTTCTCTTCTTTTTCTTTTTTGTATTTTGGATTGCAATTGAATCTTCTACAGCATATCTCCGACTCCTGTTCTCTTATTATGTGGTTTGGACAATACTGTATATGGTGACAACACCATTGATTTAAGAGTACTCTGGTACATCAGTTCTCATAAAATAATATAACATAGTATTATCCCATACCTGCTGCAGAAGGGTTTTTTCAAATTCAATAAAACCACTGATATCAACACCAGGATTTTTTGAGAGGCCTGCTAATTTTTGTGAACAGATCCCACAGGATGGCAGTCCACACTGAAAAGTGTTTCAGCTCCAGTGTAGTTCATCATCTCCCACTTTTATGGGCCGATCAATATCTAGGCCACAATCTGATCAAGACATATGAAAGGGCATGGTCAAGATTGTGACATATGTAACTTGAAGAAAGTAGAGAGTGCCTTCACCCCTATAGTATACTTTTCATGACAAAATGTGTTTTTCAAACTCGTACAGAACCAAAATGAGACAGCAGCTGCATTCAACTTTTTAGTTTTCTCAATATCGATTCCTCATTTCAAATGAATTCTTTACTTGTACACAGATTTGTAAAGGGGCATCTTCAGCTAGTGAGCTTAGATTATGGCAACCATATTGGCTCAATCAGGATGAAGGCTGGAAAATACTCTTTAAAGTTTTAGTTCTAATTGGTTCTGTGAGCTAACTTCCAGAACTTTATAATCTGATTGCTTGCACTTCCTGAAACTAGTGGGACTTATTTACAAACCCCTTTGCGCTGCTGGTGCGTCACTTGTAATATGGGAAACAGTGACATAACCGCGGCGCAAGGGGCTTATAAATAAGCCGCACTTTTCTTCACTTCAGTGCAATATAGTCGCTTCTGGCCTTGCAACGAAAAAACTAACCAGGCTTATTTACAAGCACCTATCACCACAAGAACGCCACTTTTAATCGACTTTCCTGTGGCAATAGTGGCTTCACTTATTTACAAGGCGCTGTTAAGCCACTTAACCTGGCTTAACGCCACGTAGTAAATAAGGCACCCTTTCACATCATACTTAGCGTGAAAGGGGTGGGCAATGGATGTTGCGGTGGGTGTTCCACAGCAACTCTCATTGATTTTGACACTGCCCCCTATTTACATGGGTGGCGTAAATAAGAGGCAGCGCCAAAATTAAGACCACGAAATACCTGGTCTTAACATGGCAAAACAGGGAGAAATGCTTTACTTCTCCTTGTTTTTGCTGTTTCGATGTTTGCTACATTGTGCAGCACACATAGAAACAGCAAAACGCCATGAATCGTACACGCATTACGATTTTCAAGTTCTATGTGTGCTGCACATTGCAGCACACATAGAAGTTATAAATTGCCATTCTCGTTTTTTTCTAGGGATACCTTACTGCACATAAACAATCATTCCCTCAATGTAGGCACTCTATGGTATCTGCATTTGCGCTAGGCAGCTGAGTTAAGCACCAGCATTAGGGAAAACGCATGTATTGTTGTAAATACGGTGCATTCCTGCGTTTTCAGAATCACAGAGCTCGGCGTTAGCTATTGTGGCTTAACGCCACACTCCGCCGTTCTTTTGTACATATGCCCCTAATATTCTTCTTTAACACAAGCAAAACATTGTGTTTCAATCCCTCTGCCTGTCTTATTTTTCCATTTTAATACTTTCTAGTTCTCGCTGAGCCAGCGCCATCCAACCAAAAAGCAAATGCATAGCTGTTTCAGGGAACTTGTTTAAGTGTTTAATCAGGCAACTTTGTATTTTGCAAACTCGGCACACAACGTCATATATTTAGACAATGAAGTTAAATCAAGCAAGCTATGATGTGTGCAAGGACAATGCTGGTGCTAGCTTTGCTCTCTTCGGTGTCCTGGGACGGCGCCATCTGCACATATAACAGATTAAGCTCTTTTTTAACCGAACATCTTAAAATTGAAACGTAATCAGAGTAAAATACTTTCTTTTGCATATTTCCATGCCAAGAACCCTTGGTCTGCTGAGGTGGTGAAATATCATAGAAGAATAATGTGCCTGCTGTGGGATCTGTGTAGGACTCGAAGGCCAGAGTTTTGAATCCCCCGAGCCTCGCATACCTTTAAACCTACTTTTGATATGTTTATAAAGGTAGATTAAGGGTTAATGCATCCGTGCCACTGCAGCATTAACCAAAGTGGGTATTGAGCACTGTGATTTGTTTAACAAGGGCTCTATACACCGAGTTTTATTTCAGAATTAAAACATATTGACACACATTTCTTTCTTTGAATAGTTAAATCTCATTTGTTAAATAATACTTGGCTGTGTGCCTTCCAATAAAATGGTTTAACAACAAGGGGTGGTGATGGACAGAGTTTCTGAATTAAGCAGAATACTCTCACCCAGTCAAGAGATCAGGGCTAGATCCAACACCGTTTTTTAGCTCACTGCACCATCCCAGTTCAGAACCTGGCTATATGCAAATTAGTCTGTTCCTGTCCCAGTGCATGATGGGAACAGGGCAAACCAAACTACCAAGCCAATTCTTACACTGGGAAGGAAACAAGCTTCCGGGTCCCTCACCACCCCTTGTTGTAAATATTCCAATAAAATGGGACAGTTTCTCTCAAAAGTGGACCTGATTGATCATCTTTTGGGTCTGTCCCAGCTCATTTTATAAATACAAAATGAACGCAAAAAAGTATGTTGACAGGTGATCTGGGTGATCCGCCTTCAGACATTCACCTGTTCGGGTGGGCTCCCAAAGCATTGCTTCTGCCATGTGTCTTTCACATTTTGAATCTGCCCATGGCTAACTGGGAGCACAAATACTATATTTTTTTGCTTGTTGCAGTTTCAAACACATAAAAAGCAGTGTATTGAGTACAGTTCACAGGCAATTTAAGTGATTGGAATATTAAGGTGTCCTTCTTCCCTTTCAAAACTGGCTGGAGGTACACTCGGAGATGCAATAACGACCCTGCATTAGCATATTTATTTAGAGCACAAAAAGGAGGCAAACACCATTAAACTTACTAAAGTGAAAATACACATTTATAAGTTGAAGCCATGCCCTCTATATATTTTGCCATAATTATAAGCAGAGTTGAGGCTTTTCCGTTGGTGTGATTCACTGTCAACAAAACAAGTTGTGTAGTGGGGTCTGCTTTGTTCATAATGCTCGAGTATCTTGAGATTGAGGTCTTGGCAGGGTCTGTTTCAACAGGGTGAGGGGGCACGTAGGACTTCTAGTAATAAACCAGGGGCCTTATTTATGAAAAGTGACGCATCGCTGCGTGAAAACAGCGATGCGTCACTTTTCACTGCGCACTCCTTGCAACACCAATGATGCGTTATATTTAATGTATGACGCATCATGTCGCAAGGAGTTACAGATACGTCAGTATTTCTGACGTATCTGTAAGCGCAAAAGTGACGCATTGCTGGAGTGTGTCACAAAAGTGACGCAACTCCAGCAATGCGTCCTTTGCCCCATGTGAAAGGGCTTGCGTCAGTCTTACGCCTGCTGTGAGGCAGGCGCAAGATTTTGACGCAACAGCGTCCTAAAAGTGACGCAGTGAAATCTCATAGATCTCACTGCGTCACTATTACGAGGCTTTTTGCGGGGGAACGCCCCCTCTGCATACATTATACCTGGCGCAGGTATAATGTGGCGCAGGGGTTTAAAAAGTGACGCATCTACCTAGATGCGTCACTTTTTAAATATGGCGCAACAAGGCGCATTTTTTACGCCGCTGGTGCGTCACAAAAAGTGACGCACCAGCGGCGCAAAACTGACGCAAGGCCTCATAAATGAGGCCCCTGGAGCCGAAGCCTGGTGCACCAGGACTTTGTGTCTACCTCAAGCAGGATATCTAGTAACAGTTTGCTTTTCTGCACCTATGTGAAAGGCTCTTCAAAGACACTTGTCAAACTCAAGAGGGACATCTTGTAAAAGATTTTGCCGCAAATTTGTGAAAGAATGTGTGCCTTACTCACGAGAGACATCTAGTAACAGTTTGCGGTACTGCACCTTCCTTAAAGAATTCACACATTATGCCACAATACATTTTGCATAAGTGAGTGTCTAACAAGGGAGACCATCTTAGGAGGTATATTGATACTGACTTGTACCATTATAACCTGTTTGTGCCATATTTATTTAACCACAGAAATGGACACAAAATTCAATAGGCAACCAAACAACAGTATGTACATTTCTGTGTCGAAGCCACACCCTCTACAGTTTGTCTGTCTCAGAAGCACAGTCAGATTCCTACTTCCATTGTTTAGCTCCCCTTTTTGTCACAAAAGGGGACTTTGGGTATTTTCTCTTTTCATAATTCTCTGATATCCTTAAATTGAGAGATAGTGGAATTTATTTTAACTGAGGATGGCTATAGGATCTCGCGATAAGGTATTACAGCATGGAACAAGAATTTGAGGTTATTCAAGAGGGTCATCTAGTAATGGCTTGTGGTACTGTAATTTTTCTTAAATGTACTAATGCATGTATACACCAATGCTGCATAATTATCAGTTTTCATTAAGATCACTGACACAATATTGAGGTAAACAATATTGTTGACAAATATATAATTTCAATAATACTGTGTACAACACCATCGTGCTCCTTTACTCATAATGGTAAGTGCAAAAATATCGGGAAAAAATATTGATGACACCAATATGTCCACAAATATTTATGTTTTATTGTACATAGAGTTTAAAGTGGTAAATGTAAACATTTTTCATATATAAATTAAATATAGCCCACTAATATTTAATACGATATATAAATATATTCTAATTTAAACACACAAACACACACACACACACATATATCTATACTACTATTATAAAGGAAGAACTTTGAGGCTTTGAGGCGGGTAAACTCTGGAACCACAGCGCCAATCCACACACCCGATACATCGTTGGAATCCTCAGGGTGTGCAGATGGACATAGGCTATATAAATAAAAAAAATATACGTTATTGAAAAAATTTGATGATAAAAAAAAGTAGTCCCTTGCAAGTAGCGCCGGCCGCGACCTGCGTGGTGACATCAGGAGCGCGGGGAGGAGCGGCGTGCAGGAGCGGAAGAGGAGCGGCGGACATCAGCGCGGGGAGGAGCGGCGGACAGGCTGGAAGGAGCGGTGAGGAGCGGCGGACAGGCAGGGAGGAGCGGTGAGGAGCGGCGGACAGGTGGTGAGGAGCGGCGAGGAGCGGCGGGGAGGAGCGGTGAGCGGCGGATGAGGTAGGTTATTTATTTATTTATTAAGGAGCGCGGAGCTAGCAAAGCGTAGCAAACGGTGCATTAGCGTAGCAAACGGTGCATTACAGGAGAAAAAAGTGACGTGTGCAGGAGCGGTAATGACAATCGTGAGCCAAAAAAATACAAGAGCTAGCAAACGGTGCATTAACGTAGCAAACGGTGCATTACAGGAGAAAAAAGTGACGTGTGTAGGAGCAGCAATGACAATCGTGAGCCAAAAAAATACAAGAGCTAGCAAACGGTGCATTAGCGTAGCAAACGGTGCATTACAGGAGAAAAAAGTGACGTGTGCAGGAGCGGCAATGACAATCGTGAGCCAAAAAAATACAAGAGTTATCAAACGGTGCATTAGCGTAGCAAACGGTGCATTACAGGAGAAAAAAGTGACGTGTGCAGGTTACAAAAGCATACAAAGTAAACATAAAGGTATAATACTGCAATATAGGGAGGAAGGCTCCAGGGGACCCACGGACAACGTCCGGCCTGAAGCCTAATTGCTCCCGGACAACGTCGGGACGGGCTGCTAGTATATATATATATATATATATATATATATATATATATATATATATATATATATATATATATTTATATTACCTACTGGCGGTCGCCAGTAGGTAGTTATGGTTAGGACCTAGCTTCCATAGGAAATCAGCAACATTCTATTTGGAATAACTTTGGCGCCAGTCGATGAATCTTTGTAAAATTCTCCAAGAAGATGGGGCGCTCCGCTCCGCTCCGCTCCGCTCCGCTCCTATCCTGAAAGTTTCGGGGTGATTTGTCAAGTGGGGGCTGAGAAAAAAGGGGAGTCCCAAAACGTGTTTTCCCCCTTGCAATTTTCAATAGGGACTTCCAGACACGGCTACAGCCTGAACTGTTGAACGGAACTACACCAAATTTAGCAAAAAGGTAGAGTTTGGTTCGCAGATTACGCTTTTTGTTAAATGGTGCATCACTCTGCAACGCAGCCCCCTGGCGCATACTCGAGGTTCATGGTGGGCTAGTTGGCCCCCAGGGACCCCCAGTATGCAAGGGGACTTAATCCCCCAACTTAGAATGCGCTATGGGGTGCTTTTACACAGTGGTGAAGGTAGGGGGCGGGGCTTGAGGTGATATGTGTGCAAACATGCCCTGTGGCGCGTTTTAAGTTGGGGAATTAATTCCTCTTCAATTCAGAGGTCCCCTAGGGGTCAACTAGCCCAACAGGTACCTCCAGTAAGCGCCACGGAGCTGCGTTGCAGAGTGTTGTAAAAAGGGGGCGTGCCTTCTGAACACCTCTCTGCAACGCAGCTCCCTGGCGCGTACTGGAGGTACCTGGTGGGCTTGTTGGCCCACAGGGGACCTCAGGATTGAAGAGGAATTTATTCCCCAACTTAAAACGCGCCCAGGGCGTGTTTGCACACATGTCACCTCAGGTCCCGCTCCCTTCCTTCACTATTGAGCAAAATATTCCTCTAAAAACAGCCGAACTACGAATTCCGATTTACTCACCTGTTATCACGAGAGACGTCAGTGCTGCATCTTTGAGCCCAATACGGACCCTGAAAAGTAAATCTAAGCGTATTTACCAGTAACTTGTATTTCCTTCCATAGGAATCTATTGTGTGGTTTTCACCAGAAAAGTTTCTAAGTGTCTTTTTTTGAAACGTACAAATATTCATCTAAAATCAGCCGAACTACGAATTCCGATTTACTGTTATCAGGAGAGACCTCAGTGCTGCATCTTTTAGCCACTACTGATCCTGAAAAGTAATTCTAACCGTAGTTACAGTAACTTGAATTTCCTTCCATAGGCTAACATTGACTGGTTTCACTTGGAAATTCTTCTAAGTTTGGAGTTTTGGAACTTTAAAAATTCCTCTAAAATCAGCCGAAATACGAATTTCCTTCCATAGGATATCATTGCCTGCTATATAAAATACATATAAAATAAAAAATATATAAAATAAAAAAAATATTACAATTTTAATATTTTTTAAAACATTTTTTTCCATTTAAAATATTTTAAAATAAATACTTTAAAACAATGTAGTAAATCAGTGTAAAAAAATGTAACAATTAATACATTTAAAAATTATCATTTACAAAACCTTTGAAATTCACTGAAAAAACCATAGGCTTTCAGCCACGTTATAGTTAGGAATTAGCATTTAAAAAACCTTAGAAATTCACTGAAAAAACCATAGGTTTCAGCCACGTTATAGTTAGGAATTAACTTTTAAAAAACCTTAGAAATTCACAGAAAAAACCATAGGTTTCACACATATTATAGTTAGCTGGACATTTCACTCATACAAAACCATTGAAATTCCCTTTTTATAGTTAGTTCAGCTAACTATAACTCGCGTGCCCGCAATGCACTGCTGATGACGTCACATATTACATCACTCATGACATGGTCAGTGACATCACTCATGACATCACTGATGACATCTCAAATGACATCACTGATGATATCACTGATGACATCATCCTTGTGAAAGAGTGGCAGACCTCCTCTCACCCTAATATAACCTTTGACACACACATTCAAACATAGAAACTAAAATTTTCAAAAAAATGGAGATACCAATACTAGTTACAACAACCTACTCAGTAAGAAGTGTCATTCTACCCTTTATGCTTTTCCTTCAATGCTGTTTTGATTTTCCCTCATTTAGCTCAACAATCTATGGGACCAGGATGATCAAGGTTTTCTTCTGAATTTCCTAGTAATCCATCAGGATCTGCAAGTTAGTGGGTGCACACAACGGTACACCATAATGGAGGATCACTCCTATCCCAAAAAGAACGAGCTATGGCAGACCCAA
The DNA here is from genome assembly GCF_964261635.1 of Lissotriton helveticus. Classification (NCBI taxonomy): domain Eukaryota; kingdom Metazoa; phylum Chordata; class Amphibia; order Caudata; family Salamandridae; genus Lissotriton; species Lissotriton helveticus. The sequence continues at coordinate 1,445,793,693 of NC_136067.1, read as the reverse complement.
CATTGCTAGCAGCTGAATCCATAATGCAAGGGCACATGCTTTTTACTCTTGACACTGCCGGAAGGCTGTCTTTACTTAAATCTGGCAAGTCCTCTATAGCGTGGTTCTTGCACCACCCATAAGCATGTTGTGGGCTGTGTGTTATGTAAAACAACATCTGCGTCCAGGCTCACGTGTGAAATGCATGTAGCCCACTTGTGTTCTCTCTGAGGGGACATTGCACGTATCACAAAATGCCAGTTTCTCTGCACCTACCTTTCTGGTTTCCCTTCACATTACTGGTGTGCACTCAGGATCTGTGCTTCAGAGAACCAATGTCAGTTTCACCACTGTCTCACCATTGGCTGCAGTATGCATTCAACACAGAGCACTGTGTGAAAAGAAGAGCACCCAAAAAAAATCCTTCAGTCCTGCCAAGATCATGCATCAGGCTAACGCATTTCAGTGTGGTGTAACCGCATCACCGCACTGAAATGCATTGTCACGCATTTTTTGCCACACCTCTGTGTCAGGCGCCCGGACGGGCCGCAGCAGACTTCACTTGCCAGGCTCAGACTGTAACACTAAACAGTTAAAAGATTGCACTCTCACTAGTGCCCTGCTACAATATTATAATCTGCCCAGCTGCTGCCTGGAGACCCGGGCGGGGCTTGCGTTACAGGCAGCTCTGTGACGCCATGGGGTGGGGGGGTCGATAATGTGACCTCACACCCTGGAACAGGAAACGAGGTGGGGCCGGGGTCGGACTGAACTGGAGTTGAGTTAGTAAAGGGCTGGCTATGCGGGAGGCGCCAAATTTAATCATGGCGCGGCCCGCAGCATCTCGCTGCCTGCTGCAGCTCACAAGGTGCATGGGCTACATCCCGCATGCTGTCAGCTCCCCGGATGCCCGCCGAATCAATTATTAATTGCTGCAGCCAGGCTGCCAAGGAAGACAGAGAGGAGTGAGTGACACAGGGCGCAGAGGCTGCCTGGACAGCCTTTCACTGGACGGCCCGCGGATCAGCCCTATAGCCCTGATACGTATCATGGTCGTTGCCGGAAATGCTAATTTTGCCTATACAGTACTGGATTAACATGCAGGAGGAACTGAAGGAGATCGAATTCTGCAGCGGCCCGGGGGAGCAGCTGAGTGCCCAGCTGGCTGAGGTAGATCATATATGTGTTTCTGCATCATGTCCATGCCCACTTACTTCAGGCATTTGCCAGTTGTCTGGTGCTTATTGGATGCTGGACGGGTGTGTGTATTCAAGCTGGTGTGCTAATAAGATAACACAGGCATGCAGGTACTGCAAGGTGTCCCGCTAATTGCACAGTGTGTGATATGGCTCCTGTCTTAGTGATTGCTGTGTGGCTATGGCTACCTGTGAGTGGAGGAACTCATGGTCCCTGCTGGAGAACATTGGAGGCAGGCTTGGGCCACCGGGCGGTAAACTCCTATTCCAGTGGCCCACAGTGGTTCATGCCCTGATCTTGCCAATGCCTGCAGCCTCCTAGCCCGCCTTGGCAGAGTCTGTATCGCTGCCGCCAACAGCAATAGAGCGGCATAACAACTGCAATCGGACTCCCATATGCAGCTGAAATATGTTAAATTTACCAGCCTGTGTCTCACACCGCGCGATCAGGTGCCTGCTGGTAGTAATGCTCAGAAGGTGACATAGGTGGCTGGACCGGCGCCGTGTGAGGTGTGTATCTAACTGCATGTTGTTGGGGCCTCTCTGACATCAGTTCCCTATTGGGCCGGGTCACTCACGTGACGTCAGAGAGAGGCCCAGACCCTATGCTTTCCTGATTTTAGGGGAAGGAAGGGCCCACCACAAAGGCTGGCAATCTGTGTTTGGCACAGGCTGGTAGCAAAAGCCTCCAAACAATGTACAACCAAAAAAACAGCTCCTAGTGCAGTATTGTATTAATATATTGCAAATGAGATTTCTGATGTGTGTATGACTCCAAGTGTATGACTTAGACATGACTCTGATACATGGAAGTCATTTAACAATTATTTCTTAATCTGTGCACCAGTTAATTTAGAGTTTCTCGTTCCTTAAATGAGTGTAATTTCTCATATTTCTATGTTTTCCTCATCTTCATAGCTTGATTTTGCTCGTGAGAAAGTGTCACTCATATTCATTAAAATGTCACTCATAATTACTCTGAAATTCTGAAAATGTCACACATGGCAATCTGAAACCTTGGCAGCTCTGCTCCTTGCAGCTCTGCCTGCTGATCTCCTAAAAAATAAGGTGACTGCAGTGCTCGGTGCCCACTGTGCTTGGGGACCAATCCAAATCAAGTCATCATCTGCGGTTCATCCCTATGTGTTCTGCTAAGGATTTTATGATAATCAGAGAGACTCACCTCTAGGAGTCTGCTCAGTCTTCCTGAAAATGTACAGTTTCTTTGACCATTAGTGCCTGCTCCTGCTCTCTTGTTTTCTCTTTCCCGGGTGAGAAGGTCCACAAAGATGCATTCAACTTTAGATGTCTGGGGTTATGATTTTTGAACCTGCACTCTGATTTCATTGGCTTTGGCTTTCCACTTAATTAACATAAATACTGCTCTCTGTATGCCAGTTGTATGCCAGTTGGTATTATCTGCACGAAACTCTTGAAAAGCTATGCTGTAGAAATGGATTACTGGAGCTTAAGCCTGAATCCTATTTCCACAGTTTCAAATAATAACTGATGGGTCAAGTGAATACTCAAAATATTTGACAATGGCTGGGAATTCTTGTGAAATGTTCACTTAAGATATATAATACCCACTATGGGTCTAGTCCATTTCCAGCACCGAAAGTCCCTCTGCTTCTGCCTTCGGAGACCAAGCAGTAAGCAGTAATTGGGCTCTCACTGAGCTGTGTCCAGGGGTCCACTTGTTATTGACTATTCATTCATTCAACATTGGACCTGTGAATTGGGATCAGTTGTTTGTGACCAATAATCCATAGTTTTCTTTTTTTGACTGTGGTCCTTTTTCATATTTGAGTGGTGGGTTTTTGCTGATCCCAAATAATTTTTGTACTTTTGTCACTTTTGCGGATTGTCAAATGCCTGTACTGGGCGTGCCAATTTGCCCTTGAGCCCAGGGAGTAGAGAAATTAGGAAGAAATGTATTATAGCACTCTTGATATATTATAATATTCTGCTTTGCAAATTTTCCTGCACTGTCTGGAGACTGTAAACGAAGCCTTATTAGGAGAATATCCCTTTTCCTTCCTTCATAGGATTACATGTTCCATAGGCTTCTAAGTTGCAGTATAGCACCACACTGCAAAAGTGTGATAACACTTTGTGGCCTATTACAATGTCGTCAGGAAAGGCTCCGTATGGTATTCAGTATTGCAGAATCCGATTCCGAACCCTTGTTTCCTACTGAATCGCATAGATTTCCCAATGACAGATTACGATGCCCGGAAACCATTAGATCAGACCGAATCCGTTCCGAAAGGCTTTCAGACAGCCTGAGTCTTTCAGAACCAATCCATACGGTTCTATGGGCACGGTTTCCAGGAGAGTGATTTCGATGACAGGTTCGGACAGCTATTCCGATTCAGCTTGCCCAAGACGAAACGGCTGCCATAATCTGTCTTTGGGGGCCAGCTGCGTGCCCACCTTCATACTGAGACTTCCGAATGTAGCCGGTGGGGGTACCCAAGGGATCCCTTTTCCCAATCATACCCAATGTGGCAGGCACCATGGGGTGCCTACCACAGGTTGCAAGGTTTTCCCCAACCACCCCTTTTTTTCAATGGGAGCCTGTGTTCTTGTTCAAAAAACAGGCTCCCATTGAAGTCAATGCCAGTCAGAATGAATGATGTTCGGAAGTATCGCTATCGGTCCTCCGGACTCATAAGACCCGAATCGTTTGGAAACGATTCCAGAACCGATTCGTTCAGGACAGTTTCCTAACAACATCGTAATTGGGCCTTTGTGGGTACAAATCTAGGCCCCAGAAAATATACCATTGACTGGACTCTGACTTTTTCATGTTATCTTGCTATCTTGCTTTTCTATATTCTCCACTGCCTCATGGAGTAAGTCTTGATTGCTCAACTTAGCACTCCTCGAAAAGTGAACTGTACAAAGAGAGTAAGTAACTTGACCATTAAAATGGAGTGCCCATTCCACCTGAGGGCTTGGGGGAAAAGTGGTTAACGATAGTATTCACCACACCTTCTGTACAGTAACCATTAAAGCACTGATAGTAGCTGTGCAAGCTACAGTCTTAAAAAACATAGTTAAAATAAGGGAAGCAGTATCACTTGCTCCCTCGCAGAGAACAGCTGGAGTGCACACACACATGCATGGATGAATACACAAACACACACACAAATGCACACACCCTTCTTATCCAGTTGTGCAGGGAGCATTCCTTTAATTTCTTTTTTTTAAAACACTTTTTTATTAATTTTGGATATAAAACATCAATGCACAGCACAGTACTAGTCAATGGAGAGTGGATTAATGGTTCATATCGATAGTACCACTATCCCCCCTCGCAACCCAAGGCTTGAAGAGTAATTTAGCCTCTTGCCTCATACTTTCATAATCTTTTGTAATTTGTAATAAAAGATTTGTAATTTCTTTGATTTCTATGTCTAAGGTCCTTAACCCCATGCAGTGACTTTATGTTCCTTTCATTGACTTTGTAGAAACCACACAGACATGTAAACATGAAGCCTTTTCCTGGGGAATCAACTGGGCTTTATTCTTCAGGTTTTAGTGGCAGTATGTGGAGCCCTGTGATGCTCCACAACGGAGTGGAAAGCTGTGGACTTGAACAGGTGGTTGTACTATTCTGCGGTGATTACAAACACATAAGAAGTATAGCATTAACCAACATCAACTAAAAAGTGATATCTAGGTATTTTATTAACAACTGTGCAGAAAGGGAGATACCCATGCTCCTAACATATGCAAAAAAAAGAATACAACTGCTGGAGTTGGTTTAAGTTATATATTTTAATTTGTATAGGATTTTAATAAATTAAACAGCATTTGAATTATGATTTGAGATTAAATAGATCTAATGATGAACTGAGCAGTGAGGATTTTAATTGATGTCAATTTTATATTAATAGCAGTTTAAAGAAATCAATGTATACCTTGGTTTGTTTAATAATTCTGCTCAACATTTGAGAGATCATGTTTAAAACATGACACATAGGAAACCCTATGTCTGCTAGTCACCGCTTCTATATAAAATGAATGAGGAAATGAGAATCTAGACACAGATGCAGTATTTTTATCAGCAAGAATTAGCTGGGAAGGAAATCTTTTTACTGCAGAAACTTTGTTAGGAGTCACAATTATGTAACTGAGAATTAAATGAATGTTTAAATTTGAAAATAGTGCATTGATCCTGAGCGAAGACTAGGATCATATTACAAAGGTGACAGTTTTGAAAAAGAGCACAAACTTTTTATTGAACCCCAACACATTGAAATATTTATTTTTTGTGAAATGTCAATTGTTATTATTCAGTTTAGGGAATTAACAGGCTGAGTGTACTAGTAACGTCCCAAAACACATATGTGTAGAATGTTCCATTTCTGAAGATGATATCACTTCATAGCGGTAGTGGTAAATACCACCCCACAGAAAGTTAGGATGTAGGCCTGGGTGGAATTTCAATTACGTTGGAGTAATTGGAGTATTTTCAGTAATACGGTGTATTCCATGATACAAAATTATCGATAATAACGCAATTACGCCTTCATGCGCAATTAAGAGCAATTTGGGGATGAAAATCCTACAGTGAGAGCACATTTAGCACGCACGAGCAGCTGCTCTCTATCAATGTTTTGTTCTCATCAGCATTATAACTTTATGCGATTGTTAAAAAAATCATGGGCCTTATTTATGAAGGCCTTACGCCACCGGTGCGTCACTTTTTCCCATGTTAAAAGTGACGCACCGGCGGCGCAAGGCCTTCATAAATAAGGCCCCATGAAAGCAATAAAAAATACAAATATTAAATACATATAAAATATATAAAAACATCCAAAGAGAAGTTTGACCATTAGGTCATACTAGCATAAGCAGAAGAAAATATAATATTAAAAGGATAACAATTGCAATGCAGATTTGCATGTGAGAAATTTGTACTATTTTCAGGAAAGATTGATTATATTTAAGGGGCCCCTGGTGTTTTTGTTGTGTTCATCGTGTTTTTGATTGCCATACAGAAGAACTATGAAAAAAGATCGAAACACATTCCAAGCTGTTCTTCTAATGAAGGGCTAAATAGTTTGAAATGCACTGCGATTGAAAATGTATAACAACATTCCAATTGATAATTCACTAAAACAAATAAACGATGGCATTTCATATTAAAATGAGAAGGAAGTGTACATTTGAAAACAAAACAACTGTTAAAAAGATGGAAATTAAAACTAATTAAAAGCACTCAAGTTGGTAAAAAAAACTGCCAGGACAAAGCAGTAATGACGCAGCACCTGTGGAAAAATTACCTTTAAAGAAATAATTATTAAATCAGTTGATAAACATTGATATCTGCTACCTTAGACATGGGGACGGTATATTGTGTTTGACCTCGAAGGAGGGCTGCCACAACGTGGTGGCCTACATTCAGCATTTCAGAGCACTGGTTTGTGGAACTCTCTCATCAAATTGAAATAAATGTCTTGTAATTACGATTTTCTAAATATTCTTGTCAAAAATTAATTGGACCCAAATTATGCTTTTGAAATTCCGTTCAGGTATTCATACTGTTTTCAAATTCAACCTGTAGCCACTTAGTGAATACATTTATAACATTTCTTGAATATCTTATGTAAAATGTGCAAGAAGACAGTGTCTAAACATAGAGGGGCATATTCACAAGGAGCTATCACCGAATTAACGGCACTTTTGCGCAGCCAAAGTCATGATAAATGTACCCCACCATTCACAAGCAGGTGCTAACAGCCCACAGCACCAGATTACCCGCGATAGCAGCCGCAAAAGACATGGCCACAGAAGACCCCCACAAATATCGCTAATCAGATGCAGAGTAGGCGCTCCCTTGCCAAAACCCACAACAACACCGCACCTCAACATTCACAATGACCAGACAGAACCACAAAAAACACAAAACACGCGATAAGCCTCGTTAGCAGCAGGAAATTTACACCTGCTCTGACCTGGTGTAAAGTCGGACCACAGTCTGCACCACAAAAGGGAGCACAGTCCACAGCCAAACCTGAAGCCAAGCAGATGCCATGGAGCAACTGAACATTCAGCACGGACACCTAAGAGGTCCACAACACTTCCCGACACCACACCCAGGCCCGCAACACTCCCGCCTCCCCAGCCCACCTCCAAGCCGAACAAGAAACTGCACACCCACACCACGAATCACAAACAAATATGTTGCCTGAGGTCGCACAAGCAGGAAAATCAACATACATGCGTCACGAGGAGCCAAGCTCGCGATCGTAATGGTCGCTCTCTAGCTCGGCTCCGTCAGCCTGCCGGCCTGACTCGCATATCCTGCTGCATATCCTGCCCCGAAACGACACACTCGAGCAGAAACAGAAACGTAAGGGGCTGCTCCTACTCACCGTCTGACCTGGAGACTCCTGTGTGCCGCGGTTCCGAGGTTATACCCCGGTGGGACCAGGTCCTCCGTGGTGATGGGACCGGGGTCTCGCTTATTGGACACAGCCCGGCGTTGATGTAAACGTCGGCCCCGGCCGGGAGCTTGGGCCACTGGCGGGGAGCCATTGTGCGAACATCCTGGTGGTTTTGGTCCGGGCTTGCCTTGGCGGCCGTGAGGCTGGTGCGGGGCGCGGTGCTCCGAGGACTGATCGAGTGAAGGGGTCCCCCCGCCGCTGCTCCGTTCATCCACCCTGGAACCTTGCGCCCGGACTCTGTTCGTCAGACACGCCAGCGATAGTCCAGGCGGATCCCCGACTTTGGCGGCTATCCTTTCTGCACCAAGGTTGCCATTGCTGGGACCCCCTTAATACCTGCGGGGGTCCGCATCAGCGGGACTGCTCCGAGAGTCGCGGAGGGTGGTGACGAGGCTGAAACTACAAAATGGCGGCCGTCGAGCTAGGCCACGGATATCCTCAAGACGGCGGCGGCTCTCTGGAATTCTTTACCTATCACTCTCCGTGACATTCCTGATCTGCTTCCTTTTAGGAAGGCATTAAAAACCTTCCTATTCTCCTCAGTCTAATTTCTTCTGCTCCTTTTCACCTTTGCTGTGTTGTGTTTACCATCTCTGGAAAGAGCCGGGACGCCTCTTAGCTGCGGCATCTGAGCGCTATATAAAATAAAATAACATAACATAACATAACGGCGGACTTGGGTTGCTGGACTGCACGGGGGCCTGGACATGTGTACGTGAGCCTACAATTGGCGATGTTCTTGGTGCACTACGATCCTTGCTTGCGGCCTTGGCCCCTGGTGCCCCTGGGGGATCGGTGCGGTCCACCGCCATCTTAAATGGACGGTTCTTTGTGGTTCCTTCTCGTCTACATGCTACCACTGCCTCGCCCTCCTCGATCATGACGAGGGTTCATGCCGCTGTCCGTCAACAGATATGCAAGCAAGTGGTTTCGGAACCTTCTGCGCTTCAATGTTTGGAGTTCGGGGACTTGGATATGGTGCTGGGGCCTGATCCTACCCGAGTGCCCGAGAAGCATGGTGGACTGCCGCACATCTTTGCCCTGATGAGGTCGAGTTTCTGTACTGCAAGAAAACCCCCGCATTCCCGGACGGCAAGACTGAACTTCTGTCTTTTATTGCCCTTGTTGACATTGTTGGGACACCTGAACTGCATGTCCGGGCCTTTGTTCTCTTGCCTATGGTTTGACCTCCCTGGCCTACGTTTTTATCGGAATTTTTCTCATTCGTATGATTGCCCCGCACCATGTTGCTCACCTCCCGCTGTCATGTGGTGGGTGGTAATCGTGGCTAAGAAAGGCCTGGGGTGAGATACTATGCTCCCGGTAGACTGCTGGTGTACGGATCCGTGGCGCAGTTGCCTGTATACATAGTGCTGTGGGTGACCCTCTTGTAAGTTCTCTGACGCTCGAGATTGTGTCGTTTTCATTTAAAAGTATTGCGATTGTATGGTTGGGCGGAGGGCTGAGGCCGACCGTTTTGTCTCTGCTCCTTTACTCCTCCCTCCTATGTCTTTCTGTCTTCATGTCCTTCTTTTTGTCTCTTTATTCCTCTTCTCTCTCTTGTCTCTGCTACATTTCGGGTTCTGATTTAGGGCGACAGGCACGCTGCTGGGGGGGTAGGCCGTAGCCTTCTGCAGGGGTGCTGGGTGGGATGGGTGGGATGGGTCCTATCTGCGGGTTTTATTTTTCTTAGTTCTATGGCCCTTTTGTGTCTCTTATAAGAGCGCCGCGTCTGTCCCTGCCTCCCTCGGCATGCTTGGGATGGGGTCATTATTATCACTGCTCTCCTTCTTGTGATTATGCCGCATTTCAATTACGACTCCCATCCCCTCCTCGTTGCTAATAATCCTGCTCTTTTATGTGTCCTTAATACGGGGTGCTTGTATCGGCGCGGCGTTCTTCTTTTTCAGTCTGTATTTTTCCTTTTCCCCTCTTCCTTCCCCTCCCCTCTTCCCTTCCCCTTTTCTCTCCCAAGGTTAGTATGACGGGTTAGTTCTATTGATGTCGATATTCCGGTTCCTCTGTTCTGTTTCCGATGTGCTACTGGGTGGTGGATGTGTATATGATGAGTCTCATTGGATATTGATTTGTGTTAACCGCATCTGTTTTCGTACTGATGTATACTGTAGTGCCACTCCTCCACGTTGCTGCCCTTTAGCCTTTTTGTAGCCACTGATTGCTTTGGGGAACCCGGATTCATTTCTGCTGTAACCGAGCCTGTTATACTCCTTATTGTGATATTATTATAAAAAATAAAAAAATTAACCTTCTTTGTTCCTGTTGCGGGCCGTCTAGATCCTCCCCTCCCCCATCCCCCCTTTTTTGGGCTGTATTGATTGCGCTCTATTATGATTGATTCTGTATATTTTCCTTGGGGTTTTTTTCTTTTTTGATTGCTAAATCGTGTCGTGGCCGGCCGGATTGGTTGTAGGCCCAGATTTGTATATCCTTTCTGTACAAATAAAGGTTTATAAAAAGAAAAAAAAAAAAAACATACATGCGTCACCAGATATTGCAGAACCAGTCATACAGCAATGCAATCACCAACACAAAACACCATACAACAAAAGACAAAAGAACCATTCGGATGAGTCCTAGCAGGTCCACACTTGACAATCTGTAGGACATAGCCTGGAAGACGAAATCCAACAGAAGAAGGTGTGCAATGCACCCAACAAAGGAAAGAGAGGGAGAGAGCGAGGGAGATAGACGGAGTGAGAATGCACAAGCACTGCAAGGCCTTGCAGGGCACCTGGCACCACATATCAACATGTGTGTGTGTATCGCCATCCGTACATCATGAGTCCAAGGCCGTGTCCAAGTCTCAGCCACAAAGCCACATCACATTCCGAAACCGCAGTACAGAAGTGTGCCGGTTCCATGAGACACACCAAGGCAATGGCATGCCATACCAGGCACATGTACCACCTCGTCACGTGGAACAGTACCGTGCACGCATGCTGCATTTACTGGGTGCAGTGCCACTGGCAGTGCTGCAGATCAGTTACCGGCTCAGAATCCGCATTGCCTACGTCACCTGCGTCCAGCACTGGTTCCACTGCCGAACATGCAAATTCAAGTGTCCCATACATGTCTGCCTATCCAACACAACGGTAGCTGAACTGGATTATGACTTGTGTCTGTGACCCCTGTTGGATCACAAATAGGAGTGTAACTGCGACAACCGTGCATGGGATGCCTTGACATACTGCGTATGTAATGGCAGTTGTGCATTGGAGATTGCACAATTCCGCGTGTGCAGTGACCATAGAGAGGCGCTACCCTATTGCGCTGTCTTGCGGATTGGTGAAACGGCATGGGCTAAGCACACCTGCCCGGATCCGTTAATAGATTGGCTCACCCTGGTGTACCTTAAACTCGACAACGACTTACTATTAGAACACGTTGTATATGAAGCTGCCCGGGCATTCATGGACGAGTAACTATGTTCCTGCAGCCACAACTGATTGCTACCCGCAACACAAGTCCCAACAACATGCTGAATCATGGGAATGACTCACATATCCCAACACAACAGAGGACATGTCTGCCATCATCCGAACTCTGGATGCATGTGTGTGAAACAATGCGTGTGTACACACACCTGTGCAAGGTCATAGCAACTCATCTTTGTTTGGCAACGTTGCAAATTCGGACACACTGCTGAGGTACAGCACACAAAAAGCACTGTGGAACGGCATGTGAACACGTCAGAGCCTTTCACCTGAGCACTGTCAGGAGAGCAGACAATAGGCGCACTTCGGTGGTAGAGCACTATGCAGATCCCATGGGAAGTGAGTTGTGCCCCCTCACACGGGGCAATGGACAGATGCCAAACAACACCTGACTCATCCAGCAAGGCAAGGTGGCCTGGGAGTGTTGCAATCCGTGATGATTTTTGTTCATTGTTGCAACATTGTATGAACCTCAACATGTACCCATGCTGCGTGCAAGTGTCTTAAGCATGTCCCTGCCTGTTGTGGCCCTTGCCTCGTCCGTACTGACACGCACATGCCAATAAAGTCTATGTCAACCCACTGGTGTCTAACTGTGAGGTGTGTTGATTTGATTGACCACTCGTATGCCACAATGAGCATCGACCCTACACAGGGAGGGACTGACTGACGCATGTGCAATGGTGGTGTGTCCCTTTTGCAAGTTCAACTTCTGTGAGCCAGACATGGTTTTGGGATTGGTGCTGGCCGACATGTGCACATATGTGACTACAGCAATGTGAGTATGGTGTGGAACCTCTGGCCATATGGAGCAATATCATACATCATAACAGAATGTGTACACACAGATGTGTGTAAGTGGGTATGCAACGTGCTGTTCTGTTGTCACATGTGATGTAGGCCACCACTCCTGGCCTGATACCGATTTGGTTAGTCCTACCCACAGCCCTATTCAACACATGGACGTGTGCCTAGTTTGGGGGGTCATGAGATTATTGTTGATGTGCAATGAGGACACAGTTAGTACTCACCTTCACAGTCAACCAATTTGCCATGTATCTCAGGGATACGCATGCACATAGATGTAAGTTACCATGGTCTACCTTCATGTGCAATCATTGTCTCAACATCCAGCCATACCTCTATAGTAATCTGTGTGATTTGAATGTTTTATTCACATCCAGGTGAGTGACGGAGCTGGTGCTGTACATGGCCATCTAAGCCTACATCACATGGAAGCCCAGTGGTGGGTCAAACACAGTCCTTTGGAGATTGAGAAGTGATTAGAAAGTGGGAGAGTGCAGTCTGCAGCAGGATTGCTGTGTAAGTGGCAAGCAGTGATGAAATGCCAGTCTGTGTCGGGGTCCGGGTGCATGTCACAGAGTGTTCCGGGGGTCAGTATGAGGTGATTCCCAGGGTATGATGTATAGGTCATAACCAGGCAGAGACCGGGCATATGGCGGTGATGGATGCTACTGCCTCCTTCCTCACTAAGTAATTTCCATGCCCTTCTTACTCCCCTGATAAGGGTTCTATGTCCGGTGTGTCCGGGGTGTGCGGCGGGGTGATGGCTGCATCACTGTGTGCCACTGACACAACAGACTGTGAAGGTGATGATGCAGCATCACTGTGTGCCACGGACATGTCTGGGCTCGGAGCTGTGTGTGTCGATGTTCCCGCTGCAGTCATCTGGGACCGGCTCAGTGGCATCAATGGCAAGATGAAGTACTGCAGGGCTTTGAGGTTCCCAGTTACTACTCGCTGGTGTCCAACCTTTTCAGACAGACTTCCAGCCTGAATCTGCTGCATGGTCTCCATTGACCTCCGCATCTGTGCCAACTCTGTACTCTGATCGCTGGTGCCTGTCTGACGACACAGTTCTTGTATTAGATTCATTGCCCAAGCAAGGTCAGCCAAGGTCTGTGGTGGACCATGGTGCGTACAGGGGGTGTCCGATAGGGACTGTACGTGGTCCCTGATGGGACTCAGACCCCCACGTATGGCATCGAGTTTGGCTGCCACAAGTTCGAAGCCCACCCACAACTGGTCAGCCAACTCCACCTCGCAACTCCACATACGTTGTTGGAACTCCATGAATTGGTCTGGGGGCTGGGAGACAGCCGTGGTGATGTGTGTTTCCTGCTGTGTGCTCTGTGCAGGTGGTGGGGTCACCTCAGGGCTGCTGGTCCTTCTTCTTCTGGGGATGTGGTGCAGAGGCTATCTACGATCCGTTGGAGGGTGTTGGTACAGATGACCAGGGGGTCCTCTTCATCGTCACTGAAGATATGTCTGTTCTGCTCTGCAGGAGGTGTTGCTTGTCCCTCTGTAATGTGATAGGGGAGATGCAGGTTAACAGAGTTGTACATGTATGTTGGAGATATGCAGATGTTTACTTTCAGAATGCGTGCCAATGTACATTGTGACGGTTTTGGTGTAGCTGGCTATTTGATGGCAGTCAGTGTGTTTTTCGACTACATGACGGATGTGTGGTAGTACCCGTTCATTGTCATCACACAGTGTCAGGCAATGCCTGATCAGAGTGGACAGTTACTACGCATGTACGGTACCTGTTGTGAGTCGTGTTCTATGGTGCTGGTGTTGTACTTTGTACTTCTTTGCCGTCATTGAATATTTTCTGTGATTGCTATGTGTGTGCTACATTGTGGGGGGAGTTGCCCCTGCAGCTCTGATTTTGTGTAGCCTTCTGCCTTTGAGGCGGAGTGCCTTTGAATTTTGCACGTTTCGGGGCCTGTTTTGTTTTTGACTTGGGTCATATTGCTTACAAAACTATTGTAATAAGACTTAATTGGAAACAGTATTCAGATTCTTCGTGGTGATGCACTGTGTTCTAAATGTGGATGATGGTAAAATAAGGATATTGAATGTTGATATTAAATAGTAACCAGTTCAAGATGGTTCACTTTCATTTGAATCCTTTTCTTTTGATTGTTATTTCTAATTTGGGTATTCAAAGGAGGCACAACTGGTGAGTGTGAATAGAGTGGTGGAATCTTTCACAAACAACAAATGCTAATAATTTACTGAACCATACAAAATATTCATACATTTAATGGTTTAAACAGAATAAAATAAAACACAATACAGTTCACGTCATAAACAGGGAAGTGGGTATTTGAAATCTCTTCTGGCCAATGCAAAGCACTCAACCAACACAAACCCAATTAGCAACCATGGCAGAGATTAGAGGCGAATGCCAGAAGGGTAATCAATCATGCCCCTAACCAATTTCCATTCACACAATCAAAAGCAAAATGACCATACTTATAATGCCAGAAATCATCAACAAGTTAGTTCAAAATGAAGGCTTTTGATTCTTTTAATTCATTTTAATGAACTTTCAAACAAATATCAAAAGACCCATTATTTGTTTATTAATGAATCCAATTGAACTCTCTGACCTTTGCCGCTAAATAGGATAAATCATTTGAACAAATGAAAGAGAAGAAACAATTAGAACAATAAAATAATGAAGAGTTATGCATCATCGGTTCACTTTTAAGTAGGCTAGTTTGACATTTCAAAGTAAAATATATATAGTAGTTTTGATTTGATAAAAAATATTTAGTTGAAAATGGTAGACTATGGTGGAACGTGTTAAAGCGCAATCATAGAAAAATAATTATCCTACTAAGGTGAGAAGCACAATGACATTATGCTATGTAATACGAGGGAATGACATAGTTATGGGGGATTTTGCAGGGCATAGAGAAAGCAGGGAAGGGACATCATTTTGAAGAGGGCAGCACAGCCTAGTAGGGAGAGAGGGAGCGTCTTCTAGTGCCTGCCGTCTGATTTGAGATGTGTCAAACCCGGTAGGAGTTTCTGGTCATAGAATCTAGTGGGATCCTTTGAGACCCTAATCCCCAGGAACTTGAAACTATCGACTGCTTTGACTAATGGAAGTTTGCGCAAGAACAGAGGTAGCCTCCCGCTAAGGACGTAGATCGCTGATTTGGACCAGTTTATCCTGTAGCCGACAAAATCCCTGCAAACTCGAAAGATGTCTAGAATCACATTAAGGTAGGCAGCCTGCAAAGCCAGGTAAAGCAAGATGTTGCCTGCATTCAATGAGATGCAATCTTCCCATCCCGGATCGCATTTGAGGCCTCTGACGACGGGATCATTATGGATCCACATGGCCAGTGGCTCGAGAGTCAGGGCGAAGAGAAGCGAGGATAAGGGGCATCCCTGTCGGGTGCCCCGGCTAAGAACAAAGGTGGAGGAAGTCCTATTGTTTACCACTACCCGGGCCAAAGGTTTATAGTAGAGAAGTTGAACCCACCCAATAAATTCCGGCCCCATTTCCAAATTTACGAAGCACTGCAAACATAAAGGGCCATTTGATGGAGTCAAAAGCTGCGGCAGCGTCTAGTGACACTACGACTGTGTCCTCCTTTATAGTTTCCGCTCGACCGAGAACACCGTGAAGTCAACGCAGGTTGCGGGTGGTGTTTCTTGCGGGCATGAAACCCGACTGGTCTGTATGGACCAGGTGGGTAATGACTGGTAATAGTCGGGAGGCCAGGATTTTCGCCAGGATCTTAGCTTCCCCATTTAGCAGCAAAATTGGTCTGTAAGAGGAGCATTTGTGCTTTGGCTTGTCTTTCTTGTGAATACCTGCGATGTAAGCTAGTCGTTTGTCTCCCGGTAGTAGTCCCTGTTCTTTGCTAGTGAGGAACGCGTTGATAAGATACGGTGCAATTTTACTCGAGTTGAGTTTAAACAGCTCTATTGATAATCCGTTAGGACCCGTCGCTTTCCCACCCTGCAAGTCGTGAATAGCTTTCCCCACCTCAATATCCGTAATGTCTAGATCAAACTCAAGGCGTTCCTCCTTAGTGAGGGACGGCAGTGAGATGTCCCTCAGGAAGGAGGTGGCCTCCTCCTCCGAGTGCGGAGTTTGTGCTGTGTAAATGGACTGATAATAGTGCCCATATGCATTTGCTATGTCCTGTGGGGCGGTTAGGCGAGTGTCAGAGTTGATCCCTATCTCCACCACCACCCCGTGCGCCTGCTCCCATCTGTCTAGCAATCGACCTGCTTTATCGCCAACGTTGTATATTGTGGTAAGCGTGGCTCTATGATACAGTTTGGCTGCTTCTGTTGCCAGATCGGCATGCTCCTTAGTTTTAATGCGGAGTTGTTGATGCCCCTCACCCTCATCCCTCTCCCTCAGCACCTCCTCCAATTGCAAGATTTCCCCCTCCCTTCGGGTCAGCGCAGTGTGCTTCTCCTTACATAGTCCCGCTATTTGGGACAAGGCCACCCCCCAGATAACAGTTTTATAAGCCTCCCATAGCACCACCAGTGATTCAACCGATCCTTCATAGTTTGTCACTGATTTGGAGATTTTTGAGATACAGGGGTTATTCGGGCAGTGCGGCCTTCCGTACGTTCCCCAACCTCGATGCGACAAAGTATCGGAGAATGGTCAGAGATGCCTCTGGCTAAGTATCAAATCTCCTTGACGCTAACAACTTGGTGTTCTAATGCTAGGACATAGTCTATTCTAGACCTGCTGCGGTGGGCATCTGAATAGTAAGTGCACTGTTACTCATTAGGGTGCATTCTTCGCCACATGTCAACCAGGCCCATGGCAGCGAGGAAACTGTGGATCTGTGTCAGAGAGGGTGGTAACTCCCTCTGAGGCCACAAATCCATTGTATCTGAAACTACCTCTGGTAGTGTTAGGAGGAGATTCCAGATCCCTTAAGGCCTGAGCCTGCAGACCCAGTGGAATATAAACAGAGAGGAGGTTCAGTGTTTCCCCCTCTCAAGTCCCAGTAGTGTCAGCAAACCTACCGAGGTTGTCTTTATGAACCTCAATTATTACCATGGGAAACGCCTTCCGCAGCATCACACCCAATCCCCAGGAACCAGACCCAAACGCCGAGTGTCCGACCAATTTGAAACCCCACCTTGTCATGACTTTGCATGCGTTGCCTTGCAAGTGTGTTTCCTGCAAGAGAACAACATCTGGGGAGTGCCGCTTAAGGAACTGCAGGACCACACCCCGCTTGACCTTGTCCCCAGTCCATTAAGGTTCCAGGTCAACAATTTAAGCCCAGGCCAAACTACTTTGTCACCCATTGTCAAAAGTTGAGCAACGTGAGCACATACGGCACCTCCCCCAGATGTTGTCAAGCTGTGGCGGCACAACAAAGCCCCCTCTCCTGTCTGGCTCAGTAGCACAAGACAATTGCTGTCAACGCTCGATGGTACACGTATTCGTAACACTTGTTAAACACAAAGTAAAACTGAACCAACCCCCTCCCTGTCCCCCTCACGTGTACCGAAGAGAACAAATAGCATAGGAATCTGGCATTGAGTCACAACAGAGCGACACTTGGCACAAGAACCCAACATCCCAAATGTAATAACTAGATTCCCCCTCCCTGCCTCCCTGCCTCCCTGCCTCCCTGCATGGCGGAGTCAAAACCTCCCGCCCACATGAACTTGCAAAATGCCTATCACCTACCCCTTAAACTTGTGGTTGCGTACGGCCAACCGGGCACCCGACCCAAAATTCAAGATAACCGGTAAACATTTTATGGATTTGTAATAAGGCATACAACGGTAATTCAGTGTCCAGTGTACAGCATGTCCATTGCAAAGAAGTCCCAGAATGACAGTTCACAAGGGAGGTAAATTCTAAGAGGGAAGGAATTCCACCCCAGTCAATTGGCGAAGAGGCAGATCCCCCAACAATAAAGGCAACTTACAGATCGGTTATTCAGACCCTCCTGTCGCCGCCTCCTGCTCGCTGGCCGGGAAGTCTCCACTGGGTTCTTCGGTACCTCTCTCGTTCCTTGCCCCCCATATTTGGTTACCCTTGCGGCCTGCAACGCGCCAACCATCCAACCAGTCCCAGGCCTCCTCGGGAATGGCGAAGAACCAAGCCTTGCCATCAGATTCTACTCTCAGCTTGGCCGGGAAAAGCATAGCATACTTCAGATCTCGCTCACGAAGTGCCTTCGTGACATCGAGGAAGCTGCACCGCTGTCGCTGCACCCTGAGGGGGAAGTCATGGAAAGAAGGTGATCCCACTGGTTTGGAAGTCAACTTGGGGTGCAGATCGGGGGGCTTGCAGGATGATGTCTCTATCTCTGAAATTGAAGATCCGAGCCAGCAGGAGCCAAGGGGGGCACCTGGTTTCAGTCTGCCACCCGGCACCCTGTGCGCTCTTTCCACAGAGATGAAATTGGATGATCCGCTTGGTTTGGGGTAGGTGATAACCAATTTTTCCACTAACAAGTCTGCTGCTGGCCCCTCCGCACTTTCTGGAACCCCCAAAATGCGAAAGTTATTGTGCCTAGAGTGCCCTTCATAATCATCTTGCTGCTCCTCCAGGTTGGAGGTGTGGGTCCGGAGATCATCCATCTTGCGCTGTTGCTCGGAGGTGTCATCAACCAGGGAGCTAGTCTACATTTCTACCTCTTTTAGATGTGCATTCATGGATTGCACATCCGCCCGGATGAGGGAGACTTCCGTGGACACAGAATCAATTTGCGACTCCAGCGACTTACGAACGGTCGTGATGGCGTTGAGAATGTCCTGAAGCATCGGCTCTTTTGCCTCTTTTCCAGCTTGATGCTTTTCTGAAGTTGCCGTACCTCCCTTGGTACTTGCACCCGGACCCTTGTCCCACGCAGACTTATTCAATTTGGCCTGGACCGCCGTCTTGGAACCAGGAAAACCAGCCATAGCGAGGACCCCTTGGGCAGCGTGTGCTCTGGAGGAAAAAGAGCAAGACCACTCTGTGCCACCAGGGATCTGTCTCGGGCATTGATAATGCTACTTCCACAGGACAGGGTGTGCCGCCGTGGGTCCTGGCCCACCGAGACCCAGGGAACAATCACCGTTCCGCACCCCACTCCCTGAGGGGCAAAATCTCAAGCCTTCCACAGTCCCACAGGTTCACAGTCCCAGGCTTGACTGACTGGCAATTGCGGCAGCTTGGTCTCTCCTGTCAGTGTCCCAATGCTGCTGCTCAGGCTCCCATCAGACCGCAAGGTCTCCTGGTTATTATTTTCCTTAGCTTCAGGGGGGTGAGTGGGAGGGGAAAGATTCCCTTCCATGTACCACAGCCAGCAGAAGCAGGCTCTGATTGTATTAAGGGTCTACAGGAGGGTCCCCTCCCACTCAGGGCCACAACAGGGGGGACACCAGTAGACAAGGGGCAGCAGGAGCCCATTGGAATATATTTAGCTCCTTCCGTTGAGTGGTCGGCAGTGCTCAGGATAAAGCCGGCCTGTCCCGGTGGCGCTTAACACACGTCCTTTTCCCGGGGCCCAAGTAATAATGTCAGGATCCCCCTGCAGGGACAGCGGGGTTGCAAATTGCTGCGTTTACATGCACCAATAGGTGCCTCGTCCCTCCGGAGATTGCAACTCCCGACACCGGAGGAGGCGCTCCAGTCGATAACACTCCCGGGCTCACTCTGCCTCTTGATCCGCAGAGTGTGGCTCACCTGTCGGTCGGCCCCGCACATCACAGCTTCTCACTCAGGGGCACCGCTACGGATTCAGAGGCTCCCCGGCTCCACAGAGAGGCAAGGATCCGGTTGCCTCCGGCAGTAGCAAACACACGGGCCAGAGCCCTACTCAGCAGGCCAAGTCCCCTCATATGACACACTGCGCAGCACCGCCGCAGGGCCGCAGAGGGGCTCGGTGGGTCAAACGCTGGAACCCCTTGTAGGAATCAGCGGTGACCCAGCTCATTCGGCGCTTGGTGAGTTTCGCTGCCTCTCACCGGTGTGTAAACCAGCTACTGGATATTTATATAACGGATATTTGTTAGGGACGAGCGCACTCGGATGGAGCTGCCTTAGAGAGTGGCCATTTCTCACGGCGTTTGGCCACGCCCCCCCCCAGGGTGCATGTTTTGATTGGGGTGAAGTTGTGTGGTTCCACAAAAAATTGCTTGTCCTCCATACAGCTCTGATTATTTAGTTTGTTTATCCAGATGCCTGTGGTTATACTTTCATGACACACAACTGACATTATTGTGATATTAAAGGGTCTTAGATAACTAGATAATGTATGATGTGTTTCTCAGGCAGCAGCACAGATGGGAGGAGGGCAGTCATCAACCTACATGAATTTTTAGGTCTGGCTTGACAGTGAATTCATAAGCCAGATGTATTGGCATTGCCAATGTTTGTTTTTGTATGAGGTGTTTATTAGTGGCAGTTCTGTTTCGGGGACCATCTCATCTATGGATGGATGTTTCTTCTGTTTTTTCAAGTTCTTAAATGTATATTAATGCAGGCAGTTTGGATTGATGGCCTGTAGTATTTCTCTTGTGTCTAAACAAAGTAATAAGAAGATTCATATGTGTGCTAGATGTGAGTGGAGCAGTGGTGGGCAAGTTGGCGAGGCATTTAGAACAAATTGCTTTGGGTGTTGTTTTTTATTTTCCTGGGAATCTGATTGGTGTTCTCTGGCTAGTGTATTAGGCTGTGGTATGATGGACAGTGAAAGGGGCAGCATGATGATCAGACCAGTCATGTGTATGGCTCTTGAGGATGTGGCCACAGATATTTGCATTTATTTGCTTTGATGTTTTGTAGGAACTCGTGTGCTGATTGTGAGATGCAATATATTGAGAACATTGAATACATTTTGCTTAGTGAGTTTAAAAAAAAACCTTTGATAGTCTGTCTGTTATGGAGGGTGGTACCGTTTTGCATCAGTTGGGGATTTGAGTTGAATGCTTATTTTTCTAGTTAATCCAATATCTACCATTTTCCTTCATTCATGCTCCTGCTCCTCACACATTATTTGTGTTTATCTGACACCTTGCTTCTGCCTTTTACAGGATCAGTAGAATCCATTGAAAGGAACCTGTGTCAGGCATCACCTTCACCTAAACCGTTTTGTTTGTATATAATCCGCTAAGGAAGTCTTGAAATGTGCATTTTTTTTTAACTTTGCGATTTTTTGTATGCTCCAATATTATGGTCATTAAAGGTTTTAGAAATAGATTCCAAATTCCATATTAAGAGAAAATGGTACCATACAACGTAGATTTATTTGGTGTACATAGTAAAAAATGTAGAGACTGTTCAGATATTTCCACTGCTGTATGTCAATGCTTATTACAAGCAATGCCATGCAGAACTTAGAAAAGCAAGTTTGGATTGTACAGATGGGACCATGCAGTGTATTATCTTTGCAATTAAGCTTAATATCAGTTAAATTGATGTTACGTTCCAAAAGATGAAGACAAAGTGAGTGATTGAGCTGTCACAGAAGACAATCGATCTTCCTGAAACCAATCAACCAGTGTCCCCATGTCTCAGAATTACAAACACACTTGGGAGACAATATCATTCATCTTTCCCCGTCATTCCAAAAAGGTACCCTGCCGCAGTCTGGTAAAGTTGCAGAAATACCATTGTAGCGCTGTTATTATCGGTGCATTATTTCTGGCAGGCTTGTGAGGTGAGGATTTACAACATAGTAAAAGATACAGGCTGCAGTATTTCTGACAACTTTCGTCACTATCAAAAAAGTTGCCTTTGATGAAAATTACTTACTGCAAGTAACTTATGAAAGCAGTAGTGAAACTCAGAATTAAATGTTGAATGAAGGCTGCCCCTTTGGGCTTTTGGAAAAGAGACACAAAAATGCAAAGAGTATAAACAATGCCCATTTTTCCGGTCTAAGAAAAAATGGCAATGTGTCCACTTAAAGATCTGAACTGAACTGACCAAGAGTGGAACAACAAATTTAACACACTCACGTGCCTCACCTGGAAGGCAGCGAATAGAAAAGCTCCAAAATGAATGCCAGGACTTGACTTCTATCAACCACCTGTGATACTCCTTTGGTCTCATCAAGATCAAAAACGTACGATCCCAAAATGGTGATTAACAAAACTCAGAAGTGATTCTCTAAAGGTTTCTGGTGTTGAATCTTGGAAAGTTCTGCCCAAAACATTAAGATGGAAAACATCTGACGAGCTTTAAAAAGTGCAACTGAGCAAGCTTCTACTGCAAGTCTGTGGTCCAAGATGTTTCCCTGCCATCCTCTCTCTTTTGGGGGTCTGCACCTTGAGTTTTCTATCTTCTCCGGTTTTTCTCTGGAGCTTGCAGTTTTTGTGCCCCTTACTGGTCTGCTTTGCTTTTACCTTTTTTTTTAGTTATGTGTTTCATGTATATCTGTTTTCTTCATTTGTATTTTTATTGATTCCTCTTTATTGATGTAGCTTGTTATTGTTTTGCTGAGATTCTGGCGCTGTTGGCCATTATGAACACTACTCATAAATATGTCTAACACCAAACTCAGGCCGGGCTGAAGTACATTCACTATTGTCTTGTCCAGTGGCATCACGCAAAATGTTGGGGCCCCCTTGCAGAAAGTGATAAGTTGTGTCAAGTCTCAAATTTCTCACAAATCTTCATAAGGGTTGGGTTGAATGGAGGCCTCCTGAAGGGTTGGGGTGCCCCCCTACACTGCAGGGGCAGCAAGGGCCTGTGTCACACCCCTGGTTTTGTCTCCTGTAGGACTGTAGTAAATTTAGAAGGGTAGTTTGTGAATAGCAATGTGCCTACTCCTTGGGAGTGGGTGTTTGTAGTAGCCTGGCCTCCATCAATGCCCCTTACATTTCCCTACACCCCTCCAATTTAGTAGTATATAGTCCACATTTTAATCCCACTCTCTATGTTCTGTCCCACATGTACTACTTGATCTCTCTGCTTATAAAAGATAGGAGAGGTGGAGATTTCTACTCATTGGTATGTGAATTGCATTTAGCAGCGTAGTACAAAATCTAAGCATACATATGCTTGTATGATGGAAAGAAGTGAAACTTATAGAGTACTATCCAATTTGAACGCAATGAGTTTCAACACTGGTTGTGTCATTGAGGATTCTGGCATTGGTCCAGAAAGCCTGAGCAGAATGTTTAATGAATCATACAGAATCATTACAAAGATACCTTACTATTATTCCTTGGCGTAGCTTGGATCCACAAAGGCTGTCTAATATATAGATTAGAATATTAATATCCGTAGAAATGCATTATGGGAAAAATTCACTTAATTTGAGACGATCAAAGGCTGAAAACGCATGTGTGAAACAGAACTTAATAAGGCTAAGTTCTGTCTTCTTGTTTTAAAATAAAGATGCAAATTAACACTACACTGTTCACTTAGGGAACTGAAAAAAGATATACTTTGATGTTTTTTTAATTCTGTGCAAAAAGAGATGTAAAGATACACCGTCATTCCTTTTACCAGTGCGCAACCTTTGAGGGTGTATTATCCTTATGTTTATCACTCAAAGTAGGTCACTTAATGTAGTATGTGATCAAAATATGTCAACCCGTCCCCTTCACCTGTCTGATGGCACGGTGTTATCATTAAATATTCAAGAGCCTGCGCCAGCCTCTCTTTGAATCTGGGCAAAGATGAGGTGGGGCTGTTATCCTCACTTGAAGATATATTAATTTTCTACAAAAATCGCGATGCCTACCGAACAAAAAGGGGGCTTGAACTGGTCTTAAAGCTATGAACGGAGGCTTTCAGCACAATCTAAACAACCCCCTTCCAATAAGAAGCTAATATGTTAATTACATACACTTGAAACCAGAATTATGTTTGCTTTTACGTTCATTGAAAGGCACAATAAAAAACCTGCCAGCATTCGAACATCATTTCAAGGGCAAAATATCAAATCAATGTTCTCTAAAACATACATTAAGTGGTTGATCATGATTTATTCGCACATTCATCCTTTGCCTCAGGGGCCGCAGGTAATTTTTCATGGGAATAGAGCATGGGGGCACACATATACACTCACTCACACCCATGCATCCACACGTGTATATTACCCATTTAAAACACTCATTCACAAATACGCATATATTCATACACACACACAGGCATGAACCAAACACTAAAAACGCATAAAATGTACCTTAACTGCAGCTCTCCAAGCGGGTAGCCTTAGAGGTCCCAGGAGGATTGGGACTTCTGCCTTTCCTTGTTGACTGACCTTAGGTTAGCCAGTGAGAGAAGGTAGTAGTACTTCACCCGTCACAGAGTGGGATGGGGCCAGTGAGACTGCTGACCCCACCTCAGTCTATGAAAAGGTGTCACTGATTGACACTCAGCCCTGGGCACCTCAGGACTTAAAACTGTAGCTCCAGGTCCAAGGCAATCAGTGACTCTTCCCCCTCAGCACGAAGGGGAGGGCGTTGAGTCACTTTGCCATCCAGAGGAGGTCATGGCCAAAGGACTGTGAAAAGTTCGGCTCATGTAGCCAGGAGCATGTGCATTTATCGCATGTCTAGCTGCTGGCTGTCTGACCTGAACAAGAAGAGTGTGGGGGGTGTGGCCCCTCAGCCCATATGGACAGGCCTCTGGTGCTATGCCTTCTGCTGTAGTAAGGAATATGCTATACCTTCTGCTGTAGTAATGAATACAGGAACTGAAGTCACAGCCTCGGGCAGATGCGGTAAAAGCTGATGGAATTTAGTGACAAACTGCAATATTACACTGGACACATTTAATACAAATTTAACCCAACCATGTGTGGAACTCACCTGGTGTTTCCGCAGGGACGAGGTGGATGAACAGATGCTGGGTACCAACTTCCCTCACCCACCAATTGAGCTAAACATCGTTAAAGTCGAAGAGGTGAAAGTGGGGAAGAGGGGAAACAAAACAAGGAAAGGGAAACGGAGTAGAACACAATGGTACTTCTGACACAATGTTTTTATGGGTTTTACTGCATATACCTTTTGATGGGTGAAAATTACAAGTGGTAAGTACTGTCCATTCATACAAAGATAGTATTATTCATAAGGAAGTAAGGTATATGGAGGAGGGATATATCTGGTGGACATCCCTCTTCCAAATCAATTGAAACTAAGGACTTGTAGAAAGTGAAGTTAGAACTGAGGTGTGTATAAGAAAAAGTTCCAAACATTAACATTAAGACTGCAGAATTAAGCATTCAATCATGAAGAGAGTCAACAGTACTAACCTTAACGAAGAAGAGCATCAGGTTCCACTAGACCCAAAAATAACTTAACCCTGAATCATAAACTCCACACTGCATGAAATACAGAGAATCAGATAAGTAACATTATAATTATCTCAGGTTATGTAATCCTACTGTGAAACTGGGGACTAGGATTCTTTCAGCAAGCTCTCTCTGTCTCTTCCTAATAGGAAAAACCATGTGCAGAGAGAAAGAGCTGGCTAGGAGAGGACCGAAGGAGACTGAAGTAGCCACCGATGAATTCACCAACCCATCTGCTTTCCCTGGAAGAAGAGCTGCGACCTAGAAGGGAAAGGGTCAAGAAGACGCAGCGAGGACGCGCCGGAGACGTCTCAGTGAACTGATGCGTAGCTGAGGAAAGTTACAGGTGAATGCCTGGAAGTTTGGGACTACGGGAGGGCTTGGCGGGAATTGGCCCTAAGCACCACCCTTGCCAGCCAATGTCTGTCAGCGTGCGTGCCGGCCATGACACCATGCATGCAAAGTTGAAAAATGTTCGCAATGTCACAGTCATCCGCCCATTTCCCACTAAATATTCGGTTCCAATAAAAATTAATTCTGCAAATTTGACTAATATATTGTGCAGCATTTGGCAGCGAGATAGAATAGCAACTTTGGAAAATTAGCCTACCCTTTTGTGATAGAGTAGGCCTACCTCAGAATTCTGGAAATCATTGAATGGCATAGAAATAGTGATGTAGTCTATGTTTATGAATTGGCCTGAGCAGAGAATCACAAACACTTCTTACAGGCTCAACATGGGCCTTTTCATCCACTAATATTCCTGGCAAAAGTATTTTGGAAGATCAACCTCCAAAAAGTTTAACTAATAGTAGGATTTCAGGAAGGATCTCGTAGGAAGAAAAAAAAAAGATTTTGACTCAAATTCAGATACAGGTGCAAGCGCGCAGAGGGCGCGCCAAATGCAAGCCCGTCTGCACCCATCCTCGCTCGGACCGCACTCAATGCCAGGACCCCTGGAAGTTGTAGGTCAGGTAAGCCCCCCATTCGCACCTATACTAAACAAAACCTGTTAAAACTTAAGGGGGCAGATAAGGGTAGGGACTGCATTTGCCTCTCCCTCCACTCTACCTGCACCCCTTCCAGCGGTATGTCCCAACTGTAAAATCACCCTAACAAAGGTCCTATATCAGACCAACTCATCTATGGAGGATAAAAGGACAGGGTCGGCCGGGTACGATACTCAAGTAATTAAATGTTTATTGCGTAATACGAGATCATTGGTTAAGCATACCATGGAATGCGCAAGGCTCATGGAAGAGTGGGATATAAAGATGGCTTTTATCACAGAGGCATGGATGGATGATTCCTCCGGTCCAGACCTAGTGAAAGCTCCCTGCCAGAGGCCTCCACGGAATACATAAAATAGCTCGAGAAGGCCTGTGATAAAATAGCCCCATAAAAAAAATTCTGCCGAAAAGATCACAACTGTCTGCCCCACGGTTTACAGAGG
The DNA here is from genome assembly GCF_964261635.1 of Lissotriton helveticus. NCBI lineage: Eukaryota > Metazoa > Chordata > Amphibia > Caudata > Salamandridae > Lissotriton > Lissotriton helveticus. The sequence goes on along the minus strand of NC_136067.1, from coordinate 1,445,767,095 downwards.
ACCTGAGAAATCAAAAACTAATTTGCAAACGTCTAGAGCGGAGCTGGAGGAATTGTTATAAAGAAACAGAGAAAAAGCTTTATAAAATCGGCCTGCAGAAATATAACAACTCCTTTTTTCAGCTAAACAAACGTTTTTCTTAACTCGATTTGAACTAGTGAAGAATTTGGCAAAAGAACTATTTAGAACTGTCTCTAGCCTGGCCTCTCCACGCCCAGCCAAAGTTCAGTAAAGTCAGGAACTGCGTGAAGATATCACCATGGTCTTCCTGACTAAAGTGGAGACTATCTTTTCGGTTTTTAGTGGTTCAAATGCTGCCATGATGAACACGGCAAGGGACGAATTCAAGCCCACAAGGGTTTCCACTGCTACAATATTCATGGGCTTCTCCTGGCAGCCAAATCAGGGTCGCCCTTTGATCCATGCCCGATCGCGGTGGCCAAATTGGCCCCGGATCCGATTGCTTCATCACTGTCTCCTATTTTTAATGGCATATTTGAAACAGGGCATTTCCCTACACGCCGGAAATTGGCCTCTATATTGCCCCTTCTAAAGAAGCCTAGCTTGAATCCTAAGAACCCTCATAATTTTCGTCCGATTTCACGGCTTCCGTTTCCAGCTACATTCATTGAAAAAATCAAGAATACACAACTTAGTACTTTTTTAGCTGCGACACAAGTCTTGGATCCCTCCCAATATGGCTTTAGAGATGGACGTAGTACTGAGCCTGCTCTCATTAAGGCCACAGAGGAGATCAGAGAAGCCATGGATCAGGGTGGCATAGCAGCTCTGATCCTATTGGATTTGTCCGCGGGATTTGATACGGTCCATCATGATATCCTGATGGACCGTTTAAGAGCATGTGGGATCCAATCTAAAGCCTGGGATCTGTTAACATCTTTTCTATCTGACAGAGGACAAATTGTTGCTCTTGGTGAATACCAGTCCAAACCTTTTTCACTGCCCTGTGGTGTCCCACAGGGGTCCTCCCTGAGCCCTACCCTTGTTAATGTGTACGTTTAATCCTTGGCTCCCATTATCAGAGCATTTTTGTTTGGTCTCACCTCGTATGCTGGTGACACCCAAATTGTGGTGTCTCTGCTACCTGGCCAGGAGGTGGGTATGGATAAACGCTTCCAAGACTGTATGAATCAGTCGGGAGATGGATGACTGAGAGGTGTCTAAAGCTCAGTTCAGGCAAAACTGAAGTTGTATTGTTTGGTAGGGATACCAACCTTTGGACTCCAAGCTGGTGGCCTGATTCGATGGGCTCTCTCCCGCTGCCTTCAAAAAAGGTAAAAACCTTGGGAGTAATAGTGGATGAGAGACTTACCTTTGGAGATCAAGTAAATGCAGGGGCATCAACAATAGCCTAGGTGCTTAGAACAGTTAGGAAAATATTGCCATTCTTACCCCCGGGTAGCCGGCAAACAGTGGTCACAGCACTGGTATTGTCAAGGCTGGACTATTGCAATAGCCTGTATTTAAATATTCAACAAGGATTTATGAACAAACTCCAGCTGCTACAAAATGCAGCTGCTAGACTCCTCACTAGTACGTCCAAGTCCTCTCCCATCTCCAAGGAAGTAAAGAAATTGCACTGGCTCCCGGTAAGAAGTTGTGTGCTCTTTAAATCGCTCTGTCTGGTTTTTAAAACTTTGCAAGGTACAGGTCCAGACTTTTTAAAATGGATATTCCAGTGGTATACACCGAAAAGGACACTTCACTCACTGGGTGCCAAGTTGGTATCAGTGCCGCACACAAAAAAAGTTTTGTGGGGTGGCAGAAGCTTTGCCTTCTGTGCGACAAAAGCCTGGAATGACCTTCCGTTTCACCTAATGCCACGGATCTTTTAGCCTTTAGAAAAGGTTTAAAAACCTGGCTTTTTGCTCAATAAAACTCTTTCCCTCATTTTCTTACCTACAGGATAAATAGTTAGTGCCAGGACCCCCCTAGGTAACCACCAAGCTTTAAAAATATTATCAACATAAGATAACATTTGACAGTTACTATAATCTTCAGGTAAAGGTGCACATTTCTCTTGAAAATGATAGGTTACTGAAAACAGTGGCATCTGTCCTACTAAGACTTCCAAAGGCCTGGTTGAGTGTTTGCTTACACTAGTCGTGAGGACTAGTTCAAAGTAGCAAAGCAGGATGCCTGCACCAATGGCTCCAAAGAACAAATGACTACTGACACGAGAGAGATGCTGAATTTCATCACATCCTTGATAATCGGAAACAGGTTCACATGGCATCATGTGGTCTGCATTGAGGAAGCCACAATTGGAATGCCAGGAACTGATACAACACATGGTAGAACCGACGGGTGGAGAAGTGGGGCAGATAACAAATTCTTCTACATTCATTGTATGCCTTTTTCAGCATTACACTAGCATTTGAGAGGTTTACTAGTGAGAAATTGTAGCTGATGAGATGAGAGTTAATGGGCTTTAGCAGAGCTCCCACTGTTTGAATGACGTACAAATAGACACTTGTCAAAATAATTAAAAATTGCATAAAGGTAGCTGTAAAGTAGTGAGGCTGAAACATAAGACTTATGTAGTGCAATGTGATGGACCCACCAAACTCAATGAGACAAAAAAAGTTACAAAGAAAGTCAAATTATTCAAAAATAGTGTATCAACCGACTAGGTCCTTGAGGTCAGAATCTCTGTTTTTGGCGGTCGTCCCGCGTGTGCAGAGAGCGCGCCTGGGAGGTCGCTCCTTTGGTCTGCTGGCACCACAGTTGTGGAATTCTTTGCCGCTCACCCTCCGGGGAGCTTCTAGTCTCTTTGCTTTTAGAAAAGGTTTGAAAACCTGGTTGTTCACTCAGTAGCCGGTTTTCTGTTTGCACTTGCTCTGTATTTCTGTTTTTTTCTTTTATTCAGTGTTATGTTATTATGTGGCAGCCTTCCTTCTCCAATAAAAGCGCCGGGACACTCTTTTTGAGTAGCCGTGCGCTATATAAAAGAATAAATAACATAACATAACATAACATAACATATCAGTCAGAAACTTTATTTTCGCCAACACAAAGTAGGCATAAAAAATGTATACTACATATAAAAAACAATTCAAAACATTACAACACACATGAAAAAAGATTGCTACTTTAAAAATACAGATACAAATTCATGATCATTTACACAATAATAAAATCATTACATTTTGTAGGAATATAATTTCAGGTAGTTATAGTTCTCTTGTTTAGTGCTAGTAATAAGAAAAGACACTAAAAAGAAACAGATAAAAGGATCAGGAAATAGCTGGAGATAATAAAGTGCTACGCGACACTGTTTAAAATAAATGTTTTGCATAATAGGGATAATGAAACGTTTTCTTTCATTATAATAAAATTTACAGAAAAACAAAAAATGTATGTCATCCTGCATAGATTGATTATCACATGTACACAATGGGAGTTCAGAAACAACATAAACATTGTGAGGAGTACCCAGAAGTAGTGTATAAATGTGTCAAGCAATTATGAAATCTGGTTCTGAGTTGAGAAATTCCCAACATAATGGCGTAATGCATGCCCCTGCAGCCCCTGCGGCGGAGAGATGCCTCCAGCTCGTCAGAGTACCCCCATTTAGTCAAAAAACAAATACACATGTGTGACATATGGGAGACTCATTGGACCCGTTGGACATTCTGAAGGTGGCTCATAAGTTTCCATAACCCTACTGCCCTACAGATTGTAATGGTCAAGTTAAGTTTTCAGAGAGTGTCACTCCTGGTCCTTAGAGTGCCAGTGTGGCAATCATTCACACAAAACTCAGCTGACACCCACCTGGCATGCTTTAAGCAGGTACAAAGTATGCCTAGGCAAAATTGACATTATGCCATAATTCATGTAAGTTTATGTTATGTTTGTTAAGAAAATTCCTGAAATTACACCTATACGCCACTTTGCGTAATGACGTGCCATGCGAATGTGCCATTTGTAGTAAAATATTACAGCAAATGCACTGAAATAACAGAATATGAGCAGCTGTTGTTTTTGGTGTTTTTTCTTTATTTATTTGTGTGAAATGTGTTCTTGCATAAAACAATTGCCATAGGGTCGGATTTCGTGGTAAAATATTGTACAAAATGATGATTGCATGTCACATAATTGCTCATAATTTCACAAAAATTGCATGCAAATAAGCAAAAGCAATTTACGCATATATCACATACCCCTAGTACAAAGTTTCTTGCATGGTGGTGTAGTTAGTCATGTAAGAGCTGTCTGTTGATGTAGCAGCATATATTCAAGGAGCTGGGTCTGTCTGTGGAATTTCGGACTTAGGCAAAACTTAAAGGGAAGCAGTTCCCACCAGACAGTTTGACTTCCTGTGGTTGAAAAAGGACAGTCGTTCTTGGATCAGCATAATTGTAGCTCCCTCTCAGTCTTTTTTACACAGTCAGAGAAGGCTGCATGGATCTGTACAATGCCATTTTCCTTGATGGATCACTAGCATTGCTTCCATAATTGTCCTGGGCACAGCCATGATGTTTTCAATCCTAGGAGCTCATTAGGAGTTATAACAGATGCAGACATGAGACAAAGAATTGTGTATGTCCTTCCTGCCATACTTTTACAGTTCCCCCATCCCATTTACAGCTAAAAGAACAGCAGAGCCATAGCTGACTAACGGCCTGAGTGTGGCGGTGAAGCGCAGGCGTCCACCCGCACCACCAAACCCGTGGTCAGGCCGCTCACCAGATTACAAGTTATTCTGGTGACTGGTGGGCTTTTTTGAAGCTACTCAGAGCCATGCAAAGTGGCTTTGCGCGGCTTCAAAAATATGACTTACTGGTTTGCCTCACACATGTACTACGTTGCGTGGTGCAAACGTGACACAACCCTCTCATTAATGAGGCCCAGGGTTTTTCCTCAATCATTCATTCAGTCATTCATTCATCAGCACAAGGAGTCATTTTGACATAAAAGTCACACCTGTATGTCCATTAATACTGACAAGCATCTGACAGAGAATTTTAGACGCCTTTATAAGATCCGGTTGACGCATCTCCATTTTGGTAACTTGATCATTGGCTGAAGTGGTGACCGAAACCCCTAACAAACATGTGCCAACTTTGCAACAATCACGAGGAATCATTAACCCACATTATATATATGTTCTTATTCAACACCCGGCGCTTCTGGCTCCGTAACATTTTCAATCAATTTGCAGTCAGAATATGCCTACAAGGTGACCCTCCTTTCATCATGGCGAGGTTCATGACATTTCGCGAAATGCATCCTGAGCCCAAATCAAACTCTGAGATGTCATGAAGCCAGTGCTCAGCGCCAAACCGTGCTCCTTTAGCAATGTTTTTAATGGAACATGCACTATGGAAGTGCTCATACGCACTTCATGATGACGCAGGTAAAGAGGGCATTCGGACCTGACACACAAAAGACACATTTAGGCCAAATAAGTCTTTGCGACATCATGCAAGGAGTGCTCAGCATTAACCGGTGCAACTTTCGTAACGCTTTTACTGGATATTTGGTTTCTAACTTTGCACACGCACTTTCTTGCCCGAAAATGGCTTTTTCAGCGTTTACCCTGCAGTATTTATGCTTACATTTCACGCATACCTACTTTAATTTTTTTTATAACAAAAGTACACGAAGATCTCACACAGAAATGTATGATTTTCATAATCCTTTAATAGTTTTTACAGATGAATTTTATCATGCATCCGACCGAAGCTGCTTTTAATCTCCTTTTAAATTAAATAACACAGTACTTTAGAAGGGAGAAAATCGAGTTGAATGCATAAACTGAGGAGCTCTTTTCAACTATTCTAACATAATAGACATTATTGGTTGTTGTATGACACCTTACTACAGTTTTAATACTTAGTATGCTACATGATTGTCCGATCTAGTTTTGCCATGATTTTAATTAATCTCGCAACAGACACAGTATTTATTCTGATTATTCGGTTACTCAGTAGTTCACACTCTCTCACTCTCTTAGAAATCATGGATGCCCTGAGCCCAGAATAGATAAATATATGCAGTGGTCTCTTAGCAAAGTAGCTTATAGATTTAATGTGTCCCAGGTTAACCTTGGTGACCTCTTTTTGCAGATGAAGGAAACTACAGTATGTTGAAAGGGTGATGAATAGGGCTGATTTATGCAAAACCGTGGCTCCCACATCACTGTAGCTACTTCCTAAAGGTCTTAAACAGAGGAAAAGAAAAACAGAGAGGCTGATTTTACGGTATTTCAATTCAGACAACCCACATTGTATTCCTGTTTAAATGTGACCGGGTATCCATCAAGTTAACCTGTCTAATCTGGGTTACGGGCAGAGCCCCAGGCCAGCTCCTTTTCACTGTGCAGAACAAGATCATGGGATGTCCTATTACTTACCGGTAATCTTCATTACTCCTGGTCCCGTTGTCCTTGTCCCATTCCTTCCTAATTGGAGATGACCATCTCACGACAGAAAAAAAAAGAAAAGGAGCATGCTGGGATACCCTACCCACTCCCTCCCACTGGGAGTACATAAGCCATAGCAGCCCAGCATGCAGCCTAAAAACACCAAGCCAACAACCGGAAGGCCGGCTGCCAGGGAGCGAGGGGCGTAAGGAATGGGACGAGGACAACGGGACCAGGAGTAATGAAGATTACTGGTAAGTAATAGGACATTACCCCCAGGTCCCTCCTGTCCTCGTCCCATTCCTTACTAATTGGAGAATACCAAAGCAGAGAACACGGCCTTCCGGAACACCACCAACGCCAAGGGCACCAGACCGAAAAACGGCACCCCACAGGAGCAAAATGAGCCCACAAGAAGGAGAGGAACGCAGGAAGGGAAATCCAACCAAGCATGCCCCCAACCCAGCTGACACGCAGAGCCAAGCCCCCAACGGAGTAACCAGAGGGGCCAAAACCAACGGAGAAAAGGAGCCAGAAAGGGCAAACGACCAGGGAGAAACCTCAACGGGCGCAGCCCCGGACCCAAGCACCACCAGGCAGCCACCCAGTCAGGGACAAAACAGGTCAACCCGGCCCAAGAACAGAGGAGAACAGACCGCACAGGACAGCAGGGCCGAAGGTCCAGGTAGGAAAAAACAGAAGCAAAACACGACCAACCGCCAGACCCCAATGCACCAGGGGAAGCCACCAGCAGAGCCGCAAAGAGGGCAGAAACGAACGAGCAAACAGGCACCCACCCAGAGGAACAGCCAGAAAGAGAAGGGGCTGGGAACCACCCCCCCAACAGACAACAGCAGCAACAGGGAAACCAGAGGCCAGAAACCCACAGAAGGACCAGGCCACAGGACAGGACCGACCAACGGCCAACCCCATGCAAGACAACGAAGTGCCGCAGCAACCAAAAGGCCACCCCACCAGGAGAAGAACCCAGGGAACAAGAAAAGGCCAGGCCCGATGCACACCCCCCAAGCAGGAGACACCTGGACAAGACGCCCAGCAACCCGCCCAACGGAGGCCAGGGAGAACAACGAAGCGCAACCTGGAAACAGACTCAGCAAACACCGGGGCCCAAATAGGCCCCACACGGAACCGGGGAAACCCAAACCCCAGACCTGGAAAGGAGGAACCATACGAACCAAAAGCCGACCATCCGCCAGGAGGAGAAAGGAGGACACCAAGAACCACAGAAGCCAAACCCCAAGAGACAGAATGGCAAAACAGGAAAAACCTACAAGGAGGCCAATAGCCCAACCCCAAGAAGCCAACCGGGAAACCGGCAGGCCAGCCAGCCAGGAGGCACAGAACACAGCACCACCAGGACCCGGAAGGAGAGGCAAAAAGAATCCCCAACCACGAAGGGGCACAGGGAAAGGCACAACAGACAACCACAGCCAGGCCACCCAGAGAGCGGAGAAGCAGAGGGAGGGATCCCAGAGCCCACACAACAGACCCAGCGCCACAGCCAGCCGAAGGGAGAGGCACAGGAAAGGATAGAAGACCAGCCCAGGACCACAGCAAGGCACACGAGTGGCCAGGTAAGTACCTAAGCGGGGACCGCAAGAGAACCCCAAGCAAACCAGGGCCCCACAGTACAAAACCCAACCCAACCAAGCCAAGAGGCGCACCAGAAACCCAAACGCACAAGCGAACGGGAGGCCAATCATCGGGACAGCAAGGGCAAAACCAACAGAGGCAAAGCCCAGGCCCCCAGAGCACACTGGAACAACCCAGGCACTAAAAGCAAAGGAGAGGAGCCCGGAGAAGTCAAAGGCGCACTACCCAACAGGGGAGCGGGAACAGACCCAAACAAGGGGAGAAGGAACACCCCTGAGCCAACAAAAGAGCAAGGGCCGCAGACACCACAGGCCGGAAAAAAACAGCCAGTGCGGGAGCACAAGACCAACGACAGGCCCCCAAAGGAAAAAAGCCAGAGCCACTGTCCCGAGGCAAAGCCAACCGCAACCCAAAGCGGAGCGAGAGTGCTGGGTAGAGAAGCACACCACTACAGCACCCCACTGAACAGCACAGTAGAACATACCATAACAACACTGAATGCCCGGGAGTCCCACAGTGCAAACAGCGCCAGTAGGGCAACACCGGGAGGAGCCAGCTCCCGGGGAGGCAACACCTGCACTGCCCATTGGCTCGGGAAGCAGCAAAGCGGCCCCCACAACAGGGGAAGGCACCACCCAACACCCACAAGAAGGGAAAGGGCACAGCAAACAGGGCAGGGCATCCGAAGAACAAGAGGCCACCCAAGGCAGAGGCCAATGAAGACCAACAACAACCAGCCCCCACAGGAGGCCAAAGAAGCAGCAGGTGAAAAGGCAAGTCCAACAAGCAAACAGCCAACACCAGCCAGAACCCACCAGGGCCCCAACCAGCACCTCCTCGAAGCCAACAGCCCAACAAGGCCAAGGGACCCCTGAACTGAGGAAGAACACAACAGCCCCACCCCCCCAAAAAAACAAGGGGGAGGACCCAGCGAACCAGTGGAAGGCAGATACCCCCAGCACGGGGCATGCCAAAAGCACCCGGAAGGATGCAAGAAGGGCCCAACAGCGAGAACCGCAGGAAAGCAGGCACCCAGACTGGCACGCACCAGGCCCTAACCCACAGAAGGGCAGGAACCAACCGGCAGAAGGACCGCAAACAGCCAAAAGGGAGTCCAAGAACCGCAAGGCACCAGGACATGAAAAGGGCAAAACGCCAGACAAGCAGCCTGAGGCGACCAGAACAGGTCACAGCAACAGGCAAACCCAGACGCACCCCAATCCAGGCACCAACCAGGGCCTACCAGGGTCAACAGAAGCCCGCAGGACAGGATGGTCGGAGACTCAGAGGATAGAGCAAAGAGGCCACAAGAAGAAGCCAACAAACCTCGGGAGAGACAGCCCAAAGTGAGTCATGGCCAAGCAAGCAGACACCACCCCAGGGAGGAACCAGGGCCGACCGGGCCAACTTACAGGGCGGGCAGCAGGCGCAACAGAAGCCAAGGCCGCAGCCCAGCACATGCAAGAAAGAAGACGCCAGGCATCAGGCCCCAAGGGGAACGGGAGACCCAGAGGGACCGACTCCCAGCCCAGAAGCCAACCAGCAACAAGTGCCGAGCAAGCGAAAAGCCAAAAGGCTAAGGAGCACACAACCCACGGAGGAAGCCCCGAAGGAAACCATGGCCCAAGACAGGACAGCAAAGGCAGGGAAACCAACTTCGCAGGCAGCTGAAGAAGCAGAAGGACCGCCAAAACCCCGGGAGCAGGGGGCAGCCCAGGCAGCGAACCAGTCCGGAGACACCAAGGGCCCAGGACCGAGACAGCAAGCAGACCCACGCCACATGCAACCAGCAAAGCACAGAGGGCCCGCACGCAGGAACAGGCGCCAGCAATGATAGGAATCCACCAGCCCCGGGAGAGACCTGAGGCCGACTGGAACCAACAGCACCTGAAAGAAAGCAAGGAACCCAGATAGCAAGGCTCAGGGAGAGCAGCGGAGGCCAGCGCAAAAAAAGGGCGCAAGAAACGCAAGCAGGAGGCCCCGGGTGCAAACCCCCGCACCACCCATAGGCCCAGGCACACAGTGTGGCAGTGACCAGAAGGCCAAGCAGGCAGCAACCCAAACACCTGAAGAGGGCATAGGGAGGAGACACCACCCAGAGCTGCAAGCAAACCCCACGGAAAGCAGAAGTCAAATGAACCCGGAAAACCCAGGCAAAAAAGAAGATGTGCAGGGAGCGAAACAACAAGAGCGTGTACAAAAGCACAGTAACGAAGGCAGAAATGCTGACCCCGTCAAAAAGCCCATGCCCTAACCTGCCAAAATAGAAACAGCAGCATGTGACACTGCAAAGAAAGACACAACAAAGGGACACGCACAGCAGCTTCACATAACATCAACATAATACACAAACGTGAGCCACAGCACACAAGGACGGGAACACGTATGGAAACAGAGGATGCGGAGAGGATGCCCATCCCAAATCCGCCGACACAGGCTCGAAAGGCGGTAGCTCCAGCCGCACGCTACAACCTCGCCCACTGACAAGAACAGGAAGGAATGGCCAGAGGAGATGCGGAGAGGGCAGAAGCGGGGAGAAGCCCAGTGGAAGAGCCCCTGCTACAAACCCCGGCATCTCCAGGAGGCCCCGCCCCCCTCCAGGCAGCACCCAGATGGAGAGTCAGCCAACATACCCCCAAAGTAGTAGGAGAAAAAAAAGGGACCGCTAAGCGGTACTCACCAAGGGGGCAGGAAAGGTGCACCACAAGCCCCCTGCCCCCCAGAACCAGCCCAGGCGTGCACCAGGAAACCAGTGCCGGGAGGAGAAGCCTGCCGAAGACGGACTCCAAGGCCACAGCAAGGCCTGCTCCAGCATCGACCCAACCGAGGGGAGGCAGGAAGAAGAGGAGGCCGGCAGGACAGCAAACGCCAGGCAGGGGGCCCAGGAGCATCACCCAGCAGAGCCCAAGGACCCGCCAAACAGCCACAGCAGCACGTCCCCCACACCGGCCAAGCCACAGGGTGACCCGCAATGCAACCTGGAAAAGACTGGGAGGAACGGCTCCCCAGCTGCAAAGGACCGGTCGACAATCAACGCAGCTCCTGGCAAGCCCGGCAGGCCAGGAGAATGCGGAAGAGGACAGCGAGGACAGCCCAGCACCCCCGACGAGAAGTTCAGTGAAGAATCCATCAGGTAAGTCCAACATGTCCAAATCCGTCGGAAGACAGAAAAAAAGAACAGGCTGCATGCTGGGCTGGTACCGCTTATGTACTCCCAGTGGGAGGGAGTGGGTAGGGTATCCCAGTATGCTCCTTTTCTTTTTTTTTCTGTCGTGGAGATGGTCATCTCCAATTAGTAAGGAATGGGATGAGGACAGGAGGGACCTTGGGGTAATGACTGGATGGGAAATCTAAGATGCTTCGTTTGTAGATCTAACCACTGGGCTTGATAAGAGTAATAGAATATGTCAAAACATTTAAAATTGAGCGGCAAATGCATATATTTTGGGGAAATGGGAAGCTGAGGTTTACGAATAATGGGGCATATTATCAAGAACGGCGACAAAATTATTGCCGCTTTAGCGGCAGGAAATTGCTGCTAAAGCGGCAATAATGGGCTTCATGATATGCTTTTGTGAATTCCCATAGCAACCCAGGTACTGGTGTTAACCTGGGCTGCTATGGGAATGTACACGGGCATATTATCAAACCCATTATCGCCGTTTTTGATAATATGCCCCAATGTGTTTATATATTTTTTTAAACTAGCATTTGATAGGAAATCTTTGTATTTTCAGAAAATATCAAGCTCATTACTAGGAGACGACATTAGTTTTACCAAAATCATATATATTTTTTTAACCATCTTGCTTATTAAAATTTGGAATCATACAGCAATCTGAGTTATTTATCATTACATGAGATAATCATGAAGTTAGTATTCAAAATGTTGTCCCTCAAAAGAACCAGACGCTCGTGACCCATTACATTTCTTCGCCATTTACTTCCAACATAACCCCTTGCCAGCGGAGTCCATTTTCTTATAACGAAGGAGAGGCACAAATATGTCCCCTATAGGTATTCCAATTTCCCCATATTCGGTCCCACTTCCAGGGGCATCCTGTGTGTACAAAGACCACTTTTCCGAACAGCATACACCAGTCCATATCTTACTTCCATTCCTCAACTGTTGGCGCTTTGTGTGCGCCCCACCTACGGGCTATGTGTCGCTTCGCTATTTCCATGCTCAGAGTTACCCATGTCTGTTTCATGCGGGTCGAGTCCGTTGCCTCCCATATTTTGAGGAGGCACAATCTAGGCTGGAGAGACAGCTCGCCAAAATCATATTTTAAGCAGATTTGCTTAGTCATACTAAGTTGGGAACATTTCGTGCTGAATTTATTTCCTTTGTGATAAAGGGCTCTTACTGCAAAGCCTGATATTTTGTAGCCTTTGGGTGCAATTAATTCACATGACCATCAGCTCTTTTAAGAATGGTTAAGTTGTCTATGGTCTGAGATTGTGGGATCCTTGTAAGTTATGATGTTCCAATTCTCTCTCTTTCAAATATTTTATGACTTGTATCTTGTGACTGAGAATCTCCATGGGAGATGTGACGAAGTGGAACATAGAAAATGAGGTATATATTATGAAAAACTATAGGCCATATTAAACTTCATAAATAGTTTATTTGAACTGCCTGTAAAAGCTGTGGCATTTCAGCCAGTTTAATAGGAAAACGGCACTAAAAACGCTTTTTTGGAGGGGCAAACATTGATTTACTCTAGCATCCCTATGGAGCAGGGCGCATATTATGCACACCTTCTGTTACTGGAAAATTTTATGAGTGTTTCTTCATTTAGTAATATCTTGGCTTTTAAGCACATTAATTTAAAAAATGGTGGCATCTATATAGCCAAGCGCTGGTTAAATAGGGAATTTTGCGTACTATGTAAATGGCTGCTGGCTAATTAATAGAGATTATTTACTATATGGCTGACAACTGTGCAAATATGGTAGTTAAAAAAATATATAAACACATTATTTCTATTTAACTGGCCACTGGATAAGTTGCAGAGATTCTAGACTTTTTGCCCAGCAGCCATGCAAATAGCAGGGAAACTTCCTGATTTACATGGTTATAGGTTAAATAATAGAGTTTATGCACTTTTTCGCAAACGCCTGTGCAAATAGCAAGGACACTTCTGTATTGATGCAGTAAATTAGCAGAGAGTATGCACTGCTTGCTCGTCATCCATTCAAATAGCAAAGAAACGTTAATATGCACCTGGCTTGCGGCCAAATAGTAGATATTATGAACTGTCTGGCCAGTGATTGGTCAAACAGTAAAGAAATTAGAAAATACATTTCACTATTCACCTGGCCAATAGCTAAATAGCAAACAAAATAGATTGTTTGTGCTAATGCCTTGAAGAATGCCAATAAACTTCACTTGTTACCCTGTTGCTTGCTAAATAGCAGATATTCTGTGTTTTGTGCATTTGGCAGTGTCCTTGCAAATATCAAAGAAATTTCGCAATGTTCCTGTCTGCTGTTTAAATAACAGACATTATATACTAGTTCAATGACTGCCTTAAAAATAGCAAAGATCTTCATTATTTACCTACCCGTTAGCTCAATAGTTTAGTTGGCATCTGTGCAAATAGCAAAGACACTTCAATCTTCTGACTAAATAGCAGATAGTATGCACAATTTGACCAATTACTTTGCAAATTGCAGTGAAATTTCATTATTTACCCCTACTGACTAAAGAGCAGATATTATCTATTTAAATGCACAGCCTGATTTCAACAGGCTCTTACAACTGCACAGAATGGCAAACAAGGAGTAAGCACAATTGGCACCCATCTTCTTATGCAGGTTAGTGCTAAAACTTGCTTAAATGCAATTTGCACCTGAACAGCATTAATTAATGTGCTTAAAAGCCAAGATATTACTAAATGAAGACACACTCGTGAAATTTTCCAGTAAAAAGAAGGTGTGCATAATATGCGCCCTGCTCCATAGGGATGCTAGAGTAAATCAATGTTTGCCCCTCCAAAAAGCGTTTTTAGTGCTGTTTCCTAATAAACTGTCTGAAATGCCACAGCTTTTACATGCAGTTAAAATAAACTATTTATGAAGTTTAATATGGATTATAGTTTTTCATAATATATACCTCATTTTCTATGTTCCACTTCGTTAATATACATTATTTCACATCTCCCATGCAGATTCTCAGTCACAAGATACACGTCATAAAATATTTGAAAGAGAGAGAATTGGAAAATCATAACTTACAAGGATCCCACAATCTCAGACAATAGACAACTTAACCATTCTTAAAAGAGCTGGTGGTCATGTTAATTAATTGCACACAAAGGCTACATTAAGGACTCGCAAAAGAGGACAATTATGAATCTGGCCGATATTGCCTTCCTTGCAAAGGATCTAAACATCTTTATCATTAGCCACCTCTTCAGGTAAAAGTAAGGGAGTTGGAGCATTTGTGGAATATGTTACAGCACCATATGGCTCTCCGAAGTCGCTTTGCCTTCGTCCTTAGTATAATGGAGCGGTATTATGTGCCATGAGTTCCAGATTAATTTGGAAACATACAAACATTTTCTTTGGTGGCTATTGGGACTGTTAGACATACAGACTGTTTGGATTTGCATTGGCTTTTTAAGTGTAGGGGAGACAAGAGCGGCCTTCCAAAAGGTTAAATTGTATAAGAATGGAACGAACAATCACAGTTGCAAGATTTGCAGAAACTCTAGGAGGGCATACGTTTGCGGGTGAACCACATTTGGCAATAGTCAATAACCCTTGAATTTGGTCCAAGTTGAGAGATTCAAACCTATCTAGGTTCCGGATAGAGGCCTTGGGAGGCAGAGGTGCTGAGTTGGTCTGACTCTGGCTGGCAGGTAACTTCTTGTATATGGCATCTATATATTCCACTAAGAAATCCGCCAAAGAGTCACAAACTTGCTGGGAAGCTGAAATATCCGAAATGCAAGCACAAGGTTTGGTAACCTCATTGAGAACTTTATAGAGCTCTTTGGTAGAATTATCCGCCTTCTTGATTCTACCGGGAATATAACTTCTCCTAGAATTCTAATGTGAAAATGATATTGCAATAATGCTAGTTTGTATTCAACTCTATCAGCTGGTGTTTTAGAATGGCACCAGCGTCCCTCCAGCCTTTTATAGCCAGCTTTAAGAGTGCTCAACTCCATGCCATATAAAACCTTAGGGGACGCACCCTGGAGGAGAAATACCTGGACTGTTTGAGTAGTGCCGTTTTATCAAAGACTGTATTCACAGCAGTGTGATAACTAGATAGCACAACGTTAATGTCTCAGTTTGGTGTCACAACTCTGTGGCTGAATGCCTTGGAAAACCCATCTAAAGAGATGGCATTCCAGGCTCTATAGGCCATAATCCTTATAGTAGTGGACTGGTGTGTAAAAAACATCCGCCCTATCCATCTGAAACTTGGTCAGATGATGGCCCGTCCATTTGAGAGGGAGAGGATCTTCACTCTTTAGACGTGGAGAATTGGTAAAAAATCATATCTAAATTATGCCAAGCAGCATGTGTAGGGCCAATAACAGTCTGGAGAAGACCCAACATCTCTAAATCCTCAACAAAATGGACAGCCTCTGGTTTAATGACATCTTTCCCATTAAAGTTGAAGTCACCCAGCAATAAAAAAAAATGCTGGAAGACTGAATGAGAGGGGCAATATGTTCAGACAAAAGATGGCTGGAATTTTTATTTGCACCTTCAGGCCTGTAAATAAGTGTGCCCTTCCAGTGGTGAAAGGGCAGCAACTCAAGTTTAAAGGTAAAGATTTCAAATCAATCCTTTAAGAAGGATTCAATGATTTGGAACTTTACACATTTTACAGGTTGCTCCTATTTTAATAATGCCCCAAAGTTTATATTACATTAATAGGTGCCTTTAGTAATAGGGGAATATCTGGTAATGATATTATGCTCCACAATTGATTGATATATGTTAACAGACAGCTCAGCTTTCACAGCACGTTTCCCATGCCAGAGCATGCTGGGCTTCTCCTCCAAGACGTGCAGGGCTTGCCACTCTAGATGTCTCTCTCTCGATAGGCAGGCATGCTTCTGGGTACTAAGCAGCCAATCAGCTCTTCCACTAAAGTGTGCAGATGTCCGGTGATGTCCAATTACCTCTGGGAGACAGGTTGTCACGTAGACACTAGCATTGGTCACACAGCACTTTTTCGAGTGCTCTCTCTTTCTTGGACATGAAAAACTGAGAACTTGAATAAATTGGAGTGGTTTGAATTTCTCTGCCAAACATCAACTTAACTCCTGCAGGAAGAAAAGAGGGAGTAACCTGTTATTAGAGGATTGGGATTAGGAGCAGCTCTTATGACTAGGTGCCCAACCAAAATCCTGGGGTTGTTAGGGCCTTCTCTCTAGCTGGAACTCCACAAGTATGAAATCAGAAGCTTTGGGCCCTCCCAGATCCTTTTTAAACTCCACTCTATATAAATTAAAGAGCAAGAGATGACAGATTGGTGAATATCCAAGCTACATACCAGAGATGACTGCTGCCTCTTCTTTCTGGTAGCAATTGTGAAAGGGATAAGAGGAGGTTATTCTAAACAGAAGGAGGATGAGCATTCAAGACACCCCCCCAAGATTACCACTGCCTCCTCTTTCTCTCAGGACAGGATAGAATGTCCTGTGGGAGGTTAAAAATGGAAGGGTTTGGAGTTGTAGGCTAATTGCCACTTCATGGTCAACTCTTGGAGAATGCTTTCTTGGGGAAGAAATAGGACTGTAACTAACTGAACTGAATGTAATTGAAATATAAAGGAATATTCCAAGCAAATAAGGAAAAAACATACAGACTACAAAGACTCAGAACAAAAGAAACCAAGAGAGATATGTTATTCATTTACTTTATTACAAATGGTACAGGAAATATGACAATGTGAAAAACATTTTGTGACCTTCATTCTTGTGACCTACAAATCAAGCACTAAGATTTGAGAATGGGTTTGGGTGGTTCTCTTTCAAATATCATGTTTGTCTATAGCTCATGCAGAGACTTTGTACAAAGTGATGGCTCTCGAAGCATGTAGTACTGGTGGGGGCTTCACTCAAAATGATCTAAAACACGAGCAGAATGAAGTGTGAGATCTCTGAATCTGGTTGTCATCTGAAACAGTCATCAGGCACAGCCAAAAGAGCAGGGCCTGTATATAAACTTCCTCACTTTTAACAGCAGAAACCGCGGTCCTACCCCTCACTTCTATCATCTACCAAATATCATTGGTGAGGAAGAAGTAAAAAAAGCAGCACTTTGCTAACAGGAACCTCATCGAATTTCTATGAGTAGCCCTTTCTCCATTTACCCTCACTTCAGTGACAGTCACTCCACCATCCAGACACAAAAAGGCAGTCAATACACTTCCACTGTATGGGAAAGCTGTATCTACTCTCCATCATGTTCCATGCTAAACCATGATCCTTACAAAGTGCATATGACTGATGCGAGCATCAAGACTTTCACCGCATAAGGAGTTTTGTTGCTACTCAATTGCTACATATCCACTCCACATTCACACATTCAACATGCACACTGAATGGCAGTGCAAAGGTCTGGGAGCCACACTAAAGTGGAACTTTAAGCAAGTGAGGTCAGTAGACCACACTCTTCGTTAAGACAGAAACTAATGTCTTGTCAAGTCTTATAATTCACAAAACACTGTTTGCTGCCATCACATCATAATGTAATGAACCCAGGACATAATCAGTAGTCACTTTGCGGTTATGAGGGCATGCTTGGTGGCCCTCTTTAGGTCAAAGAACAGGTTGTGGACCTTGCATTTTCACAGACAGGTCTCTCCTCACAATCTAGATTAGTGTGCTTGCAGGGTCAATAAAATGTGAGGATGTCAGTTTTACCAGCAGTCGGGCACTCAGGACAGAGGTGCATACCCATTTAACTTGCTGGAGTCATTCCAATAGCCTTTTCAGGCGTAGCTTTTCCTGGCCCTTCTTCTTCCTCTCACTTATTTGTATTGAAATATCTGGAGCTCCTGGTATTGGTCCCCTTTGTCCTAGTCCAACTTCTCCTCCTCCTCACCCTGATCCTGTTGGTCTGCAGGGTCCTTCTCGACATCGTCTTCTTGTTCCAGTCCTCTTGAGTCTGGCATTTGTTGTCCTGCTAGTTTGGGTCATTCTGATCCTCCGGACCCTGCCCTCTGTTCTCTGAATCCACCTTGTACTGTGTCCATTAATCCTGCTCCTCCTTATTAAGTCCCCTTGGGCTGAGCCTGGGCATCTTGGGCCCGGCTTGGTCCTCTTGGCCCTCATGGCTCTAGTTCTCGTGGTTTCCCTGATCCTCATCTTCCTGCAGCCTCTGCTCCTGGTCCTCCACTCCACTTGGTACTCCTCTGGTTCTAGCCTTCCTTATGCAGATATTCCTATTTCTGTTCTGCAAAATCCTTGTCAATTTCCTCCTTTGAGCACACTTGACTTGATATTCTTGCACAATGTCCTCCATGTTCAGTTCTTTGCATGCCTGGTGTTCTTGATACTGATCCTCTTGGCAATACAGGTCCTTCCAGGCCCCTTTCCCCTAGACCTCCCTGCTTCATTCTGGTCCTCTTGACCTTCACCCCCATGACATATCCTACAGATACTTCTCACTCGGATCATTTGTTTCCTGATACCTGGCTCTTGGTCCTGCTGGACCCCTTAAACCCACCTAGTCTCTCATGTCATAGTCCTCTTAGGCCAGGATCACTTACCCCTTGCCGTCCTGGTTTTGATCATCCTTGTCCTTTTGGCCCCCTGCCTTTTCTCATGGTCCTTCTGACACTGCACCAACGGGTCCTGGACCTCTTGGCCCTAATTATCTTTTTGGGTTCTTTAGAGTCTGGACATTTTTGCTTCTTGTCCTCCTGACCATCCAGATCCCTTGGTCTTCAAAACTTCGTCTGTCATGGTTTTCTTGATCTTCCTCACTCTGGTCAAGCTACCCCGGGTCTTGGTCTGTTTGTTCCATTTGATACTCCAGGCCCTGGTCCCAAGATCCTGGTCTACCTGGCAGGTCATATTGGTCCTAATCCTTATATTTCTCATTACCCTGGTCCTCTTGGCTCTGGTCCTTCTAGTACCCTGGATATTGTCCTCCTCTCTCTGGCCCTGACTTCCTCGTCTTAATTCTTCTAGTCTTCCTGGTCCTTCTCCGCATGGTTCTGCAATAATTAGCTCTAGCCAACCACTGATCATCCCACCCTCTCCTAGTCCTGATGGTCCAGGACCTTCTGTTCATTCTAGCCTTAGTACTTCCTGGCCCTGTACTTCCTGGTCTGGTTAGTCGTCATTCCCCTGAATTCCTGCCTAATGTCCTCTGGTTTCTGGGTCTCCTATCTCAAAGGCTCCTGCTCCTTGACCTTTTGATCCTCCTCAAACTATCCTGATCCTGCTCCCCTGGTTTATCTAATCCTCTGGTTTAATTTTTCTTTATCCTTCAATTCCTGGAACCTCTTTTTATTTAGTCCTGGTCTTAGTTCTGGTTCTCCTTTAACTGGTTCTCCGGTATTGTGTATTCTAGTGTTGGTCCCACTAGCCTTGGTTTTCCTAGCCTTCCTCATCCCCTGTCCTCCTGTCCCATCTTAGTCCTACCCGTCGTCCTAATTTGCCTATTACATCTTGTTCCTTATCCATCTGAACCTGGCTCCCTCTGTCATACTCCTCCTAATACTGGTCGTTTTAGGTCTGCTTTTCCTTATCCCCCTGGCTCTGGACCTCCTAATGTCCATGTTGCAAGTCACCTAGATCCAGGTAGCACTTCTCCACCTTGTTTAGAGACCTCTTGAGTCCGTCCTTCATAGACATTTTGATTTTAGTCCAACTATACCTGGACTTCCTAGTCCTTTCTTTTCATCCTAGTCCTGGAGATGTAAGGACTCCTGTTACTTCCAGTCCTGGACCTTTCTGGTTGTGATCTTTCTGCTTCTGGCCCTCTGGTTTTCCTTAATCGATCTGATCTCTTGGTCTTGGTCCTCCTGTTCCTTGTCCCCCTTTGCTACTCTGGAACTGGTCCTCTTGTGCCTGTTAATCTGGGACTCCTGGTCCATCCTTTTGGTCCTATTTGGTGCTCGCAGACCTTCATAGCCCTCCTGGTCTTGCTGGTCCAGGGTCTTCTGCTCCTCCAACCCCTGGTCCTATGCTTCCTTTGGTCCTTGGTCCGCTGGTTGTGATCCCCCTGTTCCACATCCTCCTGGTCCTCCTGATCCTTCTCACTCTTGCACTGGCACCCGCAGTCTTGTTTCTCTTAGTCCTGTTCCTCCTCATCATTTGTTGCTGGCCTCTCTGGCTCTGGTCAACCTGGTCTTCATGGATTAGGTCTCCTTGTTCCCGGTTCTTATTGTCCTAGTTATCATGACTCTGGTCATGCTAGCCCACCTGGCGGTTCACCTCCTGGTCCTTATATTCCTACTGGTCATCATCATCCTCCTATAGGCCCTTCCTTTTTAGTCACCAGGTCCCCACCACGATGTCTTTAGTTAGTGGTAAGCCTGTAAGCCTGTCACTCATGTTTTTTATTTTTGTTTCTTGGGCTTCTAAATTTCTTTAGCTTAGACAGCAATGTCAAGGACAGAAATGGGGGTCCAGTACAGACAGGACCCGCTTAAAACACTGATTAACATGTTAAAACAAAACTGCAATTCCCAAGATGCATTGAGTGGGTGACTAAAATGTCATTGTGGCTGAGGGGGCCATTCAGGAAATCAGACCAATAAGCATCTATGCCTGAACCCCACTCTACAAGGTCAACAGTAAAATAAATGTGTGTTCACAGCTGAGCTGAGTGAACAGACATTCGCATAATAATTACCCAGCTGCTTTGCTTACCCATCTCCTACTTTCACTTTCCCTGTTTCACAAAAGCCCCATTAATGTATTTAACCCAATATACCTCCTGTAAGTGCCCTCAAAGGACTGTGCCCCCTAGCAAGAATTACCTTATGTAGATGCCCTTCCCTCTGAGGCCCAGATATCACTTGTCTTTCCACATCCCTGTTTGTTGCTGCTGCTTGTTGGCTGCTGCTCTGTTTCCAGGTTTGAAATACTAAGCATGCAATACCCCCCTGTAAAACAAACCCCAGCACTAGCACAATAACTTACATAAGAAGCCCAAAATGAGCCCAGCCCTAAAAAATCATAAAAAATGAGGATCATGAACATTAAAAAATGTATTCTCATGAGTGGAGAAAACATGTATGTAACAAATATTAAAAACATATTATTTTTTGCAGAAAGTCCAATATCCAAGACAGCAGCACAAAATATCTGTATGCATATCCTAAAGTTCCAGAAATAGAAGTTTTAGTCCTGATTTTCTCATTTCAGTATTATTTTTAGAATTATGTATTTATTCAAAATGAATTTGACAGTTTTTTGTGTGTAAGCAACTAAGCCTGATTCATGGACTTTACTACATACATACTTTTATACATTTATATTTGCACTTATTTTGAAACGCTTCACACATTTTGCTGCAACAGCAGTACACGTTGGCCACAGCCCAGCCATTGCATGGAGTCCCTTTTCTGTTCAAGTCCTACTTGATAAAGTTCACCTTCACACCATTTGTTGACTTGCCAGTCCGTGCTGTTTAGTCTGCGGCTGGATACATCATCCAGATACATAGCCACTGCTGTAAAATGTATGTATTTATATTCTTACCTCTCTAACTGCAAGGACCTGAACCCTGGAGACTATTCATAACATGTGTAAGGAGTATTGTGTTTCCCTTTCTTATGCTGATATCCAAAGCTTTATAGGTCATGGAATACAATTGGTGTTCTACATTTGTGAAACTGAGAAGGTGCCTCATTGCATTCATAGAATAGAATTGTGTCACTGGGTTTTCTATGGGAATCATACGTTTGCACTCTAGGTATATGGGTATTTCGTTTTTTGGCTGTTTTATCTGCTTTTTTTATTTCTCCCAGAATTTATCAGTTATTGTAATATGGTGTAATTTTGCAGAAAGGATGTAGGTCTGTAATCTAAAAGTGAATTACAGTGGCTGTATGTGATTCTCAGTGACCAACATCGTGGCAGCTGGTGGTTGGCTGTGACTGTAGAAGTCTAACATCACAGCCTGTGGTTGTGAGACTTGAAATGATACAGTATCAGGGCCACAATATCAGGAGAGGGACATTTGTCTTCTGGGAGGAACTGATCCGTTTGAATTTTGCTCCTTTGTGTTTGGGAACAGTGAAGTAGTTGAGACTGGCTTTGGCTCATCCCATGAACATAGACATGATAGACTCATTGCACATTTGAGGCGACTCATGAAACTTGATTTGGCAGGACCCACTAGGGTATAGTTTGAGTTCCACGCTTTATGCATTTCTTGGATTGGCTTCTCATTTCCAATCCCATCATCACTTGCTTCCATATGTCCTCCAAAGTATTAGGGAATTAATAAACTGTAACAAATAGGTTTGGTAATCCCATTTATACCAAAATCTCTCTTCATCATCTACTCACTTTTTTTAGTCCTTGCTCCCACGTAGAGGGGTCTGCAAAGTTTTCTATGGATTTACAGTGCGGTACATTTGGGACATTTTGAAGGTAGCTGAAAACGATATGCTGGTTTAAGGAACTATATGCTGGCTTAGGGAACCTGTCTTTTGATCATAAGTATCACCCTTGCCTGCATGGAGACTTACTCAACCATATATTTTCAACATCCAAGCATCCCAAAGATTCTGTCGCTGAAGGACAAATTTCTTTCATACTGATTGGTAGGCCAGGAGAATGTGATAGCATGGTGTGTGTCATATCTTTTTGCTTTTTTTCCCTAAAACATGGTGAATCACTTCAATCTATCCCGCAATGGAAAATATCTTTGCCAAGGCTTAACCCACATCGTTATTTGTATGTGGTCCCTGTGCAAGGCTTTATAGGTTTTCAAAGAGTTTGCGGTGCCCATAGGTGATAACCTAGGTGCACTGCATGTGGGAAATCTCAAATGCAACTGGTAGCAAATTGCCGATTTAGACTACTTGTGTTGTGGTCACAGATATTGCCTTGGTCTTTACGTATACCTACCACAATTATATATTTTCAACATCAACACATCCTAAGGGTTCTATCGCGGAGGTTCATCCCTCCATTTTTCTGATCTGTTGGCCTGCGGAACATCCTGAAAGACATTATTTGGATTTTAAGCCATTTCTTTCAAAACATGGTAATTCCTTCATGTACTCAGCGCTCTGAAAATTATCCCTGCCAAAGCTTGACCTATAGGAGCAGGGTGGAAGCAGATATGAATGTGTTTTTGATGGGTTTACATTGCAGAGGACTTGAGAAATTTCAAAAGCAACTGAGAATGAAAATCAGGTTTATGGTACCTGTACGAAATTGGGTTACTGGTTGAGGGAGGATGGAAACTTTCTTAAGCAGCAACCACAATTTTTCTCAGGGTGAAGCATAAGCCAACCCTAAATTAACCTGTGCTCAGAACTCTCATAGCATAGCACAGAGCAGTCAGACTTAACTTAGAGTCAATGACTAAAGTACGTGTGCAACACTTCAAACAGTAATACAGTGAAAAAAACACACAAACACAATCCCACACCAAGTCAGGAAAATAGAACTTTTTTTCATAAATAACACTAGACCAAAGTGTCAAAAATCCAATTAGTAAAAATGGAGTTATTCAATTCTAAAGACTTTAGTGAAAATAGTGCCAAAATGCAAAAAGTGCCAATTGTGAGTATTTGGTCAAGCCGAACTGGGACAAAGTCTAAGGTGCAGACTGACCACGGTGGAGCGCGGGCCAGTTACAAGGACCTAGTTAGGCCTATTGAACAAACAGCAGCGGCTGGTCCATTAGGGCGCCACCATCACCAGTACGTAAAAAGATAGTAAAAAGAGTTTTAAAGACCTTTTACTATCTTATTGTTCATTTTATTTGAATCCCCTGGACCCGCCCCCAGGACCCTGACGAGTCTTTGGGTCGGGTTGAGGAGATGACACTGCTGGTGGGAGAGTGGTGGGCACTCCCTTCACTTCACATGAGGTGTTTGGCCATCTCAGGCTATCCAAACCCCTCATGCAATCAGTGAAGCTCTCTCCAGCCTCAGCTGCGTTTCTGCGGCTGGAGAGAGCAGGCACAGGCACCCAATCTGCCTGGGAGTGCAAGTTGCGGATGCTCAGGCCAATCCTGACGCTACTGCATGCGAGAGCAGCTTCAGGATTGGCCGCAGGGCAGGCTGGGAGCCTGTGTCCAGCCCAGAGCCAGGAGCAGGAAGATCCAATTCGTGGGACACGGTGGCGTCAGCATTAAGGTAAGTTTCTTTAATTGTTTTTTTTGTGCCTAAAACTTGCCATTGCCCTCCTCCCCACCTTCCTCCTCTGTCCTAGCCCGCCCCGCTACCCCACTTTGGCATGGGACTAGCCGCTACTGTGAGCAAAGAACCTTAAATCCTGGTTTACAGAGCGTTGTGAGGATCGGTGTAGAAGATGTGTCGGGCAGCCAAAGTAATGCATTGCTTCCGAGAAAACCTGTTGTGTCCCTGAGGCTTCAGATCAGGAGGCCTGCTAACTAGCCCTTGGAGTCACTCTGGGTTCTGGGTTCAAGAGATGCAAGACCAGTGTGTCTCACCAAGTCAAGAGGGCAGCAGGTCAGCAGGGCAGCAGTTCCTCCGGAACAGCGGTCCAGCAGAGTTGCCATCCTTTTAGCAGCCCAGCAGTCCTTCTTCCTGGCTGAAGTGTATGAAGTGGTGGTGTCAGAAGTCCAGAATTTATAACCAGTTGGCCCTTTGAAGTGGGGAGAAGCTTCTAGCGGCAAGCTTTTGAATTGCACAGGGGCCCTGCCTTCTTGGCCCTGCCTCCAGACTAACCACAGTGAGACATGCAGCTCTTTGTGGGGAGACCACAAACATCCTATTCAAGTGTAAGTGGGGCTGGGCCCAGCACCCCATCCCATTCTACCAGTGATGGCCCATCCAGTCACACCTAAGCTCCCCATTGTGTGTGGCTGTCTAGGAGGACAAAGCCTAACTGTCACCCACACTCAGCCATGTGTCCCAGAGACAGGCTGTCGGCACAAAATGGCTAAGACAATAAAATACCAACTTCTAAAAGTGGCATTTTCAAAATTGTAACCTAAAATCCAACTTCACCATAAGTTAGGATTTTAAATTCAAGTTCCGGAGACACAGAACATGAAGGGGTTTCTTGTTCCCATTTGGAAATTACACTTATAGAATGTAATAAGGTAACTCCAAAGGTATCCTAAGGAAGAGGTAGGCCTTACAGTAGTGAAAGCACATTTAAGAGTTTTTCACTATCATGACATGCAAATCTTAAATGTACATGTCCTACTGTTTAAATACATTGCACCCTGTGCTCTAGGCTTCCCAAGGACTACCCTGGGGAGACTTTTATGTATTAAAAAAAGTAAGATTTGGACCTGGCAAAGAGTTTACTTTGTCAGGCCGAATCGGAAGTTTACAACTGCACACACACAGGCTGCAATGACAGGCCTGAGACATGTTTACAGTGGTACTTAGGTGGGTGTCACAATCAGCGCTGCATGTCCACTAGTAGCATTTAATTTACAGGCCCAGTGCACAGGTAGTGCCATTTCACTATGGACTTTCAAGTAAATTAAATTGCCAGTTGGGTATATGCCAATTCAACATGTTTTGAAGCACAAGCATTGGTTAGCAGTGATAAACTTCACAGAGGCCTAAGGCCAATAGAAACAAATTCATCAACAAAATGGAGAAGTGATGGCAAAACCTCTGGGGATGACCCTGCAGAAAGGGCCATGTCCCACAGAAATTTATTTGGTCACATATATCACCCTTGACCATCATGGAAACCTATTATTACTATATATGTTCATCATTTACACAGCTCAAGGTTTCTATTGTTGGGTGCCAGACTCTCTTCAATGCAAACAAAGGAAAACTCCATATATTATTTCTAGGTTTGGGAGATGGTTAATGAGACCATCAACTAACATAAGTAGTCCCCCTCATCCTGTATTTCTGCTACTCGGTTAAACATAGGTACAATCTATGATACAAGAGTATTGGCCTGCTGTATCTACTTCACTTATATGTTACACTATTGGTCTCAATACGATGCACCTAAGCAAAGACGGTGAGTGTGTGGTTTTGAGGCCCCTATTCCTTTATTGACACCTTGTTCAAGGCCAGCATTCATTTAACAATTATGTGTTCACCATGGTGTTCAAAGCTTCTCTTATTTAACAAAGATGCTCGTAAACTTCCACACTGCTTTCTCTTCTGCACAAAAAGTCTCAGGAATTATACTCTATATGCTGGTACCTCTTTGTTACCAATTGGTGCTCACCACCAGGCTTCTAAGGCTGTCCAATCTTACTAGTTGCACACATGTCCCTCCAAAGTTATGTGTAGCCCACTTTTATAGAATTTCTCTCCTTCCTGGACATGTCAAAGAAATTACTGATGCATAGACTGAACCTGCGTTAGACTTTAACATGCGTTAGTTCTTCAAGGTGCAAAAACCAGATCTCCACTGCCTTTACTGGCTAGGCTAGAGACCACACTGGATATTCTGTTTGCATGTAGGTTTTTTCAGAATTTTCTTTCCAAATCATGGTAAATCCCTCCAGGCTCCTTCATGAAGGAACATATGCAAGCCAAGGCTTGATACATATCTGTTTTTGTGCTTCTAGTGTTTGTGCATCATACATGTATGGACTTCAATGGGTGTGAGCAAAGATCCACACAATAGACACCATTGAGTGTTTTTGATAAGGAGGCATTTATTGGGATGGCTGCAGTGGTTGTGCCAGGGTTGCTCGGAACCCAAGAAAACCTACCAATCACGCAATATTCCTTCGAACTAGAGACAGAGGGTAATTCAGAGTGATGTAGCTTATGAGAATTCCACCACGTGTTGTTACCTAGAATGCCCTACAAATGTCACAGTATGGGTAAAAAAAATCACAATTTCTTCGTTTTTGTGTGACACAAAACTCCTGAACTTCCAGATAACAGAAAAGGGCGGATCACCCAATGCTCCCATACTTCTGCCGATAAAATCAATGGCATGGGGAGCAAAAAAAAGATGGATTTAGGCCCAGATCTCTGTACTTGGGTGAATGTATGACATTGTTCTGCATTCTGCCCATCAATTGTACTTTTTGCATTTGTCACCCCGAGCGGGACAGGTATGCCCAGACGTGGGTCCCGGGCTCTCCATGCCACTGGAGTCAAGCTATCCTGGCTGATGAGGGGTGAAACCCTGAAACCGGTCCTGGGATGCTTGTTTCTGTCCAAGGAGTTCCTGGGCTGGCAATTCGGGCTGGGTTGTTCCCATTGGGCGCAGGGTCAAGACTGATTTGCATATGGCTGGGTGAAACTGGAATGGCATGGAGAGCAATAAAACTATGGATTTAGGCCCAGATCTCTGTACTGGGGTGAATGTATGACATTGTTCTGCATTCTGTCCATCAATTGTTCTTTTTGCATTTGTCACCCCGAGTGGGATGAGTATGCCCAGACTTGGGTCCTGTGCCCTCCATGCCATTGGAGTCAAGCTATCCTGGCTGAGGAGGGAGGAAACCCCAAAACCGGTCCTAGAATGCTTTTTTCCAGTCCAGGGAGGACCTAGCATGGCAGTTCGGGCTGGACTGTTCCCATTGGGCACAGGGTCAAGACTGATTTGCATATGGCTGGGTTGAAACTGGAATGGCATGGGGAGCAAAAAACGATTGATTTAAACCCAGATCTCTGTACTGGGGTGAATGTATGACTGTTCTGCATTATGTCCATCAATTGTTCTTTTTGCATTTATAAAATCAATATCCCATGAGTGTGGGAGGGCCTATTTCATGGAATAGGAGTAATCCAAAACCTTGACTATGTTAAGAGTAGGGGTGGGCTTAACTTGCATAAAAAGCATTAGCATAATTATGCTGAATTACCACACAATTAGAAGAGACTCTGCATAATTATGTGAGTAGAGTAATTCAGCATTTAATGCTATTTTCCTATGGCAAAAATGTCCCCTCATGTCCAAAATTAATCCGAGGTTGCATTTCGGTTTAGAACTAGGATTAAATGCAATTGATGAAAAATAGCAGCACAAGCTGCCGCTTGCGCTAGGTTAAATGTGCTCTTGTGACAGGATTTTTTCAGCAACATATTCCTGTCATTGAGGATTATCCTCTTGGCTCCAAAGTGCATCCCTGCATCCAAAATGTATGTGAGTATGCATTTTGGCAAAGAAAACAGCATTAAATGAGAAAGAACAGGAACAGCAGCATGTGCAGCCTCTCCTACTCAGTAAATGTGTTGTTTTTGTGATTATTTTCCTCCCTAAATTACTCATAATCACGCAAACTGGCATAATCTCGTTATTATCGGTAATCCTGCATCAAGGAGTAACACTGAATTACCGAAATTATTCTGATTACTCTGTTAATAAAAAATTACTTTGAAGCCTAGTTAAGAACATCATTTCACTACATTGACTTCACCATGTCACAGTTTTGGCCTGTTCCTGTCTGATAGTAAGGACCTCCCATGCGTGTGGTATTGCTTTCTTTTATCTGTACATGTGTGAAAATGTCATACGCTCGGACTTTTGCTGATCGTCACAAATTCCAGAACTTTCCATTAGAAAAATATGATATCATGCAGTTTTTGAGTCAGTTTGAAATTGGCAATGTATCCTGGGTAAAAAAGTTGTGGCAATAATGATGCATGGTTGGCATGAAGTGAAAAAATATTGTGAACCATGGATATTGCTGGCTGTTGATCAGGGTTTTCAGAACAAACTACAAATACAGTACATTTCTGCAACAAAAAGAGTAACAAAATGTGGAAAAAAGAAGCAACACACATGGTTCGACATGATATGTTTTCATTTATTTACAATAGTTATTTTCATTCATTTTATAAAAATTACAATAAAGTTTCAAACTAAACAGATTATTTTTTTATTCAAGAAACTTTATGTTTTTATAATAAAGAGGAAATGAGGACGGAGAAGAAAAAGGTTCAACATCCGACATCCGACAGTTGCAGAATGTGTGCATTAATGTGGTACATACAGATTTTGATGTTACAAACCAAACAGATTATATGGGTAATGTTGGAAAACTAGGCAGTATCTGTGAGGCCTGCACAAATAACATTTCTACATTTGTCCTTCACTGGGAACCAAACACCTCATTGTAGCACTTGACTCTCAGAGGGTTAGCTTTGCAGAGCAGGCTAAGGCTTACTCAAGGGAGGTGGTGTGGGCTAGTAATCGCCAGTTACCAGTACGCAGAAATAACACTCATTAATTGATTATCCAGTCTATACTTTTCTTTATAAAATGGAAGAGTATATTTATTACACACAGACACTACTCAATACTATGCATCGATTTACAAATGTACATAAGCTGTTGGAATTACCTCATGACATTGCATAACATTTCCACCCCTTCCGGGCAGGGAGGTCTAATACCCCCACTCCCATGTATGCACATCATCTTGCCCCCTAATGCAAAGGTTGACCATAACCTGGAGTGTGGGCCTTGCCCACTGGCACCATCCCAGTGGAGACCCACCCGATTATCTCAACAAGCATTTAAAATGGACACACCTGCCATGTGACACATAACCTTGACTGAGCATCTCATACTGACCATACAGCATTAACCTCTACATCTTAGTGGCTAACATACTGGGTTTTTCTTCACCTAACGCAGAAGCAAGAATTCATGTTTAGGCATCACTTAAAATGACAGTACTTACCCTAGTTATAATGCATTGCAATTAAAGCCCCTAAAAGGCATCAGCATTACAATCACAGGATTAAGCATGTACAGCCAGAAATCCTAGCAGGAATGTCCAGCAACATAACCCGCTTTACGGGTGACTTTACATTACACATGTGATTTTCAGTCCCACAAAAGAAATAACATCAGAAAAATGCACCTTTCATGCAATTGCACCTCTTCATCTCCAGGGGATGCCCTTCTCCAGACATCCCCAGTTCAGCCTTTCAAACCTAGGTGCAGTCCCAAACACACCCCAAGCTGAAGAACAAAAGTTCCAGCCACAAAATGCAGTCGGAGGATGGCTTAGCCCTTGAGGGGTTATTTCCATTGAGTCCCCAGAGACTTAGGGGTGGGACTTCCAAACTTTGTCGTGGGGGAGTCTGCGTGCTTCTGCAGCCACCCTGCACCTTTTCATGCCTTTTGAGGTGCCCCAATCCTCCTGGGGCCACCACACGCCACCACCAAGTCGGTTTCTGCTGCAGGCCCTCCTGGGCCCTGCACGGCATTATGGGGCGCTTTTCTACAGGCCATGCATATTAGAGCAACGGCTCTCCCGCTGCTTCGGGGACATCCGCACTGCCCTGCCGGCAGCCTCCCACTGCGTCATGATCACGTTGGGGGCCCGGTCCCACCCGGACCCCTTATTCCTCAGGTGAGCTTGTAGCAGCTCAGGGTGCCCAGCCCCGGCTACTCCTGTCACTTCTCCTTTTCTCGGGGGCCCGGTCCCACACAGGGGACCCTGCATTTCTGGCTCATTTGTGAGGAATGCAGCTCGGGAGCCCACCCCGGCTCCTCCAGCTGGCTCCTGCACCCTTGTGTGCGGCCACGGGAGCCAGCACTTCTATTCTGGTCTTCCCTCTGTGGGCAGACCTGGAGGCTGCTCCTCACTAGGCAGGACCACGAGGGAGTGTGACGGCACTCCCTCTCCTTCCTCTGGCCATGGGGGAGTGCGGTGGCACTCGCCCTTCCTCGTGGTCCACATCGGGCCCAGATTTTGGATCCCGGGCCCCAGGGAATCTTTGCGGAGGGCACACCGCTGCTCCGAGGCTTGAGTTCTTGGCTTCGGGCCCAGAGTTGGGATCCCTGGTCACCGGGAATCCTTCATGGGGAGCGTGACGGTGCTCCCCAACTTCTGCTTTCTTCGGGGTCCAGAGTTGGGGATCCCGGGCCCCAGGAACGTCTTCACATGGATCGCAACAGCGCTCCCTGACTTCCTTCTTTGCGGGGGGGGCAACGGCGCTCTCCGTGACTTCTGTGAGCCCGGATTTAAGGGTCCCAGACCTCTCTCACCATTCCCTGGGGGTTGCGATGGCGCTCCCCTGACTCCATTTTCGTCGGGGGCCAGGGTGGGCTCCTGGCACCCCTCTTGGGCAATTTCACGGGGAGCGTGACAGCGCTCTCCGACTTTACTTCTTCCGGGGGGGGGCTGGGAACTGACCCACCCTGGGGGCCGATCTAAGAGCCCCACATGCTTCATCATCAGTCAGGGCAGAGGTCGAAGGTTGCCTACCTTCTGGGGGGCATATCTCGGCCCCCAGCCAGGCCGATTTCTACCATTTTGGCCTCTTCTTGCTCCTGGTGGCCAGCCCTAGCCACTGGGAGCACTGTCTACTGCCCTCCTGGTCTTGAAGAGGGTGTACTAATCAGGGAGCTGTCTTCACTGGCTCCCTGCACAATCCTTTCACTTGGATCTCCTCCTGGGCTCTCTTCTCCTTGCGCAGAGGCCCAGGCTTATCCTCACTGGTCCTGGACTCCTCGACAGGCGCAGTCCACGGTCCTGGGACAGTCAGGGCGTTCCTCCTTCCAACTGCCCATGGTGCCAGGCTTTAGCACAAGTCTTCCTCAGCAGACCACACCCCAGAGAGAGCTCCTCTTCCTGTGCAAGACCTTTTAAAAGAACTTGAAGGGGACTGGCAGGAAGGCTCTTCTGCCCTATCCTGAAGCGACACAACACCTCTCTGCCCCTGCTCCCTCCTTCCTGCACAGGCTTCTGGGATCGTTCAAAATAGTGTTGTCCAGGACTCTCAGGCCACATGGTCTCTGAAAATCCCCCATCCCCCTTTGCCTCCTTCATGGTCCCGAGCAGACCAGGTACCTGGCACCGGGCGGACAGCTGCTGATGAAAAACCTGCAGCTCCACCCCCTCTCTCCCTCCTGGATAGGAGACCTTTGTCCTTGGAATACTTGCAATGAAGGGCTAGGCCTCTGATGCTACAGCTTGGGGAGGAAGGTCATTAATTCAGCCTGGCAGGGACACACCCATCCAGGCTTTGGTTATGAGCTGAGTTAGAGGAATATGACATTTCTGGATGACCCATAAGCAGTACAGATATGGCTTTGGACTCAGCAGAATACTTCTTTTTGCACAACTTACTTTGGTGCGTGTCTGGAATCTGTAGGCCCTAGGGAAGTGAAACTACCCAATGTGGTCCCCATCTTCATAGGAGAGTACTGGAGAGTTCCTATAGTGAAAACAGTAAAGCACACCGACTTTCCCTCACTTTTGTCTCCCCTCATTATGAAGCCTATTCCATGTCAGCACCCAACTCTGCATAATTCCTGCCACACCTTTCTAGCTGTACCTGCTTCTGGGCTGCACACAACAGGAATCTCTCCTGTGCAGCCTCTACATGTGTGCACACACATGTACACACGTGTCTACATGTAGCCAGTCCGGTGCCCCTTACCCCGGCTACAGCGGGCTCAGATGGTCAGAACCACTTTCTAACAGGTAACATAAAGGGAAGAGACTTGCAGCCTATTTGTGAACTGAAGCTATTGAATATTCTTGCTTCAATGAAGAGCAGGGGCTCAGCAAGAGCATAAGGACTTAGAAAGAGGGGCGGAATATTAATTTAGGCGCTTGAGTACTGAACTCCATTTAAAATAAATGTTTATGGTTTCCATAAAGATTAATTTAATCTTTTTACAGGTCAATGTAATCCCTCTATAGATGAATTGAATTCCTAGATGCCCTTGACATATTCCTGTGTTTTGTCAGAAACCCTAGACATAGAAACACAGAGAGCGAACTATGTAATCTACTTTAGCTGGTTGCCTAGCTCATAAAGAACAACTTCATGAACTCTGATGCAGAGCATAAAGAAAGATTTCTTCATAAACTACAGAGGGCTACATTTACGAGGCCCTAGCAGTACTTTTGTGCTGTCAAAGCGTCACTTTTTTTACACTCCAGTGGCGCAATGTGCCGCAGCATAGGCCAGATAAAACTTCTTTGCATGGCTTTTCATGGTCCTGTAAATATGTGTCCTTTTCACACAGAACACTGCATTAACCCTTTCCGTGCTCCCGTCGGCAGTTGGCTGTCACGAGCACTACCTCCCTGGTGCTGCGAACGGCCGACACATCCCCGCCCACTCCGTGGAACGCCCGCACTGCGGCAAAATATTTGCTGCGGTAAACAGGTTAAAGAGAGGTTCCATGGGAGTTGCTGTGGGTGTTCCCACACAACACCCATGGAATCTGAGGCATTCCCAGATGTAAGAGGAATGGTAAACATGGGAATGCATCAGATTCTAACGTTATTCCAGGGGTGGCGTTAGGGAGGCGCAACAAGGAGAAATATCCATATTTCTCCTCGTTTTTCTTCTTTCTACGTGTGTTGCAGAAGCACACATAGAACGAGAAAAACACCTCTCGTAATTGTTTTTGTGCAGGAATGTGTCCTTTCCTGTGCAAAAACAATCACTCCAATATAGCGGACACCTTTGCACCATGGCACAAGGGTGCCTGCCTTGGCACATGGCAGCTCATTGTGCGGCGGTGCAGGGGAAAAGGACATGAATGCTTCATATTTCATAGATACGGCACATTCCTGCCCTTTTCTTGTGAGGCAGGGCTACGCAGTAAAAAAAATGGTGGCGCTGCCCTGCGCCAAACCCTCGTAAATGAGGCCTTGAGTGTTTCAGAGGAATAATGCTCTTGCTCTCTCTACTTTAGTGTAGGCCTGATGTTGCAAATCATCTGGTGGAAAGAGTAAAAGCTGCATTTTATGAATCAAAAAACACACGATCACAAACGACGTGTTTCTTGACCATATTTAGTTTAGCTGAATACAGCAGGCCTTGTCACGCGCTTGACCGACTTCCCGTCTCCGCCCACTTGGCACTCAGTGGGACGCAATAGAATCCCACCCAACAGAAGTCAGTCCTTCGATAGAACAATGAGTCATTCTTCAGAGACACAACCACGAGGCTGTTTCTGTGGCACGGGAAGGCCCGATAGCATCTGCGCGTCACAGAATGCCTTTGTGTCCGCGGCGCAAGTGGGACGATCACGTTCAGGCTTCAAAGAGCGAAAGGAAGTGGGCATCGAAACACAATGTACATTGAAATCGGACTTTCATCTGAGGGGCCTAGTGGAAGCCAAGGACGGAGCTGGCCCGGGGGTTTGCACGGTGGACTTATGCACGTTCGACGGTGTACTTCCTCTGTTTGTTCGAAAGTGAAGACAGCAGCGGCGCTAGTCAGATATTAGCCATTAATTAACTACACACGAGAATTCCAGAAACGTCCATTTACGAAAAGCATACTTTTTAAGCTTTTCATAATTCCTCGCTTCCCGATTTAAAAGAATGTCAGCTAGTGTATGGGGCTACAATAACTAGGAAATACAACTGTGTGGTTGCTCCTGCTTGCGATATAGTGTTTTGAAACATGTAAAAGAGTAAATTAAGACTATTTGTCAGACCTGAATCTGATGAATAACTCTCACTTCCTGGAAACATCTTCTTTCTGCATAAAAAAGCTCTTTATTCTTTTGAGGCAGTAGCACAAAGCAAGAACCTTGGGCCATTGTGGGTGAGGCACTACAGTCCAGGATACATTACAGTTCCCATGAAGCCCTGGTGTAACCATGACACTGTCTCCATTACTTCTGTGCAGCTTGTATGAAGGATTACAGAGCGGCTCTTGTTGCTAAAGAAATGTGCCTTTTCATCCAGCACGCTATATACGAGAGAAGTTCTGTTGTTAGTAATTATAGTCTCGGAGCACAAGCACAAAACAATAAAGGTTGAAATAAACTAAGTCATGCTCCACTTTCATTTTCCTATATACACCAAGGGGCATATTATCAAGAACTGCGATAAAATTATCGCCGCTTTAGCGGCAGTAAGTGGCGATAATTTTATCGCAGTTCTTGATAATATGCCCCCTAGTTCTTTTTTGCATTTTTGAGTTATTAACAGAAGTGCAACTTGCACGTGAATTAACTTGCCCACTTTGGGCCTCATTTACCATGCCATTGTGCAGCCGGTGCGTTACTTTTATTGACACACCGGCGGCGCAGCGTGCCTGCCCATATTTACAAGGCCACGTGAAGCCACCCAGCGTGACTTTTCATGACATTTTAAATATGGGCCTTTTCACGCATTACTCTATAGGAAAGGGGCGTTTCATGGGTGTTGCTGTGGGTGTTCCCATGCAACATCCATGGAACCTGACACATTCCCAGATTTGCAAAGTTTTGCAAAGCTGGGAATGCGTAGGAATGGCGCAATGAGGAGAAATACTTTCATTTCTCCTTGTTTTTTTGCTCTTTCTATGCTTGCTGCATTCAATGATTGTTTTTGTGCAGGAAGGTGGAAAGCACATGGAAGCGTAGTATTGTTGTTAATACGACGCATCCCTGTGCTTTTAAAATGACAAAGCTAGGTGCAGCAAACTAACTTACGGTGCTACCTCATTTGTTTTGTAAATGAGACTCTGTGAGTTGATCATACTAGCTCATGAACCAAAAGTGCATCTTTAACTACAGGAGTATATGAAGGACTTGCATGAACAAGGGTGGTTTATGTTCAAGTCAAGGCCATTTCTTAAGTCAGCAAGCACTGCCACAATCCTAGCTCCTACTCTCTTCCTTGTTGCTCCCCATAAACTGAGTTCAAAGGGATACTCAATGCTGTCTATGCATATTCAGCTGCTGTCTACACTGGGGCACCCTGGTGGTTAGCTGAAGCCCACCCACCACTGGCAAAAAACTGGGACAACACGCTCTAAAAACAAAGACAATACTTTTGTGTGAGTTATATTTCACCTGGGAGCTGGTGTGAGACAGAACCCATCTGGACAGGGCCATATCTTGTCTCGAATACCTCTAGCCAGGACCACCGCAATTATGTGCTTCTCTGGGTGCAGATTTTCCTCACATAATTTTGGATTTGCAGCATTAGCCACATAATCCATCATCTGCTGTATAACAAAAAATATGCCCACCTCAAATAGTTCAAAAGTTACTAATTATGTGGCAACATGTGTTTGCATGCATTGGAAGGCCATTCGCACACATTAACTGGTCGAATTTCAGTTGCTTATATTTTTGCATTTGGTTGTTAAACTGGCACTAATAAAGCAACATTTTTGCCCAGACAGTATTACCATGGGCGAAAATGACAAAATAAACAAGTTATACTATAACAATGTGCCACATTACACAGCATAATTTTCCCTTTCTTGCTGCATACTGTGCCAACCCTGCCACCGAATTTGGTGCTTTCCTGCCGCATGCTTCCAATGGCCTGCTTGCAGCTCACCATTGGAAACAAAAATGCACTCCTCATGGTCGCATCACTGAGTAGCTAAGAGAAAAACCAAATGATGGAAGCAGTTTACATTAGCAAGACTTCTAAAGAAAAAAAAAGTAAGGGAAATATATTTGAGGTTACTCGTAGAACTATGAAGGCACCCCAAGTGTAATATCCTTTTTTACGACTGCCAAGGAAAATTATGACACAGATTCTGTAATGTATCTTTTAGTTTCATTGTGCGTGTGATTCAATTATTATTGACAGTTAATGCTGCACACAACACTAATTAAATTGTTGCTCTGACACTTGCTTCTTGGGTAAATTGCTTACAAAATAAAGAATACTTATGTCTTATGAGTGATAACTATAAGGATCCAAACATAAACATTCTGAGTTGCTTGCAAAAATGTGCAACAGGTGTTTATTCCAATGAGCTCTCTTACTACTGTTGATGTTTCCGAAATATGTTATGCTGATTCAAGCCTGAAACCAGATCACACATGTTGATTTCATTGACAGCATGAACCACTTGATTTATCGTATAAGTATGTGGCTCGATGGGTGCACAGAGATCTCTGCAACAGGCGGCCTTGCCTTAAAGGCGTTGCCTTAAAATAAGGGTTGTTTGTAATTAATAAAGTACATCGAAGCAAGCGCTTTGTTTTACAGATATAGGCCAACTCACAAAACGTTCTTGGTCAGTGACGCCACATGTCTGGGCGATTAAGAATAAAGAGCGGGGAGCAAACACATTTTACCACCTTATCATAAAATGTGGATTTGAGGCAGTAGTGTCCTGAGGCAAAGCCACAATAACCAGCACAGCAATACCGAACCAGCACAGCAATACCGAATAGCACTAACACTTTACAATAACACACCAAAATAACCCAATAAAATAAAGCAATGAAAATTCAACACATTAACACATCAGACATACAAAGCAGCCTAACATAAGTGTAGTCTGAAAACATCTTAATGCAGAACAACAAACCCCCTAGGCAACAAAGAACACCAACATAATATCACATAAACAAGCAATACTCAATAGAAGATACCATTGCCATATAACACCACATATCAACAAAACACATCAGCACACCAACATAACAAAACTGTACAATGCAAGCAATTCAAAAATTCTTTATTTCGGCCATTCTGGCCATAAAAGAGTACAGAATAAAACATGATAAAAGGAGATTATATACAGAATTCTTTTGCATGGACACAGTAAAATTAATTGGAGACATATTAAACATCTTTACATTAGAAAAAGGTTCAAGGTATTTGGTCCTTAACATTCAATATCAATTAATTGACGCCGCTTGGACCACATGGCTAACAAATACTTAGAAAGTGCAAATACGATAGAACTTGACGCATCAGTCTTTAGAATTCTAAAAGCAGGTAAACAGTGTTTAAAACCTAGGTTTCTACAAAGTGGTACCAACCAATACTTCCTGGATTTAGTGTAAGCTGGACAGAAGAAGAGCACATGAAGTTTATCCTCTACGTCACAGCTACATCCTGGACACGACTTGTTGGTAGAGGCTGACCATTTACTTGTAAAAGCTTTTAGAGCTAGAGTGTCATATCTCCATTGTATAAAAAGTTTCCTAGCTAAAATCGGAAAAACAACATCCATAAAATCCTCAAAGGAATAAGAATTTTTGAAAGCTAGAAAATAATTAGTCAGGGTACCAGCATTGGAGGCGCAGATGACAGAATTCATTTTTTTATCTTTAAAAATCCTAGTAAGGGACTTGCGCGAAACCTCGCGACAGCCCCTTTCCGGATTGTCCCACATAGCAGGTAGATCTAATCTTAGGAGTTCATGTTTTATAAACGCCAGCCAGGGAATTTTTCCTGCGCTATTATAGCTTAGTATCTCCTTAAGCTCTTGCCTATAATATAGCAGATCTGTCGTTGACCATAGCCTACACCAAAACCTGAGGGGCTTTAATGCTAGCTCATCTTCTATTGGTCTCAGTCCCAAATCTAACCTTAAGGGGAGGAGCGGAGTGCTTTGGGGGAGTGTCAGTAGCTGCCTGATAAATTTTGTTTCTATTTTAGCAATTGCTGACTCACAAGAATGCCCCCACAGCTCCCCGCCATATAGGGCTGCAGCCCTGGCTTGGGTCTTATAAATCTCCAGGGCTGGGCTCACTGGCTTATATGTGGATGTGTTGGCGACTTTGAGAATACCACCCGCCAACTGTGACAGTTTCAGTTGAGATTTAACTTGTTGGGGTCCCCAAGACAGATTTTAATGAAGTGTGACTCCAAGATACTGGAAAGTCGTGACCCTTTCCATCCTCACACTACCCAGGGTCGGACTTGGACGGGTGGATGCCCGAGGATTAAATATCATAAATTTTGTTTTGTCCTTTTTTTTTTCTCAAGACCACGGCATCGACAGAAGTCCCCAAAGACATTCAATATGCGTTGAATCCCCATAGGAGACTTGGAAAGCAGGAGGGTGTCATCAGCGAAAATAATCGCCGGAACCCTCCTGCCTGCCAACCTTGGCGCGTCGTTGTTGGGGACGTTATCCTGGTGTGAGATTACACCATTAACGTAGAGGCAAAACAGGGTCGGTGCCAGAACGCAGCCCTGCCTCACCCCTCTGCTAACTGGGAACCTTGGTGATAGCGCCCCATTCCTCCCGCATCCAACCTGGGCAAAATTCCCCTCGTATAACCTCATCAACACATGCAAGATTTGGGGCGGAACGCCTAATTCCTGAAGAACCCCCCACAGTTTACCCCGTGGTACTAGGTCAAACGCGGACCGGAGGTCCACAAACACCATGTAGAGGCTGCCACCCTCAATCTTTGCCGTTTTCCAATACAATAGTATTAGGCGAAAGATCTGGTCCATGGTGGACGTGTTCCTCCTGAACCCCGCCTGAAAGGGACTCAGAACTTCCTGTTCCTCCATCCATGCCAACAGGAGATTCAGAACGAGCCGCGCAAAGATTTTTTGGGGGACGTCAATGAGGCTGATGGGCCTGTAGGGGCTGGGAGCAGAGGAGAACCCTTCTTGTAGATCGGGACTATCTCCGCTCCCAGCCAAGTACAGGGTACCTCCATGCCTCTCAGGATTACATTAAAGACGATGAGCAGGTAAGGGCCCCAAATCACTGGTTGATGCCTAAAAAGGTCCCCCGGGAGTTTATCAAGTCCCGGAGCCTTTCCCACTGCAAGTTTGCCTATCGCGTGAGACACCTCCGCCAAAGTGAACTCTAGGGTCTCATGCTGGTCATTTAAAACTACGGGTGCCGACATACTATCCATTGCAGGGTCATCTGAATATAAAGCTTTAAAATGAGCCTCCCACACTAGTGCATCAATATTGGGTTCTATAGCAGATTTTGGTTCCCCCGAGCCTATACTAACTAATGACCAAAATCTGCGTGCATCCCTTGAATCCAAAGCAGTGGTTAAGTTAGACCACCTTTCCAAGTGCCAATCTTTCTTTGCGTGACCCATTACCTCTTTATAGTACAATCTCAGTTCATGGATTTTGGGTTTGTCACTCCCGGACTTAACCGCCATAACCAACTCGGACTTAGCCTTGCCACAGGCTGAGTTGTACCAGGATGAAACTGGTGCTCTTTTCATCCTCATGGGAACCTGGGGATTAAAAACCTCTACTAGACTAGAGACCAAATCCGAGTGGATGGACCGTAATGTTCCGTTAAAATCTGAGGATGAGGCTTGGGTGGTTAGAGCATCCACCTCCAATAGTCAAGGGAGGACTA
Source organism: Lissotriton helveticus (assembly GCF_964261635.1). Lineage (NCBI taxonomy): Eukaryota > Metazoa > Chordata > Amphibia > Caudata > Salamandridae > Lissotriton > Lissotriton helveticus. The sequence continues at coordinate 1,445,726,986 of NC_136067.1, read as the reverse complement.
TGTTATATAATTTGGCTAGTTCATCTAGGGATTCTACTTTTTTATCCCACTTTACCCTACGTCTATTATTTGAAAGGGTCATCCCCTCACCCAGATCACCCATATCTGGAGTTGGGATTTCCGTCGGCCCTGGAAAGACCATCTCCAGACATAATGCATTGTGATCACTGTCAGCCCTAGTGATTACCCTGAAATCAATTACCTTAGACCACATCCTAGTTTCAACCATGATATAGTCGAGGCGAGATTCTTGACCCCTCTTGTTGAAGGTACAGATCGATGGAGTATCGGACGGTGAACGCCCGTTACAGGCCCTTAAAGAATTGTTTAAAGTAAGGGCTGTGACCTGGATCGCTAAGGGACACCATGACTTGGGGCGAGGGGATTGGCATGGTGGAATAGGCCAGTAATCATCCTCGCTCATAAGGGCACACTCGCTCGTTCCCAGGAGGGGCTCATAGTGACAGTTCACATCTTCAGCCACCAAAAGATGGCAATCGCTGGACAATGTACTCAGGAAATGGGATAAATCATCAATGGTGGTCGATTCGGAGGCCAAACTAACTGGGCGCGAATATACATTCACAGTAGCTAGTTTGAAGGAATTTGGCCATTTGAGAACTATGCACTGAACGTCTTCGGAGTGTGTGAACAAATTCTCCGCCATACAACCCAAGTGAAGACCGACCCAGATGGCAAGGCCACCTGATGGTCGTCCTTTCCCAGCCCACCTAGCAGGTACATGGAATGTGGCAAATCCCACTCTGAAATGTTCGTCCCTGGCCCAAGTCTCTTGGAAGAGACAGATGTCGTTTTGATCCACCAGGGACCCCCACTCTGTGCAATTTAATTTATGCGTTAGACCTGCCACATTCCATGATAGTATTGTCATCGACTTCAGTGTAATAGCATTGTTTGCGATGACATCACTACCCAGTGGCACTCCTTCGCCAATGACTGCATGAGGAGACAGCGCTATATGAGGCAGCACTGTACTCCCCAATCCATCAATGCCCTTTTCCGTAATAGGCCCCTGGATGTAAGTATGAAGATCTAAGCGACTCCACAACTCCATTAGATATGGGAAAGTTCCTGGGTTGGGTGAAGCACAAAGTATCCACCGTGCTATGTTGTAGTCAATCCACCATTTCCAAACTGCTGAACCTATTGTGGGTAGGTAAATAACTCCGAGCAGTTGGTTGCCCATACCAACCCCTCTCCACCCTTCCCCCGCCACGGTGCGTTACCAAGGACCATTCACCTCCATGATCTAACAATTAAGTTGAAGGATAAAAGAATGACAAGGGGTGTGTAGAAAAAGGGTTAGGCAGATCAGGTCGATTACCCCTTTTCAAGGTTTGCCCGGCGTTAGCCGCCTCTCACCCAACTCACGGTTACCAAATAAAGAGGCAGGCGCTGGAGACTGGAAGGCAGGAAACAGGAGTTTATTCCGATGGAGCAGAACACGTCAAATCAGACAACAGGGTATCTTCTCGAGGTGCTCTAAACGCATCCTTGAGGCCTGGCCTCTTATACACGGGTTTATTGCTTTATTACATGAAACACATTCTTGTCAATACTTTGATGTACGGAAAGACATCCTCGGAATCCTCACTTTGGGCCTGTTCTCACACACATTTACAGTAGAAGTCCCCACCCCGGTCACAGTAGGTGATGGCTATCGCACACCAGGACATTCCGTCGATTCCCGGAATGTGTGTCTGATCGGATCTCATGGGGTGGAGGGGGCTTTGATCAGTCAGAGATCCTTTGAATCGGGGCAGCTGCTTACTGTAAGGGGGCCAATAAACGGTATCCGCAGGGCCAGGTGGCGCCCTGGGAATGGGCAGGACGGTTGGGCACAGAGGAAAAAAGGGGGTTCATCAAAGGATGGGGAAGTGTTGGCCGTGAGCGGAATGCATTTCCGAGGCAGAGTCGCGCTGAAGGGGAGTTTTATAGTTCAGGTATGGGAGAGCGGGGGCTATCAGCGCGCGGGGGATGCTTGTGAGGTCAGAGGGAGAGATGCGCTAGCTAGCGGCGCTGGGCAGGGAAACCATGGTTTTTCAAAATGGCTGCCACTTACGCGCACGAAGGTGCCTCAAAAGGGACAAGATGGTGTGGCCAATGTTTCATGATTTTTACTTGACGCTCAACAGTAGCTATGGTGAACAGAAATGAACGCCGCTTATGTATACCGACTTTAGTCATTTTCCACAGTCCCCAGTTTTTATCATGAGTTAGTTCATTTCTGTTCATGTCTGAGGTAAGGATGTACAAGCTGACATTTAGTTATACTAATAAGGGAAGTATGTGGCTGGGCTGTCTATTGAGGTCTTTGGTAACCCATATGCATTACGGGCAGATGGAAATAATCCTACTATCAATGCTGACAGAATCGTACATAACCACATGTAGTCAACGCGATAGGCGAGGAGGCAGTGCATACAAAATTACATTAGCTGTGTCATACGCTAGACCTTGGAAACGGGGACATTATTTAGACGATGTAGGAAATTCGTTCGAATACAAACATGATGTCATACAAAAAATGTTCTGGCAGAATAAGGGTTATTATCACTTGAGGTCTGGACTCCATGGGGATCAAAACTAGACAGTATGTTCATGTGCATAACTGGTGTTCTACAATCATCATGATACAGAGTTAACGCTATCTTAGTTATCCATGTACAGTTGAAAGTGACCGATGTAAGGTTTTGGAAGCTCAATTGGGTGATAATCAGTACAAGTGGTTGGGAGAGAAATTCAAATGAATACAAATGTCAGTCAAAGGGTGGCAATGTTCAAAAAGGGTTCGTCCTTCCAGTGTCTTATTACAGCGAGCCATCACTGGTAGGCTCTCATCGTTCTTCTTCTTTCGTTGGCACTGTTGAGCACCGGCGGTGGAGCTATGCGTCCAGCTCTAATTCAGATTTCGCGTTGCAGGGTGCGGCCACTTTTTGCTCTTGGACCACAGTCCTGGTTGTCCTGTTCCCTAACTAATCTATCATAGGTACCTTAGGCGGGGTACCCGCATTCCGTTCTTCTTTCGTGACAAACCCTACTCTATCTTTGTGCTGTGCTTCTTCTTCAAGTCAAGTTCAAAGAAAAAAACTCCGTATGGAAAAAAAGGGGCGATGGGGGCGTGCTTTGGGAGGCCGAGGGAAGAGAGGGTGGAGTGGGATCAGATCTGAAACGGACCAAGGAGGGCAGAAATTTCAAGCGAGTGGGCCCATCAATCGGGCACAATGGGCCAGGACTTTCGGCATGAGCTCATCAACATGCAGGGGCTTCTGGACAGCCCTTCTTTCCTTCACTTTCCACGTTGAGAATGGTGCCTCGTCCCGCAACTCTTTGCTCTGTGGCTCCACCTTGGTCGCGGTCATAGATATTTCCCGATCTGTAGCCTGGCTGTGCGTCACATCCGGCCTCTCTCCTCCGACGACTGCACGTTATCTTTAAATGAGTACAAAAAAACAAGTCTTAGAGAAATGACAGGGGAAGACGTTTACACACGTTAATTTCTCTCCCAACCCCAAGTAGTTGGGGAAACGTTTATCGGTCATGATAGGGTGGAGGCTTTTTTTTATCCTTACGACGGGGTATGCTGTTAATTCATAAATTATTGCTGTGGTGTAGGTTTGCGAGCAATTCTACGAATTTCCATAATCATGTCTGTTAGATGTTGATTCCTGTTACATTCGAAATCGCGGCAAGGAGTCTGAAGTCTATCAATTACATGGTCTATTAAATTCAAACCGGCTCCTCCGGTAGAGACTCGTCTTTCTAAAACAAATCCTGTTGAGCTATATTTTTCTTCGTGGTCTGCTAATTTTATGAGAAAGCGTGAGGGGCTACTATCATGGGCTTATAGGTACCTTTTTCCAGGGAAGGACATACGTTAAGCATTTTTCTTTTCTGAAAGCAACGGCTAACTTTGATCAGTTTTAGACAATTTGTTTTTAAAAACAAGGTCATCGGCTACAATCTTTACGATTTTCTGGGACGGCTGGTACAGAACTGGGACCATTCTGGAAAAACGGGGACGTTTCGGACATTCTACTTTTGTGCAATGGGCGGTGGTAAACTGAATGAGGAAGGTGGTGTTACTAAAGCACTAAAACAAAAAGCCACTGACATATAGTTCCCTTTTAAGGGTCAGATTAGGGGACGTCAGTCGTCTTACCCGTCCTTTCCTTCTCAGCCAATTAAGTTTCATCATTTTACAGAAAGGAGAGGCAGTAATATGGCAAAATACAATCGTTTTGTTTCTGTCAATTTGTTCAGACACTGTCGTGTCTAAAGCCAATTATACCTGTACCGGCGAGGTGCAGTGTCGCCATTTATTCAAAAGGGAGCAAGGGAGCCCTCAGAGGGAGAGAGCGTCGTGCGCACCAAATAGGCTATTAGTACACGTACAACATAAAGAGAGAGAGAAAAGTGTGTATGATAATAGGTTATTTAGTTGAGAGAAAACATAAATTCACAGTTTACGTACACACAAATACCGGATAGGGTGCAACAGTACATACATCAAGTACGAAAACCTAAGACAAAACACAGAGCTATTTTGGGCAAAAGGACTTTTTCATGCGTGTTGCGCATTCTCAGTATTTCATTTAATTCATTTGGGGGTCGTGCTCTTTATTCTCCTTCCTTCCTAATAGTGGACAATTTTTGTTGGTAACCTCGTTTTTGAAAATACTTACTCCCTCTTAGTTGGTCGGACACTAGTCCAGTCGTGCTTATACTCACGGTGGGGCCTTCCAACATCTAGCAAATGATGATCCAAGCTGAGGTAACGGAGGGGGTGTCAGTCGGACGTGTAATGATACAATCCTGATTTTCCTACGAGGATGGAAGAAGAAGGGGTAAATCTAAAACATAACAACATCGCTAATTTCTGGGCTGAGGGGGGTTTGGGATGAACCCTCAACCCGGGGCACTCTTGACTTCTCTTATTTAGTCAGCACGTAAATTGACTCACTGGTGCGCATTATTTTGGGTGTACATTTGGGATATCGGTTCGGGTCCGAGGTACTACGATAACCCTTCAAGTTTCTGGTGTAGGCCACTCTCCCATTCACTAGCTCCAGAGAGGGAGAGAGTCGTTCCTAGGTAAGGTAAGTGCTATATTCTTTTCCGTCCTTCACATGTAGGTACCATGTTCGGGCTTATTTTTCTTATTCCATTAACCGTTCGAACAACACCTCCGTCATACAAAAAGCATTCTTTTATCGACCCAGACGTGCGCCACACATACGCATTCATACCGTACAAATCAGGGCCCATGCGCACATCCATACCATACAATTTTCATGCTCCCAGAGATAGCTCCTGCATATAATGTACCATCTCACAGAGCTGGCCTATTTTCTTCGCGTGGAGCATGGTGCGTTTTAGGTCCTCTCCATACTTCAGCTGAATTTCCGATGTAACCTGCAGAAAAAGAAAAGAGGGGGAGGGGGCAGTGTTCAAGGCACATCAGCGCGCATAAACATTAAAATGTTTTTACCTACCACGTACCTGACTTATCTCTGTGGGATGCAGTCCCTGTTATCTCGGCATAGAAACCCCGAGGAACTGGTAGTGCGGAAAAGATAACCAATGACAGGCTGTTCATCACATAGGTCGTCCGAGGGCGGTAGTACAGACCGCGTGTAGGGAGGGGTCAAAAAGCCAGGGGTATTCGGTATAAGGTGAGGGGGGGGTGACGGATTCACGTTTTCATTTTGAGGAAAAGAAATGACCTACGGTGGTATAGGGTCGTTCCTATTCGCAGAGCGTGGTATTTAAGAAAACCTTAACAATCAAAGTGACTGTTATGATGCTAGTTCCATATATTTTTAAAAACCTTTATTGTGGAAATGTCAGCATTCAAATAAGAGCCTCCAACCATATAGGTCGGTTACGGAACAGACGGGAAACGCAAGAGGTAAGGAGAGATTACACTGTAGTATAGAGGCAAGTGAGTCATTTAATTGAAAAGAACCAAACGTGACAAACGGTTGCAGTATCAGTGTAGGTTGATTTTATAATTGAAAGTATAACAGGATCAGTTACAATAAAATCGTTCATACGCGCACCATGGGCGAGTGTCATGAGTAATATTACTTCGAAGCTATAATAATACAGTAATCAAATAGTGAATAAAAACCAATATCAGTAGGGTTGTCCGCATGCCCAGTCAGTACCCTTCCCCACCCGCCACGTGCTCAAGGACCACCTACATATCCCATAACATCAAGGCTACGTAACTAAAACGTCATAAGGAGTTGCAAGTCCCGCTTATACTGGCGCCATTTTGGGGGCGAGGCCGGGTGGGTCCAGAGTATAGTCCAAATGCCTCCAACAACTAGCGGACGGACCAGAATCCCTTTCGGCAGTTTCAAAAAAGTTCATTAGCGCCAACAGAAAGAACAGGCTGCATGAACCGTGACTCAAAAGGGGAAGGAAGGTAAAAATCTCCCCTACCGGGTCACGCTGAGGTCCCACCGGAGCTGATCGAGTGTCTCTTGGAAATCCAGACAAAAGTTGGTGTCATCATGAGAGCACCATCCTCTCGCGGCAACGTCGTGGCCACTCCGGAGAGCGGGACAGCAGGCGTATCCCTCCACCGATGCGCTGAATCAGCCTCTCTCACGGCACCAGATGGGAATAAGGTGGTGGTCACCCGGGGCAGTGGCATATCCATGGGGGATAGTCGGGCAACAGTGGTGGTTGCCCCTACCGGAAGCCCGCGGGAGTTGAGGGCCAACGACTCTCGTAGAATCTTTAAAGCTTGGACAATGTCTTCAAGAGTGTGGCTCATGCCCGAGCAGGCAAGCATTCGAGTTCCAGAGTAGTCCAGAGTCGTTCTAGTGGACCAGGCCCAAATCCAGGGAGCCGGACGCCATTTTGAGCGTTCCGCAGCAGCAGCCGCTCTTCACCCCGGCCACCGGAGCGGGTCCCCCGGCCATCCAACCGAGTGGAACGCCAATGGCAGTCCTGGTGCAGCCGTCCGGCAGGTGAAACGCGAATGGTTGTCCTGCTGCAGCTGGCCGGCGAGTGAAACGCTAAGGGTCGCCCTGCTGCAGCTGGTCGGCGAGTGAAACGCTAAGGGTCGCCCTGCTGCAGCTGGTCGGCGAGTGAAACGCTAAGGGTCGCCCTGCTGCAGCTGAGGAACCCCCACCTGGGGGGGTGGGGGAGGCCCGTTCGCGTCGCCTCCCCTCAGGGCACCCCACGCCGTCTCTTGGCGCAGCATTATAGGATGGCCGGACCAGGCAACGGAAGAGGGTGCGGGGGGGTGCGGAGAGCCATCAGCAAGGCACCCCCCCGCACACAACTTGTTGGGCACCACCTCTGGACGTCCTGGGGACGGGCCTTGGCGCGTGGTGTCGCCTCCGGGCTATTCGTACAACGGTCCTACCGACGCTACCTCACCGGCTGAGGGCTTTTGTAGACTTTCTAAAGCCCAAATCCTACTAAAAAGTAGCCCAAAGTAGCCCAAAGTAGCCCAACATTGCTACAGCGTCAAGCAGGCGGCAAATGCATTTGAGTTTGTTGTTGCAGCCGTTTGCCATGTAAATAGTTGTTTAATAAATAGTTGTATAATAAAACATTTTAACATGTTACTTTGCTGGAGTGTTGTATTTATTTATACGAATTGCATAGGGTTTGTCGTTATTTGGGCGGGGTGGGCGGTGGAGCCGAGCTGTCTTGCAGCCATCATGGCGTCGAGTTCGGCTCTTCTCACTAGTTTCATATTTCTCATGAGGGGTTGTTCCTAATGTTTCTATTTTAGCGAGGTCAAAAAGAGATCCCATCAGTGGCCTACTGATTTTGCTCGATTCCTTTTGTTTTTCCTAACGATTTTTATGTTATTGTTTGCTAGCATGATACAGCGGCTAATCCGCATTGTTATATTTATGTCCTTTTTATTAGGGGTGTCCTCCGGTGGAGCCGGATGATCTACCTCTAATAAACGGTCCGGGCTGAACCAACTACCAACAAACGGGGCAAAGATAGGCATGACGGGTTACAAAGGGGACAAAAGTCTGCACTACCTATCCTTCACTATCCGCAAAGACTAAACAGAGTATTGCGACTCTGTGCTTATTTGTGGATAGAGAATAACCCAAAGAGAACCAATTCCGAACGATCAATGTTCGGTCAAACAATCAATCAAATGAGGGATAAAAATAGGCACGACGGATTACAACGGGGGCAAAAGCCTGCGTTACCTATCCTTCACTATTCACAAGGACTAAACAGAGTATTGCGACTCTGTGCTTATTTGTAAATAGAGAATGATCCAAAGAGAACCAATTTCAAAACAGTAAATGCTTGGATAACAATCAATCAAATGGAGAGGGAAATAGGCACGACGGATTACAACGGGGGCAAAAGCCTGCGTTACCTACCCTTCACTATCTGCAAAGACTAAACAGAGTATGGTGACTCTGTGCTTGTTTGCAAATAGAGAATCTCTCAGAAACAATCAAATGAGTAATACTAGTATTTTCAAACAATCAAACAATCAATTCGCAATTCGTCGTGTTACACGACCTTACCCAGACCGCATGGACAGTTTCCTGTCTTCCGAATCCAGCGCCCGATCGTCCTCTATCTTCTGTCGTGGCACTCCTGGTGGTTCCCAGTCAGGACCGTAGATCACTCGAGAGAGGTCTGCCCGGAACCAGTGAAGTTCGGATGATCGGCTGCCAGACGAGGGTCTATCGGGCAGGCGCACTTCCCGATCGTTGCAGTCGTTCACTCTGTCGTTGGGACCTCTCCCACTGGATCCACGTGTCACTGATGGGCCCCACGTTTGGGACGCCAATTGTAGAAAAAGGGTTAGGCAGATCAGGTCGATTACCCCTTTTCAAGGTTTGCCCGGCGTTAGCCGCCTCTCACCCAACTCACGGTTACCAAATAAAGAGGCAGGCGCTGGAGACTGGAAGGCAGGAAACAGGAGTTTATTCCGACGGAGCAGAACACTTCAAATCAGACAACAGGGTATCTTCTCGAGGTGCTCTAAACGCATCCTTGAGGCCTGGCCTCTTATACACAGGTTTATTGCTTTATTACATGAAACACATTCTTGTCAATACTTTGATGTACGGAAAGACATCCTCGGAATCCTCACTTTGGGCCTGTTCTCACACACATTTACAGTAGAAGTCCCCCCCCCGGTCACAGTAGGTGATGGCTATCGCACACCAGGACATTCCGTCGATTCCCGGAATGTGTGTCTGATCGGATCTCATGGGGTGGAGGGGGCTTTGATCAGTCAGAGATCCTTTGAATCGGGGCAGCTGCTTACTGTAAGGGGGCCAATAAATGGTATCCGCAGGGCCAGGTGGCGCCCTGGGAACGGGCAGGACGGTTGGGCACAGAGGAAAAAAGGGGGTTCATCAAAGGATGGGGAGGTGTTGGCCGTGAGCGGAATGCATTTCCGAGGCAGAGTCGCGCTGAAGGGGAGTTTTATAGTTCAGGTATGGGAGAGCGGGGGCTATCAGCGCGCGGGGGATGATTGTGAGGTCAGAGGAAGAGACGCGCTAGCTAGCGGCGCTGGGCAGGGAAACCATGGTTTTTCAAAATGGCTGCCACTTACGCGCACGAAGATGCCTCAAAAGGGACAAGATGGTGTGGCCAATGTTTCATGATTTTTACTTGACGCTCAACAGTAGCTATGGTGAACAGAAATGAACGCCGCTTATGTATACCGACTTTAGTCATTTTCCACAGGTGGGCTTGAATAGTTGTCCCGGTACTGTTATAGCTCCAATTACAAATATGCTCCACAGTATGGGGATCCCTAAAATTAACCAACACACAGTCGCCTGCAGTAGTTTTGGGGCTATGACCCACCCAGGTGAACCTACGTACCATCAATATTTCACCAGTAATGTGAGAGGGTAATGGTGTTGCAAGGTTTCTGTACTCACACAGAACTGTGCACAGAGGAGTGGAACCTCGGCAAATTAGGGTGTCCCAAAACTTACCTTAGCAACCAACTCACCCCTTACCGAGCTAGCTACAGTGTCTCATTGGACATATCAAACTCCCAATGTTTAGACAAACCAGAACATGAACTTACAGTACCTCAGGGTACGTGGGACTCATGAACACTCTTTCGTTATATTATCATTACAAACCAGAACATGGAGTAAAGAAGACACATGTGCATTTGAAATGTTTATTTACTAATGCCGTCTTCTCAGGCGCAGTATCTTAGATAATACAAGTATACTTATTATCAGTATCAAAATTATCAGCATAGTTACTAAGACATAAAAAGCGAATGGTGACAGCATGTTAACATGCTGTAATGAATAAGAGTTAACAACACTTATATCTCACCCTCCCTAACACATATATTATATTATTAGCTAAGAAGGTCTCTTTGGGTTGTTTTAGGGCGGGCCCATACCTTAGTGTCCTAGCATGAAGGAATCACATCAGCATACACCAGCTCTCTCTGCATGTGCACCGCATCAAGTGTGTTAACAATTCTCGTGCAAAGCAATATCAATCCCGCCTCAAGCCCGAGTTGGCAAAGGCTGCACTTGTGTTATGACTATGAAGGCGTGGAGATCAGACCTCATAACAATTCCATATCGTGTTGCTCCTGAAACTTCAGCACTCTCCGTGCAGACATGGTTTATTAAACAAAACTGATATCAGAGCAATAACATATTATTCTCACATACACCACGGCAAACCACTAGGTTGAAAGCTAAGTCAACAATTAAGGGTCGTGTGCAGAAGTTGCAAGAAAGGAAAAATGGCGTTTAAATCTCAAATGTACCTATGCTAACTTAACACGATATAAGGATATATAGGAGCTATACAACACCCCCCCATGATCCGAGAACGGACTAAATAAGATAACAGAAGTGCCATCACATGAGAGCAGAATCCAATTATAAACGAGCATGAATAAAAATTCAATTATAAAAACTAATGCTAAAAAATAGTCCACAAGTATAATGTGGCTCAAGCCAATAGGCAAGCAAAAACAAAATGTCTTGACCAAAAGTCAATAAAATCAAGGAAATGCTATCAATCAGCATGTCATTTTGAGGCAGTGTCTATGATAAGACTGTATATGAAAAGTAAGCTGCAACAGCCTCCAGGAGGAAGTCACTGTCCTCATCCGAAAACAGTTCAGCCATCCAATTTAAAAGATGAAAGGAACATACGTGATCTTCCAGCACCGGATCCTCTATAACCATCAGAGGACAGCTCGGTGGGTTTTCAAGAAAACTTTGTTCCAAGAAATTTTGCGCTGCTGACAACACATCCCAGGGACCCATTAGTCCATGTGCCACCGCCAAGGCCATAATCCTTTCGTCAGAACAAACCAACTCGTGAGCAATGATAGGACTCATCAGTTGATCAAAATCGACGTCAGAAGATATTGGTCCGCAGAGACACAAATCAATGGCCCAATGGAAATCACAGGTCAGGCAGCGAAATACAGGCTGGACACAGGTGAAATAGGAGAACCGAAATGATAATCCAAACGCCGTGCTTAGAGTCGCCAACGGCAGTGTGCCATAATAATCAAGCATGCGGTTGCGAAACCGCGTCAGTAGCAGCCGAGCGTGGTCTTGCACAGGAAGGGCATCCATATTTAAAAAGGCAGAAAACCACCAATGCGCCAGCCGCTAATGCAAGTAAAAACGGGAACCCTCCAAATAAGGATGAAAAAATAGAATGGAAGAAGGCAGGGATGACTCCAAAAATCTTCTCAAAGGAAGTCACGAGACCACCGCTAACAACTTTAAAAAAATGTGCTAGGCCCGTTGTGGAGGATGCGTTAAAGATAGAACGGACCATGGCTCCGAAATGCAAAGGCAAATCAGTATTTAAAAGAGCCTGAACCTCCGTACGGGTGTTAGCAATGTGAAGCACGAAAGTTTCACGGGCCGAGCTCAAGGCCACCTCTTTCTGGGACAATAGAGCTCTTATTCTAGCCATGCCGCTGAATTCTGCTCCCAAGGTCGGTATCTGTGGCCAAATGGAAGACTCCCTATGTTCACGTGTGGGAGGATAAAGAACATTTCTGCAGCAAATAACTCGCTCACTAACCGTTACTATGAAAGCTATACCTTTAATTAAACCACAACAGTTTTCATTATTGAGCATTAAATAACTACCATTCTCTAACAATTTAAACGTGGGGATGATAGCAGGAACTGGCGTGCCCTGTAAAACGCAAGCCATATTCGGTCGGTCCTTGTTACATGAACCGTGTAACTGTATGTGTCTGCACATTAAAGAATGATCTGGCGTCTCAGTACACTCATCCCCTGTTAGATAAACTTCTTGTTCATCCTTGAAACATCTGTATGTGTATGGGAGTGACCAGACCTCATGAAGAAAACCGCTACCTAAGGGTTCAAAACGACCTATTGGCACATATTTCATACAATTTGAAAACTTATATAAAGCAAAAGGCAGTGTTATTAAACCGTGGATAAGCCACGTAGCAGCAGTGGCTTCTGCCACAGAAAAAGGTAAAGATTCCAATCTTTCAATATGGAGCATAGAAAAGGAAGCATCACGCATTGAAAGCAAGCGTTGTTTGTCTGTCAAATTAAACGGGGAAAATAAAGAGGAAACGTTCATGTATCCCCAGGGAACTTTACCCATTTTCAGAGTCTGAAGTGTCCATGCAAACTGCATGATTGACCGTAATTGATTTTGACCATGGTATAATACTGACACTTCATCATGCACAATATCAACAACAGACGACACAATATTATCTAATGTGTAAATTCTAGAGGAAAGCACGTTAATGCTATTGTCAACAACTGCAAGCACTTTCTCAAGATTCGCCTGATCAATAGCCCTAAGGCGTGAAGCGGCCTCAATCTGTGAGAGTTTCCAAATTTCATTGTAAACCCCATATAACCACCTTTTCGACCTGCCACTAGCTGGGCCTTTAATGAAATCATTCAAATCCACGTCTGCATTCAGTTTGGAAAGGTGATACTTAACCGCAGGTAAAGTTGAATGTTTCAGCCAAGCTTGACACAACTTGCCCACAGAGTAAGAGGTGACAGTATGACTCAAATCAAACCGGGGATCAGATCTAACAGTCTTAAAACCGTCAGATATATTCAAAAATCTTTTTTGGCAAGAATCAGCACTACGGTGCCAAAGCAGCCAACCCCTGGGATTCATACTGGAAATGTTAAAGGAGGAATTAAGAAGCAGAGCCTGTATATCTTTAATGGACAATTGAGTAAAATTACTCCAATTCTCATATTCCTCCAACTCCGGGAAAGACGGGGTGTTTAACCTTTTAGATGTAGCCAATCCAAAGCATGTGGTCTGGGAAATGGTTTCATTTAAAAACAACATATGATTTGGGATGAGACATGCACGGTGCAAAGCCTCAGTGCCTTGTACCTGCCAGGCCCTTGAACCCCAAACTGATTTAAGGTCTATTGTGTCCTTCCATAACTCATACCCCCCAGTAACTAATTGATCTAGGAAGGCCTTCGAGTACAACAATTTTGTATCGGTAAGTCTAACCTTGGACAGTGGCTGTTTGTGAAATTTAAAATAAAAGGACTCGGGATTGGACTGGTTAAAGTCAGTGAAATAAGTATACTTTTTAAGAAACGTTTCTGAACTCCCTTGTGTAGGAGCTGGGCAATGTTCCCACTGAGTAAAATTAACAGCATCCCTTCGGGAAGATGTTTTGTGTAAGAAGTGATTGCCATAATGTTGGTAACAGAACAATTCACCATAATTAGCAGATTCCAAATATAAATCCTCAGCATCAAAAGCAGCATAGTATTTCAAATCAGAAAATAAACTTTCCACAGCATTAACATCCCAATCATCAGAACGAATGTTTTGTTTCACCACATCCCCCATATTCACTCTAAGTACATTAGGAACATTAACGACTTCCGTTGGGCCATGAATTTGAAACCGAACTGCATCCCACGCGATTCCATCCAGAACAGGCCATGCTGTGATGTTAACCAAAGTCAAGTCTCTCTTTAATCTGTGTGTAGAATGTGAAGAGGAAAGTGGGGCCAAAGTTCCATTTAAATGAGTAATGCAAGTTCTCTCCTCGACATAGTGTCCATTCATAATTCGAAAAAAATAAAACACAAAACCAATTGACATAAAAAGGTAAACCGAAAAAAGGACCAGCCAAATGTATATCCATGGAGGTATCAAAAAATGTTTTTTAAACAGGCTAGCATATACTGCAATTTTAGAGGGTTTTTTCGAGGCAAGGGAAGCAGAGTCAAATGAAAATCTGGATTCCGTGGCTAAACGAGCTTGCAGGTCAGGCATTGACAAATCAGTGGGGTATGTATAGTCTGTCTCATCAAGGTTAGTTCCCGGTAAATTATTCAATAATGGACTGGAAACAGCAGGTAATTCGATGGCCACCTCAGGTTCATTATTAGAAGCAGTGGGCATAATTGAATTTCTCACAATGGAAGGACAGGAAACAGCTGGTGTCATGCTAAGAAGAATCGGCCACTCTGTGTATCTTGACATTGTCAATAGAAATAAACCTGTTTTCCTTACGACCTGGAAGTGGTGGTAAAATGACTGTTCTTGTGCCCTTCACTCCAAGCACCGGGACTGGAGCTCGATAGGAGGGACCAAACTCTTTCTTGTTGTCGATCTTCTCCCGAACCAGTTCTCCAACTTGGGGTAGCCAGCCAACTACCGGGATCTGCAACGCATCATCCGATGTGGAGGGCAAATGTTCCTTTGCAAGACTGTCTCTGGTCTTTTGTAGATTCTGTAAAACATTGCAATGTTCATCTGCGTCAAACGAAGTGGCGCGAACCACAGAGTCTAGACCGTCAAGGTCAGGGACGTACATCTTGATGCCAAAGAGCATTTCGTATGGGGTCCGCCCACCCAGAGACCTTCTAGGGAGATTATTAAGAGCACGCTGCACGCCATAGAGGTGAGCCAGCCAGTTTCTGCCAGTGCCTATAACTCGGGCTGTCAAAGATTGCTTTAAATCACGGTTCATTCGTTCAACTACACTATTACCCTCAGGTCTGTAGGGTGACGAAAACTTGACTTGGACCCCCATCGAAGTCATGGCATCCTTATACGCCTTAGAGGCGAAAGCCGGACCCTGATCCGAATGGAAGGTACCACAGGCAAAAATCCCTATAAAGATACGCAAATCTCTAATGACAGTCCGTGAATCAGCGCTGCGATGTGGCCATACCCACACAAAGCGTGTGCATGAGTCAACTGCTACTAAGATGTACTTATACGCAGTATCAGATGAAAAAGGACCGCAGTGATCTAAATAAACACAGCCTAGCGGTTTATTAGAAATGTACAACTGAGTCTGTGGCGGACGCGTAGCAGTTGAAGGTTTAATCTGCTGGCATATGTCACAAAGAAGGACATAATCACGCGTCTGTTTGTACAGTCCCCGCCACCAGAAACGTTGTTGTAGTTGCGTTACAGTGGCTGAGACGCCCGCATGCGCAGACGCCACACCTTCATGAGCCGCTGTAATCAAGTCTGTTCTGCGATCCGAGTTGGGAACCAGCCGTTCCCCAACATCAGGAATTGTCACAAAAGGAACCTTTTCGGGACTTAAGTGGTATTTATACTTCGAAGGGAATCCAGCAGGATGTTTACTTCCCTTCTCAGAGGCAGCAATCGCTGCCAAGATGTCGCTATCAATCTTGGTTTTAGACCTAGTAACTGCTGCAACTAAGTATGTAGATACTGCTGATTTCGCTGCTTCATCAGCAAGCGAGTTGCCAACAGCGTGAACTCCCACGCGCTGATGACCGAGAGTATGAATCACATAAACGAGTGGCAACACAGCCTTAAGCTCTGCCACTCGAACCCAGATCATTTTATGTTTTATTGTGCTACCCTTGGAATCATGAAAGTCATTTTGAATCCAAAAGAACAAGTTTTCATTGTAAGACTGGACACAGTAGTAAGAATCACTTACAATTAGAGTAGTAACACGTGGATCTGCGTACTCCAGAGCTAGTAAGAGAGCACGAAGCTCTGCCAATTGTGCGGTGCAATCGCCCAGGGGCAACGTGTGTACCTCCCTGGAAATGAACTCATCATTCAACATAGCACCGACCACAATGGCGCATGCGGAAACGTAGGCATGTTTAGAGCCATGCGCAACCTGCGCCGACCCATCAGTGTAAATGATGCAATGGAAGTCCTCCAAAGGTCGCATCGCCAGAGGAGCAGGATGAACGAATTCATACTGCAAGTACTCTTGCGACCGTAAGGAAGCGTCAAAAATAAACATGACATCCGCGGATGACAATGACGCAG
This sequence comes from Lissotriton helveticus, assembly GCF_964261635.1. Classification (NCBI taxonomy): domain Eukaryota; kingdom Metazoa; phylum Chordata; class Amphibia; order Caudata; family Salamandridae; genus Lissotriton; species Lissotriton helveticus. Next base: position 1,445,710,678 of record NC_136067.1, on the reverse strand, counting down.
CCCACTGAATCCACCGAGGGTGCAAAGCCTTTGAATTTGGTACACTGGCTTTCGTGACTGCCTCCAAATGAGGACAGGGTGTTACCACCAGCATGCGTTTCCCCTGTGACAGAGCTCGTTCTTTTAGAATTGCCATCTGTACAGCAGTTAAAACTTTTTCCACTGTGGGAAACCGCATCTCAGCCGAAGTGTACAAGTGCGACTTGTAAGCGATAGGCACCGTGTCACCTTCATTAAAAGTGAGGTATGTGAAACCCACCGTCCCGGGAATTATTCTTATTACCAGGTTGGTGTGGTTATCACGAGTCAGTAAATATTTAGAAGCGAGCAGATCAGCCTGCAAGGATAGCAAAATGGCTGAATGCTCAGGCAGCCAGCATGATTTTGAGAAAGTTGGTTGTATCAAAGCATACAAAGGCTTGATACGCTGGGCATATTCCGGAATGTAAGTTCTGCCGAAATTCAAAAAGCCCAGTAAAGACTGTAATTTTTTCAGTGTTGTTGGAGCGCGCAATTGTGCGCACTTCTCAAAGAAGTGAGGAGCCAAACCTCTACCTTCATTGTTGAGCTCATAGCCCAAAAACAACACTGTGTGTTCAGCAATGTGCGATTTTGCAAAGTTAAATTTGTAACCCATGTCTGCGAAGTTGCAAACAACAGAATTTACACGACACAGATGCTCCCAAATATCGTCGTCTGTGAGATATATGTCATCCACATACGAAAAAGCATCAGGGTCGAGTGCCTCCAGAATAGAGACAATTCGAGCGGTAAATATACCAGGACTATTCTTGTAGCCCATTGGAAGACGCCGGAATTGCTTTTGGACTCCAGCGCTCGTAAAACTGGTCCATTGGGAGCTAAAGCTGTCCAATCTGTGGGCATAAAAACCATTGGATATGTCAAGCGTTGTCTTGAAACGCTTACGCACGAGACTATCCACTAGGGCGGAGCCGTGGGTATTCTGTACAGCACAGTTACGGCAATGCGAGTTTAAATGCCGGTAATCCAAAACCAAACGATATGATCCGTCAGGTTTGTTCACAGTAAAAAGGGGATTATTCATCGGTGACACACACGTTTCAATAACTCCCTGATATTCCAATTGTTCAAGGATTTCCGCGACGGAAGATTTTGCTTCACGCCGAATGGGATATTGAGGTTGAGGCTGCGGCTGAGACCGCAACGGAATTTCGTGGCAAGGCGACAATCTATCCCAACCACATTGGTTACGGTACAGAGCCGGCGCGAGAGCCCGAGCCCACTCTTCTGCAAAATGCTGCGCATGCTCTTTCGAGACAGTGTTCGCGAAACTGGGTAGGATCACCTCCTCCCCTCGCGGCGCCGCGAGCACAAAAGGTGGGGGCCAGTCAGCCTCCGAAAGTAAAATATCATATGTAGAAGACAGATTCTCCCAAAATACACCTTTAACGGTACGCCGTATGTCACCTTCAATCAACAGGACAATTTCATATAGTCTTTCAGGGGGAGCAAGTCTCGTATCCGCTGTTTCTATCACAACGTAGACATCAGTCGCTGTCACCCTCAGTAGTGGACGCAGCGCCTCTCTGACTATGGTTATCTCCGCCGCGCTGTCCAGCAAGGTCAGAGCCCACGTCAGATTCCGAAGCCGCGTTCTCACTATCTGTGGCATATCGATGCGCTGTTAAGGCTGCGACTTTCTTTTTCGCAAACTGCGGACGCCTAGGCGTAGAATCCTCCTGCTTCACTGCACCGTCCGTTTGGCGGGACTGACCACGTCCTTGTTGGCCACCACGTCCACGTCCACCCCCTCCTCCTCCACCGGTCTTCGGGGCCGATGTGTCCTGAAAGGAACGAGGAGAGCGTTGATCAGAACCCTGAAAACGATCAGGCGATTTAATCATCGCGCGGTCGCGCAAATCATAAACTTTTTCGGGTGGCGCAGGAGCTTGTATTGCAGGAAAAGTACCCTGAGTCTGCGTTGTCTGCTTCCCCTGTGTCTGTTTTTTAGGCCAATTCTGTTTTTTGGACTTGGGCTGGACATCTGACACTGCAGATTGTCCCTGAGGCTGTTTTTTATCCTTCACTGGAAAATATTTCAGACCTCTACTTGTGCGGCCAATTGTCTTATAAGCGGCCACCACAATCTTTGCTAACTGGCGGGGTTTGTCGGCATCGGGCAGAGCAGCCAAAGCATTCGACACCTGAAAGTTAACTGCATCTCCTTTAACATTGGAGAGAATGAGATCACTTACAATCTCAAAAGAACCACACAGGCGCATACCCAATTCAACCGCTGCCTCTGGACCGTGATCATTCTGAACACGTCTAATGATTTCAGGCAGAGCATTCATAGACGGGGTGCCGAAGCACCTCGTATAAACCGCTGCAAAAGTTTTTCCCCAGCTTTCACAGTCAGCAAGTTCAGGAGTAATATCCTTCGGTAGAGTAATCGTTAACATTCTATGTTTATCAGCAGGAGTAGAATTCGGAAAAACCGCCTCCAGTTGATCAAACTTCTCTGCTAGCCAGAATGGGAAGTCATCGTTGTCAACAGGACGCGCACCAAAAACCGAATTAACCATCACTGGATTGAGACGCATTCCGCCTCGTTCCATGGGAGCGGCCGCACCCCCCTGGGGACCACCAGGAAGATGTCGACCGATGTATTGCACTAAAGCACGAATCACGGAAATGGAAACTACATGTAGCCTGCGAATTTCTGCCAGGGTACAAGCCCCGTGATTCGGGTGCGGGGTAAAGCCACCCAACGCAGGCCAATTTGTACCTGGAATTGAGAGTGGACCTAACCTCGCAGGGGACAAAGAGTGGGGGAGGGCGCCATCAAACCAAACTCGATGCTGCCAATGATCAATAGGTATTTCCAATGCCCTGTACGGCGTATATTCAGCCGGGACATCCGAGGCGGTGTAGGAGTGGAACAAACCAGAATTAGCGTCCACAGCCGGAAACGTAACCCAAGAGTAAAACAACTCGTAAGGAAACGCCGGATCTGCACAAACCACGAAAATCACAGCCATCCCATCTACTGGGACCTGGTACGTCTGAAGATGGTTGCGTACCGCTACGCGACTATGCTGCGCAATAGCCACCGCTGCCGCCATTACAGAATTGGAAACAAGAAAACACAAAGAATACTTTGTAGCACAACTGGGTAGTAATTCAAAGAAACCGTTTAAGTAAGAATCAAGCTTGAATAAAGACCTATTTCAAAAAATAGGTAGGTTTCACCAACACCCCGTTTTCCGGAAACGGACGTGAAGGGGTTAAGGCATGAACGATAAACTACTCGAGTGTCATGATATAAGACCACCGAAACCGTTGGGCGCCATGTTGCTGGGTTTCTGTACTCACACAGAACTGTGCACAGAGGAGTGGAACCTCGGCAAATTAGGGTGTCCCAAAACTTACCTTAGCAACCAACTCACCCCTTACCGAGCTAGCTACAGTGTCTCATTGGACATATCAAACTCCCAATGTTTAGACAAACCAGAACATGAACTTACAGTACCTCAGGGTACGTGGGACTCATGAACACTCTTTCGTTATATTATCATTACAAACCAGAACATGGAGTAAAGAAGACACATGTGCATTTGAAATGTTTATTTACTAATGCCGTCTTCTCAGGCGCAGTATCTTAGATAATACAAGTATACTTATTATCAGTATCAAAATTATCAGCATAGTTACTAAGACATAAAAAGCGAATGGTGACAGCATGTTAACATGCTGTAATGAATAAGAGTTAACAACACTTATATCTCACCCTCCCTAACACATATATTATATTATTAGCTAAGAAGGTCTCTTTGGGTTGTTTTAGGGCAGGCCCATACCTTAGTGTCCTAGCATGAAGGAATCACATCAGCATACACCAGCTCTCTCTGCATGTGCACCGCATCAAGTGTGTTAACAATTCTCGTGCAAAGCAATATCAATCCCGCCTCAAGCCCGAGTTGGCAAAGGCTGCACTTGTGTTATGACTATGAAGGCGTGGAGATCAGACCTCATAACAATTCCATATCGTGTTGCTCCTGAAACTTCAGCACTCTCCGTGCAGACATGGTTTATTAAACAAAACTGATATCAGAGCAATAACATATTATTCTCACATACACCACGGCAAACCACTAGGTTGAAAGCTAAGTCAACAATTAAGGGTCGTGTGCAGAAGTTGCAAGAAAGGAAAAATGGCGTTTAAATCTCAAATGTACCTATGCTAACTTAACACGATATAAGGATATATAGGAGCTAAACAAGAAAACTTTGTTCCAAGAAATTTTGCGCTGCTGACAACACATCCCAGGGACCCATTAGTCCATGTGCCACCGCCAAGGCCATAATCCTTTCGTCAGAACAAACCAACTCGTGAGCAATGATAGGACTCATCAGTTGATCAAAATCGCCGTCAGAAGATATTGGTCCGCAGAGACACAAATCAATGGCCCAATGGAAATCACAGGTCAGGCAGCGAAATACAGGCTGGACACAGGTGAAATAGGAGAACCGAAATGATAATCCAAACGCCGTGCTTAGAGTCGCCAACGGCAGTGTGCCATAATAATCAAGCATGCGGTTGCGAAACCGCGTCAGTAGCAGCCGAGCGTGGTCTTGCACAGGAAGGGCATCCATATTTAAAAAGGCAGAAAACCACCAATGCGCCAGCCGCTAATGCAAGTAAAAACGGGAACCCTCCAAATAAGGATGAAAAAATAGAATGGAAGAAGGCAGGGATGACTCCAAAAATCTTCTCAAAGGAAGTCACGAGACCTAAACGATTCCTGGCCTGGGTTACTTATTTCAGGAATCCCTGTCAATACTACCAGGTATGGGCTAGTTTCAGGCGGCAAGTCAATTCTAGGGTCCCCCTGAGATACTGCAACAGGTGGAATCTGTCCACTCTCGTTTGGTTTTGCTGTGGTTACTGTGATGCTCCTTCTCGGGTTATTAGAACGTATGGGCAAGGCATCAACAGTTTTGGAGATTAAAACTTTGGTAAGATCTGAGGTAGATGGCACAGCAGGGAAAGGGGATTATGTATTACAGACCCATCGAGCACAGAATTCATTTGGGCATTACCCTGACGTGAACCATTTGACTTTGTATTGTCCACAATGCCCCGTGTGACTAATTCAAGATGAGAGAGCTGATGCTTGATTCGCCCGAGTCTCTCTTCTATCGGTCCAAGTAAGGATCTCAATAGGGCACCCAGTTTTATAAGCAGGGGGTCCTCTGCCACCATTGTACCGCCGGTAAACTGAGCCACATCTACGAGAGTTGACCCTGGGATCAATACAGTCGATGGCGGTGGCCCATAGCTAGTCAAATCATTCAAAACATTACACCCCTTGTCTTTCGATGTTATATCACTATCACCCGACCCTTTTGCAAGTTTAGACTTCCTGCCGCCACTAGCCATCTTGGCGGCGCGCTTTCTCCTGGGTTTTGCGCCCTCATGTCTCTCCCGGAGATGCCGGGTAATTGGTTTCTCAGGAGAATTAGCCGAAATTGGAGCATCAGCGATCACTATGGCCTCCAGTGTTTGTGAGTGGGCAATTGGTGTAGTATGCTCATACTCCTGAGAAGAAGGTGTGGTATGTACAGTTACTGGGACAAGAGTTATATTGGCACGACTATCGTGCTCAGGTGTACGAGCGTTAGCAAAATGGCCCATTGAAGAACGTTTAGCCAAGGCAAGATCTTGCGACACCCGGTGCTCCATTAGAGTTATCCCCTGGTCAATAACTGAGTTGGCTCTAGTTATGAAGTTCTCCAAAGTTCCTGTTAGATGACCCCTGGCAACCAAAGTTTTGTTCCTCATTTCACGTGCAGCCATGCTACTACTCGAAGTCTTCGCCCACAAGAGTACTTACAGCTAACCGAGGCAATGGGTGTGTGTTCTACAGCAAACTGAAGAGGGATGGCCCGGTCCGGTCTCTCTCGGTCCAAAACGGGCCCGCCCTTGGCCCGGGCTTTGTCCGGCGCGTGCCCGCGAGCGGAAGGAGTAGACAAATAAATACCTGCAGGCAGAGGGCGGGAGCAAAGCGGGAAGAGGACACAGCTGAAAAGCAACCGGGCTGCTGGTCCTCGCAGTGCCGAGTCCTTTCAATCCCCAAGAGTCCAAGGCAGGTCTGACTGCTGCGAGCGGCAAGCAAATAACCCAAATTAGCGCTACACAAGAACACAACAGGTGTCGCATCAGCAAAATGACACAATACCAAGGTACAACACACTGATGTTGCAACATATAACAGCAAGTATAGCAACACACCAACTAAGCAACACATTCTCAATACAATAAACTAGATAAATCAAAAAACACAAAAATCTACAGCACACCAAAACTCAGCACTAAACTAACAAGGCTGTGCATCACCAGAACATAAAAACATCACACACCAATAAGAGACAACACACAAACACAAGAAAAATATGACATAACGGCACAATAGTATAAAACAATTGTATTGTATTAAGTTGTGTTAATATTGTTTTCTATAATGCTGTTGTGATGCACTTTTTGCTAGTATTGTTCCTTTCTCCGAATATGTTATCTTGGGTCACTTTCTTTTTCTTGGTGTGTTATGTGCTGGTATTGTGTTGCAGTTATTTTGCTGTGTTGTTTCCTGTGATTGTGTTATTGAGTGCGGTTTTTGTGTTTGATTGGTATTATTTTAACTTTTAGTTGCATTGTTGTTTCTTTTTATGTGTTGTATTCTCTTATTGTGTTGGGCAACTCTCTTTACTAAGTGATGCTGCTAAATTCCTAGCTAAAAAGAGCACATACAATCTCTAAAGTTCTGCAATTATTTCAGGACCGACTCAGCTTGCAACTGTGTCACAGACCATGATTTTAAATAACACTTTCTCGCACTCACTATGTATGGTCAGGCCATACATACCTTAAGCAAGTAGTATCTTTTGGCGCCGCAGTGTCAGCTAGCAAAGAAGCAACTGTCCTCTAGTCAGAATTTGGAAAATACTACCACATTAAAATGCGCATGCGTTCCCCATATTTTGATAAATTTTCAGCATGCTTAGATGCATGCCATTAAGCAGTACCTGTTCACAATATTGAGAACTGCCACTGCACAGACAATTTGGTATAGAAGAAGTGAAGGGAGTAGCCACCAAATTAAAATACCCTCCACTTTGATCCATACCTCAAATGCCATTGGGTGAGTTAGGCAAATAAGCCCTACCAACTCTAGATGAGGTCCTTTATTAACACCTTAGGAGCTTCGTAAATATACCTCCCCAGTGCTGCGCTGTCCATTATCCAGTGCTGAATGGACGTCCAACGGTCGCACGCAGCACTGGGGAGGTAGTGCCCGTGACGACCGTTGGCCGACGGCAGCACTTAAAGGGTTAAACACTGCCGTTAATCTTTAAGCCTTTCGTGTATACATCCATCGATCCATCTTTTCATAGTTTCACCCGTTCTTTCACCATTTCACCCATCCTCCCTTTCACTATTAGTTTTCCATCCATTCATCCTTCTCCTCACACCTCCAAACATTCACACATCCTTTTACCCATCCATCCATCCATCCATCCATTTTTCTTCATCCATCCACCAATTCACCATCCTTTTATCAATTGAGCAATCCATCCTTCCACACCTCCATACAGGCGACCATTCATCCATTCACCCATTCATCCATACTTGAATCATTCCAGCCACTGTCTTACTCTCACTCATGCAAATATTGTTTTATCCTTACATCCATCAGTCCATTCGCCTTTGCACCCACCATTTCCTTCTTTTTCCCCTTCCTTCTCGTCAGTTTCTTCCTTATTTTCATATGCCCTTCATTTCACTCTTCCTTCCAGCCCTCTCTCTCTCTTTCCCTCTCTTTTGTTCTCTTCATTTCTTCGTTGTAATTAACTTTCCTTGGTTTACCTTTGTTATCCATGTCCATATTTTTAAGAGCTTTTGTCTACAGAGCTGCAGAAAGACTCAAATAAGTTTGTATTAATTCCACCCCTGCTTAAGCTGCAAAAGCGGGGTGGAGGGAGATCACGCCCCTGGAAAAAGTAGAATATCCAAATCACCACACAAAGGTGATTAAGGAGGGGTAATGTAGATGAGGGAAACATACCCAGAGGTCAAACGTCAGGCTATGCTTTCTGACAAATTGTTGTTTAATTCTTTTAGCATGGAAATTAGTGTTTACTTTGGTTTTCTGACTGCAAAGCGAGAAGATTTTTCAAAGTGAACTATGCTGCAATCTTGCTGGAGTACAAGGAGTGTGTAAGGAAAGACTGACTAAAGGACGTCAATAAAAAAAAAAATAACATGTAAACATATATATGTATGGTACAAATATTTCCGGTTTCACCAATAGTAAAGATAGAGCACTGTTTTTGTAATTCTGAAGTGTAATGGGAGCAAAGATTTTGAATAAAATCAAAACTAATCAAGACACTTTACTTAGGGATGTGCAAATGATAATTAGTTCCTGAACCCCGATCTCTACACGTTGATTGTGCGATGCATAATTTTATCAGTAAAACTGCATGTCTGTGAAAATGTTGTGACCATTTCATTGGAAAATGGGCTGTCTGTAGATGACAGTTAGGTACCATACTATGCTATATTAACATATTTGTGTGCCATCCTGTGCACTCACATCCTTCCCCCTGCACCCACTCATAAACACCCCTTTCTGAATCCCAACAAGAGTTACACCATCTACAGAAACCCCTACTCACACACACTCATACACAGGCAACACTTGCATGCACCCGAACACACCTCAACTCACCCCACACAAACACATTATGAACGCGCTCACATAGACACCGCCTGCACTCATAGAGGCACTCCCTGTACTCATTCCCATTCATTCACCATCTGCACACACACACACACACACAGAACATTCACCCTGCAGGCACACATAAGCACACTCTCTCTCACTAGCCACACCCCCTCCTCTGTACACACATAGGCACCCCCTGCACCCAAACACAGCACTCCTTGCACTCATCACCTACAGGCTCCCCTACACACACTCACACAAGCACCCTCTGTTCTTACACCGTCACAAAGACACCTCAACACTTATCTCCTGCATGCACAACCGGCTCTCACAAAGAAACCCTCTTTCACTCACTCCGCTGCACACACAGGCTTTCACTTCCCTGAACTTACACTCATCCCCCACATTTACAAGCACACCTGCATTCACATCTGTGCCCCCTGTACATACCGTCTACAGACTTCCCTAAACTCAACCTACATGCTCCATCTGAAAACACACCCCTTCTTCATTCACCTACTGGGGAGGCCCCTTGCACTCACCAACTATACGCACACCCTCCCACATACACAGGCATAAGTCTCAACCTACACACACAGAGGCACACTGCACCCCTACGCCTACACCACTTCCCTACTCTCACACACAGACGCACCCTATCTCACAAACAAACGAAAAAACAATGCTTCTGTCGGAAAAGAACTATTCAATTCATCATACTACTTAATACATGGATGTATTCTTAATGTCCCAAGGGGTATATTCACAATAATTATACACTGACCACAGAATGAAAGGAATAAACAAGTCTTTAGTTATTCAATTTTTCAAAAGGTTTTTTTCACATTTTTTAAACCTTTGATCTCTTCAGTGAATCAGATATACTGTCCAATAAACATAGAATACACAAACTGTGGTTATACAACGTGTGTAGGTCGTGACTGGTGACTAAGTGTTACAAGTAACAATACATAAATACATAAAATAGAAAACTATTTTCAGATTATCCAATGCATAGCACAATAGTCACAAGGGGGTTTAAATTGTTCCTTTTGTTCAGTTGTACTTTGTGCAAACTGGTATATGACATATAACGTCGACGTTTCAACCCTAAGTGATGTGCTGATTTATGCGCATCCAATGAGGGTCTTCATCATGACTTGCAGGTGGTTGGACAGCCTATTAATGTAAATGAAATAGGGTCAGGGCCTAATGTGTGTCAGTGTTTGAAAAATAAGGTGGAGATCTATTAGCTATGCTCACCTTATTGGTAGGTGTATAATTCGTCTAGTCACTTCATGAACTGCAATAGCCAAAATGTGATATACGCCATAAGATGCCCATGCCAATCCATCTACATTGGACAAACGACTCAGAGGTTCAAGAAAAGAATCTTACAGTATCAAAGCAGAATCAAATGCAGAGTGCAGGGAGCCCCACTGGTTGACCACTATGTCACGCTAGGCCACACACCTGAACAGTTGGAATGGACAGTCCAAGAAAAAGTTACGCTACACCCTAGAGGTGGCAACATTGCTAATCAACTAAACTTCAAGGAATGCCGTTGGATCCATACCACTGAAGTCACAATCCACAGCTTGAACGAACATGAAGAAACATACATACAAATGAGCAGGCTGTAAACTCAACTGACTATTGATGAGCATTACATACATGCATTATGATGTCAGTGACGTCACAGACTCAGGACTAGGGGCCAGAGCGGCATACATACCTGACACCACTATACATACTACTGTGATACACCACTCTAGCCACATGACTCAGAACGGCTGTCGTCAATGCAAAAATATTTTGAATGTTTAATATGATTAGGTTATCTTCACCATTAACTATCCATAATTTTATTTATTTTCCATATATATGTATGTGATACGCAATACTAGCCACAGGTCGCACAACCTGTGACACCAATGTGATAATATGTACCAATTGTTGATTGTGTCACTATTACCTTAATATATCGTAATTGTAATTGTAATTGCATTTATATAGCGCTTACTACCCCTGACGAGGCGTCAACGCGCTTTTTCGGCGGGTAGCACGTTACTCCGGGACCCAAAGAGGATTAGTGTTGAATTAGTATAGTGAAACATGAAAGTACATTTTAAGTGGTGGATAGGTTAGTCAGTTATTTGGATTTGGAATGATATCAGAAGGATAGAGTAGGACACAGTTTTGTATTTATTTATCGCTCGCTTGTTGACGCATGCTATTCAGGGAGCCTATAAAGGATTAGTGGTGAATTAATATGGTGAAATATGAGGTAATTTCAGTGGTGGATATTAGTCTGTTACTTGGAGTGAGAAGGATAGCGGATGGATAAAAGGGGAAGAAAGATTTGCATTCATATAGCACTTGTTACCCCTGATGGGTGTTGAAGTGCTTTTTTGGCGATTAGCACGCCACTCCGGAACCCATAAAGGATTAGTGTTGAAAATTAGTATAGTAAAAATATGAAGTAATTTGAGTAGTAGATATGTTATTCAGTTATTTGGGCAGTATATTAGTATAGTTGAATATGGAATATGGAATTTGAGTTGTGAACATGTTAAGAACAGATGTAAGTGATACCCCGTCTGTTAGATTTAATAGGAGTAGAATCCCTTTCCTCCACCACCTCTTAGCCACTGCCCTTTACCTAGACACTAACTCCGTCACGAGCAGAGTTCGCTAAACGCCTAGCGCGATCTCTTTTGGATTATTGCCACACTACCGGGGCATTAATACAACAACTGACTGACAATACCAGGCGCGTTGAGAATTGTACGTCTGGATGACTAGACACCTTCACGTTTAGTTATATAATGTTAAGTCCACAGTACCAGGCACGATATGATTCATTAGACAGGATACCGGGGGGGTCTTCTACCGCGTAATAACAACGTGCTCACAACACTAGGCGCGTTAAGCTTGGCAGGTCTGGATGACTAGTTACGTTTAGTTTTAAATTATAATATCTACAGCACGGGGCATTATGTGATTTAAGAGACATCACCTAACCGAGGTACTAACTCCGCCGTGTGTATAGTTCACCGTTACAGGGCGTTATCACGGAAATGATTGATGCAATACCTACCGGGCTACGCTCTTCGCGGGTGATTAAAAATTCAAATATGCTCACATTGCCTGACTAGACACTCTCATGGTTGTTTTTAATAACCAAGTCCACAGTATGGGCATGATAAGAGCAGCACGACCGAAGAATTTGGCACATCCTGTCAGTCTTATCACATATTAGTAAGCGTGATGCACGACAATTTGCCGTTATCATCAACCACCATTTGTGATGTATTCCTAGCGGCTTACAAAAGGTCCTTACAATAAGGCAGCAGTCCACAAACTGTTAGATTCACGATAACGCCAAACTTTTCGAATCACTTAGGCGGTACTCCCGTAATATGCATGTTTTTACTGTCTGTCACATGCACTACCATTACCAACTAAAAGAGTATGTAGTTATTCATACTAAGACTGTAAACCATCTATCCTAACAGGCAATCGCCAAGACGCAGACACTTAAATACGTTGCACCGGCTGGTGCATATGTTTCATCATTGAATATGAAGGTAGGTTGGGTACCTACCCTTAGGAGGCAAATGAAATACTACCATTGATCATTACATAACTATTACTAAGGTTCCAACCATATATTGATTGCAGAACCAGTGAGTACCCCAGGCGCGTGTCGGCTGACATGCACCACCCACATTAGAAGACCAGACGAATTCTACACCTACCAATAAGGTGAGCATAACTAATAGATCTCCGCCTTATTTTTCAAACACTGACACACATTAGGCCCTGACCCTATTTTATTTACATTAATAGGCTGTCCAACCACCTGCAAGTCCCGATGAAGACCCGCCTTGGATGCGCATAAATCAGCACATCACTTAGGGTCGAAACGTCGACGTTATATGTCATATACCAGTTCGCACAAAGTACAACTGAACAAAAGGAACAATTTAAACCCCCTTGTGACTATTGTGCTATGTATTGGATAATCTGAAAAAAAGTTTTCTATTTTATGTATTTATGTATTGTTACTTGTAACACTTAGTCACCAGTCACGACCCACACACGTTGTATAACGACAGTCTGTGTATTCTATGTTTATTGGACAGTATATCTGATTCACTGAAGAGATCAAAGGTTGAAAAAAACCTTTTGAAAAATTGAATAACTAAAGACTTGTTTATTCCTTTTACTCTGTGGTCAGTGTATAATTATTGTGAATATCCCCCTTGGGACATTAAGAATACATCCATGAATTAAGTACTATGATGAATTGAATAGTTCTTTTCCGACAGAACCATTGTTTTTTCATTTAATTACCCACCCAGTTTCTGAGGTTTACAGGGTTACCCCATTACAGTTAATGGATGTCTCACAAACACTCACACCTGGCACAGCTTGCAGTCACCCCCTACAGACCCCTCTTGCACCCTCCTATAGGCACTTCCAACATTCACCCTACAGAATCCCGGGACGTTGAAACAGGGAGACCGGATCACAACTTAAAGGAGATGAAGTTTTCCCATTATAATTATCTGTACTCATAACCGACCCTGCACAAAATAGGGGGTACTCTCATTGAAAAAGAGCACCATACAACTCTATATACGTATCTATATAACTTCACGGTGGTTCCAACGTACCGAAGAGACTAAATAAACCCATCTCTCAAGGCTCAAATTAAAACGAGTCATAAGAAACCTAAAGGTGGATCGTAGAAATTGACAAATCCAAATCCCCCAAAAAGAAATGAGACGGTGGAACTGAGGAAACCAATTCCAACTAACTTTCTTTTACAAGATTTTACATCGTTAAATGTCTTTGTCCTGATGAAGGTGATAAGATTTACAAGCACCGTAACGCCGCGTCGACTGTCTTTTTCGATTGTTTTTTAATTATTTTATATGTTGTAATGATGTTTTTAACCAACATTTTATATGTAGAGTGTAACCCTAAGGGAGGAATTAAATAAACATTATTCCTATTTTTAATTCACTTTGAATTCCAAGTTCTATAATTCAGTAACACTTGCCTTAAATGTTTTGTTGCTTCTACATAGTGTGTACAGTCTAGTATTTGAATAATAATGCGCAGGGTACCAATAGTACTGGCAGTAGCTCTTTCTCCCAGACTCGAATAGGTATATCCGCGACCACACCGCAGGGCCTTTCATTTGATTTTATTGGATTCAAACAGGTACACTCTGCATTCTCCCCTGTAGGCACTCTTGAAATTACCCCGTATAGGCAATTTCTGCATTCACCACTAAAGGCCTCTCCATACTCACTACCTTCATGGTCCTACGCACTCACCCTCTATACACACACAGGCAAAAGGCTCACCTTGCACACACAGTCACATTGCTCCCATTGCACTCACATGTATGCACAGCTTCCCCCTCCACTAACCTGCTAGTTTCAACACCTGCACCCACTCCCTTCAGGAAAACTTCAGACTCACACACACCAGCCTGTATAATTACGTGCATGGTTTGCAGGTAGGGCAGACCCAGCACTCACACCGGCACCCTCCTATGCTCACACCATGCAAACCACGAAGCACACGATTCACCAGTCATACAAACAAGCATTTGCAATGCAATAGGTCTCGCATTATTTAAATTTGAGCTATTAGCATTGTAAATGGCAATTGTTTTTTGCTTTGTGCTATAGTTTTTTTTTTACATAAAAAGCTACATATAAAATATGTTTTATTAAAGTTATTTATGCAGTATCTAAATTTTGTTTGCATAAAAGAGTACAATAATATCTTAGTAAAAAAGTCAAATATTTTAATGGTAATTCACCAAATGTTCATTTATGTGTTGGTTTTGAAAATAGCTAAATTAATAGCTTTGTCATTTACAATGCCAATAGTTATAACTTTCGCAAATGTGACACCTATAGCATTTGTAATGCAACATTTGTATTTACGTGCACATTAGGCTAAAAGTTTGCCCTGGTACCGTCTGCGCTTTTACGTTTGTGTTTATTCATTGGATGTACTCATTCTGAGTAAACTTTTAAGTTTGCCTTGTATATTTTTTATTATGAATCACAAACTCACGTGTCGCCGAATGCAGTAAAACACCCACGCTGGTAACTACCACGCAGGCTGGTGGAAGCCACGCTCCGTCTGGGGTGAGACACGACCAGTACTGAGAGCCAGGTGTTCAGGTCTTCATTCTTTCTTCACCAGGGAGTGGAAGAACAGATTCTGTTAAGCACCGAGATAAAGCGGCAAACTCTGACCCATGGTGGTCGATACGTCTACTGGGAAAAGTACCGAAGATTGCTCGCCTCATCGGCGTAAATCAATTGTTGGGCTGCCAAGGTTTCAGATTGCTTATGTGTGTCATTTTCATAATTTCATCGTAATTATGAGTGACATTCAATGACTATGAGTGACATTTTCTCGCGAGCAAGATCAAGAAATGAAGAGAAGGGAAACATAAATATCAACTATCGCAACCATTTGAGCAACGAAAAACTCTAAATCCTAAAACTGCTCAAAGCACCAGAAATGAATTGGCACTAACTTAGTAAAAAGCAGTAATTGACAGCTAATCCACATTAAATACAGTTTTGATAATATGCGTGGTTCATGTTCTTTCGTGAAAACTCACTAAACAAAACGTTATTCTTGCTCCAGTCAGAACTCCATTATTCACAAGAGTGATTTTGTCATTTTCATTGGTGCATGACAACTCTTGGACACACAAAGAATTCAGCCCCAGAATTGTCACACTTTGAGTGTGATGGTCAGTAGTTGCATTGCTACTCATTGGCAGTATGGCAGGGGAACGTGTAGTGCAAGATGCTGTTGTCTCCTGACGAGAGCTCTGACGCATTTTTTTTACAGCAACATAAAGTCACTTTTATGGAATAGGGGTTGTATACAGCCGTTCAGATGGTTCATGTGAAGGGGGGTTTGGGGCGGGGGTTCACACGGTGCTGGGCGAGCGGTCACTCTTGCAGAGCCCCATCATGCCAACTAAACATCACTCACTTAACCGGCCTAGTTTTTCCTAGAAGGCAAGACGCACTCATTTGCTGCCATAATTAACGGAGGACAAGATGAAACCAAAAGAAACTTACAGATGCTATGCATTTAATATGCAACATTTATCTGACGTGGGTAAAAATATCAGTTTCCTGCTGACATCCATTCATGCAAAACAATGCATTTTCATGAAAAGCTAAAGTTGTATCCACATTATAAAGGTAGGGGAGCTCTTTACAGGAGCGGCAGGTCTAGGGTTTTTATATTTTATAGACTTGCATGGGTGCTCGTCGTTGTGTCGCTGATATGTCGGACTGGCAGAGGTGCCGTCCCCGGTGCCTGCGGCCTGCCACTAGAGAACAGTTGCAGTAACTTTAGAAGTCAGTGGCCCACAGACAAGGACACACACACTGATCTCTTACCGCAGTCTTGATCTGGCAGGACGTACTTCAAGGGTCAGCTGCTGTGCCCTCCATGGCTGCGCTCTCTTCTCCCTGCGTCTCTCCTGCCCCGTACCTTGCACTTCCTATAGG
Organism: Lissotriton helveticus; assembly: GCF_964261635.1. Taxonomy (NCBI): domain Eukaryota; kingdom Metazoa; phylum Chordata; class Amphibia; order Caudata; family Salamandridae; genus Lissotriton; species Lissotriton helveticus. Next base: position 1,445,694,333 of record NC_136067.1, on the reverse strand, counting down.
CAGGGATGACTCGGCTGATTCTCCCGTAGTTCTTTCACAGAGAAGAGAGCTAGCAGAGGCCGGACTCCTCCATGAGGATCCCAGCTGCAGGGTTCTGAGTCCGCACTCAGCAGATGAGTTGCTGAACCCTGACGGTACACGGAGCCGGCTCACTGTATCAGAGTTAGAGGCACACTCAGCCTATAATAACAATTCCATGGAGCAATTTTTGACGGCCCCAGCCGGACAAGCAGAAGCGCTCAGCGCCATAATTACAGCGCCGGCGATAAACAGTCCCATGCTGCTTCCTTCCAAAACAAACTCCCCGCGGTTGGCAGCAGGATGTGACGCCACCTCGCGGCGCCAGCCTTTAATTGTAATCGCCGCACGCAGCACTTGCTCTTCACACGGGGGCCGCGCGGCACTGACGGCGGCCTTTATAATTAATTTTATTATAGAATTTGCGTGTCCTGAACTAAATTATAAAGGCCGCCGCGCCCCCGAGCACCTTCTAAATGCCACCGCCCCCAAAATTCTGCCGCCTGGGGCGGACCGCCCCACCCGCCCCCCCCTAGCTACGCCAGTGGTCGGGCGGAACCTTAACTATTCAGAAGGTGAAAGTCAGCAGGCGTGGGCGCCTACACTGACAAGAGCTTTGGCCAAAGTTAGTTAAAATAAAAAAATAACCAGAATAAAGTAATTGAGAAGTCAGGCAGGCCGGGGGCGGTACTGCGATACACCTCTGTGACGTCATTCCCGGGCCGCGCTCTGATTGGCTGCTGGCCCGGGACCTGACGTGCAGGAAGAGGAGCCGGCAGCAGGAAGTGGCGTGAGCATTGCGGCCCCGGGGCTCCCGTGACCAGGAAGGAGCCCTGGATACTGTTTCCCTTTAAGTCCCGGTCCCGAGATGGGGGACCGGGTGAAGACCCGCGGGGCGAAGCGGGCGCACTGAGGAGGCGGGGCTCCCATGTGGAGAGAGAGCCTGCAGCTGCGGAGGAAGGGAAGGAGCCTGGAGACCCGGGGAGCGCCCGCCAGACACCGGTGAGTGGAGCCGGGAGGAGAGGGGCTGGTGTGTGTGGAGGGGTCTCTGTGTATGCGTGTAGGTGCGGCGGCGGCGACGGGGGGTGTGCCTGTGTATGTGCGCATGCGTGAGTGCTGTGTATGCGTGTGGCTGTGATGTGCGCATGCGTGAATGTTGGTGCGCGTGCAAGCAGCTGAATCCAGCCGGGGAGAAGCGCGTGACAGTTTTTTGTCCGTCATTCCCCCGTGTCAGCTCGCTATAAGTCTCCAGCCTGGACGCATCCTTCGGATGCGATTTCCAGGCGAGACCTAAAAAAGCACAGACCCTTTTCCTGCAGACACACAGATTTCCACTACCCCCACAGAGGCTTCCTCTGCTGATAAAGGCACAATTGTTCTCCTGGAACTAATCCAGGCAACTGCTCTCACACAGGCACCTCATGCGCACAGACACACACACATCCCCTATCATTCCTTCTGCACACAGACGTATCTCCTTCACTACATCCCTCTGCATGTACTCACAGGGCCTGCTGCACTCATACAGGCACCTCATGCACACACAAACACACACACATCCCCAATCATTCCTTCTGCACACCGACTTATCTCCTTCCCTCGCATCCCTCTGCATGTTCTCACAGCCACCCGCTGCACTCATATAGGCGTCCCCTGCACAAAAAAAGGCACATCCTGCTTACGCAAATAGACACACCATTTACACACCACACCCCTCACTAGGTTACAGTGAACTCACACAAGCACACCGCTCACCCTGGAGGCACACAGACACACCGGGCACCCTGCACTCACACAAAGACACCATGCACTCACACCCTGTGACACAATCTTCACTTTCCTGCAGAAGGTCCACAACATTCAAAAGGATATACAGGCTCCCCCTGCATCCTCAAGGGATATTGGCATGCCACAACAGCAGGGTAAGGGGCAGTGTCTTTGCAGAATTGATACAGGGCTATGCTGCATAGGGAACAGGCTCAGGCTCCACCAAAGCACAAATAAGTGGGGCAGGCGGGTCGGTTCAGGGCCGAGGGTAAACTTCATAGGTGCCGGCCCTGTAACTACATGACCTTTTACCTAGAGAGCTCCTCTGATTAGCCTTCAGTCTAAGTGGGGGTGGGGTGTCTCTCAGTCTGGGGAGGGCTACTGGACTAGGCCCAAGTCACTCATACGGGGCAGGTCAAGGAACAGGGGTTCTACAGATATGCAGGGAGGCATTGGGTATTTCGCAGGCTCGGGGTGGCACTGTTTCTACAAAAAAAGCTCCAGTGCCAGGACTTAGTACTGCTCACAGGGCAGATATGGATATAATAGCAGTGTTCAGCCACAATCACGTGCTGCTTCTGGAAGGGGGTCCCACACCAGGACGTGGCATTCAATGAGCATATCTTTGACTGGATAATTGTGTTGGGGCAGGAGGTATCAACTCTCAGACTGCTGTCTGAAGTTCATATACACTCAGGCCCCAGCTCGTACTGCTGGGCTCCAGACATGGGTTCAAAAGGTTGCTGTAGATCTGGTAACCCTCAGTAATAAGGTTGGTGCGACACATTGCCTGAAAGACCTTCACTAACTCCACGTCAACAAGAGGATCACCTTTAAGCTCCTCACCCATCCCCACAAAGCTCTCCACAACATCGGACCAGCGCACCTCAACAAACGGCTCACCTTCTACACCTCGAACCGCCAGCTTCGCTCCGCTGACCTCACCCTCGCCATCGTCCCCCGCATCCGTCGAGCGCCCATCGGTGGCAGATCGTTCTCCCATCTCGCCGCAAAAACCTAGAACACCCTCCCCATCCTCCTACGTCAAACCCAGGACCTGCTGTCCTTCAGGAGACTCCTCAAGACCTGGCTGTTCGAGCAGTAGCGGCACCTCCGCCCCCCCCCCCCCCCCTCAGTGCCTTGAGACCCTCGTGGGTGAGTTGTGGGCTCTACAAATGTACTGATTGATCTACAGACGTAATGATAGAGCTCAGATGCTCCTTACCACTGCACTCGACACTGGCACAAGAGTAAATGTAAAACAGCTGGCAGCCCATCGTCTTGGTCGTAATCGAGGCACCACGCTGTGCTATCAGGACTCATCCCTTTCTTCATCTTCCATAAGAGCTAAAAGAGACAACAAAATATTTCCTGGCATACACCACAATGTTTAAAAATGGAAAGAAATCAAATAAACAGCCTGGATAACATGGCAATCTCAATCTGAAACATTTGCTGCGTCATTACATTTTAATGCAGCAGCAGACATGTTAGGTGAGGGAATGCCCCTTGCCAGCTATGATGATCAGGATGATGATGCCATGGAACAGGCTCCTGGAGCTCATGGCAAAAAAAAAAGTTTCAAGTAAGTATTTCTGTTTCTGTTTATGTCGGATTCATGATTCCTAAAACATACAGCAGTTTAAATCATAACATATCATAGAATAATCAGATTCCAGATACAAAAATCTATGACCTTTAAACTGTAAAAACAATGGTTGACTCTACATAGTTCTGTGCAAGCTAACAAATACAGTTATTTATTCTAATTAAAATAGATCATCATTCTCTAAAAAGATAAGGTAATGTGAAGTGGAGTTCACATTATGTCAAATCACATTCAAGATAGGCTTAGATTAGGTATATTTTGATTAAATAAGTTAATCAGCAAGGTGAAAGACAAAGGCAATACCTTTAACAAATATGGCTAGATATAGTCTCTGGTGGTCTACCTATAGGAAATGTTCAAATGAGGCAATCTTCTAGTAGGATGCAGGCAGAAAGGATTTATATTTGTTATTTCTCAGACGGACTCAGAGAGGGTTACTAATGAGCTGGGATACCGACATGTAAATAAAACAAAATTAATCATTTTTAAAGACAATATAATTACTTGTATTTTGAAATGTCTACCTGTTTTCTTAAGCCATCAAATTGTGTCATGTCTGTAAGATCAGTAACAGTCAAAAGCACAAAAACGAACAACGATGAAGGCAAAATAACATAAAAGAAGCGCAGTGTCAGATGTTTATAAATATTTTTTTTCATTTTATGTTACATTTAAATGTATATTTTACAAAGTGAAAATGAGGAATTATTCATTTGGTAAAAGTCGCAAACGTACATATAAACCTTAATGTACTACAGTATCATGTTACATCACATGTTAACTCCTCATCTGTATCCTAGGACCTCGAATGACATCCCTGTACCCATCAGGTTCACACGACCATGTGGTCCAATTAAGGAAAGAGGCAAAAACACTCCTCATTAAAGATCAATAACAACTCCACTCAACTCTAAGAATGAAGATTCCCTTGCAATCACTTTTTGACTATTTCTGTTCCTTGCAACCTGTACAGCACTCTGCTGCCTTTTTGCAAGGTTTGCAGTACACAAATATTTCGTACGCACAATATTATATTATATTGCATTATATGATAAAATGCATATAAAAATTCAGGAGTCTTCCCAGAGCTTAGCTTTTGCCACAATTATTTGATATCTCTTGCAACGGGTTCATTGCTTCTCGGTTGCAAACTGTCTAAATCTAGAATAAACGAGTTCAACCCAGTGGCGCCCCCACCCATTAGGGCAGAAGAGCGTCGCCCCGTCCCCCCCTGCTGTCAGTGCAGCAAAAGTGAAAATATGAAACGGTAATAAAACGAAATACCATTTTATTTTCTACTGCTCCCGGCCTAAGCAGCGTTTGGAGGCGGGCTGCTGCTAACTGGCAAGTCACTTTGGTCGGATGTCTTGCGATGGCCAGCCCGACGTGCAGTGTAAACCTCTCCACCTAGCTGTTGCAGACAGCTGGGTGGAGAGCAGGTATAGGCCTCCTGTGCCTGCTGGAGCGTTGAGGAAGCCTGCTCCAGCCAATCCTGGAGCTGCTCTTATGCTGCTCATCTGCAGCATGAGAGCAGAGTCAGTATTTGGAGATGTTTGCTGACTGAAGCTCCGGTGCCGTCCTGTGCTGAGAAAAAAGGAGATAGAAGAAAAATACGGAGGAGAGCAGAACAAGATTAAGTAAAAACATTTTTAAACTCTTTTGGCCCCCATTGGGTTTGGCTCTTGGTCCCCTCAACGCCTCTCCAGTGTTGAGTGTCACCGCCCGCCACTGGTTCAACCATTAGCCCAAATTGATTAAATCAAATAGAACATGGTTAGGCCAATGAAAAAGCTCTTTTGTGAAGAACTCGGAAGAATTATTCAGATATCTCGGCTTGATCTCCTTATAAGGAAACAGAAAATCTCATTTGAACTTTATCTCCAGAACAATGACCTGAGCTGGACCAGGGCCATGGAGGAAGAGGTATTAATATTCCATGGAACCAGGGCTGCAGTGATGGACGGGGCCCAAGCAGGGACTCAGCGCCATTCACTATCAACAGTGATTGCATCCTGTGCAGAAATCAGCTGCTTCCACACAATAGCAGGCAGCACAGCCTCCTGGCGCCAGACCAAGGACGTGGCTTTCCTATTGTTCGACGTGCAGCACCGATAGATCGTGGCCTTTAGTTGCTCCCTCTCTGTTTATGTATTTAGATGTAAACATGCCTGGTGTTCTATCTGCTGTTCCTGCAAGCAATGCAATGGCACTGTCTTCAAGCAGCCAGGATGCTTGCTTCATAGATTGAAGAACTGTACACATTTCTGCAGACTGTGGTGTAAAAGAACTAAAGAAGCAAGCACAAAATAGCGCCCTTAAACGCCAAGCTTTTCTATTCGCAATAATGGTTTCTGCATATGTAATTTATTAAGTATTGTATTGTGTCAAGAGATGGGAAATATTTCACATATAAAATCCATACTTTTTTTTTTTTTTTTTTACAAATTATAGTACTGATAGATTCTCTTTTGGCCCCTGCTAATTTGAGAAAAAAGGAACATGGTGCATATTTACAAAAAAATATCGGAAACACGGTGCTACGCCAAATTTGGTAATGCCGTGCTCCAACATTTTTAAAAGGCAGGGATTCACCCAATTCACAAGAATACGGCGCACCCCTGTGTTTCCCCCAGCGCTGTGGCTAAAAAAGCTGCCTAGCGCCAGCGCAGGCACCCTGCCACCATGTGGCAAGGGTGCCTGTGCTGCAGGGGCAATTTTTTACGTGCTGGAAGGGACACCTTCCTGCACTTAAACAATCAGTAATGGCGATTTGCTCTTTGTGTGCTGCAGAATGCATCACACATAGAAAGAGCAAAAAAAACGAGGAGAAATTAATAATTTCTCTTCATATCGCCATTCTAAGACCAGGTATTCCCTGGCCTTAGTTTGTGGCGCAGCCCCAGCAATGTATATCTAGGGTAGCACCAAAAGGCAATGGTTGTTGTGATGAAACACCCACTGTAACACCTATTGCACTCCCCTTTGCTGCAGAAAATGAAGGCAGAAAGGGGCATATAAACAAGGTGGCGTTAAGCCACGTTAAGTGACTTAGAGCCACCGTCTAAATATGTGGAATGCCGCTATGCCACCGGAGCATCATAAAACATGATGGCTGAGGCGTTAAGGGCTTGTAAATATGCCCCCTGGTGTCAAAAGAGACCACTGTCAGGGTATTGTAGGGAGGTTTCCATCCAAGACAGAGGAATGCTGCAAATAATAGTCAGTAATTGCTCTCTGTCTTCCTAATTCAAGGGATTGTAAATTCAATTTGTTCATTGTTCCATCAGGCCAGGGACACAGCTATCATTAGTGTAGTAGGTGTAGTGGCTGAGGGGCCCATACACTTCTTTTCGAGTTATTATCATTGCATTTGTTCTTTCTTACACTGCTTTGCAGCAGTGGGGCTTTGCTCCTCCACCTTAATGGAGGAGCTTCCACTGCTATCTACCAAGTCCTGGCCAGCATACACATTTGACACATTACAAATTCCAAAGCAAATGTTGTTTAAAGAGGGACATCCACTTCTGATGCGCACACCGTACATGACAGGCGTATGTCCTCTTCCAGTGCCTTGAGCATTTATTCTACAGTGTGGACATCCAGTTCTGGTGGCCTCTATGTTGTGTGTCTAGAAAGTTCACACCAGTGTTCAATAAAGTAAGTAAGAAATTGATCTGCAGGTGTTCATATCCACAAAATTGTTGCCCTTACCTGGAAATTGCACCGACCAATCTTACTTCTGTTGAGAACTGACAGCCGACAATGCGATCTGTTTGGGTAATGTTATTTATGGTCTTTCTAGCAGTACTTACAGATTATTTGACAATGCCTGACCATTCAGTAGAAGGTGTTTTGTCTTTTTTCTTTGGAAAAGACATATCAACAGAAACCCAGGAGCATGACGAATAAGCTAGGCAATCTATCCAGCAAAAGAGAGGTCCTTTTGTGGAAAACAGAGAGGAGCAGGCAAGAGGCTAAAAGTTGACAAGAAAAGTTAACAGTAGTAATGAAAAGACAGAGCAAGAAAGAGAAAGATAATTTCAGAATGTGGTTTACATTTATATCTGAAGATATACACTATTCAGAGTAATATTTTGAGTGGTGGTCAATTTGTAAAAGAGTGTAACAGCCCAACATTTTTCCCAGGAAGGCACCAGGGCAAACACCATTCACTGCCCCTGCTAGGTCTGCCTAATACCAGTTCCAGAGCTTAATATTAACAATCGCACTGATACAAGTGTGACATTTTGCACTACTCTAAGCCATCTTGTGTCTTAAGATTGGATTATATGCACTAATTCATTTTGTTTTTTAAGTATCTGGTACTCCAAAACACTTTGCTGGTCTTAAAAACTAGACACTCCCACCATGTGGCGGACTGTCATAGTAAACATTATGATGTTTGTAAATGCCTGTTCCAAGTACCGGCAAACACCTGCACAAATTAAGCATTAATTTGGATAACGCAAGGATGGATGATACATTTTTTTGTTACCTCTTTTGGCTGTTTACTCCTCAACAGAATCACAACCAAACAATAGTGTATTTTCTCCCCCCAAAATTGTTTGAAACGAAAAGCTGCTTGGTCAGATGTAGTCTGCTAAGATACGTAGCACCACACAATCTAGTGGCTTTTCTGAAAAAAGTCAAAGGTTTCGGAGACAATTGTAGGAGGAGGCAGTGAAAGTAATTGGCAAAGTAAAAACATACGTGGCATGGCGGATTAATGAAGCAGCAAGAGAAGAGTATTAGGGCTTGATTTAGAATTCGGCGGATGGGTTACTCTGTCACAAACATGACTGCTATCCTGTCCATGGTGTTACAAGTGTATTTAAATTCAATGGCACTTGTTATATGCTAGACAGGATACTCTGTCACGTTTGTGTCGGAGTAACCAGTGTGCTGAAATCCAAATCAGGCCCTTAATGCGCAATTTAAAGGCCAAGACACTGCACACAATGTGATTAAGAGGTGTACAGACACCTCCTATCCAGTGTGACAGACTAAACACCGAAGTTCGTCAGAATTACAGTAGATACATTTGGTTCATCTGGATGCATTCTGAAGTTAGATTCATTCATTTAAAGCAAACACTTATTGTTTACAGGTGAAAATAATGCTATGGCCAAGAACATATAGAAATCTATTCATTTAAAAGGTAGCAGACGTTGTCTACCTGGTTTATAATAGGCATTTTGTTTGTCTATTCATATAGCGCAGCTTATCACCCATGAAGGCATCTGGACGCTGTCCATGGGCATGGGAAGATTAAGTGATTTGCCCAGAGTCACAGGATGTTGCACTGATGATGAGACTCAAACCTGGATCTACAGCTCCTGAGTCTGCAGCTGAGGCCGTTGTGCCACATCCGCTCCCAGCGCCGAGACACCATTCGTGGTATTTGTTGCGCTTTATAAATTTAAAAAATAAAATAAATAATGAAAATTGCAGAGAAACAACATTAAGCACAAGAGTAAACAAATTACATTTCCCCAGAGTGCACCACAGTGCGCTGGTGTCTTCAGGTGGACAGCGCATTGCCATTGTGATTAGTGCTTACACAAAGAATATTACAGTTGCATAAAATGGCTTGTAAAATATAGGAAACTATAGCGAGGAGCAAGTTATGTGGGTTAACAACCTCCCTGCCCTAAACCACTTACAAATTACATCAACAGACTCAAATATTCCTGTTAGGGTTTTAGGGATGAAACATAATCTCTGCATGGTGAGGTAGTGAATTCCTTTTAAAAGTTGGGATCGAGAATTTGTAAGTATTCCTAAACAACTTAAAACATATTCTTTAAATCCCACCATCTCGCCCTTCTCTCTTCATTTTCCCAAAAAAGTCTGCTCATCGGGTGCCGCTCACAAACTGACCGTATTTGCCTGCTGGAAGAGATCCAATCTACTTTGGCGACCTGTTGGGACCTGCGTTTCCTCCCTGGTGTCCCCGCCTGGTGTGAGCGCATTCCGCAGTCGGCGGAATCAGCAGCCGCTCCCAGTGTGAGGATTTCCCGGTAGAGGACTCGTGGGGGTGATTTGCCAAAGAAAACCGACCGGGGGACTGCGAGGCCCAGCATTCCTCTAACACCGCAGCTGGAGCCTCTTCCCCCGGCGGCCACGCCCCCTGCTTCCGCCTTACATTACTTTTCGCGACACCCGCTCAGCGGGTGCCGCTCACAAACTGACCGTATTTGCCTGCTGGAAGAGATCCAATCTACTTTGGCGACCTGTTGGGACCTGCGTTTCCTCCCTGGTGTCCCCGCCTGGTGTGAGCGCATTCCGCAGTCGGCGGAATCAGCAGCCGCTCCCAGTGTGAGGATTTCCCGGTAGAGGACTCGTGGGGGTGATTTGCCAAAGAAAACCGACCGGGGGACTGCGAGGCCCAGCATTCCTCTAACACCGCAGCTGGAGCCTCTTCCCCCGGCGGCCACGCCCCCTGCCTCTACGTATAAATCAGATGTGAGTCATACCGCGATGCGGGACGCGCGCGGGACGAAGACCGGGCAAAGAGCGGGCCGTTTGAGGCCGTTCGAGATCGTGAGAACCGGACCGGGCCATTACACTAAGCCCCGCCCACACGGATTAGACCTGTACGTACCTTCATTAACTGCCACTGATATTTTGTCTACCTACTGACTTAGTACAAAGTCCTCGTGTACCTATCCTAACAAAAATGAACACGAGGGGTAGCAAGCTTAAAAAAACAAAAAAAGGTGGGGTTGGTGAGCAACTGCTTGGGCCCATGGATGACTTTATCACTAAGGCAAACTCGTTTATAGACCAAACTATCAGTTTGATCGAGGATAGAGTATCTATCGATCTTGCGATTGCAAGACGATCTTCCTTGGGCCCATTGGCTGTAGCAAGAACTCCCGAGTCAGGTGATAATTTAACGCTATTATCACAAGGTAACAATAGGCTTAGTCTCCCAAATGTAGTAGATCTCTCAGCCTCCCAACTCTCTGTAATGATTTCAGACTCAGACCTAGAAAAAACTCCTGAAATCCTACCTGACTATACTCCAGAGGAAGTAAGACAAGCGAGAGGGAGGAGAGAGGGGGCAATCAAGAAAAGAAAGGAAAAGGAAAAGGGGGAAAAAACAATAGTTAAGGACACTGTTGAATTACTTGTAAGCACAAACGCGGTAGGGCAAACTTTGCAAACAGTTGATGATACCGACCACCATGTGTTGGTCCATCATTCCTTACTCAACACACCAGACATTACCACCTCAGGCTTACCCGTACCTATACCCCTCAGTAAAGAATCTGACACCTCAGAGTTGGTAAACAAAATAGCTGCTTTACTAAACTCGCTCTTTCTTCCTTTACAAAGTAGACTATCAAATATTGAGAAACATTTACTTAAGCTTACAAATCCCCCAATATCAAAGTCGATTCAAGGGCCCCAAAAAATGGGAATAAACAATCTCCCAGCACCTACCCCCCAAAACAAAACTACAACCTTAGTGTGCCCATCTCCCAAACAACAAATAGTATTAAAGGCCCCCATATTGGAAAAACCCCCTTCAAAAGTAAAAACATCTGTACCCCAGAAAACAACGGCATCAAAAACACCTGCTCAAAAAACCCCAGTTCCAACAACACCAGCCCTAAAAACACCTCTTTTAAAAACATCAAATCCACCAGTAAATAAAGGAGGAACCAGAGGAACATATGAGAGTAGATCATCCGTTAATATGCCACCTGAGGCATCTCCATTCGTAGTGGTGATGACTGGTGTACCAGAACTGGTGGGACAGGGTCCTTAAAAAACAATGCGCAATATTGGCTAAAAACAAACCGCCCGATTCCCCCCCAATTGGCCAAGTAGGATACTAACAGTATGTAGGACCCCATGGGTTGGCCAGGGAAAAAAAAATCATACAGGGAGACTGCATTGTGATCACTTTCGAGGATCCTAAAGTAGTCGAATACATTTGCTCATGGGAACATCATAGTACAAGCAGTGGGATTGATACCAAGTGCTTATCCTTTTTCTATCCCAAAAGACAGCATAGCAATTATCTCCAGGAATTTGATAACTCCTGGCGTAAAGCAGTTCCCCAGCCTTGGGAAATTGATATCCCCAGACCTAAAATAGCCTCACGCTATAACGACCATGATAACTTCTGGCGAGCTGTGGAGCCCAATTACCAAATCCACAAGGGCCCATGGCAGACCGTGGGCCCACGGAATAAAGGTAGAGAATGGGAGCAGTGGGGTGGGCCTCCACAGCGACCATATAGACCCACCTATAGGGAAACACCATACTGGGAAAATTGGTCGGGTATACCGACCATGAATCGCTTCAGTGGCCTAGAAATGGTTGATTGACCATTAGCTGAAAATTTAAACACCGAGCAACCCACCCTATCCCCAGATCCCATAGGGATGAATATTTTAGGGTCAGAAAAGGAAACACAATATCTGTCAGTCATCTTTTGGAACATCGCAGGCCTCCGCCCTAAAATAGAGGATGGCTCTGCTGCTCAGTTCTTAGAGGTAGGAAAAATTATATGTCTACAAGAAACATGGGCCAGAAAGGAGTTACATCTATTGGGCCATAAAACTTATTTTTCTCCAGCCCTTCCAAGTAACGCGGGCAGGCCTAAGGGAGGCCTGGCTACTTATATAGCAAACACCATAAAAAACCTTAAGGTATTAAAGGCAGAACTTGCCTCAAATTTTCAATTAATTTGTCTCTCAGCAGGAAAAAAAATAATTATTATACTAATAAATTTTTATAATAATTTAGAGGACGATCAGTTCTGCACCACCCTTTTAATAATTCAGGAAAAAATTGCACATTTTAGCCAATTGTATGGAAAAAAAGGGACTGTTCATCTATTATGGGGGAGGGGATTTCAACTTACACCCCTGCCCACGTTCGGGCACGCGGAGTTGTGGGATAGTGGATGAGCATGACAACCCTCTCACGCACTTTCCCCATACAAGAACGGGGACAGCTATGAACAACCTCCTTCTAGACCTAGAATTGATAATAGCAAATAACATCGACTCGACTCGAATCTCCCAGATCCAACGTACTTAGGGAGGGGTCATGAAACCACCGTCGATTACATCCTTTTGACAGATGGATTAAGACACCTAACCGGAGACTTTAAACTTATGAAAAATATCCTAAGTGATCACTGTGCCCTTAGAATAGATGTTAACCTGAATAATTCAGAAACCCAAATATCAATCATAGCAAACACCCTATCCCAAAATAAGATAGAACTCGGAAAGAGTAATGGGTATACCCTGAAATGGGAAAAGATCGATCCTACCCAATTAACCGAGAAACTGATAAAGATAACATATTCAAACATAATAAAATGTTTAGATCTATCAGTAGAGGACGGGGTGGTTCTTGAAAACTTTAAGATAATTTTAGAAAAAAACAAAGAATTGCTGACTAGAAATACAAACTTAACTAAGACAACTCCAACAGGATGGTTCAATCACGACTGCACTGTGGCGCTAACTAATTTAAAAACGGCCCTTAAGCAACCACTTAGAGTCCACCAACAGATACAGCACCTCAGGCTCCAATACAACAAGGCTAGGAAGCTGAGAAAGCAAGAACTTAAACAAGCATTATGGGAGGACCTCCATAAAAGTGCAGTGATGAAAAACAGTGAGTCCTTCTGGCGGATAGTTAAGACTCCTTTTCTTTCAGATCCCGACAGCCCCAAGATAGAAGTGGCTATAGAAGAGGAGATCTGGGTAAAGCATTTCTCAAAAATATTCAAACTAACATCCCCGACTGAAGGGCCAGACCACTGTCTTCCCCCGGTTGAGTTTCCAATCCCCTTACAATTTGACATACTCGATGTTATCCAAGCGATAAAATCAAGTAAAGGTGGTAAAGCACCCGGCCCCGATGGGGTCCCAGTAGACCTTTTTAAACACCTTCCGGATCTCTGGGTCCCTATACTCACAAGAGTATGTACTGCAGCAGCGAAAATGGGATTGATGGAGTCCTGGTCCAGCTCAATCATGGTGCCAATTTTTAAAAAGGGGGACCGCCAGGACGTGACATGTTATCGCCCAATCTCATTGTTGGACTCTTTGGGCAAAGTAGTCGGAGAGTAGTACTTGAACAGTTACAGCAATGGGCATATGACAGCAACATCTTATCTGATCTACAATTTGGATTCAGGGAAGGCTTCGGAACTGTAGAACAGGCCCTTAACTTAAGCATGATAGTGTCCAAATATATACATGCAAAGCAGGGGACAATGTACATGGTATATGTTGACTTGTCCGCTGCGTTTGATTGCGTATCCCATGCGAAGCTATGGACTCTCCTGAGAAACATGGGAGTGGATCCCTCCCTTCTGGATTTCCTGAGAGAACTATATACGGAGGCTTCTGCAAGAGTGCGCTATGGAACAAGAGGGGAACTTACCGCGTCTTTCAGAGTGGAGCGGGGAGTCAGGCAGGGGTGTGTCCTGGCCCCCTTCCTCTTCTCGTTATACACAAACGGGCTGGAGGAGGTGATGTTGAGAGGGGGACAGGATCTCCCCAGATTAAACCAACGCCTGATCCCCGCTCTACTCTACGCAGATGACGCGGTCATCCTGGCCCGTACACCAATTGAACTCCAGAAGTCCTTGACCAAGTACACTGATTTTATGAGTGCCTCAGACTTACACGTAAATGTTAAAAAAACATTTGTTATGGTGGCAGGCGGAGGTCGTAAACGAACCAAGAATATTTATTGAAACGACCACAAACTTGAGAGGACTCCCCAGTATCCCTATCTGGGCATAACGATTGATGAAAGGCTAAACTGGAAGGCAGCCATTGAGGCCAGGAGACATCTTTTCAAGAGATCCATCGTAGCACTGATGAACTTCTCTAAACGACTTGGAAGGAGGCCACCAGCTGAACTGCTAAAAATCTATGCAGCGAAATGTCAAGCAATTGTATTGTATGGGGCTGGGGTATGGGGACATGCAGATGTCAGTTCTCTCCAGATAACAGAGAACGCTTTTATGAGATTTCTTTTATGTGCTCCAAAATGCTCCTCAATCTATGCATGTCATGTAGAATTAGGAATCCCATATCTAGAAGACCTGATAAGGGTCCAACCATTGTTACTTTGCAGACGCATTTGGGCCTCGGACAAAAATGCGCTGACAAAAAGTATTTTAGCTGATTCTATGGCGCTGGACTGCGTGCATAAAATAGCATGGCTTACCTATGTCAGGCATTTCTTTCAAGATCTGGGCCTAGAAAAGTATTATTTTACTCCTGACAAGCTAACCGAAATATCAAAGAAAGAGCTGAAGCAAACAGCCCTGAATCATTTAGAGTCCCTTAGAATAACCCTGGTATCATCTAAACAATCTGTATTACATGCAAACATGGTACAGCTCACCCCGCAAATCCAGCCTTATTTGACATTAGAGATCAGCACTTACGACAAGATGCTTCTGACAAGGTTCAGATTTAATCTTTTTCATAGACTCATAGCCTTCCCAGTAAAGAATACATGGGAACCAACGCTGGCTCATTGTCCATGTGATGACATCTCCCCGCAGTCCTGTATACATACCATATTGTTTTGTAAATATTTTTCCATCCACAGAAAAATCTGGTTACTCCCCCTACTAAAACGCTGGGGTTTTAGACAATGTCGCCCTGCCATGTTATCCCTACAAATGTTAGATTCTCCATGCACTTGTTATCATGTATTAAACTTCTTAAAGTGCATTATAAGGCACAGGAACAATCTTTAAATGCTTTAAATGCTTAATGGAATTGATTTCTTTTAATTATCCTAGAACCATGTTAAAAACATTTTTATGATGAATTTGATATTTTTAAATATGTATATGTATAAATGTTGCTTTTATGGTTTTGTAATGTCTAAAACCGAATAAAGAAAATATATATATACATTATCAAAAATGATGAGTAAAATGAAATTTGGTGATGCATTGCCAGACTGAGAAGAATTAGTCTTTTTTAAAGCCTGCCAAGTCAAATATCCTCTTAGTATCATCTGAGCAATACAAGGAACCAGAGGCCAGATGTACTAATACAGAGTTCGCAAAAAATGGTCTCAAATTGTGCACCGGCATTTGACAAATTCCAATGGCATTTTACGAACTGACATATGCACTGGCAGTGGGTCTCAATTCGACCTACCTCATAAATATTAATAAGGTAATTTACATCACAAATTAGGATCCTCTGCGTTTTGATGCCATCACAGGAATGGTGGGCTGCTAGAGTGTGCAGACCACCATGTCTGCAATTGCTTTTAAATAAAGATTTTATTTTTAAATGCAGCTCGTTTTCCTTAAACAATCAGCATTTCAGTAAGATTGTTTCCCAACAAGGGCTATATTCAGTATTAAGAAATAACTTTTTATGATTGGTTTACATTCAACATGACAAGTGGATAACTGTATTATGAAAGCATTTGTTAGTACTGCATTTGCAGTTTCTATATCAGAGTACCGTACAAAAATAAATCTCTGCTAATGTACTTTCAATAAGGTTTGAAATTGTTTATAACCCACACAAGTGGTTCCTTGCAGAGTAAACAGTGCAATAGAGTTCATAATCCTTAGGGCGATCCTTGTGAAACAAACTAGTGTTAAAGAGTTTATAATCCCTATGAACATCTCCTAATGAAACTAACATCTACAATAGAGTTTGTAATCCTTATGGATGACTCCCAGGGCCGGACTGGCATCGGGCGTTTCCCCGGGAGGCTGGAAGGGTGCGTCTGTTTTGAAGTGGTGGGGGCCACTTTTCTTACTCAAGGCTGGTTTTGCAGCAGTGCTGCAGTATCGTTCCCCAGTAACAAAAGCAGCAAACAAGCGTTTCCACCCTCCTGGGGCAGGCAGTGCTTCCCCAAGGGCCAGGCAGCCAACGCCTCCCGCCCAGGACTGGTGTGAAAAAATAGCCACAGCTGCCTTCGGTTCCCAGTCCGGCCCTGATAAATCATTGTGAAAAACATGCTTATTCCTTGCGAGATACTTCTCTGGTTCCAAGATGTCTTTTGTCGGCTGCACAAAAGTACAAATAACCAGATTCCAACAAGAATCTCGGCTGCAACAAGTAAGTATCACAGTTACCTAGCATACTTTCTATGGACCATTAGGAAAGTATGCTTTGTGTTTTAGAAGACTGCCACCACTGCCAAGTTCTATGAGAGTCTTGTTGGAGGACAAGTAGTCTTTTTTATCAATAATTGTGTTTTATGAGACAAGTACTTCTGAGGTGTGAGTCTTCTGTCCAGGCAGGTCCTAAACCTGCGCACGCTTCCATCTTCCTTCGCTCTGGAAAATATGAAAGCTCCTGAGCCCTGGAGTAGTGCTCTGCACCGGACTAGCATGCAATGGTAAGTGTGTCTTATGCTGCATCCTGACACGTATGTATATGATAGAAAAAAACAGATTCAGGAAAAATGCCAGAGTGTTTTCTGGTTTAAGGCCAGCTAGAACTCAGGGCATTTTTAATCATGAAGCATTCTTCCCTCTATTGAGATTCTGTTTAAGGTAATATCCGACATAGAGCCGAGGTTCCCAAATCTTTGAACCAGGGGTGCTATAATCAATCAGGATGGGCATGGTAGATTGTACATGCATTCCTTTATCTTCTTCCCATAATCACTAACTCTCCAATTTTTGGCTTAAGTCTGGGATGGTGGTCTTTAATGGAAAAACAGTTACTAGGAGGAGTAGATATGGGTGAACGAAAAGGAGGAAAATGCCACAAACCCAAAATGCTAGTGACAGTAAAACTAGAGTGGAACCATGCCCAATAAACCCATATGAAAAGCTCCAATCTTGTAGTCCTACATCATCTGAAGAAGAGGCCGAGAAGTATGGGCCCCTGGCTCATTACTGCACATAACGTTCCAGCTAAGGCCTTGACAGTCCTAGTTCTCCTTGCGCAAAGAGCACAAAAGCATCTGAACATGCACTATTTGACCAGGAAGTGGCCCACTGTCTTTGAACCTGAAGCATCAATTATGTGAATGTCCTTCTGAGATCGCTGAGTAGGAGAGTCTCTGTTGGGAAATAGTCACTGGCAGCTGGTGGTGCAAGAAGTATTGCTCATCAGGGATGCATACCAGTGTGACCAGCAAGGCGTAGGTAGCCCAGTCACAACCCAACTCTGGAAATCCATGAATTGCCCTCCCCAGAAACTCGAGATGGGATTCTTGAGATAAGGTGGAACAACTAGGCCTTCTCGTGCATGGGGCAGTCCTTGCCAACTACACATATATGAACCAGAAATTACATTTAACATTTTTCATTTAATTTTATATATGACAAACTTACCCCGAAGGTATCAGAGCGCTTTACTTGAGGACCAGTTGCATTACAGACAGACACATTCATTTTTGTTAGGCACAGAGACATTACTTGATTTACCCAGAATCACAGGATGTTGAATGTTCCTCTGTGACTCAATCCCAGTTCCCCAGCTCCGAGATCGACAACCCTAGCCGTTAGGTGACAAACAAATGAAAGTCTTATACTGCGACTGGAATATATGAAAATATTTTAAATTAAAGGATCATTTAATGAGTCAACATGGATAGTTGTTAAGGATTTAACAAAGCATAAGCATTTGTAAAGTGCAGGTTCACCTGTGGGGATCTTGGAAGTGAATAACAGATGTTTATTGTTGACCAACTCTATGGTGCACATTTTAATGACCTCAGAAGGATGAGTGGACCTGTGTAGTAACTGGCCTTTTAATAGAGTTGTAGAATGTTTAGAATATAGAGTGTTAATATGTCATATGGAACTGTTATAAATATTTGAACTTGGAATGTATGTAGTAATACTGTGTTTTCCCTACTTACTGCTTCATGCACCCTTTTACTGTGATGATGGATAAATTATAATAAAGAAGAATAACCACTACAGTTTCCTTGTGGTTACTACATTCATTTTGGCGATGGGCTGGTGAACGTCTAGAACCTGAAACTGGATATTCTTTAGTCCACTACTGCTGAGATTTTTTTTTTTTAAGGAAAGAAGAAATTCTTTGATTTTTCCCCCACTTTCGGAGGCACAACAGTATACTTTGATGCGCAACATCGAGGGACCAGAGGCTTCAAATTACATTTAAAATAAGTGCAGTGCTGAGTTGGCCATGCCTTACCTACAGTTATCTTTTAAAGACTTGTGGTACTTTTGAATACTGCAGTCCCTACACTCTCAGTAACTCTGTTGTCATGGCTCTCCATATTGCTGTGACGATGCACAGCATGTGACAATTACGCTCTTGCAAGTTCATGGCACGTTACACGCATTGCAGAGAGCATTACAGAGAGCAGCCAACGTCAGCACGCTGCAAGGTCATGCACGACGGCCATTTTAATTGCTTCTGTAATCGTTTCCAAGGCTCCAGGACTTGACTCAACATCAGAGTTCATTTATACTGAATCCGGTAAAAAGGAGAAGAGAATATTTTTGTTTACAAACTTACGGTACCTAGTAAAAAAAAAATGGTTTGTTTGTACTAGGGTGTTTTGCAGCGCTTCTTCAGTTGTGAATAACGACATTGTTCATTGTTGTTACCTCATATACAGTTGCTTTTGAAGTACTCATTTCTGATGCTAATGAGCAGTGTCATTATTTTTCTTTAAATTACTTATTTTTGATGATAAAGGAATTGTGTATATCATAAGTGGATTCACGTTGCTTATTCTATACCACATTGGAAAATTTCGATCCCACATCAGTTTCAAGTGGGTTATTGCACATCCAAGGAATTATTCATTTTGCCCATGTCTACAGAACAGTCAAGAACAGCTGTTGGTGATTCAAAAGCATCAACTATGTATATTAATTCTTCTAAGGAATTCTTATCCTCTCCTGGCGAACCGCTTAATTCATGGATTGACTGGAAGGAGTACTTTCTTAATCATATTGCCAATCTTTAAGGTATTAATGGGAATTTCTCTTCAGAAAGAAAAAAAAGAATGCTTTTGTACTCCATAGGTCCAGAAGGTTTACGTTTGTATAATGAATTGCAGAAACATGATAGAGTGGGTGGGGCTATGGATGTATTTAAAGTAGCAATCTTTAGATCTTGATGACCACTTTTCTCCTGTTGTTTGCATCGCTGTGACTAGACATGCTTTCTTTCAGAGGAAACAAGAAAAGCATGAAAGTATTGAAGAGTATGTTTCTGCTCTAAACAAATTAGCAAGCAAATGCAGATTTGCGCAATTACATGATGAATTCATACGGAACCAGGTATTTATGTACACCAAAACAAGACGTTGCAAGACAGGTTATGGGTGGAAGGTGAGGGATGTCTTAAAGATATTGTTGCCATGGTAAAAAAAGCATAGTTGTCTAAACGTTGTGCTAAAGCCACTCTGTCTCATGACAAAAAGGATGCTGAGGTTGTTGGAAAAATTTCTGAGAGTAAAGCTAATTATAAAGGTAACCATTAAAATGAGGTGGAAAACAGAAAGCCTGAAAATGTTGATCCAAGAAGAACAAGCAACATAATTTGTTTCAGGTGTGGTAGTCTGTATCACTAAGCAAATTATGATAAATGCCCTGAAAAAGCTGCAAAGTGTCTTGAATGTGGCATTATTGGACACTTTGCTAGAGTTTGTAAAAGGAAATCCAAGAAGAAACCTGAAGGTAAAATTGCATGTGTACAAGATGGGGAGCAAGACTATTACTCTAGCTCCAGTGATGAAGGGGTACAAACACAATCTATTCCAAGGAAACAAGTTGTAGTGAATATTTCTGACCATTCTTTTTCTAAACCTATGTGCCAAGTCTCATTAGGGGGAATTTCAATTCAACTTGCTGTTGACTCAGGGTCCCCATACACCATCATTTCTCAAGATGTATTTCATAAGTAATATTGTCTGTTGGCTGCAACCCAATGACATTTCCCCTGAAAGTTACACAGGTGTAAAAAATCGATCTCTTAGGCTTCAGACTTTTGATTTTCTGTTTCAAAGATAGACATTATACTGGTAAAGTGTACATTGCCAAAGAAGGGCCATCTGTATCAGGATGGAAAGATCGAAAAGGTTTAAACATTATTCTTGACCCCAATAGCAAAGAACAAATACTCATCTGATGTGACAGTGTGGATACCAAGAAATGGGTATTACACGTGTTTACCACTGTCTTTGCAGGTAACATGGGTAAACTGAAAGGGTTCAGTCATCAAATACGATTGAAAGAAGGAGCTATTCCTAAAGTACACAAAGCACGTAATATTCCCTTTATTGTTAGGGCTGAGAACAAAGCTGAGTTAGAAATTTTATTGAAAGCCAAAGTTATTGAAACTGTGGAGGCATCAGAGAGGGTTTCTCCATTGGTCGTGGCCCACAAGTCCAATGATAAGGCCCACTTATGTGTGGACTTGAGGTATTTAAATAACAACATCCTCGTAGATCAATTTCCCCTACCTAGAATTGATGAAATGTTGTCTTTGACTCGGAATGCTAAGTGGTTTTCCACTTTTGACTTATCTGCAGCATATCACCAAGTGATTTTATATACTGAACGTAGACATTTAACTACATTTTGCACACCCTTTGGATACTATAGGTTTAAACAGATGTCGTTCGGATTGGCATCCGCTGTGGCAGTATTTGAAAAGTTATTGTCAAAGTTATTCAGTCATATTCCTGATGTCTTTTTTCAGGATGACATTTGAATCATTGGAAAGAACAAATACCACCGTGATGCTACTCTCAGGGAGGTTCTCATGCGTTTGGGGGACAATGGGTTGGCTGCTAAAGGTCGCAAGTGCAAATTTGCTGAAAATCTGTCACTTATTTGGGGCATGAAATTTGTGACGGCGGCATGAAACTGAAAGCAAAACTGGTTGATGCCATTGTCAATGCTCCTTCACTTAAATCTAAGGACGAACTCAGGTCTTTCCTGGGTTTAGCCGAATTTTATTCTAAATTTGTTAATCATTTTTCTCAGAAAACGTATGAAATAGGTCAATTGATGAAGAACAAAACTGCTTTTGTGTGGAGTGATTGTGTCAGAATGCTTTTAGACATATAAAGATGGCCATTGCTAATGCTCCCATGTTACAAGGTTTTGACCCAAAAGCTGATACTTTTGTAACCACTGATGCACATGGTACAGGTTTATGTGGTGTGCTGTCACAAGTGGCAGAGCACGGCAAAGAAGGGGTGGCCTTTGCTTTGCGTTGTTTATCCACAACGGAGGAAAAGTACTCAGTAATTGAGCAATAAACTTTAGCTTGCGTATGGGCCATGGATCATTTTCGGAAGTTCGATTGGGGAAAAAGTTTGTTCTTCGCTCAGATCACAAACCCTTACCCAAAATACTTACCACAGAAGGTTTATACAGAGCCTCTGCTAGAATCGCTAGATTGTCCATGAGGCTCCAAGATTTTGTTTATGAAGTGAAGTATGTTCCTGCCACTATGAACATTATTGCTGATTTCCTTAGTAGACTGGCTCTACCCCTGAAAGAAATGGATCAAGAACCATGGAAAGATTATTGCGTTGACAGCATTTTCTCAGATTCTTGCACTTTGAGAAAGGATGAATGGCAGCAGGATTCTGTAAATGATTAAACTTTACGTGCAGTGAAGAATAAAGTCAGCAACGGATGGTCTAATGAGTGCAAGATTAATCTAGAACTTAGAGCATTTTGGGAAGTAAGGGACAAATTAAGTTTAGATGGTGAATTTGCTTGCAGAGGTGAAAAAAACATTCCTCCCAAGGGTATACGAGAAAAGAATTATTTGCATTGGACATGAAGGACACCCAGGTGTGTCCTAGGGGTTGAACCTATGTTGAATGATGTTCGTGAATGAGAGGGTCATAACACAAAATCATCCATGTGTGATTCTGATAAATGTGGAAAAAGCTAGTTTATATGGCAGACACATCAAGACTCCTAAGAATTTGCAAGACTTTGTATGTGATTAAATGAGCACCTTTTGTATTAGATTTTCATCTTATCTACCCTCAGTTATAGGGCTTTGTATAATTAAGTTTTCTTTTGTGTTTCCTTTGTTTTGTTTGTTTTTGCTTTTGTTTTAAGAAAGGGGGATGTGTAGTGACTGGCCTTTTAATAGAGTTGTAAAATGTTTAGAATAAAGAGTGTTAATATGTCATATGGAACTGTTATAAATATGAGAACTTGGAATGTATGTAGTCATACTGTGTTTTACCTGCTTACTGCTGCATGCACCCTTTTTACTGCAATACTGGATAAATTATAATAAAGAAGAATACCCACTACAGTTTCCGCGTGGTTACTACAACCTACCAGGATGGTGGACGCATTAGTCCACTGATCCCCCAGGCAAAGCTCAGGTGGTATAGGAAGAAGAGGCAGGCTGAGAGAAGTCATTTCATTATATTTTTATATTTTATTATAGGTTGTGATTATGTGTTGCTGTTGGGTAGCAATAATGAAACAATTTGGATTGTAGGACAGTAAGAGTACAATATGACACAAAGCACATAAAGGATTCTGGAAGTATGGCCTTTGATTTGTAAGACTTTAAAGATACTAATGTGGCCACCTTCATGTCCTAAGGAAAGGTCATTCCATATGGCCACACCTACGACTACTAATTTGCAGCTAAACGTCTTGCTCCCAATATGGACGTTTTGCTCCTCTGAAAGATTAAATAGCAAACTTTCAAGGACCTTGAAGATAATTTGTTGGCCTTATTACAGGAGGGATAATAATACTTTGAATTGGGTACAAGTAATCACTCCAGGGACTATCCTACTTTGCTAAACAGTGCTCTTGGCCATATTACCATGAGCTGTGTTTTTATTAAACATTTTCTTTTCTTTAGCGCATTTTTTTACATGTATTTCTGCTTTTTCTTTAGCGCATCTGCCCCAAGAGACATAGGTGCACTTACAAAACACCTACCAGTTCCTCATTATAATAATGAATTGGGAGCAAAAAGGAATTGCACATAAACTTCCAGTAACTGAGGAAAGCGGGTAGGATAGGTACTGGAGACAGAATGGTATTAAATCATTGTAAGTGACTAGTTCAGATGCTGATGGAAGAGATGTATTTTCCGCATTGTCCTGGAAGATAAGAGCTAGCTAGCTAGTTCTTAGGGCTGAATTTCTATAGAAAACGTCACCATAAGTACACATATCAGTGAAACACATAAGCTGCAAATGGCATTAGTTTAAGAAGCTAAACACGATATAGTGAAATTCAAATACACTATCCGATCCTAACCAAATACTAAAACAAATATGAGGTATTCTCTATGTAGACAATAAGAATAGTATTCTGAAACCACTTAAACTGAACTTCAAGTAGTTTCTACTACTTTTTAAAACCAATTCAGATCTGACTACAGCTTTGTTGCTCTCAATAGTCACCTCTGACTTTTGATTCACTCTGGCACTCAGATCCTTCAGGTTCACTAGCCAGACAAAATAATAAAGGACCCACAAGGTCTTTGAGTCTGATTTCAATCTCCCTATGATGTCCATCAGTAATGTAAATTCCCCAAGGTTCCCCTCCAAGTCATGATGGATGTGGCTGGTTATATAAAACGCAGCCATACTTCGGTGTTTTAATTGGCGCACCATTTCCAAACCAAGGAGCAGGGTCTTTTGGGATTAGTCCACAATCTCCCTGATGCACAATCCTGATCCAGGCCAGGATTTGCTAGCATTTTGGATTGGTTTGCATTGCTTTTTTGATGCAGACCGATGTAAAATATACTTTGGTATTTACTAAGCCACTTTACATGGCTTAGTAGAAAAAAAGCTCCGCAAATCAGCACATAGAACTGCCTTTCGTTACCTGGAGTTGGGGACGTGCTCCTTGAGTGGAAGATGGATGTTCCTGTTCACCCACCCATGGATTTTGACCCAAAATCAGATTTACTAAAGTCTGTAAACCTGGGTTTGCACCCAGATGGTTGCACCCAAGGGAGGTGTAACGAGCAGACATATATTTCCTGCATTCTACAGGCACATAGAAAGAGGAATAAGCCTCTAAGAACAGTTTTTGTGCAGGAAGGAACGTCTTCCTGCACAAAAACTATTATGCCCACAATACAGGCAACCTTGCAACATAGTGCTAGAATGGCATAAGTGTGCCAGCACAAAGAAAGAGAAGAAGTCCACAATGTTTTTGTAAATCTGGTGCATTTCTGTGCTCTCCCTCTCACACAACATATATCAGCAATTTCACTTGTTGCATTAGATCGCATCGCTTGAAAAGTTTAGTAAATATGCTCCCCCAGTGTTTTTCTGTACCTACTTCACACACCAGCAATCTTGTTCCCCTGACTTTGCACTTTGTTGGCATCATCAGCAATAACTGGTCTGGAGAATTTAAGGAAAGAAAAAGCAACAACCACGACCATTCAACACCAATACTTAAGCGCAAGTATAAAACCTAGATACAACTGTAAAGATTAAGTAAATCTGTCAACTGACTGAACTGTAGATGTAAGTCTTTTCATGATACAAAAAAGACCCAAAGAATATTCATAATTCTTTGTTGCAGCAGAGTGTCAACTCTCAACATAATGACTGTGCAACCAAGCTCAGTAGTGAAAGAACCTAAGGACCACAAAGGTGCACTTTGTAGCCACCTGGGTGTGTACAGTTTGGTATTGTTTAAACTCTTGCGCATAATGAATGGCACAGACGGAATAACAGTTGTCAAGTGTTTTTCCTGGGTTAATGTTTGAACAAAGCTAGAGCTGCACAGGTTAACCCCTTCCATGCTCATGACGAGCTCAGCTCGTCATGCAGCACAGTGCTCGTGTGCTTATGACGAGCTGAGCTCGACATGACCACACCCGTTTTTATTGCTGTCCAGCACAGCAGGGGAATATCGCAAGCAGCGATGAGGTTAAGAGCCAAAACATTGCAACGCACAGCCTGGATGGAGAGCATGCACAGGTCCCGCTCCATGCCTGAGCGCCGAACCATGGCTTTCAGGCCAATCACGATGCCGCTGTCATGCTGGTGACAGCAGCGTCATTATTGGCTTAGGGGAGCCTGTGTGCTTCCTGCCTCTGTTACTCGGGGTCAGGAAGAGAAGTGGAAGAGAGACAGCAGTCGGCCGTGAAAAGGTAAGTGTTTTAAAAAAATTAAATTGTCCCCCGCCAGACCTTGCCCGTTCCCTACCAGCTACCACTGGCAATTGGAGATTTAGAACCAGGGAGTGGTGAACGCGACTGATCGATGAGTATCATTCAACTCTAATCATTTGGTGGAAAGTAGCAAGAACCAATACCCACTTTATGGAGTCATCCATTGGATATTCCTACAATAGTATAGTACTCTCATTCCATCCATATGCCTCATGGTGTTTGATGAAGATATCTGGGCATCAATGATTGAAAAGAAGGATCTGAGCCCCTATTTTGCTTGAGAGGATGCATGTAGGC
Organism: Lissotriton helveticus; assembly: GCF_964261635.1. Lineage (NCBI taxonomy): Eukaryota > Metazoa > Chordata > Amphibia > Caudata > Salamandridae > Lissotriton > Lissotriton helveticus. The sequence continues at coordinate 1,445,668,527 of NC_136067.1, read as the reverse complement.
AGTGGAGGATGTACCTGGAAATTTGGGGTATACCTAGATGTGGCTGGTTGGTTGTACACACATCAGGCTAACATATCTGTTGTGTTGTATTCTTTATTCGGTTTTACTAGATAGAAAACCATAAAAGCAACATCGCAAATACAAAACATGATTTTACACATTGTTAAAACAGTATAAAAGAGAGAAATTCATTACAAATCATTTTAAAAACAGTTAACCATAGGATCATTTGGGGGTCAAACTGTACTATCAATACGTAACATTCTAGAATTCAACCATTGCATAGATAAAAGAAACTTGTCACAAGTTTATTCTGTGTTTAAAAATACATTTCAATAAATTGACGATAAGGTTACAAGTATATTCGGTGTCTAGGAACTGCAATCGCAGCATGGCTGGGCGACATCGTCTGATACCCCACAATTTTAACAGAGGTATCAGCCATAGCTTACGATGAGCATGATAAAACTTACAGAACAGAATGGTGTGTATTGTATTCTGCTCTGAGATTTCATCGCAGGGGCAGGGTGTAAGAATTGAATCCCACCTGTTTTTCACTGGAAGGGCAACTAAGCGATGGAAAATATTTAGCCTAAATCTTGTCAAAAGAAGTCGTTCGAATACCTTAAGGTCGTAGGTTAGGTAAGGCTGGATTGACAAGGTAATCTGGACCGCAATTGAATGCTGAACAGAGGCTTTTGATGCTTCGTTGGCAATTCTTAATTCTTCAAAATGACCCAATGCCCTTGCTTTCAGAACCTTTCTTGAAATTTCACGGATCGTCTCAGGTGAGGTATAGTAGGTCCCTAGCCCTAAGTCAGTCAAAAACTTTCTCACATAAGAGAGCCAACTGATCTTCAGCGAGTGGTCTAGGGACATACAATCTGCCATGATTTGCTTAGTAAGTAGATTTTTTTCAGATAACTAAATTCTTCGCCAAAGTAGAAGTGGTTGAATTCTTACCTGATCCACCAAATACGGGACCCCCAGTTCCATATGGCATGCAAACGTAGAAACCGATTTGGGTGCTGCTACTAAGAATCTCAAAAATATATTCTCTGCCACTTGTAGAGCGTTAATGTTAGCATTCCCCCACACTCCCGCCCCATACAGGGCTATTGCCTGGCATTTCGCATTATAGATTTTTAGCAGTTCAACCGGAGACCTTTTGCCCAATTTTTGGGAAAAATTAATGAGGGCTACAATGGCTCTCATAAAGAGATGCTTTCTTGCCTCAACTGCAGGTTTCCAGTTCAATTTGTCATCAATCGTGATGCCTAAATAAGGATACTGGGCCGTTGTTTCAAGCTTTTGTTTGCAGAGGAAGATATCTTTAACCCCTTTTTTCCCTGTGCCTGCTACCATTACATAGGTATTTTTTATATTTATATGTAAATCTACGCTCCCCATGAAGTCTGCGTATCTGTCCAAAGCCTTCTGTAATTCGCGTGGGGTACGGGCCAATATCACGGCGTCGTCCGCATAGAGCAGAGCAGGAATCCGACGTGTTCTTATTTGCGGTAGATCCTGGCTCCCCCTCAACATGGCCACCTCCAAACCATTTGTATACAATGAAAACAGAAAGGGGGCCAGGACGCAACCTTGACGGACTCCACGCTCTACCCCAAACAACGCAGATAATTCGCCCTTTACCCCAAATCGCACTCTCGCCGAGGCTCTCGAGTATAGCTCCCTTAGAAAATCCACAAGAGGAGCGTCGACTCCCATTTGTGACAGAACAGACCAGAGCTTTACATGACAGACACAATCAAAAGCAGCGGACAAGTCAACATACACCATGTATATCTTGCCCCGCTTTGCGTGAACATATTTGCCCAGCAACATTGATAGGTTCAGGGCCTGTTCAGTAGTACCAAGGCCATCCCGAAACCCGTATTGGAGGTCGGAGAGTACCCCACCATCGCCAGCCCACTGCTGGAGACGCTCAAGCACAACTCTACCCACCACCTTGCCCAGCGAATCCAGCAGTGAGATCGGGCGGTAGCAGGATACCTCCTGCCGGTTTCCTTTTTTAAATATAGGAACCAGATGGATTTGGTCCAAGAATCCAACAGGCCCTTTACCATTACTGCCTTAAACACCCTAGTTAGTATTGGGGCCCACAGTTCCGTGTTATATTTAAATAGGTCCACAGGGACCCCGTCAGGGTCTGGGGCTTTCCCATTTTTACTCGCATTTAGTGCCTGAAGCACCTCAGACATGTCGAATTCTAGCGAGATAGTGTAGGACACCTCAGGGGGGCTACCAATGGGAGATACATCAGTACCTGTTGACATAGAGTTTTTCTGAAATATTGCGGAGAAATGAGCCACCCAAACCGATTCCTCGATGGCTACTTCTATTTTTGGGAGATTTTATCATCTGCTAGGAAGGGGGATTTTACCACTCTCCAAAAAGCCTCACTATTTTTCTTTATAGAACTTTTGTGAAGTTGGTCCCACAGGGCTTGTTTTAATTCGCCCATCCTCTTCTTTCGCACCATGTTATACTCTATTCTGAGCTTACTAATTTCCTGTCGATCTCTCTTAGATTTTTTTAGTGCTGTTTTTAATTTTGTGTGGGCTACAGTGCAGCTATGATTGAACCACCCTACTTTCCTGGGTCGATCTTTAGATTTTTTTTTTACTGTCAGTTGTTCATTCATTTTTGCTAAAATTACAGCAAAAATGCTTAGAACTTCCTCCTCTGGGGCTGCTAAGTCTAGGCATTTGAGGAATGATGGGAAGGCTGCTTTTATCACCTTTTCGGTGGTTTCCCCAGGGTCTACCTTCTCCCATCTAAGGGAGTATCCGTTCGTCCTATCTAAATGCAGATTGTTCTGACTTAGCGCACTTAATATAGTCAATGAGGGGGATTGAGTGTATGTACAATGTAGTTCAAAGCTGAGGGCGGAATGGTCGCTTAATGTATTGACTAAAAGTTCAAAATTCTCGACTCTGTTGGCCAAAATGTTCGATGTTAGAACATAGTCAACTGTTGTTTCATGGCCCCTCCCCAGGAATGTAGGTTCAAACCGATGTGAAATCGGATCTACTTCGTTAGCTATAATGAGCCCCATTGCTGAGAGGATTTCATTCAGGTACAGCCCAATGTTAGAGTGATTGAAATGGACTATGGGGCAATCATGTTTATCCGCCAACCCACAGAGATTACTACTACTGTGTGAGCAGGGATGCAGGTTAAAATCCCCCCCCCAAATAATGCTTACTGTTACTCTATCTCCATGATCCTGCATCAACTGGGAGAGCTTCTCTCGCAGATTGAGCAAGACCTTCAGGACCTGTCCTTCCAGAAGATTATTATAAAAATTAAGAAGAAGGATAGTCTCTTTATTGCCAAAGGAAAGGGAGAGAAGTTGATAGTTTACATCCAATTTTACCACGGTTGTTTTAAGTCCTTGTATAGTGTTGGCTATAAAAATAGTCAATCCTCCTTTCGGTCTGCCCATGGTTCCCGCTATTGCTGAAGAGAAGTAGGTTTTATAACCTATCAGGTGTAGTTCAGTCGTGGACCATGTCTCTTGGAGGCAGATTACATTATGTTTCCCCAAAAATTTCAGGGCGCTACCGTCTTCGACCTTAGGTTGAAGACCCGCAATATTCCAAAAAATAACTTTTAGGGATTTCGATTCATTGGCAGAGGGAATGGCCGCTGGGGGAGTGCGGTCGACTTGCACCCGGCAGCCAATCAAGAGCCCCTTTGATGGTGATGGTCAATCAACCATCTCGAGGCAGCTATACCTGTTTGTAGTCGGAATTCCTCTCCAACTATGGCTATAAATTGCCTCCCTGGTAGGGTGTCTGATGGGATTGCCTCCTCACTCCTCCCACTCTCCTCCCAAATCTCGGTGGCCTACTCTGTGCCAGTTCCCTTCATATACTGAGCCATTAGAATCCTGGGGGGATAGAAAAAAGAGAGTCATTTGGTGTCTACGCTTTCGTTGTTACCTGGGGTTCCCTATGAGCAGATATGATTCACCGTGCGTGGGTCCTCAAAATTGACCAAGACGCAGTCACCCTGGATTGTTTTCCTTCCATGCCCCACCCAGGGAGCCCTGCGAACCATTAAGATCTTACTCGACCAGTAAGGTGGTAATGGTCGGTTCTTATTAAGCCAATGTTGGACCTTGTTCTTTAAAGACCAGCTAGGTTCCTCTGTGGTATTTACCAACTCCGGGACGCCAGTCATTACCACCACAAAAGGGCTAGCCTCGGGGGGAAGGTTGACAGCAGGTCTACTATCAAAGGCTCCCCTATTACAGTCCCTCTTGGGATTTAAAGCGGGGGCTTTGGAGGAATTATTATCCATCCTGATCTGGACAGTCGGTACTTTGGGGTTTTCTGCAGTTTTCTTTTCTGCTACTGCAGGGGTTATCGATGTTACATTTAGCCCTGCAGCCGCAGTTTTTGTTATATGTGGTCCCACTAGTTTATCAGTATTCAATTTGCTTCCCCCTGTCTTTGATGCCCCATGAGTTAGCGTTTTTTTTGAGAGGGTAATCAGTTCAGCTAACTGTTTTTCAACGTGCTGTAGTCTGGTTTCTATCGGGGAAAGATAAAATTTAAGTAACTCTCCCATTTTTGTTAAAAGTTGGTTAACAATCTCTTTATCATTGCCTCCCCCTGCCGTGTTAATCAATGCCTCAGTGCTTTCGTATCCCAAAATCTCATTTGTTACAAGATTTGGTGGCTCGGTATGCCTGTTTTTTTCCCCTCTCCGTGTAGTTTGGTTTAAGTTCTCCCTCTGGTTTTTGGGTAACTCACGTGTCTTCTTGACCCTTGTAATTTTTTGTTTATCCCTTTTTTTTCATACGTCGCCCTCCCTCCTTCGCCTCAACTGTCTTGTTACCTCTGGTGTAGTGAGGATAGATAGATCTGGGGTCCTTTCCAGTTCCAAACTTATTTGGGAGTCGGACAGAAGTTGTGATGCTGATAAGTCCAGCACATTTGGTAGGCTATGCAAATCAGCGCGGATTTCTATCGGGGGGGGGGGGGCTTCCTGACCAGCTCAGGAGTTCTAGCGGTCGCAAAGTGGCCCAAGGAAGATCTTTTTGCCAGAGCTAAAGCTAGATCTTGGGACACTCTGCGTTCCAGGTCGGAGATACCTTGGTCTATAAAGGAGTTCGCCCTTGTGATAAAATTATCTAAGGGGCCTACTACCTGAACCCCTTCTACAGCTGTTTTGCTCCTACTTCCGCGTGTAGTCATGGTGCTAGGAAAACACGATATACAATCCCAAATTTACACTTATTTTCATAAAATAGTTTAAGAACTGTTAAAATGGGAGTAGAGCATACATACAGTTTGTAAGTAGTTCGTACAGTAGGAAGACTTAGAGAGGGGGCCCGGTCCGGTCTTACACGGTCTTTCACGGGCTAAAACGGGCCCGCCCTGGCCCGGGCTTCGCCCGTGCTTCACCTGCGCGCATCCCGCGATACGCGGATGTGGGTGGGGCTATGTAGGAGGAGGCCGGGGTGGGAAGAGGCTCCAGATGCGGCGAATGGCAAGCCGCTGAGGATGCTGGACCTCGCAGTCCCACGCCCGTCCTCACACTCCGCAAACAGTTAGCACAGACGTCCCAATGCGTCACAGGTGATTCCACAAGCGTCCCAGGGCTGGGGGCAACAAACGGCAGCTTTCTCCGCACTCCTGACGGCTAGCGAGCGGCTCCCGCGAAGCGGGGCCCGCGAGCCGTAATGAACTGCAGGGAGGTGGGGCGGGAAGAGGCTCCAGCTGCGGCGAATGGCAAGCTGCTGAGGATGCTGGACCTCGGAGTTCCACGCCCGTCCTCACACTCCGCAAACAGTTAGCACAGACGTCACAATGCGTCACAGGTGATTCCACAAGCGTCTATATAACAAAAAAAGGAGTACCACCATAAGAGGCTCAAAGAGCGATCTTGGTGGGATGGTTTTCTAGTGGAAAAAAAAGAAAGTCCTTCTTTGGTTTAATAAACCCCTCACTCACCGACCTGGTCGGTGACATGCTTCATAATCGGGGTCCACCTTGACAGCCGAGTGCCATCAAGGTGTGCTGCGACACCTGAAATACAGTGGAGCTGGTATGTGAATGATGAGTGCAAGAAAAAGTAAGTGTGTTAAAAATTGTCCTGGTATGACTTGTGGGAATTTTTTTTTATTCTTAAGACCACTGGACAATATTAAAAACGTGTGTGTAGATACAATAATAGGCTAATTATGACCGTGTGTATCTGTAGATAAGTGAAAGGTCTACATGTTTCAACCCGTATTGGAACATACCGGGTTTTCGTCAGGACCAAAAAGACAAAAAAAGGGAAAGTGGGTGGTCAGGGCACACTAACGTCCTGCCATACCTACAATCCTTTGTTGACCTGTTAACCAAAATCTGTTACAGGGTGAAAAATGCTGTACCCCAGGGGGGGGTTACGCACAAAGTAAAAAAAGACTCCTAAATCAGGGTCTTTAGGCTGCACGGGATTAGAGGGAAGGGTGGCCACTGTTGGAAGACATATTAGTTTTCAAGTGGTACGGTCAAGCGGTATACCTAGTTTGCCCCTCCATGCGCCCGCCGATTCCACAAGCGTCCCAGGGCTGGGGGCAACAAACGGCAGCTTTCTCCGCACTCCTGACGGCTAGCGAGCGGAACATATCCATATAGAGCTGCTCATGACAGATGATGGCAATACTGTGGTACGCGTATCTGTTTTTGGGCGTGTGAGACTTCTTTCTGAAACATAAAACTGCAGTGAAGATGCACGTGCTGCTGAATCTGGGAATATAAGACTGTTTCTGAGCATGTGACACTGCACATGAACACATGAAGCTGTTTATGGCTTGTGACTGTTATACCTAGGCATTTCTTAGTTCTATATGAACATATGAGGTTATCTGTATTGACCAGGTGAGGATGTATCTGGGCATTGGAATTTGTCCCTTGGAAGGGCAGGCAGTCCCTGGACATAACAGAATGTTTCAGGGCATACGAAGCAAAATCTCCTCATGTGGGCTTCATCTGGGTATGCATACCACTCTCCGATAATTAGTTACTGTAGTAAGCAAGAGATAGGCTACAGGAGGAAATATAATGGCATCATCCTAATAGAATGGGACATTTGTATGCTCTGTTGTTCTTATTCAGTAATAAAGACGGAGGCATTTCATCTGTTTATATGCTAAATGAGACTCTGTATGACCTTATCTCTATATGAAGCATTTTAATTTTCAAACCGTGCATGATGAGAAGTAAAGTAGTGAGAATTAAGGGAGTTGGTTTGAAATTATGCAATATCAAATCAATCTGCATATGCAGATTATTGCTTGTAAATCAACCTCTTTGGAAAATTACTCTGCAACATGAACTCTGTGACCCAGTCTCTAGGTTATCTGTAAATAGGCTACAAAAGGGAGTGGCCTTCAGTAGCAAAAACATTTGATACTGCAAAATATTTTGCCAATGCTCTTTCAAAATTTCTCGTAGAGCCTGTGCATTGTAAGTCATTTTATTTGGGCAATGATGAGTTCAAATGCACCGTCTGAGTCTTCTCAAACATCATTGGACGGTCGATGGTGGTTGGTGGTCGGTCTGGTTGATTTGCTTCCTGCTCACGAGGTGCAGTATATTTCTGTCAATGGTAATCTTTATTCAGAGAGTAAGGTGGTGAACACATGAAGCTAAATTTACCACCATAGAAAATCTGTGCTGGGTTTATTTTTCACAGATGCAATAATAGATTAATGGGGGCGGCCATGGGGATCTCTGCGGAAGGGCAGATGATCGACACTGGCAAAGTAGTGAATACTCACAATTGACATTTTGTGTGTTTTCAAAAACTTTTCCAATGTTTTTTTCACCATCCCTGTTCACACTAGACCCTAGTTCTGAAAAAAAGACTAGAGTAAATGAGCAAATTGGGTTTCAAAAAATACAAAACGTCCCTCCTATTTTCTATACCTGAAGGTGATCAAACCTATTTTGTCCACCTGGAAAAATATTTTCTAGCCACAAGGAAAAAAAAAAGACAAAACGCTAAGACAAATTTGAGTCACATTCCCTATTGTAACCCTGCAGATTCTCCCTCCTTTTAGGACACACAATAAATGTAGGTACTTTCCTCTGATATTTTTCGGAATTGCACAAAAAGAATAACAATTCAAAACCATAGGCATAAATATAGGAACGCTAAATGTGCCTATGTATATGAAGCAGGCCTTATATAAACGTACACATCGTGTCCCTGTTGTTAATATTATGTAGGCTGGCACCGTTTCCAAGAAGCATCTAAAATTATCATTTTTATTTCATTAACTACATAATAACTAAGCTGGCATTTTGCTTGATCCACATGGGAACTCTCCTGTGGCAAGGCGACACTGCTTACGGTCAAAACATTTTATATGACAACTGCAAATCAAAGCAGGAGCTTCGTGCACTATGATTGATTTAAAAGTTGGGGTATATATAATAAGTGACAGGAAGACCACCAGGAGGCAGGAGATAATTAACCTACAAGACCGCTTCAATATAAGGAAAACAAGCAATTAAGCAAGCGTTTAAAGTAAAACCCATCATTACAGCACAGTAATGATTTATAATAATGATAATCTGTTGACAGGAACGGATTTGATCAAATTACACATTCACGGTTTGAGGCCTTTGGACGATTATTATCTGGATGGAAATCTGGGTTTTATTTCAATACCTTGAGGGAAAAACAAAAAAAAATACGTTCTTCTCTCCAAGGCAGAAAATGGATTGCTAAAGCCCTGTGTTGATTAGAAAGCGCCAGGGAGACAGGTATTTTCTATAGCAGGCATGGCACACGTGTATTTCCGGTGCTGAGCACTTCCATGTCTCACGCTGCCGACTTCCTGAGCGAGAGAGGCTCTCTGTGCTTGGTGGTAGTACCATCAATGGCGCCTGGTGACTTTTAACCCCTTGCGTGCAACGGCCGACGGGAGCACTACCTCGCTAGTTCAAGCCCACCTAATAGAACGCCCGCACCGCGGCAGAAAAACCGCATTAAAAGTGATTGGGGCATAATCCTTGCTTCTTCTTGAAGGGTTCTCACACACTTTCTTGCACTAAGGGCCTCATTTACAAAGATTTGACGTTTGGCAGCGACTCAAGTCTTTTGGCTATGCTGCCCTACGCCAAAGCGAAAGAGAAGCAATGCAAAATATCTACGAGATACAGTGCATTCCTGACCTTTCAGCCAGCACAGGCACTCTTGTCCTGCACTGTTGGCGGGATTGTTTTTGTGCAGGAAGGTACACCTTTCTACACAAAACCAATCCATGGAGGTGTTGTCCTTATTCGCAAAATGCAGCACACATGGAAAGAGGAAAAACGAGGGGAAATTAAAACATGTCTCCTTGTTACGCCTGCTCTGGGGAGGCGTAAGGCCAAGCCATGTCTTTCCCAGACCGGAATCAAGCATCCAAGGACCGGTTTCTGGCTATCAGCCTTTATCAGCCTAGATAGCTTGACTCCAGTAGTGTGGAGAGCCTGGGACTCACGTCTGAGCATACCCAGCCCACTCGGGGTGAAAATTGCAAAAAACACAGTTGATGGACAGAATGTAGAACAATGTCATACATTCACCCCAGTACAAGGATCTGGGCCTAAATCCATCGTTCTTTTGCACTCCACACCACCCTGGGTTAGACACTGGCTATATGCAAATCAGCTCTGACCCTGTGCCTCATGGGAACAGTCCAGTCCGAACTACCAAGCCATGTCTTTCCCAGACCGGAATCAAGCATCCAAGTACCGGTTTCTGGCTATCAGCCTTCATCAGCCTGGATAGCTTGACTCCAGTGGTGAGGAGAGCCTGGGACTCACGTCTGAGCATACCCAGCCCACTCGGGATGAAAATTGCAAAAAACACAGTTGATGGACAGAATGTAGAACAATGTCATACATTCACCCCAGTACAAGGATCTGGGCCTCAATCCATCATTTTTTGCACTCCACACCACCCTGGGTTAGACACTGGCTATATGCAAATCAGCTCTGACCCTGTGCCTCATGGGAACAGTCCAGTCAGAACTACCAAGCCATGTCTTTCCCAGACCGGAATCAAGCATCCAAGGACCGGTTTCTGGCTATCAGCCTTCATCAGCCTGGATAGCTTGACTCCAGTGGTGTGGAGAGCCTGGGACTCACGTCTGAGCATACCCAGCCCACTCGGGGTGAAAATTGAAAAAACACAATTGATGGACAGAATGTAGAACAATGTCTTACATTCACCCCAGTACAAGGATCTGGGCCTAAGTCCATCGTTTTTTTGCACTCCACGCCACCCTGGGTTAGACACTGGCTATATGCAAATCAGCTCTGACCCTGTGCCTCGTGGGAACAGTCCAGTCCGAACTACCAAGCCATGTCTTTCCCAGACCGGAATCAAGCATCCAAGGACCGGTTTCTGGCTATCAGCCTTTATCAGCCTGGATAGCTTGACTCCAGTAGTGTGGAGAGCCTGGGACTCACGTCTGAGCATACCCAGCCCACTCGGGGTGAAAATTGCAAAAAACACAGTTGATGGACAGAATGTAGAACAATGTCATACATTCACCCCAGTACAAGGATCTGGGCCTAAATCCATAGTTCTTTTGCACTCCACGCCACCCTGGGTTAGACACTGGCTATATGCAAATCAGCTCTGACCCTGTGCCTCATGGGAACAGTCCAGTCCGAACTACCAAGCCATGTCTTTCCCAGACCGGAATCAAGCATCCAAGGACCGGTTTCTGGCTATCAGCCTTCATCAGCCTGGATAGCTTGACTCCAGTGGTGTGGAGAGCCTGGGACTCACGGCTGAGCATACCCAGCCCACTCGGGGTGAAAATTGCAAAAAACACAGTTGATGGACAGAATGTAGAACAATGTCATACATTCACCCCAGTACAAGGATCTGGGCCTAAATCCATCGTTTTTTTGCACTCCACACCACCCTGGGTTAGACACTGGCTATATGCAAATCAGCTCTGACCCAGTGCCTCATGGGAACAGTCCAGTCCGAACTACCAAGCCATGTCTTTCCCAGACCGGAATCAAGCATCCAAGGACCGGTTTCTGGCTATCAGCCTTTATCAGCCTAGATAGCTTGACTCCAGTAGTGTGGAGAGCCTGGGACTCACGTCTGAGCATACCCAGCCCACTCGGGGTGAAAATTGCAAAAAACACAGTTGATGGACAGAATGTAGAACAATGTCATACATTCACCCCAGTACAAGGATCTGGGACTAAGTCCATCGTTTTTTTGCACTCCACGCCACCCTGGTTTAGACACTGGCTATATGCAAATCAGCTCTGACCCTGTGCCTCATGGGAACAGTCCAGTCCGAACTACCAAGCCATGTCTTTCCCAGACCGGAATCAAGCATCCAAGGACCGCTTTCTGGCTATCAGCCTTCATCAGCCTGGATAGCTTGACTCCAGTGGTGTGGAGAGCCTGGGACTCACGGCTGAGCATACCCAGCCCACTCAGGGTGAAAATTGAAAAAACACAGTTGATGGACAGAATGTAGAACAATGTCATACATTCACCCCATTACAAGGATCTGGGCCTAAATCCATCGTTCTTTTGCACTCCACGCCACCCTGGGTTAGACACTGGCTATATGCAAATCAGCTCTGACCCTGTGCCTCATGGGAACAGTCCAGTCCGAACTACCAAGCCATGTCTTTCTCAGACCGGAATCAAGCATCCAAGGACCGGTTTCTGGCTATCAGCCTTCATCAGCCTGGATAGCTTGACTCCAGTGGTGTGGAGAGCCTGGGACTCACGGCTGAGCATACCCAGCCCACTCGGGGTGAAAATTGCAAAAAACACAGTTGATGGACAGAATGTAGAACAATGTCATACATTCACCCCAGTACAAGGATCTGGGCCTAAATCCATCGTTTTTTTGCACTCCACACCACCCTGGGTTAGACACTGGCTATATGCAAATCAGCTCTGACCCAGTGCCTCATGGGAACAGTCCAGTCCGAACTACCAAGCCATGTCTTTCCCAGACCGGAATCAAGCATCCAAGGACCGGTTTCTGGCTATCAGCCTTTATCAGCCTAGATAGCTTGACTCCAGTAGTGTGGAGAGCCTGGGACTCACGTCTGAGCATACCCAGCCCACTCGGGGTGAAAATTGCAAAAAACACAGTTGATGGACAGAATGTAGAACAATGTCATACATTCACCCCAGTACAAGGATCTGGGCCTAAATCCATCGTTCTTTTGCACTCCACACCACCCTGGGTTAGACACTGGCTATATGCAAATCAGCTCTGACCCTGTGCCTCATGGGAACAGTCCAGTCCGAACTACCAAGCCATGTCTTTCCCAGACCGGAATCAAGCATCCAAGTACCGGTTTCTGGCTATCAGCCTTCATCAGCCTGGATAGCTTGACTCCAGTGGTGAGGAGAGCCTGGGACTCACGTCTGAGCATACCCAGCCCACTCGGGATGAAAATTGCAAAAAACACAGTTGATGGACAGAATGTAGAACAATGTCATACATTCACCCCAGTACAAGGATCTGGGCCTCAATCCATCATTTTTTGCACTCCACACCACCCTGGGTTAGACACTGGCTATATGCAAATCAGCTCTGACCCTGTGCCTCATGGGAACAGTCCAGTCAGAACTACCAAGCCATGTCTTTCCCAGACCGGAATCAAGCATCCAAGGACCGGTTTCTGGCTATCAGCCTTCATCAGCCTGGATAGCTTGACTCCAGTGGTGTGGAGAGCCTGGGACTCACGTCTGAGCATACCCAGCCCACTCGGGGTGAAAATTGAAAAAACACAATTGATGGACAGAATGTAGAACAATGTCTTACATTCACCCCAGTACAAGGATCTGGGCCTAAGTCCATCGTTTTTTTGCACTCCACGCCACCCTGGGTTAGACACTGGCTATATGCAAATCAGCTCTGACCCTGTGCCTCGTGGGAACAGTCCAGTCCGAACTACCAAGCCATGTCTTTCCCAGACCGGAATCAAGCATCCAAGGACCGGTTTCTGGCTATCAGCCTTTATCAGCCTGGATAGCTTGACTCCAGTAGTGTGGAGAGCCTGGGACTCACGTCTGAGCATACCCAGCCCACTCGGGGTGAAAATTGCAAAAAACACAGTTGATGGACAGAATGTAGAACAATGTCATACATTCACCCCAGTACAAGGATCTGGGCCTAAATCCATCGTTCTTTTGCACTCCACGCCACCCTGGGTTAGACACTGGCTATATGCAAATCAGCTCTGACCCTGTGCCTCATGGGAACAGTCCAGTCCGAACTACCAAGCCATGTCTTTCTCAGACCGGAATCAAGCATCCAAGGACCGGTTTCTGGCTATCAGCCTTCATCAGCCTGGATAGCTTGACTCCAGTGGTGTGGAGAGCCTGGGACTCACGGCTGAGCATACCCAGCCCACTCGGGGTGAAAATTGCAAAAAACACAGTTGATGGACAGAATGTAGAACAATGTCATACATTCACCCCAGTACAAGGATCTGGGCCTAAATCCATCGTTTTTTTGCACTCCACACCACCCTGGGTTAGACACTGGCTATATGCAAATCAGCTCTGACCCAGTGCCTCATGGGAACAGTCCAGTCCGAACTACCAAGCCATGTCTTTCCCAGACCGGAATCAAGCATCCAAGGACCGGTTTCTGGCTATCAGCCTTTATCAGCCTAGATAGCTTGACTCCAGTAGTGTGGAGAGCCTGGGACTCACGTCTGAGCATACCCAGCCCACTCGGGGTGAAAATTGCAAAAAACACAGTTGATGGACAGAATGTAGAACAATGTCATACATTCACCCCAGTACAAGGATCTGGGCCTAAATCCATCGTTCTTTTGCACTCCACACCACCCTGGGTTAGACACTGGCTATATGCAAATCAGCTCTGACCCTGTGCCTCATGGGAACAGTCCAGTCCGAACTACCAAGCCATGTCTTTCCCAGACCGGAATCAAGCATCCAAGTACCGGTTTCTGGCTATCAGCCTTCATCAGCCTGGATAGCTTGACTCCAGTGGTGAGGAGAGCCTGGGACTCACGTCTGAGCATACCCAGCCCACTCGGGATGAAAATTGCAAAAAACACAGTTGATGGACAGAATGTAGAACAATGTCATACATTCACCCCAGTACAAGGATCTGGGCCTCAATCCATCATTTTTTGCACTCCACACCACCCTGGGTTAGACACTGGCTATATGCAAATCAGCTCTGACCCTGTGCCTCATGGGAACAGTCCAGTCAGAACTACCAAGCCATGTCTTTCCCAGACCGGAATCAAGCATCCAAGGACCGGTTTCTGGCTATCAGCCTTCATCAGCCTGGATAGCTTGACTCCAGTGGTGTGGAGAGCCTGGGACTCACGTCTGAGCATACCCAGCCCACTCGGGGTGAAAATTGAAAAAACACAATTGATGGACAGAATGTAGAACAATGTCTTACATTCACCCCAGTACAAGGATCTGGGCCTAAGTCCATCGTTTTTTTGCACTCCACGCCACCCTGGGTTAGACACTGGCTATATGCAAATCAGCTCTGACCCTGTGCCTCGTGGGAACAGTCCAGTCCGAACTACCAAGCCATGTCTTTCCCAGACCGGAATCAAGCATCCAAGGACCGGTTTCTGGCTATCAGCCTTTATCAGCCTGGATAGCTTGACTCCAGTAGTGTGGAGAGCCTGGGACTCACGTCTGAGCATACCCAGCCCACTCGGGGTGAAAATTGCAAAAAACACAGTTGATGGACAGAATGTAGAACAATGTCATACATTCACCCCAGTACAAGGATCTGGGCCTAAATCCATAGTTCTTTTGCACTCCACGCCACCCTGGGTTAGACACTGGCTATATGCAAATCAGCTCTGACCCTGTGCCTCATGGGAACAGTCCAGTCCGAACTACCAAGCCATGTCTTTCCCAGACCGGAATCAAGCATCCAAGGACCGGTTTCTGGCTATCAGCCTTCATCAGCCTGGATAGCTTGACTCCAGTGGTGTGGAGAGCCTGGGACTCACGGCTGAGCATACCCAGCCCACTCAGGGTGAAAATTGAAAAAACACAGTTGATGGACAGAATGTAGAACAATGTCATACATTCACCCCATTACAAGGATCTGGGCCTAAATCCATCGTTCTTTTGCACTCCACGCCACCCTGGGTTAGACACTGGCTATATGCAAATCAGCTCTGACCCTGTGCCTCATGGGAACAGTCCAGTCCGAACTACCAAGCCATGTCTTTCTCAGACCGGAATCAAGCATCCAAGGACCGGTTTCTGGCTATCAGCCTTCATCAGCCTGGATAGCTTGACTCCAGTGGTGTGGAGAGCCTGGGACTCACGGCTGAGCATACCCAGCCCACTCGGGGTGAAAATTGCAAAAAACACAGTTGATGGACAGAATGTAGAACAATGTCATACATTCACCCCAGTACAAGGATCTGGGCCTAAATCCATCGTTTTTTTGCACTCCACACCACCCTGGGTTAGACACTGGCTATATGCAAATCAGCTCTGACCCAGTGCCTCATGGGAACAGTCCAGTCCGAACTACCAAGCCATGTCTTTCCCAGACCGGAATCAAGCATCCAAGGACCGGTTTCTGGCTATCAGCCTTTATCAGCCTAGATAGCTTGACTCCAGTAGTGTGGAGAGCCTGGGACTCACGTCTGAGCATACCCAGCCCACTCGGGGTGAAAATTGCAAAAAACACAGTTGATGGACAGAATGTAGAACAATGTCATACATTCACCCCAGTACAAGGATCTGGGCCTAAATCCATCGTTCTTTTGCACTCCACACCACCCTGGGTTAGACACTGGCTATATGCAAATCAGCTCTGACCCTGTGCCTCATGGGAACAGTCCAGTCCGAACTACCAAGCCATGTCTTTCCCAGACCGGAATCAAGCATCCAAGTACCGGTTTCTGGCTATCAGCCTTCATCAGCCTGGATAGCTTGACTCCAGTGGTGAGGAGAGCCTGGGACTCACGTCTGAGCATACCCAGCCCACTCGGGATGAAAATTGCAAAAAACACAGTTGATGGACAGAATGTAGAACAATGTCATACATTCACCCCAGTACAAGGATCTGGGCCTCAATCCATCATTTTTTGCACTCCACACCACCCTGGGTTAGACACTGGCTATATGCAAATCAGCTCTGACCCTGTGCCTCATGGGAACAGTCCAGTCAGAACTACCAAGCCATGTCTTTCCCAGACCGGAATCAAGCATCCAAGGACCGGTTTCTGGCTATCAGCCTTCATCAGCCTGGATAGCTTGACTCCAGTGGTGTGGAGAGCCTGGGACTCACGTCTGAGCATACCCAGCCCACTCGGGGTGAAAATTGAAAAAACACAATTGATGGACAGAATGTAGAACAATGTCTTACATTCACCCCAGTACAAGGATCTGGGCCTAAGTCCATCGTTTTTTTGCACTCCACGCCACCCTGGGTTAGACACTGGCTATATGCAAATCAGCTCTGACCCTGTGCCTCGTGGGAACAGTCCAGTCCGAACTACCAAGCCATGTCTTTCCCAGACCGGAATCAAGCATCCAAGGACCGGTTTCTGGCTATCAGCCTTTATCAGCCTGGATAGCTTGACTCCAGTAGTGTGGAGAGCCTGGGACTCACGTCTGAGCATACCCAGCCCACTCGGGGTGAAAATTGCAAAAAACACAGTTGATGGACAGAATGTAGAACAATGTCATACATTCACCCCAGTACAAGGATCTGGGCCTAAATCCATAGTTCTTTTGCACTCCACGCCACCCTGGGTTAGACACTGGCTATATGCAAATCAGCTCTGACCCTGTGCCTCATGGGAACAGTCCAGTCAGAACTACCAAGCCATGTCTTTCCCAGACCGGAATCAAGCATCCAAGGACCGTTTTCTGACTATCAGCCTTCATCAGCCTGGATAGCTTGACTCCAGTGGTGTGGAGAGCCTGGGACTCACGGCTGAGCATACCCAGCCCACACGGGGTGAAAATTGAAAAAACACAGTTGATGGACAGAATGTAGAACAATGTCATACCTTCACCCCAGTACAAGGATCTGGGCCTAAATCCATCGTTCTTTTGCACTCCACGCCACCCTGGGTTAGACACTGGCTATATGCAAATCAGCTCTGACCCTGTGCCTCATGGGAACAGTCCAGTCCGAACTACCAAGCCATGTCTTTCTCAGACCGGAATCAAGCATCCAAGGACCGGTTTCTGGCTATCAGCCTTCATCAGCCTGGATAGCTTGACTCCAGTGGTGTGGAGAGCCTGGGACTCACGGCTGAGCATACCCAGCCCACTCGGGGTGAAAATTGCAAAAAACACAGTTGATGGACAGAATGTAGAACAATGTCATACATTCACCCCAGTACAAGGATCTGGGCCTAAATCCATCGTTTTTTTGCACTCCACACCACCCTGGGTTAGACACTGGCTATATGCAAATCAGCTCTGACCCAGTGCCTCATGGGAACAGTCCAGTCCGAACTACCAAGCCATGTCTTTCCCAGACCGGAATCAAGCATCCAAGGACCGGTTTCTGGCTATCAGCCTTTATCAGCCTAGATAGCTTGACTCCAGTAGTGTGGAGAGCCTGGGACTCACGTCTGAGCATACCCAGCCCACTCGGGGTGAAAATTGCAAAAAACACAGTTGATGGACAGAATGTAGAACAATGTCATACATTCACCCCAGTACAAGGATCTGGGCCTAAATCCATCGTTCTTTTGCACTCCACACCACCCTGGGTTAGACACTGGCTATATGCAAATCAGCTCTGACCCTGTGCCTCATGGGAACAGTCCAGTCCGAACTACCAAGCCATGTCTTTCCCAGACCGGAATCAAGCATCTAAGTACCGGTTTCTGGCTATCAGCCTTCATCAGCCTGGATAGCTTGACTCCAGTGGTGAGGAGAGCCTGGGACTCACGTCTGAGCATACCCAGCCCACTCGGGATGAAAATTGCAAAAAACACAGTTGATGGACAGAATGTAGAACAATGTCATACATTCACCCCAGTACAAGGATCTGGGCCTCAATCCATCATTTTTTGCACTCCACACCACCCTGGGTTAGACACTGGCTATATGCAAATCAGCTCTGACCCTGTGCCTCATGGGAACAGTCCAGTCAGAACTACCAAGCCATGTCTTTCCCAGACCGGAATCAAGCATCCAAGGACCGGTTTCTGGCTATCAGCCTTCATCAGCCTGGATAGCTTGACTCCAGTGGTGTGGAGAGCCTGGGACTCACGTCTGAGCATACCCAGCCCACTCGGGGTGAAAATTGAAAAAACACAATTGATGGACAGAATGTAGAACAATGTCTTACATTCACCCCAGTACAAGGATCTGGGCCTAAGTCCATCGTTTTTTTGCACTCCACGCCACCCTGGGTTAGACACTGGCTATATGCAAATCAGCTCTGACCCTGTGCCTCGTGGGAACAGTCCAGTCCGAACTACCAAGCCATGTCTTTCCCAGACCGGAATCAAGCATCCAAGGACCGCTTTCTGGCTATCAGCCTTCATCAGCCTGGATAGCTTGACTCCAGTGTTGTGGAGAGCCTGGGACTCACGGCTGAGCATACCCAGCCCACTCTGGGTGAAAATTGCAAAAAACACAGTTGATGGACAGAATGTAGAACAATGTCATACATTCACCCCAGTACAAGGATCTGGGCCTAAATCCATTGTTTTTTTGCACTCCACATCACCCTGGGTTAGACACTGGCTATATGCAAATCAGCTCTGACCCTGTGCCTTATGGGAACAGTCCAGTCCGAACGACCAAGCCATGTCTTTCCCAGACCGGAATCAAGCATCCAAGGACCGGTTTCTGGCTATCAGCCTTCATCAGCCTGGATAGCTTGACTCCAGTGGTGTGGAGAGCCTGGGACTCACGTCTTAGCATACCCAGCCCACTCAGGGTGAAAATTGCAAAAAACACAGTTGATGGACAGAATGTAGAACAATGTCATACATTCACCCCAGTACAATGATCTGGGCCTAAATCCATCGTTTTTTTGCACTCCACACCACCCTGGGTTAGACACTGGCCATATGCAAATCAGCTCTGACCCTGTGCCTCATGGGAACAGTCCAGTCAGAACTACCAAGCCATGTCTTTCCCAGACCGGAATCAAGCATCCAAGGACCGGTTTCTGGCTATCAGCCTTCATCAGCCTGGATAGCTTGACTCCAGTGGTGTGGAGAGCCTGGGACTCACGGCTGAGCATACCCAGCCCACTCGGGGTGAAAATTGCAAAAAACACAGTTGATGGACAGAATGTAGAAACATGTCATACCTTCACCCCAGTACAAGGATCTGGGCCTAAATCCATCGTTCTTTTGCACTCCATACCACCCTGGGTTAGGCACTGGCTATATGCAAATCAGCTCTGACCCTGTGCCTCATGGGAACAGTCCAGTCCGAACTACCAAGCCATGTCTTTCCCAGACCGGAATCAAGCATCCAAGGACCGGTTTCTGGCTATCAGCCTTCATCAGCCTGGATAGCTTGACTCCAGTGGTGAGAAGAGCCTGGGACTCACGTCTGAGCATACCCAGCCCACTCGGGGTGAAAATTGCAAAAAACACAGTTGATGGACAGAATGTAGAACAATGTCATACATTCATACCAGTACAAGGATCTGGGCCTCAATCCATCGTATTTTCGCACTCCACACCACCCTGGGTTAGACTCTGGCTATATGCAAATCAGCTCTGACCCTGTGCCTCATGGGAACAGTCCAGTCAGAACTACCAAGCCATGTCTTTCCCAGACCGGAATCAAGCATCCAAGGACCGGTTTCTGGCTATCAGCCTTCATCAGCCTGGATAGCTTGACTCCAGTGGTGTGGAGAGCCTGGGACTCACGTCTGAGCATACCCAGCCCACTCGGGGTGAAAATTGAAAAAACACAATTGATGGACAGAATGTAGAACAATGTCATACATTCACCCCAGTACAAGGATCTGGGCCTAAGTCCATCGTTTTTTTGCACCCCACGCCACACTGGGTTAGACACTGGCTATATGGAAATCAGCTCTGACCCTGTGCCTCATGGGAACAGTCCAGTCCGAACTACCAAGCCATGTCTTTCCCAGACCGGAATCAAGCATCCAAGGACCGCTTTCTGGCTATCAGCCTTCATCAGCCTGGATAGCTTGACTCCAGTGGTGTGGAGAGCCTGGGACTCACGGCTGAGCATACCCAGCCCACTCTGGGTGAAAATTGCAAAAAACACAGTTGATGGACAGAATGTAGAACAATGTCTTGCATTCACCCCAGTACAAGGATCTGGGCCTAAATCCATTGTTTTTTTTGCACTCCACATCACCCTGGGTTAGACACTGGCTATATGCAAATCAGCTCTGACCCTGTGCCTCATGGGAACAGTCCAGTCAGAACTACCAAGCCATGTCTTCCCCCGACCGGAATCAAGCATCCAAGGACCGGTTTCTAGCTATCAGCCTTCATCAGCCTGGATAGCTTGACTCCAGTGGTGTGGAGAGCCTGGGACTCACGGCTGAGAATACCCAGCCCACTCGGGGTGAAAATTGAAAAAACACAGTTGATGGACAGAATGTAGAACAATGTCATACCTTCACCCCAGTACAAGGATCTGGGCCTAAATCCATCGTTGTTTTGTACTCCACACCACCCTGGGTAAGACACTGGCTATAAGCAAATCAGCTCTGACCCTGTGCCTCATGGGAACAGTCCAGTCCGAACTACCAAGCCATGTCTTTCCCAGACCGGAATCAAGCATCCAAGGACCGGTTTCTGGCTATCAGCCTTCATCAGCCTGGATAGCTTGACTCCAGTGGTGTGGAGAGCCTGGGACTCACGGCTGAGCATACCCAGCCCACTCGGGGTGAAAATTGCAAAAAACACAGTTGATGGACAGAATGTAGAACAATGTCATACAATCACCCCAGTACAAGGATCTGGGCCTAAATCCATCTTTTTTTGCACTACACACCACCCTGGGTAAGACACTGGCTATATGCAAATCAGCTCTGACCCTGTGCCTCATGGGAACAGTCCAGTCCGAACTACCAAGCCATGTCTTTCTCAGACCGAAATCAAGCATCCAAGGACCGGTTTCTGGCTATCAGCCTTCATCAGCCTGGATAGCTTGACTCCAGTGGTGTGGAGAGCCTGGGACTCACGTCATAGCATACCCAGCCCACTCGGGGTGAAAATTGCAAAAAACACAGTTGATGGACAGAATGTAGAACAATGTCATACATTCACCCCAGTACAAGGATCTGGGCCTAAATCCATCGTTTCTTTGCACTCCACACCACCCTGGGTTAGACACTGGCCATATGCAAATCAGCTCTGACCCTGTGCCTCATGGGAACAGTCCAGTCAGAACTACCAAGCCATGTCTTTCCCAGACCGGAATCAAGCATCCAAGGACCGGTTTCTGGCTATCAGCCTTCATCAGCCTGGATAGCTTGACTCCAGTGGTGTGGAGAGCCTGGGACTCACGGCTGAGCATACCCAGCCCACTCGTGGTGAAAATTGCAAAAAACACAGTTGATGGACAGAATGTAGAACAATGTCATACATTCACCCCAGTACAAGGATCTGGGCCTAAATCCATCGTTTATTTGCACTCCACACCACCCTGGGTTAGGCACTGGCTATATGCAAATCAGCTCTGACCCTGTGCCTCATGGGAACAGTCCAGTCCGAACTACCAAGCCATGTCTTTCCCAGACCGGAATCAAGCATCCAAGGACCGGTTTCTGGCTATCAGCCTTCATCAGCCTGGATAGCTTGACTCCAGTGGTGAGAAGAGCCTGGGACTCACGTCTGAGCATACCCAGCCCACTCGGGGTGAAAATTGCAAAAAACACAGTTGATGGACAGAATGTAGAACAATGTCATACATTCATACCAGTACAAGGATCTGGGCCTCAATCCATCGTATTTTCGCACTCCACACCACCCTGGGTTAGACTCTGGCTATATGCAAATCAGCTCTGACCCTGTGCCTCATGGGAACAGTCCAGTCAGAACTACCAAGCCATGTCTTTCCCAGACCGGAATCAAGCATCCAAGGACCGGTTTCTGGCTATCAGCCTTCATCAGCCTGGATAGCTTGACTCCAGTGGTGTGGAGAGCCTGGGACTCACGTCTGAGCATACCCAGCCCACTCGGGGTGAAAATTGAAAAAACACAATTGATGGACAGAATGTAGAACAATGTCATACATTCACCCCAGTACAAGGATCTGGGCCTAAGTCCATCGTTTTTTTGCACCCCACGCCACACTGGGTTAGACACTGGCTATATGGAAATCAGCTCTGACCCTGTGCCTCATGGGAACAGTCCAGTCCGAACTACCAAGCCATGTCTTTCCCAGACCGGAATCAAGCATCCAAGGACCGCTTTCTGGCTATCAGCCTTCATCAGCCTGGATAGCTTGACTCCAGTGGTGTGGAGAGCCTGGGACTCACGGCTGAGCATACCCAGCCCACTCTGGGTGAAAATTGCAAAAAACACAGTTGATGGACAGAATGTAGAACAATGTCTTGCATTCACCCCAGTACAAGGATCTGGGCCTAAATCCATTGTTTTTTTTGCACTCCACATCACCCTGGGTTAGACACTGGCTATATGCAAATCAGCTCTGACCCTGTGCCTCATGGGAACAGTCCAGTCAGAACTACCAAGCCATGTCTTCCCCCGACCGGAATCAAGCATCCAAGGACCGGTTTCTAGCTATCAGCCTTCATCAGCCTGGATAGCTTGACTCCAGTGGTGTGGAGAGCCTGGGACTCACGGCTGAGAATACCCAGCCCACTCGGGGTGAAAATTGAAAAAACACAGTTGATGGACAGAATGTAGAACAATGTCATACCTTCACCCCAGTACAAGGATCTGGGCCTAAATCCATCGTTGTTTTGTACTCCACACCACCCTGGGTAAGACACTGGCTATAAGCAAATCAGCTCTGACCCTGTGCCTCATGGGAACAGTCCAGTCCGAACTACCAAGCCATGTCTTTCCCAGACCGGAATCAAGCATCCAAGGACCGGTTTCTGGCTATCAGCCTTCATCAGCCTGGATAGCTTGACTCCAGTGGTGTGGAGAGCCTGGGACTCACGGCTGAGCATACCCAGCCCACTCGGGGTGAAAATTGCAAAAAACACAGTTGATGGACAGAATGTAGAACAATGTCATACAATCACCCCAGTACAAGGATCTGGGCCTAAATCCATCTTTTTTTGCACTACACACCACCCTGGGTAAGACACTGGCTATATGCAAATCAGCTCTGACCCTGTGCCTCATGGGAACAGTCCAGTCCGAACTACCAAGCCATGTCTTTCTCAGACCGAAATCAAGCATCCAAGGACCGGTTTCTGGCTATCAGCCTTCATCAGCCTGGATAGCTTGACTCCAGTGGTGTGGAGAGCCTGGGACTCACGTCATAGCATACCCAGCCCACTCGGGGTGAAAATTGCAAAAAACACAGTTGATGGACAGAATGTAGAACAATGTCATACATTCACCCCAGTACAAGGATCTGGGCCTAAATCCATCGTTTCTTTGCACTCCACACCACCCTGGGTTAGACACTGGCCATATGCAAATCAGCTCTGACCCTGTGCCTCATGGGAACAGTCCAGTCAGAACTACCAAGCCATGTCTTTCCCAGACCGGAATCAAGCATCCAAGGACCGGTTTCTGGCTATCAGCCTTCATCAGCCTGGATAGCTTGACTCCAGTGGTGTGGAGAGCCTGGGACTCACGGCTGAGCATACCCAGCCCACTCGTGGTGAAAATTGCAAAAAACACAGTTGATGGACAGAATGTAGAACAATGTCATACATTCACCCCAGTACAAGGATCTGGGCCTAAATCCATCGTTTATTTGCACTCCACACCACCCTGGGTTAGACACTGGCTATATGCAAATCAGCTCTGACCCTGTGCCTCATGGGAACAGTCCAGTCCGAACTACCAAGCCATGTCTTTCCCAGACCGGAATCAAGCATCCAAGGACCGGTTTCTGGCTATCAGCCGTTATCGGCCTAGATAGCTTGACTCCAGTAGTGTGGAGAGCCTGGGACTCACGTCTGAGCATACCCAGCCCACTCGGGGTGAAAATTGCAAAAAACACAATTGATGGACAGAATGTAGAACAATGTCATACATTCACCCCAGTACAAGGATCTGGGCCTAAATCCATCGTTCTTTTGCACTCCACACCACCCTGGGTTAGGCACTGGCTATATGCAAATCAGCTCTGACCCTGTGCCTCATGGGAACAGTCCAGTCAGAACTACCAAGCCATGTCTTTCCCAGACCGGAATCAAGCATCCAAGGACCGGTTTCTGGCTATCAGCCTTCATCAGCCTGGATAGCTTGACTCCAGTGGTGTGGAGAGCCTGGGACTCACGGCTGAGCATACCCAGCCCACTCGGGGTGAAAATTGAAAAAACACAGTTGATGGACAGAATGTAGAACAATGTCATACCTTCACCCCAGTACAAGGATCTGGGCCTAAATCCATCGTTGTTTTGCACTCCACACCACCCTGGGTTAGACACTGGCTATATGCAAATCAGCTCTGACCCTGTGCCTCATGGGAACAGTCCAGTCCGAACTACCAAGCCATGTCTTTCCCAGACCGGAATCAAGCATCCAAGGACCGGTTTCTGGCTATCAGCCTTCATCAGCCTGGATAGCTTGACTCCAGTGGTGAGAAGAGCCTGGGACTCACGTCTGAGCATACCCAGCCCACTCGGGGTGAAAATTGCAAAAAACACAGTTGATGGACAGAATGTAGAACAATGTCATACATTCACCCCAGTACAAGGATCTGGGCCTCAATCCATCGTATTTTCGCACTCCACACCACCCTGGGTTAGACTCTGGCTATATGCAAATCAGCTCTGACCCTGTGCCTCATGGGAACAGTCCAGTCAGAACTACCAAGCCATGTCTTTCCCAGACCGGAATCAAGCATCCAAGGACCGGTTTCTGGCTATCAGCCTTCATCAGCCTGGATAGCTTGACTCCAGTGGTGTGGAGAGCCTGGGACTCACGTCTGAGCATACCCAGCCCACTCGGGTGAAAATTGAAAAAACACAATTGATGGACAGAATGTAGAACAATGTCATACATTCACCCCAGTACAAGGATCTGGGACTAAGTCCATCGTTTTTTTGCACTCCACGCCACCCTGGTTTAGACACTGGCTATATGCAAATCAGCTCTGACCCTGTGCCTCATGGGAACAGTCCAGTCCGAACTACCAAGCCATGTCTTTCCCAGACCGGAATCAAGCATCCAAGGACCGCTTTCTGGCTATCAGCCTTCATCAGCCTGGATAGCTTGACTCCAGTGGTGTGGAGAGCCTGGGACTCACGGCTGAGCATACCCAGCCCACTCTGGGTGAAAATTGCAAAAAACACAGTTGATGGACAGAATGTAGAACAATGTCATACATTCACCCCAGTACAAGGATCTGGGCCTAAATCCATCGTTTTTTTGCACTCCGCACCACCCTGGGTTAGACACTGGCCATATGCAAATCAGCTCTGACCCTGTGCCTCATGGGAACAGTCCAGTCAGAACTACCAAGCCATGTCTTTCCCAGACCAGAATCAAGCATCCAAGGACCGGTTTCTAGCTATCAGCCTTCATCAGCCTGGATAGCTTGACTCCAGTGGTGTGGAGAGCCTGGGACTCACGGCTGAGCATACCCAGCCCACTCGGGGTGAAAATTGAAAAAACACAGTTGATGGACAGAATGTAGAACAATGTCATACCTTCACCCCAGTACAAGGATCTGGGCCTAAATCCATCGTTGTTTTGCACTCCACACCACCCTGGGTTAGACACTGGCTATATGCAAATCAGCTCTGACCCTGTGCCTCATGGGAACAGTCCAGTCCGAACTACCAAGCCATGTCTTTCCCAGACCGGAATCAAGCATCCAAGGACCGGTTTCTGGCTATCAGCCTTCATCAGCCTGGATAGCTTGACTCCAGTGGTGAGAAGAGCCTGGGACTCACGTCTGAGCATACCCAGCCCACTCGGGGTGAAAATTGCAAAAAACACAGTTGATGGACAGAATGTAGAACAATGTCATACATTCACCCCAGTACAAGGATCTGGGCCTCAATCCATCGTATTTTCGCACTCCACACCACCCTGGGTTAGACTCTGGCTATATGCAAATCAGCTCTGACCCTGTGCCTCATGGGAACAGTCCAGTCAGAACTACCAAGCCATGTCTTTCCCAGACCGGAATCAAGCATCCAAGGACCGGTTTCTGGCTATCAGCCTTCATCAGCCTGGATAGCTTGACTCCAGTGGTGTGGAGAGCCTGGGACTCACGTCTGAGCATACCCAGCCCACTCGGGTGAAAATTGAAAAAACACAATTGATGGACAGAATGTAGAACAATGTCATACATTCACCCCAGTACAAGGATCTGGGACTAAGTCCATCGTTTTTTTGCACTCCACGCCACCCTGGTTTAGACACTGGCTATATGCAAATCAGCTCTGACCCTGTGCCTCATGGGAACAGTCCAGTCCGAACTACCAAGCCATGTCTTTCCCAGACCGGAATCAAGCATCCAAGGACCGCTTTCTGGCTATCAGCCTTCATCAGCCTGGATAGCTTGACTCCAGTGGTGTGGAGAGCCTGGGACTCACGGCTGAGCATACCCAGCCCACTCTGGGTGAAAATTGCAAAAAACACAGTTGATGGACAGAATGTAGAACAATGTCATACATTCACCCCAGTACAAGGATCTGGGCCTAAATCCATCGTTTTTTTGCACTCCGCACCACCCTGGGTTAGACACTGGCCATATGCAAATCAGCTCTGACCCTGTGCCTCATGGGAACAGTCCAGTCAGAACTACCAAGCCATGTCTTTCCCAGACCAGAATCAAGCATCCAAGGACCGGTTTCTAGCTATCAGCCTTCATCAGCCTGGATAGCTTGACTCCAGTGGTGTGGAGAGCCTGGGACTCACGGCTGAGCATACCCAGCCCACTCGGGGTGAAAATTGAAAAAACACAGTTGATGGACAGAATGTAGAACAATGTCATACCTTCACCCCAGTACAAGGATCTGGGCCTAAATCCATCGTTGTTTTGCACTCCACACCACCCTGGGTTAGACACTGGCTATATGCAAATCAGCTCTGACCCTGTGCCTCATGGGAACAGTCCAGTCCGAACTACCAAGCCATGTCTTTCCCAGACCGGAATCAAGCATCCAAGGACCGGTTTCTGGCTATCAGCCTTCATCAGCCTGGATAGCTTGACTCCAGTGGTGTGGAGAGCCTGGGACTCACGGCTGAGCATACCCAGCCCACTCGGGGTGAAAATTGCAAAAAACACAGTTGATAGACAGAATGTAGAATAATGTCATACAATCACCCCAGTACAAGGATCTGGGCCTAAATCCATCGTTTTTTTTGCACTCCACACCACCCTGGGTAAGACACTGGCTATATGCAAATCAGCTCTGACCCTGTGCCTCATGGGAACAGTCCAGTCCGAACTACCAAGCCATGTCTTTCCCAGACCGAAATCAAGCATCCAAGGACCGGTTTCTGGCTATCAGCCTGGATAGCTTGACTCCAGTGGTGTGGAGAGCCTGGCACTCACGTCTGAGCATACCCAGCCCACTCGGGGTGAAAATTAGGCCCAGATCCTTTTACTGGGGTGAATGTATGACGCACACAAATGACCCTTTGCCCGTGCATATCTTGAAGCTAGATCAGGGTCAGACCTCACTCCTTTCTCTGCCAGTTTTTCGAACTCTCTCTTGCATCTAGTAAAATCTCTACTACCTGTAAACAAGCAAGTAGTATTCCTTTAATCAAAAGCAACATATGCTGAACCTAACTATAGCACAATTTCACTGCTACAAGATGTCTCCAAGAAACTGACAAAAATGGTGAACAACAAGCTCCCAGTCTTTCTGGAAGCTAGTAACTTGCTTGACTATTCAGATTCTGGATTTAGACCCTCCTACAGCTTGGAAAATTCCCCGGTGGCCTCCTTCAACGAACATCTATGCTGCATATTTGACAATGGTCATTCATCTGCATTGATTTAATTAGACCTACCTGTGACATTTAATATAGTCCCACAACCTATTCTTCTAGAATGACACTTTGACCTTGGAGTCTGTAGTAATACTCCTAAATGGTTTCAGTCTTTCCTAACTGGCTGAATGCATCAGATTTCTTTACCTCCGTTCACTTACCTGACGTATCATCTTGACTACACGATCCCTCAGGGATCCTCCCAGAGCCCTACATTATTCAACAACTGCATGACCCCTGTAGCTCATCTGGTGCAAACCTATAGTTTCACAGTAATATACTATGCATATGATACTCAACTAATTGCCTTGATCACAGACCCCAGATGTACCAGTGAACATTTTCAATTCGGTCTTCTAGCAGTGGTCTCCTGGATGCAAAAAGCTATCAAAAACTCAACTCAGGTAAACCCAACATTCTTATCCTAGACTGAGGCAACACAAACTGGTCTCCAGCTTGGGGGCACAATGATGTTGCCTCGCCTCTTATACCAATTATGACATCCCAATTTCTTGGCATAATAATTGACAAGGCTCTTTTCTTTAAGCTCCACATCAATGCATTTCCACAAACAGCTTCACTCTTTTAAATCCTTTTAGGAAAATTAATTTGTGCCATTACGATGGGTGTGCAGGACTACAGAAATACTCTTTACTTCGAACTGCCCCAATATTCAATTCACTGTAGACAGGTAATACACAACGAGGCTGTCAAGCTGATCCTTAACATCCCAAGACAATACCACCTCATTGGACATCTGAGAGAATTTCACTGGTTCTCAATTATTAAAACAATCAAATCCAATCAATTTTACAGTAATTGGCAAAAAAAGACCCGTGGCTGTTCCACCATTACACCCCATCCTTTCTCTTAGCTCACCAGATGTCAACATCTTGATAACCCTGCCTATCAAGCAGGTTAGGCAAGGTGGTCTTGCCTTACCAATAAAACTACTAAAAACTGAAATTCACTGCCTAGAGAGTTTCATCCTATCACTTCTGAATCTTTATTCCTCAAAAATCTAAAAACGTGTATATTCAATTTCATATTAAGCTCTTTTTCTTTCCTGTGATCAATACAGCTAGGGAGCCATAGCTACGGCAGCTTTTCACCTTTAAAAAAATATGTCATTCATTCATTCATTCATGATCCATCTTCTTGTGCTCTTTCCGAATTCAGCGCCATCTCCCTGGAAGGCCCTAGCCCTGTGATCTTAAAACTTAAATCCGGTTCTCCGAATAATCCATGTCCCCCTTCCATCTTAGCATTAGGTGTGGATGTTATCAAGCCCAATCTAAATGCAGTGCCCAACAAGTATTTTACCACTGCTACAGTTCCTTTATGTTGAAAGAGAGACAAAATAGTCCCTTTACTAAAAAAAAAACAAGTGCAGATCCGGATGGTCCAGGCAATTATATGCCTAGCTCCCTCCTTCCTATGACTTCTAAGTTAGCGAAAAATGTTGTGAATCATCAGCTTTCTAAATATTTAGAGGTCAATAGGCTACTTCATCTGAGCCAATCAGGATTCAGACCTAGGCATAGTACTGAGACGGCCTTGTTGGAGGACTCAGATCTTATAACAAGTACCGTTGATGCGGGTGGCAAGGCAGTCCGGGTATTGTTGGACCTGGTGGCAGCGTTCAACACCGTCCCACACGTCAGGCTGTTCACACGATTCCTTGAGATAGGAAGTAGAGATAATGCCTGGAAATGTCTGAAGTCCTTTCTTAAGGATAGGAGAAGTCTGGCTACCTCCTTATTCATCCGCCAGCCAAAGGGTTTAAGTTGAAGTTCCTCAGGGCTCTGCACATAGACTCTCTATGTACAATATTTATTTGTCCTTCCTAGCCAAAGTGGTGGAATAATTTGGGGATACAATTATTTCTTATGCAGATGACACTCAGATCTTCTTTGCTTATAGCAAAGGGGTGCCTATTGATCCGGATGCCATTCAACCCTGTCTCCCGCCTGCCTTCCAAAGGATGACTTACAACCATTTGAAGTGTAACACTGAAAAGACATAATTTAGCTTTAAACTTGGATGTCCACTGACATGCCTGCAGGGGTGCCCCCACCAGACACCCAAGCAGATTCTGGAAAAGATTTAGGGGTTTAATTTGATAATAAAATGCCATTCCACAATCAAATCATCTCAGTGGTTGGCATGTGTTTTGGCATCCGACACATGGCAAACAAAGTTCTGCACTTCCACTTATTTCCAACTAAGATCACAGTGGTTTTGGCCCTGGTTATGTCTAGACTGGACTACACAAGCACATTTATTTATTTATTTTGAGAGTTTTATATGGCGCTGGCTAGTCCTGGAGGTATCATAGCGCTTTACATAAGGTTCCACAGAAGTTACAAAATTACATCAGTTACACGATTACATCAGTCACTAGAAAAACATTTCAAGAGAGTAGGAGACGAAATAAATGGAGCTTATAAGGGTAAGGGGGTATATATACATATATGCAACACATCAAAGAGCAAGAAGGGGAGACAAATAGAACGGGTAGGGGGAGAGGGGGAGTGAGAAGGGAGAGGAAGAGGGGGTAGACAGTATGAAGAGATGAAGGGAAAGTCTGTCCAATGACCGACTGGGTAGGTGACAGCCGAGGAGGGAATCCACAGCCAATCTCCCCTTTAGCTCTTCATGTAGCTCCATCGGGCATCAGTCAGATAGCTAGGTCTCTAGGTTATATCAGATTACAGGTTACATCGGTTGCTCGAAACATTTAAATAGCCTAATGGCGCGAGGAAGAGTAAGGAGGGTAAGGGTAAAAGAGAAACAAGGAGGGAGATACGACACAGAGACGAAGGAAAGTGTCTGCCCAATGTCCAGCTGGGTAGGTGATGGCTGAGGGGGAAGTCCACAGCCCATCTCCTCTGTAGCTATCAAGGTATCTCCATCGGGCATCGGTTAAAGTGCTTGGTCTCCGCCGTCGGTGGCCAGTTCACAGATTTAATGTCCAGAAGGGTGAGCCGGATAAAGTTGGGGGGGGTGGAGGAAATGCATGAGGTCTGGTTGATGACCACTCCACGTGCTGTTGTATTTATACCCTCTGTGTGCATCAGCAGGCATTTGCGCAATCTGCAGTGGCTCCCCATTGAAAACCCGCTCCCTTAATGCATAGGGTGCGCCATCAATCAGGACCTTATTATTCCTCTCCCAAGATTGCCACCTACAGCCCAGCGAGAGTGCTACGTTTCATCCAATACTTATCTGGCCAACAGTCCTAGAGTTTGCCTAGCTACAGCAGATGGCCAATCTCTCAGTTTTTTGGGCCCGGTTGGTTGGAACAAGCTCCCTTTAGACATTCGTCAACTTAAGGATGAAGCTGTTTTTTTAAAAAAAAGCTCGCTGTAATTCTCACTTTGATTTTATGGCGATAGGACACTCTTGAGTAGCTGAGCACCCATCACTATAACTGTCCAGAATGTTGCTGAACTGCATAACTCATTCTCAAGTAATAGTAGACAAACTTCTGGCTCCTCTTACCTTTGAGGATCAGGAAGCCCAAGGTACTTGTCAGAGGTCCTGTTCGGTTTGCCAAAGCTCTTCGCACAATCCTCAGTCTTGGCTATGCAAGTGAGGATGTCCCAAAGTTAGCTCTCTATCCACAAGGGGTTACCTATACATCTTTATAGTATACGAGCGGTATACTTTAGAATCTCTAGGCAAGCCATTTTTGGTTGTTTCCAGAGGACGTTTCTCTGTGTCTACTACACTGCCCATCCTCCTACTTCCCACCAATACTGAGTCATGAGGGTCTTGTGCTTTGAGGTTCTCTGTTAAAGTTATCCAATCACTTATGCTTCGTAACCCAGTATTTGAAAGGGTGGTGTCCTAGATTAAATAGATAAAACCAATCTGCCAGCAAATGGGCACACGGAATTATCGGGATGCTTTGCATATTCTCAAAACGGATACTAGACCAGTCTTTGTCTGTGCAGTTGCCAATTTTCTTGGCCATATTTGGGGCATTAGGAAAAAGGTGGAAGAAGGTAGATCATAAAGTGTGCTGGCTCCTTGCATTTAACTGCTCCCTGTGCCATAAGGAACACTGGCTAAAATATGTTTTAAAACCATTTCTAATTTAAAAGTAATGGAACTAGGACCGAAAAAGAGTTCAGGAAGAATGAGTTGTGGAGATGAAATTTAAGCTTCTGTCTATATATAGCAAAAAGGCTGCCTTTCATAAAACAGTTATTAAGTGATGAGGCTCTACTATGCAAAACATAGCAATGTGATCATCGGTCGTTTTCCTTTTTTGTACACATGAACCGTTTTAATCTGCAATGAATTTTAACCTTTTAATACATTTTTAACGAATTTTACTTTCTTAGTTCAACTGTAAAGCTAAAGCTATGAACTCTCATTATTTATTCAGGAGAATGTGCAATTATGATGATATTTTACTGTTTTTTTTTTAAGTTGGTAGGCTTGAAAACTTTGAAGACATGTATACCAAAATAAAGATGAAAGATTCAGAAAGGGTGGTGTATGAAATGTGCTAAACCATCTGAGTCCTAAAACCCTCATAGGGCCTTAAAAATGAAGTGGCAGTTCAGAAAATTCTACCATCATGAAAATGCCCTACACTGGGCAGAAACCATCAATTTTCAATGTGACTGAAATAATGTATATCCTACAAATCATGATGAATTACGGTACTGCAAGGATGAACATCTTCACCTCACCAAACTGTATATTTTGGGGGTTCCATGTTACATAAGGAGAGTTCTGCCATTTCTGTGGGTGAACAGTTCAGGTTATGTTGCATCCACTGCAGACAAGTTGCAGATAAACCATTAGATATAGTGTTGAAATGTAGCCCTGGGAGACATCTGGAGGGTCGATGAGACCCATAGAGCCCTCTAAAAATAGGTACCCAATAGATAAAAATACATTATAGATCACAAAGCACATGGCTAACAATATGCATCCTGGGGAAGGATCAATGCCAGGTCCATATTTTGTAATGGGACAACCACCTATGGCAGTGGGCTTTTACGCACTTGTCTGAACATCTAGGTGCAAGTGAGAAATGATATCTACATGAAGGTAGTGGCACCCATTAGTGCTGTTGCATTTGGTTACAGAATACACACCCTATACTAAGTGGGTAATCAGTTTATACCTTGTCCTATACCTTGTCTTGTTCGTTTTTAGCACAGTTCTTGATTTTATTCCTGTATTTTTACAACAGCTAATGCTCTGTTGTAACATTAAAGTGGGCAAGTCATTGACGTGCCCATCTGACCATTTTCCAATGTTTCAGTATGGACAATAAATGTCTTTCAGATTTTTAACTGTTGAAGGAACATTTGTGTATAAACCCCAGTATGCACCAGCCTTCTGCACTCGTGAGTGGAAGAACCCACTACGCAGTGTATAGTTTACTACCAATGGGTACAAACATTTTTTCAGTATGAGCTTGGCCCATGGACATTTCAGGGCTCTACATGAGCACCAGATTACACAAGGTTAGATTTTTTTTCTGACACAGGGATGTTAAAGGGGCTATTAACAAGAGTAAACTTACAAATGACTAAAGCTACAGGTGTAAATGTATTCTTACTCTTTGTAGTACCTTAACTACTTTTTGCTATTTACCATTTCCAAGTGTGAACTTACCACAAAGTTAGACTTGCATGTCTCCACCGCCTGAAACAGGAGATGGACTCTAAAAAACCAAATACAACTGTAAAGTTACACTAATAGTAACTAATTAAACTACGTTTATGTTAAACAAGATTTATTAATTTTAAATATTTATTTTAGAAATAGAAAAAAATAAGAAAATGATGAAAAGATGTATTAAAAGAAAATTCCCACCTAAAGTAACATTTTTATATTTATTTCTTATGAAGTAAAGTTACATTATCTTTCAAATTAAGAAAAGGTTGTTAAAATATTTTATAATCAAATATTTATTATCTGTATTTTATTATTTAACACTAAAATACATGTTAGATTTTATTTAAAGGTGTAAATAAATAAATGTATTTTTAAATTATTTCCTATTGGGTTTTATTTTAAATCCGTGCCTCTAATATTTTTTAAGGGAGGATGTTGCAGCACCAGTGGTTCGTCATGTGTGATGCTGGACTTACTCCAGGTCTGACCTGCAGTACATTTATCACTGTTTTGTCAACAGTAGCTAAGGAAGTGTATATTGTGATTAGCAAAGGGTGTACTCTTTTGTCTCTCCCTGAATTGTCTTTTGCCCTCTCCTAATCAGTCTTTAATGGTCTCACAACTCCTCTCATTTAGTAGTAAGTAGTCCCCATTTTCCAGCCACTCCCATCCGTCCCTCCCACATTGACTACCAAAATATAGGCATACATGTGTGGGGATCTCCCCAGTTGTGGTGGAGAAATCTGCACAGGAAAATAGGAGAGGCCAAGGCTTCTGAATGTAGGTTAGCAAGTAGCATTTTGTAGTATGTGAGTATATTGATTAAAAATACTACAAGATGCTTTTTGCGAGTAGGCCACACTGGCCCTTATTACGATGTTTGTCAGAATTGCCTTTGACCGATGCCGTTTCAGTGAGGCCACCGCCCGATCATAGGTTGGCGGTGATTCCGAACACCTAATCACGATGAGAAAGCACATAGGGCCTCATTACTATGTTGCTCGGAAAGCAATCTGGCCAACTCCTTGTCGGAATCGTTTCCGACCAACTCGGGTTTGGCGAGTCCGACCGACTACGATGTTTCCGAACACCATTCGGTCGGACTCCCATTGACTTCAATTGGCTCCCATTGAAAAAAGGGGTGGTTGCGGAAACCATTGCACCCTGTTGTAGGCACCCCATGGTGCCTGCCACACTGTGCAAGGTTGTAAAGTAGGGTCCCATGGGTACCCACATGGGCCCCAACCGGAGGCCTCCGGGTGAAGATGGCCTGGTACGGACCCTCAAAGTCAGTTTCCGACAGGCGTTCCGCGTCGGACAGACCAATTCGGAAAGGCTGTCCAAATCCGACATCATTCCGACCGACTAGAAGTCTCAAAATGCTGGTCGAAACTGAGTCGGAAAGACCGAATGTTTACCATATATCATAATCGGTCGGAAATGTTTCTGAGTCGGTCGGAAACGTGCGTTCCGACACAGGTTAGGAAAATCCAAATGCCGCTCTGAGCCTTTCTGACCAACATCGTAATGAGGCCCATGGTGCGGTCAGAAACTCCATTTCTCTATGGGAGCTTGTGCGGCGGGCGGAAACCGGCCACATCAAAAGCTCCCATTGAGAAATGGAAGTTTGTGAATATTCCTGCGCCGTGTGGCAAGCACAGTGAGGTACCTGCCACACAGCACAGGGATGTTCAGGGGGGCACTATAATTGCCCCTCAGGCCCCAGTGCAGAGGCAAGAGAGGGAAAGGGGCCCTGCTATGGACCCCCAATGATGCTTTCTGAAGACTTTCCATGTCGGAAAGGCCAACATAGATTGACTGTTGGAAACCAACATCATAATCTCGATGGCAGAAACGCCGTCCTTATGGGATTATGGTGAGTTTCCGACCAACCTATGGACTCCATGAGCCAGTCGGAAAGAGTTAGTAGGTCTCTTCGGCTGCTGCCTCCGACTGCATGTATAATAATGCGTTGGTCAGGCCGCAACCGTTTAGCCATTAGTTGCAGTCCGACCAGCATCATAATTAGACCAAAAGTGATTTGGGGTGCCGCTCGCAGCAGCAGTTAGGTGTTTGTTCTTGCCGCCGCCGCAGAGGGAGAGAGGGAGAGAAGCAGGACTCCAAGGACCAGGAGTCCCACAACCACCAACACCTGTGCTCCTCCCACTGATGCCTACATTACTGTGCACGCCCCCGCTTCGCGGGACGCGCGGCCGAACGAAGACCAGGCCAAGGGTGGGCCCGTTTGTGCCTTTTGGAGACCGGGGGAGGCTTTGCTGGGCCCCCCCTCTGACATCCTTCATACTGCTAGACCTGATCCGGCCCTAGATGAAGTAAGTGGATTATTGATCTAAAAATTACTGTAATCGCTTGAAAAGATGCCTGCCAAGGAAGGAAAGGGGAAGAAGGCTGCAGGCATTGGTTATGTGGCCGGGACCCTGGACCAATTTATAACAAGAGCAGCGTCTGTTTTAGAGCACGAAATAGCCATTACAGAACGGCGCCTTTCCATGGATCAGAGCTTTAACAAACGTTCATCTTTGGGGGGTCTAGTGAGTGCGCGCACCCCAGACAAATATTTACAACTGGCCCCCAACACCATAGCGCCAACCGCAGGTTCATGTGAACCGCATATTACGGATATCGGAGTCCCCATCCCAAGTGGCCCATTATCTGAGCGGCCTAGTGGCCTTGCCACGCGTGCAATGGATGGTCATAAAAATGTAACGCATCCCCCGAGCAGACACAGGGCGTGATTGCCAAGAGAAAGCGAGGGGGTGCTGACCAGAAGGGAAGAAACCCAAAAATGTATTAACCAAATAAATGCAGCGCTGTGGTTACGGTGGATTACCCTGTTACCTAAGCTGCCCAGGACAACTGTACTGTTGTTGCTTCTTCAATTGAGAAAGACATTATTAACGGTCTGCCTCGGACAGAGGATGCCTACTGGCAAAGAATTGGTGGACTCATTGCCTCGTCTTTGAAACCTTTAATGGAAAGACTTTCATTAATTGAAAATAAATTGTTAAACATTGAAGAAACTGTGGTTTCTAGTGTGGATGCCATCGAGAATACTATAGCGAACCATAGCACTCCATTTGATACAGTGAATGAGGGTCTAAAGGGTACCGGGGTCTCTGCTAGAACTAACCCTAATAAGATTGTGCAATCAATGGCCCCCACTGTAGGGAGGGATGAAGCACGGGGTACGAATAATGTATCCGAACCTGATGTACCAAGCGATAGGACCCGTAACCACGGGGAAACACTCCCGGGAGCCCCAAAACCACAGAGTAGGATCTCTGCAACCTAGGGAACCGAGATAGGGATAGCTGCAAAGAACACCCACCCACACTTAGATTTACCCCCGGATTGTGCCCCGTATGTTGCAATATTGACCGGGATACCGGAATTAGACCAAGGGAAGGTCGAATCACACGATCAACTCAAAAACAAAACGATCCACTGGCTAAATATCAACAGACCCCTCCCGAGAGAAATCCATGGCCAGATTTTATGTATGAGAAGAGTGAGTTGGGTGGGAAGCAGACCGAAAAACACCGTACGTGACTGTATTGTTATAAACTTTAAGGATTCGAGAGTAGTGGGTCATGTGTGTTTGGGTTCTATGAGAAATTCAGGTTCTATCATTAAGGCCCATAACCTAATCTATTTCTACTCCCCCCTCACCAGCCTGAATGGAATAGGGGTAGCTGTAGCGGTCAACAGTTTTCTGTCCCGCTCAGCAACAGATTTAGTGTTCTAGATCTGGTAGATTGACTGTCACACATGCCTAATAGTTTGAGTGCATTATCAAAACAAAGCCCAACCTCTAGTGAGGTAGTGGGCGGGGGTTTAATCTCTCAAATACCCTTAAACGCTGAGGAGGGGCTGCTGACTGATGGAACACCATTGCTGCCCAATATAGTGGGGGTGGGGGAGAGCACCATTAGCATTAATACCTCTAACTGCGATTGTGCTCCTATGGATCAATGTTTACAGGGATTCTTTTACGGAAAATGATAGAAACGCTGCCCAGGGATTGGCGGAGACGCTTGAGGTAACTCCTCGCCGGGAGCAACGTATGGTCCAGGGCGGCTTAAGAATTCTATCCTGGAATATTGCGGGCCTCGTGACCAAAATGGATCAACCAGACTGGGGAGCCTATATTGATGGCCACGAGATTTGCTTATTCCAGGAAACATGAGCTGTAGACCATCAGTATACAGCAGGGTTTGTGGCATTTTGTGAAGCAGCCTCTAAGGGACCTATCAGTAGACCGTCGGGTGGACTATGCATATGGGTGGGTTCCCATCTAGGATGCAAGATAAGGCGAGTAGATACGCATTCTCCAGATATTACGTGTATCCTCCTGTCACACAGTAACCTCCCGAGATTAGCTATCATCAATGTCTACTCTAGGCCAGTACAATATGGTGCTACCTCCCCTACCCTAGACTCTCTGGCATGCTTTCTAAGCACACTTGAGGGGGGTACCCACCTTGTAATCGGTGGGGATTTTAATTGTCATATGAGCCTGTTAACGGCCTCGCTCAAGCTATAGCAGTGATGAGAATGCAGCTTGGTCAATTCCCCCACCTATCATCTACCCAACAAGGGGCTGGACACCCCTGGTTTTGCAGCTAACAACACTAACCTTGACCTACTTCCTAAGGGCTTGCAACGGGCGATTTCCTGGAGATAGCCCGGGGCATCCCACCTTTGAAACAGGTGGCGGGGCTGCAACAATCGATTATCTAATGCTTAGCTTGGATGCTCCGTCCATCACCACCCCCTTTTGTACCGCTTTGGCCGCCACAAGTGTGGCAGGGTATGCTCAGACGTGAGTCCCTTGCTCACTTTGCCACTGGATTCAAGCAAGCCGGGCTGAAGACGGCTGTAATGCCACAAACCGGTCCTCGGAAGCTTGTTTCCGGTCCAGGGAAGGCATGGCTTGGCAGTTCGGGCTGGACTGTTCCCATGAGGCACAAGGTCAGACTGATTTGCATATAGCCATGTCTGAATTGGCGTGGCAGAGTGGGCTAAAGACCGGTGATGGATCAAACCCAGATCTTTTGACTGGGTGTGAGTGTTTGATTGGTTCAGATGCTCCATCCATCACCACCCCCTTTTGTACCGCTTTGGCCGCCACAAGTGTGGCAGGGTATGCTCAGACGTGAGTCCCTTGCTCACTTTGCCACTGGATTCAAGCAAGCCGGGCTGAAGACGGCTGTAATGCCAGAAACCGGTCCTCGGAAGCCTCTTTCTGGTCCAGGGAAGGCATGGCTTGGCAGTTCGGGCTGGACTGTTCCCATGAGGCACAGGGTCAGACTGATTTGCATATAGCCATGTCTGAACTGGGGTGGCAGAGTGGGCTAAAGAACGGTGATGGATCAAACCCAGATCTTTTGACTGGGTGTGAGTGTTTGATTGGTTCAGATGCTCCATCCATCACCACCCCCTTTTGTACCGCTTTGGCCGCCACAAGTGTGGCAGGGTATGCTCAGATGTGAGTCCCTTGCTCACTTTGCCACTGGATTCAAGCAAGCCGGGCTGAAGACGGCTGTAATGCCAGAAACCGTTCCTCGGAAGCTTGTTTCCGGTCCAGGGAAGGCATGGCTTGGCAGTTCGGGCTATACTGTTCCCATGAGACACAGGGTCAGACTGATTTGCATATAGCCATGTCTGAACTGGGGTGGCAGAGTGGGATAAAGAACGGTGATGGATCAAACCCAGATCTTTTGACTGGGTGTGAGTGTTTGATTGGTTCATGTTGGAAATGGGATCCCCGGCTGGCCAGGGCTTTCGCCAAAGTCAGTCAGAGACCACCACACCCAAGTCAGGGCAAGGGAGTTACACGCCAAGATAACCCCTACTCACCCTCTAGGTAACGTGGCGCGAGCAGCAAGGCTAAACTTGGAGGCGATGTAGGCTAAGTATTTGCGCACGCACCCCAGCAACAACAACCAAAGGCCCACCACAAAGGAAACTCCACACAAGGTTATATAAAAATAGCCTTTGTATTACACCAAAACACATTAGATAAAACACATACTTTACAATGTGCCAGAGGCACGGGCAGAATTTACAGGGGATATGTACAAGACAGGGCCACCTGGACCACTGTCAGGAATCAGAAGTAGCACTTTCAGAAAGTAAAATTACTTTAGCACAAAATAGCACACAATATAACAATAGAGCGCACAACCAGTAATTACTGGTAACCAGGATCTCACTAGCACCACCTGTACTAGGGAGAAAACAACCACCTATGTATTACAATACCTGTAGGGGTGTAAGAGGAAAACACATGATGCAATGCATAACATTCATTCAGAGGTGTAAAGGCACATGACGCATAAACAATACATTCAGAGGTGCAAGCAAAATGAACAATTGCGCCAACTCACGTAAGTCACCACCTGTGACTGTCCCTAGGCCCTCTGGCCTTGTTGGGGCTAGGACGCCCTGTGTCCCAAAGTCCAGGGGGGCCTAAACGGAGCAGTCGCCCACGAAGTGCTGGGCAACTGGGTAGCAATTGATGGGGCCAACACGCTGGGGGAGCCTCACA
Source organism: Lissotriton helveticus (assembly GCF_964261635.1). Classification (NCBI taxonomy): domain Eukaryota; kingdom Metazoa; phylum Chordata; class Amphibia; order Caudata; family Salamandridae; genus Lissotriton; species Lissotriton helveticus. The sequence goes on along the minus strand of NC_136067.1, from coordinate 1,445,628,183 downwards.
GGCTCTGCAGAAATAAATGTCCCCCTGAGCCCCTCTGGGCTCTAGCAAAATGTCTGGTCCCTCTGAGCCTCTCTGGGCTCTGGAAATAACAGTGGGGGCTGTGAGCCTCTCTGGCTCGCCAACAATAATGCACCCGAGCCCCTCGTGGGCTTTCAACCAGCACTGGCTGCCACGAGCCTCTCAGGCTCTCGAACACCAATTCCCCTTCTTGAGCCTCTCTGGGCTCAAAACACAATGGTGGGGCTCACGAGCCTCTCTGGGCTCTGCAAAACAACTGTTGCCCCGAGCCTCGCAGGCTCTTTGAAAGAATGCAGCCCGAGTGGAGCCTCTCGGGGCTCAAGCGACCCTGCAATGCCCCCAGAGGTCGCGCTAATGAGAGGGGGCGGGGCGGACACCGGCAATGTGTCCCGACGCCCCCCTCTCCTTTCCAAAGCACCAGCACTCACCGGGTTCTGGCGCTGCAGTTCTCCTCTCTCTCCTGCACTCCTCTGTGTGCAGCGCGGGGCTCTCCTTCCGGCACCGGAGCCCCGCCTGCCTCTGCAGCCGCCCTGTTCCTCTCAGTGACTGCACCGGGGCGCAGGGTAGGCTCCTGCCTGCTCCGGTGCTTCAAAACTGCCGCAGCTTCTCTGTGGGAGGCGGGGTAGGCTCCCGCCCTCCCTCTTCTGGTTCCGGTTGTCCCGGAGGCCCGCCTGACTTCCTGCTTCGAGGCCGCCAATGGCAGCGCGGCCCCGGGGGTGTGGAGGCGGGACTTCCGGGTCGCCGTAGGCAGCGCGGCGGCCCGGCCGGGTCTCCTGGGCTGCGGCGGTGATTTAAACACGGGGTGAGCTCCCGATAATAAAATAAATCACGCAAATATGCGGCGTGGGCAGCCGCTAGAGCAGCAAAATGCAGGGTGGGCACCTGCCTTACAAAAGCGCTCCCAGGCGCTGCTGATCAATATAAAGCGCTCTCAAGCGCTAGTGAGCACAAACCACAGCGCTCCCAGCGCTAGGACGAAATAAAGCGCTCTCAAGCGCTAGAGAGCACAAAATGCAGTGCTTCCAGGCGCTGGAAGCTAGCAAAGTCCAGGCAAAGTCCTTAGGTAGGCAGGGGGGACAAGGCTGGGCCCAGAGCCAGCACACTGGGTCTCCAGGCAGGGAGACACCCCAAGTGGCGGTCCTCTGGCCCAGCGACAGCAGCAACAGCCCCCTCAGGATCCTGGAAGAGAACAACTTCTGTGGGGACACAGCCCCATTTTTATACAGTGCATTCCTTTGTTTAAGGGTGCAGAGTGGGGGCGGAACCAGTCGCAGCTGGTTCTTGAGTACTCTGTTTACCTCAACCACCCTCTCTATTCACTGGCAGGGCTTGGGTCATTAGACACACCACAGGGGGGCGGAGCCAGCATTGTGTGGGGAAAACCCAGCCCATCCAGGACACAGGTACACTCCTCCCACACATTACTCATGCAGATCTCCCACTCACCACCGGGCAGACCCATCCAGACTTCCTGGAGCCTGGCATGCCAGCCAGCTCCAGCCAATCACACGCCAGCACCCTCACAGCACACGTACAGCCATGTCTAGAAATGGCGCTTCGCTACTAGACACATACATGCTGCATACACCATTGCGCAGCATTCACTCACACGAGTTCACACATACCAGACTCAAGCCTGTACACCCCACGCATCAGGAACTACCAGGGACACATACATTCCCCATGCATTCCTATGGGCGGGCAGGCCTAGCTCAGCACATGCACTCAGAGTGCGCACGCACTTTCCACTGGGACACAGTGAAAGTGCGCAGAATCCCAAAAATCACCATTGCCAGGTCACCATTTCACGCAAAAAGTCTAGGGGTGAACCTGCCCTAAGGGCCAAAGTCCAACATAACCCCCTTCCAGCCAAAACGCAGGGGAGACCAATCACCACCGTGATGGACTTCCCTGCATGGGGCGATAGAACACGGACGCGGGCCCACAACTGCAGGGACACCCTCCTGTTCTACGCCACGGTGAACCCATGGGACTCCTTCTAAACACACTGTCTGGACCAACTGGGCTACCCCACTGGTACTCCCAAGTTGTCCGCGGCCAGGACCAGGCCCTGGGCCACCCAGGTGCCACTGGTCCATGCCAATTCGCAGAGCGGGGGGTAGTAACCCCTGGCACATAGGAGCCATTTTCCACTCTTCCTGTCTGCAAGACCGGACTAGACTGCCACTGGTACTCCAGCCTAGGGCCTACAACCTCAGGCGGACCAGGAGTCTCGGGGAAGGCTCTCCTCCCCCTACCTCTTCTCCTAGGGTTCCTCCTCCCTCTGCGAGGGGTACCCCTAGAACGCCATTCCAACCCAGGACTTATCCACTCAGGTTGCACCGGGGTCAGAGGTGGGCTCTCCCACCCTCTGCACCCCCTTCCAGAGGTCTGCCCTCTCCCACCTGGAGAAGTTCCTCTGGACGAAGAACCGGTCAGGACACTGGTTACAGTCGTCCTACCCTTCAGGTCAGGCTGATCCTGAACCTGGCCTCCCAACCTCTGGTCTAGAACCTTCGGTGGAACAATTGCCTGGCACTCCAGGACTTCTGGGGATTCACACGCAATCCCCCTGAGGCTAACAAATGTCACATCTGTTGCGTGACTGTCTGTCTGGCGCAGATCTCCCGCCCTCTGTCCACCTGACAGTGCGTGACGATCCCCCAGACCAGAAGTGGTGTTACCATGGTCACTACACGGGAACCTAGCCCAACTGGGTAGTCCCTGACCCACTGGTCCTTCCACTGGGGAACTCCCCCAATCACTCCTCACTCTGGACTCCTGTACCCTCCCTATCGGAGCGGTACTGCCAGACTCTAGAACCACAGGAGCTCTGGTTACAGACGCTCCAGGTCCTCTACTCACTAGGAGATCCTCCTCAACTGGGTTAACAGGACAGCCTAGGTCCCCAACCTGGTGTTCCCTCAAGAAACCACCCAGGTTCTGAGACAGGGCTTCGGGCCTCTGGGGGCTCTCAGCCACCCACTGACTCCTGCTCCACTGAGCCAGGCAGTCAGCCCCTACACCCTTCTCACTAACCAGGGACCTAGCTGGGCTACACTGAGCCTCTTCCACCACGCTGGGCTGGAAGATCCCTGACCCACTACTTTTGGAGTCACTCACCAATGACTCTACAGAACCTCTGGTCCCTTCCCAGCGGTCTGCTTCCTCTGCCAGCTCACATGGTTCAGACAATCCACACCCTAACAGGTGTTGGCGCAACCCTGGTGAACAACAACTGAGCAACTGCTCTCTGAGAACCATATCGAACAATAGGTCCCAATCACATTTCGTGGGCTCCCGTACCCAATCACACAGGGCTTCACAACAGTCATCCTCAAAGTCTTCCCAAGACTGATGAGACGGTTTCCTAAGGTTCCTAAACCTCAACCTATTCTCCTCCTCTGGGGAAACAGGAACCATACTCTGGGAACTGGGAATTTCTACACTGTGATTTAAATAGCTGCCACCACTGGACCCAACCCTCCCTGGGGGATCCAGACACTCAACACTGCGCGCAGGGGATAGTCTACCCTCCAGAGCTACTTTGCCTCTGGTGGCGGCCCTCTCAGCCTCCTCTATCCTGTCCTGCGCTAAGACCCTCTCGGTCTCCAGCTGTTGCTTCTTAACCTCCAGCTGTTGCCTTCTAATGCCCAGCTGTGCCATAGCCTGGGCATGCTCCAACCTGAGCTTTTCTAAAGCCAGCTGGTGCTCCCTTTCTCTCCTCCTATCTTCCAGCTCCTCTGGGGACAGGGAAAGGGATGAGGCGCTGCCTCCTAAACTGGACCCAGCAAGGGACTCCCTATCTATGGGGTCCTCACTATCTGCTGGCGTCCCTGTGCTATCATCTTCTTCCTCCTCAGACTCTTCAGGGCTCCCCTCTGACCCACCACCCTCATGGTGTGAGACCCGGGCCCTCTCCGCACTGTGCTCACGCTCCCAGTCATCCTTCTGCCATTGGATCAGGTTACCCCTAAGTTGGGACTGGGTGTCTGACTCATTCACTGCAATGTCTCTCTCTTCGCAAAACTCTCTCAGTTCATGCAAAAACAGACCCCAGACATTAAAAGCAGACTCCATCTTGGCAAGATGCTCACAGACACGTGCAACACAGGGGACTGAACGATCTGAAGTAAGAGGACACAATTCCAAAACTTCAACAATCTCCTTATCAAAGAGAACTCATACTCATGCGTCCAGGAAAACACACCATTCATCCACACACACCCTCCCCTCGGATCGGTAAGGCAGTTTCTACCACCCCTGACTTCTCAACCTGACCAAAAGCGACACAGGTACCAAACTCTGGAAGCAGGGCGGGGGACAAATGTACTGAACACAATCAAATGACACTCTTCAGGAGAAGAAACAATGGAATTTCAAAAACAATCCCCTAAAATGTGGTCATCTAAAATGCAGAGTTTTGTGGTATGGCCAGTTACTACTAAGGTACAACGCAAACACAAATCCTTATCCCGCCGCTTGCCGCCAATGTTGGAAATGGGATCCCCGGCTGGCCAGGGCTTTCGCCAAAGTCAGTCAGAGACCACCACACCCAAGTCAGGGCAAGGGAGTTACACGCCAAGATAACCCCTACTCACCCTCTAGGTAACGTGGCGCGAGCAGCAAGGCTAAACTTGGAGGCGATGTAGGCTAAGTATTTGCGCACGCACCCCAGCAACAACAACCAAAGGCCCACCACAAAGGAAACTCCACACAAGGTTATATAAAAATAGCCTTTGTATTACACCAAAACACATTAGATAAAACACACACTTTACAATGTGCCAGAGGCACGGGCAGAATTTACAGGGGATATGTACAAGACAGGGCCACCTGGACCACTGTCAGGAATCAGAAGTAGTACTTTCTGAAAGTGCTACTTCTGATTCCTGACAGTGGTCCAGGTGGCCCTGTCTTGTACATATCCCCTGTAAATTCTGCCCGTGCCTCTGGCACATTGTAAAGTGTGTGTTTTATCTAATGTGTTTTGGTGTAATACAAAGGCTATTTTTATATAACCTTGTGTGGAGTTTCCTTTGTGGTGGGCCTTTGGTTGTTGTTGCTGGGGTGCGTGCGCAAATACTTAGCCTACATCGCCTCCAAGTTTAGCCTTGCTGCTCGCGCCACGTTACCTAGAGGGTGAGTAGGGGTTATCTTGGCGTGTAACTCCCTTGCCCTGACTTGGGTGTGGTGGTCTCTGACTGACTTTGGCGAAAGCCCTGGCCAGCCGGGGATCCCATTTCCAACAGTTCAGATGCTCCGTCCATCACCATCCCCTTTTGTATAGCTTGGAGGTCTGGCACAAAGTAGTGGATTTCAGCGTTAATGTATGTTGTGAATGCGACCATAATCCTCTAATCACTGTGCTGGACTTTCAGCTGGGGGGAGCGGGTTCCATTGGAGATACTCTGCAGCATAACAACCTGGTAGTTGTACAAGGAGGGAGACGGATTAGGTGGGCCAAAAATAACCAATCCCCAGAAACCATGTTAGAGTGCTACACAAGCATTATCCCAATACTGGAGAAGGCCAGTCATATAACGGAGGATAGATTGAGCCTAGGCCTAAATGGTGAACTTGGGGATATACACCTGGAAATGGTCCAGACTCTGGGAGAGTTTTTCTTTAAATTGGGCCAAATAAACATAAACCCGGCAGCAACAAAAAATCCTGGTACAATAGGGATTGTAGCGCAGCAAAAAAGGCTTTGTTGCTCTCACTTAAGGGGGGCAACAATGATTGTATCAGGGAAGCAAGGGCTGAATTTAGGACAACAATAAGAAAAGCCAAATTAGATTGGGAATCAGATAGATGGCAGGCCATTAAGATTGCCTTAGACTCAAGGGATAGTAGATCTTTCTAGAATTTGGTCCACTCGGGGAAAACGGAGGTAGGACCACTATTGATACTAACATTGATGAGGAATCCTGGCATCTATATTTTAAAGAATTGTATTGTAGCTCGTGTATTGATACGAGTGCCAGGAAGGCACCCCAACGTGATTTTAAATTAGAACCCCCACAGGAAATACCTCCAAGTACAATGGGCGAGGTAGTAACAGCTTTAGGAAAGCTCCAACCGAACAAGGCACCCGGGCTGGACAGGATCCCAGGGGACCTGTTAAAAAATGAGCAGACAGTGTGGGCACCATATTTATTACTACTTTTTAACGGAATTCTACAAGGCCTTCCAGCACCGCCAACTTGGGCAGGTGCGGAGAATGTTCCTATCTTTAAAAAAGGGTCCCCGATCGAGCCTGCGAATTAAAGGCCAATTAGTCTTATTGATGTCACGCAGAAGATCTATGGGAGGATATTACTCGGTAGATTACAGGAGTGGATAGAAGATCGAGATATACTAACCCCGCTGCAAGCAGGATTTAGATCTAAAATTTCAACTATAGACCAATTATTTAGGCTCCAGTTAATTTACTGGAAGCACGTAGTTCTGGAAGGGGGGAGCCTGTATCTTACATTTGTGGATTTGAAGTCGGCGTTTGATATGGTGGATCGTGACCAGCTATGGAGTATCTTGCTGGACATGGGAGTTCCGCCATATGTTTGCCATCAACTTAAACGCCTCCATGAGGATGCATATGCTAGAGTAAGATACGGCAAGAATGACTTATTAACAGCACCCTTCCCTGTTGAAAAGGGAGTTAGGCAAGGCTGTGTATTAGCCCCGACCCTCTTTTCCTTATTTCTAAATGGTCTCATTGACGACCTGCTTGCCGCGATAGACCTGGATTCTCCTAGAATATCGTAATCTAAATTCCCCGCGTTAATGTTCGCGGATGACACCCTGCTCCTCTCAAAGTCATCGATGGGGATGCAGCGAGTGATGAAGGAGTTTGGCCAGTTCTGAAAAAAAAGAAATTTGGTAGTTAACATTAACAAAACAAAGTATATGGTCTTCAATGCCAGCTGCACTAACTGCCCACATCCATTGATGGATGATAGACCACTCGAGCGAGTTAACATCTTCGACTATTTGGGTCTATCGCTAAATAATTAGATGGGTTGGAGTCCCCAAATCGAGAAGGCCAACCTGAAACTAGCCCAGGCAATAGGAGGATTAATGAAAGTTCATAAAACTTGTGATGTGAGGACCATAAGCCCGCCGCTTCAGATCTATAAAGTGCAAGCCAGGTCTGCTGCCCTGTATGGGGCAGAGCTGTGGGGACATTGCCCCTCTAAAGCCTTATCACTTACTGAAAACAAGCTCATCAGAAATATTCTGGCTTTGCCAGTAAGTACACCCCTAGTCCCGCTGCGAATGGATTTGGATATTCTACCAATAGTGGACTTAACTTCAACACGACCGCTGCTATATTGGCGGCAGTTGTGGAGTACACCCGAGTTGAGACACTATAGGGAAGATTTGAAAGCGGGACTGTTATTACTGGGCGCTGCAGGCAGAATACCTTGGTTGTCGTTTGTCAGGGATTCCTTTCGTGCTATGAGGAGGGAGGACATTTGGACTATCCCAGAGGAATCATGTACAGCTATTTCTAAAAAACAATTAGCTAAAGCTGTGAAAGATTACAAACTGACCACCCTATTACAAGCAGTAAAAACCACTAGTCCAACCTATGGGTTCCTTGATTTTAAGTCACTGTATCAATTTGAACAGGTATTAGATCAAATCCAGCCGCCTTTAGCAAGGAAGCTGTATTTGCAATTCAGATATGGGTCACTCCCGCTCTATGGAGTAACTAACAAGTGGGCGGGGGCCATTAAGTCTTTTTGCCCAGGATGCATGGTTGAGGAGGAAACAGTGACCCATGTTATGCTATTTTGCCCGGCATATAAGTTGTCCAGGTCAAAATGGATCATCCAACTGTGCAGAAATCTGGGTATTAGAAACTATCGAGTCTTCCTAAGGATCCTAAAATCTGATACTGCAACAGTGTATGTTGTGGCATGTTCAAAATTCCTTTTCGCTATGTGGCTTAAACAAATGTATCTGTTAAAGAATGTAATTTAGCTATTGGTGGCTGTTTTTTCTTTTTGACTTCCTAAGGCAACCAGCTTAGTAGTATATTCGGGGAGTTGCCTTTGCGTGGGACCTATAGCTGACCAAAGCAGTGGGGTAGCTTACTGACAATGGATGTTAATTTTTAAGGTTCTTTTAAGAAAGTTCTTATACGGCTTTTAACCTTAGATTATATTTTTAAATATTAGGATTTTAACAGATAAACTGATTCCCATGTTATTTTTCCCTGACGCATGTGTAAACTGTGAATGCCAATTATATAATGAAATCGTAACTCCCAATGCTGCTATTGATTATATTTTACTGTACTGTAAAAATGTATATGTGCTTTTATGGCTGAAATAGCCGCAATAAAGTTTTTTTGATGATGATTTGACCAGAATCACAGGATATTGAGTTAATAATGGAAATCAAACCTGGTTCGCTAATTCAATGGTCAGAAGCACTACCTGCGGACCACTTCTGGGGTTTACATAGAAAACAACGAGATGTCATAAGGTTTGGTGAAAGTTTGTGAATTCTTCCTCATCTAACTGCAAAACTCCCCAGCTTTAATATTGTTGAAGTAAAGAAATGTTCTTTTCACACTCCCCTCCCTTATCCCTACCTTATTCACTGCAGCCAGTTTGGGTTACAGCATGTAGACCATGTGCTTTGCTGATGCATGTAAGGTATTTTTTCACCTGCCCTACTTTTTTTTGTAGCGTGTCTCTCTAGTTTTCTGCACCATGCATAATACCCTGAAAATGTCTATTTGTCAGACGTTACCCTAAAAGACCATCATATATTTGAATAAAGATCAGAGTGATACTCTGGCAATGCTGAGCTCTGAGAGTGATCTACATACAGGCCATAGGTTGAAAACTGACATGGCTAGCTACTAGCTGTCGATTTTTGGCTCAAGAGTATATGCAAAAGCATCTCAACTAATCTGACACATTTGAGATGTTAACACCATAAAACGCCATCCAGAAATTGCCTACCATGTATGTTGCAAGGGATTTGCGCCTGTTGAGGAAATCATTTTACCTGATGAGCTTGTGAATCTGCAAAATAGTGGAGGTGCATGAAGCTACTCTGAAAAACTTAATGAAACTTTGTGCTGAAACTTTGATGGTGTGGACCTGAGAAGATCAAAGAATAAAGAAGCTGATTTACAAAAGCATTTCTGAGACTGGGAAGTAGTACTACAGTAGTACTCTTTTACGCACTGTTACGGTCTTTTGTACATTTCCCTAAAACGTCCCACTTCCTATTGGTAAAAGTGGAAAGAGGGCACAGAGCTGTCTGTTTGTACTAATTGTATATGAATATTTCCTGAATATTCCCATTCTAACTGTTTTTGGTCCAATTCACAAAGGCATTTAAGAGTACGTAAATGAGTACTTCAGGAGTGCTACTTTAATTACTTTAAAACTTTGAACTTATCATTCGCAGCACCTACACAACCTATATTTTAATAGTATCACCATATCATGTTCTGTAACTTGGTGTTCACATCAGTCTCATTTCATGCCCTCTTTGTGAAGCTATTGCTGCAGGGAAGCACTTTAAAATGGGTCTAAGTGAGACTACTTAGAAAAGGACAGCATTGCAAATAACATAAAAATAAGTTCTTTGTTTTATTACTGCAGAAATGATGCATAAGCGGGATAAAAAACCAACATAATTTGCCTGCGAGATGACTGACTAATAAAAAGCAAAAGACACACGCAGCCGTACTATTTACATTAGCAAACGAGTTAGTTTACATATTCGAAGACATGCTAGGTTGTAATTATGATTAAATGGCTTATAATTAATGCTTGCTACCTGCAAATTACCAGCAAGAAAATCGTCATGTGTTTTGAAAGATCAGTTTCTGACTAAACGCATTTGAACTCTAAAGGGAAGTGAAAACCCACTCAGTGATGAATGGGTTCTCCAATTGACGTCATTGTTTCCAGCGATAAGAGGCCAAAATTAATTATTATGGCTTATTTCTGGGTCACTGGGTTCACACTCAAGGAGGGTTGGATTCTAACTCAGCATAACCATATCACTTGCCTTTCTTCAGAATCCAGAGTGATGCCCGTCTCAGCATCACATCTGATAGCAGCAATGCTTAATTTGTGCCAGTGGTTGGTGGTGGTGGGTGCCAAGAACACTGACATAATATTGATCACACCATGTATAGGTATATGGAAAAATGTAAAAAAAAATATAGTTTTACACTAATAGTGTTACAAAACATACATACAATTGATTTTCATCATATATAGATTATAACAGTATATTCAAAATAATTCAACATATATCATAACATTATATTAAAAATATCATTTTTAATATTGAAAAATATATGTAAATATCTACTCATATACAAACACACAAACATATGTATATTTATATATATACAAGTTTATATCAGTCAGTCATGTTTATATATGCATATGTAAGGGAACAATATCAATGGGAATATATATATATATATTTTAATTTATTTTACCTTTTTTAATTGATTGTTTTTAATTTGCTATCATAAAAAGCATATATATATATATATATATATATATATATATATATATATATATATATATATATATATATATATATATATATATATATTAGAACACAATTACAAAACCTTAAACTAACTTACTGAATAAAATGTGTCAGACTGATTAAAATATCTATATACAAACCAATTATATAATATTATACAAAAACAAACAAATAATACTAATTTGTATTTTAACAGTTTAAAAATAAGCATTTAAATAAGAAAATATAAAAGCATTTGAATTTGGAATTCAAAGTGGTAAAATGTACTATAACCCCTCCCAGTGTGTGCAACAGTAGGAAAAGGGTTGGACTTTGGAGGAGATGAATTTCCTTTACCCTCATTCCCCCCAGACTATACAACCGTAGGAAAAAGGTTGGATTTCACAGGGGGTAAATCTACTATTCCAACTCTTCTCTGTGCAAAAATAGGTAAAGCATTGGACTTTATAGGGGTTAAATGTGCTATACCCACTCTAGTCTGTGCAATAGTAGGGAAAACGTTGGACTTCGTAGAAGTAAAATTTACTATTCCAACTCCACTCTGTACAATAGTAAGGAAAGCATTAGACTTTGAAGAGATTAAATTTACTATTCCCACTCCAACTTCAAACTGTGCAACAATAGAGAAAGAGCTGGACTTCGGAGGCGTAAAAGTTACTATTCCCACTCCAGTCTGTGCAATAGTAGGGAAAGTGTTGGACTTTGGAGAGGTTGCATTTACTATTCCCACTCCAGTCTGTTCATCAATAGGAAAGTTTTGAACTTCAGAGGGGTTAAACTTACTATTCCCACTCCAGTCTGTGCAAAATTAGGGAAAGCGGTGGACTTCAGAGGGTTTAAATTTACTATTCCCACTCTTGTCTGTGCAACAGTAGGGGAAGTAGTGGATTTTGGAAGGGTTACATTTACTATTTCCACTCCAGTCTGTGCAACAGTAGGGAAAGTGTTGAACTTCAGAGGGGTTAAATTTACTATTCCCATTCCAGTCTGTGTAACAGTAAGGATATATATATATATATATATGGTAAAGAACGGAATCTGGATGGTCATGTGATCAAGGCCGCTGGGACGGCCGAAACGCGTCGTGATGGCACACTGGTGAAATAAATCGAATTTGCACTAAGAAGGTCTGCCCTCGTCATTTCTCATGCAGTTTTGGGAAGTTAATGTCACGAGTTGAAGTGATATATATATATATATATATATATATATTACCTACTGGCGGTCGCCAGTAGGTAGTTATAGTTAGGATCTTCGGGAATTTCTCCAAGAAAATGACCTGCTCGGTTCCGCTCCTTCCCTGAAAGTTTGGGGGTGATTCGTCAAGTGGGGGCCGAGAAAAAAGGGGGTCCCAAAACGTGTTTTCCCCATGCAATTTTCCATAGGGACTTTTAGCCAGGGCTACAGCCCGAACGGCTGAATGGAATTACACCAAATTTGGCAGAGAGGTAGACTTCGGTTCGCAGATTGTGCTTTTTGTTAAATGGTGTAAATCAGTTAAGTAGTTTCTGAGAAAATTGCAAGTAAATCATAGCGATATCTAGAGTCGGAGTTCAGTACGCGTACTGAAATCTGTTCAATTACGAGCGCGAGCTGCATGCTGATTGGTTGTGAACTGTCTGTCAACACTCGAAACCAGGAAGTGTTGGCGGCCATCTTGTGCCTCGCTAGAACCGAGTCACAAGAAAACAGTAAAACAAAGTTGAGAAATAAGGGAAGGGGTAGGGTAGAGACATTCTGACCCTCTAGGCTTGCTCAGGGGGTCGTACATGGATGTTTAGGCTCTATTTTTTATTTAATTTTTTTTTAAAGAAAAATCGCGGCGTACGCGCATGTAAATACCTACAATTACGAGCAGGAGCTGCATGCTGATTGGCTGTCAATACTCCAAACCAGGAAGTGTTGGCAGCCATGTTGTTTGTCGGGAGAGCAGAGTCACAAGAAAACAGTAAAACAAAGTTGAGAAATAGGGAAAGGGGGCAGGATAGAAACATTCTGAGCCTATAGTCTTGGTCAGGGGTGGTACATGGATCTTTAGGCTCAATTTTTATTTTTTTTTAAATAAAAAATGGCGGGGTACTCGTGCAGTACTTGTACGCTGTGGAAAAGGTGAAAAAAAAAGTAGAAGTCCGTTTAATTCATTAGGTCCCGGGGGGCAAATTACGGGGCAATTTTTCTGCATAATGGGGGCTTGTAAGGTGCTCCGAGCACTGGGGAACGGCACTTCTCTAGTTTTATTTTGAAGTATGCGGGGGGGTTACGGTCCTACTCCCCGCAGTCTCGGTAAGCGGCACCCCTCGAGTCTTTTTAAAAAAAAAAATGTTTTGAGCTCTCTCTCTCTGACCGTACACGTTGCGGGGAACGCCACCTTTCTGGGGCAGTGATTTGTTAAATGACCTTCCAGCTCCGGGTACCTGCATTGTCTGGAGTTTTTTTTTAATGTTGGGAGGGTGGGCTTGATAATACGTCCTTTTTAATTCCCATAGAAGCCTATGTTCTGGTGTTAACATGGGCTTCTATGGAAAATAACAAGGCCGTATTATGAAGCTCATTATCGCCGTTTTATCGGCAGTTTCCTGCCAATAAAACGGCGATAATTTTAACACTGGTCCTTCATAATATGCACCAAAGTTTATGGGTCACAAAAAGAGCAATGGTCCATATTATCAACAAAAGGCGATACATTATCGTCGATTTTATCAGCAGGAAACTGCCGATAAAGCAGCGATAATGGGCTTGATAATATATCCTTGTGAATTGCAATAGAAGCCCAGGTTAATACTAGAACCTGGGCTGCTATGGGAATTTACAAGGGCCTATTATCAAGCCCATTATCGTCGCTTTATCAGCAGTTTCCTGCCGATAAAAGCAGCAATAATGTATCGCCCTTTACTGATAATATAGTGCCATATTATCAGTAAAGGGCAATACATTTTTGCCGCTTTTATCGGGCATATTATGAAGGACCGGTGTTAAAATTATCGACATTTTATGGGCAGGAAACTGACCATAAAACGGCGAAAATGGACTTGATAACACGCCCTTGTTAATTCTCATAGAAGCCTGTGTTCTGGTGTTAACATGGGCTTCTATGGGAATTAACAAGGGCGTAGTATTATCAAGCCCAGACGCGGCCCCTGGAGGGAGTTTAGGTGAGACAGGCGGAGCGGGGGAGGGGCAGGGTGGGGGGTGATAAAGAACGGAATCTGGATGATTGTAGGTAAGTAAACAATTAAATTAATAAAACGAATTTCGGGCTACATTATCAACAACATAAGGCGATACAGCGGCGATAATGGTCTTGATAATATGCCCTTGTGAATTTCCATAGCAGCCCAGGTTAACACCAGAACCTGGGCTGCTATGGGAATTTACAAGGGCCCATTATTGCCGCTTTATCAGCAGTTTTCTTTCGATAAAAGCGGCGATAATGTATCGCCTTATGTTGTTCATAATATGCCGCTTCGTTCCGTGCCCTGCATGGCATTTTGCGATGCAGGGCGCGTTACGAAATTTGGGGCATATTAGCAAGGACCGGTGTTAAAATTATCGACGTTTTATCGTATTTTTAGCATATGCTGAGAATGATAAGCAGTAGAAACTATGGTGCGATCACTCTCTCACTGTCAAATGAGAGCACAGGGCACGCTATGAGAATAGTTAGAAGTGGTCACTCATTGGAGATCCAATTCAGCTGTGTGTCTTATTGTGCGATGTTAGGCAATGCTTACATGATTACGCTAACTGAGCGTGTGGTTTGATTAAAAAAAAGTTGTGTTAACTCCTCTGCATGGGAAGCTGGATGTTTCCATCTGGCTGTCTATTTCGACCTTGAAAGCAGAGTCAACCAAATGAGTCGTATAAGAGTGCTATTGTCTCAAAAAGAGGTCGCTCTTACATCTGCTAGAGAAACATTAGTCCTTCATGTAGCATACACCCGCACAGAAGTGTATGCTTTGTTAAATACAGACGTGCCGTGGAATTTTAGTGAGTTAATTTAGACTATCTTTAATGCGTCCTCGAGTAGGGGGTTAGCTTACTTTTTTTAAATTATAAGAATTGGTCTTGTGACTTCTGTAGAAAGTATATTTGGTGTCTTGTCGGTGTTTTTTCATTGCATTTTTTGCAGCATCTTTGGTGAATTGTGCTTAATGGTCACATTAGTTGCCAGTGTGCTTGTATTAATTTGTTTACTTAAAAATGGATGCACATCTTGCAGCAGATGACAATATTTCTCGGTTGTTGCTGGTCCGCAACCGAATGCTCAGTTACTAAGGCGCGCTGCCTCTTGCAACGTTGAGTGCAGCTTATGGATTATCGTTTCGATACACGCTATTTTTGCTTTCCTGCTCTGCTTTGCACGTGACACATACTTGTGATATTGTTTAGAGAAGGCTGCGTATTTTGTTTTATATTAGAATCATTTGGTATGCTAGATTTGTAAAGTGCACCTCTAGTTTTGTGTGTATAGTGAAAGCATGGAACATCAAAGTTATCTTGAATACTGTGTCTGTTCAGAATGATCCTCGGAAGTTCGAGCCAAAATACATATGCAGTTGTGTCCACCTTTGATACTTGCGCTTTTCATAATGCATTGTGGAGGCAAAGTTACACACAGTTGGAGAACATTCATAACTTGAAAGTTTGTGGAGCACTGAATGTGATCTATTACTGCTGAGTACCAGAGGTATGGGTCTGACCATGTCTGACCATGTAATCCTATGAGACTTTCTGTAGCTATAAACTAATCTGCTAGGTAGGGAGGGTGAAATGTAGGTATATTGTAAATTTGTTTACCTTTAGTATTATAGGATGCTTTTTCCGTTTGTATCTTATAGAATAGTAACAATGCTGACGACCTTGTTTGTGATAATATGTTTGGTTGTATTATCTAAGGTACTGTGCATGAGATTTTGGCGTTAGAAATAAACATTTCAAAGTTGCACGTTTCTTTATTTACATCTTGTATTGGACTGGTGTAAGAGTATAATGAAAGAGTGCTATTGTTATCCACGTTACTTCATGTAATCTAAGTGGCATGTTCTGGGTTGACTAGCGGTTGGTGTTTTTGTTGTAGGGCAGTGGTTCGCAAACTTTTGACTCCTGAGGACCCCCCATAGAGTCACCACTGGAAGCTGGGGACCCCCAAGCATTTTGTAGGATTTAAATTTCAAACATTAAAACCGTAATTCGGAAAAAATTAACACATATGTGCACACAAAACAAATACTCAAATTACTAATGATTTTAGTGGCATATTTACAAGCCCCTATCACCATGGAAACAACACTTTCTGAGAGTTTTCTGTGGCGATAGGGCTTTGCCTTATTTACAAGGCAACGTTAAGCCACTTAACATGCTTAACCGTCCCTTGTAAATAAGACTCCCTTTGACACAATGCTTAGCGTGAAAGCGGTGGGCAGTGCGTGTTGTGGTGGGTGTTTCCTCTGCGACACCCATTGATTTGGATGCTGCCACCTATTCACAAGAGCAGCGTAAATGGGAAGCAGCGCCAAAATTAAGGCCAGGGAAAACCTGGTCTTAACTTGGTGAAAACAATTAGAAATGCTTCATTTCTCCTCGTTTTTGTAAAACGCCTTGCATTGTTTATGTTCAGGAAGCCGACCCTTCCTGCACATAAACAATCTTTAAAAAAAAAAGACACTTTGTAACTTCCATGTGTGATGCATTAAGCAGTACACATAGAAGTGACGAAATGACATTTCAATATTGTTTATGTGCAGGAAGGGGGACCTTCCTGCACATAAACAATCTTCCCCTATTAAATGTAGCACCAGTGCAGGGGAAACGCAGGGCTGCACCATATTCTTGTAAATATGGTGCAGCCTTGCGTTTCTGAAGTAGTGGAGTGTGTTGTGAAGCCAAGGAGGCTTGTCTGGAGAAGCATAAACTTAAGGAGTGCTGGTCTGGAGAAGCACACACTCAGAATACAGTGGTTAGCATTGACTTTAACAATAAAAATGTATTTCCACCCAAATAAACCTTTTTAGAAGCATCAGGATACTGAAAGACTGAAAAAAAGCATGTCACTAACTTGTACCTTGCAGTTTGCAAGCAGTTGTTTGATGACAGTTTTTTGGTCACTGTCCTAGATTACGATTGTCACTTATGAACTTCAGTGTAACAAAAGAATCTGTGTGACAAAAGCAGTAACCCCCTGACCGATGCATATCAAATACTGTTTTTTAAAATGTGTGGTACACCTCTTTGCAGTAGGCATATTAACCCTCTGTGTTACATTAGTTCAGTCACAGCTGTCACTGGACAAAACTCTCATGTCTCTCCAGCAGGGAAATCAATCACTGTTGTTATCTTGACGTTTTTATTGTTCTTTGAAAACTGGCAATTAAACAAGATACTTTGCAGTGCTTTTAAAACTGCTGCCTGGACCCCCTGGGAATGTGTGAGGGACTCATGGGGGTCCGCGGACCACAGTTTGGGAAACACTGCTCTAAGGCGAAGAACCAATGAGTCACTGATTGCTAGTCTGGTAGGTTGTTTGTGTAGTAAGGTGGGTTTTGGAACACCATAATACACTGAGGTCCTAAGTCTTTATGCACAGTTCTGTGTATGAGCAGAATTCCTGGAACAGTAGTTACAACAAAAAGGCTTGATAAAGGGATTGCACTTTGAATATGAATATAAAATAGAAGAATAGTTGATAAGCACAGTTAAGGAAAGCAGCAATTAGATGTGTGTATGTGTGGATGATGTATACATTGAGTGGAAGATGAAAAACTTGAAAAATTAGAGAGGTTGTAGAGATGCAAACTTTCCATTTCTTTGTAAAGGAAGTGGGTGTTTAGTTTTCCAGTGCATATATATATTCACTGAAAAAAACATAGGTTTCAGGCACGTTATAGTCAGGAATTAGCTTTTAAAAAACTTTAGAAATTCACTGAAAAAAAAACATAGGTTTCAGCCACGTTATAGTTAGGAATAAGCATTTAAAAAACCTAAGAAATTCACTGAAAAAAAACATAGGTTTCACACATGTTATAGTTAGGAATTAGCATTTAAAAAACCTTAGAAATTCACTGAAAAAACCATAGGTTTCACCCATGTTATAGTTAGCTGGACATTTCTCTCATACAAAACCATTGAAATTCCCCCGTTATAGTTAGTTCAGCTAACTATAACTCGCGCACCCGCAATGCACTGCTGATGACATCACATATTACACCACTCATGAAATGGCCAGTGACATCACTCATGACATCACTGATGACATCTCAAATGACATCACTGATGACATCACTGATGACATGATCCTTGTGAAAGAGTGGCAGACCTCCTCTCACCCTAATATTACCTTTGATGCACACATTCAAAAATAGGAACTAACATTTTCAAAAAAATTGAGATACCAATACCAGTTAGAACAACTTATTTAGTAATTCAAGCATCTAGATAGACATTCACTCATTCAGCAGTAGTTGTATATAGTCACTCATACATGTACTCACTCATCATATGTACTCATACACATATACATCCTGTTACACACCTACACTTATACATAGAGTTATTCACACACATACTCACACATTTACTTGCATATACAGGTCTACACACACCACTACACTTATTTCTACAGAAACGTACACGTACTTACTCTCTTAAACAATCAGGTATAGAAACACATACTTATTTATACAGGAACTCTTCCAATCTGTCACTGTCATATATAATTACTTATATACATCAATACTGACATATACTAGATTAAAACATATGTAGTTACTCATTAAGATACTATTGAGACAGTCATTCACTGACTAACACACCCACATACACACTCATCCACCCATACAGTGCTGCACACATGCTGTTTTCAAAACACATACAAACAGTGAGTCACTCATTGATGCATCTATACACTAAGTAATATCCCTCACCGAACTATACAGACACTCATACTGATACTCAAAGAACAAACTAATAACCCATATACACACTCATGTAGCTACTCACCAACCCATGCAGCCACTTATAGACAAAGTGAGACACTGATACAGATATTTACATATTTAAACATTACTCGCTAATACATGTATTCACTAAGATACACTTAATAAGTCAGTTATGCAATCATTTTTACAAAAGAACATCCATTCAGACACTTATTTACCCATTTATTCTTCAATCGACGTTTAGATATAGATATATAAAACATTTTTTTTTCAGAAATCAGCAGTGCGTTGCGGGTGAATGAGTTATAGTTAGCTGAACTAACTATAAAGGGGGAATTTCAATGGTTTTGTATGAGGGAAATGTCCAGCTAACTATAACATGGGTGAAACCTATGTTTTTTTTCAGTGAATTTCTAAGGTTTTTTAAATGCTAATTCCTAACTATAACGTGTGTGAAACCTATGGTTTTTTCAGTGAATATATATATATATATATATATATACTGGCTAACGAGAAAGACCGCCTGGTCAAAACGCGTCGCCAATAAAACATCTTTCATACACAGACCCTGGAGTGCGAGTCTTTCGTGTTATCTCAGCAACATCTACTGGGAAACTCCTTCAGGCATAAATATATATATATATATATATATATATATATATATATATATATATCCAAAAACACCCCTCTATTTCCAAGAAGTAAGAGGTCACACGGAGGAATCCTTTTGGGAGCCTTTAATGTGGACACTGGGCATTATGCATTTCGGTGACCCTTTGCCTCGTCAGATGCCTCCACACACGAGCCGCCATTCCATCACCACCTTAAGTGTCTCCTCCTGCTCTCTCATTGGTCGGAGAGCTCAGCCCCCTATATATAAAAAAATTAAAAAATAATTAAACAATTTACGCGATTATTACCAATTTTAACAATAATTGGTAAATTATGAAAAACGTATAATTGTTTATTCAATTAAGTTCCCACACTATACTCCCACAAACCATGCAGCACACACTTAAAATATAACTAAAATAAAGAAGTATAACACAGTTAACATATTTATGTTACCTCCACTTCCCATCTTTGGAACTCTCTTCCTCTTGCCATGAAAAACTGCATCACCAAATGCGAAGCAGTGCGCGCAACGAAATTCGTTTTATTTATTTATATGTTTACTTACCTGTTAAAGTCCGTAATCCATACATTACTTCCCCCCCACCCTGCCCCTCCCCCTCCCCATGTCACCGCCCTGCAGTTACACCTACTACCCGCCGTGGCTGAGTGTTATGATGGAAGAGAAGTCCAGGTCCCTAAAATGAGTGCTGATACCTGGTATTTGTACAAAATATTGAAATACACAAATAATGAGTTTTTAGTATCGTGGCACATAAATATTGTGATGCAGAAATATCATTGGCAAGAATATCAATGTTTTTGTGTAAGTAATATTGTTTTAAAAAATATCTGTGTTTTAAATATTGAATTCAATTCTATAGTTTAAAAAATATAATTTCCTAATAATTTTTATGTGCTTTAGTTCATATATTTAATGTATGTGTTAAATATTGTTTGTATAATTGTTGACAATATTTTTAAATATAGTTTGTAATTTTAAGTTATTTGTAATTTCTTAATTAAATTGTTAATAATAAATGATAGTGTCATAGAGGATTGTAGGGGTACAGGGTTGGAAGTTAACTAACTTCAATTTATTAATAATAACTCTTTCATTTAGTATTAATTATTTAACGTTGTTTGTGATGTCCTGGAAAAAGGTGGTCAACATTCATGTGGGGAGAAAATCCAGGCAAATACATTCTACTACTAATAGGACCCTAAATATGAAAACATTTGCAAGGAAGATTAGGGTTCGATACATCATTTTTGTTTTCCTCAGTGTTTTCCTAAATGCAGCTGTTATGCCCAGACATGGTTCAATGTAGAATAGGATTTATGCGGCACCCTACTGAAGATGCCCGAACAGGCCAAACTAGTCTGGAGTTGCTTCTGTTCCCATTCAGAAGGGATTAAGTTTAGGAGCTCAGGCTGGACTTTTCCAATGGGAACAGCACTGAGGATGATTTTCATACATTCGAGTCTTGGCAGAGACGCCCAAAATCCTGTAATTCTGGGCAAATCACTTAATCTCTCCATGCCTAACAAAAATGAATGTGTCTGTCTGTAACGCAACTGGTGCTTACGTAAAGCACTCTGATACTTTTGGGTCTAGTACTGTATAAAACTCAAAAATAAAAATGCATTGGTTTCCTCTCTGAGGTGGCATGATGGGTAACAAAAAGATTGACTGGATTGCGGCCCAAAGTAATTACAAGTCTCAGAGATTAATTCAAGCTATCCACCTATCACTGTTTCGTTTTCCTCAAGCATAGTAGAGCCAGACAGCCTTGCCAATGATGGTAAAAATATATTGCTATTTCTCTGTAGCAAACAAAAACTATCTTTACTCACAGGACAATTTCCTTGTGACTATAATCAACTCAATGACCCATTGCGAAAGTAGAAAGCAGAACAGAAAGTGCATGTAGATTCAACACAGCCGTGTGATTCAAGCTCCTTGCTATGCCTGCCGGTTTCACTTGTGCAACGCTCTGTTTTGTAAGATGCTAATTTAAACTTTTTACACACTTGCAGATCACATAAGGTTCAAAGCTCTTACAATTTACAGTCAATAGAAATAGAGGTAGAATGGCTCGCCTAAGTAAATGCATTGTGTCAAGGGATAGACAATATCTTATTTGCAACACTGATTTTTGTTTCACCACCAGACCACACCTTCATCCTAGTGAATGGTCAAACAATTAAGCTAGCCAGTTAGAAATTGGGTCATATCAATTTCAGTACAAATTGATGATTAAATGTTTCAACAAAGTGGCAAATGCAACTGTTCTATTAATATCTTGAAGTGCAATTTTAGTAGTCCCATTTGGAAGTTGGCACTGCTGTGTTATCTGTGTTTAACACCATACTAGCCAATGGGGCAGGGAGGTTTATTACAGTGAAAATAACAATGCAACGTTTTTACTGTCAGGAAATGTAAAGTCATCATAACACATGTCCTGCTTTTTCATTTATTGCACTCTGCCTTTGGGGCTTGTTAGGGCCACCTTAAGGGTGACCTCTAAATATTATAAAGGAAGCTTTGGGCTTTGCCAAGGGTTGAAATGGCAAAGTCGAGCTAGCATTTTAAAGAACACTGTCAGTCTAGCCTTGAAGTCATGCTTTATTTTGTCACACTTGTGGTGGCACAATCAGTGCTTCAGTCGACAAGGGACACCTAACTTACAGGTCTTGGGTACACCTGGTGCCATATTGTAGGGACTAATAAGTTAGTTAAGTTATGTCAATTCAGAGTAAACCAATTAAACATATACTTTTAAGGGTTAGAGCACCAGCACTGGGGCCTGTTCAGGAGGGACCAGTGTATTACAGAGTAAATATAGCACTACTAAATCCAGCAACAGTGGGGCAAAAAATGTGGATGAGCCTGCAAAAAGAACATTACCCCACAATACACACGTATCTTTCTGAAGTGGTATGCAATTTAGAATCTCCAGAGAAGTCCTGTTTTGTTGAGTTTCCAGCTGGCGTTTCTCTGTACCTACTACCCACCCTTCTGCTTCACACTAATTCAGTCATCATCATCATCAAATTCCTTTATTCGGCATTTAGAAAATACCATAAAAGTACATAAAAACAATTAAAAATATTAAAAACAATTCAATTCATGACATTTCATTTTTCAAGGGTGACTTAATTAACAGGCATAACAATCAACTCCTCCCGCGCAAATTCCTAATCCTGACCGCCATTTTGATAAAATTCATAATACAAAACAGGGTATATGCATCATTAGCCTTTTGCAGGACGAATAAAGCTACCTTGGCATGTTTGAACTTTACTCTTTTCAAGATTCCCACAAGGTACTTGCGCCTAGGTAGACTATAAAAAGGACATAATAAAACAAAATGAAGGGTATCCTGCAGAGACCTGTTGTCGCAGCCGCAGGTACCCTTCTGTTCAACCGTTAATGTAAAACCTGGGGGGTCCGCCAGTAAATGATGTAAAAGGTTGGACCTAAAACGAGTCATGAGAAATCTGTCCTGTGCGTTATGGGTCAGTGAGAGGTAGGGTTCCATTCCACTCTCACTTTTCAAAAGACTATAAGCAGCGACTGTGGGTTTGCTTTCTTCAGTAGTTGCCCTACTTAGAGTTATCCATTCCCCATACATCTTCTTAACTCTCGTTTTGTCCTGAGATGTAATTGTTTCGGGATTAGTAAAAAGATTCTTGCAACCAATACCCTCTAATGTGCCCTTTACATATTTTAACCAGGGGATACATCTCCCTTTGTCCCTTTTCAGACAATCTGTGATAATTTGTCTGCTGAGGTCAGCCTCCGGGTTAGACCAAATCTTCACCCAGGCCAAAAGTGGCCTGACCTTGATTTTGTCTTCAATGTAGGCTTCTCCAAGTTCTTCGTGTATGATATAGGCAGGAGTACTATGTGGGACTTTAAGAATCCTTCTGAAGAATTTATTTTCCTCCGCCTGTATCTGTTGGATGTTTACAAAGCCCCAAACTTCTGCCCCGTAGGCTGTTTTGGCACAGCAAATTGATCTGTACAAATTCATAACCTGCTCCGGAGACCATCTGCCCAAACTGCGACCATAGCTCATTATAGCCCCGGTTGAGGCCACCAGTTTTGAGCAGTGTATTTCTACAAGAAGTCTGGATTTTAACAACCCATCAAATAATTAACCTAAATAGGAGAAGGACTGAACCTGTCCTATTTTGTGGGTGCCTATCTTGTAGGAGAACTTCCTGTCAGGTCTGGCCCCCGCAAGCATGACATAGGATTTGTCCAGATTAGCAGATAAGGGTATTCATAAAACTGACAAATCCATCAATCAGCCTCTGTAGCCCCCTCGGTGTTCGGGCTAACAACACCTCATCGTCCGCGTAAAGCAGGACGGGGACTGGACGGCTGCCTACTTGCGGGGAGTCTACTCCTAATTTACATAATTCACTATTTAGATTATTAATGTAAAGGGAAAATAAAAAAGGCGCTAGGATGCAACCCTGCCGCACGCCGCTATTACATGGGAATGGGGAAGTCCTGCCTCCCTCTGGGTTGAAACGAACCGAGGCAGTAGTGTTCCAATGTAAGGCTTTAAGGATGTTAACTAAGTCCTGGTCCACCCCTAGGCTTATCATCAGGGCCCATAGCTTCTCTCTGTTCACGTGATCGAATGCCGCAGAGAGGTCCATGAACCCCAGGTAGACCGCCTCGTTTCTGGCTATGGTGTACTTGCAATCAGCAAGTAAAGGTTCAGGCATTGGTCCGTAGTAGACCTTCCCTCCCAAAACCCATATTGAGTGTCCGGTATTATCTCGTGGGGGTCTGCCCATTCTGTAAGGCGGTTTAGGATGACACGCCCCAACACCTTCGCCTTGACATCAATCAAGGATATCGGGCGATAGCATTGGGGGTCATCCCTGTTCCCTTTTTTGCATATCGGGACTATTGTCGCAGAGGACCAAGAGCGTGGCAGACCAGCTTCCACTGCCGTGTTCAGGACCCTCGCAAGAATAGGAGCCCACAGCGCTACCTTGGTGAGATATAGCTCGGGGGGTATGCCGTCAGGGCCAGGCGCTTTATTTTTGGTTAGGCCTAAAATAGCCCCTTCCACTTCTCCCAAGGTGATCTAAATCCTTGCTGTGCAACTAAGCCCATGCCCCTCGTCATTATTAGTTTCGCCCGTATGGTTATATAGGTTTTAAAAATGGGAGTACCATTGCTCAGGCAAAATGGTGCTAGAGATCTGTGGGGTGTTTGAGTCCTGGAAACAAGGTTTATTTATAATTTTCCAGAACTCAGTTGAGTCCCTTCTGTCCGCCGCCTCCCTTAGGTCCTCCCAGGCCTGGGTTTGGAGGCTAAATTTACGATTTTTTAGTGCCTTCTTGTATACCAACCTACATTGGGCAATGTGTGACTTGTCCCTAGGTGTTAGTTTTAGGCTAGCTTTTAGCTCTTTGTGTGCATGTGAACACTCTTTGTCAAACCATCTAGGGGTGCGATGAAACTTCCATTCTTAGGGGACTGTAATAATCCTTCGATGAGATGTGCCAGCTCCTCGAAAGCGACTACCACAGCGGCCCCCTCGATAGTGGGGTCGAGGCATACATTGAGTGCATCTGCCCCTGTAGTTATTAAAGATTTGTAAAAGGTGTCCCCGACTATTTTGGCCCATCTAAGTCTCCTCCCCTGGTCTGTTGCGTTCTCTACAAAACCAACACCTCATGGGGCATTTTTGATGGTTGGGCCTATTAGATCTAACACGAGAGGGTTATGGTCACTATATATGCTCCATTCTATGTCTACTCGTTTGACCCATATTTTAAGTATACGAGAGACCATGATGAAATCGATATAGGAGCGACAGCCTCTGCCCTTAAAGGTTGGATTAATTTCGCCTCCACTTCCCAGTTCCATCAAATCCATGGTGTGGACCAGATTGTGACCTTTCAACACCCTATCTAGGTCTGTCCCTTGGGGTGAATGTGAAAAGTGCGGCCCTTTCTCCACTGGGCAACGAGACCAGTCCTTGTTAAGTGGTCATAAATTCGCGCACAGGTGACAATTAAAATCACCCACTAGAACTAGGGACGGTGCTGTTGCTGACTTCACTACCATCGACTGGGTATTTAGGCGAGCGTCTAATTCCTTTAGTGAGTTACCCTTCCCATTGGGTCCCATAGCATTATACCAGTTAATCAGGGTGATGTTTAAATCTTTAGAGCGGAAGCCCAAGGCTTGCATATTGTGTGATGGCCAGTTAAAATTTAACCAAACCCCTTTTATCTTAAGGTCCACATATATGATAAGCCCACCCATGGCTCTCCCTGATGCTGATTTATGGGCAGGGACTGAGAAACACTTATACCCCTCCAGGAAAAGAAGGTTGGAGTCAATCGCCCAGGTCTCCTGGAGACATATCACGTGAAACCCTGTAATATATCGTCTCCATTCCTGCTCCTTGTGTTTGGCTGCTAGACCTGCTATGTTCCAGGAAATCAGTTTTAACCCATCCTGCCTATCGGGCAGCCGTGGAGGGAGTTACGGTGGGGCAGGGAGGCGGGGAGGGGGCGGGGCAGGGTGGAGAGGGCTAAAAACCGGCACCTGGATAATTACATTAGCCCTCTCCACCCTGCCCCACCCCCTCCCCGCCTCCCTGCCCCACCGTAACTCCCTCCACGGCCCGCGGCTGCTATCGGGCCTCTTTGGTGAGGATATGATGGATTCAGTACTTACAGTCCTGTCAATTGCTGCGGTGCTAAATGATTTAATTGATTCAGTACTTACAGCTCTACTGTCAGGCCCCGTTATTTCTATTTCTGCTACGGGCTTGACTTGTGAACTTTCAGCTGTGATTACCCACTGGTCGGCCACTCTCTGTGCTGACTCGTGCCCCCCTTGTCGGGTTAGAGATGTTATATCTTGTACAGAGCTGTTATCCCTGCCCTGACTCTGCTCAGTGCTTGTGTCTGACCATAGTAATTCAGTCATTGGGGTCTCATGCCATGAGATTCTCTCTGGCATACAAGTAAGGTAATTGTCTGCGCTTGATAACCGAAGTTTTGGAAGGCTTGTGTAATGAAATTATGCTCAAACAGTGGGTAACAGTTATTTGAGCATCAGAAGCCTTAAAATCTTGAACAAGCCTTCAAATTCTACTGGTATCTCAGACAACACGACATCAGCAGAATGCCACACTTCAGGTGGAAGCCATCTTATTTTCTCAATCTTCAACTCAACTGAGAGAAGTTTATGTAAAATTCAGGAGGAATTAAGAGGCGAACTGCAAGCGTGAACATCTCCACCTCACCAGGCTGCATATTTTGGTGGGTGCATTCTACATAAAGAGGGCTGTCACAATCACTGGGGTGGGAACAGCACAAGTTATGTTACACCAGCTACAGGCAACCTGCAGATAACCCATTGCGTGACGTACTGGCTACTGTGAGGACCTGGCCCACACTTCCCTAATGTGGTCTATATTGTACTTTTCCCCTGCCAAATTCCCTCACCTCCGTGCTCCATGTTACTTTCTTCCTTATGTGCTTCTTCCCCCACCACTCTGTAGCTCTTACACTCATATGCTGCTTTTCCCCTCCCATCTGCCCACTCCCCATTCCATATTGTACAATTGTTCCTCCATTGAAACTCCCACCTCCGGCGGTTCTTATTTTTGTAATATTTTATGTTTTTGTGAGGGCAAGGCAGCACATTGCTTATGGTCCCTCTAGCTTTAAAAAAAACGACTCGGCTGCATCAACACAGCTTTATTTCATTTTTTTATTTTAGCCAATGCGACACAGCATCGGCAAAAAAATCCTTTTGGACGATAATATACACTGGTAAAGCCAGTAGGCCAGGCAGCACATTGCTAATGGTCCCTCTGGCTTTATAAAAAAAAAGAAAAAGCGCTTTCATAATACTGAAATGTAAGCTTTTTTATTTACTGATCCATTTTGGATTGTGTGATGACAACTGCACGCACATACCTTCAAACAGGCACATGCCTACAAAATGACACGACCGGGCTGCATCATCAGAGCTTTGTTTCATTTTTTATTTTAGCTGCACAGCATTGGTGAAAAATGCTTTTTGCCAATAACATACACTGGTAAAGCCAATAGGTCCACAGTTGAGACCTACTGTCCTTACCAATGCTTTTAGTATACTGTCTATTGTTCCACAGCACGCCTAGTATAATTCAAATTTCTAGTTGTCAGACGTTAGCAAAAGGCCATCGTGTATTTCAATAAAAGTAATAGAATTACACCTTCAGGGCTGAGATTTGAGAGTCAGCTACACAAGGCACACTTTTAAAACCTCACAAGTATAGCTACTAGTTTCATTTTTGTGCTCAAGACTCTATGGAAAAACACCTCGATCAAACAATTACATTATGGATATTGTCCTTATAAACTGACATCCAGAATTTTTTTTGCAAGGATTGGGAAGGTATGCAGTCACTTAGTAAAGCTTATTGAAAGTGTATGCAAAAATACAATAGGGTATTTTCACAAAAATGTTAATGAGTATGGAAAGTAGCACTCTAGGGGCATTATTTTACACACTCATAAATTACTCAGTGACCTTACATGCCTTTGTGAATCAGATGCAAAACCTCCAACTCCTTGTTAATAAAACTGTACAGAAGGAACAATCCTTTCTATTTATACTAATTGTATAGAAATAGTCAATGAATAGTCACACTTAAGGAGTGATTACGATGTCGGACTCACATCCGCCGACACCTATGCGGAAACGGGACCGACCGACCTCAGGTCAGCGGTGCCGGCTGCCTATTCACGATATTAAGGCCGAACACTTGGTCGCAACCTACCATTCCCGTATTTGAGCTTGTGTTACGGCCGTGAACTGGCCGTAACACAAGCTACCATAGAGGAATGGGAGCCTGTGTTCCTCCCTGCACCGTGAGGCAGGCACCTCAGGGTGCCTGCTACATGAGATGAGTGCCCCCTCGGCCCCAACCGGAGGCCGCAGAGGCAATAGGCCCTGCTCTGGGCCCCCATACTCGATCTCTGACAAGCTTTCCATGTCGGAAAACCCAACATGGAAAGCCTGCCTGAGACCGAGTATCACAATCCCAAGGGCGGAAAGGCTGCCCTTTAGGATTACAAGCAAGCCTCCAACTGCCGACAGGCTCCTTGAGCCCGTCGGAAGGCAGCCGTAATGACCGGCTGGTTTAATATCCGACCGCCAATATTGTAATGCAGCAGTCAGAAATTTAACCAAGATGTGGCCACGAAAGGCATCATAACATGGCCCAGTTTTCCCATTTTAAATATTTTGGGCTAATTCTCAAGAGCATGTAAGAGCAAGTAAAACAATACTACAAGAGTTCTACTTTAAGTAATCTAAAATGCCTAGCTACATGATTGAGATTGGGACTCATATTCTCCTGTGCACCTTTTAGCCCCACCTTTTAGTATCCCCATGTCATGTTCTGTAACTTGGGTGATGATTTAATTGTAGGCGGAGAGGGAACCCGTCACAATGGCAAAAAGTTCCCTACCCACCAACACAACGGTCTACTTTATATGCAGTGGTCCATAGGTTTGGCTACGACGGTGACTACTCCGTTAATGCTGTAGCTAAACTTCTTAGATAGCTCGACAGATAAAGTGTCATCGCCGAATTGGCTTTAGTAATGTTTGCTCAATTAGGATCAGCGGACATATACTGTTTTTTACTGTCCGTCATCGCCTGGCATTAAGGGGCAATAAAAAACAAAAAATATCCCCTCGCCGTGGGAGATGACTTCCACTGTGAGGGGATCATTTTCTTTTTAAAAAAAAAAAAAGAAAATCCCACCTCTGGATTTTCATTTTGAAAATAAAAAAGAACCCAGTTTGATACAAGGCTCCGTTATGTTGACCGAGTCCTGTACCCAACCTCATAAAGCATTGACAGGAACCACAGTGACCAAGGTTCCTGACAATGCTTTAGAAATCAACGCCACCTTGGCAATCAATTCAAAATTCAGCAGGTGACATCTCCGTCAGGGTGACAGAGGTCACCTTGATGGAGAAACAGGTACCCCATGAAAATTAAAACATCCCCATAGTGTGCACACCAGGCCCATTATGTGACTTCTTTATGAAACTCATACTGTGGGGAAGCACTTCAAGCTGGGTTTGAATGAGAATCTAGAGTAAAGGACAGCATCGCAAATAGCATAAAAATAAGGGGCATATTATCAAGACAGGCAATAAAATTATTGCCGCTTTAGCGGCAGAAAACTGCCGCTAAAACGGCGCTAATGGGCTTGATAATGTGCTCTATGGAATTCCAATTGAAGCCCATGTTAGATGTGAAGGACATCTACTATGGGCTTCAATTGGAATTCCATAGAGCATATTATCAAGCCAATTATCGCCGTTTTAGCGGCAGTTTTCCGCCGCTAAAGCGGCAAAAATGTTATCGCCTGTCTTGATAATATGCCCCTAAGTTCTTTGTTTTATTCTTGCCCATTTCACTGGCGTTTATTTCCCTCACCTCTTCTATGTCATTTTCTGTAGAAGATATAAAGGGGGACTTTTTATGCACAACAGGAATCTTCACATGAAAGCAGATGACCAAACCTAATAAAAATCTAAAATACAATCAAAGAACGAAATTCAGAATCTAATTCTAAGAAATAAGAACCAATGCTTCTGACTGGTGGTAAAGCACTAAGGTTCGCCCTCATTCATGGCAAAAGTGCACAAATACCCATTCATTTTACAAATAGTTTGGAAAAATAGAATTTTTAATTACTGGAAAAACTAAAAGAAACAACCAGAAATGATGTACAGGTTAAGGATAAAAAAATAATTTGCCCGGAAGATGACACACTAAAATAAACACAAGACACATGCAGCCGGACTAATTACATTGGCAACCGAGTTAGTTTACATATTTGAAGACGTAATAGGTTTTAATTATAATTTTTATAATAACTGCTTACCACGTTCAAATTACTAGCATTAAAATTGCCATGAGTTTTGAGTGATCAATTTCTGACTAAACGCAATTAACTCGGAAAGGGAAATGTGAATCCACTTAGTAATGAATGGGGTTTCCAGCTGACGTCAGTGTTTCCGCTGTTAAGAGGTCAAGCTTATTATGCCTTGCTTATGGAACACTGGATTCACACTCATGGAGTGTCGGATTCTAACTCAGCCTCGCCATGTCACTTGCCTTTCATCAGAATCCAGAGTGATGCCCGACTCAGCATCTCATCTGATAACAGCGATGCTTAATTTGTACCACTGGTTGGTAGTGGTGGGCACCAGCACTCATTTTAGGGACCTGAATTCCATTTTTATAATCAGATTTTGACTCAAAGCAGCAGAAAAGCAGAAAAGGGAGAACGAATGATGAAGAGGAACAGAGGAAAATAGTGACAAAGATAAAAAGCAATTATGAAAAAGAACTGCGAAGAGTTACATGGTGACATAAGAAATGTATGTTGTTGGGCACTATCAAAAAAAGTCATCCCACCATCAAGCAGTGACAGGGATTCCTAAAAATATTTTCGGCTGTGGACTGTGGGCATGATTACAAGTCTGGAGGACTCGCGACCGCCAGACTCCTGGTGGCACAGGAGCGCCCCAAGAATTATGCGGAGCAGGGACTGGCGCAGTCCAGCTCAGCATATTTTGAGTTCTTGTACCGCCAGCCTTTTCATGGCGGAATCCCACCATGAAAAAGCTGTTGGTGCAAGAACAAAATGCACCCATGTCCCCCTCGCCATGGGGATACAGTTGTGCCCCCCTGTCTGGATTCCCCCCAGTTCCAGCATGGCATGGATGTCACCGTCCATGCAGAGGTGGAACTTTTTGGCCGTTCCCATGGAGGTCCCTGTTTTCAAGGCACAGCCATGGGAACAGCCAAAGGAGTTGCACATTTTCAACTTCTAATACCGTCGGCGGTTTTTGCGTGGCTTTGGCGCAGCGGAGGACCATTGCACCAGAGCTACTGCGCCAAAGTCATAATCAGACCCTTAGCTTTTTTCAAATAAGTTGAGCAGTGAATAGCAGGCATTCCTCCTATCTAGAAGCCTCATCAAGGCAAATTCCCCACTATCAACATCTGCAAACCTGCAAACAGGAAACATGGGCTCCATTACTGCAACAGCTATGGTGATGAACTATCTTCACACCGTGGTCATTATTTGTCTGCTTTTGCAGTTAAGCTATTACACATTACTGTCAGTGGTTCAATCATGCCGCTAGCATGATTGAAGTCAGAAGAATGTACTGCAAATGCTAATGCGCAGCATCAGGTGGACATCCATTCTTGTGAAGTGGATACCAATTAAAGTGCAGTACCAGATCACTCCTTGTCACTTACATATTTGAAGACAGGGATACGTGATGATAGCATGACAAAACATTTCAAGTGAGAACAGATTAGGCAGACCGGAATTCAAGGCATCTGCAAGGACTGGACCCCCGTATTGGTAATTCTGGGGTAGGGTGGCCCCTTCCTTCAGGGTATATATAGACATTGTTTTCATGTCCTGGACCTTTATATTATAACCTAATGCATTCTGGGCATTGTAGATCCTTTCCCTTCCATTGGACACATCAGAAATAATTTGTAGATGAAAATTTCAGGACTGGAGAAAGTGTCCTCGGTGACCTAGAGACAGGGTGTCACCCTACCGGCAGGGAGCAATTCCAGGCAGATAAATGTTCTGGTTTGAATGGAAGCTTAAATCTGAAAATATTAGCAGCTTCTGATTTAGTTCAAACTCAATCATTGCTTTTTTTGTTTTCCTTAGTATGATGTCCAATGTGCGACTGTAATGCCCAGACGGGAGTCCCCTGCTCAATGTAACATGCGACTTAACTGAAACCTTACTGAGGGTGTTCAAATAGGCTAAAACCAGGCTGAGGTTGCTTCTTCCTGTTTAGAAGGAACCTGGCCTGGGAGCTCAGGCTTGACTGTCCCTACTGGAGCTGGACGAGGGCTGAATCACACGCAAACCCCAAAGTAACCTGTGCCTAACCCTAAATTAGCTTGCCACAAAAAGGCAGTCAGGCTTAACTTACGCCAAGAAGATGGAAGCTAATTTTACAATGTTTAAGGGAGAGCACAAGCACTCTAACACTGGTTAGCAATGGTGAAGTGCACAGTGTCCTAAGGCCAGCAAAAAATAAATCGAAGCAAACATTTGGGTGAAAGCCACGCCAAGGATATAAAGTCCAACATGTGTTCCTCCAAGCTGTAAGCAGAAGGAACTACCCACCCTCAATGCAGTTCTCGTCACTAAGGCGGACGATCCTAGAGACCATCAGCATTGGTGTGGTCAGTTCCACAGCGATGCTCAACAGTAAATTCCTTTCCCTGTAGAGAAAAAGGACAACTGCAATAGATTGGGATTTTCACCCCTCATCTGCATTAGTCATCTGAGGATTCTGTTGTCTGTCTGAACCCAGAAATGAGCCCCAAACAGGTATGGTCTCAACTTCAGTGCCCAGGCCACTGCAAATGCTTCTCTTTATATTGCTCTGGGAGATAACCTCCTGCTGTTATAGGTTAGTGGTTGATCTAGGCCCTCTCCGCTCATCTCTGAGAGCATTGCCCCTATACCATGCTGTGAGGCATCTGTCTGCACAATGAACTTTTGGAAGAAATCTGGGGCCTGGAGAATGTGTGCTATGCACATGGCCTTCTTCAGAGTGTAAAACCTTCTTGGCATGCCTTCGTCCAGATCATCTGCCTGGGCTACTTCTTCAAAGTCAACTCTGTCAAGGGAGCAACAAATGTGCCATCCCTTTGCCAAATCTCATGTAGTAGCTAGTGAGGCCCAGGGAGGTCCTCACCTCTGTCTGGGCCTCAGAGGAGTTCCCCAACCAGAATGGCCTGAATCTTACCCTACAGGAGCTGTACCTTGCCTCTTTCAACATGATGACCCAAGTAGCCTACTAAATCCTGCCCTAGCTGGCACTTACTGGCCTTGATAGCCACACCTGCTCTCTACATGACCTGAAGCCCTTCTCTGAGGTAGCACAGGTGGTCATCCCAGCTGAATTGAAGCCTGCAATGTCATCTAGGCAGGCAGCATCGAAGTTCTTCAACCGAGCCAGAAACTAATTGACCGACATCTGGAAGGTGGTGAGCCATTCTTCAATCACAAGTGCATCAACTGAAAATGAAAGTGGCCTTCTGTGGTAGGGAATGCAGACCTTTCTTTGGCCCCCCTCAGTTAAAGCAATCTGCCATTCCCAAATGTTAAATCAAACATGCTGAGAAACTTGCCAACTCCTAATTGATCAATGAGCTCAGCAGCTTGGGATGGGGTGAGCATCCACCTTGGTAAAAGCATTGAGCCCCCGGTAATCCATGCAGAACCGTAGTTTGGGGGTGGTGCTTGGAGGTGCAGTTTTCAGGACCTGCTCACTTGGTTAGACCAAGAGCTGCTGGAGAGCTCAATTACTTCTAGGTCCAGGCCTTTGGAGTATTCCTCCTTTATGCTAGCTCTCATCTTGTCAGATAGTCTGTGGATCCTATTCTTCACAGCCACACTGTCTTTAGTGTCAATATCATGGTTATACCATGTAGTGAGCCCTGGAGTTAGGGAGAAGAGAGATGCAAACTGTCACAACACTTGGGGGCAGCCCGCTCCTGTGCTAGGGTCAGGACAGGCGAGAGGTTGACACCCTCCCCTGACATATTCCCCTCCTTGGAAAAAAAAGGTCAGGAGAAGATCACTCTTCTCCCCTACTCCATCATCTGTGAGCAGGAGCAAGATAACCTCAGACCTCTGGAAGTGGGGCTTAGTGATTGTCAGACAGGACCCGTAAAGGACTCCTGGGGGTCCACCAAGCAGGTGTCATCCGCCTTTCGCTCGTTCAGTTCATAGGGCCCAGACAAGCTGTCTTGTTTGCCCCTTAGCTCTACAGGCTTCACAAATCATGCTTCCTGTCCTGGCGTTCTGGTCATACCATTGTTTCATAAACTCCCGGCTGGCTTCCAGATTCTCCTTCACCTTCTTCCAAACGCATCCAGAACGCCTCCGCCCAACTCATCCTGGACATCCCCCGATGCAGCCACATCTCCGGCCACCTAAAAGACCTGCACTGGCTCCCCGTCAACAAGAGGATCACGTTCCGGCTCCTCACCCACGCACACAAGTCTCTCCACGACCTGGGCCCCAAGTACCTCAACGACCGCCTGACCTTCTACACGCCCACCCGCCAGCTACGGTCCACCAGCCTCGCCCTCGCCACACATCCGAAGAGCCACCGCCGGAGGAAGATCCTTCTCCTACCTGGCTGCCAAGACATGGAACTCCCTCCCCATCCACCTTCGGCTGACCCAGGACCATCTCGCCTTCAGGAGACAACTCAAGACCTGGCTGTTCGAGCAGTAGCAAACCCCTTCCCCCAAGCGCCTTGAGACCCTCCCGGGTGAGTAGTGCGCTATACAAGTGTTATGATTGATTGATTGATTGATCTGGGTGCAAAGGGCCAGCATGTAGGTGACTAGATCCTGCAGGCCTTCCTTGGGAGCTTGCTCCCAACCCTTCTTCACCAGGCTGAGAAGCCCTCTGAGAGGGTGCCCATAAAGAAGTTCACAGGTGCCGAATTCAAGTCCCTGCTGCCATACCTCCCCGTATGCAAACATAAGGCATGGCAAGAGGACGTCCGACTTCTGCCTCCAGGGCTCTGACTAGCAGATGATCATGCCTTTAAAGATCTTGCTGAATCTCTCAACAGGCCCATTGGTTTGGGGGTGATAGGGGGTGAAGAACTTGTATGTTTTTCCACAATTGTCCCACATGGACTTCATGCCTCATTGGTGAACCCCATATGGATAACTACCCCCATCAGTGACCTGGCCACTGTGGGCACAGTCATTGTCCTCAGGGGTACCAGATGGCATGGCCCACCAATACCGGGATGAACCTGTCAGCCAGGGCTGTCTTGGGGTCCAGAGGCCCAACAATGTCAATGCCCTTACGAAGGGGATGCCAATGACTAGAAGAGGAACCGGGGGATTCTTGCACTTCCCTCCTGACTTCTCACTGGCTTGGCAGGTGAGACATGACTAGCAGAACACATCTGAGACCATCTACATCAGCAACCAATGAAAATGGATGACTAGCCTGCCAAAATTCTTGTCCTTCTCTAGATGACCTGCTGGGGAACATCATGACCCACCTACAGTAGGAAGGTTCTTTTTGCACCGAGGGACCACTAACATATGAGTTGCACCTGGTTAAGAAACCTTAGGTTTGCTGTATAGGAGAAAAGACACACAATTGATGGACGGAGTGGGAACAAATCAAAACATTCGCCCCCAGTCAAGAGATCTGGGTTAAATCCATCTTTCTTTTGCTCACCAAGCCACCCCAGTTTAGACCTGGCCATATGCAAATCAGTCTTCACCCTGTGCATCATGGGAACAGTCCAGCCCGAACTGCCAAGCCATGTCCTCCCTGGACCGGAAACAAGCATCCTAGGACCAGTTTTGGGGTTTCATCCCTCTTCAGCCGGGATAGCTTGATTCCAGTGGCACAGTGAGCCCGGGAACCATGTCTGGGCATACCCGGAGCACTTAGGGTGAGAAAGCAAAAGACACGCAATTGATGGACGGAGTGCAGAACAAATCAAAACATTCACCCCCAGTCAAGAGATCTAGGTTAAATACATCATTATTTTGCTCACCATGCCACCCCCGTTTCGACTTGGCCATATGCATATCAGTCTTCACCCTGTACCTCATGGGAACAGTCCAGCCCGAACTGCCAAGCCAGGTCCTCTCTGGACCAGAAACAAGCATCCTAGGACCGGTTTGGGGTTTCATCCCTCTTCAGCCAGGATAGCTTGATTCCAGTGGCACAGTGAGCCCGGGACCCATGACTGGACATACCAGGCGCCCTTAGGGCAAGTACTGAGGTGAATGTATGACATTGTTCTGCATTCAGTCCATCAACTGTTGTTTTTGTTGTATCGGAGACCATTCTCCAAGTAAATCAGGAAGATCACCAGAGGTGTTGCCAACTGCCTTGGATATGGCCTGCCTCTGTAGGTCCTCCAGAGTAAGACAATCCTTCTGCAGAACTTTTCCTGGTGGCACCTCCTTTCTTTTCCCAATTGATCTGTTCAGGAAGGTATCCCATTGTGACAATGCCCTACCCTGTAGGTTCCATTACGTAACCCTCAGACTCAATCTCCTTCTGGACTGTAAACGTTTCAGGTGCATGTTTACCGCACCCCTTGCACTTGTTCTTTTTGGTAGGTACCTGGGCACTTTTTCCGAGCTCCATCTATGTCTGTCTAATCTCTTGGGTGGCCATGGACCAAGTGGTCAGACACACCCACTCAGGCAGCACCAGCGTCTTCCAGTGGGACCGGAGTGCTGCCTTTTTCAGATGGTGATGTCCATGTCATTACTGGGCAGACAGGCATGGATGGACTCATAGCTACCCTCAAGGAACCTGAGACAGCCCCACACACTCAAAGGCAACCAGAACCACTAGATAAGGACACTAATGGTGGGCAGGTGCTAAAATCTGGTGGACCACATTAGGGACTGCCTGCTCTGAAGACACCAGACTACAACTAACTGTTGTCATACTGGCTCTTGTGTATCCCAGAGCATCCACGCCTTGCCCTTTGAAGATGACCCAATAGCTGTACTTCTTGGTATTGTTAGGCATTTGGGCTCTTGGAACCATCTCTCTATCACCCAGCATAACCTCTACACCCCCCATACTAACTGGTGCAACCACCTTCCTAAGTAATACAGCAGCTAGCCCCACTGGTGGCCCACAGGTTGGGGGCTGTGCCCTTTTCGGACACTTGGCATCACCCTTAAAGTGAACACAAGGAGATGATGGACGGAGAGCTGAAACTTTCAGACACTTACCCCCAGTCACAGATCTGGGTTCAATCCATCATCGTTCTTTAGCTCAATTCGCCACTCCAGGTCAGACACAGCTATATGCAAATCAGATTGACCCTATGCCTCATGGGAACAGTCCAGCCTGAACTAACAAGCCATGTCTCCCCTGGACTGGAAACAAGCATCCTGGGACCGGTTTGGGCTAATAGCCCTCATCAGCCAGGCTGGCTTGATTCCAATGGCAAAGTGAGCAAGGGACCCACGTCTGGGCATACCCTGCCAACTTATGGCAAACAAAGCAAACACAAGGAGATGATGGACAGAGCCTGGAACTTTTCAGACACTCACCCCAATCACCGATCTGGGTGCAATTCATCATTGTTCTTTAGCTCACTCTGCCACCCTAGCTCAGACGCAGCTATATGCAAATCAGTCTTGACCCTGTGCCTCATGGGAACAGTCCAGCCTGAACAGCCAAGCCATGTCTTACCTGGACTGGAAACAAGCTTCCTGGGACCAGTTTCAGGCTAATGGCCCTCAGCAGCCAGGCTGGCTTGATTCCTGTGGCAAAGTGAGCGAGTGACCCACGTCTGGGCATACCCTGCCAACTTAAGGCAAACAAAGCAAACACAAGGGGCCTCATTTATGAGAAATGACACATTGCTGCATGAAAGAAGCGATGCGTCAATTCTCAGTGCGCACTGCCTTGCAACATACCTGATGCGTCATATTTACTGTATGACGCATCATGTCGCAAGGAGTTACAGATACGTCAGTATTTCTGACTTATCTGTATGGCGCAAAAGTGACGCATTGCTGGGGTGTGACACAAAAGTGACGCAACCCCAGCAATGTGTCCTTTCACATGGGGCAAGCCCCATGTGAAAGGGCTTGTGTCAGTCTTACACCTGCTGTGAGGCAGGCGTAAGATTTTGACGCATTTGAGTCCTAGAAGTGGCGCAGTGAAATCTGGTAGATTTCACTGCGTCACTTCTATGACCCTTTCTTGCGTGGGAACACCCCCCCCCGCATACATTATACCTGGCGCAGGTATAATGTAGCGCAGGGGTTTACAAAGTGACGCATCTACCTAGATGCGTCACTTTGTAAATGTGGCGCAACAAGGCACATTTTTTACAATGCTGGTGCTTCACAAAAGGTGACGCACCAGTGGTGCAAAAATGACGCATGGGCTCATAAATGAGCCCCAAGGAGAGGATGGACAGAGCACTGAAACTTTTCAGACACTCACCTCCAGTAACAAATCTGGGTTGAATCCATCATCGTTCTTTATCTCCCTACGCCACCTCAGTTCAGACACAGCTATATGCAAATCAGTCTTGGCCCTGTGCCTCATGGGAACAGTCCACCCCGAACTGCTAAACCATGTTCCCATGAGGCTCAGGGCCAGCTCTCTGAGACTTAGCTCACAGACATTTCTTTTTTCTTCCATGGCTAGTTTCTCCTTAGCCAAGGCTCATACAGCCTTCCTCGCCTCTGCTTTCAACTTGAGCTTGGACATTTCTAACCTACATTTTCTCTCAGCCTTCCTGTCTTCCAGCTGTTCTGTGGATAGGTCTTGTGAAGATACACTGCCCACCGCTCTGGCTGGGAGTTCCAATTCAGGGGACAAGTCATCACACTCGCCTGAATGCTGAATCTCAGTACCGGTATTCAGGTCCTGCCTTGCTCCTCCAAATCACTATTTTCATCATCCTGGTCATCCACTGTTGCCAGAACTTGGTGAGCCTCCTCCCAGGCCCTCAAGGCTTTTTGGAGTTCCGGTTTGATAGTATTCCTCTTGATTGAAGTCCCCTTTCCTTGCAAAACTGCATGAGTTGAGCCACAGTGTAGTGATCTAGGTTGGCAAGCAGAAACACCATCCTTGCAGGTAGTCAGGTAGATTGAAGGTAAATTATGAAAAAGCAAAAAGTGTCAATCAAGGAGAAATTAAAGAAACTCAAAATGTTCTCAAATTATTTATTTGGGATTTTAGTGCATGACACCATCACTCCATGGCACTATACAAACACAAGTGAAAATCTCACAGCTGAACACCAATCTAGGAAATTGAGTTATTAGTTGAGTGGGATGAAACCCTACTCAAGCAGCAACCACAATCTCTGTCAGGGTGAAACACAAGAAAATCTCAAATTAACCTGTGCTCAAACCTCTGGTAGCTTGGCACAAAAGCAGTCAGGCTTAACTTTGACAGCCGCGGCCTGTGCTGGTAAGAGCGGTGGGGCCAGGTTAGGGTGGATTTTGACGGACAATGACAAGGGAAAATAAATAAATAATTATTTTTTCCTCGTCATCGTCCGTTGAAATCCCCCCACACCTAGCCCCACCGCTTACCTGCACGTGCTGCGACCGAACGTAGAGACAATTTATGAAGTATCTGTGCCGCACTTCAAACACAGCAGAAGAAAAATCACACATCGATTTAGATTAGAGTAAAATGTAATCAATTATTTGGGATCAAAATGACAAATATCCAATCAGTAGGAAAGGAGATATGCACTTTTTAAAGTATTAAGTCAAATTAGTGCCTTGAAGCACAAAGACCCAACTGTGGTTATCTGGTCATGCCGGAAAGGGACAAAGTCCCAATTCAGGCCCACTGCAATGGAGCACAGGCTGGATACATGAACCAAGTTAGGCTCACTGACCAAAGTACCTTGAATCCTGGGTTGTGCAGCATTGCTAGATCCTGAGTTGAGGATGCCTCGCACAGGGCAGTTCGGAGGAAACTGCGTGGCTGTGATGTGGAGGCCTGCATCATCGTCAAAGATGCGTAGACGATGGGCTTGTAACGCGAAGTCTGGTGTCAAGGATGCACCGCACAGTGGTGGTTCCAAAGAAACTGCAGGGCTGCTTTGAGGAGGGAGACGACCTTTACAACGCCCTTGTTACACTGCTGTATGTTTACAACGTGGGTTTTACAACGCAAGTTGTTTCAACGACTTGCGCTGGAGGGCACTGCAAGCTAAGGAATAGTATGATTTACTATCCAACACCTTCCCTACTGTATGTAGACTGGTGTTGGAATAGTAAATCGTACTGTCCCAAAGTCCAGTGCCCTCCAGCGCAAGTCGTTGAAACGACTTGCATTATAAAACCTGCGTTGTAAGATACCGCAATCAACATGATCGCGTAGTATCATCATACATTCCTTTTTAGGAGTGCTGCATTGTAGTTGAGGATGCCACCAACAAGAGGCTTGCAATGCAAAGGCCAATGCTGCTGATCAGTCGAGCAGCAGCAGCCTCTAAAAGACGCTTAGCTGCAATGTGAGGTTTGGCATCAGGGATGAGTCAAGCTGCGATGGTTCCAAAGCAGAGATGCCAGGAAATGCTTTGCACTGCATCAGTTCTGCCTACAGTCGGGCTCACTTCCAGGATTCCAGGACTGGGGTGTCACCATTTGGAGGTAGGACTCACAGCAGATAGAGTCCAGATGCTAGGTTGAAGTTGGTTGGACCCTTTTATGTCTCTAAAGCTCAGATCAGAAGGCCAGGCAACTATACCTTGGAGTCACTATGGTTATCCTGGGCTCAAGATGCTTGTCCAGTTCTTTCACTCAGGCAGCAGGACAGCAGAGAAGCAGTCCTTCTTGGAGAGCAAACAGCAATCCTTCTGAATGCCCACTTTGAAATAGGAGGAGGTTCTGGAAGTTTCTACTCCCAGAAGTGTCTGACATTTGCCTCCCTGACCTGGCTCCTTTTGTCTGGATTCACAAAAGACTAGTGTCAAACTCTCTGTGAGTAGGTTTAGACAGCGCCTTTGTGATGTGCAAGTGTGGTAGGTGATAGTCCTCCTACTCATAAAGTCAGAGATGGTCCATCCTACCAACATCTACCCCCCTGTTTCTCACTGCCTGAGTTTAATAAACAAACTCAAACACACATGAAGGACTAGACGCACTTCTAGATCCAGCATACAAGCTCCCTTAATGTTTTTGGGAACCAATAGGGTGTGCAGTTTCTCTAGAGTGAAAGGAAAGAAGAAGAATATGGAGAAGGAGTTGACGGGTAACTGAGAAAGCAAATCATGGGATCTGATTGCTCAGGAGCAAGAGCCCTCACACACTCAGATAGGTGTCATTCTTCACCATTGAGCAATTCCTCATTGGACCCTGGGACCACTCCCTGCCCTTAAAAAATGAAATAAAAACGTTTAAGTTTTCCTTTTTTAAATGCATCCCATTTTCCTATAAGGAAAACGGGCTGCATTTTTTTTTAAACTGCTTTATTTAAAAGCAGTCCCAGACATGGAGGTCTGCTGAGCCCAGCAAGCCACCATACATGGGAGGGCCAGCCATTCCCAATGAGGTTGCGAATTGCCAGTGCCTCAATAATATTCATGAGGCATGCAATTTGTGACCCCATTCGTCATCACAAACAGTGACAGAGACACTGTTGTACATTGTGATTTGCGACTAGCAAATTGCGCCTCACAATTTGCGAGTCGCAGATCATAATGGTAGTACGTCTGGCCCTTAGTACTTATGACATGAAATCCAATTTTACCATTAGACCAGGTTTTAAATTACAATTCATTTGACTGTAAAATGTCATTCCTACCTGTTCCCATTTAAATATTATCGATTAAAAGCAATAAGGTAACCCAATGCTATCCTGTGGGAAAAACACAATTAGGAGTTTTCCACTCCCAGGACATGTAAAACTTGAGCTACATGTCCAACTTTTTAAATACACTGCACCCTTCCCTAAGGGCTGTTAAGGGCCTATCTTGGGGGTGACATATGTTTTAAAAAGGTAGGTTTAAGCTTCACAAAAGTTTTTTTTTTACCAGGTCAAAATGGCAGTTTGAAACTGCACACAAGATGCGATCGCAGGATGGAAACATGTTTTAAAAGGGATACTTAAGTTGGTGGCACAAAATATTGCTCTAGGACCAATAGTTGCTTTCAATTTTAAGACCCGGGGGTACGTGTAATACCACTTTACTACGAACTTATAAGGAAATTTAATGTGGCAATTTTTACCATGTTTAAGGGAGTGAGCACAAGCACTTTAGCACCAGTTAGCAATGGTAAAGTGCACAGTGTCTTAAAGCAAATAAAAAAATCTTTCAGCAAAACAGGAGAGGAGAAGACAGAAGTTTTCGGGTAAACCATGCCAAGGATGTCAGGTCTAACAATCATGAGCTGGGAAAGCATATGATTTTGCACAATATGTTCAAAAGTTGAATTGTACGATTTATTTTTATTATGAAGGTATTTGTTTATTCCTCGCAGACAGTGACACAAACGTGGCCTAGATGTTGGAAGGATGAGCCATCCTGGCAGGATGAAAGGGGCGGAGCCAAATACAGCCCCTCTTACATTTCAAAGGAGCTGCATCAGCACACTCACAAAGAACTTCATGCTAGTATTTTGTCATCCCAGACATTCTGTAACTAGGACAGGGAGAAGGAAAATTCCAGAAACATCTGTGGGGTAAAACTACAAAAGTTTCTTCCATTCCAAAGCTGGCACCAGGCATAAAATGGGTTCCCTCAGACCCACTCCCCAGGACAATCCTAAACTTGCAGAAACTACAGGAGGACTGCCCTGCTGAAGGAGGACTGCCTTTCTGCTCGAGTCCTGCCCTGCTCTCTGAGAAGGAAAACTGGACTTGCTCCCTTTAACCCAGGCTACCTCAACGACTCCAAGGGTCAGCTGGCTGACCTGTTGTTCTGTGGTACAGGGACACAACATTCTCCAGAAGCCTCCCTGCAACTGCTCAGCTGACCTGCTGCACTGGACCTGCAACTGGCCCTGCCTAACCTCTGCTGGCCTGTGCTGGAGTGAGTTTCTGATTCCCAAGAGATGCTTCCCCAGGTTGTGGACTATTGACTGGCATCAGAGAGGACTCCTAGTGGCCTAGCTAAAGGTTCTATCAGATCTGGTGTGAAGCAATGCAAAGTCCTGCAAAGCTCTGCAAAGCCCTGTCACACAGCTGCAAGTTTAATCAGAATCAACACCAAGCGATGCACTGCATTCTGCAGGCTCGCCACACAGCTATAAGGTTAATCAGAACAGATGCCCAGCAACGAATGCATGTTGAAGCCTCATTCCACAGCTACAGGCTTCATCAGAACCGACACAAGAGACGCAAAGCACCACAAAGTCTTGGCGCACAGCTACAACCTTCATCGGAACAAATGCTGAGTGACACAAAATCCCATAAAACCTTGCTGCATAGCTGACAGCCTTAGTGGAACAGACTTCAGACAACACACAGCCTCACAAATGAACGTTGCACAAGCCTTGCATCAAGGATTAGGTGCAAATCTCAGTGAGCCAAACATGATCTTGTACCCGCCCAACGCTCCATCATGGTCGGCCTGAACTTGGTTCTTTGTCCTGGTTCAGTGTGACCAGGAACCCTCAGATGGCACTTTGCACATTTTGGCGCTACTTTTGTCTAAACCTTTAAAATTCAATATCTCCATTACTAGTGAATGGATTTTTGTTGTTTTAGTCAGGTTATTTATTAAAACAAAAGCTGTTTTACTAAATTGGTTTGGGATTTTTCTAATGTTGTGTTTTCACTTTTTTACTGTTGGTGTGCTGCATAACTGCTTTACACATTGCCTCTAAGTTAAGATTGACAGCTTTTGTGCCAAGCTAGCAGAGAGTTAACCCACGTTAATTTAGTGACTTTTGTTGATCACTA
The DNA here is from genome assembly GCF_964261635.1 of Lissotriton helveticus. Classification (NCBI taxonomy): domain Eukaryota; kingdom Metazoa; phylum Chordata; class Amphibia; order Caudata; family Salamandridae; genus Lissotriton; species Lissotriton helveticus. Next base: position 1,445,584,553 of record NC_136067.1, on the reverse strand, counting down.
TGACAAGGATTGTGGTTGTTGCATGAGAAGGGTTTCAACCCCCTCAACCAATAACCCAATTTCTCACATTGCTGCAGCTTATGCAAACTGATAAACACGACCTGAAAGGGGCTGGTTGACAATGACAATAGTAACTGTTGTCAAATACACTTACAACCAGATCCTTTTCACTACCACTGGGCCCATATGGGTAGGATTTCTACTCAGGTTCAATACTGCATTTCAGAACCAATGGACCTTTCTCTGTCATAGTGAAGTGTCAGGAAACATGATGTCGCACTGTCAGCTACCCAGTGAGGACTAATAATTGGCAGTCAACTCACAAATTGGGGATCAGGTTGAGATAAATTACTCTCAAAATCATGCAATAGAAATAGACTATTGCAATTGGTAGACCGAAACTCCTAACAAAGTTTCTTCGAACAAGAATCATGGAAACCAAAGCCTCTGCTGTGGCTACACAAAATAAAAGCAAAAGAACCTGATTGTCTGAAAATAATCTGCGACTATCTCTGTTATGCATTAAAATCAGCACAGATTCTATGGAAATAACATTAAACACAATATCTCTGTTATGCATTAAAGTCAGCACAGATTCTACGGAAATAACATTAAACACAATAAGACTCAGACAACTTAAGATAATTTGGTTATTGTATTAAAGATCCAAAATCAATGCATATAAGTTACATTTTAAGAAGCTCAGTCATGAATCTAACAGTTCGCAATATAAAACCACACATCTAGTTGAAATAATCTATCCCTAAATAAAAGGATTCATAAAGAGGAGGGGGCATATTAGCAAGAACCTCGTTAAACTTTTCGCTGTTTTAGCGGAAGGAAACTGCCGCTAAAACGGCGATAATGGGCTTGCTAACATGCGCTATAGAATTCCAATGGAAGCCCAGGTTAGATGTCCTGCACATCTAACCTGGGCTTCTATTGGAATTCTATAAAGCATATTAGCAAGCCCATTATCGCCGTTTTAGCAGCAGTTTCATGCCGCTAAAATGGCGATAATTTTAACGAGGTTCTTGCTAACATGCCCCGATGTTTTTTGGAAACAAAAAAATGATATCCCCACCAAAGCAAGAAGTTGGTTCTCAAAAGGTACTCTTAGCATGTGCAAGAGGATCAAGTTAAAGCCCACTAGGGTAAAAGTCCATGGGAATGGGCAAGGGAAATGCATAAATCAGGAAAGTTCAAGTCTGGTTTATCACCAAACTGCTCCAAATTGTCGGACAGGCAAGTTCATCAGCAAAGGCAAAAGCAAGGGGCATAAAAGTATGTTTGGAAGGCAGGTCGGAGGCAAGGAAAGTGAAAGTGAAACGGGGTCATCTGAGCTTAGGCAACACTCTCTTAAAGGGGCACAATAAAAGCATACTCCTCCTCCTGAATGAAGTAGTTATATAGTTCATATTTGTCATCATGACATCAATGGTCGGTCCACAATGGTCTGATAATCATGTGATCATCCTTCCGTCTTTTCAAGTACAAGTTGTTACTCCGGCATATTTTCTCACGCACATCATGAGAAACGACTGTCCTTCCATCCTCATTGGTTAGTTGACAAAGAGCTTATTTATTTTGTTACTTACCACAGATATAGGGGGAAAGTCAATTTCCCAACATTCACACACTAAGGGGTAACAGAAAGATCTTTGTTGTTCAAGGAATGCAACTTGAAAGAAGAATAAATAAAGCTACATTTGAGAAAACGTTTCAAAGTCCATTGCACAAGGCTATGACATAATGCAGCCTAAAGAGAAAATACATTTCAATGTGTTTTAAATTCAACGTTTCATATTTAACAAAATAAACTCCTAATTAAGTTTGCGCATTATGAAAGAAATCACACATATTATATATAAGCATTTGGGAATACTGTCAGTAATTATTACAAAGAAATGTTCAACTTCAAATACGGACTACTGCCACGATTTAAAAAAGTAACAATGTATAAATTAATTCTAACAAACATTAAAATAAAATCATTTGTGAACACAAATGTTCTTTATCATGTTAAGCACTTATACTAAAAACTTGAGACATCTAACACATTTAGTTTTGGAATTGTGCCAATAAGGGGTCTATTAGGATGGCAGGTGGAAAACCATTCCGACCGCTGTGGTAGCAGAAATTAACCGCTCGCACGTACCGCGGCAAAACCAGCGGCCAGATCAGGATCAACCGCCAGAAAAAAATGACCGCGGCAGAACGATGCCCCAAAAGACAGCCAGCTACAGGGCAGAGCAGGTGAATATCCGTATGCGGTGGTCGGATTTGCGGCGGAAAAATCCAAAACCACTGCACGGCTAGTGGATGAACCGCATGTCCAATTAGGATACCATTGAGGAGACAGTGGAACGATCCGCTGTTTCTGACCACCACAATCGCAAATAGTGATGAATGGGAGATATGGCAGAAGGGCGGTTGCATACCCACCGTCGCGGCTGCTCCAGAACAATTATGGTGGTCGGAAAAAAAACCACACAACAAGGCCACCAAGTGTACACATCAAACTAACTCAGCCCCCAAAAACACCTAACACACCTCAATGACACATCCCCATGGTAACCTAAAAAATGGAAATTCCCGGATAACCCACACAACACACCTGACAGCAATACTCCATTTTGACACACCCACATAGCTAAGTATAAAACCAGCCCCTTCCCTGACCAGAATACTTTGCAATACCCCACCCCTGAAGGGACCAGCCCTACAGCACAAAGGAGAGGCAAACCACCACACATCTCACCAGTAACACAACACACTCACACTACTTACATCACCACCACCACTCTCACACCTGCACCTTTAACCCATTTGCACATCACACACCATGGTACAGAAGAAAATGCCCAAATTCACTGACAATGAGTTGTCAGTATTGGTACATGAGGTAATCAGAGTTGAACCACAATTGTTTGGTAACCTGGTCCAACAGACACCATTAGCCACCAGAACACAAATGTGGGCAAGGATAGTCAGAAAGGTCAATGCAGTAGGGATGACCCCGCGCTCCAAGAGCAAGTTGAAAGAGAGGAACAAGAACCGTCAGCTTGCTCAGATGACTGGCAGTGGCTCTCCCATTCCACCAAGAACATTCACTGCATGGGAGGAGAAGATACTTGCCATACTGCATGCAGAGAGTCTCACAGGAATACCCGGGGGAGTGGAGGCAGGTAAGTACAAACAAATGTTTGCCGTCACACTGCTATGTACTGTCTTGCACAACTACAAAGCTACACCTCCTAGGCCCAATTCCATTCATGTGCCCCATACTCTCCTCAACACTTGTCTCACAGATCCAACATTCACTCCTTCTTATTCACCCCAAAGGTAGCTAGCACATTACCATGGGGGCATGTGTACAGGCAGCCAGCACTACAATTCCTACCAGGCCCCTTTGTTCCACAGCTCAGCAAGATGGAGCACTCCACCCTACACAGAAGCATGTGGCAGTCATTACATTGCCCTCTTCAAACTAACAGAAATGTAGCCATGTTCACAGGGAAGGGGGTTTGTGACTAGGAAGCCTTCACTACAACTCCCACCAGGCCCCCTTGTGCCACAGCTCAGCAAGATGAAGCACTCCACCTCACCCAGAAGCATGTGGCAGCCATTGTATTTCAACAATCAAACTCACAGGTAGGTAGCCATCTTCACAGGTAGGGGTGTTTGTGGTGAGGAAGCCTGCACTACAACTGCCACCAAGCCCCCTTGTTCCACCGCTCAGCAAGATGGAGCACTCCACTCCATCCAGAAGCACGTGGCAGCCATTGTATGTCAACAACCAAACTAACAGGTAGGTAGCCTTCTTCACAGGGAGGGGGGTTTGCTCACATCAAACTTATAGGTAGTTAGCCATCTTAACAGGTAGGGGTGTTTGTGGGTGGGGGTCAGCACTCCAAATCCCATCAGGCCACCTTGTCCCACAGCTGAGCAGGATGGAGCACTCTCCCACCCACAACCATGTGGCAGACGTTCCATTTGCTCACCTTCACCTAACAGGTAGGCAGCCACCTTTACAGGGAGGGGTGTTTGTAGGTTGGGGTCCAGCACTCCAACTCCCACCAGGCCCCCTTGTCCCAAAGCTCAGCAAGATAGAGCACCCCACACCATCCAGAAGCATGTTGCAGCCATTGTATATCAACAATCAAACTTACATGTAGGTAGCCATTTAACAGGGGGGTGATTGTGGGTGGGAGGCCAGCACTCCAAATCCCACCACCCACCTTGTCCCACAGCTGAGCAGGATGGAGCACTCTCCCAACCACAACCACGTGGTAGACATTCCATTGTTCACCTTCACCTAACAGGTAGGCAGCCATCTTGACTGGGAGGGGTGTTTGTGGGTGGGGGCCAGCACTTCAACTCTCACCAGGCCCCCTTGTCCCACAGTTCAGCATTATGGAGCACCCCACCCCACCCAGAAGCATGTGGCAGCCATTGTTTTCCAACAACCAAACTCACAGGTAGGTAGCCATCTCCACAGAGAGGGGGTTTGTGGCGAGGGAGCCTGCACTAAAACTCCCACCAGGCCCCCTTGCCCCACAGCTCAGCAAGATGGAGCACTCCACCCCACCCAGAAGCATGAGGCAGCCATTGTATTTCAACAACCAAACTTACAGGTAGGTAACCATTGTCACATGAGGGGAGTTTGCTGACATCAAACTTAGAGGTAGGTAGCCATCTTAACAGGGAAGGGTGTTTTTGCGTGGGGGGGGGCAAGCATTCCAACTCCCACCAGGCCCCCTTGTCCCACAGCTTAGCAAGATGGAGCACCCCATCCCACCTAGAAGCATGTGGCAGCCATTGAATTTCAACAACCAAACTCACAGGTAGGTAGCCATCTTCACAGGGATGGGGGTTTGTCGTGAGGAAGCCTGCACTACAACTCCCACCAGGCCCCCTTGTGACAAAGCTCAGCAAGATGGAGCACTCCACCACACACCTAGAAAGATGTGTCCGAAATTCCCCTCAAATGTGCCACAGAACAGGTAAGTAGACAGTGTGTGCACCCCGCCATTTCCTTCAAAAAGCATAGAGCCATATGAGCACACCAGCCCTCACATCCCACCAAACTTGGCATAGATCCACTAGCCACTTCCAGTGCGCAGACAGCTAAGCATATGTAACTGTCACCGAAACCAAAGTGTGACTCACCAAATCACATATTGAAGAAATTCAAGGCACAATCATGCACAGCACTGAATGCCATGGGGGTAGTGCATCAAGGCACATATGAAAACAAAACAAGCATGGTTAGTAGTAAAAAGAAAGCAAAGCACATGATATGACAAAGGTATGCATGAGATTACAATGGCTAGTTCATGCTCAGATGTAATGTCTTCCATGTAGGGTATACATCAAAGATGCTTCACATAAAGTTGTTGTGCTACTAGTTGTTAGATGACAATATGTCCTTGTAATCACACAATCTGTATGTGGTGCATGGTATCTATTGACATGTCTCACCACGGACAAGTAATGTATGTACCTCCACATCATGTCATGATGCTCAGTACCGTGCAGCCATACAAAGTGATGTCAATGTAAACTGTTTGGTGTATAACATGTAACAGCCAAACATCTAACACCAAGCAAGTGGGGTGTACTTCAATGACAGTGTCCCCTCTGTTCCACAGGTGACCAAGAACTGACAGCTGCAGATGAGAACACCAACCTGCAGACCTAGTCTTCCCCCTGGAACATGGACTCTCTAATGCAGACTCCCTATATTCCTTGGATGTGGAGCCAGAAGCCGGCCCATCCGGCCGCCAGGGCGTACCAGGTCCCAGGCCCCCACTGTCTCTACCGCCACCACCTCAGCAACAACAACTGCGCTGACCCCTGCTGTAACAACCTATGTGGCCTCCACGACCACTACCACCAGTGCTGCCTGCAACACTGTCCCTGCCTCAGAGGATGCCCACATCACCCCACAATCTGAGGAGGGCAGGGAGAGTATGCAGGTGCGTTGAGTGGTGACGCCACAGGTCTGGGACAGCAGGGCAGGTGGTAGGGCAACTGGGTGGCAAAATCAACCAGCCACTGGGACCGAAGCCCTGGCCAACATCGCCAGAGTGCTTGGGGCATATGAACAAGCCCAGGGACACATGGGCCAGGCTCTGGAAGAATCACATGAACTCCACCTGCTGCTGAGGTCCATAGACTCACGTATAGGCCAAATCATGGAGCTCTTGGTCCAGCCTGTGGGTGTCCTGAGAGACAGACCTGCAGCCCGAAGAACAGCTCAACCTCCCTCCAGTGGCCCGCAGGATGACAGTCCCACCACCTCCCCTCCGGCCACAGAGAGGGTCGAGTCCCTCAGACACTGCTGAACCTGCAGCAGAGGCCTCCCTGCCAAACGCTCAAGGGGCGTCCAAGGAAAACCAATGGAGGATCACATGGCAAAGCACCAGTCAAACGCCAGTCAATGAGCCAGCCATGGTGGCACCTCCCTTCACCTTGCCATTGACTTTGTTGACTGTCCTTACCAACCCTGCCATGTTGATGGCAGGCGTATGTTGAAAGTGTCACCACATCAATGTGGTGACTACTCTATTGACTCATCTACCATCACTGACAACTCATTGATTCCCTTTTCACCTTTTTGTAGATATTCACCTCCCTGTCACATATACCAATTGTAAATAAACACTTTTTACACACCTATGTTTTCTTGTCAACTCCAAGTTTATCACAGGATGTACAATGCTGACTCTGATTACAATGTATCGGGAGCACTGATTGTCTTGAGGCATTGAGAGAGTGAAGGGACCTAAGAAAACACAAGAGAACAACATTCACTTGTCAGGTGATGGCATCACAGCTATTACACAACACTTGTTATCAAGGTACTCAAATCTGCACACATTACAATGAGCAACAGTACCGACATAGACATCCTGTAGCTGTGCATAACTACCCTGTCCCAGAAACATTAGCAGCCAGCACAGAGTCGACAGGCAGTAGTCACAAAGCTCCCCTAGGCTTTTCACCAACAACAAAATCTGCAGACAATGGCACCGTTGTACGTTTTCACTCACCTTCAAGTAGCAGTTGATGAGCTGTTGATGCAGGTCGATACCTTCTTCCTCTCCACTATCCTCGTCACTGGACATGTGCTGGTTTGCAGGCGGGGGCCTCAGCTGCCCATCATCACCCAGGATAGGGGGATCTCTTTGCGCGAGGCCAGGCTCTGGAGCATGAAGCATGCAACTACTATATGACACACATTTTGGGGAGAGTACATCAGTGCACCTCCGGTCTTGTCCAGGCAGCAAAATTGTGACTTAAGTAGACAAAATGTACGCTCCACCACACAACGTGTCCTCCCATGGGCATCATTGTAGCGGACTTCACCCAGAGTCCTGGGATTCCTCAGTGGACTCAGCAACCAAGGCCGTTTGGGATATGCAGAGTCACCTAGATGTGAGATACACAGAACAATTTTGTAACATAACTATGTCAGAGGATAGCATGTCACACGTATAGCACGCTACTTGACTCTGCGTACTCATCCACAATCCACGCACGCTGAGGATGCAGATTTGCCATTAGCTGTGGCACAATGCTGTTACGCAGGATGTAGGAGTCATGGGCTGATCCAGGATATTTGGCACAGACATGGGAGATTATTATATCTGCTTGGCATACCACTTACACATTAATGGAATGGAAATGTGCTTCCTGTTTCTGTAAATGTGCTCACGTGCCTGTGGTGGAAACAGGCCAACGTGTGTGCAGTCAAAGGCACCAACAACATTAGGGATGTGGGCAAGGTCATAAAAATCACCCTTCACATCTGCCAATTCATGTCTCCTGGGGAAATGGATGTCGCTGTCCTTATAGGTCATCATAGCGGACAGGACATCACGTAGCACCATGCTGAACATTGGTTGAGACATCCCACCTGAGCTGGAAACCGTGTACTGGAACAAACCAGTTGCAAAGAAATGCAGGGCCGCCATCACCTTACATGTTGGTGTCAAAGCAGTTGGATAGGTCTTGCGAGGCCTCAGATGTGGCTCCAACTGACCACATAGGTCTTGAAGATTAGGTCGATCCAAACGGAATTTACATATGATGTCCTCACCCTCCATGTCTGCATGGGAGGAGAAGGTACTTGCCATACTGCTTCCAGAGAGTCTCACAGGAATACCCACGGGGGAGTGGAGGCAGGTAAGTACAAACAAATGTTTACCGTCACACTGCTATGTACTGTCGTGCACAACTACAAAGCTACACCTCCTAGGCCCAATTCCATTCATGTGCCCCATACTCTCCTCAAACCATGTCTCACAGATCCAACATTCACTCCCTCTTATTCACCCCAAAGGTAGCTAGCAACATTACCATGGGGCATGTGTAACTTAACTATCAGCAAGGACTCTCTGTAGCAAGGCCTAAAATTAATGGAATGGAGTGTGGAGTGTGCCGCAACTGAATGCACTCAGTGTGCTTCCTGCCCGAGCTAGTGACGACTCTGAATAGGTTAATGGTTGCCAGTGAAATTGGGAGAAGGAAGGGTGGGGTGAAGGTAAAGAGAGGCATCACAGAGGCTGGAAATTAAAGTCCGAAACATGTTTCCACAATTTGTGCTACAAACGCTTTGTAGGATCCCACCTCCCTTCTACGCAGCCCACCTCCACAAGGACTAAAACAATGTTCCACCTCATGGGCAGTGCTTATGTCTCACAGTGTGACTGACCTCCCTGTTACAGTGGTATCAGATGAGTGTCCCCTACATCTAAATATTGCTGCTACCCATTTGCCTCAGTCACCATAGTCCCAATGGCACCACTCCCCACTCAACTGCAGCTCCACCCTGCACTTTCATCTTCCTAAAACTCCCTCTCCTGCATTGACCCCTACACACAATGAAAACATGCACCTGAGCCCAGGCTTGCAACCCCCATTGGAATGAAAGGGCTTCAAACCTCACCCCCACACACCCCACGTCGTGTGTGTCAGCCCGGGTTGAGACGGCTTCCCGAGCACATACACAGCCTTACCTGAGTACTTCACAAGTCTTTAAAAGATCATTTGCTTGCTAACAAGGCTTTGTTGTTCTTTCACCCCTTCTTAGAGTCCCTGCATCTCCACTCTGACTATCACTGGAAGAATTAGCCTTCCCCCCCTGAAATTGATGGTAGCCCATCCCACCACCCCCTTCCCGGAAAAGTGTCTCTCTCTAGTTGCGCCTCTACCTGAGCCTATAAGGGGTTCTCTCAGCTGCGTAGCCCCTGTCGCCATGTTAATGAGCTTGTACCATTCCAGAAATTAGCAAATCCAGCGCACTCCATTTTACAAGAACGAGATAGCGGCCCCTCTCATATTAGGAAATACAATGGAAGCAGTAGTCGAAGTGGGGGAAAAAGTAGGGGAACTGTGGGCGGAGAATCAGAGGGCCGGATTAATGCTTAGATTGGGTAAGTGGGCGGAGTCAGAGTTGTTGCGGAAAGAGTATATTTAGTATTTGTTTCCCATTTCACTAACTGGTTACAGCTTATTATGTTATTTAATTTAACCAATAGATACACATGTTTATTTAAGGTTTAATATGAGTTATTGACATTCAAATACACTCACAATGTGGGATATGTTTCCAATCACAGAATGTCCCAAATAACCTTAAAAGTGGAATCACAAACCATTTCTCTCCCAGCCATGGAGTTTTATTCATCAGCACTTCTCCCTTTTTCCACAAGAGCAGTTCAAACATGAATGGCAAAATATCCTGGTTTGCATATGTTTTCCACATAATTATCGCTCTGCCATATTTGCCACATATTACATCACCTGCTGCATAATCTGAAGATTTAACTAATACATTGTTTATAGCTCAAACGGATCAAAGATTACTAAAAAATGTGAGTTGTGCTGCTGTGAAGTGGAGGCCCTTTTGCAAAGGTTGACTGGTCACCTTTCTCACTGCTGCAGTTGTATGTTCCACACTGGTACTAATAAGGAAAAATCTTTGCAGAGACGGTTAGCATGTGTAAAAATATCAAAATAACAAAGTATTACAAAATATACAGCTCCACTTATACCAGTGTAGGGTGTCAGAGCACTTTCATCATATGTGTGTAAATCACTGTATAGGAAATGTTATAAAAGACAAAGGACTACAAGGTGTAGGAGTCACATGACAACCATACTAGTAGGCAGCATAGTTTAATAGTGATTGGTCTGGAGAAACACAAACTCAGAATTCATAACGTAATACCATGGTTGGGCGTTCTCTTTAATAATCAGAATTGATTTCTACCCAAATGTACCCTTTTTTGCAACATTAGGATAATCAAAGACTGGGGGAAAAACCATAACGCTCTAATTTATACCTTGCAGTTTGCATGCAGCTCTTACACAACAGTTAATAGCTCACGGTTCTATGTTAGGATTTTTACTTATTAACTGCAAGTAACAATACGGTCTCTCTGACAAAGCAGTAACCCACTGACCTATTTACATTATGTGCACTTTGTGATCTGCATGGTACATGTTCTTAGCAGCAGGCACATAAACCCTCTGCACTTCCTTTTTATGAGTCAAAACTTCCACTAGACAAAACACCATCTCTCTTTACTAAGAACATTAATCACTGGAGTTATCATGACATTTTTATTGTTGGCGAAAATTGTTGGAGGCCAGGAAGGAGGCAGCAAGTGCGTTAAAAAACATGTTATACTTATAAACACGACGCCCCCACCCGAACTCAGTGCCTGGTTGGGTCGCACTGCCCTAGAGCCACCTGCTCCAGGGTCCTGTGACCTCAGTGACAGAGTCACTGTCACTCTAGGGTGTGCTGCTTCATAGGCCTGCCCTCAAGACTGGAGGTGAACTTCTTGGATTGTGGTGGACAGGCCTAGAAGGTTAACCCGCACTTGCCACCGCTAGGGTTCACCTGCTGGTGCTAAGACACCAGGGCTTCTAAGGTCTTACGGGCCTTCTAAGGTCCAGCATGGGAATGTGCTCCCTCAGGAGAGTGGTCTAGGAGACTGGTATTAAAGGCTGAACCTGGTTTCCCAGTTCCAAATTCAGTAGACTGACCATAGCGCCACATCCTCTCCCCCACTGAACACCATACTGCCCCACTGAGAGAAACTTGCACTGCACTGCACTGACCCGCTATAAACACCTGGATGTGACTCAATTAAAACTACTCAATGGACAATATTATGGCTAAAAAAATAAACAACATCATAGAAAAAGCCAAAACTAATAGGGAATGCACAAATAAGTCAAGCATGTGAAATGTAAGCAGGAACACCATGGTTACCTTTTTCCTTTTACACATTATTCAGAAATTAGTGAGTGCTTTTGCCTAAAAAGTAAAGGAAATGACTACAGGGCCCGGAAAGGAGCCGTTTTAGTGTCCATTCTTTATATCCTTACAAAACATAGGCAGTGTGGTTTAAAAAGACCACATTTGTGCACATTTTTTTCTAATTCACACATCAAGCAGGTATTTCAGTACCTCCAGGAAAGGTGCACTTTCCCACCCAGGGAAAACAATGTTGTTCAAAGAGAAGAGAAAACAAAAAGTAGCGCTTCTCTGGCAAACACTGTAAAGTGGCGCTAAAGTGTTTAACTGTGAAAAAATCAATGTGGCCACCTTGCAACCACTCTGTCTTGCTGTTGTTAGTTAGTTGCTTAGTGATCATATTCAGAATGTTTTATTTCTGTCCACCTCGAGGCTGTACATAGAAACTGAAAGCTGTTAGAGACACCGTTTCCAACAAAATTGTTTTTCTTTTTTAGATTCATTTCACAGGGGAGCAAATAAATGAAAGGAGGAAGTCTCAGTTTTCACTAAATTTGGAGGAGCGAGAAGAAAGAGATGGAAGAGGTGGAACAAACAGAGGGGCGGGCAGCTGGCAGTGGCAGGAGAACAGACACTGTTCTCGTCTTGTCACAGGGCACGAAGGAAAAGACAGAGGTTAAAGTTGTTGCTGGGTGATGGCTGCCGAGGGACCCCTGGAGTACAGGGCCCCCCCACCCCCGCACCGCGGGGGATGCTGGGGCCTGTGTTACGCCCCTGCTGCCACCACATCCACGGCCATAGGCACCAATGTCATGCAACCAAATCGCAGAAGCGACAGCCAGGCCCTGCGGTGTGTCACCGCCAATGCCCATGCCCATCCAACCAATGGGAACCGCAATCGCGGTACTGATATACACATTGAAAAATGGCGGTTGGTGTGCTCCGCCACAACAATCATAGCCATAGGTACCAATGTTATGCAGCCAAATTGGGGAAGCGACCGCCTGGGCCTCGGGGTGTGTCACCGCCAATGCCAATGCCCATTCAACAAATGGGAACCGCAATCGCGGTATTGAAATACACATTTAAAAATCGCGGTAGGTGTGCTCCGCCGCTGCGGGCAGGTCATTGGATGCAAATGAAAGATGCACGATGGCGGTAGCAACCGCCTAGACCCTGCGGTGTGTCGCCGCCAATGCTCATGCTCTTGCAGCCAATGGGAACCGTAATCGCGGTAGTAAAATCCACATTTGAAAATTGCGGTAGGTGTGCTCCACCATCGTGGGGCCGGTCATTGGTCGCATTTGAAAAAAGCTGAGCTGGAACACCATTTGCAGCAGCTTAGTACCACTGAAACAACCCCAGGGGGCTATGTGTGGGAGAGAGCCACATATTTCCACTGCTTCCAAACACTGCTGACTGACACTCTTCACCACCAACTGCTGTTGTACCTGTCACTTGGACCCAATGATGGCGAGGACTGAGACCATCAAGGCCCGACCCTTCACCACAGAGGAGCTGGAGGTCCTGGTGGACGAGGTGCTCTCACAGTATAGGAGGCTATATGGTGCTCCTGATGTCATGGTAAGTGTTTCAGAGTGAGAGTAGGGTAGTGCAGGGAGTGCACACATGAAATTCATCTGCTGCAGTATGTGCCTGAGAGTGTGGGTTTTTGTGATATACTGCAAAGCATGCTGAATTCAGGAAAATAGTTTTTTGCCTATTTTGAAGATTTCCCGTGCTACATTTATGGTTGGGAGGGACATGCAGTGTTTTTGCAGCCATACAGTGACACTGCTAGATTGGAAAGTGGAAGTCAGAACAGACATTGCCTGACCTAATGGATGTTTGAGTCCATGAGGTTTTCTCATGCCCATTTGTGACATTACAAGGACTTTTCGTACAGAGGGTACTGATGGAAGTGTGTTTCACTTTGTATTGTCACCATTGATCTGTGAGCAGTATGCACAAGGGTGAAATGACTGAGGTTGACACTCTCTGTGGAAATTCCCATATGACACAGCAGATTGTTGTACTTCAGGAACACCCCCCTTCCATTATTTTCCTTATGTATACTGTCTCGAATGTGTAGGCACTATTTGCCTTCTCATATTGAACATGCATGTGACTGTTCAGATGGCCCACATTTAACATCAGTGTGAGCCGCCCTGGCCTGCGCAGCTACTGCCCAATTTGAGAGGGGCCCTAAATGGACAGAGTGAGACAAATGTGTTGTCTGCCATCCTATTCCTCAATGAGCTATCTTAGTCCTGTGGATTGCACAAGACAGACCTTGTGAGAAGGGAGTGGGAATGTAAGATCATGTCCCTAAATGTGACCTCCATGAGACAGTGAGTCATTCATAGGCCAAGGACAATGAGGGTTGTGCATTTTTTGACCCAGTGAGTCCGCCCCGAAACGGCATTTACAATGTAATGTATGTCTTGTTCACTCACAAACTGCATTGTAGATGAGGGCCTTCTTCACATTTATTTCTGTGCTGGAATACTGCATGTGCATGAGATGGCCAGGGACTGTGTCCATCCTCACGCCTGCATGCATTTAGATACAATTGTGTTATGCTGATGTACTATATGTCATGCTGTATGGCCTCTGCTGAACATATCTGAATAGGTGTGCTAAAATTGTGCATGGCCATGTACTGAGACATAGTGGGCCATATCCCAGTGTTACTGATATTTCCTCCTCTTGTCTCCCATGTCTGCAGCTTAAAGTCCACCAGCGTAAGGCTGCCTGGAAGACCATTGCACGCAAGGTGCCGGATCTGGGTGTCTGCAACCGACTACACACACACTGTCACTAGAGATGGGATAACATCTGCCAGCTGAGCAAAAACGTGGCAGAGATGACGCTGGGTCTGTTCCCTCGGACTGGCAGGTTGGCGCGCAGGAACATGACACCACTAATGGCCCCCATCTTGGCAGTGACACAGCCAGAGCTGGAGGGACACTTGAGGGCCCATTATTAGCAAGTTGAGTGTGAGTATTGTGCAAAGGGTGACTTTGGCAGAGAATGACTGCGTGTATCCCAACCCTGAGCCAGTGCGGAGCTCTGTGATGTTTGTAGTGTGATGTAATGGCTTCTAACTGGCCTCTGTGTTGAGTGCAACTGTCATGCATTTTTGCTACATTTACTTTCTCATGTGTTTAATGTAATGTCTCTTGACATTGCATGCTGACATGTGGCCTTATGGCATCTGCTGCATTAGGGGAGTCATGGACATCACTGGGCATTGAACGGCAGTGTGCCTCATCTTAGTTTGCTGTTGTCGATGTGTGCAGTGCCTGACCTTGAAATTGTGTGAACTACACATCTGACACCACTGTGCAACTGTAAATGTGCTTCAAAGCACAACATGATGGATAGCAGGAGCTTATGATCGTTGCAAAGGGACATTTTGGAATCTGCATCTGTGTTGTCCCCTTAAAGGGACTCCATGTCTGACTGTGGCAACATGTTGATATGTACATATTTTACACCTACAGGCATGTAGGTATGCTTACAGGAATCTGTATGTCAGGTTACTTGAATGCACGGGCAAGATGTTTGGCTGGATGGACATCACATGGGTCATTAATGCCAAGTATGCATGTTACTAGGCATCTTTTGATTTTTGCATTAAGGTTGCGCATGCAGACTGCACAGGGGTGTGTGCAACATGGGGGTATCATCATCTAGTTTTTTGCTTTGTTTGCAAATGATGTTTGTGAGTATGGCACTAAACTGTACCTACATCTCTGTCTCTTGCAGCATCTACCGAGGGCATAGAAGGACAGGGGACGGACACCAGTGGTGAGGCATCTTGCACAACTGCTACACACGATCTCATTAACAGTGATTTGACCAGCGCCTCGGAGGGGGACAGGAATGTCCTTGAAGAATCACGCCCAGAAACACCAACCTCAATGTCATCTGATGCCATCAGTGACTCCTCGATGTTGGCGGGCACAGGGAGTGGGAAATCAGCCTCTTCTTCCACCACACATCGTCCAGTGCCCACCCTCCCAGCTACTACCACATGTGCTGTCCACGCCCGCGGCCCTAGGAAGGGTAGAGTGTCCTTCCCCCAGGTACCGCTGCCCCTGCTCCTGTCTTCCCTGGAGCCCTCAGTGTTGAGGCTGTGGACCTTTTACACCAGCTGTGTGTGGGTCAGACAACTCTCCTGAATGCCTTCCAAGACCATGACAAGAAGTTAGCACAGGTAGTTGCCTTCATGGAGGGATTCATTCTGATGGGGTGGGCTAAACAGAACTGTCCAGTCTTTGTCCTCCACAGTGACAGCAGCCGTTCAGCTGTCACAGGCCCGGAGTCCAGCTCCAGTCCCTTGGCAACCCCCTGCCAGCGGCAACATCTGACGAGCGTGACCACACACCACACCCCTCAGGCTCCAGGTACTCCACATGCAGCACACAACAGCAGCACCCCAAGCAGCACAGAGCGCAAACACCATCCCCTAGGCAAACAAAAGTCACACAGGAGAGCAAAGGCAGAAGCCCTTCATATGACACTCAGGGGCATCAAGCCAAGAAGCATGCCTCAGGCTCACATGCCTCAAAATCAGCCCCATCCAAGGACACTCCCGCCCCAAAAGTAGATCCCAAAGACAGACAAACAGTTGCTGTGCCTGCTGTGAAGCTGGTGCCTGCAAAGACTCCACAGAAAAAGCACTCTAAGCCAGATTTACCCACAACCTTAACTCCCACCCACACTCCTGCAAAGCTGGGACAGGAGGGCAATGTGGGGAGTTCACCTGGTCAGCAGGGGATGGAGCCGAAAAGACAAGCCAAGGCCAAGCGTACTGCCCAATCCAAAAGATCCCCAGAGGGAGGGCCACCACCTGCTTCTGATGCACCTTTGGTGGAGAGTGTGCCTGTTGTGCCCGCACCACTTCCCACTCTGTCCAAGATGGTTCTGGGCTATCGAATCCCCATGAAGTGGAGAGGCAGCCCTCCACATTCACCCACACACACTGTGTCTCACAGCAGCATGTCCTTGCTAAATAACACGTCTTCTGTTTGGGTATGGTTTCATGTGACACATGCTCTGTATGCCACTTTAACAAAGCCAAAATTGCTTGTTTTACTTTTTCAGTGTTTGCCAGAGGTGTCAGGCACTTTGGTTTTTCTTGACTCTGGGGCTTGAGGGTGCAATGATGGGTGTTTGAGATGATCCTGTCTTATCCTGATCATTCTGTGGTCAGGTTTGCTAAATTGTACACATGTCAAGTTAGGATGCAAGACCAGAACATGGTTGAATTCTATCCACAGGATAACTTGGGTGGTGGCCAGGGTCCATCAGATCTGGCTGACCATACTTGATGTGCGTACAGCAGTGTTGATGTGTGGTCATCTTGTGATGGCCTGTCTTCCTAGTCACAAGGGTACATTTGTAGATCTGCACTTCAATGGTCATGAAGTGTGAAGGGATGGCTTGGTCAGTAGTGTTGATGTTTGTGTGCACCTGCAATGCCAACTGCACACATGTATGATCCATGAAATGAGTGCCTGTTTGAATTGTCAGCCATGTGCTTCTGATTGTGGGCATATGTAGGAGTTATGGGTTGAGCACTGTGCTGTGTGTTGGTGTGTCTTTGCACTCCTGGGGGACACCTATTTGTTGTTGCTGCCAGTTGTGAGTATGCATAGTGTGTGACTGCCAAGTCTGTGTTGTGTTTTGTTGATCAGCCATGTGTCTTGTTACAGTGTGTGCTCACTGTGCAGACCTGCTCAACCACACTGTCATTTTTTTTAGTTTTCTCAAGCATGGCTGTCACTTAAACCATCTTTGGCTCCATTATGGTATGTGGGATGTGGAGTCATACCATCCCCTCTCTGAATTTCTGATGCATACACATGAGTGACTCCTCTATGTGTTTGTGTACAGTACACTACTCACCTGTCCACTACAGATGTACACGCCACTTCAATTTTATGTCTCCCACCCCTTGGCTTGCCAGTGTGTGAGCCTCCCCACCACTTGATTTGTTACACTATGCTTTGTGGTGCTGATCAGGGCACGGGACCAATGTGCTACTTAGGACAGTTTCCCAATTGGTTATGTGTTATTTTCTTGTACTGGTTTGCAGTGATAATTGCTCATGTGCAGTGCAAATCAAATTTTGAGCAGCACAGTCCTCTGGTCTTGTTGTTTGCACCTGGGTGTCCCTGAGTTGTGCATCTGTGGGTGATGGCTGAGCTGTATGTGTGTTTGCTGAGGTACAACTACCCTTCCTGAGTGTGATGTTCTCTGTGTGCTGTGATGATTTGTGTTGTGTGAGTACATGGTGTGGCCTTCAGATGGGTGTTTTACTTATTTGGTTGGCGTGCACACACTGATTGTTGTGCATGCAGTGTTATCAGTGTATGTTGCCTTGTACTTGCTTGTTGTGCATCCCCCTGATGTCCTGCAATGTGATGGATTGGTCTGTACATCTGTTGTGTTTTTGTTGTGGATGTATGCAGTGTTTGGCCTGTGTTGGCTCTTTCAGCTGTCAGATGCTCTGTGTGTGATGTTCTATTTGCATGACCTTGTGTATGAGCAGTTTGTGCATTGTGATATATTGTGATGTGTGTTGCAAGTGTAGTCTGCATTACTTGTGTATCTGTCACATGCAGCAAGGTGGATTCTTGTTCCTGATCCAGTTTGGGTCCACATTGGTGGTTTGTCCTCCTATTTTTGAGCTGTCACTTGTCAGGAATATGCATGTGCATGCTTGTGGTACACTATGACACCATGTTGACTTGATGGGTGGTGTGGTGTCTCTGTCTGTGTTAGTTGATTGTCCCATTGATCCCAGTTAGTGTTCATGGATCATTTTTGATGATGCAAATTTTGTTTGTGTTGGGGTATGGTGTCTGTGCATTAACCCGGAATGGCAATGTTCTGTCTGGGGTCCCATTGCCTTTCCAATGTTTGGCTGACCATGTGTGGGATTGTTGGAATTCAGTGGATGTTGTTTGTGAGCTTTGTGTTTGGCTATAGTTTTTGTGTCAGCATTGCTTCAGGCATCCCTGAGTGTGAGTGTGATGTTCGTGGATGCACCCCAGGGAGTGTGATTGATTGTCAAGGAACTCACAGGACATCATTTACACAATTCTGTGTGATTAACACTGGTGTTGCGTGTTGCAGGTGTGAGGTGGGTGGAGGAGGGATATGTGTGAAGGTCCTACTTGTGGTGTTTGACAGTCATGGAGTTTGACATTAAGCCATCTGTGTAGTGCTGATGACATACACCTGTCAAGTAAGTTGACACATATATGTGGCTTGTCACTGTTTGACTTCAGACACTTCCTATCATCCCTGTGCCTATGCATGCCGCGCCTTGCTGCACAGAGGTCACTTTAATTTAATTACACTCACTGTGCAACCCATGTCTGATTTGATGGACTAAGGGTGGTGTGATATGTTCCTTCTCTTGTAGGTGATGTACACATGCAATGTGGCTTGCTCCATGGTTTTCCAGCAGTGTTCACTTCACTTTTGGCTGGCCCATTCATTATCCCCCTTGGCTGCTGACCTATGGTATGAGTACTTGGCACATTGTCGGTGTGGGGTATTTGTGGGTAACTTGACAGGCAGTGTGAACTGTTTATTGGATGTTCATATGCAGTGTGAGTCTACATGTTGTGATTATACTCAGATTGCCTCACATGAGTGGAAGGTAGATGTGAGGAGGATGGTTATCCAACCCCTGAGCTTCTGTGCAGGGTGTTCCTCTTCACACCCACCTACCAAAACAGGCTCCCTTGTCCTTTGGTGTGTGAGGTGCAGGGTCTGGGTATACCTGGCAGATGAATTGTGCAGGGGGGAGCACAGGAGGAGCACACAGCACAATCCCAAATGAGTGTGGCAAGCGTAATGTGTGCAGGGTGAAGGTGGGGCCCTGTGAATCTTTGTGGACTGCCCATGCTTGGCACCAGCCCTGCCTACAACATTGTTGGCAGGTTTTCCCGCATCTTCACCGCTGTGGTGACGTGGCCAGGAGATTGCAGTGATTTTGCAGTTGATGTGTGGCCCGGATGCGGAGGTGTGATTTTCAGACAGGTAGGACTTGTGTGGGTATGCTGGAGGATATTTTCCTTTCCCTACCAGAGTGTCTGATGTGGACAGGAACCGTATTTCAGCCCAGGAGTTGTGTGTTGTGGTTGTGTGCGGCGTTGTCCGCGACGGTGCATTATTTGCTGGTAGTGGATGAGGTACAACAACAGAAAG
The DNA here is from genome assembly GCF_964261635.1 of Lissotriton helveticus. NCBI lineage: Eukaryota > Metazoa > Chordata > Amphibia > Caudata > Salamandridae > Lissotriton > Lissotriton helveticus. Next base: position 1,445,565,043 of record NC_136067.1, on the reverse strand, counting down.
GCTTGAAGAGCTGGAACCATTGCGGTGGGTTTCGGGTGGAGAGGACCGGGAGCCTAGTTTCGCGCTCCGCTGTTGTGCTTCCGCCGTCTCCGGGTGAGTGGTGTCTCCGCTGCAGTGTAATGGGCTGTTTGGGGCATTGTGATTTGTACGGCGGATGGGACATCATTCCGCACAGAGGTGGGTCTCTATTGGCTCACTCCGCCGCGGTGGCAGGCTCAAATATCTGGCAGATCACGTTGCTCTGCATCGGATGGTAAATGGGCTATGTTTGCTCATTGTAATATGGAAGCCGAGAAGACTGCTGCTGGAGTGCGGAAAAGGTAATTTTCCGCCACCTCCAGCACCACAGGTGTGCCTCCGCCCGCCATCATAATGAGCCCCTAAGTTATCAATAGTGTTCATCACATCTCTGTAAAGAATATAAGGTTATGAGTTCTTTAAACATCTTAAATTCAATAATTGATTATTCTTACTGTTTCTGCCTAGTCAATCATGCTTTTACAGGGCTGCTATATCCACTTTTTCTCAATTTCTGTGTCATTTATCTAGACGTGTGTAAAGTGCACATTTATGTTTTCATTGCCGAGATAGGTTTTAAGCATTGTGCAAAGCAAGATCAGCTTTTAGGTTGCCTCATAACCTTAGTTAATATTGAATGGGGAGGGCGCTTCAGGTATCTATTGACAAGGGATGGACAAGGAGCTTTAGATTTACCTCAGGCTGTCTGACCCTACACCATTGTCAAATGTGATAATTTGTCATTATTCTTATTTTATTTGGATTTTTATAAAGCAGGCACCTAGCTCTAGAGGGAGTGGATCTCTGTACATAGCAATATGATATGTAGCCAATGTGAGGATAAAGAGATATGCAGTGATAATGACATGAAGGCACATTTAACAAGAGAACTGAGGCAATAAGTGTGTGCACATGCAGAAAAGACCAAAAACACAGTATCAGAAGGGGGAAAAGGGCAAGCTATATCACGTGACAGGCAAACAGGAACGCTACAACAGTGACTTAGTGCCCCAAGGATGCAATGTGTTCTTGAGCTTTCCTTTTGCACCCTGATCATTTCCATGGTACATGAGAGGTAGCAGACGCCTGCTCAGCCCTTTCCCTAGTTCCTATCAGGAGTCATATATTTTACACATGAGTACGGTCATATAAGCTTCATGATAGCTATGGGAGCCTGATTCTTTGCTAATGTGTGAACACTTTCTCCTTTGTGCCCCGGCTGTTTTTACTGATGGTAATTATGAGGCCACAAGGATAAAGAGAGTCCTGGGCAGTGCTTCATTTGCAAAAGAATAGGTGACAGGTTCCAGAGTTTTTCGCTGAATCCTCTGGCCAGTGCCATTGAAGGTCGCAAAACTGAATACGAAAGCAGCCCAGTCTTGAGTCCACCTCATACCTCCTTCATCCATAACCAGATACTCTCTCAGGGCCCGATTCACAGAACTAATCTGGGACAAAATCCTAAACGTACTACTTTTGGTATTCACAGAAGGCACTTACTACTTTTGGTATTCACAGAATGCACTTACTACTTTTGGTTAAACTTACTACTTTTGGTTAAACGTACTACTTTTGGTATTCACAGAAGTCATTTAGTATTAGTAAAGTTAGGAATCCTAACTTTACTACTACTAACTGCCTTCTGTGAATACCAAAAGTAGTAAGTTTAACCAAAAGTAGTAAGTGCATTCTGTGAATACCAAAAGTATCTGACACATAGGCAGTCAAAATTCACACACAGTCATCAATATATTTGGAAAAAGTACTCATCACCACTGCAAGATCCCCACCTCCACACTGCCGGCCCTGTGGTCAACTCGTAATACAGCAGTCTTTGGACCACCAGAGTCATGGGCTTCTGGCAGGGGTGGATAAGGTTTGATGGCAGTCCAACAGCCAAACTTGTAATAAGGTCCTTAATCTGTGCAAAAGCACTGCCTCTGTGTGGCAGTGTTTAGTAATTGTTGATTGGTTTAAGCTAATACACTTGTTTATGTTAAAATTAGGAAATTATTGATTATCTGGCAAGTGCGGCACACCAATATTCACGTAGAAAACACTGGGGTCGCAAATTTACAGTGACCCTGACCATAGTGGCTAAAGCATGCTGACCAAACTATTTGAGGATAAATAATTCCCCTTGAGCCTTTGAACTTTAAACTTTACTTCAGAAAGACTAGAATAAAGAAAGTGAATCTGTCCATGTTGTAGTTATATGAGTTACATTGAATCCTTCACTCCCTCATCACTGGGAATTTATCAGGATAGTGTCAAAAAAGATTTTGGAGAAAAACCAGTGTTTCATACAGAAGACATTTTTGCAACTTCTCCCAGTCTCCTTTTAAGAGCTCACAATGGTAAACTATGAGTCCATGCGAGGAGCCGTCCCAATGACGAAACCTGCTACCTCAGTGGGTGAGAGTTCAGCATTCTTTTAGGAAAGATCCTGTGGCCAAAGTCATCATCTGTCAAACCATACAATGAAGTGTATTTACACTATCCTAGAAGAGGAATGTTACAATTTCTTTGGTTACATGGGTTGTGTTGTTTGTTTTTTACCCTCCTGACTCCTTCCTCTCTGACTGTGTAGAGTGCATGAGCACCTGAATGGTGGATAGCCATGTTGGATACCACCTGGATATGTGTAGTCCATACTGATGTAGGGAGATCCCTAGACTTTAATGGTAGTCAGTGCTCTGACTCTTGTGCTCAATGCAATGACCAGAACAGCACCATATACAAGGAGATGTCTTACTTGCCCATGTCTGCGTTCTGTGTCCTCTTTTGCTGAAAAGGCAAGACCCAGCAACAGCGCCTGATTAGCCAGAGACCGTCTGAATTTCAACACCCACATAAGAAGGACAATTCCCATGAAGCTGGTTGGCATGGAGATGTGAGTCACCTGGAAGGAAAATGCACTTTGACATGGTTCACTTCCCCCAAATATTTATAGCTACATTTGAATCTGAATGCCTAGTAAATCAGGATCTAACTGCCATTTTATAGGATACAAACTGACTTTACTGGCTTTAACTTACTTCGTATCTTATTGCATCTAAACTTTTACTTCTCAGTAAGCAATCTAAAATGTCAAAAAGTTAACATAAAACAAATTGAAAATTGGGAAATATAGGGTAATAAGGATTCATGAAAAAAATACAAAATGAGGAAAAAGAAGTTAAGGAAGATGGGAAAATAAGGATATGGGCAGGTTACTCCTCTTAAGAAAATACAAAGGAAAAAAGCCATACAAGCACAAAGGAGGCATAGGAACATGATCTAATAGAAAATAAAAGAAGGAGATTTGAAAATGTATACATGGTTTCTCCATTAAGCAAAAAGTTGAGGTATTAATAAATAAATAGGATTGGTGCAGACCATCCTCACCCACGACATAGACATCACATTCATCACCAAAACATGGCTGAATTAGTTCTCCTCCCCAATTAAGGACATGCTTGTACCCCTGGGCTACACAATCATCCACAAAGACAGGAAGAAACAGAAAGGAGGAGGCAAAGCTATCATACACAAAGCCAACCTCTCGGTGAATGAAACCGACGCCCTCGAATATAACTCCTTCGAATGCCTTACTACCACCATTAAGTCGAGCGACAACAAAACACTACTCTGTCATCTCCTCTACCATCCGCCAGGAAACACCCACGTATTCAGAGAACACCTCTCTGATCTGATAACTCAGTCCTCAGTCAGGCACTCCAACAACATAATTCTAGGCAACATCCATCTACACTGGAATGAGGAAAACAACTCACTAACCAAAACCTTAAACGTTCTCCTAATCAATAACAACTTCACCCAATACTGCACAAAGGAAACCGACAACAGAGTCTCAATCCTGGATGCCATTATCACTCAAGCAGACACAGTCTCCATCGACTACACCCTGCCTGTTGACTTCTCTGATCTCCATATCATTCTATTTCACATCAACCAAACGATCCATCACCAACCCAATGCAGGACCACCTCGCTGGATGAGAAATCTAAGGCAAATTTCCCTTGCAGATCTGGAGGAAAGGGTAAACTCCCACCTCCCCATACACAATGAGGAGCTCTCTACAAATGAACTCACCTCCCACTACAACACCACTATAACTTCCATTATGGACCAAATAGCCACCCTGAAAATATAAAGAATCGGATACATACCATCCAGATCGTGGTTCAACACATAAATAAACTCTGAAATAAGAGAACTAAGGGCAGCAAAAATACTCTGGCAAAACAACCCGCCCACAATCCTACGAACTAAACTCAAATCAATACATGGGAAATACAAAATAACACATAAAGAATGAAAAAACTTCCTTCTTCTCCAATGCCCTTGGCAAAGTGAAAAACAGGCCCAAAGAACTCTTCAATCTCATCAGGCAACACACCTCCAAGCCCTCTTCAACACCAGTGGCGGCCTCCAAAGTCCTGTGCGATAAGTTTGTCAACTTCTTTAATGACAAAATAACCAAAATAAACTCTCCTTGGACATACACCGCAGTCCCCCGACAGGAAATCACTCACAGGGACAGAAGATATCATACCCAAGCACCCCTCATATGTATGGAAATCTTTCAATCCCAACACTGAAACAGAGGTCATTACAATGTTTGCCAGCTCCAAACCCTCAGCACATGTCCTGGATCCCATACCTGCCCTACTGGCAAAAAAGCTCAAACTTTCCCTAGCCCCGCATTGGACCAAAATTATAAACAGCTCCCTGCGCACTGGAATCATCCCAGATTGCCTCAAAATTGGGCAAGTCAAAACTCTACTGAAAAAAACGGGCTCCGACACAAACAACCTGAATAACTTCAGATCCGTTTCCAGCCTCCCTCTCCTAGCAAAAATACTGGAAAAATTTGTTCTCCTCCAGCTCAATCAACACCTATGCAGCATTACCTTCTAAAGCCCCACCAATCGGGCTTCAGAAAAGGTTGCAGCACAGAGACAGCAATCCTAAATGTAATAGATAATATGCACAAATCTCTAGATACAGGTCAATGCTGCTTACTCATACTTCTGGACCTATCGGAAGCCTTTAACAAGGTTGACCACAAACGACTCACCGAGGCACTGCAAGAAAGGGCTGGGGCGGAAGAGGTGGTCCTACAATGGTTCACCTCCTTCCTACAGAACCGTACCCAAAGAATAAAAATTACAAAACTTCCTATCAAACCTAACACCAGCTAACAGGGGTGTCCCCCAAGGATCAGTGCTCTCCCCACAACTCTTCAACATCTATATGGAACCCCTTGCCTCCATACTCAAAAGAACCAACATTCCCTTCCAACTCTATGCAGATGATACCGAGATCTATCTGGAAACCTCCTCCATTGAAGACATTCAGAGACTGAACGATACTCTAAGAGAAGTCCAACAATGGCTATCACGCAACCACTTGAAACTAAACCCAGACAAAATGGAAATCCTCCTCATCTTCAACAAGGAGAAGAACCCCCAAACTACAGAATGGCTAAAAGCTATTGACGCTCTCAACTACAACCCCACACTAGCTAACTCTGTAAAATCACTGGGAATCACCCTGGATCCTAAACTAGGCATGAGCAAACACATCGAGAACACTGCAAAGAGCTCCTTCATCAACCTTAAACTACTCAACAAAATAAAACCCTTCATCCCGCAGAACGACCTCAAACAAGCCACTTAATCCCTGGTGTTGTCTAGACTGGACTAGGGAAATGCAACCCTCTCTGGAGCAGCAAAATCGCACCTGAGTCCCCTCAGATCTTTTCTAAATGCAGCAGCCAGAATGGTCATGGGAATAAAGAAATATGAACACATTTCGCCTGCATTCAGAGAGCTAAAATGGCTCCCAAACGATATGAGTGCCAACTTCAGAATTGCCTGCCTCACCCACATGGTGCTACACACAGGGAAACCCGCCTACCTGGCCTCCAAACTCCAGAAAGCCGGTCAGACAAGAAGCCTAAGGAGTACCAACACTCTACTACTCATCCCTCCGAAAACCCGCAAACAAAAAACTGCATCCCGATACTTCACAGGAAATGCACCCAAAATATGGAACTCCATACCAGTCCATATCAGAACCAACCCCACTTACCTAGAATTCAAAAGACAGCTCAAAGACCTCCTCATCAACCGATCTCTTGCAAATGGATAGCCTTAGCCAAACCACCACAGCCTGCACACAGTAGCACACAGACACCTTTGATATCAAGACATCTACCTCACTCGCCTCATGATCGCCTCCTCTCCCCCCCTCGGTCCCATCCCGTCACGAGTCATTGTGCTCTCTACAACGACAGTACATGAAGCAACATGAGTCAATGTACATACTAATGTGATACCATATCCTACAAGGAACATTTTGCTTTATACAATGGTATTGTTTGATGCTTCTACATACTAAAGTTTTAATGTTACCCTACGAGTGACAATGTTGTAAAGCGCTCAGATACCTTTGAGTCTGGCTAGCTCTATAGCAAACTCTTAAAATAAAAATAAGCAAAATAAATAAATGAGGACGCAGCCTGAGTTCAGAGATCTTGAGTGCCTCTTTGAGGAGGTTGAAAGCCATGTCTGCTGAAATCAGCAGCTAGCAGCATTTGGCCAGTCCAAGTGTGCCTGCCTGTGCTGTGTCCCATGGGTTCTGAACCTTTACAGTTGCACCAAAGAGTCGCCAGCACCTCAGTCCATTAGGAACTATGTTCCTCTGCTTGATGTTGGAACCCAAGAGCCGCAGTGCTCAACAGAGACTCCCTAGGCAAAGACCCCTGTGCCTCTGCATTCATCATTGCAGCTGAAAGTATTTCTGATCAACCATGAATCCCTGCATTAGGCCCCAGGTGTGACTCCACATTAATCATTGCACCAGAATGTGGCTGCAAAGATCCATAACTTAATGTGATGGCTTGTATCTGTACTTCTTTATTCATAAATGTTTGTATACCTTTAAGTTAATTGCAGAAGTTGTCCCTCACTGCAAGTCACAGGGATTCCTTTTGTTGTGACGGCGCAAGAGCTTCCTTCAAACTGCAACCGTACCCATTTTTTTCACAGTGTTCTTGGCACTAAGGAACATGAGACTCCCCCTTACTGTTATCACCCATCATTTGTTCTTCAATAGCATGCTCGTTCTGACAAAGGGCTAGTGTTTGAACTGAGTGGTAATGCCAATAGAGGTCCCTGCCGGCATTTTCGGGGCCTAGATACCTTGCCCAGAAAATTGAAATATCGGGAGGAAACAGACCGGCCAGGAGTGCCAAGGAACTGATGCTGAGACCACCCATCTTCAAGAAAAGAAAAACCTACGATAGAGCGTTTTCAGGAGCGGCCCCCAGAATCTGGAACTCACTCCCCCGAACATTAGAAAAATTCCAAACACTACGACATTTAAAAGGGAAACTAAGATCTTTCTCATGAGTAAGTTCCTTCCATAGACAAGTCAATTCATCACCTAAGCCTTGTCAAAGAGGCGACTAAGTGATAACCACACGGAAAGGAAAAAGGAAATCACCAACTCTATGCTGATATCCAGAGGTCAACGCATCTCTAACTATGGATCTGGAAAGCACAGAGGATTAAGAATAAGTCATCAAAGACAATCATATACGGAAGTCCTCGTACAACATATATAACATAATTAATCCCTAACCTACCCCAGAACTTGGTATATTCATTTTAACCTCGAACAGTATTTCTATTTATTTGAGCCCACTCTATCTTCCTCTCATTAGCCTTGGAGGAAGCTAAACCAACTAATTTCTCTACTGTGATATTGTATATTATATAATATGTGTTTCCAATATATTTTCGTGTTTTGTTAAGAGCTCTGATACCCAAGGGTCTTGTTCGCGCTATAGAAAACTTTTCAATAAATAAATAAATAAATTGTAATGTCTCCTGTTGTAACTGTATCTGTCCTACAGTACACATAGATAGATTGAGACACACAGGGGCATATTTACAAGACCTCATGTCCATTTTTCATATTTACAAGGTGGCGCTAAGCCACTTTGTGTGGCTTAATGCCACCTTATAAATATTCCTATTTCCGCCGTAGTCCTTTGTGGCAAAGAGCCTGTAATGGGTGTTGTTGTGGGTGTTCCACCACAACACCCATTGCCTTTTGACACTGCCCCAGATTTACAAAGCTGAGGCAGCACCAAAAACAAACGCCATGGAATACTAGGAGTTAAAATGGTGCAACGAGGAGAAATTATTAATTTTTCTGTGTTTCCAGCTCTTTCCATGTGTGCTGCATTTTTGCACATAAAAAATTGTCTCTGCAGCGCAGGCACCCTTGAAACACAGTGACAGGGTGCCTGTGCTGGGAAGCTTTTTTTGCACAAGTGCTAGGGGAAACACAGGAGTGCGCCGTATTCGTGTAAATACGGTGCATCACTGTGTTTTAAATATGTCAGAAAGCAAAACTGTCTCAAACATTTTCTTGTGAATATGCTTCACAGTTAGTTACAGATTAACTGTAATGCGTTATTACAAAAATGTGATTTACGCTAAAAGTCCTTTTTGGGGGTATTAAATATATTTCCTTACCTACAAACAAAATCGTATCTAATTACTGAGTTGTTTTAATTGACTGGCATTCCTGTTGGCCAAATGTTGCATTGTTCTTGAATGTCTTGGGTGGAGAATCTGATACTATGAAATGAGCAAGAAGATATTTTCATTCCCCTTAAATATCCTCCCCATTGTTCCACAGATATTTTGGAGGACGTTAAAAACAGATATAGACATAAACTCATCTGAAGATGAGGATCTAGATGAGTAGTTTTTCTGATGAAATACATCTTTTTTGTAATGGTGAAAGTAGGGTGGAAGTGTTTATAATATGAATGGTGTGTATGTTAGCCCTCTGCTCCAAAACAATCTTTATTCGTTCTTTAATGTAAGTGGTCTCATTATTTAAAGCAGTTAAATAGATTAAATTAATGTTGTGAGTGACAATCAGATTACGAAACAAATACATAGTGACTATAGTGGTACCAGGCTTGTCTGATATCGTTCCTAGTGCTAACCTGATAGACCTTCCCATAGCCCTTGATGTCACCTTAACAGAGGTTAAGCTCGCCCTTAAGGTTAGTAAAGGGGGAAAGGCCCCGGGACCGGACGGGGTCCCAGTGGACATCTTCAAATACAACATGGAGCTATGGACTATAATACTAACTAGGGTGTTAGAAGCTTCCTGTGTAGCTGGGCTCATTGAATCATGGTCTGAATCGATCTTGGTCCCGATATTTAAGAAGGGAGACCGACAGAATCAGGCCTGTTACCGCCCCATTTCACTGTTAGATTCTTTGGGTAAAGTAGCAGGTGGTATAGTCCTCAACCGCCTCCAACATTGGTCAGAGGACAAAAACGTACTGTCGGATCTCCAATTCCGATTCAGGGAAGGACTGGGTACCACTAAGCAAGGCCGTAACCTGACTCTCCTCATGGGAAAATATGTAAACGCAAAAGGGGGAAAGCTGTACATGGCATTCGTAGACCTAACAGCAGCATTCGACTGTGTAAGCCATGCCAAACTTTAGAAGACTCTAGAAGTAATGGGTGCGGAGACCCCTATGATTAACTTCTTAAGGGAACTCTATGCGAATGCGACTGCTAGGGTGCGATTTGGTATAAATGGGGAGCTTACAAGGCCGTTCAAAGTGGAGAGAAGGGTCAGGCAGGACTGTGTCCTGGCATCCTTCCTTTTCACACTCTACACTAATGGTTTGGAGCAAGCCATGGTGGAGGGGTGTCAGGACCCACCCCTATTACACAAACGCCCAATACCCGCCCTACTCTACGTGGACGGTGCCATGATTATGGCCCAGACATCAATAGGGTTAAAACATGCCCTTAACACATATTATAAATACATGGCCAACTTAGATCTAAGAATAAAACATCATGAAAACCTTTGTAATGAGCTGTGGGACAGGTAGAAGAAAGGAGAAGGATACCTATGTTGAAAATATCAAGGTGGAGTCTACTAAAACATACCCTTATTTAGATATCCTAATTGATAACAAGGGCTCATGGCGTCAAGCAATAAAAGGCAGGAAGTTACTCTTTATGAGGACAACAATGGCTTTGCTTAACTTTGCACAGAGGTTAGGTAAGAGGCCTCCGATGTAGATGCTCCAAATATACCGAGCCTATGGGGCAGCAGTCCGGGGTTACGGTGTGGTGGATGAAATTCAGAAAGTTGAGAATGCCTTTTTAAGGTATCTGTTGGCAGTCCCACAAGGCACCTCAACGTGGTAATTTGCTCCCCCTAATTGCGAATTCACAATTTTTTTAAGTTTCATGCATTGCATTTAAGGAATCGCAAAATACGATTCCTTAAATGCAATCGCAATTTTAGAATTCGCAAATATTTGCGAATTCTCAAATTGCGAGGGCCTTCACCCTTCATGCATTCCAAAAGCAGATTTTGCGATCGCAAACGGCCGATTTTTGCGATTCGCACCATTTGTGATCGCAAAATCCTTTGATGCATGTGCCTGTAAAGGTACAACTAGAGACTGACACCTTTAAGGACAGAGAGGCTACGCCTGCAGGAACATATTTTATTTTTTTGACTAGACAAACAGCAAAAGTTAATAGGGCTATTTCAATCATTAATTTCAATAAATGAAAGTGTCAATTTTACTCAGGTCTTGCAAAATAAAATTTTGCACGGTATCACATGTATAACAAAATTGGTATAGAAATGTAGACTGTAAAAACAAAAAAGATCTCAAAATATGGGGGTACACTAACAGGTACCCCAATACAAAGAGGCTGTGTACATTAATTTAACAAACACAAGGTTTGTAGCCAGAAACTATGATTTAAGCTGGGGGGGCATGTTTTTGGCAGAATGTTGGTACTTCGGTTACCCTAGTCTTTATTTCGGACATCAGTCACAACGTATTTAAACTTTGAGTTTAATTGGTACAAGTCCTTTTTGTAATGGGATGTTTTATGGGTGTATCAGCACATCTCAAATTAACGAACAAGATAAAAACGTCTAGTAAGCAGACCCTATATTAAATTCAGACTAAAAAGGGAACATCCTCAAGCACATTGTGGTTTACAGGTTTTTTCCTTTTCCTCTCTTTGGGGTTTATTTACAAGCCCAACGCACCGCTGGTGCATCATATTTTTGATGCACCAGCAGCGCAGTGTGCCTGGCCGTATTTACAAACCATGTAAAGCCACCTGTGTGGCTTTTCATGGCCTTCTAAATATGGCCTCCTTTCACGCATTATTCTGCATGAAAGGGTTGTTCAATGAGTGTTACTGTGGGTGTTCCCACACAACATCCATGGAACCTGACGCATTCGCAGATTTACAAGGTTTGGAAAACCTGGGAATGCGTCAGATTCCTACACCTCCCCAGGGGAGGTGCAAGGGAGGTACAATGCAGAGAAAAACTTTCATTTCTCCATGTTCTCCTTTTTCTATATGTGCTTTATTCTGCAGCGCACATAGAAAGAGGAAAACACCTCTTGTGAAGGTGTCCCTTCCTGCGAAAAAACAATCACCCCCGCCAATGCAGGCACCCTTACACCATGGCGCAAGGGTGCCTGTGTTGGCTCATGGGAGTCCATTGTGCACCAGTGCTGTGGAAAGGGACAGGAATATGCTGTATCTTGCAGATACAGAGCATTTCTGCCCTTTATTTATACACAGCAGCAGGAAGGCTTGCTATGATGCTGTGCGTCAAAATATTGTTACTAAGGCCCTTTGTCTCTGCACTTACACATTTCCACGTTCCATCAGCCTTTTACACTATAAAAGAAAGTTTGACCCGGGGCCTGCAAGTTTTTGTCAAAAATTTGGTCGCAGTTTTATATATCATAACCTCGACCAAAAGGTCGCTTTACATAAAAAACTGTTACATTACAGAAGGACACATTTATTTTTCGTAGGCACAGGGAGATTAAGGGCCAGATGTAGGTAATTTTAATTTACCACCTCTTAAATACCGATTCATACCGAATCGGTATTTAAGAGGTGGTAAAATAGAGGGGGGGAGATGTAGGTATTTCAGATTCGGTAAATACCGAATCGTTAAGATTCGGTATTTACCGATTCTGTAAATACCGATTTGATATTGCCCATTGATTCCTATGGGCCCTGAAGCCCATAGGAATCAATGGGCAATACCGAATCTGTAATTACAGATTCGGTAAATACCGATTTTAGCAAGGGTGCAGGGGGTGTCACTTTGACACCCTCTAGCACCCCAAAAATAGGCATGTGCGCCATGTGGCACACAGACATGCCCTAAGGGCATGTCTGTGTGTCACATGGCACAGGTGTGCATGCACACATGTGCATGCACACCTGCATTCGGTATTTTACCACCCAATTAGATTGGGTGGTAAAATACCGATTCTTAAAGCTCTGTGGCACTCTGACATGTGCCAGCTACATCTGCATTTACAGAATCGGTATTTTACCGAGTCTGTATTTACCGATTCGGTAATTTTACCGAATCGGTAAATACAGAATCGGTAAAATACCGATTCTGTAAATGCATGCCCTACATCTCAAAATCCAATTACCGGTCGGTAACGGCCGAATTCGGCCGTTACCGACCGGTAATTGGCCACCTACATCTGGCCCTTAGTGATTTGCCTAGTCACAGAATGTTGTGCCGAAGCCAAGAGAGAAAGTCATGACCTCTGCCGTTATGCCACACTCTATCACATTTTCAATCATTGCCCATGGTGAACTGCGATTTGCTGACCTCTGCTTAAAATAAATTAATAAAACTACTTGCTTTCCTTTGTACCCCTGATCTGCAGTGCATGCTAGTTCTTGTCTTGACCGAAACAGTGACTATCAGAGTGTTCAACCAATACTGTGATGCATTTGAAGTACACTGCAGAATCATAGCACCAGTGTTTGGTTGATGCTTAGCCCCTGCTGCTACAAAGCTTCAGACTGAAGCACCTGGAACTAACTTGACGTTCTTCTCAGTAGACAATCGTCCATAGCTTATACACTATGGGGCAGATGTAGTAGAAACAAACGCAGTGCGGTGCCGCAAGTTATTTTTCTGTTCCGCGCTACGTTGGTTTCGAAGCACAGGGGTGCAACATATTTACAGCAATACCTTGCATCTCTGTGCTTCCCCCTGCACTGGCGCACAAACTGTTGCCATGCGCCGGCACCCTTGCGTAGTGGGAAGATTGTTTTTTGGGCAGGAAGCTGCATCTTCCTGCAGAAAAACAATCAATTGAGGTTTTTTACTCTTCCAATGTGTGCTGTAGAATGCAGCATGCATTGAAAGAAGTAAAAACGAGGAGAAATTAAAACATTTCTCCTCGTTGCACCTCGCGATGCCACTCCTAGGGTGGTGTTGCATTCTGACACATTTCCAGATTTATGATTTCTCGTAAATCTGGAAATGCATCAGTGGGCATGGGTGTTGCGTGGGAACACCCATAGCAACACCCATGTCACGCCCCTAACAGCCAAAGTGTTGCGTAAACAGGGACGATATTTACAAGCACGGGTTAAGTAACGCAGGGTGACTTTACCTGTGCTTGTAAATATCACTCAGCAGGCTGCGCCACCGGTGCGTCACATAATGTGATGCACTGGCGGCGCAAGGGGCTTGTAAATCTGCCCCTTTGACTTTGCCAGGCTGATGACCTCGAAGGCCTGAAGGCTGTGAAATCGTCAGCCCCGTTAATGCTGATTAAGTGCAACTGGAACATGCACATGCAAATTAGTAAATTACAGCCTGTAGAAAGATGGGGACCGCCCTCAGCTAGCGTCTGACTTTATTATTTTAAGCAAATCACCTTCTTTATATTTTATAACAAAAGAGCTATTTGAAGGAGAAATTAAAAGTGGTGAGCCCGATGCTTTCAACAAGGAGTCGCTGCTGATTCCATAGCTAAAATAACAGTTCAGGTATCTTTGGTATCAAACTTAGGGGTGACCTACGTAGTTGGTCTGTTGACTTTTCAACACTGTTAAACAATTAAATGAAGGATCTTTCTTAGGAGAGATGTGGGTAGCAACCTCGGAGAAATAGAGAGGCCAAATCAGGTCAAGAAATTAAATATACAAAACTAGATAAAGCAGGCAAAAGCGGTGTAGTTACTCATGTCCTAAATTCTAATTATAAATCAATGTTGTTCGAATATTTATTCGGATTTATAAAGAAATCCATATAAGTGCAGCAATACATGAATCACAATTTCATAAATTTAAAAGATTAAAAAAAACATAAAATGCATATTAATTATCCAAAAACAAAAATTCAGAATAAATAATTCAACTCATATGTCCATCTCCCTTTTATAAAATTCTACAAAAATATCCAAGGTTCCCATTGATTGCAACCTGTGACTTTTTGGTTGCAAACTGACAATGTAAAACATTTTCAAAGATCTTCATGAATTTCCTCAAAACACAAATCATCCAAGTAGGATAAGGACTGTCGTCTGCAAAGGGCATTTTTGATGTAATCAAGAATAAAACAACATTTGTGTAGGTTTAAGAGGTTTTCCAAAAAGCTAAGGGGGTCACTAGGATGATGGGCGGACTTAGTCCGCCCGCCATCCTATCGGGACTAGGGACCGCCCGCCATAAGGGCTGGGGTCCCGTGGATGGTATTAGGATGGCGGCCGCATCTTGCATTTATAACATTGTGGCGGGCGGTGCTCTCTGTACCGCCCGCCACAACACTATAAATGCTTGTATGCATTTGCATACACAATGCGGCAGGCACCGTGTGGTGCCTACCGCATTGTATATGCAAATGCAGGGGGGTACCACAGGTACCCCCCGTGTGCACCCCCCACCCCTCCTTCACTTTGGGGGCCCCCAAAGTGAAGACAGCATGCCCTTCCGTGGCGCGATGCCGCCATGGAAAGTCATCTGTTTCACCCCATCAAAATATGGCTGGCGGTGTCTGATAGACACCGCCACCATATTATTCCCTTTCCGCCCCGGCCGCAAGGCGACCGGGGCGGAAAAGCGGCAGACGGTCTTTCCATCCGCCGCGGTCCTCCCCCATACTAATATGGCGGGGGGGGAATTCGGGAATGGATGTCCGGCGGATTGCCTCCGCCAGGCCGGCAGTGGCTACCGCCAGCCTGGCGGAGGCAATCCGCCCGACATCGTAATGGGCCCCTAAGTGTCACCTCCTCATAAATAATACCTTGAGATAAGACGAGGGGGTGCAATGTAAATGACCTAATATCCTTATCGAACCTGCAAAACAATTTGAAAAAATGCATGGTTGTCTGTCTTGCCTGCATTACACTAGCACCTAGGTAAAGTCTGATGCCATGCATGTAACTTGGGAAAAAACACTAAGTGGTGGATCATCTCTAGGCGAAGTCTCGTCAGCAGAAATCTGTTATAAGTATTCTTCACCTCTATCAAATTACCCTGCATCCCCTCTTGATTTATATCCTCACAGTATCTAGCCACTGTAATTTTCTGTTTCTCTTCTAGTTCCCTAAGGGCTGCCCTTTTTCCCAACAGAATTAATTTAATTTCTCTTTTACTGAATTTCAGAATACTGTGGAGTTCTAGGGAGTTAAAATGTATGCCCAGCTCTAATAAAAAAAGATCTTATATACTGAAGCCAAACTTTTTTCCAGAGTTGTGCAGTCCCAAACAATCCTTGTCAATTTCCCTTGTGAATTTAACACCCTGTTTTGACCAGATGCTGTACCTTTTTGTTAGTGTATTAAGATCAATGGTGTCCTTCAAACACTCTAGTCCCAGTTCTTTATGAGCGATAAATGCAGAGTCTGATTTAGGCACCTCCAATAGTCTACGTAAATAATTGTTTTCTTGCAACTGTAGAAGTTTAGTAATTTCTCCACCCTATGCTGGGGGCCACAAAGAGCCACTGGGAGACATTTAGAAGAATTGAGTTTAGTAGTCTCTCTCAAAGGGTTATTCCCAACCTTTTAAGCAAAGCTGTATATTGCCGAAGGGCTCCCTTTTGAAGTTTAATTTGGCTGATTTCAGGCGTGGGGACCAATCACCGTTATGGGAGAAAATAATGCTCAAGTAGCTGAAAGTATTCACCTCCTCAAGCATTTGGCCCTTTGAATAATGCTAAAGCCCTGTTTGGCTTTTCCCACATTCCATGGTGAAAGTCTTAACCAAATTAAGCTTTAGATCTCTACTTTCAATAAAGATGATGAAGTTTGTTATTAGTATCTAAAGGCTGATTGCCGTCCTGGCTATCAATACCGCATCATCTACATAGAGCAGGACGGGGGTGACCCGAGGTCCCACCTAAGGAGCCTCTGTGTTTATATTTTGCAAAAAACTATCCTCACCATTTATGTACAATGAAAATAAGAACGGTGCATGTATGCACCCTGCCTAATCCCCCGAGTCACCTGAAAACCACTTGTTCTTTCTTCATTGTTCCTATAGCTGGGAGAAATAACTTACAATATGTATTGGAGTGCCCATATCTATAAGCATCTGCCATAGCTTGGCACGACTCACCAAATGAAAGGCGCTAGACAAGTTGGCAAGCAATAAATGAACATGACCTTCTTCGGCCATAGTGTACTTGCTGACAATAAGGTGTAAGTTGATTCCGTTTCTATCGCTCCTAATTCCTTCCTGAAACTGTATTGGGAATCTGTTATTATATACTTTTCCTGGCCCAGGATTCCACCCATGCCAAAATCCCCCTCCCCATGACTTTCATGGTGAAGTCCAGAAGGGATATAGGGCGATAGCACCTAGCGTTGCCCCTATCACCTTTTTAAAATATAGGAACAATCACGCTTTCACTCCATGATTTTGGGAAATAGCCATAAACTTCTGCATTAAACATATATGGGTCTATATCAGGACCCAAGTGGATGGATGAGTCTTATAGACCCCAACGGGCCGTGGTGCTTTTCCTTGGGCACTCACTTGTAGAGTTTCACTGACCTCCTCCAGTGTTACTACTTCCAGAGGGACAGACTTCATTATTTTTGGGCAACTCATTGACTCACTCGCTCACCAATTACTAGATTATCTGGGTTAAAAATACTTCCAGAGTGCATAATCCAGGCATCAGGCGATACCGACAAGTCCATAGTAGGGTTAGTACTCTCTTCAAGAAAGGGGGAATTTATAGTTTTCCGGAAGAGAATGTTATTTTCAGTTTCAGCTGCCAGCTCTAATTCTGCTCAGGCCTTCTCCTGTAATTACTTTTTTCTTCTGTCTAATGTAGTCCTATAATCCTTCCTTAATTTCTTTATTTTCATCCCATAGTTAGGTGATTCTTGTATGGTACTTTGAATGGCTTGATTAGCTTGGGTACAATGAGAATCAAACCACCCTTGTACAGAACTTCTATTTCCCCCACTTTTAACTGGCCTATGTAAATTTGATGCTATTCCCACTGCTATAAAGTGAAATGCATCAACCAATTTATCGTGGTACACCCCCCCCCCATTCCATACAAGTAACAAAGGAGTTCCATTACTCTGTAATAATAGCCGTAAGTATTTTTGGCTGGTTTACCCCTACCTATTTAAGGGAGAACCCATTTATCCCAGAAATATTTATTAAAGGCACAACTTACATTTGCTCACTGTTTTTGTGGAGGGCATTATTCAGCGAAAACGTTAATACAGCACAGTTGCTCAGCAGAGGTTATTACTTCAAAATAATTAATCAAAAATAAATCCTTAACTGACACCAAAATATGATCAATGGTGGAAATATGGCCAATTCCATAAGAGGTCGGTATATCCGTAGTGTTTCCATCTGGCTCCTGGTCTATAATTTCATGGTTCAATTTATATAAAAGTTCATTTAAGGAATCCCCATAAGAATTGTGTATAAAATGGGGCTATTCCACCCCAAAACAATCCAATAGAACAGATACAGAACTACATTTAGCTTGGCATTTAACTGCAGTTAAATCCCCTACCCACAGAAGAATCTAATTCGCATCCATCCTGGCTAAGAAGGCCTCCAGATCTTTTCTCAAAACTGTAATAATTTGGCCACATGAATTAATATATTTATTATTCTAATAATTTATTAAAATAACCTCATGTCTTTTTTCTCTCAAACGATAAATCACCTGGTAATAGGGGGAAGTGGTGAGAGTTTTCTACACAGTGTTAGGCCATTGACTAGAAATAAGTGTTGCCAAATCTCCTTTAGCACGTCTATTTAACGAAGGAGGAGCTGGTGTTATTATTAAGTAAAAACCATCTATATGAAAGTACTCCTTGTTCCATGTCTCCTGTAAACATGTTATCTGAGCAGATGTAATAAGCTTTAACAAATCAGGATTTTCTAATATCGTTCTTATCCCTACTACATTCAAACAATCGATATTTAGATGTTGATTTAAGGCATCTGAAGATACCACCTCTTCTTGATGACTGTTTTTAATGTATATGGCTCAGGAGACCTTAAGCCTTCAGCCCCCCTATCTAACAACACCATATGTTTTTGGTAATCCTGATCATCTAATTGCGATGTGGTGCATCTATCAGCCATAATAAGTGGTGCAAAGACCCTACATAGTGAAACCAACTGACCTCTCTGTTGATTTTCCCATGTTCTAGAATTGGTTCATGCAAAGCCAGATCTTTCATTCTGCTGTACCTAAATGGTCTTTAGAACACAAACAACCAACAAGGGCATTTTGAAAGTGTTCATAAAATTCTATGAAGGACTGTACAGGGTAGACGGGGGGCTAACAGTGGATGGGGGTGCGGGTTTACTGGACAAACTTGACCTACCCACGATCACAGTAGAACAAAGGGCATCGCTCGATGCAGACATAACAGGAGCAGAAATAGAGATGTCCATAATAGCACTCAAAGCAAACAAAGCGCCGGGGCCTGACGGTTACACGGCAGCCTTCTACAAACAATTCCGACAGCTACTTAAACCCACCTTGGTTGCAGTCTTCACTCACTGCATCCGCGAGGGGCGGATGACAGACTCTATGGCAGAGGCAAACATCATAGTTATACCTAAGGAGGACAAGGACCCTCAATACCCTCAGAACTATCGCCCAATTTCGCTAATAAACGTGGACTGTAAGATATACGCCAAAATTCTGGCGGCAAGGCTTAAGGCGCTCCTGCCACTCTTAAACTCGCAAGTAGGATACCTCAAGAACAGGCTGTCTCAGGACAACACTAGACTCCTCTGCCACCTCATCAACGACACAGCAAACAGCGCAGATCAGGCAGTTATGATCGCGCTCGATGCAGAAAAGGCTTTCGATAGGGTCTTCTGGCCCTTTCTGGACCTATGCATGGAAAAGTTTGGCCTAGGAACCCAAGGCCCGAGTCGTAGTGAATGGTGGCTCGTCAGAGCCAATCACCCTAACGGCATGCCTAGCAAAACAGGGGATATTTTGTCTCATCCCATCGCAGGAATACACACCGGTGTGGCTATAACTATAAAGAATGAAGGGATCGCTACAAACAACGTACAACTACCCATTGCCAAGTCGACACGGAGTCATCGAACCTAGTTATGAACATCTCACAAACTCAGATTTCTTCTATTCAGATGCAAGCTTTACAGAAGGGTACTTCTTTTGTCCCCACGTACTTCACCACCAACCTGGAAACTCAAGTGAGCTTTTACAAGTTCATGCGAGTGCTCCGTTTAAGACATTTCTTCACTAATGTGTGTCAACCACAACAATCTCCAAATGACAACACCATCATGGATTTACGCCCACCGAGTACATTTTTGGCGCCTGTTAGCCACAAAACTCTTGATCTATTCGAAGCCCTAGTCCAAAAAGACCTACTAACGATGAAGCAGCACACTGTACACGGCAAATCCAATTTAACTAAAGGAGAAAAGATAGACATCTCTCAATTGGCTAACAATCCAGCCATTACCATCTGCAAAGCATACAAGGGGGGTGCTCTCGTCATCCTTGATACCCAATTCTACACCGATAGTGTACACTCTCATTTACAGGATACCAACACCTATCTAGAAATCGAGTATGACCCCACCACCGAATACAATGCCAGTCTTCCATTGATAAAGCTGTTGTCGAAGGTATCATCACAGACACAGACAGAAGATTCCTACTCAAACCACATCCTCAAATTCCGTATCTTTACATGGTACCCAAAGTGCACAAACATCCGCAGAGACCTCCATTCAGACCAATCGTCAGCACAAGAAATTCCATTCACGAACCCATCGGCACCTATTTGGATAGACACTTGCAATCAGCAGTCAAACAAATGCCCAGTTTCATTCAGGATACCACGGACTTCTTAAGGAAACTACAAACAGTGATTCTAGATCCAACGGAACCGATTCTGTTATGTACCATCGACGTGAATTCGTTGTATACATCCATACCTCACGACCTGGGTCTGCAAGCAGTGAAATCTACATTACTACAGTCTTCCAAGCCCTTAAATCTTCAAGTTTTCCTCATGGAACTCCTTCAATTTACTCTTTTTCATAGTTACTTCAGATTCTAAGACAGATTCTACATTCAATTGTCTGGAGTCGCGATGGGCAACTGCGCGGCACCCGCCTATGCTAATTTATTTATGCACGAATATGAAACGATCAATATCCTAACCAACCCATCTTGGATAAATCACTTAAAATGTTACGGTCGATACATCAACGACATTTTCTTGCTGTGGTCCGGATCAGAATTTCAATTGGTTACTGCCATCCAAACCCTCAACACAGTTAACGACAGAATTCAATTCACCCACACGATCAGCCTCACAAGGATTGAATTTCTTGATGTAAACATTCAATTGAAAGACAATGTCTTAGAAACATCCATATACACCAAACCAACCGACCGCAAAAACTTCCTCCACCATACCAGTTTCCACCAACCCATCCTAAAAAGACGCTTACCGTATTCACAGCTACAACGAGCCAAAAGGATCGCCTCCACAGTTGACAACTACAACAAGATTGCAAAATGATTAAAGACAAATTTCTATAAAGAGGCTACCCTGCTCACCTCGTAGAAACAATACATGAGAAAGTCACCAAAATGGAACGGAATTCTTTACTCAAGCCTAAAGTCACAGCACAAGCCACAGTTACACGCAGCGTGTTTGTTTCGAAATTTTCCACTGCAAGTAAAACCATTAAAAACATCATTAAGAACCACTGGCAAGTGTTACAATTGGAACCCGACTTCAATCAGATTTTCCAACACCAACCGATATTTGCACACCAAAGATCAAAGAATCTTCAACAAATGCTCAAACCACGCCAAGAAACCACACAAATCTACAAAGGAACCATCCCTTGCCACAACTGTGCTAACTGCAACAGTATCATCCTTTGTAATACCGCTCTACACCCTTCACAAGGAACCAGGATTCGGTTAAAAGTGAATGCAACCTGTGACACCAGTAATGTCGTGTATCTCTTAAAATGCCCATGTGGCCTACCATACGTGGGGAAAACTGAACGAAAGATAAAAACCAGACTAACTGAGCATCGCAGCAACTAAGAACACAAAATCCATCTTAGCTGTTCACTATGTGCAGCACAATCACACACTCAGCCAAATCCGCTTCCAAATCTTGGAGGTAGTGAAAAAACCCACTGGTATCTACCCCAAGAAATATCTCTTACAGAGAGAACTATTTTGGATCCATAAGATGCAAGCAACTGCTCCCAAAGGACTTAATGAAAGACTGGAATACAGCAGCTTTCTTTGACTTGCCCACACTGTACCTGATTGTATTATATTGTCTCATTGTTTTCTCTGACGGCAGCTCTCCTATTACCATTTGGTTTCTTCCCTTTCGCTCATACTTTTCCTATCCTTCACCCACCTCCTTCTTATTTTTCATTTCCCACTCTCAGCCTACTTCTTTCTGACACTTTCAACTCTTTCTACGCATCTTGAATTCTGTTCCTACATTTTTTCCCACTCTTTCTTTCACACGCCCGCTATTTTCATTGTTATTCATCTCGTTCAGTTTCCTCTGTCAATCACACTTTTTCTAGCTTATGTTCATTTTTCTCGTTCTATTTTTTCTGCTCTTTATTGACCCTCATTTGTGTTTCCCCTTTTTACACTTCCGTATCCCTTCGCAGATCACCTTGCATGTCCGTTCTCACTTTCTCACACGGACTACGCCAGTCCCATCTCTATATCCCTGCTCCGAGTGCTTCGGCATTCTATCCACAAACGTTTCTTTTGGTGTACATACACGTTTTTGACTCACCGGTCACCCGGGTAAGCTTTCGTTTTTCACCCTCTACCCCGCCAGTTGTTTTGTTTCGTTGTTACACTATTTATCGTAGATGATAACCGCACTTTTTATTTTGGCCGTGCACTTGGTAATCACTCTCCCGTTCTCCATCCACGCCACACACGTTTCTTAATTCGGCCGTTGAGCACATCTATCACCCGCCTTGTCACTTTAAATATACTTAGGGACGTTCTTTGGCTACCGGACATATTCATTTCAGCCAGCCACGCATATTGTTCTTTTCTCTGGGTTCTACTCGCTCTCCTTTCACTTTAACCAACCACAAATCCCTGTCTAAACACATGTTCCCATAACTTAGCTCCCCTCACGACGTAATTCAGTCAACCCTCGGGC
The DNA here is from genome assembly GCF_964261635.1 of Lissotriton helveticus. Taxonomy (NCBI): domain Eukaryota; kingdom Metazoa; phylum Chordata; class Amphibia; order Caudata; family Salamandridae; genus Lissotriton; species Lissotriton helveticus. Next base: position 1,445,542,437 of record NC_136067.1, on the reverse strand, counting down.
TCCTGTTCATCCCACTTACCCCGGGTTTGTTTTCTTTTAGATACTCAACCCCCTGAAGAAGAGCCGCCCTGGCTCGAAATGCATCGGGGTGAATATGTACTATGATGTAATTTGTATTTTCATTTGAATTCACGATGATTCGAGAGAAAAATGTATGTTCAAAACAACGCATGATCGATTTAATACGTGGACATTTTGAATAAAATTGTTGACCACCATTTCCTTGCCAAGACGCATCAATCAAATTGTCTTAACTTACTACGTTTATTATTGGCGTGTTCAAGAGCCCCCACCTTACCACAGTAAGGTTCTCCTTGCCAGTATAACTATAAAGAGACACCCTGGAGGGTCTGGACCCTATTGCCATGCTTACAGCCAACAAACACCCTGAAGGGAACAATGTAGTCATCAAACACACCAAAACAGCCCTATTGAAGGTAGACAAGAGAATGTAGCAAAGCATCAGAAGGACGTGTTGAGAATCAATATGGTTCAACACAAAGATACAATACAAAGGGCGAATAGTAGACAACAGGATTCGGTATAAGAGAGGGATCACAACACCCATACAACTAGAAAAAGACAGCACCCCTTTAACTTTCGACACCCTCAAACTGACACACAACCTGCCCAATATAGAATTCTACAACTTCCTAAAAGTAAGAACAGCTATAACCAAAGCGAATCTAAGCAAAGAGACACCTTCCATCATACCTCCACTACCGCACCACCTCAACAAGATCGGACACCTGACGGCCCACCTATACAAACTCCTACGCCCTAACACGTCCAATCTAAACACCAAAACAATAGGCTTCTGGGAAACACTGCACAACAGACACTTCAGCGATGACGAAAAGAGCCGGCTCAGGGTCTCAGCCTCGAGGAACAAGGTCTCCCCGCAATTAGCCCAAACAAAATACTGGCTTCTGCACAGGGCGTTCTGGACACCAGCGCGCCTAGCAGAGGTGGGCATCAGAGAGAACGACACATGCTGGAACTGCCACACAGCAAAGGGTGACCTGGCACACCTCATCTTCGACTGCTCAAAAGTAAAAACATGCTGGAGGAAAGTGTGCGACCTCATTAGCACAGTAGTGGGGGAAAGCATACAGCCTGGTTTTGGAGGACTAGCCACCGCATTCATGGTCCCAGACCTAGGAAGCAGAGAGGACAGGGATTTTGTTGACATCCTACTCACAGCAGCACTCAAAACCATCCTAGCGAACTGGAGGAACACGGCTAGAGCGACATTTAAGGGCTGGGTGACCTGGGTCACTTTCCTCAGGGGAGCGGACAACATCACGGCTAAAAACTCGGCCGACCACACAGCGAGGAGCGAGATGTGGGCCGCTCTAGACGCACACCTGGAGTTACACAAACCTCCGTAGATGCACAGAACGCAGGCTCCCCCACGAACGCCACACCGGCAAGAGGTGTACAACCAACATATGGGCATGTCCCCCCCACCCTCCCTCCTTACCCTCTCTCTCCCTCCCTCTTTCTCTTCACTCTTCCTTCTTTCACATTTGGGGCCTTACAGGAACTCCGCACCACCAGGACCAGCCTACCCAGCGGCATGCCTAATGTAACCACAAAGGCACCAACTATTCTACCTGTATCGCCCCTTGCATTACCACTGTACTGTATTATAAAATTTCTCAATACATTTTTTTTTAAATCTAGAAATATCCTAAGGTGAGGACTTCAATCTTACTTCGCCCAGACGGTCTTTGTGCTAAATGATCAAATACATTTGCAACAATATGTGGTCTTCTAAAGGTAACAATAATGCAATCACCTGTGGTTTCATTTGAGTGGGCTCCAAGCCAGGGCGTTCTCTTCACATGTATCATCTCCCGTGCCAGGTCCCCCACCCAGCCCATTTTTTATGCTTACCAATGAGCAGTTTATTTTACAAAGTAAGGTAGTCTTCACTACCCTCTTTTAAAAGTGTTGGTCCATGCTTTAAGATAATGCTGTATGGGGTACATTCAAGGAGGGGGTCATGATTTTATTCCCTCCCATCTACTTTTCTCTGTTGTTCTTTGTTGTCTTTAGGAGTATTGTTGTTACATACAGGGGCTGGGTGTGGAGGCTGTGTAACCAACGGATTAAAAGAAACTAACTGATGTATTGCCTGTATTCTGGGCCCCAGATTATTATGTTCCTCTATCCTTTTATGATTTACCTCTACAGCGAAGTAAATAGGTCTGGAACTCGCAGGCACGCCTTCATGTGCCATCTGCTCTTCTTTTAAATGATTATTCAAAGCTTTTATTTGGTTTGACATGTCTTCTAGATGTGAAAAAAGTGGGGCGAGTTCCTCCCTAATTATCTCCTTAAAAAGTTCTTTACCTTTGTTAAAAAAAGGGATCACAAATGAATTTGGGGAAATGGGTTAGAAGTAGTTTCTTTAGATGCACTTACAGATATAGGCTGACATACCCACCCAGTGTCTGTTTCCTACCCCTCAATAGCTGTTGAAAGATGACCTGTAGGGTTTCCCTATGAATTTTTACAATTTTAGACTTGGCTTTAGTTTTAACTCTAGTTTTGCCTCTAGTTGTGTCCCTGTCTTTTTCCTAATTTTGGGGCTCAAATCTAACTCTGAAGTTTCTCAACCATGTCAGACGTAGAGGGCAAATCATTTGCGGGAGGCGGAAATACCTCACACCTTTATGCACGTAACCCAACTATGATCACAGGTATTTTAACTCTCCCTCCCGTCGACTTTCAATTACATTATACAGCAGAACACACAAGCCCTTCTAATAGGACAAACCAGAAAGTATGCTACCTCTAGAACCTATCTCAAGGTTCGTAAACAGCAAGTTCTTTTCTACATACATATAGGGTTCAGTTCTCTTCCCCCAGTTCATATATGGGGACAAATCCACCCAGAAGCCGACCGGAGGAGTCCAAGGATAACACCCACAATCCTCCACGTAATTCAAGAGGATATCTCTTCCAACTGCTACTGCATGTTGATATTTAATGTCATTACTGCAGGCAGTGTTAAATTGCCCCTTAAAACAAAGGAAGGAAAAACTGTCTATTACCAATATTAAAGAATGCAGAGCTACAGGGGTGGACCCGCCCTGTCTCCTCCTATTGCTGACGGGTGCAGATGGGCCTGCCTTTGGCCCGGGCTTCTCCCGGGCACAGTCCACGTGTGTCCCGTGCTATGGGTGAAGAACTTGCACATTTTTAATGCTGACAGGGATCAGCTGGTCAAGATGCAGGGCCCAACTACTAGGGCCCTACAATGTTCTGGGCAATGGAGTCCTGCCCAAATGTACTGCCACAACCTGCGCTGTGGGCGAAGAACTCACACTTTGTAGCACTGACCGGGATCAGCTGGTCAAACGCAGGGACTGCCTGCGATGGCCCTTGTGTGTGCTGAGCGAGGGAGTCCAGCCCAAAAGTACTGCCACAACCCGTGCTGAGGGCAAATAACTCAACCTTGTAGCACCGACAGGGATCAGCTAGTCAAGATGCAGGGACCACCACATGGGACTCTGGTGTGTGCTGGGCGATGGAGTCCAGCCCAAATGTATTGTCACAACCAGTCCAGCCATAAGTGGTACAATCCGGGATATCTGGAAGAAATGTGTAAATGATTTACAACTAGGCCAATTTGGCCAGTGTTGAAAAGACATCAGTAGGGGGTCTCAATCAATGGTAGATAGAATAAACTTGCATAGAGATGGGGATGGTAATACAAGCTATACAAAGAAACCCCTGTTTAACTGTCCTCCCAAGAAATCTGTAACCTCCACTCAGTGTGTCAGAAAGCAAGGGAAAGAACAGTAAGTGCCAGCAAAAATATATAAGATGTGTCCTATCCCAAAGCGCAACAATAAGAGACCATATATTCAAATATATATATCGTTACCTAGGTGTCTGAAAATACACATAAGTGAGTAAAGAAAGACGTACGAATCACCTTAATTATCAGTGTGTTGCCTCCCATATAGGGTGGGACCATAATCACTGTTCTTGGATGTTATAGCATGCGTTGTAAAAGCATGCGCTGTAAAGGATCCTGCGTTGTACAAGTAGCGTTGCACTGGCGCCGCGTAGCAATGCCATCGCTGTAATGGGTGTTCACCCTGTTCCTACCCTGATAAATTAAAGGGAAAGGCCGGTTTGTCAAATGATTAGCATGAAATGTAACAAACTCTCTAACAGCTGCACAAAGTTACTCCAAAATGAAAATATAAGAAGTGACCCACTATATGTCACATGTAAACATCGAAAGGCCGATCCTTCCGCCTTGTCTAACCTCAATCCCTCCCATCACGGAAGAAGTGTTCCGGGAAACACTTCTTAAAGTCAAGTCAGGTTCCCCAGTTGATATCTGTCCGGCCCGTATCCTCCAACAAATTTACTCCGTTTGCATACAGCCCCCGATCACCTTCCTTAACAGTTCCCTCTCACAAGGGGTTGTGACTCCAGCCCTTAAAGCGGCCACCATTGTGCCCATCTTGAAGAAACCAGGTGCCGATCCAGCTATCTTAATCAACTATCGGCCCATCTCCTTGTTGCCATACTTGGGCAAGGTGCTTGAGCGCCATGTTGCCTCGGTTCTCAGTGCCCATGTAGAGGCTACGGGAGGCTTGGCGCCCTGCCAAGCGGGTTTCCGTCCCAAGCACTCTACTGAGTCCGTCGTGGTGTCGGTCCTGAACAACCTCAGGGAGGGCTTGGACCAAAACAAACATCAAGCCCTGGTGCTCCTCGATCTCTCCGCCGCTTTTGATACGGTGGATCATTCCATCTTGCTTTCACGTATCAGAGTGGCGGGAATCGGGGGCTCAGCACTAGTTTGGCTCTCGTCCTTCCTGCGGGATCGCACCCAGGCGGTCCGGCTGGGGGAGTTCACGGCAGCTCCACTTAAGATCACTTGTGGTGTCCCCCAGGGTTCCTCTCTTTCCCCTTTATTGTTCAATCTCTATATTTATCCTCTTATCTTTGCACTTCAGCAGCTGGAGGTCACTGTATATAATTATGCGGATGACCTCCAGCTTGTCTTCAACCTCTCCTCTTCCCCTCACGCTATTTCCAATTTTCAAGCTATTATGATCTTCATCAGGGACTGGATGAGCCACAACCATCTGAAGCTGAACCCAGATAAAACCGAGTTGGTGCTCACTGGTGGCTCTTCCAGTCCCTGGAACTCTTCTTTCTGGCCCTCCACTCTTGGTTCCCCTCCTGTCCCTTCTTCCACGGTCAAGACCCTTGGTATTGAAATTAACAATCAGCTTACCCTCCACTCACAAATCAGTTCTGTTGTTTCTTCTTGCTTTCTGATGCTCCGCACTATTCGCACTGTTTCCCGGTTTTTCTCCCCTCTGGCACTCAAACTCATCATGTCTGCCCTGGTGATCTCCCGGCTAGATTATGCCAATGCCCTCTACAACGGCATCCCGGCATATAGCCTACGTAAACTCCAGCTTGTGCAGAACCAGGCAGCTCGGCTGGTGTATGGCCTCCCCCGTTTCCATCATTCTACACCATTGCTGAAGGCGCTGCACTGGTTGTCTGTTCTGCAACGGTCTCTCTTCAAGACTGGCTGCATGGCTTTCCAGGCACGGCAGGGAACGGCCCCTGCCTTCATTTCTTCCCTGCTAAAAGATTATGTCCCCACTAGACAGCTCCGATCATCCTCTCAATCCCTTCTACAGGTTCCTCGCTATAACAGAAAAAAATGGGGAGGTTCCAATTTTTCAGTTTTGGCCCCCATCTTTTGGAATTCCCTCCCTGACCATCTACGAGCGACTAAACAATACTCCCTCTTCCGCAAGGGCCTGAAAACTTTCCTGTTTGTTCAGGCCTTCCCACACTAACTGTCCCTTTTTTCCTCTGTTCTTCATGCCTCCAAAAGCGCCAAGAAACCGTATGGTGTACGTTGCGCTATACAAGCTTTTTAAATTCATTCAAATTCAAACATGCAAATAACATTTGCACAAAATGCTTGTCTTAGAACATACTCATAAAGTAAAAACTAGTAGAATATAAACGTGCCCTTTTAAAAAAAGAGAAAGAATTTTATTTAGGGTGAAGTGGAGCCAGGGGCGTAGCTATCATTGGTTCAGGAGGTGCAGTGTAACCAGGGCCCAGGGCCCTCAGAGTCCCAATGAACCCTGATAATTGTTGTATTTACTACCCCAACAGCAAACAAAGGGGCCATTTTCCCTGCTTGGGCGAGGGCTCATGGCGTCCTTGTCATGCCACTGAGTAAAGCAAATTAAATTAGTTTTTTTTATTCCGTCTTGCATAAATCAGCTGAGAAATACCGCTGCTCAGCACGCATGAAGCAGGATGAGGGATGCCAGACACACGTGGCTTTGTTCCCTTTCACCTTAGGTGTCATACTCCCTTAAAGCTCTTACGCAGCAATCCCTGTCAAAAGATGTCTGGGAGAGACGGTGAAGCCTGGGGCTTAGACTAGAGCAGGATCTCCCTGTCTATCATATTTAATTTCTGCTTTATTTATATAATGCCAGGACCAAAATAAACAGCATATGCACTGCACTCAAACTGATCCACGTGCTGCCAAGTACATGATCAGCTTTGCCCGGCTGGTCAGCATAATGGAAGCGTGCAGGCATACGCTGCAAGAGTGGGTGGGGTGAAAAAAAAGTGGAGGGCATTTTCTGCTCTGTGCTAAAACGTTCTAATAACATCTCTTTCTGTAACACATTTTTTGACGTGCTTAGCACAAATTGTGTCATTGTTTGTATCCAAGATAATTAAACGTTTTAAGTGATTGATTACTGAAAGAAAGTGGATGAATAGTTGGGGTGTGTGACTGCCCACCTCAGGGTATAATCACAACGCGTGCCAGGGTGGAGCCTCAAAGTAACTAAATTAACATGAGCTCAACCCCCTGATAGCTATGGCACCGGGCAGACAGGCTTCAATGTATAAAGTATTTATGCAGTATCAAAACAGTAAGACAGTCAAAATGCAAAACAAGAAAATTCCAAACACATAAAAACAGCAAAACGACATTGATTGTTTATGTGCAGGAAGGCATCCCTTCCTGCAAAATAAATAATCTGAAAAGGCGTTTTGTAACTTCTATGTGTGCTGCATTGAGCAGCACACATAGAAGGTGTATCTCGTCGTTTTATTTCATGGTTGTTTCTGTGCAAGAAGGGACATCTTCCTGCACATAAACAATCAATGGTGTTTTGCTGTTTCCATGTGCGCTGCACAACGCAGCACACATAGAAACAGCAAAAACAAGGAGAAATTAAACATTTCTCCGCATTTCGCCAGGGTAAGACCAGGTTTTCCCTGGTCTTAGTTTTGGTGCTGCCCCCTATTTACACCACTCTTGTAAATATGGAGCAGAATTAAAAACAAGGGGCATTGGGGTGGAATGCCCACCACAGCACCCATTGCCCACTCCTTTAACGCTACGTATAGCGTGAAAGGGTGCCTCATTTACAAGTCAGCGTTAAGCCACGCTGCCTTGTAAATAAGGTGAACTCCATATCGCCATAGAAATGTCACTAAAAGTGACGTTTCTGTGGTGAAAGGGGCATGTCAATATGCCCCTGTGTTCTTTCTGTGTGCGGCAGTTTCTTCAGTATTTTCAATGTGTATACAGGAGGGCATTGGACTCAAATAAATTACCGTCTAACTGTGAGGAATCCATTAGGAGGAGACGAACATTGCAATCGAAAAATTACAAAAAGTTTTTTCCTCATCCAGAGACGAAAGAAAATACCAAATACTGTCAAGAATATATGGCAAAACATTATGATTATATTTAAGTAGCTAGTAAATGCATTATTCACACATGGAAAAATGTATAAAGAATGGTCCCAAGCCTTGGCAAACCCTAAATAAAAGGGTCAGCCTGGCAGCACAAAAGTAAAGAATCAATGATCTGCAGAATTGATTGTTGCTGATGTGTGTCAGCTTTCATCATGGATTTTAAAGGCGGCATCAGGGCCCGCACGATGGGGGTTAAATCATGGTAGACTTGTGCTTCTCCTGTCCATTATTCCACATCTGAGATAATATAGCAGTTGAAAGTCCTTGAGCCGCAGGTGCTACAGGTATATTTTACATGCTGTGAAATGTTCCATCGCCTTTGGGATGCACCAGTGCAGAATGTGCACCTACAGTTTCATATGGTAGTGATAATACCACCTCTGCTGTTATTCAGTATGGCCAGGGACTACCTGCAATATCCCCTACCCTTGTGTTCAACCAACATTTATTAAAAATGGACCTGAGAGGGATTTCTTTGGAGGCGGGTGTCGTGCAACCCCCGGCCGTATTTCTTAAAACATAAAATCAAAATAAAATTGAAATAAACAATATTTACACATCTACGCAGAAAACGTTGCATGACATTTGATTACAATTAATACATACAGATATCAGATGGCTAACCTTAACATACTTCTAATACAAGGTATTCCTATCCGAATCTAAAATATGAATCATAATCATACAGTAATCACTTTTCTGTGTATCCTATTTTGGCCTACGGCAAGGTCGCTAACTGGTGTCAGATCCTTATCAATTAACCACGCCCTCCAGTAGGAGTGCGCATGCGCAGAGGGCCCGTTTACCGTGAGGGTACTCCCCCCCCCCGGTTACCTCCGTACACTCTATTAACTCAATTAAAGGGGGCCCCCTGCATCTCTGCGCCATTTACTGACGTCATTGTGCATGTGTGGGGTGGCCAACCAGCCTAAAGAAAGCGTGACTCCCCCCTCCCCGCACCCGTCCAGCCAACCAGCTGTACCGCCCCTGGAGTTCTAGGAGAGACCACTTGTCCCTCCCCTTGGGCGACCCCATTCGACAATGGCGCCGCCCTCTAAGGACCTTAAATTTACTGCTCACCAATCATGACCTTACCGTCACAGACCAGCGTAGTTGACGGACTATCTGGCCCCCCTAACCTGCTACACTGAAAGGTCATGCCCTGCCCTTAAAACTCACTAGCCAAGCCATTATATTTTCCAACAGAATTTCATTACCTAACCTAGTCAGGTGGATCCCGTCTTTTAAGAAGCACGGCTTCCCCGGCACACCCATGTGCGATGGTTTGCAGCTGAGGAGACCTGAACAATTTCCCTATTTTATTGTTGATCCTCCTTACTGAGTGATTCAACGCTTTCACAGAATCCCCCCTCCATTGAAATCTGGGGACCATCTGAGTCCAAACTATGGTGCAGCCATGGCATGTCTTAGCTAACCAGCCCACTTCCGAGATTATGTCCTTGGTCAAGCCTCTCCTACCCAGATTCACCAGGTCGTTCCCACCTAAATGTAAGATAACTATCCTGGGTGGAGGACTGTGTCTATTCAACAGATCTGTAAGAAAGGCCCTGAACTGACTAAGGCAGAGACCATGGAAAGATACTGTGAAACCATCCTGTTCAGCTCTGTGTCTGTAATTACCTGCAAGAAAAACTGGTTTCATACCCCTAACATACGAATGACCAATGACCCAAACAACATGAGATCCTGTGTCCTGTGGATGGGCCCGCCGTTGTGGAGTATCTTGCTGTTGGTACGCCAACGCCAGTTTACCCCCTGCGTGACAGTTTCGAGAAACTGAAATGTAAGCAGAAAAATAGAACAGGCTTCACCACAAATGCATTGCCACCCTCACAATATGTGTAGCCGCACATAGCGCTTATAACAATTGGAGGACCATCTCCCGATTCTCTTCACACTGTTGCTGTGCAAACCTCTAGCTGTTGCTTCTGTGGCAGCCCCTATTCTGAATGAGTGATTTCCAAAGTCCTTTGGATCAAAACCTGTCCTGTCGATTGCCATGGCCAATACCCTTTTAAATTTGAACCTAGTAAGAGGGGTACCGTCAGCATGCATTAGTAATGCTCCCCCATCGCACTATTCCTCTGTCGGAGGAACGCTTCTAGCTGCCCCACCGGGCAGCATGGATTATCCTGTGCGCGGTGAAGTACTATCCCTTCGCCACGGGCTTCCTGATCAGTTTTGGATTTTTTAATGGTTATTAGCAAAGTGTCGCTCTGTATCCTTGCATGCTCCAGCTGGAGCCCCCCTTGCACATCCATCTTATTGCGCGCCACCAGTTCCCCTACCCTAAATGCTCCATAAAAGGTCAGTGCAAAGGCGGCTCTGAAAAGCAATGCCTCCCCTGCTGAACTGCAAATGCCACCAAGGGCTGCTAGCAGTGATGTCAGCCGCTCTAAACCAATCGGGCGTCTTGTGTCCGGAGCAGCCCCCTGGAGGCGCCGCCATCCCTTCAGTGCCTTCCTCACAATGAAACTATTAGTTTGGTCCTTGGTGTCCTTGATTTGCGTGAAGAAAGAAACTGCTGCCACGTGTCGCCTGGCTGTTGCCGCAGAGCGCCCTTCCTTATTCAAAGTGTCTAGATACCGAAGGAATGCCCCTTTCTCATGCCAGCTATCCACCCAATCCTGCCCCAGAAAAGTGCAGTAACACCAAAACGCCCCTTCATAAGCTTGCCTTGTCCTGGGAGCTAGGCTATCTGCCACGAGGTTCTGTAGCTGGGGGCACCAATCTGCAAGAGTACTTACGGGAAGGGTGTTGGTGTCGCCTCTGCAGAGGGTAGGTGTTCACTGAAAACCTGCATCTTGAAGCGAGAGAGTGCGTCAGCAGCATTACTCAGTACCCCCGGGACATGTTTAGCCTTAAACTGTATGTTCAGTTTCTTACACAACAGTACTATTTCTTTCAACAGGCGCAGGATCATTTTACACCGTGCAGCCTGATGATTGATGCACTCTACCACTGTCATGTTGTCTGACCAGAAAATCACAGATTGATTAGGCAGGTGATGAGGCCAAACAGTCAGTGCCACCCAGATGGGAAAGAGTTCCAGAAAAACAATGTTGGCTGACACACCATTCTTCACCCACCAAACAGGCCAATGTTGTGCCACCCATTCTTTCCCAAGTATGGCACCAAATCCCAAACTGCCCGCAGCGACAGTCCATAAACCTAACTCCGCGGAAGTAGTGGGAGGGCCGGGCCACACTACCCTGCCGTTAAAACCCTCCAGAAATGCGATCCAAATCCATATGTCCTGGCAAACCTCAGACGACAATCTTGAGTGATGGTTTTTTTCTTGGAGACCTGTCATGGCCTGTGAAATGGAGCGGGAGAATCGGCATGCCGTCGGTATGACTCTTAATGCAAACTTGAACTGACCCACTGATGTAAGCTTACCTTGTCTTTTGCTAAGCATTGCTGCAGCGCTGTTCTAAATCTTGAAATCTTTTCCTTACGTAACCTGAAATACCCCTATACTGAGTCCAATTCAATACCTAAAAATTCCATTGTGGTCGCTGGACCCATCATCTTCCCGGGCGCCAGAGGAACCCCGAAGGTAAACGTGAGCACGCAAAATTCCTGCAATGCCCAAGCACATTCCCGCGAGCCCGCCGACCCCAAAAAAAGAAAATCATCAAGATAGTGCATCACATACTGGTGCCCTGTCGCCTGTCTAAAAACCCATTCAAAGAATGAACTGAATTTTCCAAAGTAAGCGCAGGAAACAGAGCAACCCATGGGCATGCACATATCCATGTAGAATTTGTCACGGAATTTAAAACCCAGAAGGTGGTGATCCAAAGGATGTACAGGCAGCAGCTGAAAGGCAGACTCAATATCAGATTTGGCTAGCAAAGCCCCGGGGCCCAAAACCCATAGCATATCCACTGCTTGATCAAAGGAGGCATATTTTACTCTGCAGGTTTCCTCATTGATGGCATCATTTAGTGACTTGCCCCTAAGGGATGACAGATTGTGAATCAACCTTCACTCCCCCTCCTCCTTCTTCGAGACCACGCCAAGGGGCAAGCAAACAAAATTGTGCAAAGGGATGTGGTCAAAGGGACCGGCTATTCTGCCCAACTGTATTTCGTTTTCAATTTTTGTAGCTGCAACCCTCGGATTGGACCTTACAGAAAGCTGATTCCTACGCTCATGTGTCCCTATGTAATTCAAGGCAGGAATCCTGAAGCCGTACAAAAACCCTTCTTGTAAAGTCTTAGCCGTGGCATGATCTGGGTACATGTTTAACCAAGGGGTCATTGCCATAACATCGATGGGTGAGTGTGTTACCAGTTGTGTCCCCTCATTAATCCTGTTATTTCTTTCCCTTATAACCTCCTTTCTTGAGACATTTTGATTGCAGATAGAACATGAACTTACAAGTGCCTTGGGCCCTGGTGCATGTCCATCTATTAAAATCCCAACATGTCCCTTTCCATCCCCCCCTGTCCCTAAACAAGGGCAGTGCCCATGGTGTGGGGCGGCCGAAAGGGCTGCGACGTTTGAGATGTGTGACCCTTGCTCACATGTTGGACCCGTGTTACCCGGCTGCCCTGGCCCAAACTCATCCAACCATGATAGTGTGTCGACCCTGTCCCAGGAAAGTGATGGATCAACTGCTTTGGCCTTCCTAAAATTCATGTCATAATCTTTCCACCCTACCCCCCCAAATTTATCATGAGATATAGTAATCCTGCTCTGGTAAACCATGGTAGGTAGAAAAAACGTGCCAAGAGATGGGGATGGTAATACAAGCTGTACAAATAAACCCCTGTTTAACTGTCCTCCCAAGAAATCTGTAACCTCCCCTTAGTGTGTCAGAAAGCAAGGGAAAGAACAGTAAGTGCCAGCAAAAATATATAAGATGTGTCCTATCCCAAAGCGCAACCAACAAGAGACCATATATTCAAATATATATATCGTTACCTAGGTGTCTGAAAATATACATATGTGAGTAAAGAAAGACGTACGAAACACCTTAATTATCAGGGTGTGGCCTCCCATATAGGGTGGGACCATAAGCACTGTTCTTGGATGTTATAGCATGAGAAAGCGTCAGATTTAAGAGATAGCAGGTTGTTTTGGGAGGTAATAAACCGCCCTTTTCTCAATAGTGATGAAAAAGGCAATATGGTGATGGATATAACGGAGGAGACTTGGGAAGCCCATTATGGGAAATATTTTAACCCAAACTGTGCACGTTTGCCCATTAATAATGAGGGGGATAGCAATGTTTCTCTTGATTCAGCCTCATTGCTTAGTTCCTCACTTTCTCTTTTTGAAGTGGAGGAGGCTTTGAGGAAAGGAGTCTCATTAAAAGCCCCTGGTCCAGACGCGGTGCCTTTGGACCTTTTTAAACATAATGTTGCGGTGTGGGCACCTTTATTACTTAATGTGTTTAAAGCAATTATAGTCGGGCGCATTTCTTCATCATGGAAAGAGGCGGTAGTTGTACCGATTTTTAAGAAAGGTGATAAACGCGACCCACGTTGTTATTGGCCCATATCACTAATAGACGCCTCGTGTAAGCTGATGGGGAGAATAATATTGGCTCTACTGGAGGCATGAGCAGATAATATGGGCGTTATCGTAAATTCACAATATGGGTTCAGGAGAGGCAAAGGGACGACGGAGCTGTGTCTAAATCTGGCCTTAATCATGGGAAAGTACATGAAGGCCAGGAGCTCTTCGATCCATCTGGCCTTCATGGATCTATCCAGTGCCTCTGACACTGCCTGTAGGGATAAGCTGTGGTGGATGATGGAGGATATGGGCTTTGAAGAACCTTTAGTCACCCTGCTCCGTAGATTGCATGCAGCCACCACTGTAGCCATTAGATTTGGCCCAGGGGGAGAAAAGACAAGATCTATTCCCTCAACTGAGGGCGTTCGTCAGGGCTGCATTTTGGCTCCTTTTTTGGGTTTCGCCTGCCGAAAGGCTGCGCTCTGCGCAGCTTTTCAGCGCAGGTGAAATCCTTTGTTGACAATAAGGACTTCTGGAACGTCCCCCGGCTCTCATTGGCTAGCTCCATAAATGGAGGCTAGCCATTGAGTGCCGGATCTGTCCGTCAAGGCCGGACCAGATTCGGGGGCGTTCCTGAGATTTTTTCCCTGGGCGGAGTTACGTTTTTTCCCGTTCCCTCCCCTTTCACTGATGCGCTGTCCATTCCCGCCCCCTCCGTGTGCCTTTCCGCCCTACCCTCGCTTTCCTGTGCATGTTTCCCGCCGTCCGTGTCCTCTCCCGCCCCCTCCCGCCGTCCGTGTCCTCTCCCGCCCCCTCCCGCCGTCCGTGTCCTCTCCCGCCCCCTCCCGCCGTCCGTGTCCTCTCCCGCCCCCTCCCGCCGTCCGTGTCCTCTCCCGCCCCCCTCCCGCCGTCCGTGTCCTCTCCCGCCCCCCTCCCGCCGTCCGTGTCCTCTCCCGCCCCCCTCCCGCCGTTCGTGTCCTCTCCCGCCCCCCTCCCGCCGTTCGTGTCCTCTCCCGCCCTCCTCCCGCCGCCCGTGTCCTCTCCCGCCCCCTGTTTCCTCGTAGGTGCTTCTCAGAAGGTGCTCGGGTCCAATTCCTCCACCCCAGGCACTTTTTTGATTCTGCGCCCATGGACCGTGCTGTGCTGTGGTCTGTCTGGTTAAGCGGATGGAGGCGGAGGAGGAAGGCTCCCAGTGAAGCTACTTCCGCCCATGCCGTGCGAGCTCCTGTGGTCCAGACTCCATCATGCGAAGAGCAGTGCTGCTGCCATCCTAAGCCCTGAACCAACCAGGGTCAGATGCTCAAGTCCGCTCCCTGCCGCTCGAGGACCTGCGCTCACCCTAGGACGGGGCATCTACGTCCGTAACGACTTCCGCTCCGCTCGTGCCAGCTGCTGTGGTCCTCCCTGCCAGGTGAGGAGCTGCTGCCACCCTTGTACAGGACACCCTAACACCTGCCCCTCCCTGGGTCAGGTCCTCTGCTCCTTTCCCGACCGCTGTAAGAGCTGCGCTCACCCTAGGTGGTCAGGGCATAGAACCCCTACAGCTACCCCGTCAGCTCGAGCTCCGTACCCCGGGTAGATCTGCTGCCTTGTTCTGGCACGAGCCGCGACCCTTGTACATAACCCAGTCCCGGCACCGGGTCAGCTCCTCTTTGCACACTTCAGAGCGCTGTCCCCTCCTTCCAGCTGGACATCCATCCCCTGGTGCCCCGGGCAGCTCCTGGGGTGCTGTCACCACACAGGGCGCAGCCGCCCCCTCCTCCGCTCAGAGGGTACTGTCCACAGGGCCTGCTCCTCCCCCGGCAACCCAGCCCTCCTCAGTGCTCACCGGTCTCCAGCTCTGCGGATTACAAACTCCGACAAAAAGATGCTTTTCTGAGGTCAGAACTCCATTTATATTAATGGGATTGAATCCTTTCTGTTCTTTTATGGCAGATAGTGGCTTATTTCAGCGGAACGGCATGGTAAATCATTCTGTAATGTCTTCGCCATTTCGCCACTTTCTGGTGTCTGTAGCAGTGAGCAGTGCCACAGAGACGCACACCACAGAGACGGGGGTGACCTTATAGAGCAGGAGTCTTACGAGACCAGGTGTCACCTGAGAGAAGTCAGCCAGGGAGGACGGAGGTTGCCATGACTTTCTGGGTCACGATCTCTATGGCACAGGCAAAGAGAGTCGTGGCATGTACGCTCCCTGTGCCCACAGGGTGGTGGCATGTACGTCCCTGTGCCCACAGGGTGGCCTTATATTCCAGGAGCTACCTGAGGGCACAGTTCCAATGCTTTTTTAATGTGTGACGTCACCTGCCGCCTGCCCCCTCCCCACATGGTAAACATTACAGCTCTCCAGTTCTTTCGTTAGTACTGTGTGAAGATGTTGCCATTGCATTTTTCTGCCTCAGACATTGTTGCGGTTTTTCTCGGAAGCCCCCTAAATGTGCCTCCTCGTGATTCGCTATCATGCACACAATTACTAATGTCTCCCCATGCGCATCGAGCTCGTGCGTCACGGCGCTTCCCCTGAGTGAACGTTTGCCGCATTGCTGAAAGTGTTATAATAAACAAGGCCTGATGACGGGGTTGCGTGGTGCGTGGGATGACCCCAGGCCCGTCTGCCCGCGGGTTTTACATGGGCCGTGTGTGAGGAGCCCGGGCACCTATCCTCCTGTCCCTTAACAGGATTGGTGTGGTAGGGCAGGGTGTGACGAGTGTGTGAGGGAGGGGCGGACACACCTGTCTCATTCCTACACTTCACCGATGAGGCCCATCAGAGGATACCTGCGTGGAGGGGACCTGGCTTTGCAGTTCGGCCTGGACTTTGCATACAACGGGTCCCTGTCTGGAGGGGCACACTGGGCACACATGACCGACTAAGAAAGAGATGAGAGCTTGGGCACGTGCCGCTGGATGACACTTTTGCGTGAATGACAGTGAATCCCACCCTTGGCCAATGGCCTCTGTGATTGGGCGGCGGTTGCTGCCCCCTGTCCAGGGAGCAGCAGCGCGTGCATTGAATAATTGAATGAAGTGTTGATTTAGGAGGGCAGAGGACGGGACGCCCTTGGCACGGCCGCTATCCCCGGAGGCTGCAGGGTTGCGGGCGTTGTGCTGGCAGGAGTGTTACCTACACAGGCTATGCTGAGCTGTGGTGAGAGAAGGGGCGTTAGATCGCTACTGAGGCCTTTTCACCAGTCTTGGGGTTTGCAGAGGAAGGGCACGTAAAGGTATAATGCCATCACTGCTGCGATGAGGGAGTGGTCATTGCGCGCTGGGGCTCTCCCGAAGCCTGCTGGATGAGAGGGCAACGTCGGAGCGCGAAGGCCTAGTACCTTTCTGTGCACACATTGGTGCTGCTGCCCCCACAAGGAGGGGGGAGGAGAGGGCCGGTGGTCGTGGTAAAGGCGTTGCACCTCGTGTCTGCGGAGGAGGTCCACCTATTGGGTTTCGCCTGCCCCCTTAATAGCCATTCGGTAAGTGGCCGTTGGACTACTTAATATAATAAAGATCACATGGCCTAATTCCAGGCATTTTAACAATTCTGAATGTGTTTGTTTTTCTTCACTTCCTCCATGAGAGTAGGCACTGGAGCCGCATTGCCTATTCTGCTGAGCTGTGTTTTAACTCCGTGGAGTTTGGCGAAGAAAAGTGATTTCTGCCTGTTAATATAAAGGATCTTAATTCAGGATTGACCAGATGAATGTATACAGCTGCCTAAGTCTGTAATTGCAGTGCAGAGTGCAAAATGAGTGTGCAGAGTAGTGAGTGCAGAGTGAGTGAGCAGAGTAGTGAGTGCTGAGTGTGAGTGTGAGTGCTGAGTGTGAGTGCTGAGTGTGAGTGCTGAGTAGAGAGTGCAGAGTGCTAGGGAGTGCAGAGTGCTAGGGAGTGCAGAGTGCTAGGGAGTGCAGAGTGCTAGGGAGTGCAGAGTGCTAGGGAGTGCAGAGTGCTAGGGAGTGCAGAGTGCTAGGGAGTGCAGAGTGCTAGGGAGTGCAGAGCGCTAGGGAGTACAAGGGAGTACAAGGGAGTGCAGAGTGCTAGGGAGTGCAGAGTGCTAGGGAGTGCAGAGTGCTAGGGAGTGCAGAGTGCTAGGGAGTGCCGAGTGCTAGGGAGTGCTAGGGAGTGCAGAGTGCTAGGGAGTGCAGAGTGCTAGGGAGTGAGAGGGAGTACAAGGGAGTGCAGAGTGCTAGGGAGTGCAGAGTGCTAGGGAGTGCAGAGTGCTAGGGAGTGCAGAGTGCTAGGGAGTGCAGGGTGCTAGGGAGTACAAGGGAGTGCAGGGTGCTAGGGAGTGCAGGGTGCTAGGGAGTGCAGGGTGCTAGGGAGTGCAGGGTGCTAGGGAGTGCAGGGTGCTAGGGAGTGCAAGGGAGTGCAGAGTGCTAGGGAGTGCAGAGTGCTAGGGAGTGCAGAGTACAGAGTGCTAGGGAGTACAAGGGAGTGCAGAGTGCTAGGGAGTGCAGAGTGCTAGGGAGTGCAGAGTGCTAGGGAGTGCAGAGTGCTAGGGAGTGCAGAGTGACTAGGGAGGGCTAGGGAGTGCAGAGTGACTAGGGAGGGCTAGGGAGTGCAGAGTGACTGCAGAGATTAAGCTAATAGCAAAGTAAATGACAATGCCATTTATTTATCTGTTTTCAAAAGCAAAACATAAATACAAATTTTGTCATTTTCAATGCCAATAGGTCTAACTTTTCCAAAGGCGAAACCATTGCATTGTAAATGCTTGTTGTTTTTGGTTTATACCAATGGCCTGGAAAGGTTTTTGCTGGAGAACTGCTCAGACTTTCCCAAAGTAAATGGTAAACAGATACCAATGTTATCTTATGCCGATGATACGGTGTTGATGACCCTAACTGCTAACAGCATGCAGACTTGATTAAATGCATTTAATAACTTTATGTTGGACTTAGACCTTAAGGTTAATTTTACAAAGTGCTTTGCGATGGTCTGTGGTCCTAAAGGGACAAAAACACGTAGGTATGTGGTAGAAAATTCTATAATCGAAAAAGTAGAACATTTTAATTACTTGGGTAACTTATTTATTAAAAATCTGAGCTGGGCCCCATTAATAATCGCTCGTGTACAAAAGACCACACGATCCATAGAGGGCCTTTTTCGTTTTTCTAGCAAATTAGGCCAAAAACCAATTGTTGAATTAAAGACCTTGTATAGAGCGAAATGCTTGTCCGTGGCTATCTACGGGGCAGGGGTATGGGGGATAGAAAGCTGTACCAGGATCCAAGTTATGGAAAATAAATTCCTAAAACGTATATTATCAATTCCATCAGGCGCATCGAACAACTTTTGTCACATCGAAATGGGTATGGAATACGTGAGTGACATTATCCGTGTCTCTCCTCTACTTTTATGGGGGAAAATATGGTTGTCGAAGATCTTCAGCTTTCAAAAGAAATTCTTCAGGATTGTATAAATCTTGATCATGCCATGCAGATCCCGTTGCTGTCCTATGTGAGTGAAACCCTTCATAAAATTGGTTTGGGACATATTTACGAAAAGCCAGAAACTATCCAGGGGGATATAAAGACCATAATTAAAACGGCTTATCGTAATACTGTAGGCATGTTAAATAAAGAGCAATTATTATATCATAGAGGCAAATTGCAGCACCAATTTTATTTAGCATTTACAGTGCATCCACAATGGCGCTTTTACTTGACCATATTTTGACTAAATACACTGCATTTTCTTTTTGCTTTTTCGAAACAAGGGGGTTGGTGTGAGAGACTTCCCCCTTGTCCTTGTGACAACAAAACCCCACAGTGTACATTACATCTTGTTCTTTTCTATTCTTTGTATAGAGAGCCAAGAAGCAGGTTTATTAAACCTGTCTTATTGGGACTTCAACCATGTAATTACAAGGAGGGTTATGACCATTTGTTATCGCAGTTTTTTTAAGCTTGGGTGGGGGCGCACAAATATGACGTCCAGAACAGGCAAGGTATTTTTTTGAAAGTCCTTTTTTTTATTTATACAAAAATGTATTGAGTGCAATAGTCCATTGATTTCATTATATACAAAAAAGAGTTGATCAGCCAACGCGTTTCTCTCCGGTACAGGGAGCTTCCTCAGAGCTGAAAGTCAAACAAAAATACGCATAGTATAAGCCACACATATAAAAAGACACATGTATCAAATGTGTACTATCAGGATTAAAACATACAGGACCATAGTTACAATACAGAACAGAGCACAACTTAATCCATATTGTCATCCTTAATAGTTAGTTTCATCAGAATATCATTGTACATCTATACCAGAATTTTCCTATTACAGTTACTTTCTCCCTGTATTCTAAATCTAACCAATAGGAGAGTGGAAAAGAAACAGGGGAAGTGCAAAAAGCAATAAGAAGAAGGGGAGACGGAAAGGAAGAGGAGAAAGAAAAAGTATGTAGTAAAGCATATAATAAAATGAAATTAAATCAAAATTGGAAAGGAGGGGAATGGACAGTAACACAATGTGTTATCGCTGTCCACAGTTGCTGTATGTAGTGCCATGCTCAGCTTTATTAGATTGTCGCTTAATATCAGAAAACGTTATTGAAAAATCTGGGTTGTTCTTTATTACATCAGCTACATAATCATTGAACGTGGAAATGTCATGTCGGTGTTGGTCGTTAAATTTTAGACTTGAACAGATTGTTCATATATGTCTGTTTGGGCTGTTTTAATTCTGCATAAATTCTATGATTTGGGAAATGTGTATGTTCAAGCCATATGAAAATGACAATATGAACTTTTGTTCGCATAATGGTGCGTAATGTTATAATAACTGTATACTTTTATGATTCTGTTGTTGAATCGAATTAAGTTTTATGAATCGAATCGAGTAAAGAAAGACATACGAAACACCTTAATTATCAGGGTGTGGACTCCCATATAGGGTGGGACCATAAGCACTATTCTAGGATGTTATAGCATGCGTTTTAAAGGCATGCTATGTAAAGGATCCTGTGTTGTACAAGTAGCGTTGCACTGGCGCCGCGTAGCAATGCCATCGCTGTAATGGGTGTTTACCCTGTTCTTACCCGGATAAATTAAAGGGAAAGGCCGGTTTGTCAAATGATTTGCATGAAATGTAACTCACTCTCTAACTATGGCACAAAGTTACTCCAAAATGCAAATATAAGAAGTGACTCACTATATGTCACATATAAACATGCAAATAACATTTGCACAAATTGCTTGTCTTAGATCATACTCATAAAGTAAAAACTAGTAGAATATAAACGTGCCCTTTTAAAAAAAGAGAAATAATTTTATTTAGGGTGAAGTAGAGCCAGGGGCGTAGCTATCATTGGTTCAGGAGGTGCAGTGTAACCAAGGCCCAGGGCCCTCAGAGTCCCAATGAACCCTAATAATTCTTGTGTTTCCTACCCCAACAGCAAACAAAGGGGACATTTTCCCTGCTTGGGCGGGGGCTCATGGTGTCCTTGTCATGCCACTGAGTAAAGCAAATTAAATTCGTTTTTTTATCCCGTCTTGCATAAATCAGCTGAGAAATACCGCTGCTCAGCACGCATAAAGCAGGATGAGGGATGGCAGACACACGTGGCTTTGTTCCCTTTCACCTTAGGTGTCATACTCCCTTAAAGCTCTTACGCAGCAATCCCTGTCAAAAGATGTCTGGGAGAGACGATGAAGCCTGGGGCTTAGAGCAGGATCTCCCTGTCTATCATACTTAATTTCTGCTTTATTTATAATGCCAGGACTAAAATAAACAGCATATGCACTGCACTCAAACTGATCCACGTGCTGCCAAGTACATGATCAGCTTTGCCCGGCTGGTCAGCATAATGGAAGCGTGCAGGCATACGCTGCAAGAGTGGGTGGGGTGAAAAAAAAGTGGAGGGCATTTTCTGCTCTGTGCTAAAACGTTCTAATAACATCTCTTTCTGGTAACACATTTTTCTGACCTGCTTAGCCTAAATTGTGTCATTGTCTGTATCCAAAAGAATTAAACGTTTTACGTGATTGATTACTGTAAGAAAGTGGATGAATATTTGGGGTGAGTGACTGCCCACCTCAGGGTATAATCACAACGCGTGCCAGGGTGGACCCTCAAAGTAACTAAATTAACATGAACTCAACCCCCTGATAGCTATGGGACCAGGCAGACAGGCTTCAATGTATAAAGTATTTATGCAAAATTCCAAACACGTAGAAACAGCAAAACGCCATTGACTGTTTATGTGCAGAAATGTGTCCCTTCATGTACATCTGAAATTGTGTTTTGTAACTTCTAGGGGGCTTATTTACAAGCCTCTTGCAACACTTTTGCGTCATTTTTAACAGGGAAAACATGACATACGGGTGGCGCACGGGTAAATAAGCCACTATGTGTTCTGCTTTTGCAACACACATAGAAGTTGCACCTCGTCATTTCTTTTAACGATTGTTTATCTGCAGGAAGGGACACCTTCCCGCACATAAACAATCAATGGCATGTTGCTGTTTCTATATGTGCTGCACAACACATTACACATAGAAACAGAAAAAGCGAGGAGAAAATAAACATTTCTCCTCGTTGCGGCAGGGTGAGACCAGGTTTTCCCTTGTCTTAGTTTTGGGGCTGCCCCATATTTACGCCGCTCTTGTAAATATGAGGTAGAATCAAAAACAATGGGTGTTGCGCTGGAACACCCACCACAGCACCCATAGCCTGCCCCTTTAACGCTAAGTGTAGCGTGAAAGGGTGCCTTATTTACAAGGCAGCGTTAAGCTAAAAGTGAAGTTTTCGTAGTGATAGGGGCATGTAAATATGCCCCTGTGTTCTGTCTGTGAGCGGCAATTTCTTCCATCCAGAGATTAAAGAAAATACCAAATACTGTCAAGAATATGTGGCAAAACGTTATGATTGAACTTAAGTAGCTAGTAAATGCATTATTCACACATGGAAAAATGTATAAAGCATGGTCTCCTGTTCATTACACCACATCTGAGACAATATAGCAGTTGAAAGTCCTTGAGCCACGGGTGCTGCAGGTGTATTTTACATGTTGCAAGATGTTCCATCGCCTCTTGGATGCACTAGTGCAGAATGTGCACCTACAGTTTGATAAGGTTGTGAAAATGCAACCTCTGCTGTTATTCAATTCAATTGGTCCTAATATGCAGTTGTCCATATTTTTATCATATTGCTGCCTTATTTTCACATTTTAGTGCCAAGCCTGGTTTGTAATAGGGCCAATGTGCTAACCGTTAATAAAGCTAACTGCAAAGCAGGTTTAGCACACCTGCAAAGAACAGAGCAAATAGAATGATTTTTTTCATATCTATTTTGGACCATACCATACAATATTTTGCAAAGGGAAGCATTTAACACATTTTTTATTATTTTTTGCTCCCCTTGCAATAATAAATAGAGCAAGCGGTGCATGAGGCAACATCTTTATGCTCAATACTTTGATATACAAGCAGTGAAATAGCGCAAAAATGATTTGCTCCGTGTGTTCCACTGTGCAAACCCTTACTGCTGTACATCAAGAAGCTCTCTTGCCTACTAGGCAGCGTCGGATTGGTAACGCAGGCATTCGGGCAATGCCCGAGGGGCCGGTGTCAGAGTTGTGCTGTGGGCTGCTTTTTTGAGCAGTCTGGGGGCCGATTTGGGCACTGTCTCTATTGTTCGAACAGCCAGCGGCCCAGTGGGTGTCTGAGTGGCCTTTCAAGAGGCAGATGGACGCTCATTACCTCCTGTTTAGCAACAGGCAGAGTTGTCACTCCCTTTGTCTCGCGGGCAGGCCCATTAATGTGTGCACATACTGAGTTGGGGCATGGGGCCTGAGCAGAAGTGGCCTCACTTGTTTCCAGGTGTATTTCAGCAGTGTAAACTAACGTGTAATTTGTTTTTTACAATGGCCCGGGTTTTTTTAAATTATAAGATTACGCCAAAGCAGTCATTTGAGGAAAGGCATTATGCAAATGTGGGCCGATTTTTTTTTTGCGTGCCCGGGCCGATTTTCAATCCCAATCCAACCCTGCTACTAGGCCCTGCAAACCTCAATGTGGCGCAAAATATGCTTGTGCCGTTCCTGCTACCAGTGGCGGTCTGTTC
Source organism: Lissotriton helveticus (assembly GCF_964261635.1). NCBI lineage: Eukaryota > Metazoa > Chordata > Amphibia > Caudata > Salamandridae > Lissotriton > Lissotriton helveticus. The sequence continues at coordinate 1,445,519,097 of NC_136067.1, read as the reverse complement.
AGGTAAGTGTGGTGAGGTGAGGCGAGGCAAAGCAGGGGTGGGGGGTGAAAGTGACACACGACGGAATAGGGAATATAAATTAAATAAAACCACTTAGTTGCCCTCGCCGCATCGATCAGTTAATGTCAATGGGGCTTGAATAAACCAATGGATGAAGCAGGTTTTTCTAAAGGCCTTGTGTATGTTCACATATGTGTGTATACTTATTATTACTATTTTGGGTAAACCTGTGCCTGGTGAAACAGCATAAGCTGTCTCTAGACCAGATTTAAAGAACGTTCATGTGTCTGAAGGGACCAGTGTCCACACTGGCTTTGGAGAATGCTAGATAGCTGATCACTCCAGCTCTTGACTATTTTCTGTATTAAAGCCATCATTTCGCATCCATGCATGTCTGTATTTTCCACGTGCTCTAAAAAATGAAACGCAAGAAGCAAATTTGGAAATTGCTATCACAACACCAGTAATGATTTCAAATAAATACAGGACCAACGCCACAACCTTCTTAAACGGCTCATTACCTGTACATTCCAGTGGTCGTTTTCTGTGGGTTCTTCAGAAAAAAACAGAAAGCTAGTGTTTCTCTTCTTTGGTTTATTTCCATCTGGACTGATGTGTGCAAACACTGGGGTAACATCTGCACACATCCGTGCGTGGCTTGCACTGTGGATGTCTGAGATTTGAGTAGAAATGTACGGTTAAGACTACATAAACACAACTAAATACTGCCAGGAAATGAAAATGTGAATGGTTGCTGTATGATTTTAACAGTGCCCGGATGATGCCGTTTTCGCAGCACCAATTTTGCTTCTAGAACGGACATGTTAGTATGAAAGCGCCGCCACCGCCAAGGGCGAGTTTCCTGTCTGTCTCCTGACTCGTCAGTTCTTTGGAAGACGAAAGCGAGGCTGCGCAGCCGCAGATGGCAGTAATTTAGGGCGGTATTTTGGCAAAGGGTGTCTCTGATTCATACCTTCTGAAGGCTGCCAGGGTGCCAAGGACATCCAGTCTTCACTGAGGGGAAATGGCAAACACTCACTTGCTTATATAAGGCAGCGTTCACCCACAAGAGGTGGCTGAGAAGCCTTTGTGCTGATGCCAGCTGGGAAAGTACAGTAAGGATCTTGCTAAAGCCCTGGGCAATGTGATTGAAAGGCGGCGAACTAGTGTGATACCGCCTCCGCAGCGAACTGGCATCATCTGGGCCTCCGCCAGTAAGATCCTGAAAGTAGACCAACTACAACATCACCACTTGAGAAATGCTTTTCAACAAAGAGTAAGGTTAAAAGGCACCAAGGGGCATATGTACAACAACATTTTTGGCAGCGCCGCTCTCTGACATTTCCAAAGCACAGGGATGCGCCATATTTACTACACTACCCAAACTAGTTGTCCACACGAATAGCATACATCGGCAAGACCCAGGGAATGCCACTTGAGGATAAACTGAGCTATCTCTTCTCCCACCTTTGGTACAGCCATGGCAAGAAGGGCAGAATGAGGACTTGGGCTCAGGGAAGAAGCAAGATGGCTCACTTTTAGTGGGTTGTATGTCAATACAACACAGTGTTCACACCGGACTACCATTACAACGCTAGTTTTACAACGCAAGTCGTTACCACGACTTGCGCTGTAGGGTGCTGGACTTAGGAATAGTAAGATTTACTATTCCAACACCAGCCTACGTACAGTAGGGAAGGGGTTGGAATAGTAAATCTACTATTCCTTAGCCTAGAGCGCCCTCCAGCGCAAGTCGTGGTAACGACTTGCGCTGAAAAACCAGCGTTGTAATGGTAGTGCGGTGTAAACACCACGTCGTAATGGATGTTCTCCCTTTGGGTGCTATGAGGAAGGGACGACTGTTTGATGTCCAGGGTAGTCCCTCCGGTGGTGCTTGCATACGTTTAAAGGCATGCAGGCTTCAGGATCAAGAAGAAATGCCTTCCATGACAGCTGAACTAACTCCCTCATTCATCAACAAATCCACCACACGTAAACCCTGTCTGTTAAGGACTGTCAATGCATCCAGTGCTGTGTGTAATCAATGATTATGTATGGACCCACCATCTGCTTCCGCCTGGACTCAGTACCAATCCACGGATTCTCAGTCATGCACAAACAAATACTCTGTGTGTGTTACAAAATGCACCACGTATCAGATACATGTTCGGTCTCCGGTGTGGTAAAAAAGCACAGTAGTGAGTGGTGGCTTGATTTATCATGTATCTGACACAATTGTGATTACAGTGAGGATTTGACAATATTAGAAGTTTGGCAATAATGAGTGGCCTCACATTGATTGTAGGTAACAATAGCGGTGACCCCTTTTTGAGGGACAATTTACTCACACTATTGTGGTGAGCATGATAATTTAATAGCCGTAGGGCATGATGTTAGATTTTATATGAGTACTAAGTATACTTTTCTCTTCTGCAATAGGTTTCAGTAGTAGAAGAACAAAGGTTCTGGTGAGACCCGACAAATCATTACAGGTTGAAACGTCAACATCCCCTCACTTGGTTGTGCAGCGCTTTGAGATTCACTGAGAGAGACTGTGTACAGATTGAAACTTCCTTTGTGGACTATGTTGTGAGTTATTTTTACAAGTTTGGGCTTTGTACAGTGTCTTGTATGTTTTTGTGTGTATTTCAACTGTCTGAGCACTGTTTCTTCTGGACTAGCACAATTGTTACATATGCAAAGTATCTTATCATGCTGATATAATGGATATCTATGATTTGTGCAAAGAAGAGTGGAAGTGTCCGATACTCATCATTGGAGTGTATTAAGTACATATCAAGTAATTGAATTGGATCGAATCACCCTGAAACGATCTGAGGGCTGACTATAAATGAGTCCCACTGGAAAGTTGCGAGATTGTTATGTGCTTACCATGGTTCCTGTGGGCAGACAGGGTTGTTCTTGTATGGTGCACACATTCACTTCAACCATGTCCATCGACTGGGCACTGCTGCTCAGCTGGGTTAAGCATCTATTCAGAGTCCTAGGTCACACTCTGCTGTGTCAAGTGATCAGGCTCCTGCCACCCTCCTCCAACCAGGACCCGTCGTCACCGCCTCATGGATCTGTCTTGGTTCTCTATAATCTGGCAACCTGAAAGCGGGGAGTAGATAAGCTGAGTAACAGGATAAACACAAACGATCATGTGGGATTGTGTTTGCTTGTGTGTGTTAGGTGTGTTCATATGAGTTGGTGTATGTGTGTACAGCTGTTTGTGGATATTCATGGATATGGATTGTATATGCCCACTTTGGTGTTTTGGAGTCCACGTCAGTGTGTGATGCAGATGAAACTACCTAGCGCTCAGTGGTGTTGGATGGATCATTGTGGTAGTGGGGGGAGACCATGGCATTGACTGGCAAAAAGGAAAAGGACCTATTGAGGCATTGGCACTGGCTGACATACGGGTTAAAGACAACCACATAAAAGCACAGGATGGCAAAGAAAAAGCAGGACATATACCTTTGAATAGGTGGAATATGGCATCATGACATCATTTGTCATAGGATGAGGGCGTAGGGGTATATAATAGAAGTGGCTTCTGGTAAGGAGGAAGTTAAGTTACACTATATTGGCTAGATAATTATTCAAACAGGTGCAGCTCATGTATTGATTGGCATGTACAGGAACCTGTGTTGCATCATGACTGGCGTAAGAAGCAACAATGGCATATACTCACATTCCTTGGCATTTGGGATAATTAGAGGTACGTCATGGTCATTGACAGGCATACAGGAACAAGCATTTGCAATGCAATAGGTCTCGCATTATTTAACTTTGAGCTATTATTATTGTAAATGGCAATGTTTTTTGCTTTATGCTATAGTTTTCTTATGTACATAAAAAGCTACATATAAAGTATTTGTTGTTAAAATTATTTATGCAGTATTTAAAGGCAAGCATTACCGCCTTCGGGTAAAGTCCGTGCTATATAAAAATGCATAAATACATGAATAAAGAAATACCGCCTTCGGGTAAAGTTCGCGCTATATAAAAATGCATAAATACATAAAAAAATAAATACCGCCTTCGGGTAAAGTCTGCGCTATATAAAAATGCATCATTAAATAAATAAACACATACCGCAAAACATCCTCGTTACTCTGCCGGCCTGCGACCAGGAAGTCAGGCAGGCCGGCGCGACACCCGGAAACAGGAAGTAGGAGGGCGGGAGCCTACCCCGCCTCCCACGGAAGAGCCGCGATTGGAGCCGTGTTGGGAGCAGGGAGCACCGGAGCAGGCAGGAGCCTACCCTGCGCCCCGGTGCCGAAGGAGGGAAGAAGAGTCCTGCTGCCGGGCCTTGCAGCTGAGGAGAGGAAGCCGGTGAGTGCGTTGCTGAGCGGCGGGCGGGCGGAGGGAGAGGAGCATGTAGGCGCGGGGGGGAGGCGGGCTGTGTATGTGTGTGTATGTGTGTGTATGTGTGTGCGTGCGTGTGTGTATGTGTCTTGGAGTGCGTGTGTGTGACTGTGAGGGAGGGGGTGTGTGTGTGAGCGAGTGTCTGTCTGCGACGTGTGTGTGTGTGTGTGTGTGTTATGCGCGGTAGGCTGGGAGGGCGGCGCATGCGCAGTAGGATGGGAGGGCGGCGCAGGACGGAACGTGCGCGTTCACGCAGCCAAATCCGACTGCTAAAAATAGTGCCAGTTTTGTGTCCCTCATTCCCCGCCATCCGACGGCTATAGAGTCTCTGTCCCTGTTCCAGGGCGAGACCTAAAAATGGCTGCACATCACGGCATTAACTGGCATTCAGGTGAAATAGAGGCCCATCATGGGCACTAACTGGCCATGATATGCCTCAAATGGGCATTTGGGTTAACCAGGAGAACCTCAGAGGACGCAGTACCACACAGAAGATTAACCAGGGAATATCTTGGGTACTGACAGGCTCATAGAAGGTGCTCTTGGCACTAGATGGAAATGACTGCTATATGTTGGGTTCACTGAGCACAGGATAGTCATCCTGCTATTTGATGGAATGCTACTACATGGGGGAAGTGCCCATCATAAAGTAATGCCATGCTAATTATTGAGGACAAAATGTGTGTGTATTCAGAAAGTAAAAAACTAATATGAGAAACAAGTGAGTATATTTACTGAAAAAGAAAAGCGGATGTATGAGGAAAGAAAATTCACCTATTTTTATGTAAACCATCAAGCTTATATTTCCGGGCACTATAGATTTCTTTCAAGTGAAAGCTAACAATTGGAGTACAATCTCTGGACTTGCAGAGAACGACAATCCTACAGTTTGATAAAAATATATGTCGACATTTACAAAATATGCCAATATAGCGTCTGAGCGATAATTCATAATGCATCAGGCCACATGCTGCTCGCGCGGAGGCATCCGTTTCCGGTCGAGGATGCTGGTCTCCTGCTATTTTGATAATTATTTCGTGACTCATTCGGAGGCCGTTCATGGTGTATACTTATAACGTTTTTAACCTAATTATCGGGTTGTATAACTGCCGTCTGACGCCCGAGCCTGCAAGGTCAGTGTCTGTTGTCAGAGTCTGTAAAACCAGTGAAACCAGAGGGACAGGGCACTAACAGCTTGTGACAGCGAGATGTGTGTGCATTTTTAATTACCCCATCCTTCCTATTTCAAGTAGAACCTTTAATCAAATGATTTGACAGGTAATCCACTTAGAAGGTGTGAGTAGGATAGAAAATTGACTCAAGTGGAGTGTAGAAGTGATGCAATGTTTTAAAACATTTTTACAATGAGAAGAGAACGGTTATTTAGAAAATTATGTTGCAGAAGACACGGTTTCATCCCTTATTTGTTTTTAAATTCTCTTAAGTGTAACCCCCAATCTGCAGCAGTGGAGCACCTGATACACGTTAGGCTATGGCACCTGCAAAGATTTGATTGGGTAAGTGGCGGCCCTCCATTAGGGCAGAGGAGCGCCGCCCCCCAGGTGTACAGCGGAGACAAAGAAGAGAAATTCTAATGATTAAACAGATATACAGTAATATACAGCGTGAGCCTAAATTACTGTTTAGACACCAATAACCATTTTTAAAATCAATTGGAAAGAAATACAATTTTCTCTCTACCAGTTGAGTAATTGCCCAAAAGAACATACTCTATTTGTGTAAAGTAGTCGTAAATGGTTAACATGATTTTCCACTGAGGGAAACTTGAGCTATCATGAGTAAAAATGTCAGGTATAGTGAAGATGACATCACCGCCTTTTGACTCAGTTGTCCGATATCATTACAGGATTGACATCTTGTTTTGATCTTAGTCTTTCAACAGTCTCTTATTTGCTGCTGAGTAGTTAGGAGAAGCTCAAAGAGTATAAGGTACACACCGAAAACAAGGCTATTAGATTTCAGTTTACTTTCTGTTTCAACTTCTGCCTTCATGATGACTAAGATGAGTGGTAGTGACAAGTGTCAGGGATAACACCGGCTATCCTGAAGTAGCATCTGCAAGGCCTGGCTGCCCCTAAGTGACACCAATGGGTAAAAGCGTAGGTCTATGAAGTCATATGCTATGGAACCTCGATGTTGTAGGCCCCACAATTCAGAAGCTGCAGAAGTAGAAAGGGTGAGATTATCCTTACATAAACACACTTATATAGACAGCCTTGAAAGCACTCCACAATCTTTCATCTGGGAAAAGAATAAAATCCATTGCTACATGTACTTTATTAGATAATGTTAGTCCATGGGACTCAAATACAGCTATAAATGCCTACTCACAAGGTAGTCTCTTTGAATTTGCATTCAAGCCAATCTGTCTTCATTTTCCCAAATTAGTTAAAAAAAGGAAAGGAACAATTAAGAACTCACCGCGTGTTGAAGAACATGCCCTTGAACTCAGACCAGTCTCTCAGAACTCAACTGAGTCACCACAATTTGAAGAAGAACCTACAAAAGTCCATTCGGACACACCATGGTTGCTAGGATGGTTCAACAAGACTAACTGGATAGCGGAAACAACTCCTTTCTCATGAAGGAAGTCATTTCAACATCCTCACAAGGCTAAGGTAACTTGTTGAGTCCACTCACTTTTTGAGGGAGCACACCTGGTTAGATTTCCCTAGCCCACATAAATATTGATATAGCCATACCTGTCCTAAGAATAAGAAGGTGGCTGGCTATCTCATATCGCGCCCGTTGAGCTACATGCAATGAAAGAAAGGTGACTAAAGAACAACAGGCCTGTCGGATGACACATGCAGAGAATTTTGACTTGCCCAACCACAAATCTACTCATACACAATAGAAAACATGATAATGGATATTTTCTACTCTTTTCTATGGTAGCATGTTTGGATTAGGAAAACCATAATACGAATACAAGCAGAACAAAGGTAAATTGAGTTAGGGTGCAAAGAATGAAAACACCAAATATTATACATTTCATGATATTAACCCCTAACCTTCTTCTGTCTTAGATGTGCTGAGCTATGTTAAACTGCAGTCCACATGACTTCCCCTCTGGTTTATTGGCTGGGATACCATTGTATGGGCATGGCTCTCAAATGTTTACACAGTCTTCTCTCCTTCCCACTAGCTGAGATGGGGTTCTACAGTCTTATGTGCCTGGATTTCGTTCTTGGTTGTCTGGAGAGGATGGCATGATAACCCACTGGTGGATGAACATGTCTGTCAAATGGTTTTTAGAGAACGCAAAGTAACTTGCTGCTGCGTTGGTCACTTAACAAACATTTGCTGGGAAAGGTGGCATGTGAACCAACATGGTAGAGACAGTCGATGTGCTAGCAAAGCTTAGATGTTATTGCTTAATTATCTAAAGTTAAATTTAGGCAAAATGGAATGCCAGCAAATAGTTCTCTCTAAGAACGTAACATATCTTATGGCAACATACACACACCAAAATATATATTGTTATCCTCAGAATCTGCCCCTCTGCGACCGGTATTTATGCATTTGGGATGCATCTTCCCAAATGCATAAATCACTATTTGCGATTGCATTTAAGGAATCTCAAATTGAGATTCCTTAAATGCAATGCATGAATGTAAAATAGCTAGCGATTTCGCTGATAGGGGTCGCTATTTACCGTGAAATCAAACTTTATGGTAAATAGCGAAAACTGTGAAAAATGCACTAAAAGTGCATCTTTCAAAGTTGTATGTTACACACACACACATGTCCTTGGGACATGTGTGTGCGCAATACCAGTGTCCAGGTCAGTTTAAGTGGTGCAACAGGGTGTCCATTGGACACCCGTCACCCTTGAAATCGCATTCTCAAATTGTGATTAGCTAATTGCTAATCGCAAATTGAGAATTCCTCCCCATTCATTCCTATGGGCTTCTTGGCCCATAGGAATCAATGAGATGTCATTCCTTATTTGCGAATCACACTCTGAGAGTCGCGGATAAGGAATATTTAGGAATTGCTAATATTTTAGCAAATCCTGCATGCATTTGATTTTGCGAGTCCCTAAATGCGAATCCTTAAACTTCGCAATTAAGGACTCGCAAAATCGAACTTTTATGCATCTAGCAGAATACCCTCCAATACGGCTGCATGTCACAATATCGCATGGCGAAACATCAATATATGACACTATCAAGAGCAGCAAACTGACTACCAATAAATGTCAAATACATTTATATAGCTAAATGTAGATTTACTACCCTTAATTTTACATCAATATACCTGGAAGATATGTATTGTAAGTTTCACCGACAATGAGCTAAGAATTGCAAGTCTATTCTTATGTATATATATGCAATTTGATAAAATAGTGGTAGTTGATGTCCGGGAGGTGATATTATTGAAAGATTATATTGTTCTGCACTGTTTGTTGTGGTAGAGCCCCCTCTAAGATGGCTTACTGTTTGTTGTATGTCTTGTTAGAACTATGTAACTTGGAGCATCACTGGCATTAAGGAAAGAAAACGATTAGGAGCCCCTTGAGCCAATTGTGGGGCTACATGCATCATTATACAGAACTGGCAAACAGATTATTAACTTATAAATGCAGATAAATTGAACAGAAACACTGCAATGTTGTAGGTGAGTTTCTTTCTAACCGGTGAAAAAACTCCACAGCAATTTTCCCATTACTAAAATCTGAGGGGCCTATTTACAAGCCCCTATGGCCACCACAACGTCACTGTGGTGTTGATAGGGGCTTTGCCTTATTTACAAGGCAGATTGAAGCCACTTAATGTGGCTTAATGCTGTCCAGTAAATAAAGCACTCTTTCACGGTGTACTTAGTGTGAAAGGGGAGGTCAATGGGTGTTGTGGTGGGCTTTCCACACCAACACCCCTTGATTTTGACGCTGCAAGGGTGGCGTAAATAGGAGGCAGTGCCAAAATTAAGACCAGTAAAAACCTGGTCTTAAACAGGCAAAATGAGGGGGAATGCTTTATTTCTCCTAGTTTTTGCTGTTTCTATTTGTGCTGCGTTGTGCAGCACACATAGAAACATCAAAACCCCATTGATTTTTTTAAGTGCAAGAAGGGAAACAATCTTATCCTAAATGCAGACACCATTGCACTATGGTGCAAGGGTGCCTGCGTTGGTGCTGGGCTCCTACATTTAGCACCAGCGCGGGGGGAAACGCAAGGCTGCAACATATTCTTGTGACTATGGTGCAGCCCTGTGTTACTGAAGTGGCGCAGTGCGGCGTTAAGCCAAGGAGGCTAACACCGCGCTCCACCACTTGATTGTAAATATGCCCCTGAGTTTTTTACGTACCTTAAAAAGCAGTTTAGCAAGTTATGTTAGTGTCTCTTTGTCAGCCTAATCTCACATTAATAAAGAAAGCTTGTTCTCGCTGAGTCACTGGGTTGTAACTTCTTTGACATGCATGCATCTGCATTATATGGTCTCCCGTGTTATCCTGAGGCAAACAGGAAGAAGGCTAAAGTGCAGTTCTGGTTCCCTTTAATTTTCTTTTACTTTCCTCATTTACTCACTTATAGAGTAGCTGTTGCGTTTTTTCTTACAACATACACCCTTCTACAGTCACATTCTGACAATAAATACTTGCAACAGAACTATTTTGTCACTGATTTTGTTCACTATTGCCCCTGGCAATGGCACCTATTTTAAAGGGAAAGACATTTCAGTCTGTGTTAGATCTCAGTCAACTCTGAAGTGCAGTCAACTTCTCAAATAGGCATGTACACAGCAGGAACAATGACAATGAATGCAACAATAGGCAGGTTGGGGCTTAATAATGACGTGCAAGTATTAACTGACTGTATAGGAGTTGTATGTATTGGTATAGCACAAATTTTGCACGTAAGCGACAAAACCCTGTAGATTCTGGACCGTGTTGTGAGAGAATGCAAGACTATGCACCTCTTTGAATTGTTCAGAGAAATTACTTATCACAACTGCCTTTATATATTTGATTTTTTTTATTTACAAGGCAATGATTGACTTGTCGATAAGCACCATTTTCTGATAGGTGGTATGAACAGGATTCGAACCTATGTTTCTAGGTTGCCAGGTCAGCAGCTTAGCCACTAGACCAAATCTTATCTATGAGGGAGGAGAGTTTTCTATGTCACAGGGGACGAGTGGTATGCAAGGCATTGGTTTTAGCACATCATAGAGAGGGGGCACTCCGAGGATGAAGCAGCTTGTCAAATATTAGTTGGATGAAGACATGGACATTCTAACAGGATGTAGGGTTCCTCAAAATATTTTGTCACGAAATGTTCAGCTGAGGAGGCTATTGGGATCCTGTGCCACTGTTTCTTCATTGGCAAGAAACTGGTTTACACTGGCAGCAGCCAGTGAACAGCCTGATGTGCCTAGCAAAAGAGTCAACAAAAAAGGGAACACCGTGTTCAGGCGTGATCCAGGACATCACCACACTGACTCACTGAAATGGCAGTATGTGGGAGTCCAACAACTATTAAAAAGGAATGTTGACTATGCTTCTAAATCCCAAACCAGTCCTGTGATCACAAGGTGAAAAGAGAGTGGCCAACATGTGGATCACCATAAGCACAGAACAAACTTTATAGTAAATTAAATTAATGGAATTATTTCTGCAAAAATATTGTCTGGCAGAAATATTGTGTCTTAAATTTCGCTCATAAAATTATCTCAATGGGTGTAGATCTTTTATTATTAACTCTAAAGGGTTGATATATTTGTAGATTAATTTACAACATAATAGTTCTATCAGATGACATTTTGGTCAAGATATTCTGTTGCCATACCTTTTTGCTACAGAGTGAAATCAATGTGTGGTATGACTCAAAAGGAATTTGTTTAATTGTGTCTACGGCTCACTGGTCAATTTTAGTTTAACCATGTGGTTTGAAAGCAAGTAATGTCCCCTTTTAGAGTAACTGCATAAAAGGGTTGATTAAGAATCTTTGAAAGCTTAATTTTCTACTCCTAAGGTTGAACATGATTCAGCCATATAGTGCAAAATTCAAAATTGACTGTTATTGTTCTGTTCATGCTATCCAAACCCATTGGATGAAGTTCAAGTTCAAGTTCGGGCATTTATATAGCGCACTACTCACCCAGAGGGTTTCAAGGCGCTTGGGAAGGGGTTCATTATTTTTCGAATATCCAGGTTTTAAGTTCTTTTCTGAAGGAGATGTGGTTTTGAGTAAGGCGGAGTCGAGTGGGGAGAGAATTCCAGGTCTTGGCCGCCAGGAAGGAAAAGGATCTTCCTCCCATGGTGGATTTTCGGATGCGCGGGACTGCGGCGAGGGCTTGATTGGACGATCTTAGTTGGCGGGTGGGTTTGTAGAAGGACAGTCGAGTGTTGAGGCATTCGGGTCCTAGATTGTAGAGGGCCTGGTGTGCGGGGGTGAGGAGACGGAATGTAATTCTTTTGTTGACGGGAAGCCAGTGGAGGTCTTTTAGGTGTCTGGTGATGTGATCTTGGCGGGGGATATTCAATATGAGTCTCGCTGATGCGTTTTGGATGCGTTGGAGTTTTTTCTGTAATTTTGCTGTGATTCCGACGTATAGTGTGTTACCATAATCCAGTCGACTTGTGACCAGTGCGTGGGTGACAGTCTTTCTTGTTTCGAGGGGGATCCAGCGGAAGATCTTTTTGAGAGTGCGGAGTACGTTGAAGCAGGAGGATGAGACTGCGTTGACTTGTCTGGACATCGAGAGAGAGGAGTCTAGGATGAATGCAAGGTTACGTGCATGGTCAGTGGGTGAGGGCGCTGTGCCCAAAGCGGAAGGCCACCAGGAGTCGTCCCAGGCAGATGGGGAAGATCCTAGGATGAGCACCTCCGTTTTGTCTGAGTTGAGTTTTAGGCGGCTGTGTTTCATCCATTCGGCTACTTCTTTCATGCCTTCGTGGAGATTGGTTTTGGCGGTGTTGGGGTCTTTGGTGAGGGAGAGGATTAACTGGGTGTCGTCGGCGTAAGAGATGATGTTGAGGTTGTGTTGGCGCGCGATGGATGCGAGTGGGCTCATGTAGACGTTGAAGAGGGTGGGACTGAGTGATGATCCTTGTGGTACTCCACAGATGACTTCAGTGGCCTTTGAGTTGAATGGGGGGAGTCGGACTCTCTGAGTTCTCCCAGCTAGGAACGAGGTGATCCAGTCCAAGGCTTTTCCTTGTGTGCCGATGTTGCTGAGGCGTTGTATAAGGGTGCTGTGGCAGACTGTGTCGAAAGCGGCGGAGAGGTCGAGTAGAATGAGGGCCACTGTTTCTCCGTTGTCCAGTAGTGTTCTGATGTCGTCTGTTGCTGCAATGAGGGCGGTTTCAGTGCTGTGTTTGGCTTGGAATCCAGATTGAGAGGGGTCGAGGGAGTTGTTGGATTCGAGGAAGGCGGCGAGCTGGCTGTTGACGGCTTTCTCAATGACTTTGGCCGGGAATGGGAGGAGGGATATGGGTCGGTAGTTTTTAAGTTCAGAGGGGTCTGCTCTGGGTTTCTTCAGGAGGGCGCTGAGTTCGGCGTGTTTCCAGGTTTCTGGGAAGGTGGCGGAGTTGAAGGAGCAGTTGATGACATCACGGAGGTGGGGTGCGATGATGGAGTCGGCTTTGTTGTAGATGTGGTGGGGGCAGGGGTTGGTTGGCGAGCCAGAGTGGATTGAGTGCATTAGGCGGATGGTGTCTTCAGTGGTGATTGGGTTCCAGTCGCTGAGTGGTTGGTTGGTGGAGTAGGATCTGAGGGGGGTGGGGAGGGTTGGTCGCTGGGAGTATTCTCGAAGCTGTTGTGGATGTCGGCAATTTTGTTGTAGAAGAAGGAGGATAAAGCATCGCAGAGGTCTTGGGAGGGGGTGATGTCATTAGAAGCTGCGGTGGGGTTGGTGAATTCTTTGACGATGTTGAAAAGTTACTTGATGAAGCAAACTACCCAACAAATATCTGGAAGTCAAACAATTGGTTGCCGGTTGCCCAATGTGAGAATCATGTGCTTAATAAAAATGCTTCTAATTACTTATTTTCGCAGCACATTCACATATTCAGTTAGTTCTTTCAGTAACATAGTTAATGGCAGTACGCTCAACTTAGAGAGACATGCATGGCACATCCATGGATGATCTGTACCGCCACTTTTAAAAAATAAATACATGGTATATCTCATACAGGCTAAATATGTGCGGTTCATATAAAGGCTTCAGAAATGCGAGTACAATAGCTAACACCTTGATAATTTGATGATGCAGTGGAGCATTGTCCCGATAAAAGTAATTGATGTTGATGAATAAAGAGGTTCGGGAGAACCCAGTACACAAAGCCAGATGGAAAACATCAGTTGTGGTGTCAACTGATGGAAAGGAACACTACTTTCAGAAATCTGGCTGTCAATGACCAGTTTCCACTGTAGACTAGCTGGTTAGAAACTAGTGCATTTGCATTCAGTTTCAGTACAGTGCAAGAAGTTGAAAGTTTTATTTGACTAGAAGAACTAGATTTCAAAATAGCAAGAAAAAAAATATTCGGAGGCCAACTATTGAGTCTTCAATATTGAAGATTTAAATATTGTGAAGGTAAGTGCAAATAGGTAAGTGTGACTGTACTATTCTTAACTCCACATCTAAATACCTTCAAGATATATGTAATACATGGAAGCCTACTATCCTTGTATAAAAGCTCATCTTTCATTTCTTTATGACAGGAAAATTATGACAACTTAAATGCTTGCAATAATGAAATGACATAGTTGCTTAACTTTAATAAATGATTACAATTTAGTTGTGACATGATAACGCCTGCTACCAGAGCATGATAAAAAGCTGGTCATAGAGCAACTTTAGAGCATACTATTAGAAATAAAATACGGAGTTACATGACAATGTAATGGAACTTGGCCTAATATCTTGTTCCTCCATGGTCATGAAACTCCTCAGTTACTTGATATATAATCTTATAATAAACAGCAAGGGTCCTGTATCCTTTTCCTACCATACATATAGAAGGTACATATCATCTGGAAGCTGCAATATATCCTTTTCCTCATTGTATGTTTACCCTCACGGTCAATCACAGAACAAGGATTCACTGCCCAGTTCAAGAATATTGTGGACATCTGGCACACCATTGGAAAGGAAACAGCACAGACTGCAGCACCAGGGCGCGGCATTACAGGCTCCTGAGTTCCAACGGAGAAACTCAGCCCTGATTACAACTGTCGCATAGCCAGTGATTAAGCATATAGTTGTGCTACACACAGTTACCACGTGATCCCTTGACATCATGGGAGTTAAGCAAACAATACCCATGATGCCTTTGTCCTGGAATTGTGCCCTTTCTTAGTCATTAAACTCTGAAGAGGTATGCAGAATCCATTATAGCTCAATGTTCAGTGGCGGCTCCCCCAGGTAACGCTGTGGGGCGGGCGGGGGAGGAGCCGGGTGTGGGGTTAGTGGAGTACGACATACAATGGGTAAGTGAAATGGAAATAAATAAATAAATAAATAAAACCGCTTACCTTGCGCTAGCCCCATCGCAAAGGCAGCGATGTGGCCAGCGCCCGGCCCTCGTCCACCCGCCTCACCACCCCACAGCGTTACCGGTGCGAGCCAGCACTGTCAATGTTATTAATACCGTGAGTTGGGACGTTGCAAATATGAGTAAGGCAGGCATTTATATTGGCATTACAAGGGAAAGCTGAGATCACCAGCAACCTTCAGCCTAGTTAGATTTAAGGAAAGAACAGGACGAAACACTGCAAGTGAATCTTATTCTGTTTTCTGAAATACACTGTTATGGTCCGACGCGAAATGCAATCAAATGTCTTGTCAAACTGTAGTTTATTTTAAATATATATACATTTGTGCCAGCCATTTGGCTAGGATAGTGAGAATACCAGATATGTTCAAAACCCATCTTCCTTAACATGTATAGTCTTCATCACACCATGACATTGAAGATGCTGTATGTGCTTGCTTTCAAACCCTTAAGGAAGGTTGGAAATAAGTATGAAGGCTCGTAGAAGTACTTTGTTGCCCTATTTTGCAAATAAAAACAAAACATTTTCATTATTGCTTCTATAAATTTTAGATTTTTTTGCATGTATTTGTTTCCATATATTTTCTGGTTTTCCCCAAATCTATACCATTTTAATCTTGAAGACATTTGGAAAACATTTCTCAACATTTTAATATGTTTTTTGTAGATTTGAATGGCGTTACCCATGACTGAGGTTACCACCTGTAACTAAAGTGCATCCAGTTATTTTTTTCAGCATTTTATTTGAAAGAAATCATGTCTTTTTGGGAGGGGTGCATCCGAACTAAGGCAAACTGTTAAAACACCCAAGACTTCACTAAGCATTACATAATTTTCTTTAGCCTCCTATAGGGGGCACCAAATACAGACTGCATAGACTCAGGGGGATATTCACAAGAATGTGTGCTAAACATCACCAAAAAATGCTAACGCAACTTTACACGTCGCAGCTGATCGTGGGAAAATTACCCTGTGTCAACGTGGAATTCACAACAAGGCGGTACCATGTGATAGTCTGCCGAAACCACGGCCAATGTCTGCGATGCAACCACCTCGACGGAGATAAAAACACAAACCACAACACAAAAAACCGTGTGATGGGCCCATTCGCGATGAGGAAAGCAGGGATAAGCACCACCAGGCACACGACACACAAGGCAGGCGGGAATAAGCACAACAAGAGCCTGAAAAAGAAAGACAAACCAAACAGAAAACAACAGCCAAGCACAATGGAATCGACAAAAGCCAGTATACAACCCCACAAGCCCCATTGGCATCAAAACATTGTACATGGCAGGTCATCTTGGACAAGGTGAATGCAGCCTGAGAGGGGAGGAGGATAATGGAAGAAAACCAGAACATCAAGAATGATGCAAAACGCACAAACAAGCAGAAACACACCAACAACAAGAAGGCAGCAATGCCGGACCAGCACATGCCGCTTGTGCATGCAGGGGGGTGCGTGTTTAGCTACATGTCCAGTGTCACTGCCAATGCTGAGGTAACATGGTAAAGTCCGCTGAAAATAGCACACAGTGATGTTGCAGGGCCCATGCCCTTCATGCTGACACAATGACCACACGGACACACTTGCTCAGATGGTGTGAATGGCTAGGGGCAGGTGGGCATGGCCATATTTATTAGCAGACACACATACCGAGTGACACCTGTGTCGGATGTGTGGGGGGGGGGGCACACCAGCCGGCAAGGGCTGCCTGGTGCAGTCAGAAATCGACAACAGTGTACATCGTAAAGGACATAACCTGTCAACCATAAAGGCCCCATGACTTGTGCTGCACAGAGTTAGTGGCCCCGGATGCACAGCATCCTGCATGGGCCTAACGCCATGGGCCGTTGACTTGCGGGGCACTGGGACAGGGTCACGAGTGCAGAGCAGGTTTTCGTAGATGACAAAGGGGCTTGTCGCAGAGTGTCTCAGTGGACAGTGGAAGGTGTATCCGCAGGGCATGATGCAGAGGTCAGGACCATGCTGAAACAGTCACTAAGGTGGAGATGGATGGAACAGACACATGTCGGACACCAAGTCCGGAACAGCCAGATGAAGATGCAGAACACCACCAGGCCATGGACTCAGATGCAACCAAGGTCCAAACAGATAGTGCCCATGACTCATTGCGCACAGCGATAGTGGCACCAGTGCTGTTAGAGGATGATGCCTGCGATGAGGCGTGTCCAATGGTGTGAACTCCTCCACATCCTACCAAAGACACAGTTCCACATTTGTGACCTACTGGACCGCAGTGTAGGCCTGAGGCAGCGGTTAGCACGGGCCATGTCGCCGGCTTCACCAGCCTGCGTAGTTCAGGTTCAGTGGCACTACGGGATGCAGACTTGTAGTGAACAGGGTTGATGGCACCAGTCAGTTGTTGATAGTGTTCGATCACCTCGGTGACTCTGATCCGGCTTCCGTCCAGACTGAGCCGCATCTTCCTCTTACTTCTCTCCGTGTTTTCACTGGTGTGGACTCTTCCATTCATGATTCGTGACTAAGTGCTGGATGTGGGACCTACTAGTCTGCAGGGTAGGCCTGAGCCCTCATCCACGTGTCGCCGGCTTGCGTTAAACAGGGTTAGTGGCACCACGTGTCACCGGCTTGCATTGAACAGGGGTAGTGGCACCATGTGTCGCCGGCTTACTTTGAACAGGGTAAGTGGCACCACCTGTTTCAGGCCTGCGATATGGAAATATGCCTCACTGATCGAAAGGAGTCTGTTGCTGTGGCCACTGCCACGGACTTGGGCTCACTGCTATTCAGGATTCAAGACACAGTTCCACATGTGGGACCTACTGGGCCGAAGAGGACACCGGTGGAGTATGTCAATGACAAAGGAGTAATGTGGGCCAGCATCGGGGGGCAGCGATGGTCTGCGGAGGCTGCAGAGGTCGCAGGACTGGTGCTAGGAGCTTGCACTGGGACGTGGTGGGCCCTCTTTGACAGAAGCTGGTGTAGGCAGGTGAGCGGAGCCACGTTGGTGCGCTGGGGCAGGCATGATGGGTCTGGGGACCGGCTGCCTGGAGTGCAGCAGGCGCACAGGGATGCAGGCCCCGCCGTGCTTGGCGCAGGACTCGTGGCAGGCTGAGAGGCACTTCCCTGGAAGACACATTGTCCATTCCAAATGAGAACTATGACCAGTGCGACAGGCTTTTTGTTCACACCCCTACGCAGGCCTGGCGTATGCAGGTCCAACCCACTATGCACACGCGTGCAGGAGGGGACGTAACGTGCGACATATCCGCTTTCTGCCCACAGCCTGTGGGGACATGGTAGCGTCCACTAGCCACTACACTCCATGCACCAGCAGTTGATCTCCACATGGCCATTTCCGTGGTTTGCACTCTGTGGTCTGTCCTGCACCTCCACGCCACAACTGGCATTGGGTAGGTTTACATTCCTTAGTCACTTGCCGCTCTCGCACATGCCTGCTCCATGCCTCTCCTCACATCCGGCTATTGTGTGTCTGTGGTGCCATGCCGTGGCTGGGTTGTTGGCATGGCAAGGCCGGATTCCCAATAGAGTTGTCTTGTTGTTTCTGGTCTGTTGGCATGTTGTGTGTCATGATGGATGTAGTTGTGCTGCGTGCCCATTGGCAGTGTCGTGAGTTGCATGACTGTGGGCAGGAGGTGTGTGGTGTGTTTATTTTGGACTTACCAACGGGCACTGCATTTCCATGTGTGCCATCCTGGGAGCACTGGGTGATGATGGGCTGTCGGGAGATGTGAGTATCATGCACTCTGCCTGGGGAGTTGGCCACGACATTGTTGAGGAGTCCTGGGTGGTCCACTATTGCCTGCACATTCATGGTATGTGTGTGCTTTCTGTTGTGGTAGTTGTGTGCAGTGTGGGCAGGGGGCACGAGGGGTAAATGTGTGCTGTTGATTGTCCCTGACACGTGAGGGAATCC
Organism: Lissotriton helveticus; assembly: GCF_964261635.1. Lineage (NCBI taxonomy): Eukaryota > Metazoa > Chordata > Amphibia > Caudata > Salamandridae > Lissotriton > Lissotriton helveticus. The sequence continues at coordinate 1,445,500,269 of NC_136067.1, read as the reverse complement.
AGCTATGGCTTAGGGGCCTTGCTTGGTCTCCAGCTGCTCCTGTGCAGTGTGGGTGACAGGTGTGATGGCCTTGGATGGGGCTGGCTGTGTGTCTCCTTTGACTCTGGCAGTTGTGGGTTGGATGGTACCAGAGGCCGGCATGTGCTGACTGGCCGACAGCTGGGTTGGGACCATCAGCAGGTGGGGGATGTGGGTCAGGATGCGTGGGATGGTTTTCCTTTTGGGCCTCTAGTGGGCAATGTCCTCCTCTGGCTTTGGGGCCAGGGCGGCAGCTGTGTTTCAGGTGGGTTCACTGTCTTAGTATACGCTCCCTCTGTGATGTTCTGGGGGAGGTCCTGGGGGTGGTGGCGGGCCTGGGGTGGTTGCGGTGGGTGTTGTGGCCCTCATGGGTATCCGCTTTGCACGATCATTGTCTCCATGGCATCTGTGGGTCTTCAGGTGTGGCTCTTGGCTGGTCTCCCTTTCATGCTGCAGGTAGTCGTCCTGCTTACACCAGCAAAAGGCAGGTGTTAATTCCCTGCTGCTACCGTGGCTTATCGCCTGTTTTTGGTTCGCATCGCAGATCTGGAAGTTCATTGTTAAAGTGGTGTTGTGGTTTTTACGTGTGTTTTTGCACGGGAACGCCTACTCTGCATCTCATTAAGGTTAGTTGGTGGTGTCCACAGTGGAGATATATTTTGGGGCAGTTATGGCCGGAATACTGGTGATGTCTGCAGTTTGCACCAGCTTGTGAATGGGGTGTTTAATTGATCTCCACTTTAGATGCTTTAAGGTAGAGATAAATCGGAGATAAGTCCTTGTGAATATCCCCCTCAGAGAACATAATGCAATGCCAACGAAAACGATAGCCTAATGTTAAAAATGGCTGAGACATCTGACCTTGAAAGGCAATTTAGGGTAGGCCAGCTGGAGTCAGGAATACACTTTTCTAAAACAAAGTTGTGATTTCAAAAGAAATTCAAGTGAAAATCAGTACCGCTAAAAATAGCCTAAGTAGAAGTGGCAGTGATCTGGAGAGGACAATTCGTGAATTGTAAACATTCAGTCAGAGAGTTCTGAGGCAGACAGAAGTGGAGGAAAAATGCAGAAACTGAAAAACGAGAACTAGGAGAAACGCAAACGTGCTTGCCCTGTTAAGAAGCACAAGCAGAACATAGGAAGTACTTGAGAGACATTGAAGCATATTTAAAAAATGGAAATCATCACAACCATAATGTAGTTAGACAAAAATTGTGAGTTACATCTCTAGAAGACTGACATATTATGATTGGCTCCGGAAGGTCTAGTGAATTGGGAGCATGATTGGCAGGTAAGATATTCCGTCCTTCTTAAGAGTGACCTTTCAAATTCCAAACCCTGTGCAATCCCCCCAATTGTACCGGTGTTCAAAAATATGAATAATCCAAACTTTAGCATGCTTAGTAACTACAAAGTGTGATAAAGTCAGGCTCTCAAAGTTTTACGTTTTGGAAAGTCAACCTTACTTGACTTTATATCTGGAAAAAAGGCCATTAATGAGTGAAATTTCGTCTAAGTACAGATTCTATTTATAATCCTTCATTTAAATGCTGAGAAATCGGAGTAGCAGGTATGTAACACACCTGGTAAGTACCTCACCCTTGGTAGTGGTAATTATCAAGTGTGCTAAATACTCTACCCTTTCCACCCAACTGATAATGAGGGCCTAAGACTGATATTAGTAAAACTGAGCACCTCCTGGGGCACCAAGCGGTATTTTTGCAGCCAAACGGGTTTACATTTTACAAGAAATGGAGCAATGTCTGCCTGGAGGAGGATTTTGGCGATCCAGTAGCCTATGGAGGTCAATCACGTCTGAGACAGCTTGAATATTGAGGGAGATGGTCTTTACCAACTTCAACAACTGATTGCGGGAGTTCCCGCATCTAGCGTGTGAGATTGTGTATTCAGTGATCACTGTTTGGAAGGTACCATAGAGCCTATCTGAAAGGAGGCAACTAACTAACTACTAGAAAACTCAGGGTGGCCTGTACATCAATGATTAATTACCGACAATTATTAACAAGCAGGGAAACAGAAAATATACCTCATAAGCACATAACTGACATATTTTTGACCACACTTTTTACTGATCGCTTATAGCTAGGTTAATGAGACTTTTCTTAAAATATTAGTGCATCAGAAAAGACAGCCTGGGATATCCTGCTTAGCGTTTGGCTATACTGATGTCACTCTTTGCTCTTATATCGGTAGGAGGTAATAAAGAAGTAAACCACACATTCTCTAACTTTCCTGAAAACTCTCCATGGAACCTGCTGCTGATACAGTTTGATGTTATTTAAAAGGATAAGAGAACTATGTAGGAAACATGAAAAAGTGACTAACAAAACTAGAGTGCCCTCCATTGAAGAATGAGTTTTTTGAGCATCATAACATCCATTACTTATTGTAAGCAAAAAAACTAATATTTTTGACATAAAATGCACTGAGTAGAATACTTGGCATGCATACTGATTCTATGTCAGGACCGGAGGCTTCAGATTATGCTTTTCCTTCTTCGCTGTTTAGTACAACCAAAACACACAGCAGCCCAGAAAAGCACTTAGATGTAAAAAAATTCTCTATATCCCCAAACCAAAGAGATTAAGAACATTACATCAAACAAAATACATTAGAAAACACTACATATCCCATCAGTCCATGAGTAACCACACAATATTAGTCCTTTCATGGTGTCCATCACACAAAGATAGGGCGTCCATCTTGTATCCCCTTCCTCTTTCTTCGCTGCTTCGCAGCCAGTTAAGTTCATTGCTCTTGTCTCTCACATTGTTGGTCTTTGTGAGGGTTTTTTTTTTTTTTTTTTTTTAATCCTCATCTGCCCGACACACGTCCCTTAGATGCGAAGAAGACAACCCAACCAGCTCACTGCCATTGGGAGCAATGCCCTGGAAATTGAGCCGCTACACACCTTGGCAGAACTTTTTATGAGTTGGTGGGTACAACCATGCATCTTATTGACGATCTCAAGGCAACTTCGTGCCAGTAAATCCAGTATGCAAATATCGGAGTCGGGGCAGACCACTATACTGAACCATTGAGTAGATGGGCTTAATCATCGGATCTTTGGGGAAAAAAAAAAAAAAAACCCCAAGAAGACAGAGAAAGCTTCACTTCCACTCTGTCAAAAATTTCCAAAATGTGAGGTTCTGGGCTCTACATGTTCTTTTCAAGTCTACCTTGGAAGTTTCATAAAGTGAGGTTAGCCATGCGGAGTGGGTGCGAGACGTAATATCCACCCAGTGCATACATATCTGCCGTCTTGCCAACAGGATGGCATAAAATATGAAGGACCGCGCTACTCCAGTGATGTTCTGGTCCAGACCAAAAATAACAAGTGGTAAAGTTAAGGAAATGTTGGTCTTAATAATTGAATCCAAAGTTGCTTTGATCTCCATCCAATAAGTCGATATGTGGGGGCAGTCCCAAAACATGTGTATATCGGAAGGTGCTAACAATTGGCATTTATTACAACATTTCCCCTCTTGATATTTGGATAAACGTAAAGGGGAGAGATATGCCCGGTGTAAAGTAAACAGGTGGTTTCGTCTAAGCCAAGCGGGTTTAACCAATTTATACAAAAGGGAGAAAGATTCTGCCCACCAATCCTCATCTAGTGCCACAATTTCTCTACCCCATAAATCCGTTGGGAGATTAAAGTCCCCATCTATCTCTTCCAGTATGGACCAATACCAGAGAGCCACCTCCTTACCTCCTATCTGTTTTTCGACTAATTGTTGTTCTAGAGGACTAATTCTCCCGGTATTAGGGTCTTTCCTGATTAATTCTCTGGCCCAGCTACTAATTTGTGTGTATTTAAATCTTGATAGTGTCGGCCCTGCTTTCTCCCTAAGGTCTTCCCACCCTATCAAGATACCTCCATATAGCAATTCACCCCATCTAAGAAGCCCAGCTGTAATTAGGGGGGTTGCCAGAGAATCTTGCAGGCACAATGGAAGCCCAGGAGAGTCCCAAATCTGAGCGTGGTTAGAGTAGTACGCCAACCCCACTCTACGTTTAATTTGTACCCATGACTTCAGTTGTGTTAATAGAGTCTTCAGCCTCACCTTCTTGAAAAACTTTCGATCTCCAAATTTAAATAAAAACCCATCTAATGGGAGGTTTGCCCCTACCAGCATTGCCTTCAATAATTTCCCATTTGAAGTGAGATCTGGTGACTTCAAGAGCATTCTTGAGTGGGAGAGCTGGAATGCCCAAGAGTAGAACTGCAGGTCTGGGAGGGCCAATCCACCTTTTTCCCTCCTCCTCCTCAATTTTATCCAAGCCAACCTCGTGGCTGTGTAGCCCCAAATGAAGGAATTTATTTCTTGTTGGCACTTAAGAAGTTGCTTAGAGTCAAATGCAAGGGGAATTGTGTTAAAAATAAAGGTCAGTTTCGGAAGGATAGACATCTTTACGATGTTAACTTTCCCGAAAATTGATAATCTAAGCCCCACCCATGATCTCAAAAGGGCCCTACACTCTCTGGCGACCAGATCTAGGTTAGCTTTAGCTAAGACTTCAATATCTTGCGTTATTTTCACTCCAAGATAACGGATTGAACGGATTGAGGGCGTCACCCCAACACCCGGATTGGCGATATTCCACGTCATAAGCTCAGTCTTATCGGCATTGATGTCGTAGCCCGAAATAGTTCCGAATTCCTTGGCCTTTTTGACCACTATGGGAAAAGCGTTTGCTGGATCACTGGTGTAAATAACAATATCATCAGCATATAGCCCTATTTTCCTTTCCCATCCGCCGAATTTAAATGAAGAAATTCTTGAGTCGTCCCTAAAGGATTGTGCAAGTGGCTCAATGTATATGCTAAAAAGTAAAGGGGACAAGGGACACCCCTGTCTTGTTCCCCTAGTAATCTGAAAGGGCTGGGTACATACACCATTGACCATAATGCTTGCACTAGGATTTGCATATAGGAGTCCAATTGATCTCCGAAAATTTGGACCAAATTCAAATTTCTTCATGGTCTCGGCTAAATAAGCCCAGTTTACTCGATCAAACGCTTTAGTAGCGTCAAGGGTCATAATGGCCATAGGAAGAGAAAACGTAGAGGCTATGTCCACTGCCCCAATTAAGTCATACGTAAGGTCCGAGAGTTGTCTACCCTTTATGAATCCCTTCTGGTCTGTGTGAATTATTGAGCCAACCTCACGTCCTAACCGATTCGCCAACACAGCTGCAAAGAGCTTGTAATCGCTATTTAGAAGCGAGATTGGCCTATAGGAGCCACACTTAGCTGGATTTTTCCAGGGTTTCGGGATCAGAACAATAATCGCCTCACCCCAAGATTTAGGAGGGGTCACACCGTTTACTAAGATGTCGTTAAAAAGTCTTGTCAGCACAGAAACTATTTCGGGATCTAGTACGCGAAATAATTCGCCAGGGAGACCATCAGGGCCTGCTGCCTTACCCCTCTTCACCTTTTTAATGCTTTCCCTCACTTCTTCCTCTGAAATAGGCCTTTCAAGACGATCTCTTTGTTCAGAGCTAAGAGTGGGAAGAGTAATCTTCTCCAACCATCTAGATGTTAATATCGGGTCCACCGAGATCTCCTCCTTATATATTTGCTGGAAAAACTCCAAGAATGCTTCTCCAATATCTCTGATGGAAGATCTTTCAAGTGTCTCCCCCTCTAAAATGATGTGCTTTATGTGTTTTTTGGCCTGATCCGATTTAATTTTCCATGCGAGGACCTTACCCGCGGACTCACCGTACTCAAAGTTGGAAAGCTTACTTGCTTCCCATCTCAGTGCAACCCTCTCTTGAAGAGTATTATCTAGTTTCTCTTTTAGGTCTTTACGCTGCTCCTGCTTTATAATAGTTCCCATTCCGGAACCAATACTTTGGTCCAAGGATAAAATATCCTTTTCGATATTGGTGATCTTTGCCCTATATATTCTCCCTCGATAAGAGGCCCTGTTAGTTATATAACCTCTCAAATAAGCTTTATAGGCCTCCCATACTATATTTAACTGGGTGGAATTTATATTGGTATCCATGAAAATTTTTGTTTCTTGAATGAGGAGGTCAGTTTCTTCATCCTCTAAGAGAATCGTGCGGTCAAATGACCATAGAGTCTGAGAGGGTTGCTGAGCCGTTTGTAAAGAGAAAAATATAGCGGAGTGATCTGATAAGTGTGAGGGCAGGTATGTTAAGTCCTTTAGGGGGTCTCTTAATGAGTAACTAAAAAGAGCGTAGTCAATTCTCGACTTATGATTATATTTATGATTATGGTATGATACACCAAGTGCTTCGCCTGCTCTCTCCCTCCATGGGTCCGCCAATCCGAGCGTTGACATAACAACCCCCAATACCTGCCTGGATTTCTTATAAGTTAATGCCCTTGAGTTGGGAGATTTATCCAATTTTGGGTTAAGTACCAAATTAAAGTCTCCCATCCAGATTATTGGACCTTGAGTTGTTAGGAGGTGGCTCTGAATTTTGTTCAGATATGAGGGGTCATCCTGATTAGGACCGTAATAGCCAACCAGATTATATGGTCTGCCCTCTAGACTGACTTTGGCGTATAGCCACCTACCACTAGAGTCTTCCTCATGGGCAAGAATCTGAGCTCTTATTTGCTTTTTGAAAATAATTAATATACCACGAATATTCGCATTATGGTTGGTACAAATAAAACAGTCTACCCATCTGATTTTACTCAACATTTCCCTCGCTTCGTGTTGAAGAAGATGAGTTTCCTGAATGACGATGACCTGTGCTGGAGAGTCTCTCAAATATTGCAATATTCTATACCTCCTACTCTTAACACGCAGGCCATTGACATTCCAGGACAAAAATTTAATTCCCATCAGCTGATGTCCATACCCCTACCCCAACTCATTAGGTAAGTATAGAGATTACATCTCCCAATGCAAAATGAACAAAACAGAAATGTGTTTGGAATGATTTGTGAGTGTGGAACGGTGTATGATCGATGAGGATATTTTACAATTTTACCCCTTCCCAACCCCCTCCCCTCCCTGGAAAACCCCCCCTTAGTTATTCTGGCCGTTGGTGCCAGGTTTGTCTCTCTAAGGAGTCCCCCTTTGCCCAGCTCAGTTACATATATAAAATATGTTCCGGCATACCTAGGTAAGTACTTTAGGGAGAAACCATCATAATCATAGAGAATAGAAAAAGCTAGAGGTGGGTAATTGTCACAAAAGTTTCCAGTCCGGGTTAGTGCTCTAAGAGTTTTTCCATTATTTATTTGTTTGTATATATATATATTTTTTTTTTCTTTTTTTCTTCCCCTTTTCCATCCCCTTATTTTTTTTTCCCTTTCCCCAACCCTATTTTCCTCTTTTTTCCTTTTTTTTTTTTTTTTTTTTTTCGTTTCCTCCCCCTTTTTTTTTTTTTTTAAATATATAATTCAACACCCTCTGTGAAAATCCCACTTCCCCCAATCTCCCTTTCTATGTATATTCATTCTATTTCCCCCCCCTTCTCTTTTTTATTTTTTCCCCGCATGTCTTTTATCTCTATATCTCTGTGTCTCCCTACTATTTAGTCTAAAAGCTTTCCTTAGATGTTTCCCTGTTGATGGTCGCTAATAGATGTCAGAAGTTCATCTGCCTCCAGTGGGGAATGGATGTTATGCATTTTATTGTTGTACATAACCCTCAGGAAGGCAGGAAACCTCATCTGGACAGTAGCTCCCAGAGCCCTAAACTTCTCCATTTTTTGACCTAACTCCCATTGTCTATCAAGGGTAGTTTTCGACAGGTCAGACCTAACAACATAAGAGAAGTCCGGAGCTTTTAGAGCTGTAGATTTAAGTGCTAAATTCAAAATCTTCTCCTTAACAGAATAGGTTAAGAAGTTGACTAGGATCTTCCTTGGTTTAAGTCTCCCCTGTTTTAAACGGAACGGATCTCTGTGAGCTCGTTGAATGTCTTTTTCCAGGTCTTCAACAGATTCCTCCAGGTTCAGGGACTCTTTAAGCAAGGAAGCAACACATTTTTTCATTTCACCTCCCTCTTTTTCTTCTTTTCCTTCTGGAACTTTCAAAATTCTGATATTGTTCCTCCGTGAGTAGTTCTCCAAAGATTCCACTCTCTCTTTAGTTGCATTTCCATCGCGCCTTAAGTAGTTTATCTTCTCGTTTGCAGAGTCTAGTTTGGCTTTTAAGTCACCTACTGTGCTTTCGAGGGTATCAGTCCTCTCCGAGAGAAGATCTACTCTCTTATCCAGTGCATCGAACGCCGCTTTTATCTCTTGCTGATTGCGCTTAGATTCAGCGAACCCACTTTTGATCTCATTTAGTAAGACTTCCAATGAAATCCTCTCCTGCGTCTCTGGAGTCTCACCCACCTTAGCATGAGGGGCTGAAAGCCCGATCTCCTCTTCCGAGATATTATCAACAGGAACCCCTGAGTCTGCGTCCAAAACTTCTAAAGGGGCAACCCCTTGGGTATTTTCTATACCACTCATCTTTCTAACCTCCTCTTGAGGTATGCAGGAGATTTCTAGGACCTGAGGCAACACCTTGAAGTACGATCTAAGTGAGGGAGTGAGCCTCACCGCACTATTTTTAGTGTGTTTGGGTTTTGGATTAGCGCCTAGTTTTAAACCTTTGGAAACAGACAACCGAGGAGTTGTAGCTGCGGTGACTGTATTGACAGGGTTGACGGTATAGTCACCGGAAAAAACAAAAATAGAAGAGCCCTGGGAGCCCTGGGTAGTCTCACTAGGATCGCAGTCTAAAACTTTTGCTCCCTCTTTTGCGATACCAGAATCAAGACCCACTACAGTGATGGTATCAGTAAGGGTATTATCTTCCACAATATCTGTTGCTAAAGACCGTGTCTCATCACCCCCAAACACCGAGTTCTTAGCTCCTTTAACACCTTTAACACCCCCAGACCCTGCCCAGACACCTTACTTGAGGGTAGTGCTTGTAATGCTTGAACAGGTATTTTTCCTGCACCTTCCTCTTCTGATGCTGCCTGAGTCCTGGATTTAGATTTAGATTTAAGATGACGAGTCCTCTGATTTTTCTTTTTTTCCACGTTGGAAGCACCACCTGATTGTGGTCCTTTAGTTGTGGCAGGGCACTTTTGGGAGGAGAGAAGGCCGCTAAGATCCCCAAAAACACCGTGGGCCACCGCTCTGCGGCTCCTTCGCAGCTCCACGGCTGCCTCTGCCCACCGGGAAAGGGAAGCGGAAGACGGAACCCTGAAGCCGCACATCCGCACATCCGCACCTCCACACAACCACAGGGTAGGCGATCTCACTCGAAACTGAAATCACGAAATCTGCGCGGACCTCCGTGGACCTCCGTGGCAGAACTACAGAACTGGCAGAACTACAGCTCTCCGGAGACAGCTGACGTGACAGCCGACAAGCAGATCAGCGGCACGGCTAGCGCGAGCGGGCGGGCGGAGCCGCCTCTACCTCTCCCGCAGCGCCCTGCTCAGAGCGGCTCTTGTCACGGGGAGAACGCTGGAAACCAAAAGGAGGTAACGGCTAAATAAATCTCGAAATCCGAACAAGAGTCACTGCATCTCCCAAATTTGTTAGAGGAACGCCGACGATATCACACTGTTTCGCTGGGCTTTCAGGAGCTCCGTAAGAGAGACGCGACCCGCCCTAGCCGGCGGCCGCCATGTTTCCCCCTGTACTCTCCCGAACATAAGTGGGGGTTTGTTCACATTCATTTGGTTCTTGTTTCTGTTTACTTGTATGCTGTTGACAGTTTGGGGGCTCTATGTGGGTTTTGCACGCTGCTTTTATTCCCACAGAGCCCTTTTAATCGCGACAACGCTTTCGCCCCTCACGCGATGTCCCCGTTGTTGCAGTGGTGCTGATTTGGCCGCTAGAGGGAGCCGTCGCGTCTCGTTCTCCTCGGCGCGGTTTTCCTCTCGCTGACGGAAACCTCGCTGAGGAGAAGGAGCCGCGCCGGAGCCTCGCCTGCCGCCTCACCTCTAACGCCCTTCAAGGGCTGTATTTTCCTCATTGTTAACGCCCCGACGGGGTCTGTACTTGGCGGTTTTACCGCGTGAACGCCTGCGGGCAGTAATTAAGGCACCAGTAGCGGTTTTTACTGCGATAGTACACCAGGCATTTTTCCCAGGGTCTGGCCCTCATTTAGTAAGTGCGCAGGGAGGCGGCCTGGAACCGGTCTCTTTCAGAGGGTCGGCGTGCTTAGAGGCGGGTGCTGCCTCACGGATTCCTGGTTCCACCGGCCCACATTATTATTGCTAGCCTCCGGCTGGCCCATACTCTGGTACTGCGCTTACCAGTGCGAACCTCAGCCCACCTTAAGCCGCTAGCCAGGGGGTAGCCAATTATGGCGGAGGGATACTAAGCAGAAGAAGAGGAAATTCATCAGTATTTATGTAATGATGAGTTTTATGAGGCTGTAGACAGTTCAATCTACAGATGCATGCAGGAGATAGTGGGTCCTATGGAGGACAGACTCTCCGTTTGCATAGTGGAAGAGTGTGCGAAGCTGGCGCAAGTGCATTTAGGGAATCCTGGAGTTAACCCAGTGCCCGTAGAAGGGGAACCTCCTGCGCCTAAGAAAGTTTGTAGGGACGGGGGCTATGGGGATGCGCAAAGTGTAGACAGGGACGCCTTAGAGCGCCTATGGGACGATTTTCTGGATAAGGTGACCGACCCTGCCCCTGCGCCGCTTCCGGCCCCGGGACCATCAGTGCCGACGGGGACAGCCCATTCCTCCCCGGAAGGGATCTCCCCTGCAGACACAGATGACGACGAGGAATCGGTGCGTTCTTGGCGGCCGTCCAGTTCCGCGGCCGAGTTACCACAGGATAGTTCGGACATGCTGGACCCGGACGAGATTATTCACCAGAGGTTGGCTGATTGGACTCCTGGGGACAAGGTTGCGAAGTTTGTGGCGCGGCGCCTTCGCAAACCCTTGGAGAAGGAGGCGCAGAGTTGTCTGAGGAGAGAGTGCCACCGTCCTACTCTGGAGGGGAAAGTTGCCATGACACCTGAGCTGGATGGAAAAATGTCCACTTTCATGGCGAAGTTTGTCAAAGACCCCCGTAAGGGGATTGTCCATTCCTGGCGCTCATGCCAGTATAAGCTGTTGGACTCAATGGGCCCTATTACAAAGATCTTAGATATGGCTGAGGAAGCGAAGGTTTTAGGTTCCCCCATATCCCCAGACGTACTGTCAAATTGGGCGCAGAGGGTGGTCATATTTTGGGGAATGCCAACTGCGCTCTCTCGACGGAGCGTCGTCACTCACTTCTGATTAAATTGGATCCCAAGTTGGGGGACTTGGCCTCTTCTGAGGCGGGAGCAGTAGCGCAGGGCGGCCTATTCGGCGACCCTTTCATCAAAGAGCTGGTAAAGTCCGTTTCTACGTTCACCTCCCTGGACAAGGCCCAGTCCAATATAAAAAGGGTGTTTCAGCAACGTTTTTCCCGAGGGGCCAGTCTCGGTAGGGGGCTCGCGACCAGCCGTGGCGGTCAGAATTTACCCAACGAAGGGCAAGGCTCCGGCAGAGGCCAGTACAACACTTCGGCAAACTACAACAACTTTTACCTGACAAGAGGCCAACGCTTCAGAGGATGCGGCGGAGGTTTCAGGAACGACGCCGGAGGCAATAGTTCCCATGGTAAGTGTGATCCCTGCAGACCAGGTGCAGATTGGGGGCCGGCTAGCGTTTTTTCCAGAGGCTTGGACAGAGATTACAGCGGACGCATGGGTTCTGCAAACCGTGCGCGGTTTCCGTATAGAATTTTACGATCGGCCCTGTCAGCTAAGGGCCCTATAAGCAGATGTGCGGTTGATCGATGAAGAGGTCTCGGCACTGCTATGCAAAGGGCCCATTTGTCGATCAACGCGACACCCCTCTGGTTTCCTAAGCAACATCTTCCTAGTGGAGAAAATGGACGGAGGCAAGAGGCCTGTGTTTAACCTCTGAGACTTCAACGGGTGGTTGGTTTACCATCATTTCAAGATTGAGGGAATCCATCTTCTCCGGGATGTTTTGCTTCCAAACGACTGGATGGTCCGTCTGGACCTGAAAGATGCGTACTTGGTGGTGCCCATTCACCCTCCCCACCATCGTTTCCTTCAGTTTCTCTGGAAGGATCAGGTCTTCGAGTTTACGGCCCTTTCATTCGGGCTTTCATCGGCCCCTTGGTGCTTCACCAAGCTGTTGCACCCAGCGGTGGAAGTCCTTCGGAGCCAGGGGATTCGGATGATTGTCTACCTGGACAACATCCTTTTGATGGCCCAGTGTCCCGACAAGTTGATACTTCAACTCAATCAAACAATTTCCTTGTTGCAAGGGATCGGATTCATCATCAACGAAGACAAGTCGGTCTTCTCTCCATCCCAAAAAAGGTCTTTCTGGGGTTCGTAGTGGGTTCTGTACAAGCCTCTCTAAGTCTCCCATCCCGGAAGATGGCCAAGATTCGCCACGTACTGAGGCAGACAATTTCCAAGTCACACACCTCCCTGCATCAGATTGCCAGAGTGGTAGGACTTCTCTCATCCTCCATTCAGGCAATCTTCCCGGGGCCCCTACATTATCTAGCCCTTCAGCGCTTAAAAGCGCATCACCTCAGGAAAGGTTTAACTTACGACCAGCTGGTCCCTCTATCGGAAGAGGTGAAAGGGGAAATGTCCCGGTGGCTTTCCCATATGGAGGCGTGGAACGGCCAGGCGATTTTCGGGTCAGTACCAGATTTAGTAATAGAATCGGATGCCAGCAGGTCCGGCTGGGGCGCCCGCTGCGGGGATTTCTCCACAGGCAACGCTTGGTCGTCAGAAGAGCAAAAGCTCCATATCAACTGTTTGGAACTGCTGGCAGGATCCTTTGCGGTCCGTTGTTGGACCAGGGACTTGGCACAGTCATGTGTCCACTTACAAATGGACAACGTCTCAGCTGTTCGATACATCAACCATCTGGGCAGCCCTCAGTCCCGAGCACTAGCAGATCTGGCGAAGGATCTTTGGGATTACTGTCTGGCCCATCACGTCTCAGTGACGGTGGAGTACCTTCCCGGCCAAGCCAACCAGGTGGCGGATTGGCATTTGAGGTACCTGCGGGACTCCAGTCTTTGGAAACTGGATGTTCACGTGTTCCAGTGGTTGAACACCCTGTGGGGTCCTTTCTCAGTGAACCTGTTTGCGTCCCGCTTGGACATCCAACTACCGAGGTTTTTCAGTTGAAGACCGGATCCTCTCGCGGAGGCCACGGATGCATTCCTCCAGAATTGGAGTCGGGAACGGCCCTATGCATTCCCTCCTTTTTCGATGGTGGTGCGAGCGGCGGCCCAGATTGCGGAGGTGATAATAGTGACTCCCTTTTGGAGGTAGCAAGTCTGGTTTCCAGTTCTTCTGGAACTTTCCTGGGATTCTCCAATCCCACTCCCCCGGCTCCCTCATCTTCTTCTCAATCCGGACGGGGATCCGCATCACCTCATAATGCAAGATCCTCTCCGCCTCATGGCATGGTGGTTTTCCGGAGACGTTGGCCGCTCCCAGGCCTTTCGGAATCGGCTCACAACCTTTTGTCAAAGGCCTGGGCGAGTAGTACTGCAAAGAGGTACCGATAGGCTTGGACCAGGTGGGTTCGTTGGTGTCTTCGACGGGACCTGGATCCCCTGGTAGCAGGCATCGTTCCCATCCTGAATTTCTTGGCGGAATTAGCACCGGATGGTCTGGCGTACCGCACCATTAACGTGATGCGTTCTGCAATTTCGGCGGCGCACGAGCCGGTGGACGGCGCCCCGGTGGGAGAACATCCCTTTGTTTGCAAACTCCTAAGGGGCGTGAGACTCTCTTTACCCCCAAAGCCGCACTATTCAGTCCTGTGGGACGTTAATATTGTGCTGAATCTTTTTCTTTCTTGGCAACATAACAAGTACCTTTCTTTGAAGGAGCTGTCGGCCAAACTGGCTATGCTCCTGTGTCTGGTGTCGTGTCGTTGGGTCTCGGATGTGCGAGCCTTGGATATCTCAGCGAGAATTTTTTCCCCAGAAGGGGTTACTTTTACTGTAGGTCGCCGCACAAAGTCAGCGACGAGATCAATCTCTTATCCAGCGTTTGTAGATGTTCCCAAACTCTGTGTGGTTCAGTGCCTTAAAACATATGAAGATGTCACTATTGAACTTCGCCCTCCGGGTGAAAGGCAGTTGCTCATTGCCTTGCGGTAACCGCACAAGGCAGTATCCTCTCCCACCATAGCCAGATGGGTTCGGTGGGTGTTGTAGGAGGCGGGCATCGATACTAAAATGTTCGGTGCTCATTCGGCTAGGGGAGCCATGGCCTCGAAAGCTTTCTCATTGGGTGCATGATTGGAGGATTTGATGCGTGCGGCAGACTGGTCCCCGGATTCCACTTTTAAAAGGTTTTATTTAAAACCGGTGGTGGATATTGCGAATCTGGTGGTAAGTAAGCTTTGAACGAGCATATCTGAAGCCTCCGGTCCTGACATAGAATCGAAATTTGCCTAGCTTAGTAACGGTAATTTTCAATTCTATTAAGTACACGGAGGCGAGGATTATCCCTCCCAAACCTCCTTGGGAGATCCCACCCGTATGGACGTAAGTAAGCAGGTTTTTGCTTCATTGTCAATTTTCAGTTTGTGGTGTTGCTGCCATTCTTTCTCATGTGAGAAGTTGGCTTTGAGGGTTTCTATTTGGGTTTCACAACGCTTACGCTGTTGTGTCTCTTCCGTTAGGTAATGAAGGTTCGAAACAGGACCGTTGAAACCTTGGCATGACTCGCGCGAAAAAAGAGGAAGGGGATACAAGATGGACGCCCTATCTTCGTGTGATGGACACTATGAAAGGACTAATATTGTGTGGTTATTCATGGACTGATGGGATATTGTTGTAATCTAACACGTCAGCCATAGATTGTGGAGCACTGTGCCTAGTGCGTTCCACATTCCCCTGGGGCTGACTGTTCCATGCTCTGGCAGTTAACAGCTGACCAGCCAGAGAGGGAGCCACGTATTTTCCACTCGGAGGTATCACATGAATAAACCATCTTACCTCTTTACAATGGATCTCTGATTTAATCACCTCATTTTGGCGACGTTCTGGCTGCAGCCTCCGCAGTGGAAGTGGTTGGAACCCAGCGTGACATCGCAACTTCGTTTTGTCCTCCGAAACGCACCGCGCACGCACAGCTGTACAACGGTGATGTGAAAGGCTGTTTAGTGGCAGTTCGGCGGGCCGTGAGTGTCTTCTCACTATTCAGGGATTTTGTTTTTCCCTTTCCAAGTTGTTATTGACCAGTTGCGAGCGCGAGCGTGCATTCAAAGGAGGCGCGAGCTGTCTGTCATGACGCACTGATAGCGCTACGCTCAATCTGCCGTCGAAAGAAGACGTAAACCTTTTCCTTTATCACGCAGTCACAACAAGGCCGATCTCCTTCTGGAAAAACGTACAGGCAACATAGCGCCCATTTTGTTTTTGTGCAAATCGGCTTCTGACAAAAAATGTATCGACCAGCATCAGAGCACTGACCTCTAATTTAAAAACTCCATGTTAAGAAACGTT
Source organism: Lissotriton helveticus (assembly GCF_964261635.1). NCBI lineage: Eukaryota > Metazoa > Chordata > Amphibia > Caudata > Salamandridae > Lissotriton > Lissotriton helveticus. The sequence goes on along the minus strand of NC_136067.1, from coordinate 1,445,484,712 downwards.
TGAGAGGTACTCTTTGTTTTTCTAACGTTTCTCTTTCACATTAATTCAACAGATTGTGCAATATTAGAAATTGTTTTTTTTTTATACTTCTGTCACTGTTGAATAGTGTTCATAGCAACCATGGCGACTCAAAGCTCCATAGTCACTCCACCTATATTCTTGGCTTCTCCAGGACCACTTGCAATAGAGTGGGAAGATTGGTTGCCTATGTTTGAGAACTACATTGATGCGATAGATGGATCGAAATTTAGCGCTGATAGGAAAAAAGCCTTGTTATTAAACAACCTTGGAAAAGAAGGACAACGTATTTTTAAATATTTACCGACTGCAACTCTACCTAATGGTAATGCTATTGAGAATGTGTTTGATGAGGCAAAAAAACGCTTAGAAATTAGATTCGCTAAAGAAGTTAATATAGTGATGAATCGTCACCAATTCTACACTCACAAACAAGGTGAGAATCAGTCGATAGACGAGTTTGTGTCCAAACTAAGGGAACTATCCTTGAAATGTAAATTCGGTGCCATGACGGATGAAATGGTACGCGATCAATTAATTGTACAGTGCAAGTGTAGAAAGACGCAAGAAAGACTTTGGGCGGCCAAGAACCCAACCTTGAAGGATGCCATTGAAATAGCGAAAGTTGTTGAGCACTCACAAATTTGTATGCGTGAGATGAGCAAGAAAGAAGAAGTTTTTCATAGCAATACTTCTTCAATACAGAATGCAGAATCAGAAGTTGCAGCTATATCGAAACCTGGAAAGTACTTTCAAAGAACGAATTTTCAGAGAGGAAGACAACAGTTTAGGTCATGTTACAAATGTGGAGGTCCTCATAATCCTGACTATTATAAATGTCCAGCCATAGATAAAAATTGCTTAAAATGTGGACGAAAGGGTCATTTTTCCAACATGTGCAGGAAATCTTTCAAACAGAGAGTTGCGACTATTGATAGTGACAGTAGTACTGCTCTTGCTGATATTGAGGACGCATTTGTACCGTCAGATAAAATTTTATGTGTTGATGACCCTAAAGACCAAGTTGGTAGAAGAAATCGACCTAAAGCAGAGTTTAAAGTTAATGGAGTTAATGTGGACTTGATGGTTGACTGTGGTTCAATGTATACTATCATTCCTAAATGTACATTTGTAGTTTTTTCTAATGTATTTTGTTCCATGTAATGTTCTTAATCCCTTTGGTTTGGGGATATAGAGAAATCTTTTACATCTAAGTGCTTTTCTGGGCTGCTGTGTGTTTTGGTTGTAGTAAACAGTGAAGAAGAAAAAGCATAATCCTTGCCTCCGTGTCCTTAATAGAATTGAAACTTACCGTTACTAAGCTAGGCAAATTTCGATTCTCAAGGTCAGTGACTTTAGGTCTGGGCATGTAACACCTTTTTTGTCTCACCAAACGTAATTCATCAAGAAAAAAGTAATGAATAAGAATAAATATATATATATATATATATATATAAACATACATAGGTATACATTTAACCATCCATCTACATCCATTTATCTCTTCAGCTTGTCCTTCACATGTTGCTTCTGCCCTCCAATGAACCACAGCCCATTTTTGTCATTGGCTCTCTTGTGTGTGAGTGACGATATATTTCCTGATCACATGTGCACGCCTTCCTAAAAAGAAGTGCACTTCAGAGCCAGGACTGGCATGCCAATTCTTTACTTTGCCAAAGCTTTTTCTTTCCATTCGCGTTCCATTTCGTTTTGTTTTTTTCGTCATCCTTGTGTGTTTAAACAATCTCGAACTATTTCAAAGCGAATAGCGCGTTTCCTTTGCACGAATAAGGTGCACATTTTTCTGTGATATGCATTCAAACTAAAAACGAAGAACCAGGATTGCTTGGTGCTGGGCTGGGCCATGGATAGAGAGTCAGAGAGCAGTGATTTAGCCTTCTGATGCTTACGCCATCTTTCATTCAGGACACAGAACAGAAATAGAACCAAATTAGCTGATGTCACAATGACCTAAACACTAACCCAATACAAAAGTACTTCAGCGGTGAAACAGAGCCTTTTAAACTTTTCTCTGGAGTTTTATATAGCTCGAACTCATCCCGAAGTTATCAGAGTGCTATATATGGACACCTGTTGTACTACATACAGACATATTCATTTTGTTAGGCACAGGGAGATTGGATGATTTGCCTGGAATCACAGAATGTTGAGCTGCGCTTGCTGAGACTCCTGTTAGTCTTATTGCAGGATGGGCTGTTGTAAGTCAAACACAACTGAAAACAAGCATTGGTAAATGCAATAGATTTCCCCTATGTGATAATAATACTTTTTTGTTGTAGTGTTAGCTTGGTGAGCTATTGTGTAATATAAGTTACTGAAACGATTTAAAAGTGCTATGGCTAGTTTATTGAGAAAGGGAATATATTGTGCACTATATATGTGGTACTATAAAGGAATGTATGACAGAATTACCGCATGTGTTTTTCACGCATGCCTTTGGAACTCCGTCATTTGAACAAATGCGTCTCTAGCACACATTTGTTATGCATGCAAGTTGTTTTAACGACTTGCCTTTGGGGCTCTGGATATTGGAATAGTTTAATTTACTATTCCAACTCCAGTTGGTACAATAATAGGGAGGTTGTTGGCATTGCACTCCCCTAAAGCAAGTTGTTGTAACAACTTACGTGAAGAACGATTGCGTGCTACGGCGCATTTGTTCTGTTACCGGAGCTGTGAAGGCACAGCGTGATTCTGGCATCGTCCTAAATGACGTTCCCACTATAAAGTGGGGAGATTAGGTAAAAGGGTGGGAGACGAAGAGGAAAAAAAAACATGCTTCCGACAAGCAGCATGCTTGAAATGTGTGCAGCTATGCGGGAGATTAGGTGAAGGGTGGAGGACAAACCAAACAAGCATAGTGTAAGCACAGAACAGGCAAAACCTAAACAAGAAAAAGAGAACCCAAAGCTTGCGCATTACATAAACAATTGGAGATACCAAAACATGGGTGTGTGCACTAAAGCTAGGTCAAGGTGAATGCATTAATGGTAATATTAATACTAAATGTTCATTTATACAACAACAAGAACCCTTAGCAAAGTTTGATGGAATATGTCACAAAGTTTGCTCCCCACATTTGCATGAAAATATTGACTTGTGAGAGTTTTTTTTTTTACGGAGTTTTATATAGCGCGAACTTGACCCACAGGTATCGCAGCTCTTTACAGGAGCACCAGTTGCATTACATGAGGACACATTCATTTTTATTAGGCTCTGGGAGATTAGGTGATTTGCCCAGAATCACAGGATGTTTTCGCGTCCTTGCCGATACTCAAACCCAGTTCCCCAGATTTGAAGGCGACCGCCCTAGCCTTTAGGCCAACTCCTTTCCCCTTTTATTTTGAAAGCTAAGCGTGCAGACAAAATTCTGTATGCATTTACAGCTGTGCAGATGAAAGCCCAGTAAACGGTATGCACTCATTCGTCAAATGAAATGTATGGCTGGAAACTGTGCCTGGTCAATATGGCGCTGCTGCCTGCCTGCATCCTTAAAGTGACCAGTATTCCAACCTGTGGCGTGCAAGTTACAGACAGATCGCTGTAATCCATTTATGATATAATTTTCGGGATTGAGCAGTTAGCATATAGCTGCTTTCAGTGTTCAATGCCCCAACTACAATGGGAAGTGAAATGCTTGCTGGCAGCCAGGGGTGAAAGATACACACCGACCAACAATATGAACATAGTGCCCGTGGCCCATCAGCTACATAGAAAGGTGTGCTTGTATGTTTTTGTGTTTTCAGGTATCTGGAAATGGTGGATTATTGTGTAGATTGGGAAACACACAAGAATACGTTTGGCGATTGTGCACCAATTTATGCATCTTCTACAGGGAGATCTAGGAACCCCCTTTAAAACTGGGATTGCTGACTTAAAGTGAAACTTAGAGGTCACAGAAATAAATAGCAGAGAAACAGGGTCACAATGCAAATAAACAACATGCACGATACCAACAAATAAGGATTTGCTCCCTTCCCACCCAAGAAACACACTTATGTCTTTTTCCAGAAGCTGTTCCGTATAATTTCAGAGTGAGGAAGTAAAGCAACACATTGGTGAGTCCTCACAATCTAATTAATTTGAGGCTTTTACATGCACGTTGCAATCCCACACCTCGCCCTCTTTTATCCTCCTCATGTTCTTCTCTTATCCATAAATTTAGAATATTGGATAACCTGTCATACAAGAAGAATGTCTGCCATGGTGATTCAAACTATGTGTGCGAGTCTCTACAGAACCTGGGGGCATATTATCAACAACTAGCGATATTTATCGCTAAATGGGCTTAGCGACATTTTTTCTATTGCCATGCTTCGCCTGATTTTATTGCAGAGATAACTTGCTATTAGAAACGTTTATCTCAAATGCGATAACATTTCCGGCGTTAGCGGCGAAATGCGTGAATATCGCTGGTAATCCAGCGATATTCACGCATTATCGCTAATGGGGACTTAGCCAGAATATCCACCTCCCATTGGATATAATTGCTAAGAACTGGTCTGAGAAGGCGTTAGGTTTTGGAGATATACGCGCTTAGCGCGAACATTTCCATCGCTACGCCTGCGTTGATAATAGTCAATAGCTGTGTTAGTGACTGCTTTCAGTCGCTAACAGGTTGGGTACGCCCACTTTGCATGTCATTAGCGATATATATCGCTGACATGCAAAGCAGGCCCCAAACCGCTCGCTATCGCCTACAAGCTGTCGCTAACTGCTGTACAAATTGGGGATTACTACTGTGAATGCACATTTTTTTCAGTTCAACAACTCATTCATTCAGGTTAATACCATATTTAAGTTTAGGGAACATCGGTTTTAGAATGGAACATTACTCATTTATTTGCACAACAGTTTCCTTTTTGTACATGAAAATGTCATGCCAAGGCATAGCTGCCGGGTTTTCCGTGCACTTATGTGTGACATTTCCACTTTTTCAGCGTGACAATTCAAGTCTTATGTGTGACACTTTATTATGAGTGGAAAATGCAGTTATGTTCAGATAATGACGTACTTGTCTAAAACTACACCCTTTTGTAAAGTGTGAGTGGTCTAGAAATAATCTACAAATAGCTGCAACACCCGTGAAAGACTCCATGCAAGAAGGCCATGACTTGTGTTTACTCCTTAGCCTGGATGCAGAAAAGTCTAATCCTCTTGTGTAGCCCACAGGACATCCTGGTGTGAAAAATGCAAAAAGAGATGAGATCCAGCATCTACCACCCTCAATGAAAAATCTTCAGTGGTTTAATCTAGGTTTTTTCCTAATTCAGGCAATATTTTAGTTTTTATAGGTAAAATCCGAGGTTAGTGGTGGACAGGTACAAAATATGTGATGGAATTTGTGAAACATGATATTCAACTGCACATTTGATCCATGTAAATCATACAGTCAGCCTCTCAGCCAGTGATTGAGTGCTGGAAGATGAGCCAGGCTTGGACTATTTCATGCTTTATGTTCTATGCAAATATCAGGAATTCTGTCTGGGCTGATCTTCAGGTTTGTGCTGGACAGCGGGGTCTGGATGAGGTGTCGGTTGTGTTTGAGGCCCTGGATGCACGGACCAGAGGAGACTGTCAGGCAGTGTTGTGTATCATTTGCATATTTGCTATAGAATTCCAATAGACGCCCAGGTTAGATGTGCAGGACATCTAACCTGGGCTTCTATTGGAATTCATTAACGCATATTAGCAAGCCCATTATCGCCGTTTTAGCGGCAGTTTCCTGCCGCTAAAACAGTGATAATTTTAAAGAGGTTCCTGCTAATATGCCCATAGGTTTTCTCATGCATAAAACAGGAATGATGCCTGGTGTAAAAAAAAAATAGAGCTGTCATCCTTTGAACACTATAGTTATTATACCACAAATTTGCGGATGCTTTCTTTGTCTAGGTTAATCTGCCCAAATTTGTACCTGAGATGTGAGAAAACAAAATCTGTCTTTTGCTCTTTTTTGTTTGAGAATATTTTAATACACAAACGTGGGACATCGGCATATTATCACAGTTTAGTGAAGGTGTGAAATTTTGCCAACGTCAGCAGTGTGAAATTTATCTTAAAACTAAGCAAGTCTATGAACTTCACAAAATTTGGGATATTAAAAATAGTGAAAATTCATTTAAAGCAGGTTTCACATATCAAGTCACTAGCAAAGACCATTTCATCAGCAAAATATTTTTACAAAAGAACACTTATATCGAGAAAATTCTCCAGCAAAACATTTTTATTCGAGAAACTGGGCCCATAGGCCGAGCTTCTCTAGTAGAATTATAGTTGCTTATTTATGAAAACTGTCGCATTGCTGCATGAAAACAGTGATGCAGCAGTTTTCACTGCGCCCTCCTCCCGACACGATGGATGCGACGTATTTACTTTACGGTGCTTCATGTCGCAAGGAGTGACAGATGTGCTAGTAATCATGACGTATCTGTAGGCGCAAAAGTCACGCATTATTGGAGTTGTGGTGCAAGCATGACGCACTGCATCACCCTTACGCCTGTTATGAGGCAGGCATAAGGTTTTGATGCCGTTTCGTCCGCCCCATTCCTACGAGGCTTTGTTGCGTGAAAACGCCCACCCTGCATGCATTATACCTGATGCAGGAATAATGTGGCCCAGGGCTTTCCAAGATGACGCATCTTCCTAGATGGTTCACCTTGTAAATATGGCGCACTGTTTATGCTGCTGCTGCGTCACGAACTGTGATGCAACGGCGGCGCAAAAGTGTCGCAATGGTCTCATAAATACGCCCCATAGTTTTGCACACCCCTTCATGGGTTAGTCCCTATCTATCACCTGACTCTGTGTATGTATGAACATTTTCTACATGAGGTACATTCTCGTGTGGAACTACACATTAATTTACTTTAAAATACACAAAAGCTACCTACAAATTGACTTAGAGTTCATAAAGAGGCGGCCAAACGAGAAGCGTGAATGCCAAGGAGGCTTCAGCTAAGTAGACTGTGTTATAAGACAAAACATACTATACCAGTAAAAAATGTTTCTGTTAACATGGCATGCATTTTTCTACCTTCCATTGCTTTTTCAGTTTTATTTCAAAGACATACTTAGACATACTAACGAGGATTAATAATTTTGGACTTTCTCTCATTGAAAGGCATAGTTTAAGCTCAATGCAACTTGAATTTGCCTGCATTTCCACTGTTTTATGTTGTGCGTAATGCCAATCTTGAAAATTCTGCTTTCCACAATTTTCCCTAACCAGTGTTGCTCCCATCCTTGCTGTGTTATTTTGTGGCTCGTACCACAAATGGTGTTAATCCCGGGTATTTAATGTGTTTGAGAAAAGCAGCTAATCTTCCTTATACAGAATTACTCCAAATTGTTTCCCATGCTAAAATTCCGAAGCCCGTTGTAAGCCATTCTCATTATGTGGTGCCATAAGCAAATCTCTCCATGAATGGTCTACTGTGTGTGTAGGGAATATCGCCGTTCCAAGTACAATAATGTTTCTGTAGGCGACCTTAATGCGTTTTGAATATATTTAATGATCCTGGGTGTTGCACTTTGAGCTACCGGTAAACGTCTGGCCCAAATGTTTCTTTTACAGTATTGTATCAGTATAAAATGCTTTTCTAAACTGTTTACAGTTAGTGCTTCATAAATACCTCAAATCAGGCTGGCGTAATAAATAAAATGAACACGAAGTAAATAAATAAATACATACAATGGGCAAAAAGAACACAACTTCTTGTATGCCCCTATCACAAGTGGAATAAATTACCATTATTGGCGATCCTGGTAATTCCAGCATAGCAGGGGTTTAATAAGCATTATGAGGTTAATGGAATAACAGCTTTAATTGGACTATTCTTGCATTTCTCCCCAGTATTTTGCCCACAGACTTCGTCTGCTTGGCGCAGTTGAAATCCATGATTAAAATAGCCCCATAAGCGCACTCCTTTCATAACTGATATATACAACGTGGCAGATAACTCCCGTTAATGGCCCTATTGTCTAATTGATGGCCCACTCATAATGGGGCCCTAAGAGTTTACATTTTAGAAATGTCCCTACCTCAAACTCTAAATGCTCCACAACTTTAGGCTTGAAAGAACCACATGCCAACAGCTGTAAATTGCCCTGTAGTAGTCAACATTCCTCATTGTATAGGGAGGACTGAAATACATAACGTGTATTTGCAAAGCTCATGTTCAGCTGGAAGCATCTTGGTGCTGAATAACATATTTTTATAGTTACCCAACTCAATGGTACTCATTTTATCAATCTCAGGTGGATGAAATGCTGAGTGGACCAGTGGGGATCTGAACCTGTGACCATGAGGTTGAACACAGGCCTCTGCAGTAGACGCATTAGTCCACTGATCCACCAGACACGGCTGGAGAAGTAGTGACATTGCCTCCAAATAAGGTTACACGTTGTCTCTCGTACAGAATCCACTCGGTTTTTTGGGGTGTTTCCTCAACAATTGGGGAATACCTTCATAGTTTTTAAGTCCCCTCACACACCAACAGGCCCCTTGGTGTTATGCTTCATCATCGGGGCCATCGTACTCCTCTACGGAGTACGGCGTGCTGCGACCTACGGATACGCGGGAGCACTAGATAGACTATGTGTGGTGCGGGTGAGAGGATGTTTTTTGAGTGAGTGTATGGTGAGGTTTAGAACTAGTGAAGGTTAAAAAGGACCTGGCTCGTGGGGTAACTAAAAATATTTAATAAGCCCCCGGGCTGGTACTATTAAAAAGAAAGTGTGGGAGGTTGTGGTGCAAACAATGTGCATTACCTCCTCTCTGTGTGCGTCGACATGTTTCGGTCATCTGTTAATCAGCGGAGCCACGGAGGGGTCGAGCGGGAGGAATTTCCTTGCGAAAATCGTGCTAAATAGCACATCAGACCTCGACGTTTTGGGCTCATGAAGCACTTTCATCAACTTCTAAACAGATGACCAAAAAACTTCATTTTGTTAGGTACACTGATTTACCTGCACTATAAATTCTCACTTTTTATTGGAAAATCCGATACTAGTTAGAGAAACGTGAGTAAGGTGGGGATTTGTGTCACCCCCCCTGAAGAAGGTGTTTTTACACCGAAACATGTCGACGAACACAGAGAGGAGGTAATGCACATTGTTTGCACCACAACCTCCCACACTTTCATTTTAATAGTACCAGCCCGGGGGCTTATTAAATATTTTTAGTTACCCCACGAGCCAGGTCCTTTTTAACCTTCACTAGTTCTAAACCTCACCATACACTCACTTAAAAAACATCCTCTCACTCGCACCACACATAGTCTATCTAGTGCTCCCGCGTATCCGTAGGTCGCAGCACGCCGTACTCCGTAGAGGAGTACGATGGCCCCGATGATGAAGCATGACACCAAGGGGCCTGTTGGTTTGTGAGGGGACTTAAAAACTATGAAGGTGTTCCCCAATTGTTGAGGAAAACCCAAAAAACCGAGTGGATTCTGTTTGTTTATTTACATTTGCTTAGGGAGAACGAATCCATTAATTTGTCTCTCTCTCCCCCTGTGTTATTTAGAATACACGTTGTCTCTCTACAACCAGAGGTTCGGGCGCATATTTATGACATTGTCGTGCAGTGCAGCGCTGCAATGTGTGAAAGGGAAAGGGCTCAGTATTTAAAAGAATATGGCACATTCCTGTCTTTTCCCCTGAGCTGGTGCCATTTTGCTAGCCTAGTGCCAATGGAGGCACCCTTACACCATGGTGCAAGGGTGCCTGTGTGAATGCAGGGTTCCTGAGAGGCATATTCTTCTATCTATAGAAAGAGGAAGTAACTAGGAGAAATATTGATATTTCTCCCGATACGCCTCTCCTTCAAAGAAGTATCTTTTTGGACCATTTGCAGGTTTATTAGTTCTTGTAAATATGGGAATGCGTCAGAAACCATGGACGTTGCATGGAAACACCCATTCAAGGCCCATGGAACGCCTCCCTAGCTCAGAGTAAAGCAATGCAGTGAATTGTCCATCATAAATGCAGGTTTCCTGCCAAAATACAGTGATGTAGCAAGGTGGGTGGGGGCGGTCCACCCCAGATGGCCTTCACCTCCGCGGATGCCACATGTGACACAAGTGCTAGTTACACCACTGCCAAAATAACCTATATTATACGTGCCAGGAATTTAGGACAAGGTTGCTTGCAGACATAAATTGATTTACTACTGTATATTTCTCTTCTACAAGAGTGTAAAAATGCATAGTATTAAATCCCACCTAAGGGGTAAGCAGCAGGTGAAATGAGGCGTGGTTAGCTTTGTACCTTTGGGAAAACCCATAAGCTCATGAGTTTGTGGGCAGTCTCAAACCCCTGGATATAGTCTGAGATTTACTCCAACAAGAGCTCTCCTTCCAGATATGGTGCGGGTGTAGGAAAAGTGTTTTCTCTGTGGTGAAACATGTTTTTCTTGCAGAGAAAAAAAATGTGCATTTACACAATGGGTTTCATTTCCCCTGTGCAGAAATCCACGCTAGTCAGACTGCCACACAAGGGGATTGGAGCCCTAGTGAAATGTCATATGAGATTGCAAGTGCAACGTCTCAAAACCTGCACCTGGAGTAGATTTCCAGACATACTACTGGATATGTTTCAACCGCAGTCCGTGCAGGTAACAGCGGTGGGGCCAGGTGGGTGGGGATTTCGAGGGACGATGCAGAGGGAAAATTAAATAAATAATTATTTTCCCTCTGCATTGTCCGTAGGACTCACCCCCAACCGGCCACACTGCCCCACCGCTCTTACCTGCACGGACCGCGGCTGGTACGTTTGTGAATTCCTTAAACTAGCAAATCAACACTTGCCTATATAAGTACCTTTTTTTTAATTCTTTTTTATTGACATTTTGTCATAACAGCAATATACAAAGGACTGAGATAATGATAGAAAACAATCAGTACAGTGTATTCCTTCATAACAGCGATTATAAGTCATGGCAGATAGTTGCCCACAAAGACAGTTTGTATACCATGTGTAGTCCAGCTTGGAGGTACAAATCCCGATCTCAAACACAATCCGTGTATTAAATGCATGGCTTGTAACTAGGCACCACACAACCCACTCCACAGTCCCCACTGCGTAACTATTTGTGGGTCCAAGCGCTCCCCTCCCTCAGACATGTCCACATCTTAGTGCATCCCCTGCATGGTTCACAACATTGAATTGAGATCATACCCGTCCCCCGTACCAAGCCACGTCACAAAGGGCTCCCAAATGTCTGTCTGTCTGGATCTTGGCGGTAACAGCTCCCAATAGTTGTCCAGTTGTGTTTTGCAGTATGTCACACTTCCCACCCACTCTTTGGTTGTAGGTGGCATCCCTGCACCCCAGTGTATGGATATTTGTCTTTTAGCCATAAGTAGTAGCATTTCGGGCAGTTTGCATGCTTTTGGCGGTATGGTAGGTATGATTCCCAATAAGGCAGCCTGGTGTGTGCATGGCACTTCCATATATAAGTACTTTTACGAGGGTAGATTTGCTATTGAATATACTTTTACACTTTTTTGGAATTTAGAAATATTTCCACTAGACCATCTGGACAGCCGCACCAGTTGCAGGTTTCCAGGCATAGTGGAGAAGTGTGGCTCACTGGTTAGAGGAGGCAGACCTGGAAGCAGGGGTCAGCCCGGGACCAGGGTTCAATTCCCGGCTCGGCGGGGTCTTGAGTCCTAAAATGTCCATGGACTCGACAATTCTCGCTCCGTTGCCTACTCGATTCACGGGTTCACACTCTGCGACTCTGGGCAATAGCTTGCTTAATCTCCACAACGGCCCCTCGCGGCGGGATGCCTGGCTTTCACCTTGCGGATACCCTGCTGGGGTTATCTCACAGGGGAATACCAGGACGGGTTCCCTAAGCAAGCGCTTAGAAACCGCTTGGTGATTTGCGCTATATAAATTCCTTTACATTTACATTTACATAGTAGGGGGAATGTTTTGTGACGTATTGCATAGCACAAATATGCCACGGAAGAAGCCAACACTTTTGAGCAATTGCTCATTTCTTTTTTTTTTATTATTCTCCACAGTGAAGAATGTTTTCCCTTTTCCTTACAGCCCCACCAACTTTAAGATTGAACTGTTCCACTTACCACCCTGAAAAGTGAATTTAACCATGCTATTTGCAGGACCAAATTTATATTCATTTATAGGTTGGGAAAGGGTTGGTGAGTAGTTTGAGAATACCAAAAAACTTACAAGCTTATTGGTGTTCACAAATTCACAAGGCTAACCACACCTTGGAGGACTTACTTCCCTCTTTGTATGGGGCGCTTACACCTTATTAATTGTACACAGGTGTGGCGTACAATTACACAGAAACCTCTATTTGGCAACACTCAATACATGACTGCCACTCGCTAATAGCCTACTGCTGTAGGTTTCAAGTGAAACATGACTCAGAAACACGCCCAATGCCTTCTGAATAACGTGGTCCAGATTTTATCAAGCTGCACTTAATCCATTGAAGAAACACTTGGGGCCATATGTAGGTAAATGGCATTTACCGAATTGTAAATACCGAATTTTACCGATTCGGTATTTACAATTCGGTAAATGTCATGTAGGTAATTATTCTGTAACAATTACCGAATCGGTAAGAATCGGTAATTACCGATTCGGTAATTACAGAATCGGTATTTGCCATTGATTCCTATGGGCCTTGAAGCCCATAGGATTCAATAGCAAATACCGATTCGGTAATTACCGAATCGGTAATATTTTGGCCACCTACATCTGAAAATCACAATACCGTTCGGTAACGGCCGAAATCGGCCGTTACCGACCGGTATTTGGCCACCTACATATGGCCCTTGATTACTATTCCTTTCTTCCAATATTTAATTTTCTTTGTTTGATAACTACTACATTATCCAGATTTTCATTTTTTAGCCCCAGACACATGTTTTGCTCTCAATGAGCTCGTGGGTCGAGCACAGCAAGTACCCAGTGCCAAACTTGTTTGCAGTAGAACATTTAAAGACCTGTGCCTCGAAGAGCATCTTACTCAAATGGTCATCTCCCTCTGATGCATACTCATTGGCCCCAGGAACCTTCGTATGCGAAAAGCAGAAACCACCATTTTGTGGTCCTCACAACAGGACTCAGGGCCGGACTGGCCATAGCGGGCACGGGCAATCCCCTGGTGCGCCCAGTTTGGGCCCCTAGGGGCCGTTTTTGTTACAGGGCTGTTTTTGCAGCAAAATCGGCCCTGTACCAAAATCGGCTGAAAACCAGCCCGGCAAAGGGCTCGGCGGCACCTCCAACCCCCCCAACCCCCACCCCCGAGTAGGGAGGGGGGGCTGGCCGAGCACTTTGCCAGGGCCGGTTGTGGTTCCCAGTCCGGCCCTGACAGGTGCTAGTGCTAGCCAATACACTTCAGTGGTGGGTTTTAAGTGAAACATGATGCTTTAGCCCTCCCTGTGCACTCTATTGAATGTGGCCCATGTTTTGCAAAGCTGCAGTTGATAGATTGCTCATAAACACATCCTACCTGGCCCCATTTCTAGACATGAGAGCTGCAAAGTATCGCTTTTTTGTGGGGAAAGAAACCTTTTTCCTGCCCTTTGTCGACTGGATTTCATTGTACAGCTGCATAGAATGGATGCTTCTGTGACGCAAATATTATGGCAAGCTTTTACTTGGAAGCAAAGCGCATTGCATTGCTTGTTAAATATCACAATTTAGAACAATCTTCGCATGCAACTTTCTTTGGAAAAAAAACTTGCACGCATATTAAAACTAAATATATGGCAAATGCAATTTTTTATTTGTGATAGTTATTATTGTCATTCAGAAGATGTACTTCTGTCCAACACATCACAATCTGTGACACATAAATACATTTTAGCCGGCCAAAAAGAAACTAATGTATCTGGCTCACAGAGGCAAAATAAACATGAGCACTGTTTATGAGGATTGGTATTGACAGATTTGACAAGTCAGGTCCAACAAGAGAATAGCCTCTTTGATGTTCCTTTGCTTAAGCTATCAAAATCTATAAACTATCAAATGAAAGCCAAGCTCCATGGGGTATATTAGCAAGAAGCTGCGAAAAATATTGCAGAGCGCGCTTAGCGCAAATATTTCCTTCGCCAGCTATCGCTATATATTCGAGCGATATCGGGAGGAAAGGGCCAACTTCGCGAGAAAACCTGCGAAAACCAGTGATGTTGCATGGGGAAGGTGGAAAACCTTGCTGATACGACCCTGTGGTCGTATCAGTACAATCCACACCCCCATGTTAGGTATTGCTAACTCCTGATATTAGCAAGTGTTAAAAAAACGGCGATGACCCCGGTTAGCGTGTCTTTTTACGTCGCTAATCGGGGCCAGGGCCTCCTTGCTAATAGGCGATAGGCCTGTTAGCGGCTGTTTCTCAGGTCGGTTGGTCGGGAACGCCTACTTTGCTTGTCATTAGCGATAAATATCACTGACATGCAAAGTGGCACCCAAACAGGTCGCTTTCATCAGAAAGCTGTCGCTAACTGCTGTTAGTGACAGCTTGCTGATAAGGTGATAAAAATATCCCCGCTTTAGCGGCAAAAAGTGCCACTAAAGCGGCAATAAGGCCCTTGGTAAGATGCCCCCATATGCATTAAAATGTATCAGGAAAATGTCTGTAAGCTAGGTGCACCCTTCTCGTTGGTTAGCTGTTTTCAAAGGGGCAAGGAGACATATCGGAGACAAAGGCCCTGATTCACAAAGGGCCTCTTCACTTGTAGTGGAGACCCCGCAGTCGTGGGGCAGTCAAGGCACTCGAGGCAGAATCTCCACAATGAGAATTCTTATTGAGAAGATTCCACCCAAGTGAGACCTCCGCAATGAGTGCGGATGCCCTTTGTGAATCAGGCCCACAGTGTGGTTTTGAAACATTACTGGCTTGCATGCACCGCTCACATATCGATCACACTTATCATGTGTAGCCTGTGCTTCTGGCATTACAACAAGCATTGAATTCATCTACTTCACCTGTGTCCAACAAAGGTCCAGAGGGAATATACTACTTTATTTTGCATGCTTTTTCCCCGCATGCAATGTAACGACCGCGTTGTAACAACGCATACCATAACCCTGCAAATCGTAACAACAACTCGCTCTAAGGGGGTGCTTGATGTTGGAACAGTATAATTTACTATTCCAACTCCAGTATGTGCAACAGTAGGGAAGGTGTCGGATTTTAAATCCAACATCTTCTTCCCCCTCCTCAAGACGTTGTTCCGACTTGCGGAGTAATGGTATGCTTTATTACAACGCGGTCGTTGTAACAACAGACTTTTTTTCACTTCAACATCTTCCATCTTCAAATACCTCCAATATAGTCTAATTTTCAGAAAAACTATATGTATATAATTCTTTAAGTATATATCTGTACCCTGAATACATTAATATTGGGGTCTAAAAGTCGTTTTTGTTAATTAACAAAATGTGCCATCAGCTGACAATGGCAACAAAATTACCCTTTTTCTCAAAAAAATATGGGAATTGAGAACTAATCTAACTATAGGTCTGTAAAAAGAGGCAACTTCTACCCTAGTTAGCAAAGGACAGTCACAATTAATGGACTTTCAAAATGGTATGTCAAAATCATTAACTACATTCTGTGAGAATTATTTGCCAGCTTTGTAAATATATGAATACATGTGGAATGCATTACATTTATTTTGTCACCTACATGCATAAACCTAACTGTTCCAAAATACCCTAGTCTCTCTGGAAGATGCAGATCTTTGGCTGGTTCAAATCCTGGAGCCTACAACCAAATTATACATAAATTCAGAGTCGAAGAAACCACTCAAAATTCAAAGAATTGTTAAAATCCTTAGTACAGGAAATTCCAGCAAATTCTTTAATAGAGGGTGCATGTTTCTTGAGGGTTTTATTCCATCTTTCCAAAAAACAGATAAAGTCTCCTGGTTCCTCTAAAATACAAGCAATCAAAATTCCTGACTTAAGTATTCTTGGCCAATACCCCCAGGAGTTTCCATTCTCTAACCCTCAACTAGCAGACTCCCTTAGGGTAGTAGGCTTGTCCTTCAACGTGCAGACCTTGTATTGTGAATTTGATTGTGAATCTGCTGCAGATTTACATATCAAGGGCTCTATTTCCATTCACTCATTCATGCTGAGCCTGCTGGGTGAAAATCCCACAGACTTTTGTGGGCATGCTGTTTCTTACCTGAACCCTAAACCAATTGTGGGAGTGTTTACAGATTTTTACATGGTTCGGCTCTTATCAATTCCTCAATTATATACTTCTCTGTACCTCTAAACAGCATATCTCTTTAAAGATAGATAACGGTTCCAATGAATATTTAAAGCACATATTCAAATATACACTTCTTCCAACAAATGGACCTGGTCATAATTTATGATGCCTAAACTGCTCCCATTGACATTTAGCTATCCCACGCATATCTGTGGATTGGATGAAATCCATATGGTATAAGTGATATTCTCCAATCCATGCTTTAATCTTCCCTTTTAATAGATTGAAGAAATCTGTATCTACTCCTACGGGTGAAGACACTGCAACTAGTATATGCCTAGAGGGGTTTTGAGATGTTTGGTACATAACATCTCTGCTCCTTATTAACGTAGTGTTCTACTGGAACCAAATAGGCTGCCTACGGCTTAATTAAATTATCCTTCTCAATACTAATTGCTGTTCCACAAAGTGTATCTTGCGATCTGTTAAAATTGAGTTAGGGAGGTTAATTAGTAAGTCTGGCCATAAGAAAGTAGATGTCAACATAATTTATGTCAGGGTCGGTGTGGTGATCTCGGACTTTGGAGGTCATTGCACTGACAGGTGCTGCATTGATTCTTTGGCCACAAGGCAGAGGTGCATGGAAATTCTTCCCGCACAACTGTGCTGCATCAGAAAAGCAGGCAATGGAAGGGCGATATGTCGATTTTCGGGATTCTTTAGTTCTTTGCAGTTCTTGGCAGCAAGATCAACTTCCAAAGGCCCAGAAGTCGAGTTGGCACCACAAGGCAGGTCAGAACGCCCAGCAATGGAGTTCAAGGATGCATCAGGTGAAGTCTTTGTGTCCCTGAGACTTCAGAACAGGAGGCACGCTCTACATCAAGTACTTGGCGATCTTCTTTAAGAAGGATACCACACAGCAGGACAAAAGTTTCAGTCCTTTTTTCTGCCCACAGACAGAAGCAGCAACTGCATGCCAACCCAACAAAGCAACACACAGCAAAGGGGTAATACTCCTCCTGGCAGCTTTTCAGCTCTTGTTCTTGGCAGGGTCCTCTTAGTCCCAGAAGTGATCTAAAGTTCTGGGGGTTTAGATTCAATACTTATACCCCATTTTCTCTTTGTAGTCTTTGTTTCTAGAGTCTATGAGCTCAGAAAAAAACAGTTCGGGCCTGGCAAGCTTTACTACAGGAGGTGGAGACAGCATAGTGCAGTGCCAACACAGCCTATTCAGGTGCTAGGGCAAACTCCTCCCACAACCCAAAATGCAGAAAGATCTATTCAGCCTGGTTATGATTCACCCAGGAAAGGCAGGACACACATCAACCCCCCCTTGTGACTGTCTAGAGTGAATGTACATCTCCAGCTCCTGTCACTTCAAAACCAGACAGTGAATACACAAACAGGCAGAGGTACACAGGATGGGTAAACAAGAAAATGGTCACTTTCAAAAAGAGGCATTTTCAAACACACAATTTAAAAAACACCTTTACTAAAAGGTGAGTTATTGGGTTCTGAGTTCAGCGCGCATAAACTCAAAATCTGGAGCTGTTCCCAATTGAAAGTTACACATGTAAAATGTTACAAAGCAGCTCGAATGATAGCCCATCGGAGAGGTAGTCCTTACAATAGTGAAAAACGAAATGCACAGTATTTCGCCATCATAACATGTAACACACACCAGTACATGTCCTACCTTTCACATACACTGCACCCTGCCCATGGGGGTACCTTGGGCCTACCTTGAAGGTGACTTACATGTAAGAAAAGGGAAGGTTAGGGCCTCCTGGCAAGTGGGTGCACTTGCTAGCCAGGTCAACATGGCAGTTAAAAACTGTGTGTACAAACACTACAATGACAGGTCTGAGACACATTTGAAAGGCTACTTGTGTGGGTGGCACAGTCAGTGCTGAGGCCCACTAGTGGCATTTGATTTAGAGCCTCTGGGCACACACAGTGCACTTTACTAGAGACTTACCAGTAAATCAAATATGCCAATCATGGACAAGCAATCTTAATCACAATTTACACAGGGAGCACGTACACTTTGATACTGATCAGCAGTGAAACGTGCCCAGAGTCCTATAGCCAACAAAAACAGGGTCAGAAAAAATAGGAAGAAGGAAGCATAATGTTTGGGGATAACCCCGCAAAAAGGGAAAGATTCAACAAACATCCTTAGGACTTTTTCCAGGTGAACACAGTCTTCCAGATTGCTAGTTCGAGCTATTCAAATTATATTGATATGCCTTTAGTGTGCACTTCTCTCGCTGGCCTTAAAGCCTGCAGACACATCAGGATATGTACTGTAAAAGAAACAAACCTTCATTTTCATCAGTTTTTATAGTGTCTCTAAATATGGTGGGCTGCATGGCCAACAGGGAAGACGAGTTAACAATTCTTCTGCCCTGATACACCAGAGTATGGTCCACCAGGTCCTAAATGTTGTGTTGGTCTGCTCTGATGGAATTAGAAACATAAGTGGGTTGTCTCATACAACAGGATTGGTTACTTTTTTGGGGGAGTGATGCAAAGTAACATTGTGCAAATCAAGAAATTCCAGAGATTTAGAGTAAAAAAGGAGGAGAGATACTGGGCAACAGCTAGAGGATAACGAAGGGTCAGCTGAGGATTTGTTAGAAGAGGTATTACAGCTGCAAATTTGAAACATTGTGATATAAAGCACCTGTTTATTCAGGACCATTAATGCTCACAGGTCATAGGAACAGAAGATATCAACTTCTATTGTTCAAGTTGTGCTGATGGTATGTACTCAGCGAACACAAGGAGATGCTGGACGGATTGCTGAAACTTTTCAGACACTCACCCCCATTCACAGATCTGGGTTGAATACATCATCTTTCAAACCCATTCAGGCCGGAGACCAGGAGTATCCATCTGCCCTGCCATAGGGGAGTCACCTGCGTCAACTGGTAGTCCCAACTAATTCATTGGACGACACACTGCCAGCACAGGAGAGTGACCCTGGTAGACCGAGGAAGGTAGCTGCAGATCGGGCTGCTGTACAACGGGAAACAACCTTTACAACACAACTTTTACAATGCACTACCATTACAATGAAACTTTCACAACGCAACATCCATTACATCGCATGCCATTACAACGCAACCATTACAACGCATGACACTACAACGCATACCACTACAACGCATGTCATTACAACACATAACATTACAACGCATAATATTACAACGCATAGTACCCTTACACTATCCAACACTTACCCAACTGTTGCACCCCCTGGAGTTAGAATAGTAATTTTTACCCCTACACTATCCAACACTTACCCTACTGTTGCACCCCCGTGGAGTTAGAATAGTAATTTTTACCCCTACACTATCCAACACTTACCCTACTGTTGCACCCCCTGGAGTTAGAATAGTAATTTTTACCCCTACACTATCCAATACTTACCATACATGCAATGTAATGTTATGCATTGTAATGGTATGCGTTGTAAAGGTAGTATGCGTTGTAATGGAATGCGTTGTAAAGGTCGTTTTTAAAAATTCGTTGTAATGGCATGCGTTGTAATGGAATGCGTTGTCATGGATGTTGCGTTGTAAAAAATGTGTTGTAAAGGTATGCGTTGTAAAAGTATGCGTTGTAACGGCATACATCCCTGTACAACAGATGCAGGATGCGTTGTCGGCCCATGAGAAACACCTCCAAGTGAAAAGCTGGGTCCTCAGCTCCCCGAACAGCCAGTTGTTAATGCTTTGGAGCTGTGAGGCCCTTTAGTACAAATGAATGCCAGCCATTCCCATCCTGCAAAAGAACAAGTGATGAACAGAATTCAGAACAATGTCTTACATTCACCCCAGTACAGAGATCTGGGCCACAATCCATTGTTTTTTGTCTCACCATGCCATTCCAGTTTGGTCCCAGCCACATGCAAATCAGTCTTGACCCTGCGCCTAATGGGAACAGTCCAGCCTGAACTGCCAGGCCAGGTCCTCCCTGGACTGGAAAAAAGCATCCTAGGATCAGTTTCGGGCTTTCAGCCCTCATCAGCCAGGATAGCTTGATTCCAGTGGCATGGAGAGAAAGGGATCCGCGTCTGGGCATACCCATCCCACTCGGGGTGACAATGCAAAAAGAACAATTTATGGACCGAATGCAGAACAATGTCATACATTCACCCAAGTACAGCTATCTGGGCCTAAAACCATCGTTTTTTTGCTCACCATGCCATTCCACTTTGGACCCAGCCATATGCACATATTTCTTGACCCTGCGCCCAATGGGAACAGCCCAGCCTGAACTGCCAGGCCGGGCCCTCCTGGACTGGAAACAAGCATCCTAGGACCGGTTTTGGGCTTTCAGCCCTCATCAGCCAGGATAGCTTGACTCCAGTGGCATGGAGAGCACAGAACCCACGACTGGGCATACCGGTCCCACTCGGGGCGACAAATGCAAAAAGAACAATAGACGGACAGAATGCAGAACAATGTCATACATTCACTCCAGTACAGAGAGCTGGGCCTAAATCCATCTTTTTTTGCTCACCATGCCATTCCAGTTTGGACCCAGCCATATGCAAATCAGTCTTGACCCTGCGCCCAATGGGAATGTTCCAACCTAAACTGCCAGGCCAGGTTCTCCCTTGACTGGAAGCAAGCATCCTAGGACCGGTTTCAGGGTTTCAGCCCTTATCAAGCAGGATAGCTTTACTCCAGTGGCATGGAGAGCACGGCACCCACGTCTGGGCATACCCGTCCCACTCGGGGTGACAAATGCAAAAAGAACAATTGATGAACAGAATGCAGAACAATGTCATACATTCACCCCAGTACAGAGATCTAGCCTAAA
This sequence comes from Lissotriton helveticus, assembly GCF_964261635.1. Taxonomy (NCBI): domain Eukaryota; kingdom Metazoa; phylum Chordata; class Amphibia; order Caudata; family Salamandridae; genus Lissotriton; species Lissotriton helveticus. The sequence continues at coordinate 1,445,463,630 of NC_136067.1, read as the reverse complement.
TCCATTCCCAGCCTGCCATCGTAGGGCGATTGGACACAGTTACAGAGGGTTTTTTGTGGGGTGTTTGTTCGCCCACAGGAAGGATCATATTGCCCAAAGTAGGCTTGTAAACCAGGCATGGGGAGCAAAGAGAAGGAAGTTCTGCAGTGTATAAAGAAGTCACTGAAGTGCAATCATTTGACGCAGTCCAGGACATTGACTCAGAGGGCAACCTTTTTGGTAAGGTCCAAGCAAGTCCGGAGCAACAGCGGCATCAGGTTGAGGCTACAGGTTAACTCCGATTCCAAGGCAAGGATTACTCCCAGGTAGGGAAAGTTCAATCTGTGCATAGGGAGGCAATCCTGCCAATCAGGGATATGGAGTAATTTGGCCCAGATGACTACAATCTTGGAAGTGTCACCATAGAGCTGGATCATCTGGAGGAGTCTGTGCCTGGTGATGTGCGGTTGGCAGTGGAAAAACGGATATTGTCTGCATATAAGGCAATAAGTTGTTTTGGACAATCCTGCCGCTGGAATCCCCAAATGTGGGTATTGCACTGATCCCAGGTTACATGGGGTTCAGTTGCCAAGACAAATAAGAGGACTGGGCTTTGCTCTCTGCATCCTGCTTTCTTAAGTTCTCCACGGGTTTGACTGAGCTTGCTTCCTGTTGCTGACTTCTTAGGGACATCAAAGACTACGCCTGCATCTTGCTACCAGCACCTGGGCTCCTCTGTTGCGAGTTCTGACCTGCCAAGTGGTGCCAATTACAGCCCTATGCCCTAAGAGGTGTATTTGGTGCTGCAACCAAGAAACCAACGTATTAACTCCAAAGCATCAGTTGGAACCGGCTCATCCCTGCGAAATCGACGCATCATCACTGCTTGCACCAAAGCTATGGACACCACTAGCTAAGTGTGCAACACAACGACTTTGACTTCAGCGCAGCCTCGACTTTGCCACAGCGCCTCCGAAGAACCACTGCAGCGTGAGTCTCGACTACATGACACCAATGTCCGTGGTCCACCATCACGACTCCGACGCATCCCCGGCTCTGTGTGACTCTCAGTCGATGCAGTGCCATAGGTTCAGTGGTTCGACTTTGATGCAGAGGAGAATGCGCTCTGCACTCTAGATATCGACGCATCATCGACACCGCAGAGCGCTCAGGAAGTGAGGTCTTTCACAACCAACTGATACATCACCTCCTCTGCAACCATCCATAATCCTGGAACAGCAAAGCTTTAACAGCCTTAAGGAACCGACACCTCACCTGCATTCACGATGCCTCACATCCTCTGCATGATGCGTTGTCTTCAGTTTCCTATGCAATCAATGTACTGTAAGAGGGGTCTGCGTGACTCCTGTATTTGGCCTGCTCTCCGTCGTGGTCGGACTTAACGTTTGTGTTTGTCTCGGTCAGGTGCGACAAGAGAGCCCCAGTTGGAGCAATAGACTTCTAAGCATTGAATTTTGATTTCAACTTTGAAAACTCATATCTTGAGTTTTGTATACTGGATTTTTGTCATTTTGGTATTGTTTTACACAGGTAAATGTTGGCTAATTTTCTAAACTGGTGTAGAGTACTTTTGTGTTTTTTTTACTGTGTTACTGTGTGTGAGAAAGCACAAATAATTTACTCATTGCCTCTGAGGATAAACCTGACTTCTCTGTGCCAAGCTTCCAAGAGGGTGAGCACTCACCCCCAGATTCATCATGCTCCTCTTTTCGAGTCCTTAATAGCGATTATTAAGGAATTGCTATTAAAGACTCGCAAAACGGGAAGCATGTAGAAATCGCAAAATTTATAGCGATTTCTACTGCTTCCTTATTTGCGATTCGCTAATTGCGAATCGCAAATAAGGAATGCCAAAGGCCCATAGGAATGAATGGGGAGTCATTCCTTATTTGCGATTGACTCCCCATTCATTCCTATGGGCCAAAGGCCCTTAGGAATGAATGGGGAGTCATTCCTTATTTGCGATTAGCTTTGGCCCATAGGAATGAATGGGGAGTCATTCCTTATTTGCGATTAGCAATTAGCGAATCGCAAATAAGGAAGCGAGTTCAAGGGTGCCAGGGTGTCCAAAACACACCCTGTAGCACCCCTGAAATGGTGATTTACACTGGTGTTGCGCACACACATGTCCAAAGGACATGTGTGTGTGTAACATCCAACTTAGAAAAATGCACTAAAGTGCATTTTTCAAATTTTTCGCTATTTACCACGAAGTCAGACTTCGCAGTAAATAGCGGCCCAAGATTGCGAATTCACAATTCTAAAATGGTTCATGAATTGCATTTAAGGAATCTCAAATAGAGATTCCTTAAATGCAATTTCTCGCAATTTAGCGATTTCATAATTTGCGATTTTTGCATTTGGGATGATGAATCCCAAATGCAAAAAAAGCGCTTGCAAAGGGCCCTTTGCGAGCCAATTTTGGCTTCATGAATCTGGCTGCAAATCTCTAAAGCTTCACAAATAAAAATAGATATGAAGTTATATTTTTCCCTATGCACTTACCTGCTTTGACTTTTTGGCCACAATATTTTGGTAGCATTTTGGTAGCATTAAGGTTCTGTTATCGATATTTAGACCACATTAATAATGATCAATAAAGCAGTTTTTTTTTAATGCAGCCCGTTTTCCTTAAAAAAGAAAAATCTAACTTTTCAGTTTTATTTTTAAGGTCTTAAAAAATATTTGCGCATCCATACACAAAGGGGAAGGAGTCCCCTGGGGACCCCTTCCCGTTTGCGAGTGGCTTACCGCCCTTCTGAGAAGGGTGGTAAACTGCAAGTGTTTTGCGACCGCAATTGCGGTAGCAAAACATTCATACATTGGGTATGGACTCGCTATTAGGAAGAGACGCCCTTGGCACACCCCTTCCTAATAGCAAGTCGCTAACCATATTTCGCGAGTCGCTAAAGCGACTTGCAAAATAGGGTTAATAGATCCCCTTTGCAACCACAAAAAACGGGTGTACATCTGGCCCTAAGTGCATGGGCCCAAACTTTTGTCCTGAACCTGAGGCCCGCTCTATCAAAGGTTGAGGTGCTAAACATCAAGGCTCACTAGTCTTGACTCCACCCGATGCCTCTTTAATTCACCACCCGGCAGTCTTTACCTTCTTTTATCTCACTACTACGTGCTCTTTTTCATCCCTATTTACTCCCAATAACCATGTTCTGTCTTTCTGTTCATCTTTCTATTTTCGCTCCGTATCACAATGTTTTCTTTCTCCTCATCCTTCTTTCTGTGACTGTGTTTTTCTCTGTTTTTCCTCCGGCTCAAAGACTTGTGAGGAAAAATAAAGACAGCGAGTGCCAGTGGGCCCCACCTACAACAAGCGGCATAAATTAAGCACTGCTTTGCGCAATTAATCGTACAGACACCATTTTAGTGAGTGTTTACACATAACTGTGCGAGCGTGTTTAAAGATGGCTGTGTTACCATGCTGCCGAAATTACAGTTGACTGTAAACTTAAAGAATTATCGCCACTGAGATCCATTAAGCGAGAAAATGCACTTTCTGCCAGAACGCGGGTAATTTCGCTGGGAACCAGTCCTTAACAGCTTTCCTTAAGGCTCATAATAGCTGTTAGGATTAAGCGCGATTATTTAACTTGAAGTTTGGTGATTTTAACGAGCAGGACTTTCCCATCGAAGCCCACAAATTGTTTATGATAACTGTGGAAAACCTGCTTTCCTTACCCTGGCGCCTCAGATCTTTTGTGGTGATACACTGCAAATAATCCCCACACGAGCAGCAAATAATGAAACATCTGATTCCTAACGTGGTGTGTGGGATACTTCCCCAGTCTGCTCCGATTTAGGGTCATTCACCAATAACCATATCTCCCTAAATCTTTGTTGCGAATATTTTGAGACTATATCTCGCCTGATTGCTGCTCCGATAAACTCTAAACATTCTCTAGGGAGACAAGAGATGTGAAGGAAGTGCACGTTTGAGGAGTTTAATAAAAAAATATATGGGTCTTTTCACAAAGATATTTTGGGCAACCTAAAGTAGTACTCCTGTATTATTAATTTATTTAATCTTACATGCCTTTGTAGCTTGGCCTCAAAACATCTAAAATGAGAATAAAACCAAAAAAACCATGCATAGTTAGTTCACATAGAAAGGACTCTGCCCCCTTTGCACTTTTACTACTTTTAGCGAGTTGAGAGGATTCAAAATGCATGTAAGGGTACGAATAAAGATTACGCATGGAGTACGACTACCTATGCACCTAAACGCTTTTGTGACTCGTCTCCAGTTCTTCTCAATGCAGATGTTAGGTATGCCTAAGTTAGGAATTTAACAGACGTTAAATTCCTGAGTTAAGGAAGCAATAGCGAGATTTTAATTATCGCTATGCCTTATTGTTAATATCGCGAAGCTGCCATCCTGATATTTTCCTATGTTGTTTTCACAGCCACGCCTACTGTGCATCTCATTATCGATGCGAGGCAAAGCGTGTGAAAAACGGGAGCTAAGTAAAGGAAACACTTGCTAGCGTGTCCTTGTAAATAATGCAATATAATTACCACCGCTTTGTGCCCGAAAAACGGACGCTAAAGCGGAGATAATTGTATGACTGGCCCTTGGTAATATGCCCCCAGGTTTTTGAAAGAATAATGAGAGAACGAAAGTAGCACTTCACTGGCAAACTCTGTAAAGTGGAATGAGATACCCCATACATCTAAAGTGAAAGACCCACTATTGACCAAAAGGAGGAAGGTTTAGCTGGTTTATTTTACTCAGGATACACAGAAGGCACCTGAAATTGTCAACAACATAACTAGAAGCTTCACATGAATGGAGGGAAAGGCAAAGCAAAGCTACCTGCGTCTCTAATTTGTCAAACAACCCCCAGTTTCACCTTATCCAGCATAAGAATACACAAAGCAAAGCTTCCCACATCTCTCATTTGTTAAACAACCCCCGGTTTCACTTTACCTGGCCTCAGAATAGACGATTATTGTATTCCAGTGCCTTATAAACCTGACAATCAATCGCTCTCCGACACCCCTGCTCCCTTAGATAAAAACCACAGGCAACGAACATTCAGGAATGCAGAGAGAATGCTTACTCGAGGTCCTGCAGCTCAGCCTCCTTGGCAACTATTTTCAATTTATGAACTTCCTTTAGATCACAGAATGGGCCTGCGTCACAGGTTAGTGTACCAAGACACAAATCCCAAACAAGGACTACCAGCTTGGAAAACAAACTTAAAACTCATTAAACAAATGCCAATTGGAGTCCATCACTAACCCAGCTCTTAAAACCAAGAAAGTAAGTTTAAACAGAATATCATTATTTCCTTTTGAATATGCTCTAACGTTTTTTGTGTTTTTTTTTATATGCTGAGATGTTGTGTTGAGAACCATTATTCTGATTTGAATAATATTTCTAGTGAAGTCGGCTCGCATTATCAAAGTTACAGTAGGCTCACGAGCCTTGTTGGGATTTTGGATCGCTAGCTGTCTTTAGAGCAGATGACGGCTCCCCGGCTGACTGTGCTCCAGCTCGCATTCTGAGAGAACTCTTCATTCACTGCCCTGACCCTCCTCTTTCCCTTCTGAATGCCTCTATCTCCTCAGGCTTGGTCCCGAAATTTTTCAAATCGCCCATAGTTTTCCCCATTTAAAAAAAGTCTGGGTTAGACCCCTCTCTCCCGTCTAATTTTCGACCCATTTCCCTTTTTCCATACCTTGGGAAGATCTTGGAGAGCTACATCACAACCTGTCTCTCTACCTTCATTGAGGACAACCATCTTCTGGCCTCCCACCAAGCGGGTTTCCGCCCGGCCCACTCTACTGAGTCGGTGGTCCTGTCCGTTCTAGACGAGTTAAAGAGCAAGGCTGACTCCAACTTACCCCAAGCCTTGGTGCTCCTTGACTTGTCCGCTGCGTTTGACACGGTCGATCCCTCCATCCTTCTCGGCCGTGTCAGCGCAGCAGGCGTTCGGGGCACTGCCCTCTCTTGGCTTGCCTCTTTTCTCAAAGAACGGACCCAGGCGGTCCATCTTTCTGGTTTTTCTGCCCCCACCCGCTTGGTTTCATGCGGGGTCCCCCAAGGTTCCTCCCTGCCCCCCCTTCTTTTCAATCTTTATATTCATCCCCTCATCCTTTCTCTTCTTGACATGGGGGTCTCCGTGTATAATTATGCGGACGACCTCCAGTTAGTATTTGATCTCTCCTCCCCCTTGGATTCCCTGCCTAAATTCCACTCTACCCTAGTTTTCATCTCTGAGTGGATGAACATCAATCAACTTAAACTTAATCTGGACAAGACGGAGTTGGTCCTGACTGGCCCTACCACCTCCCCTTGGTCGGCCGCCTTTTGGCCCCCCACCTTCGGCCCCTCGCCAGTACCGGCGGCCTAGGCAAAGACCCTGGGCATTAAAGTCAGTCGGGACCTCTCCATGCGTGCCCAGATTAGTTCAGTTGTCTCCTGTTTTCTTTCCCTCCGGATTATTCGGAAAGTGTCCCGTTTCTTTTCTCCCGATGCTCTTAAACGTATTATTTTGGCAATGATTCTCTCCCGTCCTGATTACGGGAATAGCCTCTACGTGGGCATTCCGGCCTACGAACTACGCCGGCTTCAGACTATTCAAAATCAGGCCGCCCGTCTTATCTACCACCTTCCCAAGTTCCACCACATCACTCCTGTTTTGAAATCCCTTCACTGGCTTCCCATCTGCCAGAGATCCCTTTTCAAGATGGGATGTCTGGCCTTCATGGCCCGTGCCCGCACTGCCCCGGCCTTTATCAATTGCCTTATCAATCCCTACACTCCCAGTCGTGCCCTCCGCTCCTCCAATCAGGCCCTTCTCAATGTCCCTCGCTTCTGCAGATCCAAGTCCGGAGGGACTAGATTCTCTGTATTGGCCCCTCTCTTTTGGAACAGCCTTCCTCCATCCATTAGATCTACTCCAGATTACTTACAATTCTGCAAGGCCCTTAAGACCTTCCTGTTCTCCCAAGCGTACTCCTGCTGATTCCCTTTCGGCATATCTCTTTGCTCCTCAGTCCTCTACCCTAGCGCCAGGAAGCCGCTTGGTCACAGTGCGCTTTATTAAGAACCTTTTAACTAACTAACTAACTAACTATTAATTTCATTTAATGCCTTTTTTTACAGCGCAGACTTTACCCAAAGGCGTCAAAGAGCTGTACAATAGAACCAGTTACGTTACATGAGAGAAATTGTACAAAATAGAACGTCACAAAAATCAACGAGAGAGGTAGAGTAAAACCATATAGGCAATCACACAATAACAGACAAAGCAATCAAGGGTGGGGAATTTACAATGATGAACTAACTTCCTGGAGGGTCTGAGAATGAGGGTATTAGTTCTGTAAGTGTCTTTGAAAGAGAAGAGATTTGAGGTCAGCTTCGAAAATCTGGATGGAGGTGGTGGCACGGAGCAATGGCGGAAGCGAGTTCCAGATTCTCACAGCATTACCTGAGAACGATTGAGCCATCAATCTTTCCTTTTTGAAGGAAGGGGCTCAAGCAGAAACTTTTCCACATTCCTAGAAGGTCTCCAACCTCCTGACATTTTCAGTTTATTTGCCAGGTAACGAGAGGAGGAAGTGAGCAAGGCTTTATGGGTGATGCAGGCAGTTTTATAAATGGATCTTGCCTTGATGGGAAGCCATCCAAGAGAAGACAGGATAGAAGTAATGTGGTCACTTTGTTTGGATCCTGAAATAAAGCGAGCTGCTGAGTGGAGGACGGATTTGAGGGGGTAGAGGTGAGATTTGGGTAAACCAGTCAGAAGAGAATTGCAGTAATCCATTATCGAGAGAACTAGCGATTGGACCAGTGTTTTTAGGTCTTTCCCCGGGAAGAACCAACAAATCCCCCACAGAAGGCACAGATGGTAACGTGCATTCTTAGCGATGGAGTTGATGTGGGCGATTAGATTGAGTTTTTTTGTCAAGTATTACACCTAGGGATTTAGCGCTGTCGACAATGATGGGTTTATTGTTCAATAGGTTCAGCTGTTCCATCCAGGATTGAACCGGAAGAGGGGAGAGAGCGGTAGATAGGAGAAGGAATTCAGTTTTTGTGGGATTGAGAATGAGTTGATGAACTAACATCCAGTTGAGTAGTGAAAGATCATGTGCAGAAGACACCTTGAGGTAGATTTGGGTGTCATCCGCATAGAGATGGTAGTGGATCCCAGATTTACTTAGGAGGTTCCCCAATGGTTCCAGATAGAGATTAAACAAAGTGGTTGCAAGGATAGAACCTTGAGGGACGCCTTGACCTACCGCCAATAGAGATGAAAGACTGTTCGCTATCTTGATCATTTGGGATCTGTCCGAGAGGAATGAGGCAAACAAATTAAGCACTGTGCCTTCCACACCCATTCTCTGTTGAAGAGTGTTAAGGAGGGTGTTGTGATTAACAGTGTCAAAGGCTGCAGAGAGGTCAAGAAGAATCAGAAGGTACGATTCCCCAGAATCGAGTATATGCAGTGCATCATCAATTACTTGCAGCAGGGCTGTTTCAGTGCTGCAATTTTGGATGAAGTCAGACTGGAACATGTCAAGGAGATTATTGTCCATAATATGTAGGGAAAGTTGTTTTGCAACACATTTTTCTGTGATTTTAGAAGGAAAAGGGAGATTGGTGATGGGGCGGAAGTTGATGAGGTCATTCGCATCTGCGGAGGTTTTTTTTTTGAAGAGGGGTAACCTCTCCTGTTTTGAGGGCAGCAGGGAGAGAGCCTTGACTGAGGAAGAGGTTAACTAGTCTAGTCCAGTATGAGAGAGTATTGTTGTAGAAATCAATGGCAATGCCACTAGGGATAGGGTCAGAGGAATGGTTGGAGTGTTTGGTTTCAAGGATGTATTTGAGGAGGTCATCTTCCGAGATGGCGGCAAAGTTCTGCCAAGTGACTAAGGATTTTCGTTCCTCAATAGGGGTGGGTGACCTGATCCACTAGTGATTTTACCTTTTCAATCAAAGAATAAGGCAAATTATGCTGCTTTCTTTGAAGAATCCTCAGGCTTGAAGGTTTGGGGAGAGCAGTTTGGGTTTTTGATGAGGTCAAAAAGATTTTGGGTCTGTTTTTGGCTGAGTCGAGGAGGGATCTGAAATGTGATGCTTTTTCATGGAATATGTTCTTGTGGTATTTGGATCTTGCCGAACGTAAAAGAGAGAGATTGGTGGTGGATGTGTATTGTCTCCACTGTTTCACCAAGATTCTAAGGTTTTTCCTTTCATTATAGAGAGCTTTATTGTACCAAGGTGTTGAGGGGGTGGGTCTTTTCTTTTTGCTTTGGAGTGGGGCAACTATATTGATTTCGACTGCTAGGACTGACAGGCAATGGGAGGTGAGATCATTGACATCCCCGCTGTAGTCTAGTCTAGGAAGTGATTGCAACGCAGAGTCACACAGAGTGTCAAGATCAATGTTTTTAGTGTTGCGGAACCAGGAAGTTGCCCTTTTGGGTTGGCCGAGTGTAATAACGTGCAATAGATGAAAACGGAAGGGAATGAGGAAGTGGTCTGACCAGTCTACATGGACAGGGGGAGCAATTTGGTTTGGGGCTATAAACGCCGAGCTATACAAGCGTTTGAACCAATTTATAAGTGATGCTCAGCAAAACAAGATGTCGATGTGAACCCCAGGCAGTGCATTTAAAGAGAGTTCTCCCAACCAGCACAATAGCAATTCAGGGTTAATTATACAGTACTTGGACCGAGCGCCTGACCAAAAAAACGGTGAGGTACCGACAATGGACTCAGCCTGTGGGAAGCAGCAGGCGGTGTTACATGCCATATACCGACTACAACAGGTCTTGCAGACAGTGCATGCCCACTGATGCTCGACCTAAAAATTACTGGGTGCTTATTGCATTTGGATTTTGGATCAACACGTGCTCAGATGGCTGAGATTGGTTCAATTTCCAGCAGTAGATTAGGGCCTTAATCCAAAAAAGGAATATAAGCCCCATTTCGTGGCTAGATAGTAAAGAGCAGCTATAACTGGGGTGCAATGAGGCCATATTACCCCTGCGTCTAATGCCACTGCATCGGCTGCACCACTGTTAGATATGTCCCTGACTTCCATTTCAAATGCGTGGTAAGTCGATTTTATCTCATTTAACAAAATGTATATATTTAGAGTGAACTCTTATTAACCCATCTCATCAAAGACATGGAAATCCTACTACACTGCTCTGGAAATCTGTCCTTGCTGAATCTGAATTAATATCCCGATTATGAGTTGCAGCCATGCAATTGGTAAATTGTATCTTCATCCACCTCTAATGAGGGTCTAAGATGTCTGTGTGTATGTGTGCGCGCATGTGTGTGTTTTGCTCTATGTATCACTGTACACTAGGATTACTGGCCACCAACTAGTGGGACACCATTGCAGAAGCTCGGTAGAAGCTTGGAAAGTCTACTGAGATCAGGTTCTACATACCTGCCAACGTACAAAATATTTTCACAATGTGAGGAGGGTGTGGGCCTGGTGCCGAGAGCTAACTAAGAGGCACTCTGCACCTCGCAACTCCCCCAGACCCTCCCAAAAAATAAAAAGCACAGGGTCATCAAGACTGTCACCGATGTCCTGGGGTGTTTTCATACATTTTATGGACATCAACTGCTTACAGCCCCTAAAACAAGCTGAAATCCACTGTTTACCGTGGTTTTCATACGCTTTCCCTGCCACAGTGTGATTTCGGCTCCTCACCGGGTGACCGTGTGAAGGGTGCCAAAATCACGTGACATTCGGTGGCACCCTGTGAGTTGGCAGGTCTGGGAACTGTTATTAATGAACTGCCTCGGAGGTGACAATTTGCATTATTCTCCACCTACACAACATATGAAAATTAATTTTTGCTGACAAGCACACACCTACAGTTAATCATATGGTGTTACAAAGCACCTTAGTTCAAAGTACCTCTACCAGGGCAGTTTATGTAAACTGTTCACTGAGCCAAATAATAAACTGCCTGCTCAGGGCTAACATGAGCATTGCCTGACACAAGAAACGTCTCGACATAGCACTCCCTTACAATTAGAAATGTGTTGGTGAATGATACAGAGATGCAAACTACTATGACTCGGTCAGTTTATATAATATAATCTAGGGCAGTTTATATAATGTAGTTTATAATGTCCACGTTTGTATTTCAGAACACACCCATGATATGTGAATAATATATTCAATATTAACATATGACCACAGAAGTACCAATAATTAAAAAACAATATTACTGTTTTGATTTCCATCTTAACGTTATTTTTAAATGAGTCGTGTGTCTTGCTGGCATAAATTCATGGCTAATGTCCCTCCATGACCTCTTGAAATTATGTTAATTATCGTACACACTGAGCCTTACTTAAAGCTGTTATTTGACACTCAATGCTAATGGGAAATAAGTACCAAATCTGGCAGAGGTCACCTTCATATAGTTCTATATTCAAGACAGATTTTAAATGGCTTTACTGATCTGGTAGGCAGCACAAACATAAGATAAAATAACATAAGATGTATATTTGTAAAGTGCACGTTCACCCAGAAGTGTACCTTGGCACTGAATAACCGATTTTTATTGTTAGCGACTCAATGGTACTCAAAGAAAAATATACAACATATTCCCTAAAAAACTAATGTTGAAAGAGAGTTAATGTTGACTAAAATATTAACAATAGCTTCACCATAAAAATAAAAGTAAAGATATTCATAGATTAATGTGACAGCATCAACAGGTTTCCAAACGCCCATTACTAATCCAACCTTATCTCCCACCAATACCATCACTTTTACTACATGAGAAAGTATACCAGCGTGTTTTACAAACACATTCTTGTTTTTAGCAAGGGTTGTTAACAGTTTCACAATAAGTGTTAAATGCATTTGTGAACAATTTATGTAAGTTACATAATGGAGTATTGTTAAATAATGACTGTGTGGGTGCAGTTTGCTGTTGCACTGGAATATGTTAGCTGCAAACAGCAAAGTGATGGAAGGAATGTTTGAATTAATATAATTAATATCAGTCACTGGTGATCACTCAAGGCTACATTCCAGCCCTCTGTTTTTCACCCACAGTGGCATTCTAGACAGAGACCAGCCAAGCGCAAATCAGTCTTGAACCTACTCCAAAATGAAACGTCCAACCCAAACTGGCAGGAAAGGTACTCTCTAGACAGGAGACAGGAGACCAGACCAGGGGCCTCATTTATGAAAAGTGACGCATCGCTGCGTGTATAGCTAGAGTCCAGTGGCACAGTGAGCACAGAACCACGTCTGGGTATGTTCAATGTACCTGGGGTGTCACCTACATCAGACAACACAGTTGTGGAAGGAATGCTGAAACTAATACACAGGGCCCCATTCCAGTCCACCCATTTTCACCTGATAGATAGGCCACTCAGGACAGACAAAGAGATCAGTCATGAGGAAATGTTTCTTGGCCCTGCTGCAAAAGAGACAGCCCCACAGAACTTCTATCCAGGTGCCCCACACTGGAACATAAACAACCCAGGGCTGGTTTTGGAATTCTTGGGCCAAGTCTTTAATTCATAACTTTACTCCTGTGACATAGTGTGATAATGATTTGGACCCACATTAGAACATACTCATGTTATGTTATGTTATGGTATGTTACTTTATTTCTTTTATAGCGCACGGCAACTCCAGAGGAGCATCCCGGCGCTTTGGCAAAGAAAGGAACAGCATGAAAAGCAACCACACAACAGAAAAAGAGATAAAAAGGACTAATTCCTAAATAGCCATGTCTTCAAGTCCTTTCTAAAAGCAAGAAGACAGGGGGCCGATCTCAGGGACAATGGTAATTCATTCCAAGCCTTGGGAGTCAAATAGCGGAAAGATCGACCTCCCAAGCGTACACGACGGATTGCAGGGACAGTCAGCAAAGACAGACCCGATGACCTGAGAGTCCTGCTTGGCACATACCGAGAAAAACGTTTCCCAAGGTATTTGGGGCCAATACCATGTAGGGCCTTAAAGGCCACCGTCAGGCATTTAAAAAGGACTCGCTTGGAGATAGGCAGCCAATGAAGGGTGTTCAATAAGGCAGTGGCACCAGCTCTCCTCGGGAGTCCAAAGATGGCGCGGGCTGCCGAATTTTGGACCACTTGCAAACGGGTCACAAGGTATTTTGGTAGACCCAAAAAAAGAGCGTTTGCGTAGTCCAAACGCGACCCGATTAGTGCCTGAACGACTGTCTTCCTGTGGTTGAGTGATAGTAGAGGAAGAAATTTCCTCAGCATCCGTAAGATGCCGAAGCATTTCCCAACAGTGGACGAGATGTAAGGTCCAAAGGATAGGTCACAATCTACTATCACTCCCAAATTCTTGGCCTGGACAGCGACCTTGTCAGGAGGAAACATATCCTGCGGCCACCAGGATTTCCAGTCTTGTTCCGGTGCGCAACCGAAAAAGAGCAGCTCTGACTTATCAGAGTTGCATTTTAAGCCATGACCTCTAAACCACTCAAACACCGCACCTAGGCAGTCCCTGATCTGTGTGCCATCAAACGACCCACCCCTGTCACATGTGAACAGGAGTTGGGTGTCATCGGCATAGGACACGATCTGGGCGCCAAAGGATTCCGCGACTTCCGCCAGAGGGGCCATAAAGATGTTAAACAGCATAGGGCTGAGAATGGAACCCTGCGGGACTCCCACCTCTAGCGGAGCCATATCAGCGGAAAAAGGAGGCGCCCAGATCGTCTGTCGTCGGTCGGCCAGAAATGATTTTAGCCAGTTCCACACCGTTCCACGCAGGCCACACTCCCAGAGTCTTACAAGGAGGGCATCATGAGGAACGGTGTCGAAAGCCGCCGACAGGTCAAGCATGACCAACACGGCCTTTCCCCCCGGATCGAGTACTTCCCTGATGGCATCAGTGACCTCCAGCAGAGCCGACTCCGTGCTAAAATTTGCACGGAAGCCGGACTGCGAAGTGTGCAACAGGTCGTTCCCTTCGATGAAGCTGGAAATTATCCCGTGCACATAACGCTCGGCCACTTTAGCCAGAGCAGGGAGAAGGGAGATTGGCCTGTAGTTGGCATGTATCAAGGGGTCCAAGGTGGGTTTTTTGAGCAGCGGAAGAATCATGGCTCGCTTCCAAGCCTGAGGCACCTCCCCTGTCGACAAAGATGTATTCAGCAGGAGGTTCACCAGAATGTTAATGGCGGAAGCCACTTTCCCCAAGCATTTGGCCGGACATGGATCTAATGGAGAACCAGATTTCAGGCTGGACAAAAGCTCCAAAGATGTACTAAGATCCATAGATGGGAATACAGTGAGGAAAGGGCCATGGTCTTCCACAGAACAGGGTAGCGTTAGATGGCTCAGATCAGATTGCGCACTAGAGAGAGAGGCCTGGATGTCTATAATCTTACTGACAAAAAAGGTGGCAAGTTGTTGTATCCACGCATCAGTATGAGTGTGGTTGGAAGTACAGACCGCAGGGGAAGTAAAATCCTGGACCACTTTGAAAATTTCTTTGCAGACATTGTCAGCCTTATCAATCCGATGTTCAAAATAGGCCTTTTTTTCGTCCCAGATGGAATGATGATAGGCTTTAATGGCTGCCCGAAATTTCAGTTTCTCAATTGGGTCGTAAGCCCGCCTCCAAGCCCTCTCCGCCCTTTTACACTCCTGATGTTGTAACCTCAACCGAGGGGAGAACCATGGGGCAGACGCCCTGCGCTCTCCCGGTTTAGCTCTTTTTATAGGAATTAGTGACTCAAATCTTGCTAAGAGCCAGTTGTGCAGGAGAGCAAGATTCTCCTCCAACCCTTTCACCAAAGGGCAGGGAAAGGAGATAAGAGCCTCGGCCATCATATCCACAGAGAGTAGATGGAACGGGCGTGAAATTCGCGTGGCCGCATTTTCTCTCTCCCGAGCAAGGGCAGTGACAGGCAGAGAAAAGGAGATTAGGAAATGATCCGACCAAAGTACTGGCTGAATGGTGCCGATCGAAATGGGTCTCGTAGAGAATACCTGGTCCAAGGTATGTCCTTTATTATGAGTAGGGCCTGTCACAAAAGGAGATAACCCTAACGAAGCCGTGATATCGGTAAATTTTAAAGTGTCGGGGTCACAGCTGTTGTCCATATGGACATTGAAATCTCCAAGAAGAATGCAGTGATCCGACCTGAGACAGGGGACTGCGAGTACTTCTTGCAATTCATCAAAGAAAGGTCCTACTGACCCAGGGGTTCTATATACAAGTATCCCCGTACAGGCCTGGAGGGGGGAGAGATGTAAGGTGAAACCAAGTGCTTCACATCCCTGCAAATTTTCCACCGGAAAGGTAGAACAGGAAATACTCTTATCTACAATAAGAGCAACTCCACCGCCTCTGCCCGATGTTCTATCCCTCCTATAGATGATATAATTCGGGGGGATGGCATTAGCCAGATCAGGTGCGGAAAATTCACCCAGCCAGGTCTCGGTCAAAAACAGACATGTGATGTTTGAATTATACAATAAATTCCAAATGTCAGAAGAGTGGCAATTCACTGACCTGGTATTAAGAAGGAGACACTGAAAGGGGACAGATGTAGTGACGTGCCCGGTTGCAACTGCAGCCGGGAAACGCCATGCGCATGACGAACATCCTTTCCTTAATTTCCTACCACCAGGAAAAATATGAGAGCAATCTCCCCGAAGAAGGCGTAAAGCTAAAAGATCAGCTGAAGAATAAGACCGCATACTTAAAAAGTTGAACACAACAATGGCCGTGATAATACAGAACACGAGACAGGCCCCTTGAAACCGTCCAGCCCCGTCCGCCTCCGAAACGCTGACGGGCGCAGACGGGCTGGACTCTGGCGTGACTCCGGCGCTGCGGAGGCGCCCCCGCTGCGCGATCCCGCTGCGCTCACTAGGGAGCTTTATATAGGCTGACATGCGCTGCCCACAGAGCGCTAGTCCGCTCGAAATCCCCGCCCCTCTGCTGGCCAAACACCACTCAAAGATGGCGGCCGATGGTTTTGCCACCCATAAGGTATCTATTACAACGAACAAACAAACAAAATGCACTGGAACATGGTAGGCCTCTTACTCACCAGTGGCTGAAATTAATTCAAGCATTTCACCCATCACCTAATTTATGTTTATCTTAAAATATAACAGTAGTGGTGCAGGTGTTGTGTGTGTGTCAGTGGCGTAGCTAGGCCTTAGGCCACCAGGGGAGGTCCCTGCGTTTGCCACCCGCAACGGCCCTAGGTAAGAGTGGGGGAGGAGGCTGCCGCCCCCAAAACTCGTGCTGCTTCAGGTGGACCGCACCCCCTTGTCCCCCTTGCTACACCACTGGTGTGTGTGTCTGTGTGCGCGTGTGATTTTGCACTAGGGTTACTGTCCAGCTACTATTCGAATAAGCTGTGAAAGGGAATTCTCATAACCAAACTACTTGTTACTTCCTCCTCTAGAGTTACTTGCTTAAGCAACTAGCGGGGCACCTTGTAAAAAGCTCTGTAGTACTTTGCGTTTAATCTTAGAAAGTCTACTGAGCTCAGCTTCTGTGATTAACGAACTGCCCAGGAGGTCGCAATTTGTATCGTTCTCCACCAAGACAAAGGGTCAGATGTATGACCATGTCATTTTCCGATTAGCAAATTGCAGTCAATTGCGAGTCGCAATTTGCGACTTGCAAAATGACAGGTACAACAGTGTCAAAGACACTGTTAACGTTTCTCAATGGGGTCGCAAATTGCATGCCTCATCAATATTCATGAGGCACTTGCAATTTGCGACTCCATTGAGAATGGCTGACCCTCCCAGGTACAGTGGCCTGCTGGGCTCAGCAGACCTCCTTCTCTGGGGCTGCTTTTAAATAAAGCATTTGTTTTTTTAAATGCAGCCCGTTTTCCTTAAAGGCAAACGGGACGCATCTAAAAAAAGAAAAATGAAACATTTTCGTTTAATTTTTTGAGGGCAGGTAGTGGTCCCTGCGACCACTGACTGCCCCTAAAAGTAATTTTCCCCTGCGTTCACAAAGAGGAAGGTGTCCCCTGTGGACCCCCTTCCTTATGCGAGTGCTTTACTTCCCTTCTGAGAAGGGTGGGAAACTTCGACTGTTTTGCGACCGCAATTGCGGTCGGAAAACAGTCATACATAGGGTAGCAAATTCCAATTCGGAAGGGACGCCCTTGGAACGCCCATCCTTATTGCGAGTCGCAAATCCTATTGAGCGAATGCAAATAAATTGCGACTCGCTAAATAGAGTTTGTACATGGCCCTGCAGGTTTTTGCATATGCAAACGGGTCCCAAACCCATTTCCGCATGCAAAAAAGGGGCGTACATCTAGCCCAAAATATGAAAACTGATTTTTGATGGCAAGCAGCGAATTACAAAAACAACAGTTGATGGACAGAGTGCAGAACAATTTCATACATTCACTGCAGTACAGAGATCTGGGCCCAAGTCCACCGTTTTTTTGCACTCCACACCACCCAAGTTCAGACATGGCCATAAGCAAATCAGCCTTGACCCTGTGCCTCATGAGAACAGTCCAGCCCGAACTGCCAAGCCATGTCTTTCCTGGACCGGAATCTAGCATCCTAGGACCGGTTTCTGGCTATCAGCCGTCTTCAGCCAGGATAGGTTGACTCCAGTGGTGTGGAGAGCATGGGACTCACGTCTGAGCATACCCATCCCACTCGGGGTGATAAATGCAAAAAGAACATGCTCTCCACACCACTGGAGTCAAGCTATCCTGGCTGAAGACGGCTGATAGCCAGAAACCTGTCCTAGGATGCTTGATTCCGGTCCAGGAAAGACATGGCTTGGCAGTTCGGGCTGGAATGTTCCCATGAGGCACAGGGTCAAGGCTGATTTGCATATGGCCATGTCTGAACAGGGGTGGTGTGAGGGCAAAAAAACTATGGATTTAGGCCCAGATCTCTGTACTGGGGTGAATGTATGACATTGTTCTGCATTCTGTCCATCAACTGTTGTTTTTGCATTTGTCACCCCGAGTGGGATGGGTATGCTCAGACGTGAGTCCCATGCTCTCCACACCACTGGAGTCAAGCTATCCTGGCTGAAGACGTCTGATAGCCAGAAACCGGTCCTAGGATGCTTGATTCCGGCCCAGGAAAGAAATGGCTTGGCAGTTCGGGCTGGACTGTTCCCATGAGGCACAGGGTCAAGGCTGATTTGCATATGGCCATGTCTGAACTGGGGTGGTGGGGAGTGCAAAAAACGATGGATTTAGGCCCAGATGTCTGTACTGGGGTGAATGTATGACATTGTTCTGCATTCTGTCCATCAACTGTTGTTTTTGCATTTGTCACCCCGAGTGGGATGGGTATGCTCAGACGTGAGTCCCATGCTCTCCACACCACTGGAGTCAAGCTATCCCGTCTGAAGACGACTGATAGCCAGAAAACGGTCCTAGGATGCTTGATTCCGGTCCAGGACAGACATGGCTTGGCAGTTTGGGCTGGACTGTTCCCATGAGGCACAGGGTCAAGGCTGATTTGCATATGGCCATGTCTGAACTGGGGTGGTGTGGAGTGCAAAAAAACGATGGATTTAGGCCCAGATCTCTGTACTGGGGTGAATGTATGACATTGTTCTGCATTCTGTCCATCAACTGTTGTATTTGCATTTGTCACCCCGAGTGGGATGGGTATGCTCAGACGTGAGTCCCATGCTCTCCACACCACTGGAGTCAAGCTATCCTGGCTGAAGACGGCTGATAGCCAGAAATCTTGTCCTAGGATGCTTGATTCCAGTCCAGGAAAGACATGGCTTGGCAGTTCGGGCTGGAATGTTCCCTTGAGACACAGGGTCAAGGCTGATTTGCATATGGCCATGTCTGAACTGGGGTGGTGTGGAGTGCAAAAAATGATGGATTTAGGCCCAGGTCTCTGTACTGGGGTGAATGTATGACATTGTTCTGCATTCAGTCCATCAACTGTTGTTTTTGCATTTGTCACCCCGAATGGGATGGGTATGCTCAGACGTGAGTCCCATGCTCTCCACACCACTGGAATCAAGCTATCTTGGCTGAAGACGTCTGATAGCCAGAAACCGGTCCTAGGATGCTTGATTCCGGTCCAGGAAAGAAATGGCTTGGCAGTTCGGGCTGGACTGTTCCCATGATACACAGGGTCAAGGCTGATTTGCATATGGCCATGTCTGAACTGGGGTGGTGTGGAGTGCAAAAAGACAATGGATTTAGGCCCAGATCTCTGTACTGGGGTGAATGTATGACATAGTTCTGCATTCTGTCCATCAACTGTTGTTTTTGCATTTGTCACCCCGAGTGGGATGGGTATGCTCAGACGTGAGTCCCATGCTCTCCACACCACTGGAGTCAAGCTATCCTGGCTGAAGACAGCTGATAGCCAGAAACCGGTCCTAGGATGCTTGATTCCAGTCCAGGAAAGACATGGCTTGGCAGTTCGGGCTGGAATGTTCCCTTGAGACACAGGGTCAAGGCTGATATGCATATGGCCATGTCTGAACTGGGGTGGTGTGGAGTGCAAAAAATGATGGATTTAGGCCCAGGTCTCTGTACTGGGGTGAATGTATGACGTTGTTCTGCATTCAGTCCATCAACTGTTGTTTTTGCATTTGTCACCCCGAATGGGATGGGTATGCTCAGACGTGAGTCCCATGCTCTCCACACCACTGGAATCAAGCTATCCTGGCTGAAGACATCTGATAGCCAGAAACCGGTCCTAGGATGCTTGATTCCGGTCCAGGAAAGAAATGGCTTGGCAGTTCGGGCTGGACTGTTCCCATGATACACAGGGTCAAGGCTGATTTGCATATGGCCATGTCTGAACTGGGGTGGTGTGGAGCGCAAAGAAACGATGGATTTAGGCCCAGATCTCTGTACTGGGGTGAATGTATGACATTGTTCTGCATTCTGTCCATCAACTGTTGTTTTTGCATTTGTCACCCCGAGTGGGATCGGTATGCTCAGACGTAAGTCCCATGCTCTCCACACCACTGGAGTCAAGCTATCCTGGCTGAAGACGGCTGATAGCCAGAAACCGGTCCTAGGATGCTTGATTCCGGTCCAGGAAAGACATGGCTTGGCAGTTCGGGCTGGACTGTTCCCATGAGCCATAGGGTCAAGGCTGATTTGCATATGGCCATGCCTGAACTGGGGGGGATGTGGAGTGCAAAGAAACGATGGATTTAGGCCCAGATCTCTGTACTGGGGTGAATGTATGACACTGTTCTGCATTCTGTCCATCAACTGTTATTTTTGCATTTGTCACCCCGAGTGGGATGGGTATGCTCAGATGTGTGTCCCATGCTCTCCACACCACTGGAGTCAAGCTATCCTGGCTGAAGATGGCTGATAGCCAGAAACCGGTCCTAGGATGCTTGATCCAGGTCCAGGAAAGACATGGCTTGGCAGTTCGGGCTGGACTGTTCCCATGATGCACAGGGTCAAGGCTGATTTGCATATGGCCATGTCTGAACTGGGGTGGTGTGGAGTGCAAAA
The DNA here is from genome assembly GCF_964261635.1 of Lissotriton helveticus. NCBI lineage: Eukaryota > Metazoa > Chordata > Amphibia > Caudata > Salamandridae > Lissotriton > Lissotriton helveticus. The sequence goes on along the minus strand of NC_136067.1, from coordinate 1,445,443,164 downwards.
CAACGATGGATTTAGGCCCAGATCTCTGTACTGGGGTGAATGTATGACATTGTTCTGCATTCTGTCCATCAACTGTTGTTTTTGCACTTGTCACCCCGAGTGGGTTGGGTATGCTCAGACGTGAGTCCCATGCTCTCCACACCACTGGAGTCAAGCTATCCTGGCTGAAGACGGCTGATAGCCAGAAACCTGTCCTTGGATGCATGATTCCAGTCCAGGAAAGGCATGGCTTGGCAGTTCGGGCTGGACTCTTCCCATGAGGCACAGGGTCAAGGCTGATTTGCATATGGCCATGTCTGAACTGGGGTGGTGTGGAGTGCAAAAAACGATGGATTTAGGCCCAGATCTCTGTAGTGGGGTGAATGTATGACATTGTTCTGCATTCTGTCCATCAACTGTTGTTTTTGCAAGCAGCGAATTACAGTCAGATGGTGTTAAATAGCACCTCAAATCAAAGTAGCACCACCAGGGCAGTTTATGTAAACTGTTCTCAGTTCCAAATAATATACTGCCTGCTCCGAGCTAACATGAACCCAGACAGTCATAGATAAAATATCAACACATATTTTTGCTGCTGCAGAGCAGCGTTGTTTGACGCAAAAAGAAATGGCTCGACATAGCACGCCCTTACAATTGGAAATGTGTTGATGAATGGCACAGAGATGCAAATTAGCATGGGCCGGACAGTTTATATAAGTTAATCTAGGGCAGCTTATATAATGCAGTCTAGCATGCCTACTTTTGGAACACTCCCATAATATGCTGCACATGTATATGTGATTAATATTTTAATTAATAACCTGCGGTCACAGAAGTACTACTATTAAAAAAAGGTTGCTTACCTTCTCCCACCTCGTGAAGGCATTGATTTCCGTCGTGGCATTACTTTTAAATGGGTGGTTTTCCTGGCTGGCATAAATTCAAGGATGATGTTCCTTCTCTGATGGAAATTAAATAAACTATATTCAGGGCCACTGGAATTATGCGGAGGAGGAGCACCACATTATGCAGCAGAGTTTGTCTACATTTTGTGCCAACAAAAGGTCAATTAGGCGGCATAATGCAGCACTTTTTCATAGTATTACTTCCTTATTGTGTAATTTTCACACATGGTAATACTGGCTGGACAAATATTTCACTTCATTAGTTCCAGTTTAGGGAACAAATAAGCAACTGAAAGATGACCAGTAATCCTTTGCGATGGGCCTTCCACTGGGAGTAACCACGTTGCCACGTTTTCAGAAATTGTGGTTGCACCTGAGTTAGAAATGTATATATTTTTTTAACATGTTAATAATGGCTCCAATATAAAAAATAAATAAAAGTAAAACTATTCCTAAGTTAATGTGGCTGCTTCACTTGGTGTCCCGACCCCACCCCGCCCCCCCCCCCCACTACTGTTACTACTTGAGAAAATGTATTTAACCGCTCTAGTATTGTTAAATAATGGCTGATGATTGTTTATTGATATATAATCGTTTAAACAGCAAAGTGATAAAGGGAATGCTTGAGTTAATCTGAGCCACTGGTGATCACTCAGAGCACGTGCCAGCCCTTTTGTTTTTTGACCCACAGTTCCTCTCTAGACAGGGACCACCCATGTGCAAATCAGGCTTGGAACTTCTCCAATAGAAACAGTCTTGGCCAAACTGCTAGGCCAGGTCTCCTTCATACAGGAACACAAGTAACTCCGAACCGATTTCCACCTATTTGAAATTGATCAGTGAGATACAGTCAGATATCTGTGGCAAAGTGAGCACCTAACCACACCTGGACAGATCTAGAGAACTTGTGGTATCTATTACAACAAAAAAAAACAAAGTGGTGGAAGGAATACTTGAAGTAAGTCCTTAGGCAGCATTACAGTCCACCCCTTTCTCAACCACTAAGCAACTCAAGACAGGAAACAGTCATGAGGAAATCAATTCCTAGGGCCCGATTCACAGAACTAACTTAAGACAAAATCCTAAACTTACTACTTTTGGTATTCACAGAAGTTAGGATTTTGTCTTATGACAGACTTAAGACAGAATCCTAACTTAAGTCTGTCTTAAGTCTGTCTTAAGACAAAATCCTAACTCTGTGAATACCAAAAGTAGTAAGTTTAGGATTTTGTCTTAAGTTAGTTCTGTGAATCGGGCCCATAATCTTTATTTCGGCACAGTTTGAGCCAGAAAAGATATGCAATTTGACAATACATTATAAAATTAACTAGCACCTGACATTATCAATAAGTTGAAAAACAGATACAATCGTGCAATACGATGCTGGAGCAAAGAGATCGTTTAGACAAAAACTCGTAAAAATTTTAAATATTTAAAAAGGAATAACATGTGAATGCAATAATACATCATAGTAAGATTTAAAAGGTTTGAGAGGAAAAAAAAAAAAAAAAAAAAAAAGGAAAGAAGCCAACAGAAACTGTTTTAAAAGTGAACTAGGGGACGAATTGGTTTGCAATTCAAGTATATTCCCTAATATCTGATTTACAATTTAAGACCATTCTTATTACGAACAAAATTTATAGATAGAAGAAATCTGCTAATACTAAATACAATCGTTCTTCTGGTATCAGATTTAATAATCCTCAGTGTCTCCTTACATGATCTTGTGCCAAGAAGATTACATAGAGGCTTAGTCCATTTTCTCCTGGATGTCGCATAGGCAGGACAGAAGAAAAGGATATGCTGGTCATCCTCCTTGGAACCATCCTGGCACATAGTACAAAGATCACTTAACGTTGTATCATTTTGCCCAGCTTTACCCTTCCTCGACCATCTTGCCAGGGTTGAATTGGTCATAAGATTTCCATACCTCATTTTCATGAATAAGCTTTTAGCTAGAGGCGGTTCGATCTCGTCAAGGAAGTTCTCGAAACAAGAGTTGTCCTTGAAGATCTGAAAATTATTAGATAATGTTCCACCTCTATGTTCATTAATCATGGTATGTTCGATATGGCCCCAGAAGACAGACTTCAACAATTTTTTTGAGTTTTGGGGTAAATTTTCCGGGTCCTCCCAAAATTGGGGTAAGCCAATTTTCCTAAACCAAAAACGAACATGTTTGAGCCAGACATTAGAGTTAAGCGCATCCAGGCTCATTATTTCTTTTAACCCATTCCTATAGTCTATGAGTTCTGGTGTAGACCAGAGTCTCACCCAAAATGTTAAGGGCCGTAGGATTGCATAGTGGTCTGTTCTTTTAACGTTAAGGTCCAGCATTAGTGGTACTAAGGGAGTGCCTGTTGGCATCTTGACAAGGCTTCTCAGAAACTTATTTTCGTTAATTGAGAAGGCATTCTTAGAGATTGGCCCCCAAATTTCAGCCCCGTATAGTGCTGCTGACTGCACCTTAAACTTAAATATCTCCAATGCCGGAGAAACAGCTTTACATGAACTTGTACCATACTTTTTTAGAATAGGTATAGTATTCTGTGTGAATATCAGTTTGCTTTTCTCTATTTGGAGCTTCCATGAGAATTTAGAGTCTAGGGAAACCCTCAAATAAGAAAAGTTCTGAACAGATTCTACTTTTTGTCCATTGAGTACCAAATTCCCCTTTTGAGATTTATGGGGACTTAGGGCCATGCATTTAGTTTTTTTTGCATTTATCTCTAATCCCTTTTTGTTACAATACTGGTGAAATGAGTGCAAAAGTGCCTGAAGACCTCTGGGAGTTTGAGAGATTAGTATGGTATCGTCCGTGAATAATAACGCGGATACCCTCTCACCATTCAGTTTAGGGGAGTCATTATTATCACAGCTAGCCATGAGGAAATCGGTTTTGGCCCTTACTCACAAGAAACAACTCAGCCCGAATTGCCAGGCAAGGTGCTATCCAGACTAAAACACAGGAAACCCCAGACAAGTTTTGCCCTGCTGAACCCTTGTCAGAGAGGAGCAGCTTTAGTCCTGTGCCACACTGAGTATTGAACACATGTCTGGGCATACATGTCACACTTAGCCATCATATTTAACAAGCAACAAAGTGATGGAAGCAATTCTGCAATTAATCTCAGCCACTGGTGTGATTAATGGGTGGACAATAATGGACTGCATTCCATTTAATTGTTTTTCAACCACCAAGTCACTCTTGACAGAGAACAGCCATATGCAAGTCAGTCTTGACCCAAACCAGAGGGTCCATTAGGATGGTGGACGGATCGCCACCGCCATGCAGGCGGTGGCGATCCGTCCGCCATCCTTGCCCGTCCGCCATCTTTCTTCCCCCCGCAATATTACAATGGCGAGGGGGACCGTGGCGGAGGGGAAGACCGTCCGCCGCTTTTCCGCCGTGGTCGCCCTGCGACCGCGGTGGAAAAGGCCTGATATGGTGGCGGTGTCTATTAGACACCGCCAGCCATATTAGGATGGCCTGGGAGGAATGCCTTTCCATGGCGGCAATGCCGCCACGAAAAGGCATACAGTTCCTGCTTTGGGGGCCCGTTGCGGGCCCCCAGGGTGAAGGGAGGTGGGGGTTCACATGGGGGGTACCTATGGTACCCCCTGCATTTCACAGCACAACATGGCAGGCACCGTGCGGTGCCTGTCATGTTGTGCTGTGAAACGCACAACAAGCATTTTTCACATTGCGGCGGCCGGTGCTTTAAGCACCGTCCGCCGCAATGTTAAAAATGCGGGATGCACCCGCCACTGTGACGGGTGCATCCTAATTGGGGGCATGGTTCCTCCGCCCTTGTGGCGAACGGTACCGGCCCCCGACAGGATGGCGGACGGACTTTGTCCATCCGCCATCCTAATGGACCCCCAGGTCTCCTCCAGGCAGGAACACAAGCAACTGGTTTTGGCCTACTTCGGCCAAGTCAGTAAGATATAACTTTAATCCTGTGACGCAGTGAGCGTGGGTCCCATATCTGAAGATACTTGTCACACTGAAAATTTCTATGGCAGCAATCAACCAAAATAAAAGATGTACTGGAATGAATTCAAGCATTTTCTCCCATCACTTCTCTTTTGTTTTACTAAGTAGATAATAGTTGTATTGCATGTGAATGGTGGTTCATGTTTGTGTATGTATGATGGAGACAGTAAGTGTCCGTGGTGGTATTTGTGTTGGTGAATAATTGAGGTTCCTTGTATAAATGATGATGCCTTATCGTCCTGTGGTGTATTTGAATAATTGTTGAAATGTGAGATGCTTCATTGTGTATGCATGTGCACAAAAGGGTGTATGATTGCATCAGTAAGTTCTTATGGAGAACCTTTTATCATTGTTAAATCATGCTTATTTGGATACATGATGTCTTTTAGGTTTGAATATGATTTTGGATTTGTGTGTGCCTTATGGTAATATGGTTATGTACTATTGTTTGTGATTACATGTATTAAGGTAGGTGTGTTGGAGTATGATTGTTCCTATGTGAGTGCAGGATGGTGTGTGGGGATATTTTGATTGTGGGTGTATTGGTGTATATTTTTGTATGCTGACACATGAATGTGGCCCCGAGATAGATATTGTGTGGTAGTATGGTGCTTGCTGTGTTGAAAAATAATCGTGACAGTGCACTCATATATGGAGCTGTGTGCACAGCTATATGATGGTGAGGGGGATTAGCCTTTACGTCGCGTCCTGAGCCACGCATCTGCCTTAACCACGCATTTGTGTGGTTAAGGTAGATAGCGATATAGTGTCTGGATGGGTGGGGAGAGGAACAGGAACAGAAAGATGAACAGGAAGCTCCGGACGCAGACAGGTAAGTGGGGCTGAGTCAGGTTTAGGGGGTCATTTTTGGAAGGGGGCAGGGTTTTAGGGCTCAGCGAAGGGGAGGGTTGGAGAAATTTTACGGGTAAGGGCTGGGTTTGGGTTGATTGTTTCTAGGGTTGGGGTCGGTTTTAGGGTTCATGGCAGGGGGTCAGGCAGTCTTTATAAAGTGGAGCAGGGCTTTAGTTAGGCCTCAGGGTGGGGAAAGGGGCAAGGGTAGCTTTATAGGCAGCGTGAGGGTAAGTTTTAGGGCTCAGAGTGGGGTTTGGGTAGTTTTTGATAGGGGCAGGGTTTTAGGCCTCAGTGCGAGGGGGAGGGAAAGGGGTAGCTTTAAGGGCATGGCGGAACTGATTTTAGGGCCCATGGTGGGGGGAGGTAGGGGAATAGGATTTTAGGGCTTTGAGTAGTGAGGGGGGTCAGGGTAGTGGTAATTTACCATGCATACCGCTTTAGCATACATGCATGTACAACAAGATTTGTTGTAAAGGCATGCGTATTAAAGACATGCATGGTAAAAAAAATGCATGGTTAAGACACAGTTGTGGTTTGGATCTCGCTGTAGAGGCACACATGGTTCAGTCATGCGTGCTTCTGTCTTACAACCGATGGTGAGTGTTAGACCTCACAACCTTTGGTGTGGTATTCCCCCAGACTTTTCGTCTTCACTGCCCTGTTTTTAGTTATCCTGTTTTTGTTGGCATTTGGACTGTTTACTTCTGCTCACTCTCTCTTCTAAACAAAATACAATGGCTATAAATCCAATTGGAACATTTAATGCACCTATACCTCCCTAGTTAATGATACTACATGTACCCAGGGTCTGTAAATTCAATGCTACAAGTTGACTGCTGCACTCATTCTGCCACTCTCTAAAGTAGCACTGAAATGTATGCCTTTGGACTACCAGTGCAGCCTGCAGAGCAGTTTTAATCTGCCATTTCGACCTGACAAAATAACCTTTGGCAGGTCTAACCATTTATTTTTTAATACTTATAACTAAATCTTAAAGGTAGGTCTTAAAGGCACATAGGGCAGGGTTCATGGTATTTACAAAGTAGGACATAAAGCCCTTAAATTGTACATGTCTTGGCAGTGAGAAATGCTCCTAAAGTCATTTTCCATTGTAGCTAACTCTCCCTTAGACTAACACTGGGTTACCTATTACACTTAATAAGTGATAACGTCATTTTGAGAGCAGACAGAGAAATACTTATTTCACTCTTTGAATTGTAATTTAAAATAAACTTTAATAGTAAAGTCAGATTTTAAATTAATATTCAAATGCCACTTTTAAAATCTTTAAAGAAACAAAGGTATCTGACTGCCATTTTTAACATGCTGCTATTTATTTCAGCAAACTAAGGGCCAATACATATAGTCTTTGGACCTGCCTTAATCATTTCGCCATGATTAGCATATTCAAAAAACACTTTTATAGAACATTTAAATCATGTCTGTAACATTCTAAGATACACTATTATGTACAAAATAGAAATGCAAATGTACATTCAGCAGAAACTTGTGCAAAAAACACAGGATAACAATGAAAACATAAATTGAATTACAGTTATACGTCTTTAAAGCACAACATCAAAGTGAGCAATCCCATAAAGCCCTGTAGGTAGATTATTCTGGAGAGATGCTCTCCATGGGGGAGGTGCTGTTTGGCTGTGCCAAACCACTTCTTGGCTTTTGAAGATGCCTGCCCTGTCACAGATACAGATCACACCTGGGCCTTCCTGCCCTTTGTCTCCCTAGACAGATTGGAGCTAAACCCAGGAAAAAGGGAAGACCTGACAGGGACCAATTGGAGATATACAAAGAGGGCTGGGTATACAAGTTCCATCCTCCGAACTTCTCATCAGAACAATCCTGGAACAGAGAGGATTCAGAAAAACAACCGTCTGCTATTTGGAGAAGGAACACTGCACATGTTTGCCTTGAACCCAAGACCGCAGAAGTGACTCCAAGGGTCATTTGGCTGGCCTTCTGTTGAACTATCGGGACACAAGCTTCCAGAGGCATTCCCTGCCACTGCCCAACTGACTCGCACCAACTGAACCTGCCTGGACCCTACTGCTGACCTCTGCGGAAGTGAGTTCTAATCCACAAGAGGTGCTTCCCCATGTCCTGTATCCCTGACTAGTGTTAGAATGTAATCCTCCAGTCTGCAACCTGCAAGAACTGAGCTCCAGATGAAAATCCAGAGGTCCTGAGCTCTTCGTATAAAAAAGAACCATCTCCTGTCTCCTGGTAAACGCGAATGGACTTCACTGAGACCAACGTGTGACCTTCATGCCATGCCCAACACCACCTTTACGGATACAGATTCTGGAATTCACCCGCATTGTGTTCTTCACGGCAAAAACTACCCTGCATGCCAACAAAGACTGCACCGCTAATACAAAGCTCTGACTGAGGCTCCCGGCGTGGAATTTGATGTAGATAGAAAGTAAACTTTACACTGGGACGAACTTGGTCCCAGTGTCTGACTTGCACTCCATTGCGGTCAGCCTGAACCTTTAACTTTGACCAGATAAAATTGCAATTGGCACTTTTTGCTTCTTGGTGCTAGTTATACTTTAAAAAGTTTCAAATTCATTAAATTCTACTTATTGGATCTTTATCATTTTGTTGTCTTTTTTAGTTACTACAATTTTCTCTTTTTTTCTAAATTGTTTTGGGATTTTTCTTGTGTTGTGTATTGACTTTATTACTGTTTGAATTCTGCATGAATATTTTACACATTGCCATTAAGTTAAGCTTAACTGCGTTTGTGTTAGGCCACCCGACGATTAAGCACAGGTTTATTTAGTGACTTTTGTGGTTCACACTGTCAACAATTGTTTTTATTACTTGAGAGGGACTTTCACCCCTCTCAACTAACACCACAATTTCTTACAGTGGGTATTTTGTGATTTGATGATTGGTAACTACACATACAAGCGTGAGGATTTGATTGTGTGTTTTTTGACATATGATGATTATTGCGTGGCATTTTAAATGATGGTTGAGATAGTGAATCTGTAGTACGTTAATTCTAGTTTGAGAACATCTGTAATGTTGCAAAGAGTGTAGGCTAATGATGGGAGTTAAGGTTTATTTAGTATGCGGTGTTGGGAAAAGAGGCGAAGAAAGCAATTTAATCTGGAATTTTCTTTACAGTTTAATTTAAAATTTTTAGGGTGAAGCCACTATCAACATATTAGTTGGCAGAACTCTTGGTATTGCATACCACAAACCTTTTTGCCTTCACTCCCTGAACTAGGTTTTGTTGGCATTAGGACTCTGTGCACTTTATCATTGCTAACCAGTGCTAAAGTGATTGTGCTCACTCCTTAAACACAGTAATATTGCTATACAACTAATTGACATATTTAAATGTACTTATAAGTCCATAGTAAATAGTACTTTATGTACCCGGGACCTGTATGTTAAATACTAGTATTGGACAGAAGCACTCATTGTGCCACCCACTAAAGTAGCACTTTAAAACATGTCTCAGGCCTTCTACGTGCAGCCTTGATTGCAAATGTAAACTGACATTTTGACCTAGCACAATAAACCTTTTGCCAGGCCTAAACCCTCCTACTTAAAAGTAATCCCTAAAGTGGCCCTAAGTGCCCCTAGGGCAGTGTGTATAGTATTTATAAAATAAGGCATGTAGTTAAGTTTTACAAGACATACGGTGAAAAACTCAAAACGTTGTGTTTTGCTATTGTAACGTCTGTCTCTCCCATAGGCGAACAATGGGTTACCTATTACATTTAATATGGGCTGACTTCAGATATGATTTAAAACCATCTTTAATGAGAAAGTCAGAATATATATTACAATTTTGAAAGAGACCCTTAACTCTCTGGCAGTTCGGCACAAAAGCAGTCAGACTTAACTTAGAGGTCGTATGTAAATATTTATTCAGCACACAAACAGCAATTAATTGAAAACACAGCACAAGATGAATCCCAAACCAATTTATTAACATAGAGTAAATTTCAATAAACAAAATTTGACCAGAATGAGAAAAATCACTAGAAACGGGGATAGTGAATTTGAAAGCTTTATAGTGTAAATAGCACCAAGTTGGAAAAAGCACTACCTGCCATTATCTGGTCATGTTGGACCCAAGGAAAATCAAAAGTTCAGGCCAACCGTGACGTAGAGCACATCAGATACAGGGACATGGGGGCAGATCCAGTCCTTTAGAGCAACTCACAGGTCACAGACACCAGGTCCAGGCCTCTTCTGTTCTTCCTCAGGTCCATAAAGTGTTTCATCTATATACCATGGGGCACCACATTTATGCCTGGCACCAGGTAGTAGTGCATGGTGACTCCTGGACACTTCCTAACCAATGGGGTAAAAGTTCTCAGGGGCAACCCTACTCACTTTTTCCATAGCTCCTGTTTGGTTTAGCACAAGCTGGCCCGAAATTCCAAGAGTCCTGGCATTTTCAAGATGGAAGAAGCCTTCGGCCACACAATACTTGGGCTGTGAGGATTTTGGCTATGTAGGGGAATGCACTGTGGTAACCATAAGTGGCCTCCAATATTTAACACTAAAATCATGTTTCAAACAGGCCCTATAGCCACAGCAAACTATGAGATAGAAGTCTGGTAGGGCAAAGGCCGGGTTCTAAGCGATATGAAATAATTGTCCTAGTATTCTTGTCATCTTCCTTTCCATTGTGCTAAAGTGTTACGCTTGACTCAAATAGACCTGATATTGCAATATCAACAGTTGCCCAAAACCTCCACCCTGTGTATTCAGAGTTCAGATGAGTTCATTCCACTCAGAGGAGTCATACCTACCCATTCAAGTCAATCTATTGTGTAGCTCCTGGGAGAAATGTCACTCCTATTTCTCACCTCATTCTGGGCTGAGGACACCTAGGAGTTGGCAGAGGCTAATGCTAATTAGACTTCTGAAAGTTTGGGCAGGTAAAGGGTAACTTTCTAAAAGTTACTTTTATTTAATATTTATTAACAATCTAAATTCGCCATTGAATAGCATTTTTGATAACTCGTAAAAATTGTGATTTCTTTATTTTTTTAGCTGGTCCTATTTATGATGACACAGTTTTAGTATTTTAATTTATACTCTGATTTTCTACATATCACAGCTAGGCCTACCAAAGAGAAAATAGCTTTTAAAACCTTTTCACTATAAGGACATGGTAATAAAAAATGTTTACATGTCCCTCTTTTAAATACCATGCATCCGCACCTTATGGGCTGCAGTCCTACATAGGAGTTGGTTACTAAAATTTAAAGGGAAGATTTTTACCTGACAAAATCAGTTATTCCTACTTGTCGCACTGCAGGTTTTACACTGCAACAGTCAGGCTACATGATAGACTTGAAGCCATGTTTTCGTTTTCTCACTAGTGGACGCCACCGTAACTGCTGCAGTCTATAGGTGGCATTTAACTTTTCATACAAGGGTGAATTTTCACACCTAATACTAACACCTTACAGAAAAGTTAAATCAATTAAATACCTACCTATTAACCACATTTAACAAATGAAATTTAAAATGTCAGGGAGGATACAATTTTTTTGTTTTAAATTAAATATTTATTTAGTACTAATATAATTGGATGTATTAATGTGCAGTAACCTTTTATTTCATTTGCTCTAGGTTTAAAATAAATATTTTAAAATAGTTTACATTTTTGCATTTAATATTTTTAATGGCTATCTCTTTAATATAATAAACATCAATATTTTTCCCAACACGTTTCCCATGGCAAGATCTCTTCCAGCATTGCAGGGATCTCCACATACATGTGCAAAATTAGCAGTAGTACATTTTCACACTTGTTAATCCTATTGTACAAGGCTCTATATCAGACACATCGAGCTTTAAATCTATACTCTTGAAATGGTGAATAGCAGAAAAAGTGAAAAGTTGCGACAAGGTTTATTACTTAATATACATGTAAGTATGCATATATGTATTTACCATCTGTGAATAGGCCCCCAAATGTATAATATGCCACTCTCTTTTAATTTATTTTTTGTGAGAGGGAGACTAGAGTGACGTGTGTGCAGAGACAGTGTGTATTTATTAACACAATGTAACAGCTATAAAAAAAAGTTACTTCTAGGAGAAAACAAATGATATATGTAGATGGAAGTTATGAGTTTTGGGGGTCAACAGAAATTATTTGCAACAGCACGAGGTTGAAAACACGCATCACTATACTACCTTCTGGTATGGGTAAATTTCTTCGGAATATTAGACGTAAACACAATTAGAATATGGTTCATTGTGTTTAACATACTATTGTTTTTGCACACGTATCCTAACCCATTTAATGTTTTTTCTCATTTTAATATTAATAGAGTGGCATTCGGCCACCCCATCTCTAAGGCTCCCTCAACAATAATCCTGGCTGAGATTGCCTCTCTCTATAAGTTAACATTTCCAATAGTATATTCCTACAAGAAAAAAAATATTCAGTCAGATGCAGAGTCGTTGTTCCACTTGCATGCATAGTGCACAGTGGGTCTGCTCTGCTTGGTCACACTCTGTCACTTTATGTGAGGAAAGGTTGCTTGGTGTCTGTGCATGTGTGGAACCAGCTGTGTGTGTTAAAGCAGATTGCAGTGCTGCTGTTTGTGTGTGGGTGAGGAGCTCACACGTATCTGACTGTTTAGAGCAGTGCTGCTGTCCACAGTGATCTGGTGTGCATTTGAAGGGTCCTTGCAAACTTTATTATTTTTGTGCTTAGACAATTCTGTGTCTGAGAGAACCTTGCACTCGTGATGCCTGCTTTTTCTGTGTCACTTTTGCATGACTCCTTTTTGGGCAGTGCAAGGGGTGTTTGCTCTGCCGTGACCTGTACTGTACCTGTTATACTTATAACAAAGGTTTGTAATGCTGCCTCTGAAAAGGGCAGCCACGGCCCGTGCAGGTAAGAGAGGTTGAACTAGGTTGGGGTGGGGTATTCAACTGGCAACCATGAGGCGAAATTAAATAAATAATTAGTTTTCCCTCGTCGTCTTCTGTCCAAATCCCCCCCAACCAGGCCCCACCGTCCCACCGCTCTTACCTGCATGAGCCGCGGAAAGAAAAGGGTCTCATTTAAGGATAGTGTCTGACATTCTAGTAGTGGTAAAAGATCTCTATGCCAGATCCATATACCACTAATAAAAGTTTCTTGAAACATAGTGGCCACCGATTTGTTTGTACTTTCTGTCATTTTTGGGGTGTTCTGGAAATTTATCAGTTGTACTGTGAAATATTTTTTTTTACTTCGAAAGTTTGACAAATGGTCTTCAGTGAGTGCATTCATCTTCTATCTAGCAGAATATTTTCCCATATTAGTATTGAAAGGATAGCTATGCTGCAAGACTTCAAAATCAGTGGTACCTAAGTCATCTGAGAACCAGCTAAGATGCCACTCCTATAAGGTCATAAAAAATGTACCATTGAATATATAGATTCCCCCTCTGATTCCTTAGCAGGTCATATCTGACTCACTTTGAGACTGTAACCTGTAAGCCATTTGTACCTTGAGGACCATCTTTGCTGTACGTCTCAGCCTGTGAGCTCTGTATATCAAGATGTACTTTGGTATGAGACCTTAGGTGATCAGACTTACCTAACCGAAGATATAGGTATCTTGTCTGATGTCTGAACCAGTAACACTTCGTTACTGACTCCTGTGTTTGACAATCTATGGTTGCAGTTGTAATAAGTTGTTGGGCTCTCGAAATTGTTGTCCTTTTTCTTCACCCAAGAATCAATATTGTGTATAAATCTCATTTTGGAGATATGGAATTTGTTTCACTCATTAAGTCTAAATTGCCCAAATAGGGGTACCTACAGAAACGTCTGTAGCATGAATTACATTGTTTCTAACACAACATTCTCTGTGCACTACCAAAACGGCCTGAATGGGCCGAAAACGGTCAATAATTTCAATGTTATTCCAAACAAGGGACACCACAGTAAGTTTGACTAATGGCCTACAAAATCCCCCAAATCTCCATTATGCCAAGCCCTCCTCCCCACATTTCTGGCCATCTTATATGGCCAGCAGGTTGTTCTTCACAAATAGGGTTGCCACCTGAGAGGTTTGGGTGGTGGGGGATTGGTTGATGAAGGTGAAGAGCTATTCCTCACCAGGGGCTCTTTCTCACGCATGTGACAGAGATATAACTGGAAAGGGAGGAATGTGTAGGGAAGTCAACAGAGGTAACTGTAGGGCTATTTTATAGGTGAGTGTTGAGTAACTGGGACAAGCTGACAGAGTACAGTGATGCAACCTTACCTGTCAACTTGCACCATAGTATTGCAGAGATACTAAGGACCCACCTCCTAGTGCCCTACCTGTCGTTCACGAGTTTTAGATTACTCTAGAAATTACTGGTAGAGCTCAGGGAGGAGGGCCTTCCAGGATTTCCTCTTCCTGGCCAAGCTGTCCTGTTGTCGGCCTTTTAACAGAAAGGGGAGAGATTATTATACTGAAACCTGAACAAGAGTTAACCCTCCATCCTCCCACCTACACCTGGGTACCTATGCACCTATGATCAACTGGAAGACTATCTAACTAGTGGTGGTAATGTTCATGAGTCTTCTGACTGGGAAATGCAGTATAGGCTTACTAGAAGAGATACAACCGAGAATCACACGTGTTATGATGCACATACTATGATACTTGCACAGCATTTGGCATTCATTAGTGTGAACATGCTGCGTATATGACATCTCTGGATTGCGGTATAGGATGACCATAGGATAACCATAACATAGAAGTTGTGTCACTCCTGTGAACAATAGTTAAATTCAGTAGGTCCAATTGCCTCATGCGCGCGGTACAGCATTATTCAATCACTGAGCGTTTTTTGCAGTTTTCTGCTGTTGTTGATCATAGTTCAGTTTTTATGTATAGTGAAGAAAATGATATGACATAAGCGTGACAGTCTTGGCTTTTGTTCCTGCACTAATCCCTGTCATTCGACATACATGAGTTAAAAATGTACATCTTTGAGTGCTGGTTAGTTGGTAAGCCTACTGTTAGACAATGCACAATGTTTCTATTAGCTATTAGCCTTTGATGCGCTGTTCTAGCCACAAAATAGCAACTGTATTACTTGTAGCCAACTTGTGCACCTTATGCCCGATGTTGCCTTGTGTTACCTTGTTTGTTTGTCCATTTCTTTTCTCGTTTGCACTTCCGGTTCTTTTCTTTCTTTTGCAGGGTTCCAGGATTGGCAGATTCCAAGTTGCAGAGTGTCAGGATTTCACAGAGAAGGGCAGCTTGGTGCGCGATATTTGGTTTCTCGACGCAAAGCGTGCACCGGCGGTCGGGCGTGGTTTAAATGGACTGCCAAGACCACATCCGGGATGGCTGTAAGATTTTCAGATCCAGCGAGATTGCGCCCGTTCTGGAGAAACACTAATGCATGGTTGGTCTACAGACCAGAAAGTAGTGTCTGGCTCATTGCCTTGAAATCAAATAGAGCATGAGATTGATGCTTCCAGTGCAGGGGCTGAGATAATTGGTTAAATAAAACATAGCCTGTAATGCAATACTCCTCATTCTGTGACCAATGCAATTAGACATGCAATGCAATGATACAATGGTGTTAAACAATAATACTTTGACATTTAATAATCCTTATTCCATGACCAATGCGACTCAAACAGGCAACACAATGATAGACAATGACCTGATACATGAGACCCTTGGCACAAGGATCCATAGATGCTTAGCTAGATGCTGGGTCCTAGCAACCCTTACCAGAGACCTCTGAAGAAGACTGCTGGGCGAGGTAAGGAGGTCTTGTCTATTGGTTGCTGTGTAGGACCAACAATGTTTTCCTCCTCCTCTTCCTCATCAACCACCTCATCAGGATACAGTATCATTGTAAGACTCAGTGTCCTCTGTTTCTGAAACAAGGGAGATGATAAAAATTGAAATACTTAAAATAAAGTTATTTTATCAATTCATCTAGAGGCTTGTTTAACAATACATTTTAGAACGAAGCCACTCTTAAAAGTTGTTAACATAAGAGTATAAATTATCATATGACGCTAGGAGTTGATCGTTGCTACATGTATACAATGTTAAATCATCAACTATAGCCACTGATGCAGCTTTGTTGACGGACCTCTTTACTTCAGCAGCAGAACCAGTGTCCTTGAAGTTGAAGTGGGTGTTGGTAAGACATCCTCAGATCTAGGTGAAAAAGTAATGTTAAACATAAGAGATAGAGTTATGACTGCTATAAAATATAGCAGTGGTATTTGATACAAAAGATGTGAATGAAGACAGATATACATGAAAGGTAACCAATAAACCATAACAAAATATAAATCTAAATAATTGTTACACTTGAAACAACATACAAAGCATGGTGCGAAAGGAAAGATGATGAGTTATGAGATCTGTGATGGCAGAGGGCATCATCACCGCTGCCAAAATGTCCCATAGTGTCACCTGTGTCATGGGTCCCGATGTGGACACCAGGGGATGTTGTCTCACAGTAGTTGATGAGACAGGTATATAGAGAGGAATAAGACTCCCATAGACTTAAATGATGTTAGTATGGTGTTGTGTTACATACATAGTTTGACAAACACACTGGATCTGCACCTAGATGGTAGGACAAGCCTAAGAGATTTGTTTAGACCAAACCCAAAACAAAAACAGTACCTACCAGTCTCCACCATCCACCTGCTGTGTGTAGCCAGTCCTGGTTTTGGTGCAGGGCTAGGAGCAGAATTAAAGGTAATGGAAAGTGATGGCTTGGACACTTGTCCTGAAAATCGGATTAAAATAAAACGTGTTCGATTATATTAGTGTTCGAAACGTGGCAATATAAGTTATAGTTGAGTACACTAGTTCATCAAAATAAAATACCACATAAACCTTCTTGGGTACAAAAACGAAGTAAACAAATCCCCTAAAGTGTATTAGTGCAATTGGTATCTGTTGGACCTGGGGTCTCCAAGTCACATAGGGTAGCTTGGCACTAAACAGGAAGGCTTATCTCAAGGTACATATGTTAAGTTTGCGTCTCACCCACTCAGTAACTCAATGCCCATCCATCCAAAAATGACACTACACCTTAATTTTTTTTAAAGTAGAAAAGCTTTATCTTTCCTTAAGTTAGTTCCGCTGTTGCATGTCTTCTAATAAATCAGCCTTCAGGCTACTTTCCAGTTACACTTATTTCTGGGAACACATAAGAGGACTGGGGTACAAGATTCATAAACAATTCTCCCCTTTTATGCTCAGATTATGAGGTTGTGAATCAGGTATATTCTCTGAATCAGTAAATTTCCTAATATGAGAAGGAAGACTCCGATATTATTTCAAGGCATTCATTCTCTGAACAGAAAGAATTTCATCAGCTGTTTTATAAAAGGATTCTGTACACTCTGGTTTACCTAAACTGACAGTTTTGCTCCTATTTACATTAATTATTTCTCCCTCCTCCACCAGATTTCAGCAACGCATTGTTTCTTAACTCAAGAGATATTACACAGCAAAATAGATTCTTCTATACAGGCATTACTGGAGCTATTTAGCCTTGTACAATTTAGTGCAGAGTCTGTTGTCTACAAAAAGAGAGAAAAAGGGATTTCCTTCTAGGACAAATGAATGAAGCAAATCCTCCGACCTGCTCCACTAGGCTATATCAGGTTACTGTCAAGGAGAACTCAAAGGGATCTTTCCCTCCTAGCTCTGTAAAGGAAAAGTTTCGCAAAATTCTCCACTGGGTTCAAAGGACTTTCTCCTGCCTTGATACTCTGTGCTTCCAGTCAGTGATTTGGATAAGTGGGGGAAGAATCTCCTTCCTGGAACCTTTTTGTCGAAAGACCCCAGACCCCCAACAGCTCCCAGTTCACTCCTTACTTGTGGTTGAATGTACTGGAGTCTGTCCATTGACACTGTACCAGCCCAGAGGTTCAGCTCTCCTCAACAGGCTCCTTTTCCCCCAGCAGCGCCTCCCTCGAGGGCCAGGCCGTCTATCACCCAAGCCAGTCCCGAGGGGAGGTCGCACTGGGACGGGCTCCATGGCCGGCTCCTTCCGAATTCCGTCTCAGGCCGCCTTCGTCGTCTTCCTCACGATCGGCGTCCCTGCTCAGGCGCAGAAGTGTAGCGGCCCCGGGCAGAGGCTGCTCCGTTCAACCCACACGAGTAGTGGCCTCCCTGTGGACCTGCGCGATCCTAGGCCTCTCCTGACGGGATCTCCGCCCCCTCAGGGAAAGTGAGCACCGGTGGGGCCTGCGCAGTATCGCGCCTCCTCAGGCTTGGTTGGCTGCCTGTTCCGCTCGGCCACACCACCGCAGCTCCAACTGTCCCCAGCCTGGCCCGTCAGCAATGGGCCGCAGGGCAAGCGTAGCACTCCTCCGGAGTCCCGACTCTCCTCACCACGGACTCTAGAGGTGGAGGATGGAACCCCTGGCTGCGCCTCTAAACAAAGGTGAGGAGTCAGGAGCTAAGCGCAGGCAGCAGTAGGGCGCAACGGCCAGAGGAGGAAAAAAATTATTTCCCTCGGTCTGGGGGTCCCAGTCCTACAAAATTTCTCAAGGGTCCAACTAGCCCTCAATACTGGACAGGGGGGGGTGGCTGTTTCTCACATCTCTCCCCTCAAGCTAGGGTCAATTCCTTCTCTCTCCTTGAGGCAACTCCCTGTCCAGGGTCAACAGGTCGGTATACTAACTAGGTCAGGTCTACAGGAATGGGGGTGGTGATCCCAGTAGGGAGGCAACCTTTTGAAAAGAAGTCCACCCTCTGAAGGCCCTACCCCTTCCAGACCCACAGCCTGAACTCCAGCTGTCCCTCACTGAAAAACAAAATGGCTGCCCCACAGTTGGCCTTTTATACCTTTAGCCTCAAGTGTCCAGAATAGGCCAGAAGGTTCTGGAAGGTCCCTATTCTAACCTATGGGCCCCTTACCTGAGGTGACCGTTATGGCAGTTATAAGCCACCATTTTGTGTGTTTTGTGAATTCCAGTCAGGAAGGCCCCTAGGCCTCAGGAAAAACTATGAGGGCAAAGAGCACCTAACCCCTGGGTGAACACCTCAAAAATCCAGTGAACATAGAAAATAAAAAGATTGAGGGGCAAAAAGGGGACAAAATAAATAAATAATTAGGAGGGACTACCAAAAGGCTGACAGGTCTAACACGCGTCCCCCCCAGCTGAAAGTGGGGAGAGCTACCCAACCCCTTGGGAGTCCTCATCACTAAGGCGGAAATACCTAGAGAGACCGTCTGCATTGGCGTGGTCCACTCCAGGCCGATGTTCCACCCGGAAGTCCATTCCCTGTAGGGAGATGGACCATCTCAACAGCTTGGAATTCTCCCCCTTCATTTGCATCAGCCAACGAAGAGGTCGATGGTCAGTCTGAACCAGGAAGTGCGAGCCAAACAGGTATGGCCGCAACTTCTTCAGAGCCCATACCACTGCAAAAGCTTCCCGCTCAATTGCACTCCACTTCTGTTCCCGGGGAAGCAGTCTCCTGGACAGGAAGACTACAGGCTGATCCAGACCCTCTTCATTGAGTTGCGATAACACTGCCCCAATGCCATGCTCTGATGCGTCTGTCTGGACAATGAACTCCTTGGAGAAATCTGGGGCCCTCAAGACCGGTGCTGCACACATTGCCTGTTTCAGCTTCACAAAGGCTTGCTGACAAGCCTCTGTCCCGACTACCCGTCGAGGTTGTTTCTTGGATGTGAGCTCTGTGAGGGGCGCTACAATAGTGCCATACCCCTTCACAAAGCGACGGTAGTAACCTGTGAGGCCCAGGAAAGCTCGGACCTCAGTTTGAGTCTTGGGGGGTTCCCAGGCCATGATTGCCTCAATCTTTGCCTGGAGGGGCTGCACTGTTCCCCTTCCCACCAAGTGGCCTAGGTACACAACCGACCCCTGCTCGATCTGACATTTACTGGCCTTGATCGTCAAGCCAGCCTGTTTCAGGGCTTGGAGAACAGCTTGCAAGTGACACAAATGGTCCTCCCAACTGCTGCTGAAGACGGCAATGTCATCCAGATAAGCAGCGGAGAAAGCCTCCATTCCAGAGAGGACCTGGTTCACCAGCCGCTGAAAAGTGGCAGGGGCGTTCTTGAGCCCAAAGGGCATCACACAGAACTGGTAGTGGCCCTCAGGCGTGGAGAAGGCTGACCTTTCCTTCGCTCCATCTGTCAGGGAGATCTGCCAGTACCCTGAAGTAAGGTCAAAGGTACTCAGGTATTGGGCAGCTCCCAGCCGGTCAATAAGTTCATCCGCCCTAGGGATCGGATGTGCATCAGTCTTGGTCACTGAGTTCAGTCCCCGGTAATCCACACAGAACATCAGTTCTGGAGTGGTGCCCGGTGGGGCAGCTTTTGGTACTAAAACCACCGGACTGGACCAGGGGCTACTGGAAGGTTCAATGACTCCTAGCTCCAGCATCTTGGTAACCTCACCGTGGATGCTGGCCTTCACCTTGTCTGACAGCCGGTAGGTCTGAGACTTCACTGGTGGGCTGTCTCCTGTGTCCACATCATGGGTACACAGGTGGGTCCTTCCCGGGACAAGGGAGAACAACGAGGAGTACTGCTCCAAGACCTGGCGGCAGTCCTCTCGCTGCTCAGGAGTTAGGGATGGGGAGAGAATCACTCCCTCCACCGACCCATCCTTTTCTTGAGACGAAAAGAGATCAGGGAGAGGCTCGCTTTCTGCTTCCTCTGCACCATCAGTCACCATCATCAAGATGACCTCGGGCCTCTCATGGTGGGGTTTGAGGCAATTGGCATGCAGCACCCGGAGGGGCTGTCGAGGGGTCTTAAGATCCACCAGATAGGTGGCCTTACCCTTCTTCTCCAATACCTCAAAGGGGCCTGTCCAGCGATCCTGGAGGGCACTTAGCTCTCCAGGTTCCATCACCCATACTTTCTGGCCAGGCTCCAGCTCCACCGGGTGAGCGTTGTGGTCATACCACTCTTTTATGACTGCTTGGCTGGCTTCCAAGTTGTCAGAAGCTTGCTTCCACAACTTTGCCATTTGGCTCCGGAAAGCCAGCATGTAGCTCACCACATCCTGGGGAGGTTTTCTTGGAGACTTTTCCCATCCATCCTTCAGCAGGCTGAGAGGTCCACGCACAGGGTTCCCATACAGAAGCTCGAAGGGGCTGAAGCCCACTCCCTTCTGCGGCACTTCCCTGTAGGAGAATAGCAAACAGGGCAGGAGGACGCCCCATTTCCTCCGCAGGCTCTCAGGCAGACTTCTTATCATGCCTTTCAAGGTCTTGTTGAACCTGTCTACCAGTCCATTGGACTGGGGGTGGTACTGAGTGGTGAACCGGTAGGTCACTCCACACTCCTTCCACATTGCCCGCATATATGCTGACATAAAGTTGGTCCCCCTGTCGGACACAACTTCCTTGGGGAAACCCACTCGGGTAAAGATCCCCATCAGGGCCCTAGCCACAACAGGTGCAGTGACAGTCCTCAGAGGAATTGCCTCTGGGTACCGCGTGGCGTGATCCACCAGAACCAGGATAAACCTGTGACCAGCTGTAGTTGGTGGATCCAATGGCCCCACAATGTCGATGCCCACCCTTTCAAAGGGGTGCTAATGACAGGAAGTGGTTCCAGGGGAGCTTTCAGCTTCACCCCTGTCTTCCCACTGGCTTGACAGGATACACACGTCCAACAGTATGTGTCAGAGGCCACTTTCATCTGAGGCCAGTAAAAGTGGGGGACAAGCCGGGCAA
The DNA here is from genome assembly GCF_964261635.1 of Lissotriton helveticus. NCBI lineage: Eukaryota > Metazoa > Chordata > Amphibia > Caudata > Salamandridae > Lissotriton > Lissotriton helveticus. Next base: position 1,445,421,719 of record NC_136067.1, on the reverse strand, counting down.
AGGTCTTGTCCTGACCTAAGTGTCCTGCCAAGGGAATCTCATGAGCCAATTCTAGAAGAAAGGCTCGGTATCGTTGAGGGACTACCAAAGCCCGTGATGAACCGGGCAAAGGTACCTTGGATTCACTGTAGAGGAGTCCGTCCTCCCAGTAAATATGGTAGTGCCCTGCAACGTTCCCTGCTGCCTGGGCTTCGGCCTGTCGCCTCAGTCCCTCAAGGGTAGGGCACTCCTTCTGGCCCTTACAAAACTCCTCCCTGGTAGGCCCTCCTTCCACATGCCACTCAGCAGGGATAGGTAAGTCCTCCAGGGAGACTACTTCCCCCTCCACGGACTCCTGGCCCACCACCGCAGGTGGCCGATCTGTCTCATGGGGCGTGGAAGCCGAAGCAGGCTTCTCCTGTCTTCGGGTCTTTCCCTTTTTGGCAGCGGGCTGGGCCATTGTTCCAGGCTCCAGCCCAGGCGAACTCCCTCTTCGGGTAGTCGCAGACCTTGTGCTTGCACAGGCCCAGTCAGGTGTACCCAGCATCTCCGAATGAGTCCGGTATTCCACCTCCTTCCAAGCATTGTGCTCCATGTCATTTCCCAGCAGACAATCGACTGGCACGGCAGGGCTTACGGCAACTCGAAGTGAACCTGCAACCCCTTCCCACTCAAAGGGAACCTCGGCCACAGGGTAGTGGCCCAATCTGCCGTCAGACCATCGCGGCGGGGTGGAGTACATGTTGAATCACCTGCTCTGGAGACACCAGTTGACTCCTTACCATAGTCATACTGGCTCCTGTGTCTCTCAGAGCGTCCCCTCTTTGGCCATTGATGGTGACCCATTGCCCATACTTTACAGTATTTGAGGGCACCTGGATCTTAGGAACCATCTCCCGATCTCCCAGGGACACTAAGGTGACACCCGCCCACTCACCCCCCTTATCTAAGGGCAACTCCTCCCCGAGAACTACACTAGCGACTCCCGGGGCTTTTCCTCCGGTGGGAGGGGGTGGTCTTTTTGGGCACTTGACATCTCCCTTATAATGTCCAACACCACCACACTCAAAGCAGTGGACAACCCTTGGCTGCTGGCTTTGGCCAGGATGAGGGTTTCGGGGCGGGTTAGCCTTAGGGGTGAATCCTGTTCCCTTTCCCTGGAAACTGTTTTGGGGACCTTTTGAGAACTCCCGCTTTTTATCTCCCCCCTCCTTCTTCTGGGGGGCGCCCTGTCCGGCCCTTTGGGAGTCCCCTCCAGTCCCCTTTGAGGACACCCGGGTACTTGCCCAGATGTCCGCCTCCTCTGCAAGCTTCCGGGGGTTGGTCAGCTTGCTGTCCACCAGGTGTTGACGCAGCTCGGGAAAACATTTCTCGAGTAGGTGCTCTTTGAGAATAAGGTCGTACAACCCCTCATAGTCCTTCACCTCGCTGCCTTGTATCCAACCCTCTAGTGCCTTCCTTGCATAGTCCAGGAAATCCACCCAATTCTGTGTGCCTAACTTGTGACTTCCCCTGAACATTTGCCTGTACTTCTCTGGGGTCAGTCCAAACTTTTTGATCAGCGCCACTTTCATGGTGGGGTAGTGGGTCTGCTCATCCTGCTCTAGGGCCAATAGTGTATCCCGTCCTGCAGGAGGCATGTACTTGTACAAGCCACCCCCCCAGTGTTTTTCCTGGATCCCATGGGCTCTTAAGGAGACCTCATAGGCAGCCAGCCACTTGGCGATATTGTCCCCTGGGCTGTAGCTGGCAACTATATCCTTAGGTTGGTAGGGTCTGGATTCCCTGGTCAGTTCTTTTGTTTCGCTGCCACCATTTGGAGAATTGGAGGGTCCTATCTGTAGGGCCTTGAGTTCTAGCTCCCTAAGTTTCAACTTGTGAGCCATCCTCTGTTCCTCTTTCTCCTTTTCCATCTTGGCTAACTCCCACTTTAGCTGTCTCTTTTCCCTTCTATCCACTAGTTCAGCTTCGGTTAAGCTTCTCCCGGAGACACTGCTGCCTTCCCTTGAAAAGGTCCTAGGTCCTGGTAGTATGTTCCCTATCTCAGGTTGGAACAATCCATCTACTCCTATAACTGTGTCCTGGTCCGTCTCCTCTTCCTCCTCCTTTCCCTCTCCATGTGCTGCCACCCAAGCCCTCAAACTGGTCTGGAGTTCCCCCTTCTTGGCACCACGCTTAAAAAATACTCCCATCTTCTGCCAAAAGTCTCTAAGCTGGGCTGCAGAATAGGTTTCCAGTTCCTCCAGAGCAAATTCCATTTTGCTTATGAGAGATATAGGGACAACCACTCGGGAAGAATTGGTTTAAAATGGGCAATTCGAAGCTACCTCCACCCACCACCAGGAGTAAATTTGGAAAACCAAAAATATAATTAGGGAGTCCGCAAGGAGAAAACTCCAGGTGTAGGCCTGTGGAGTACACTTTGTTACTTCAGAGTGGACGCAAACACAGTTCTGATCCCACCGCTAGACACCAATTATGTTGGACCTGGGGTCTCCAAGTCACATAGGGTAGCTTGGCACTAAACAGGAAGGCTTATCTCAAGGTACATATGTTAAGTTTGCGTCTCACCCACTCAGTAACTCAATGCCCATCCATCCAAAAATTACACTACACCTTCATTTTTATAAAAGTAGAAAAGCTTTATCTTTCCTTAAGTTAGTTCCGCTGTTGCATGTCTTCTAATAAATCAGCCTTCAGGCTACTTTCCAGTTACACTTATTTCTGGGAACACATAAGAGGACTGGGGTACAAGATTCAAAAACAATTCTCCCCTTTTATGCTCAGATTATGATGTTGTGAATCAGGTATATCCTCTGAATCAGTACATTTCCTAATATGAGAAGTAAGACTCCGATATTATTTCAAGGCATTCATTCTCTGAACAGAAAGAATTTCATCAGCTGTTTTATAAAATGATTCTGTACACTTTGGTTTACCTCAACTGACAGTTTTGCTCCTATTTACATTAATTATTTCTCCCTCCTCCACCAGATTTCAGCAACGCATTGTTTCTTAACTCAAGAGATATTACACAGCAAAATAGATTCTTCTATACAGGCATTACTGGAGCTATTTAGCCTTGTACAATGTAGTGCAGAGTCTGTTGTCTACAAAAAGAGAGAAAAAGGGAATTCCTTCTAGGACAAATGAATGAAGAAAATCCTCCGACCTGCTCCACTAGGCTATATCAGGTTACTGTCAAGGAGAACTCAAAGGGATCTTTCCCTCCTAGCTCTGTAAAGGAAAAGTTACGAAAAATTCTCCACTGGGTTCAAAGGACTTTCTCCTGCCTTGATACTCTGTGCTTCCAGTCAGTGATTTGGATAAGTGGGGGAAGAATCTCCTTCCTGGAACCTTTTTGTCGAAAGACCCCAGACCCCCAACAGCTCCCAGTTCACTCCTTACTTGTGGTTGAATGTACTGGAGTCTGTCCATTGACACTGTACCAGCCCAGAGGTTCAGCTCCCCTCAACAGGCTCCTTTTCCCCCAGCAGTGCCTCCCTCGAGGGCCAGGCCGTCTATCACCCAAGCCAGCCCCGAGGGGAGGTCGTACTGGGACGGGCTCCGTGGCCGACTCCTTCCGAATTCCGTCTCAGGCCGCCTTCGTCGTCTTCCTCACAATCGGCGTCCCTGCGCAGGCGCAGCAGTGTAGCGGCCCCGGGCAGAGGCTGCTCCGTTCAACCCACACGAGTAGTGGCCTCCCTTTGGACCTGCGCGATCCTAGGCCCCTCCTGACGGGATCTCCGCCCCCTCAGGAAAAGTGAGCACCGTTCGGGGCCTGCGCAGTATCGCGCCTCCTCAGGCTTGGTTGGCTGCCTGTTCCGCTCGGCCACACCACCGCAGCTCCAACCGTCCCCAGCCTGGCCCGTCAGCAATGGGCGGCAGGGCAAGCGTAACACTCCTCCGGAGTCCCGACTCTCCTCACCACGGACTCTAGAGGTGGAGGATGGAACCCCTGGCTGCGCCTCTAAACAAAGGTGAGGAGTCAGGAGCTAAGCGCAGGCAGCAGTAGGGCACAACGGCCAGAGGAGGAGGAAAAAGATTATTTCCCTCGGTCTGGGGGTCCCAGTCCTACAAAATTTCTCAAGGGTCCAACTAGCCCTCAATACTGGACAAGGGGGGGGGCTGTTTCTCACATCCCTCCCCTCAAGCTAGGGTCAATTCCTTCTCTCTCCTTGAGGCAACTCCCTGTCCAGGGTCAACGGGTCGGTATACTAACTAGGTCTGGTCTACAGGAATGGGGGTGGTGATCCCAGTAGGGAGGCAACCTTTTGAAAAGAAGTCCACCCTATGAAGGCCCTACCCCTTCCAGACCCACAGCCTGAACTCCAGCTGTCCCTCACTGAAAAACAAAATGGTTGCCCCACAGTTGGCCTTTTGTACCTTTAGCCTCAAGTGTCCAGAATAGGCCAGAAGGTTCTGGAAGGTCCCTATTCTAACCTATGGGCCCCTTACCTGAGGTGACCGTTATGGCAGTTATAAGCCACCATTTTGTGTGTTTTGTGAATTCCAGTCAGGAAGGCCCCTAGGCCTCAGGAAAAACTATGAGGGCAAAGAGCACCGAACCCCTGGGTCAACACCTCAAAAATCCAGTAAACATAGAAAATAAAAAGATTGAGGGGCAAAAAGGGGACAAAATAAATAAATAATTAGGAGGGACTACCAAAAGGCTGACAGGTCTAACAGTATCCTAATAGCATACCTGTGTGTGGCTATGTTTGTAGACAAACTCCTGGAGGTGGCTGAGAAGGAGATGGGATCCAGGTGTACATCCAGAGGTAGCTTTTGCCAACTATATTTTGGAGAGTTTCTCTTTAACATGTCTCCTTTCATGCTACCACCTCTTAATGTTCACTTGGTAGTGAGTGCCTTCTACCACAATGTATTGAAAGAGTCTCTGACTTCATGCCATAAGGCTGCATTCTGTGCTCCACTGAGGGTGAATAGAGGCTGACAATGTATGTTTGTAGTATTTGACCACAAATGTAACTATAAGGGCTGTCTCTTCCTCTGTAAAATTCCTCCTTCTCTTGAGTGTTGTAGTCTGGCTCCTGTTGGCTTCTGGATCCAAGGGGAAAAGTGCAAGGGGAAAAGTGCAGAATCTAAGGTGTGGGCTGTCTTGTATTTTTGTGGTTTCAAGTGAATTGGTTTCAATGTGCGTGTAATTTGGGTCATATGCCTGTTGCATTTGATTTAAAGGTCTCAACCTAAGTGGCCGAGATCGCATTCTTCATAGAAGACATCTCCAACTTGGGGGTGGACATGGCAGCTAATTACACTGAGCATACAATATGATTCTAACATGGCCTGTAGTAACTTTCTGATTGTAAATATGCTCGTATGGGGCTCCACTCGCTCATTGGAAGAGTTGACAATGTAACTAGGCACCTAGCTGTAAATCTCCGCTCAGAAATGGAAAGTATCAAAAAAGTTCCACCTAGATGTAGTAGTAAAGATACATGTGAGTACATTTACACCTTTGTGATTCAGGCATCGAATGCCCCAGGTGTTGTGTGTGTTAGGGATATGTGAGTATGGTAAATATATATATATATATATATATATATATATATATATATATATATATATATATATATATATATATATATATTCTTTTCCATTTAGTCCACAGGGCGGGCTTCCAGGTGCTCTAAGGCGGTGCAAACGGAGAGCGGCAGAACCAAGCCGCGAGTAATTTTTTTCCCGTTTCCCCCTTCGGGGAGTTAGTTCTCCTTGCACACCCAGGTACTCTTTTCCAATTACAGCCAAACACCAATTTTAGTAGATCGGTTTGAATTTATTTTTTCATTTATCAGCAGCCAGCAACACCCTACGCGTTTTGGTCTCTACGGAGACCTTGCTCACAGGAAACCATCACTACATTTTTTTGCAAGTTTTAAATAAAGAAACATCCTCCATAACAAAACATCACTTCCTGTTAGTCGCACAGGAATTCTGGGATATGTAGTTTTTACCCTATGTTGTGGTATTCCCCACATTTAACATTGAACAATTTATTATTACATGAGGATGTGATCTAGCCCTCAGGTGGGTTTTCTTATATACATGATTAAGATCATTGCTTTATGTTCATAAATCATTATCATCAAGCCCTCTGGTGGGCATGCAATTTACAACTTTGAAGTCCTTAAATGTCATTCAAGTTCTATCACATTAGAATGTTTCTTTTAACATTTGAGGACTCTGCACAGGTGTGCTTCATTTTTGAGGGGGCGGTGCGAACCTGCTACCACGAGTTCAGAAAAGGCGGTGCTCACCAGCAGAGTGCATTCCACCTTTGGAGGTTTGTGGCGCTGACGACGGCCAAACACCGGCCAGAAATGCATCCGCCATCACTTTTCATTAAAGAGCCTCCAACAGTTCCCCTGGGTCTCTGCTCGTTCTTTCGGGAGGAGTGTGTGGACAGTTAATTATGCATCGGCCAGAGATGCATTTTAGAGACCCCTGCCTCGTTTGGGCGAGAACAACACTGGCACCCTTTGTGGCATTCCCTTGCTACAATCAACCTTTTTCAAGAGTACCTTGAACAGTTCAAGCCCGCTTTGGAATCCGGGGAAACGAGTTGGTGGTGATGAGGTCATCCGACCTTGCTTTGGGCTGCCTGCACTGCCAGCGTAGTCCCTGCCGCATGCATTCCCTGGAACCTGAAGCTGAGGTGGTACGGGGAGCCAAGGAGGACTTTTAATGGATTACAAACCCACAGAATTTAAACCGTTTCATTTTGTTTTTTTTTCTTCTTTTGGGCACACACTGCGGTAATGCCGCCGAGCACAGTGGATCTCTTTCAACCGATCCTTCCCCCGAGCAACATCCCCGGGGACCCGCAACACAGGACTCTGGGACACGTAGTTTCCTTTAACATTTGAGGACTCTGCACAGGTGTGCTTCATTTTTGAGGGAGCGGTGCGAACCTGCTACCACGAGTTCAGAAAAGGCGGCGCTCACCAGCAGAGTGCATTCCACCTTTGGAGGTTTGTGGCGCTGACGACGGCCAAACACCGGCCAGAAATGCATCCGCCATCACTTTTCATTAACGAGCCTCCAACAGTTCCCCTGGGTCTCTGCTCGTTCTTTCGGGAGGAGTGTGTGGACAGTTAATTATGCATCGGCCAGAGATGCATTTTAGAGACCCCTGCCTCGTTTGGGCGAGAACAACACTGGCACCCTTTGTGGCATTCCCTTGCTACAATCAACCTTTTTCAAGAGTACCTTGAACAGTTCAAGCCCGCTTTGGAATCCGGGGAAACGAGTTGGTGGTGATGAGGTCATCCGACCTTGCTTTGGGCTGCCTGCACTGCCAGCGTAGTCCCTGCCGCATGCATTCCCTGGAACCTGAAGCTGAGGTGGTACGGGGAGCCAAGGAGGACTTTTAATGGATTACAAGCCCACAGAATTTAAACCGTTTCATTTTGTTTTTTTTTCTTCTTTTGGGCACACACTGCGGTAATGCCGCCGAGCACAGTGGATCTCTTTCAACCGATCCTTCCCCCGAGCAACATCCTCGGGGACCCGCAACACAGGACTCTGGGACACGTAGTTTCCTTTAACATTTGAGGACTCTGCACAGGTGTGCCTCATTTTTGAGGGGGCGGTGCGAACCTGCTACCACGAGTTCAGAAAAGGCGGCGCTCACCAGCAGAGTGCATTCCACCTTTGGAGGTTTGTGGCGCTGACGACGGCCAAACACCGGCCAGAAATGCATCCGCCATCACTTTTCATTAAAGAGCCTCCAACAGTTCCCCTGGGTCTCTGCTCGTTCTTTCGGGAGGAGTGTGTGGACATATATATATATATATATTTTACCGGCGTGCTTCACCGGAGCGTACGCCACTTTCCTATGGCTCACAGCGTTGTAGCAGAAGCAAAGTGTTGGGACATATATATATATATATATATATATATATATATATATTCACTGAAAAAACCATAGGTTATAGACCATATATAGTTAGGAATTAGCATTTACAAAACCTTGAAAATTCACTGAAAAAACCATAGGTTATAGACCATATATAGTTAGGAATTAGCATTTAAAAAACCTTATTTTACTCACACAAAACCATTGAAATTCCATATATAGTTAGTAGTACTAACTATATATCGCGCACCCGCAATCCACTGCTGATCATGTCACATATTACATCATTCATGACATGGTCAGTGACATCACTGATGACATCACTGATGACATCTCAAATGACATCACTGATGACAACATCCAGTGACTGTGTATTTCTGTAAAGTTAAAATATGTCTTACATATTGAAGAATGAGTGGATGTAGAAGTGTCTGGATGAAGGATTTAGTAGGTGCATGCCTGACTGTATGAGTGAGTGGTTAAATGTGTCTCACTGAGTGCATGGGTTAGTGACGAACTGTCTTAATTTGTGCATCATTATGTTTGTTGTTCTGTAAACTGCTGCATGTGTTGATCAGTAGCTATATGAGTAAGTATATGGGTTATTGATTGGTTGCTCAAGTATTTGTATGGGAGACTGAGTGTGTGTGTGGGTGGCTGGGAGGTGTATGACTCTGTGCATAGATGTGTGAGCAGTTGATTCACTAGATGTATGGGTTCAAAAGTGCATGTGGAAACAGCTGTATGGGTGGTTGACTGTGTGCATGAGTGCATTGGTGAGTGAATGGATATCTCAGTGCTACATGTCAAAGTAAGTACATATGTAAAACATAGTACATGTGAGAATTGGCATATATAAATAACTGTGCATAAGAGTCAGTGAATGTGTGAGTGGCTGTATGGATCATTGTGAACTTGTATCAGGGATTGTAAAAGAGAGTAAATATGTGTTAGTATATGTTTGAATAAGTAAGGTGTGTATAACTGTATAGTTGAGGAAATTGAGGTGTGATTGATTCTTTGCATGACTGACTAGGTGTGTAAGTAACTCCATGGATGAGTGACAGTGTGTGAGTGTCTGTTTACACTGAGTGTATCTAAGGTTATATTAGAGTTTGAAGAGGTTCATCGTAATATCACATGAATGATGTCATCAGTGATGTGATCAGTAATGTCAAATGAGATGTCATCAGTGATGTCATTTGAGATGTCATCAGTGATGTCATCAGTGATGTCATCAGTGATGTCATTTGAGATGTCATCAGTGATGTCATCAGTGATGTCATTTGAGATGTCATCAGTGATGTCATCAGTGATGTCACTGACCATGTCATGAATGATGTAATATGTGACATGATCAGCAGTGGATTGCGGGTGCGCGATATATAGTTAGTACTACTAACTATATATGGAATTTCAATGGTTTTGTGTGAGTAAAATAAGGTTTTTTAAATGCTAATTCCTAACTATATATGGTCTATAACCTATGGTTTTTTCAGTGAATTTTCAAGGTTTTGTAAATGCTAATTCCTAACTATATATGGTCTATAACCTATGGTTTTTTCAGTGAATTTCAATGGTTTTTTAATAGCAAATATCATAAGCTGTCGATTGTCAAGTACGTGGTAAGAAAAAACATTTTCGTGTTTATGCACACTGATCTGCTTTCAATGCTGCCCCCCCCTCATTTCTATTAGGAGTACTCTCTCTTTCCAGATAGTGAAGGTTAGTTAACGCAGGCCTTTGCCCCCGTTGTAATCCGTCGTGCCTGCTTCTCTCTCCATTTGATTGATTGTTATCCAAGCATTTGCAAACAAGCACAGAATCGCCATACTCTGTTTAGTCTTTGCAGATAGTGAAGGATAGGTAAATGCAGACTTTTGTCCCCATTGTAATCCGTCATACCTATTTTTCTCCCCATTGATTGATTGATTGAATCGAGCATTGAATTGTTCGAAGTTGGTTCTCTTAAGGATCTTCTCTGCCTGCAAACGGGGAAGAATAGGAATATTCTCTCTCCCTTTGCAGATAGTGAAGGGTAGGTAACGCAAACCTTTAACACATCGTGCCTATTTCGTTCCTCATTGATTGATTATTTGCCCGAACATTGACTGTTTGGGAATTGGTTCTTTTTGGAGGTATTCCCTGTTTGCAAATAAACGTAGGAAAATCTTTGCAAGTAGTGAAAGGGTAGGTAATGCGGACCTTTGTCCCCCGTTGTAATCTGTCATGCCTATCTACTCCCCACTGATTGAAGCACCTGTTTCACCCGGACCATTTACTAGAGATAGGTCATCTGGCCCGACCAGAGAGCACCCCTAGTGAAAAGGACATATGCAATAATAACGAAGTGATCACTGTATCCTGTTAACAGAAACTTTAGCATGAAACAACCTGGAAAGAAAGGAATACGAAAACGAAAATCAGTAGGCCACTGATGAACTATTTATTAAATAACAAACAAAGAAACGATAACAATACGTAATGATAAAACCTATTATTGTCCTAGAAACAAGAAACGTTAGAAGTAAGCCCGTAATAAGAAACCTGAAAACAGTAAGCGAAACCAAGTGTGACATTGCAACGGCCACAAGGCAACGAGGCTTCATCGCCCCTCACTGCCCCAAAACGTGTCTGTCCCACCGCCTGCCACGGCCAAATAACGGCAAACTGGGAAAGATACAAGTCAGCAGACATCCGCCCCATTCTGGAAACTTCCAAAGTGCAACAGGTTTGCGGCTACGCCCAGCCGGAAGCAACACATATAAGGCGGGTCCTGCTGCCAACCGTCGGCAGAAGATCATCACGTAGGATGTAGCCGGAGGAAAGGCCGAGGCCAATGGGACACGGCCAGGGGGATTGCTACGACAACCCTGGAGAGTTGCAAGGGGGGGAATGTCTGTGTCCTCGACCCTCCCCTCTCTCTCCCAGTCCGGCCACCATCAACCAGAGGATGAGGCCGACGGGATTTGGCCGCGGTGGCGGTAACCCTGGAGAATTGCAGGTTAGACCCTCTCTCTCCCAGTCTGGGCCAGCATCCATGGAGGGCCTGGGAGTGGAGAGGCCACTGCACGAAAGGCCCAGGAGAGGCACCACACGCCAAGGCCTGCCCCACCGGATGAGCCAAGGAACCCGTTCATGGGGCCAGAGCAAAGGGCGTCCGGCCGCCATCCACCGGAGGTCCGGCCCAAAGACGGACGGGACATTTCTTCTTTCTTTTATAATGGCTGCGACAACACTGGGGGGGGATGTCTTGCACATGCCTCCGACCCCCCCCCCCTCGTCCTCATCGCCTGGTCCGGCCATAACAAATGTCAAGCGAGACGCCGTGGGGTGCACTGGGTGGGAGAGACGGTGCGAACAGGCCTCTCCCGCCTCCCCAGGTGGAGGCTTCCCAGCTGCACCCTCAGCGCTCCAGGCGCCCGGAAAAGGGTTCTTCCACTGTGGCGATGCTGCAACGTCTCGCCCGGCAGGGTGGAGCCCCTCTGCTCATTTGACCCCGCGATCGCCGGTAGCTACGGAACTCTCAAAATGGCGGTCGACCTGGCAAGAGTGGGCCCAGCATAAAGAAATGGCCCGGTCACTGGTTGACTCCACCACCGTAGTCCTCCACGACCTTGAAGATTCTAGAGGAGCCGCGGGAGTCCCCGACCCCCGCAGACACCCCCGATGGGGAATGACTGCCATGATCGCCCGTGGAGTGACGAAACTGTAGCCACGGGACGTCGGCGCTCCCATGCTGGCGCCAGCCTCAGTTTGAATGACTAGAATCCTGCAGACCTCAGTTCCGGTGAAAGCACAGTGTGACCCGGTAGGAAAAATTGTTGCACCCCCTCCCCTTTTTGACTGATGGTTCAAACCACCGATCCTTTCCTTTGCCCTTTTAACGGAACTTTGGACTGCCTCCCCCCCCCCCGCGGCGCCCCACGCCGTTATTTGGTGGGCGGCAACTTACTGGACATCACCTTGGTGCCATCCAGATTTCAGCGCGTTCTGCTGCCTTGGAACTATTCGCACAACAGACCGCTACTGACGACCCACCCCCCGGGACGCCCCACGCCGGATACCCAAATCAGTGCGGCACCCAGGCAACATCTTCTGAATTTTCATAATTTGAAAGAACTAGTAACATGTCCTCATCAGGAATTTCCTCTTCAATCATCTCATCAGGAATCTCCTCATGAAAAGTCTGCAATGATGATTCTTGTAACTCTATGGTCTCCAAACATTCGATAAATTCGCCATCAAGAGATTGATCAAAAAAATCATTCAAGTCATCTCCTCCTTGTGAGAATATTTCATTATTGGTGCTGTCAATTTCAATAAATGTAGTGGATAATTCAAAAGAAATTACCACGGTCTCTTCATTGTTTAAATGTTTTTACTGTTTTTGTTTTGTTGTATATATTTATAAGTTATTAAAGTTTTATATTCCTACTACTTTGTTGGAGTGCTATATATTTTTAATGTGACACATAATTGTAAAAACTTTGATGTACAAAGAGTCATCCCTGGAATCTTCCGCTTCAGGCTCGGTCCCCTCCCCAATCACAATACAGGATGGTTTTCAGATAGTAGGAACGCGTGTGGTGTGACGGATCTCATCGGGTGTGGGCCTTGATCTACTATAACTCCTTTGAAGAGGGGTGATTCTTTACAGCTGGGGCCATAAACTATATCTGCAGGGCTAGCTGATAGCCTGGGACCGGCCTGGACAATCGGACACAGAGGAAGAGGAGTGTCAGAGGGTGCGGTAGTGAATAGGGCGAAAGGGAGGTGTCGGGCGGGCACAGGGTGTGATTCTCAGGGAAGAGCAGCGCAGATGGGGGGAGGTTTATTGCCCATGCATAAGACAGAGAGCGGGGGTGACCAGTGCCTGGGGAAGATGCTTGCGAGGGTGGGGAGCCATGCTACGGATCGACAGCGTGCAGAGAGTGGGTCTGGTCAAGGCATCTAAAATGGCTGCCGTGCACGACAAAAGTGTGGCATTTGAAAAAAGGCAAGATGGCGCAGACAATGTTTTTCAACACTTCCTCATTTCCTTCGAATCGAACGTTAACAGACGTTGGGGCATATTACCAAAGTTAAGCGATATTTATCCCTAACGATGCTTAGCAACGAATTTTTTACCATTAAGCATCGTCAGAAATTATTGCAGATAAACCTTGCTATTATCAAGGTTTATCGCAAATGCGATAAAAAACGGCCGCAATGCATTAATATCGCTGAAAAGTCAGCGATATTCATGCATTACCGAGCTAATGCTCTTAGCCATGTTATCCACCTCCCATTGGATGACATGGCTAAGAACTGCTCAGGACAGGTGTTACTTTTTGGAGATATTCGCGCTTAGCGCGAATATCTCCAAAAGTTGGTAATAGGAGATCCAATTTTTGCACTCTATACTATAAGTCTTTTTTTATACTACAATCACTTCGCTACAACCTCATAAATTAAAAATAAAATGAATAATGTCTCAAACAATTTTTTGATTTCTAAATATACATTTATTCTTCTGAATTTTCATAATTTGAAAGAACTAGTAACATGTCCTCATCAGGAATTTCCTCTTCAATCATCTCATCAGAAATCTCCTCATGAAAAGTCTGCAATGATGATTCTTGTAACTCTATGGTCTCCAAACATTCGATAAATTCGCCGTCAAGAGATTGATCAAAAAAATCATTCAAGTCATCTCCTCCTTGTGAGAATATTTCATTATTGGTGCTGTCAATTTCAATAAATGTAGTGGATAATTCAAAAGAAATTGCCACGGTCTCTTCATTGTGATCCATTTTATTTTGAAATTTCTTGCTGTAAATTGCAGAAAAAAATAATCACTTTCATTTATCGTTTTTAGTAATACATAATATAAAACTAACTTTATCAAGTATTTAGTATAACAGAAGGACTGAAAATGAATAACAGAAAACATTTTTCAAATTATCTTAAAGTGTACAACATAGTTCCCCTTACAAATTAACAACTCACCTTTTTGAAAGTAGGAGAAGTGTTAGTACTGTGTAAATCAAACACCAGAAATTGAGCACCAAAAATTCCTCACAAATGTACCTCAGACAGTAGTATCACAAAATGGCTGTGGTTTCCTCTCATTTTAGATATATACATAACCAATTAACTTTCATCACACACAAATACAAAACCAAAGTAACATTTTAATTGGTTCTAAATTTCAACACTTTCAAATGTGTTTTCCCCATGCAATTTTCCATAGGACATTTAGATACGTCTACAGCCTGAATGGCTGAACGGAATTACACCAAACTTGGCAAAATGGTACATCAAACCTAAGAGGTCAGTGAGGATCTACTATGCCCCCTTATGGTCATTTGCCCCTTCGCTTTGGCCTCCTCTTGTCTCTCGATCCTACCGAGAGACAAGATGGCGGCCGCTACGGACTGTTTGGAATGTTTACAGACGCCGGAGAACCAATCAGCTTCGCTTCACAAAGCTCCGTAACGCGAAAAGTACGCGAACTGGAGCGCTGCCTGGTCCGCTGTTACAGATATATATCTTTTTTTGAACGTTAATTTCTCAAAATCCACTGGAGCACATATATTGAGACCTAGCAAAGGCACATTGGGCTACCAGTCCCTACAATTTTGCCAAGTTTCGTGCAAATCTATTCAGCCGTTCGGGCTAAAAGTGAGGCCAACCGCCCTATGGAAAACTCAATGTTAAAAACACGTTTTGGGACCCCCCTTTTTTCTCGGCCCCCCCTTGACGAACCCCCCCAAATTTTAAGGGGCTGCTCAGAAACAAAATGTTCCATTTTCCTGAAAATTTCAGCCAATTCCGTCCACAAACGCCAAAGTTATTAGACATAGAATTTTCAAAAATCCCATAGAGAAAAAATCCTAACTATATATACCTACTGGCGACCGCCAGTAGGTAATATATATATATATATATATATATATATATATATATATATATATATATATATATTTATTTATTTATATATTATCTAAAAATACCAATGGTTGTAGGGAAAAAGAATGTAAAAAACCTTAGAAATTCACGGGGGGGAAAAAAGGAAACAGGAACGTTATAGTTAGGCTCTCATTTCACTCATACAAAACCAGAGATATTCTGCAGTTATAGTTACCTGAACTAGCCATAACTTACACCTCTGCAACACACTTCTTATGACATCACATATTTCATCACTCCTGACATGATCAGTGACATCACTTATGCCATCATCAAGTGAGTGTAAGTTTTTCTATGAGTTAATGTTTTTTAAACATATATAATAAGTTACTGCAAATGTTAAATTAGTATACTAGGTGTACAACTAATGAGTGATACTATTTTAAACATATATTACTTGAGTGGCTCTTTGACTGTGTATATCTGTGTGTGAGTGGGTGTGTGAGTGGCTGTATAGGTGTGTGAGTGGGTGTGTGAGTGGATGTATGTGTGTATAAGTGGGTGTCTAAGTGGCTGTATGGGTGAGTGAGTGGCTGCATGGGTTGGTGAGTGAGTGTGTGAGTCACTGTATAGGTGAGTGAGTGGGTGTGTGAATGGCTATATGAATACGTGGTTTTATGGTTGAGTGAGTGGGTGTTTGATTAAGTGAGCTGGTGTTTGAGTGGCTGTATTGGAGGCTATTTCTCTCTGTGTATGGTTATATGGGTGAGTGAGCGGATGTGGGAGTGATTACATGGTTGTGCAAATGGGTATGTAAGTGGCTGTGTGGATGTGAGTGAGTGTGAGTGCTTGTATGGGTAAGTGAGTGGCTGTGTTAGGAGGCTGTATGGGTGAGTGAGTGGGTGTGTGAGTGACTGTATAGGTGAATAATTGGGTGTGGGAGTAGTTGTATGGGTGCGTGTGTGTTTGTGTGAGTGGCTGTATAGATGTGTGACTGGTTGTATGAGTAGCTGTATGAGTAAGTGAGCGATTGTGTGAGTGTCAGTTTGAGAGAGTGAGGAGGTGTGTGAGTATCCGTATAGGAGAGTGACTAGGTGAGTGAGTGGCTCTATGGTGAGTGCGAAGTTGTGTGAACACTTGTATGTAAATGGGTATGTGAGTTGTTGTGTGGGTCTGTGAATGAGTATGTGAGAGGTTGTATAAGGGTGTGAATGGGTGTGTGGGTGTTTGTGGGGTTGATTTTATCAGCAAGGTCATATTGATGTCATTAGTGATGTCACTGACCATGTCATGAGTGATGTAATATGTGAGGTCATAAGCAGTGCATTGTGGGGGAACATGGTATAGTTAGCTCAGGAAACTATAACTGCTGAATTTCTCTGGTTTTGTACAAGTGAAATGTGAGCGTAACTATAATGTCCCTGTAACCTTTTCTTTTTTCCATTGAATTTCTAATGTTTTTTAAATTCTATTTCCTAACTGTAATGCCCCTGTAACCTTTGTTTTTAGTACATTTCTATAGTTTTTTAAATTCTATTTACTAACAATAATGTCCATGTAACCATTGTTTTTTCAGTGAATTTCAACGATTCTTTAAATTTTATTTCATAACTGCAGTCTTTGATAGTGGGTGTGCGAGTGGCTGTATAGGTAGGTTAATGGGTGTGTGAGACTCTGAGTGGGTGCGTAACTGGGTGTGTGAATGTCTGAGTGGCTCTGTGAGTGGTTGTGGGAGCCTCAGAGTGGGTCTGTGAGTCAGTCTGTAAGTGTCTGAATGGGTCTAGAAGTGTGTGCGTGAGTCTAGGAGTGGGTATGCAAATGGTAACTAGGCCTTGGAACAAAATTACGCTCCGCTCAAGGAGTTTGCGGAATTCTGAAATCTGCATTCTGCAGAGAAAGTGGAGTTATCTATCAACTGTGCAATGAAGCAGAATTTATTTGTGTCATAGATGAGCACGATCGAGCACAAGAGACTATGGCTTCAACCTGTAGTGCGCCTGAAGGCTCAGGCCCTTCGCAGAGTGGTTGAGAAAGGGGGTGGGCCTTTGAGGACATCTCAGCAATTCGGCTGTGGGGGAGTTATAGCAACAATAGGGGTTCTTGGCCCCCAATGATCCTCAGCAGCCAAGGGGACTCCATCCCCCAACCACTAGTGCACCAGGAGGCCCCAATGCAGGGTCGTTGAGAAAGGGGGCAGGAACTCCGACAATGTCTCAGCAAGCCAGTTGTGGGGGACCTGCTTGTCACAATAGGGGTTCTTGCCCCCAACGACCCTCAGCAGCCAAGGAGACTTCATCCCCCAACCACTAGTGCACCAGGAGGGCCCTGTGCGGAGCAGTTGAGAAAGGGGGTGTGGCCTCCAACAACTCTCAGCAATAATGCTGTGGGGATCTTAGTTATGGCAATAATAGGGGTTCTTGGCCCCCAAAGACCCTCTGCATACAAGGTGACTACATTTCTCAACCAGTAGTATGCCAGGAGGCCCCTGTGCAGAATGGTTGAGAAAGGGGTCAAGGTCTCAGACGAACCCTTAACAATCCAGTTGGGAGGGACTTACTTATGGCAACAATAGGGGTTCTTGGCACCCAACGACCCTCAGCAGGTAAGGGGACTTTATACCCTAACTAGTAGTGCACCTGGGGGCCCCTGTGCAGAGTGGTTGAGAAAGGGGGAGGGGCCTCTGCCGAGGTCTCTGCAATTCTCAGCAGGCTCATTTTTTACATTTATTTTGCCTCTTTCTGCTTGTTACTGACCTTTATTTGGAGTGGCACTGATTCTTCCACTATGGCTGGGGACTTTTTAGAGGCAAAGCTTATCCCCAGGTTAGAATCATACTGGGATCTTATTAGGAAACTGGGAGATAGGAAGCTCTATTTTCAGCTTAGAGCTGGATCGCTGCCCCTTAAGTCATTGACCGCCAGGTGGACTAGTGCAAGTAGTAATATCTGCCCTGCTTGTGGCAGTCAAAAGGAAACTATTGCTCATCTACTGTTTGTTTGTCCTGTATATGTAATTCGAAGGTGTATTTGGCTCACCCCAATGTGTAAATGACTGGGCACAAACAGAAGTGCTGAAGCGTTAAGACTTATATGCACCAGTACCTTGCCATTCATCTCAATAGCAGTTGCTAAATACTTGGGATGGGTGTGGGTGTTAAGGCAGAACCCAACGTTGTGATTACTATTTGTCTGTCTTGTTTTTTATGAAAAATGATATTTGCCTAGCATGACCAAGTAGCAAGTTTGACCAAAAATCGTTTTAATAGCCTTTTTCTAGCTGTTGAGATGAGTTTGTACTTCTTCCATTTCTTCAGATTCTGTTTTTACTGTAAATCGCTGTATGTATGTAAATAGCAAACTGGTATTTCATAAATTTGTATACATTGTGGAGCTTTTATTTTTATGCTTTTATGAGTACATCTCGAATAAAGCTTAATTGACTTGATTTGACCTTTATTATGCATCTTTGTGCTTGTTTCTTACCTCAATTTTGCCTCTTTCTGTTTGATTCTGATCTTTAAGTAGTAAGTAATGTAAGCTTTATTCGATTTTAGAAAAATCATAAAAGCACAATACATACATATAAAAACATCACATCGCAGTTAATAGATGCTTGCATATGCTATTTAACAATTAAAAACAACAATTAAAACAATCAAATCTTAAAAACTCATTCAAATACCATACATTAAGAAATGAATTGATGCTAACCAACACAATAGACATAGAGGGTATGAATGTTTTACAGCATGGTTTTCCGCAACAACATAACAGATTTTAAGAAGCAAGAAACTGCAAAAATCACATGTTCGTCTTCAAGTTTTAACAGTCTTAAAAAAGCAGACCTACAGTTTCTTACACCCCAACGATTTAGCAAGGGTTTTAAATAAAGTTTTCTAGGGGTGGAATAGAAGGAACAAAAAAACATTAAATGTAAATTGGATTGAAATGCGGTGTTGTCGCACAAACATGTCAGAGTCGGTGAGGACCAATTGTTCATCTCCGGTACAGAAATCATACGAAAGAAAATCCCTAGACGGAGACGGGTCAAAAGCATTCTGTGATAAGGGCTGGGGTCTATTTTTAAGTACATTTGCATGCCTTCATTAGGGGTAATTTCTTGGAAATTTAAGATGGTTTGTTTATTCTTTTCAGCATTCCATCTCAAAGTTTCCAGATGGGAGGTCAGTGTTTTTTTGAGAACTGATCTGGACACGCCCTCCAGAGTCCTCGGATTTACATAATAATCTGAAAGGCCTATTTCGCTGAGAACAGATCTAACATACGACAGCCAACGGAAATTTGCAACCCCGTCAAGGGCCAAGCAATCCTCCAGGAGGTCCCTATTAAAACTGGCCTCCCTGGTTGACCATACCTTGTGCCATAGGAGGATTGGGGCCATCTTAATTATATCACCCAAATGCTTAACTCCAAGCTCTATGTGTGTCATAAATGAGGATGTAGTCTTTGGGACACCTAGAAGGTAGCTGATGAATTGGTTCTCACAGCTCTGCAAAGATCGGTCCTTCTCGATGCCCCAAAGTCCCGCCCCGTATGTGGCTGTGGACACGCATTTCGCATGATATATTTGTACCAGTTCTTTGGTTGGTTTACCACCCACTCTATTAGAAAAAGCGCGTAAGGCGCCTATGCTGTGGATAAAGGCCAACTTCCTTGCTTCAATCGCCTGTCTCCACCGACATTTCCTGTCAAACAGTATGCCAAGGTAGCAGAACTTGTCTACGATGGCTATATTCTGCTTGTTCAGGAACACATTACATGACATCTTACTGCGCTTATTAGTACACGGCATGGTAAAAGTCTTCGAAATGTTTACTTTCAGCCCTCTATCCTGCATAAAACCTGCAAATTTAGTCACTGCCCTCTGCAATCCCACCTGGGTCTGGGACATCATGGCCGCGTCATCGGCATACAGGAGGATTGGCGTCGGTACACCTTTCACAGTAGGGTAATCATTTTGAAAAAGAGAGAGATGTTGGCCCACTGAGTTTATATAGTACGTGAATAGCCTGGGGGCTAGGATGCACCCTTGCCTAACCCCTCTTGACAGGGCGAATTTATCAGTACATTCACCCTGCTTGCCAAATCTCACTCTGGCCCCACAATTGTGATACAGTTCTCTAATGAAAGTGATTAAGCGTGCGTCGATACCCATCTCATCCAATGTTGACCATAACAAAGAGTGGTCCACGCAATCAAAAGCTGAACTTAAATCAACAAAAGTAATAAAAAGTGCACCACCTCTAGCCTGCGTGTATTTAGCACATAAAAGGGCCAAATTTAAACACTGCTCACTAGTCCCTATACCCTTCCTGAATCCATATTGAAGGTGTGAGACTACATTATGTTCCTCCTCCCATTCCTGAAGTCTCTTTAAAATAATCCTCCCTGCTAATTTCATGAGGCCATCTAGTAGGGATATTGGCCTATAGCAGGTTGGATCATCACGCCTACCCTTTTTAAAAATGGGGACAACTATTGCGTCCGACCAACTTTCTATAAACCCCTTTTGGTTGCCTTTGTTCAGTACGTTAGTAAGTAAAGGGGCCCAAAAATCTGGTTCAGCTTTATACACGTCTACCGGGGTACAATCTGGCCCTGGTGCTTTACCTGGTGCGCTGTCCCTAATTGCATCCTGCATTTCCCCTACAGTAAATGTTATATCAATTGGGAATGGACAGGCACAAAGCTGGGTCTCCCTCATACTATCTATAGGTCGTGAAACAGTTGGGACCTGTCCTATCGAAATGATAGTGTCAGCTGGCTTTGTGTCCATATATAGCTGTGTAAAGTGTTTCAGCCATCTGTCACCAGTTATTGCCAGATCTATTTTATTCCCCCTGTTATTTGGTTGGTACAAAGATTGAACCAGTCTCCAGAACTTGGTGGTATTTTTCTGGGCAGATGCTTCTCTTAATGTAGCCCAAGCTTGCTTTTGTAAAGCCAGGGTTCTATCTTTTAATGCGCATTTATATACTCGCCTAGCCATACGAATTAAGTCGGGATCCCTAGGTTTGTGGGCCAATACTTTTTTACGGTCTTTTAACGCTTTTGTGCACTTCCCATCAAACCAACCCTCTCTAGGTGAGTGAATATTTTTCGCTGCCCGAGTCAACAGATTTTTTATCCGCTGTTGGATGTTGGCAAAGGCAGTCATAACAGAAAAAGAGTCCGCCTGATCCTCTAAACAGAGGTTAACATCATTCGCGGAATCGGAGAGTAGATTTTTCAAGAACACACCGGGTACAATCCTCTCCCATTTCACAACATAGCCATTGGTTTTAGCTAAATCAATCCTATAGGGGTACGTGGAAAGGGTAGATTTCTTAGCATTACACTCCTTAATTTTTACGCTGATGGAAAGGGGATAATGATCACTAAATACATCCTTACCCACCACCCGCGAGGTTAGTATTTCAGTATTGGCCGTAGATATCAAAATAAAATCGATTGTTGAATTACAATCTCTACCAAAAAAGGTTGGCTCAAACTGCACGGGTGCGGGACAAACCTGGTTGGCAAAGCAAAGATCAAATTTAAGGGCGAATGTATTAAACAACATCCCCCTCTTTGTGTGCACAAAATGAGTAAGGTTTTCCTCGCCAAGATCCACAATACCACACAAAGGTGAATCAGAATGTGGGCAAATCGTGCAGTTAAAATCCCCTGTCCACATTATTATTGCCCCCTTAAGATGATCCACAGTATGTGTCAACAAACGTGATATATCTGACATGGTGGGCTCCAGTTCATTGTCAACCATATTTTTATAAAAATTCAACAATACTATGTTCTCTAAGGAGCCCCACTTAAAAGATAAAATTTGGAAGTGGGTGTTAGAGAAAAATTTGTGGATCTTAACCTTTGCCGTTGTTGAGACGTAGACACAGAGCCCCCCCCTTGTTGCGACCCTGAACTGATGGTATGGCAGGAGAATGAAAAGTTTGATACCCCAGAAGATGTACTTCTTCACAGCACCAAGTTTCTTGAAGACATAAGATGTCGTGCATGTGAATAACATTTAACCAAGCTTTGTCAGTGGCCTTGCTGGCTAGACCAGCCACATTCCATGAAAGGAGTGAGTTAAGGACAGGAACATAGCTGGTTTCTGCACAGGTGCGGCCTAGGTTCACACAAGATTGATCAATTTGTTGTGTTCTGGAGGTATGAATATAGGAAGGGCTCAAAGGTGTGGGAGTAGGATCTTTATGGGAGGACTGTTGGAACTGAGGATGATCAGGTAGCTGTGGTTCACTCAGAGAATCCATACGCACCACTGTGCTGCCACAGTTGCTCTTAGAATTGTTTTTAAACGGGCTGGATGGCAATACGTGGGCAGAAGTGTGTTGACTAATCCGCTGGCCCACAAAAGATTTTTCTGTAATAATTGGCTTGTAAAGTCATTCATTGTCATCTAAGCCTGAGAGCGGGTGATAGAAATTGGACAGAGGTATGTTCCAAAAGACTTTTGGATTGTGAAGACTTGGATCGCCCCAGTGGGCGTTGGGATTCTGATAATTTCTCGGTGGTAATAGTGCTTGACTGGATTGAAACCGCGAATCGTTAGTGTATTCAAAGGGGTTAGGTGTCCTCACGTGGGATAAATTATCTGTGACGGGAGGTCTATACGGCAAAGGAGCAAAAGTATTTGGATGATGGGGAAAAGAAGTGTTATGGGCCACATGATGTTTATGGAATGTCAATGTATTAAGACCACCAGGGGTTTGTGGACAACCGTAGCTATCAGGATGGTAAAATCTGGGCTGGGCTGACGGCTTACTCAGCATAGCCTCAGGATAGAAATAGCTAAGGTTATGAGTTGAAATTCCCCCCTCCCCCGTTCCAGGGTACCAGTCGCTAATATAGGTTACCAATCTGTGATCCTTGAAGTTAACTAGGATCACGTCGCCTTTGATGTCCTTAGGTCTGGTACCTACCCAGTGACATCGCCTGGCCAGGACGATATCACCGTTAAGGTGGGGCGGAAGTGGTCTATTTCTCTTCAGCCAGTAAATAACCTTATTTTTTAAATTGGCCTGCTGTTCACGGTTACCTTCTGGCGGAGGAGGCACTCCTGTAAGGGCTATAACATAGTTTAAGCATTCAGGAGGCAGATCTGCGATGTTCTTTGTTGTTCTATTTGATGGATATGGAACGGATGGAGGGGGTTTTAAATTAGTACTCTTAAGGGGATGGGTACTTTGGGGATTTATAGGGGTATTGGGTTTTTCTATGGTCTTAGGTTTTTCCAATGCAGTAGTAATTTTATCGTTACCATTATTGCTAATTTTGGCATATGGTATAGGATTCCGGGATGGTTTTGGTGGCCCAGCTGGGGATGATACGGTTACCTTAGGGGTACCAGTCATAGTCTTAGATCTTTTGGGTTCTCCAATAGGCTGAGATAAAACTCTAGGGGCATTCGATTTCGGACAAGATGACCCCAGTTGTCCTTGCAGAATTTTTTCAACACTCTCCCCTAATCTTTGGATCCTTTCCGTAAGAGGGAGGATCAATGCCTTAATAAGACAATCAATGTCATCCAATAGTCCTGCATAACTAGGTACCGAGATGGAGCTGGGAGTCATCTCTTTCACGGGGCCTACAACCCCACCCTTATTTGGAATAGTAAATATAGTTTGTGGCACTTGATTAGGGGGTTTAGCACTCTTTTTAATTATCAGCTTTTTTCTTCGCTTCCTTGGTGGGGAGCCGGAAGAGATTTTACTGGCAGGAGGTTTAGAGCTTTTAGTAGTGTCCCTAATCAGTGACGACATAGACTCGCCCTCAGTAGTACACTTAGTATGGTGGTCAGGTATGCTCGGTGTGAACACTGGCGATGGAATGCCTGGGTCATAAAGAAGGGCTGTTTCTACAAAGGGGGTGCTTAGATCTATTGTCTGGGTATCAGGTACCTGAGAATGAATGGAGTCCGAGATAATAATAATATCATTCTGTGCAAAGGAGTTAGTCTGAAAGATAAGGGGAATATCTTCTATGGGAGGTGAAGGATTGGCATGTTCTAATGGTGAGGTTAAATCCATGGAAGTAGAAAGGGATGTTGTTGTCGCGTCTAAAAGTTGAATAGGTGTTAATTTCAACTTGTCAATGGAAAGGCGTCGACCCGCCCGTTTCTCGGCCAAAGAGAGCTCCCGGTCTACATCAGTTTTAATTTTGGCAAAAAATTTATCCAAAGGGCCTAACAAAGAAGACCCTTGTATGGCCTGTGTCTGTGATGGCTCAGAGGTAGACATCACTAAGGGTGGAAAAAGGGCGTATAAAGCAGCAATTATAAAAAGGAACACTTAATGACACAAATGATGACAGCAAGGGCAAATAGAGTGGGCCCAGCCCGGCCTCTATCGGCCCCGGACGGTCACAGACGGTCCCGCCCTTGTCCCGGGCTTCTCCCGGCGCCCTCCCGCGCGCTCCCGCGCAGCGGGGTCTACGCCTACTTAATATAACAACCCTGTTGGAAGGACTAACGGGCGGGCGGGGCCGGCAGGGAGAGCAGCCCAGCTGTTCCTAAGGGCGCGCCGGGACTCCTGGTCCTTGGAGTCCCAGGCAATGCTCACAGCCCTGCCGGTTACCCACTGAGTGCCCTGAAGAGTCTGACACCTATCGCCTGTGTCCGTGGGCGATGCGGGACCCGCGGAGCGGGTCCGGCGAGGTCCTGAACTGCGGGCTTGACGAAAAGCAGAGAAGAGCAAGGAAGCCTGGTAATGCGCTGCGTCCACAAGCAGCGCGGTATGCGAGAGGGAGCGCTCAGTCCCAGGTGCAGGCAGCTTTTGATCAGGAGCGGGCGGGCGGGGCCGGCAGGGAGAGCAGCCCAGCTGTTCCTAAGGGCGCGCCGGGACTCCTGGTCCTTGGAGTCCCAGGCAATGCTCGCAGCCCTGCCGGTTACCCACTGAGTGCCCTGAAGAGTCTGACACCTATCGCCTGTGTCCGTGGGCGATGCGGGACCCGCGGAGCGGGTCCGGCGAGGTCCTGAACTTCGGGCTTGACGAAAAGCAGAGAAGAGCAAGGAAGCCTGGTAATGCGCTGCGTCCACAAGCAGCGCGGTATGCGAGAGGGAGCGCTCAGTCCCAGGTGCAGGCAGCTTTTGATCAGGAGCGGGCGGGCGGGGCCGGCAGGGAGAGCAGCCCAGCTGTTCCTAAGGGCGCGCCGGGACTCCTGGTCCTTGGAGTCCCAGGCAATGCTTGCAGCCCTGCCGGTTACCCACTGAGTGCCCTGAAGAGTCTGACACCTATCGCCTGTGTCCGTGGGCGATGCGGGACCCGCGGAGCGGGTCCGGCGAGGTCCTGAACTGCGGGCTTGACGAAAAGCAGAGAAGAGCAAGGAAGCCTGGTAATGCGCTGCGTCCACAAGCAGCGCGGTATGCGAGAGGGAGCCTGATCTTTATTTTGCCTCTTTCTGCTACTTTCTGACCTTTATTCTGTCTTTTTGTGCTCGTTTCTCACCATTATTCTGTCTCTTTCTGTTCGTTTCCCACCTTTATTCTGCCTCTTACTGCTCGTTTCTGACCTGTATTTTGCCTCTTTCTACTTGTTTCTGACCTTTATTCTGCCTCTTTCTGCTTGCTTCTGACCTTTATTTTGCCTGTATCTGCTCATTTCTGAACTTTTTTCTGCCACTTTCTGCTCGTTTCTGACCTTTATTCTGTCCTTTACTGCTCATTTCTGACCTCTATTTTGCCTCTTTCTGATCATTTCTGTACTTTAATCTGCCCTTTTCTGCTTGTTTCTGACATCTATTCTGCCTCTTTGTGCTCGTTTCTTACCTTTATTCTGCCACTTTCTGAGTGTTTCTGACCTCTATTCTGCCTCTTGCTGCTCATATCTGACCTCCATTCTGCCTCTTTATGCTTGTTTCTGACCTCTATTCTGCCTCTTGCTGCTCGTTTTCACCGTTATTTAGCCTCTTTCTGCTCGTTGCCTCTTTCCACTTGTTTCTAATCCATATTTTGCTGCTCGTTTCTGACCTTTATTCTGCATCTTTCTGCTAATTTCTGACCTCCATTTTACCTCCTGCTGCTCGTTTCTGACCTTTATTCTGCCCTTTTCTGCTTGCTTTTGACCTCTATTCTGCCGCTTTGTGCCCGTTTCTGACATTTATTGTGACTCTTTCTGCTTGTTTTTGACCGCTATTCTGCCTCTTTCTGCTCATATCTGACCTTAATTCTGCCTCTTTGTGATTGTATCTAACTCTTTTTCTGCCTCTTTCTGATCATTTTTTACCTTTGTTCTTCCCCTTTCCGCTAGTTTATGACCTTTATTCTGCCTTTTCTACTCATTTC
Source organism: Lissotriton helveticus (assembly GCF_964261635.1). NCBI lineage: Eukaryota > Metazoa > Chordata > Amphibia > Caudata > Salamandridae > Lissotriton > Lissotriton helveticus. The sequence goes on along the minus strand of NC_136067.1, from coordinate 1,445,395,648 downwards.
TCACCTTTATTCTGCTTCTTGCTACTCCTTTCTGACAGTTATTCTGCTCATTTCTCACGTTTATCTTGCCTCTTTCTGACCTTTATTCTGCCTCTTTCTGCTTGTTTCTGACCTTTATTTAGCCTCTTTCTGCTCTACCCAGGACTGCGGGGGAACCTCAAGGGTCCCGCAGTGCCAGCCAGTTACCGTCTCCTGCGTGACCCAGCATTGCTTTCACATACAGGAAGCTGCTAAATATGCAGCTCCCTGCGTGTGAAACCAATTAGTCTGTTTCCCTGCTCGCTTAACTGCAGGCAGGGAAAATGAAGAAAGATCTTCTTCCAGCAAACAAGAGCATTTTCACAGCTCTCGCTTGCTGAAAAGGGAGTGTTTGCTGTGACTTGGTGGGAGCGTTCAAAGCTCCTACCAAGCCACAGAAAATAGCTATGTTCTGGGGGTGGATGAACTGCGACATACCAGGAGCCGGCCAAGGGGAGTGGCGGTCCCCAGGGCCATCTATGGCAGTACTTAGCCACGGGTAGGTGGTTGTCCCCGGGGCTGCAGGGTGCACTTAGCCCCCCCTTGATTAGAATAATTGCCCTGGGGAGGTGGCGGTCTACGGGGCTGTAGGGGTGCCCGTGTCCCCTGTATTGATTTGTATGTTTAGCCCTGGGAGGGTGGCAGTCCCTGTAGTGTGGGTAGGCCCAGTGGGCCCGCCTACATACATAATTTTAAATACCACAGGGAGGTGGTGGTTTCTGGGGCTGTGTTGGCCCCTCACATTATTTCAGATTTGCCCTGGGGTGGTGGTGTCCCCAGGGCATGGGGGTTGCCAAACAGGCATCCCCCACATACATTAAAATCACTGTCCTGGGTAGGTGGTGGTTCCTGGTGCTTTTATAAGCCTGAGGAGGGGGCACTGTGCACCCCCTCCTATTTTTATGTTATGCCCCGGGACTTCCATACCACAAGATCATTTAAAAGCAAGCGCTGGAACCCGCCCTTGTTTTATTTGATTATTTTCTGTGAATTTGGGAATAATGCGATTTTGTAGGTATTTTAAAACGAAAACATGTTGGACCTTGCAGGTTCCCAGGGGGCCCCTAAGACCAAGGCGAGGTCAGAGCATTCCTACACTGACCCGTTTTCTTTTTTTTTTCATTTTTATTTGGGACTTGGCTGAAGCCGAATCCCAAGATCAGTGGCAACACTTCCTGCCTGAAGTGCTGGCAGCGAATCAGAGCTATGCATTTCCCTGCATGAGCTTGTTATTTTTGCAAAGTTGTTGCAATCACAGATATCACTAACTTTATTCTGTTACATTTCTCAACAACGACTGAACAGATTTAAACCAAATAACAAAAGCAGAATCTGTGGACCAAAAGCTAGGTCTCTGTCAAATTTGGTGTCATTCAGTCTAGTGGTTTGGGCTGCAGGCGTGCCTAAAATGTCTATGGCAATGAACATGGAAAACACACTGTTTTTGACCCCGCCTTTTTCTCAGCCCCAGCTTGACAGATCGTCCTGAGACTTTTCATGTACAATAAGAATCTCAGGCACACTTTTTTGGGAAACGTTCTTGAAAATTCATCAAACAATGCCAATGATATAAGTAAGTCAAAAGACACTTTTACTATGGGAACATGGTCCTAACTACACCTACCTAATGGCAATCTCCTTTAGGTTATACATCTATCTCTCTCTCTCTCTCTCTCTCTCTCTCTCTCTCTCTCTATAGAACTTTGAACCCAGCACCTGGTCTCTGCGAGCTGTGAGTCCTGCCCTCCAAGTGGTGCCACACAGTCCTGGACTCTTAGAAGTGGGCCTGAAGGTGCTCTGCCAGTACATCTGTGGTCCCAGCAAGACCGAAGCAGTGTGACAAATCACCTCCCAAATTCCACATTGGTACTGCTGTGCCATGCATCCTGATGCAGGATATGGGATCGCATACAGTAGTCTGATGAGAACCAATGCTGCACGATGAGCTCATGAAGCAGGTCTTCGCATTAAAAGCTTATCATTGACTGAACCCTCAATGACAATGCAGGACTCCGCATAGCAGACCCTGCAACTTCTTCTGAACTAGCCAGGCAGCGGTACGCATCTTTGACACAGGACTTTGCATCACAAGCCCCTTATTGACAGCATCCTCGATGATGATGCAGGACCATGCATCGCAGACTTGCAGTTTCTCTGAACCGCCGATGCGAGCTGCATTCTCAATGCAGGTTCTCACAACGCCCCACAACCAGGATTTAAGGTTCTTTGATCAGCTAGCCTAACTGGGTCCCTGTAGGTGACCTGCACTCCATCATGGTCAGCCTAAACTTGGGACTTTGTCACAGTCTAGTGCAACCAAATAACACAGCTTATACTTTGTGCTTTTTGGTTCTATTTTCACTAAAGTCTTCAAAATTGGATTCCTCCATTTCTTCAGATTTGATTTTTGTAATGTTACTCTTATGTTATTTATTTCATTTTGCTGCATAACACATTGCCTATATGTTAAGTCTGAGTACTGTGTGCCAAGCTGCCAGAGGGTTGAGCACAGGGTAATTTGGGATTTATTTGCGTATTCACCCTAACATCGATTGTGGTAAGAGATTGAGTAGGTTTCCCCCTTACCCAACCAGTAACTCAATTTCGTACATTATGCATTATATGTAACAGGAGCAATTAACATGAATACATTTTTTTCATTCAGTGGAATGTGTATTACAAACAGAAAGTAAAATAATAGACCATTCGGCTCAACTGTCTGTAAACAAAGAAACAATAACATTATTTAATAATGTACTTAGGAATACAGGGTTTCAGATAAAACAGGCTTTTTCTTCCCTATCAATGTGTTATCTCTATTGTTATCAAAGATTTATCACGCTACTGCCAGTAAGGCAGAGTTAACAGGGCACCTTGATTGCATTTAGAATATTCAAGCTTTTATTGGTTTTCACAAAGAAATTAGTGATTAAACATTGAACAATAGCTAAACCTAGTGACATTTGAAGCTTCTTCTGCAAAGTTCCCTCAACAGAGAGCCCTGACTACAGTTTGACTCTTCCAGTTTTGAATGAACTTTTATGAAGAGGTTATAATGAAAGAAATAGGCACTGAGAAACCCTGCAGAGGTTGTCAATATGATGATGGGTCTCTGGTGGCTGGGGCTCTGTAGGAGTTTGTGGGAGTTCATGGGTAGAGAGAGAGACAGAGGACTCAGTAATTGAAAAGATATTCAGACATTAAAGGTGGCAAACACTTCTAGGGCAATTTAAGCAGAGGCAGCAGGAGGGAGCAGCGCCCAAACTACTTTTATTTGCTATATGGTCACAGGTTGGCATCCCTTTGCACTTTACTGTTGTTTTTCCCTTATAGTTGTACTCTTTGCAGCTTCTGCTGATGGCTACCTGAAGTGATTCATTGTTGCTTCATGCCTCATTGTTTCCTGTTCTGTTTTGGAGAAACTGTGGTTTCTAAATACTTGTTGGCCCCAGAACTGGATTCCTGGTAAACCTGGGACTTGTGAGCCATCCCTTGTATGCAGTATCAGGTAAGCATTCTGAATTATCTAATTTTATCTTCTTGTGCAGTGTCAAAATTATAATACACATTTTGATTCACAATTGTATGGTTCTACATATAGAATATCACAGAGTGCATACAACTTCTGCCATTACTGTAGTCTCAATAACTTAGTAATACCTAGTGTTTTGTGGATGGGTGATGAAAACCTATGTACTCTCCAAAGACACTCAGGCAGAGTTGTATACACTAGCCCGGGTGAAATTTTAATTCTGAACTAGAACATTTTGGTGGGTAACATGGAGGTCTTGCCGAATTCTGCCAATCGCAGCATGACCGCGATGACAAAAGGAACGCCGTGAGACTTCAGAATGCGAGCTGGCAAACGTGAGTGAGATTTTGCATCCCTCAGAGAGATTTCTTGTTGCTAGGAAGACTACAGGAGGGATTTTACCAACGTGGGCAGAGGGCTACTTCCTGGGTAGATTTTCTACTCAAGTGTCAACAAAATCAGCTAAAACATGATGTGGTGTAGGTCGCACTGATTTTTCAGTGTGAAACATACTGATGGTGCTAAAGTCGGAGGGCTAGCAGTGTGACGTGCATTTTCCACACCTTCGCGGAACTCCGCGGAATCTCGCAGAGCTTTTATGTAACTCCTGGTGATTCAGCGGAGTGAAAATCTGCAAGTTTGGCCCAGACCTAGTATACACTGAGGCACAGATAACGAGTCCTGTGTCTTATCCTCTCTCTCATGTTCCTCTGGTGAAATTGTGACCCTCCAATTACTTTGATTCCACAGAGAGGAGGATTAGTGGGTTTAGAAATGAACACCTGTCCTAAATTCCTCACACATGGAGAATCCAAATATTTTTTTCCCATTTTACCTCTTAAAGGATTTTTTGCTCTCCAATTCAGGAAAAAAGCTGAACGAAATTGCACTATGAAAAGTAGAACTTTACTCAAAAAAGTGTCTGCTTGATTTTGAGTAATCACATTCTGCAGTTTTGAAACTAATATTTGTTTTAAATAGTCTCTGCGTCTAATCTGAAGAAGCAAGACCCCATCCAAAGGGATAATTTGACACGAATAGCGGGGCAGAGGGTAAAACGTTTACTTTATTTCACATCCTCTTTTTCTTTCTCTCCCTGACACACAAAAAGGACTCTGATGACCAACAGGAACCTTTTCAACCCCGGAACTGAGCACCATAGAACCCTTTTCTAGCAGGTAACAGGAAAGTCTGAAGGAAGAAAAAGGCTGAACTCTCTTAGTAGAGCTGACAGGTCCTGGGTTGATGGCTGGTGCTTAAAATTGTATTTTGCGTGCAAGACTAGTGAGACAATCCAACAGTTTCAAACTGCACCGTCACCATTCTGCGATTTTCGTTGGAACGCCTTTAGTTTTCGCTCTGCATTCTATGCACTCCTGGATCTGTGAAAAGGTGCCCTTTAGAGTTCTTCATCCCTTGACAAAGAACTCATCTTGGAGCATCCAGACTAGGTGCCAATCCTGGGAGAGGATACTGCAGTCAGTAATTCAGGGTAAATTACACTGATACAGGATTTATAGCGTTAATCAAAACAAGTTTCTTCCTGCCTTTTTTTTTACTAAGGTTTTACATTTTATTTCTGACAGCTAAATGTGATCTACGCATGTATTTTATTTATAAGACCTGCATATGATAGGGAGTCATTTGGTGGGCTAAAACTTGAGACTTGCTGAATAAAAATCAACACTATGGTTGCAACCCCTTTGGAAGCTAATCTTACTCTCAAGTCATATTCTCAAAATAAAAATTTCATTTTATAAAATACTAGCAGCCCGTCCCGACGTTGTCCGGGAGCAATTAGGCTTCAGGGCCCCCGCCTGCCCCGACCTTGTCCGTGGGTCCCCGGAGCCTTCCTCCATATATTGCAGTATTATATCTCTATGTTTACTTTGTACGCTTTTGTAACCTGCACACGTAACTTTTTCCTCCTGTAATGCACCGTTAGTCTCACTTTTTTAATGCTCCGTTTGCTTCCTCTTGCTACCTGCACACGTCACTTTTTCCTCCTATACCTCTATGTTTACTTTCTACGCTTTTGTAACCTGCACACGTGACTTTTCCCTCCTGTAATGCACCGTTTGGCTCACTTTTTTAATGCTCCATTTGCTTCCTCTTGCTACCTGCACACGTCACTTTTTCCTCCTATACCTCTATGTTTACTTTCTACGCTTTTGTAACCTGTACACGTAACTTTTTCCTCCTGTAATGCACCGTTTGGCTCACTTTTTTAATGCTCCATTTGCTTCCTCTTGCTACCTGCACACGTCACTTTTTCCTCCTCTATCTCTTTGTTTACTTTCTACGCTTTTGTAACCTGCACCCGTAACTTTTTCCTCCAGTAATGCACCGTTTGGCACATGCTCCGTTTGTTTCCTCTATGTTTACTTTCTACGCTTTTGTAACCTGCACACGTAACTTTTTCCTCCAGTAATGCACCGTTTGGCTCATGCTCCGTTTGTTTCCTCTTGCTCACGATTTTCATTTTTGCTTCATTTTTCCGCTGCTCACCGCTCCTAAATAAATAAATAACCTACCTCATCCACCGCTCACTGCTCCTCCCCGCCTGTCCGCCGCTCCTCACTGCCTGTCCGCCGCTCCTTACCGCCTGTCCACCGCTCCTCACCGCCTGTCCGCCGCTCCTCACCGCTCCTCCCCGCGCCATGTCCGCCGGTCCTCCTCGCGCTCCTGGACGCCGCTCCTCACGTCGGGCACGCACGTCGCCGCCGGCGCTTCTGCCAAGGGACTACTTTTTTTTTCGGTAAATTTTTTTAATAACGTACATTTATTACGTTTATATAGCCTATGTCCATCTGCACACCCTGACGATTACAACAATGTATCGGGTGTGTGGATTGGCGCTGTGGTTCCCGAGTTTACCCGCCTCAAAGGTTCAAAGTTCTTCCTTTATAATAGTAGTATAGACTACATGTACTCCTTTTCCCCCGGAGCACATTAAAGAAGTTGTGTCATTTCACATGTTTTAAGCTTTGTCATGTATTTATTGTAAATCATGGTGCTTGTATTATAATTTGCTCCATTTAGATTTGACAATAATCTTACAAGCAGAATTGAAAACGTATACATGTATGTGAAATATTGTCTCTAAATATCTTCTGTTTCATCTTTATTTGCTGGGGTGTTGATACTGATAAAGAAAAGAAATTGCTTGTCAGTGTAATTGTACTTCAGGAATTGGCCAAATAAGAGAAAGGATTTGAGATGTCATTTTAATTGTGTTGATTAGATTATGCAAGCAATTGTGCAGTTAGAATGCCGTACCCCAGGCGAAGCAGCTTCAGAAAGATTTCTTGATTGTAGTAGAAATGAATATGTGTTTTGCTTATTTTCAAATCATATTAAGTCTGTGCTGATTACTGTGTATTATTCCTTGTACTATGAGGAATCTGCCCGCTGTATCTGTCACTGCCTTATGTGCCCAAATCCTGTGCCTTTTTTAATCAGTGTTGCCACATCTTTAGGCTATGTTGATTATGATGAGAAGTATCTCTATTTGACTCCATTGCTTTGCCAAATTTGTGGGCTTTTTCTTTGGGAATTGCGTTTTCCTTAAGTGTGTGATAGCCACACTGTGTTTAGCTATGTTACTTAGGCCTGCTTCCAATTTAGTTACATTGGCGTAATTCTCAGAGTTTCAGGAATTCCACATTACACTTATTACCCAAAATTACGCCATTATGCCACTTCGTATAATTACTCGGTTGTTTGTGGAAAAATTATAGTGTGGGAACAACACAAACAACCAGAATGCAATGGCTGTTTTCTTCGGCAACTGTGTATTTAACTCTATTAACTCCATGGAGGCATGGGAGAACTTCATGGAAAGCTTCGACCCAACGAAGTCAAAAAACAAGCCAACAGAAGGAATAGTAAGACCAAAAAATGTCGGGGCCACCTCATGCAAGCAGGCACGAAGCGAAAGAATCCACTTCTCACGACATCAGGACGCCGAACTAAGGGAGTTAAAAACCAACATCAACAGGGTATTGCGCAGTCTTCGTATACACGGCCCAGTTGATAACATCCAGTCCGAATTAAGGAAGCTTAAGGCACGCAGGAAAAAAACAATTTGCTCGCCAAAAAAGAAAGGGACTAATCAATATGGGCTAAACTGACATATGACGCAAGAAACAACAACAGTGCCAGGTTTTGGCAGACCGTCAGAACCCTAGAGAATCCATCAGCTCTAGGAATCAACTCATATTTAACTGAGGACATCTGGGCAAAGCACCTACTGAGTCACTTCAACACAGAAGCTGGCGATTCCACGGAAGTCTCACTGGAGCTCCAAAGCGACCAACAGCAATCCAGATTTGAAGGACCGGACCTTCCCATCGTCTTTACAACCAAGCAGCTTGGGGCAGAATTAAGAAAGGTCGGAAAGACGGAGCTCCAGGGCCCAACGGTCTTCCGCCAATCATATTTAAACAGGATTCGAACTACTGGGATGAAGCACTCCTACCCCTTTACAATAACATCCTGGAAAGTGAGAGAATCCCTGACTCCTGGAAAGGACCTATCATTTCACCGATCCACAAAAAGGGTGCCATGACAGACCCAAAAAACTATAGGCTCATTGCTTTAGTCGACATTAAAGCCAAATTCTATGCGGGGCTCTTACTAAATGAACTTACAGTTTGGGCTCAGGAAAAAACCCTAATTCCCATCAATCAAACTGGCTTTCAGGAAGGTCTGGGGACTACAACAAACATTCTCGCCCTTTCTTTTTTGACAGACGCTTTCAAAAATATCAACAAACAGCTATTTGTCTTCTTTATTCAGTTTCAGTTTAAGTTTATTAGCATATTTAATTAAAACCATTGCAAAAATAGCACTGTAAAATTCATACAACATGATTAAAATCATTAAAAAGCTAAAGTAGAAAATACATTGTAATAAAACACGATTAGATTATGGTATTTGGACCAGTCAATGGGTCACAAGATGCTGTAGATTTTGTTTGATTTAGAAATCTGGGCTGCGACCATGCATGCTCGGTTATCCCAGCGAGATAGTCTCTCATTGTAATAAAACACGATTGAATTATGCTGATTGAAACAGTCAATGGATCACAAGATACTGTAAAAATGTGTTTGATTCGGAAATCCGGGCTGCGGCCGTGCATGCCCGGTTATCCAAGCAAGATTGTCTCTGCTTGTTACAATTAAGTTCCCACCGCTGCTCCTAATCCACGTCCAATAGCTGTTTCACAGTGTTGGGCTGTGAGAGCAGTCTTTAGCAGCATTTCTTTGTTCGGCCGTCCTCAGAAATTTTTACCAGTCTACAGTTTAATTGAGTGTTTGCCGGATTTAAGCAGGCCAGCACTGCTTGCCTTCTGGTGCGGATACCTTTCTGTTTAAATGAGTCTTTTAGAAATTGTGTCCGTGCTTAGTGCAGTTCTTCACATAGGCAAATTAAGTGGAGAATATCACCATTCTTGTTGTTACACAGCCTGCAAGTATCTTGGCCTTCGTCTGCTTTATTGACTACAAAGCAGCTTTTGATAGCGTCGATAGGGGGATACTCTGGGCCAAACTTGCAAGGTGGGGAATTCCCACAAACCTTCTAAACCAGCTATTTCTGCTTCACTCCAAAACGTGGGTCCAGATTAAAGTCGGAGTGGGAGACACCCTGTCTAGGAGAATACCAACTACTAAAGGGCTGAAGCAGGGCTGAGTCCTGGCCCCAACCTTGTTCAACCTTTTTGTCTCCGACCTCTCCACCGAGCTGGATAAGTGCAACCATCACGCTCCGAACCTGGGGGGCCTAACTCTATCGAACCTCTTGTACGCAGATGATCTGCTACTAATCAGCCGTACTCCAATTGGCCTCCAGCATCTGATAAACACCACAAGTACCTTCGCTGATAAGAATGGGCTGGCCATAAACCTGGAAAAATCTAAAGTAATGGTATTAAATCAAGGATTCAACAAACCCTACCCGCGATGGTCAATGAATAACCGGCTGCTGGTGCCAACAGAGGAGTACAAGTATTTGGGAATCATATTTGAGAGAAACGGATCATTTACCAAACAGAAAGCATCCATCAAAGGCACAGGGACCGCACTGGCAGTTGCTTTAAAAAACATCAAGCAAAAAATAACCGACCCTAGCCTTCTCCCTCTGCTAGAAGTGCTTCGAGCGTGGCTGCTACCCTCCATCACTTATGGAAGTGAAGCAATGAGAGGAAGAGACGAGGCTACTTTGGACACAGTGGTCGCCAACGCCCTAAGAATAATATTCAATCTTCCGCAATTCACCTCACCAGCCCAAATAAGATTAGAGTTCCGACTGCAAAAGCAGCAAATCTCACGGAAGGGGGCCTACGCCAAGTGCTGGTTTAAAATAAAGGGGCCCGAGCCGGGCACATTGAACTCACAGCTGTGGTTGGAAATCACAAGGAGAAACGATAGACCCGCGATGAGTTACCTTCATTCAGCAATCAAGCTGCTAGCTCTACAGGACCTATGCTCATCCCAGAAAAGTTTCAAGGTCCTGGTAAACAAATCAGTAAAGATTGTATCTCTCGCAGAAGATAAAGCTGCCCTCAGCAGGAGGGCCCACGGCTGGTTTGTAATTCAGAGCGACATGTCAAAAAAGCCCCAATTATACTTAGGAACAGGTTTTTCAAGAATTACAAAAGAACGGTTCCTGCATCTGAGGCTGGGAATCCTACCAGCAAAGCTTCACCTCCCTCCGTGGAAACGAATAGTCACCTCTAACTGCTGCAGATTGTGTGGAGATCAAAATGAAGACGTAATACATCTACTATGCATATGCAATGGCTTGGGAGCGGAAAGGAGACAGTTTCTAAAACAGCTCCTGATTGCAAGTCAGGTTTGATCATGCAGGGAGGCAGTAAAGGCCTGTTTCGAGGGCAGTAACATCCGCCTTGCTTGCAGCCTTGTTCGGTTTATGAGGGAAGCAAACGCAAAGTTAAGCCTGGAAGGTCCACAAGTTAACGGTCTTCATGCTATGCCAGCTGGTTTTTGAGACAAGCACAACAGCGCCGACCAGTAGGGCTTTGATTAGATCCACAAATACTTCCTTGGTCGCTAAGCTGTCAGCTGTCAGCATGGACCGGCTCCGAGTTCATTGACCTTTATATTCTCCATAAACATTTCTTCACAGAGTGCAACTATCCACGAGAACAAGCCTTTTGATTAACTATCTCACCTATTGGTTTTTATTTCTCCGCAATTTTATAGAATTACAATACATTTGTAATCTTTTAGCATTATTTAATGGGGAAGCTACTTCTTGTGAATTTATGTTTTACTTGTTTGCGAAGGTTTTCATGCAATAAAGTTATTATTATTAACTCTATTTTCTATTGCGAAATGCACCCTTGTATCAAACAAACTAACACATGGCTGCATTTTGCGCTATAATATAGTTCTAAACAATGATTTTGCATTTCACAAAATTTTGTGTAATTTTTTATTTTTTCACCAATTTGTTGCAAATTCAAAAGCAAACTAGGCAAGTTTTGCCCACCCCGAATATATGTCAGTATTTTCTCGGATTATTTAAAACTCTGACATTACATGTTATTACTTTGAGTGAGTTATTGAAGATGACTTGTACTACTAAGTTCTATTATGGTGTGGTGTGACATTTTCTCAGTGCAATAGCTGTCGCTGCGGTGAACCTGACTTTGCGGTTTTGTAACTAACTGAACTGTAATTAACTAGCCGCCCTCTTCTCTCTGCCTGCCAAACTGAACACAAGTATTTCTGTGAAAGATACCCTCATGTACCCGTGGCAGGTAAGATGAGCTGTAGATCTCACTTTACTCCAGTTATTAAATTCCTTCAGTAAGTTTACAGCTCAAGGGTACTGTGCAGAAGTTAATATTTAAGTACTACTTTCCGCTATGTTGGCGTCTCAACTGCAGAGTTCATGGTTTACAGCATATCATTGTTCTTGAAGCCCACGGCTACCATTCTGTTCTATTCTCCAGGATTGGAAAAGCGCATGGCTACTCACATAGGGCTTTCCAACGCTAGGCAAAGGAAGGGGAAAAAGAAACTACTATCTGGTTTGTTGGTATCAGTTCTGGAATTAGCATTCGGTATAATGAGCCAAGAGTGAATTACCTCTACGTCCCTCGTCCTCGACCCTGTCATCACACATGAGGTATTCCACACGACAGGAAACAAAACAGGAAACGTTATTAGACTCCACCCACCCTCCTGTCAGGTGCTATAACACACCTCAACACCAGAAGCATATCCTATTTTGTTTCCTGTCGGATGGGATTCTGATGGGTGACGCTTGGGTGAGTGCCGGGCACCTACCTGCTACGCCTGTCCTGTGGTTTCCTCCTTTGCTGGGCCTTGGGGGAGCTCGTGGACCTCCGTGGGATTTTGAAAGCCGGGCTGCTGGGCTTCCTGTGCCTTCCTGTATCGCAGGGGACCTGGGTTGCGGGGCCTCTCGGGTCCCCGGGGATTTCTTCTTGTCTTTGGACTCCCTGGCTTCCTGTGCTGGTCGGGCGCGTATATGCGTCCCGGGGCCGTCTCTGCTTTCTACCTGATGCCTGAGGGTTCTGAAGCTCCTGATTTTGGAGACGCTGTCTGATCTCAAAGCTTCCAGGAAGGGTACTGGGAGTCGCTCTGAGGCTGCTGCTGCCCTGTATTCGGATATTTCTTCCTCTGCTTCCTCGGATGAGTCTACCTTGGGCGCAGTGGATCTACAGGGAAAGTACATTTCCAAGGACCTGATGCCTGATCTTCTTTGTCATGTTCGGGAGAATATGGGCTTCCCTGAGTACTCTGTGCCCAGCACCTCCCAGGACACTGTTCTGCCGCAGTTTCGGAAGCCTGTGGCTTCTTCCGTGCCCATCCACCCCTTTGTCTTGGATGTCCTCCTTAAGGAATGGAAATACCCGGACCATATTTCTATGCCCAGATTTATGTCAAAGCTCTATCCTTTGCAGGATATGGAGGTTGCCCTGCCTGATTCGGTGCAGGTGGGCTCAATTGTTGCTTCTCTGGTGTGTCGGCCTTCCATGGCGGATGATATTATCCTGAAGGATGGCGTAGATAAAAAGATGGACTCTTCTCTGAAGAAGTCCTATGCTGGCTCTCACCTGGCCATTCGGTCGGGAGTGTATGGTGCATATGTTGCACAGTCTTTGCTGGCTGACTTCAAGGCTTTGTTTTCTGCCATGCAGGAGGGGGGCAGTTGTCCGGAGTTGCTGGAAACTATGGAACGTCAAACTGAGTTCCTTTCGGACATAGCCTTTGACTCGGTCAGGGCTTCAGCTATGTCTTGTGGTTCCTCTGTTGCTGCCCGTCGGAACTTGCTGCTCCGGGGTTGGAAGACGGATGCTGCGCAACGATCTTTGGCCTTGAGATTGCCGTTTTCTGGTACTCATCTTTTTGGGGACGCCCTGGAGGACAAGCTCCATAAGGTCTTCAAGGAGAGGAAGCATTTGTTATCATTCCGTCATACTCCTTCTCATAAGGGGTCCTCCTTCTCGAATGCCAGGTCCTTTCGCCAGCCTTCCAGATTTCAGCAGTCCTCATTTAAAGGCCAGCGTGGTGCTCGTAGATCCTTTCCTAGGAGGTTCCAGAAGAAGCCCCCGCCGGATGGTGGGTCTGGCGCTCTTCGTTCCTGACTACGCCGTTCCGGTGCCCGGTCTCGTTGGTGGTCAGCCCGCGGTTGGTGGGAGACTGCGGCTGTTCCTCCATGCTTGGCTGCTGACGACCTCCGACCAGTGGGTGCTGGATGTTCTTTCCAGGGGTTACCGGAAAGAGTTCCTGTCTCCTCCGCCTCCCTCGGGTGTTGTGGTGACCCCTTTGCCTTCGGACCCGTCTCGCCGTCTGGCGTTGCTGGAGGGTGTTCAGGTGCTGTTCAGCAAGCGGGCGATTGTCCCGGTCCCCCCTCTGGAACGTGGGCTGGGGACTTATTCCATCGTCTTTGTGGTTCCGAAGATCACGGGGGGTTTCCGTGTTGTCGTCAATCTTCGGGCCCTGAACTTCTTTGTGCAGAAGTGCCCATTCAAGTTGGAGACTTTGCAGAAGGTGATTCCCCTGATGCAGGAGGGTTGGGTGTTCACCTCGCTCGACCTCCAGGATGCCTACCTACATGTTCCGATGGCGTTGGGGGATCAGCGGTTCCTGCGCTTCTGCCTGGAGGGTCATCACTGGCAGTTCTGCGTCCTTCCCTTTGGTCTCCGGTCCGCCCCCAGGGTGTTCTCCAAGGTGGCTGCTCCCTTGGTGGCTCATCTCCATCTCCTGGGGGTGTCCGTGTTTCCATACCTGGACGATTGGCTGCTGCAGGCTCCATCTCCGGAGGTCATGTCTCGCCACCTTTCCCTGACCATGCGTACGCTCGTAGATCATGATTTCCTTATCAATCTGCCGAAGAGTCACCTGGACCCTGCAACTCGGAGGACCTTCATTGGGGCAGTGTTCGACTCTGTTCAGGGCAAGGTCTTCCTCCCAGAGTCCCGGATTCTGCGTCTTCAGTCTTTGCTGCGGAAGTTGCTTTCCCGGGTTTCGGCTCCTCTCCTGCAGTGGCTGGTGGTTCAGGGCCACATGTCTGCCACTGTGTTCACGGTGCCCTGGGCCAGGGTTCATCTTCGGCCTCTGTTGTGGCATGTTCAGACTTGGGTGCCCTTTCCTGTCCAGGACTTTTCGATACCTGTACCTGTGTCTCCGGAGTTGGTGTCTGCTCTTCAGTGGTGGCTGGATTCTTCGAATCTGTCGAAGGGCATGTGGTTCCATCTTCTGCCCCCCTTGGTGTTGACAACGGATGCCAGCGCTTCCGGATGGGGTGCGACTCTGGGCCCTTGGGCGGTGCAGGCGTGTTGGCTTCCTTCAGAATCGCGCTGTTCTTCGAATTGGAGGGAGCTGTCTGCGGTGGAGAGGGCTCTTCGCCTTTTCAAGGATCGTCTTCTGGGGTGCAACGTGTTGGTGTGGTCGGACAACACTGTGACCGTGGCCTACATCAACCACCAGGGCAGTACCCGCTGCCTTTCCCTGAACTTGGTGGCGAGTGCAATTGCGAGTTGGGCCGAGTGTCATCTGGTGGCCCTCTCTGCTCTGCACATTCGGGGTGTGGACAACGTGGTTGCAGATTCCTTGAGTCGGAGGTTCCCGTCCTCTCTCTCCCTGTGTCTGGCCCCTCGGATTTTCCGCTTGCTCTGCCGGAGGTTCGGGACACCGGTGCTGGACCTGTTTGCCTCCCGGACTGATGCCCTGCTTCCCCTGTTCTGCTCCAGGACTCCGGAGTCGGGGGCTTGGAGGGTGGATGCCTTGTCTGTCCTTTGGCCTCCTTGGTTCCTCTATGCGTTACCCCCTTTCCTCTGATCCCTGCTTTCTTGCTGAAGGTTCAGCAGGTGGGGGCTCAAGTGGTGGCTGTTCTCCCTTATTGGCCTCGCCGCTCCAGGTTTCCTCTGCTGCTGAGTCTGGCGGTGGGCCCTCCGTGGATCCTGCCCCGCTACCCATCTCCTCTGGGTTCCCCGTCTTCCTCCCTGTTGGTTCCTCTCACCTTGGCGGTCTGGAGGTTGAACGGCTGTCTCTTGGAGTCCGGGGTTTCCCGACCACCTCATCACTGTGAGGCAGGCTTCTCGTCGGAAGTCCACTCTTTCCTCCTATTCCAAGCACTGGGTTTCCTTTTCTTCTTGGTGTGCTGCCCTGGGCATGTCCCCTGCCTCCTGTGATGTTTCTTCTGTTCTTCAGTTTTTTTTGGATGGTTTTCAAAAACACTATGCTTTGTCCACTTTGAAGGGTCAGTGGGCTGCTATCCGGGCCTTGCGGGATCCGGCTTCTCTTCTGCCTTCGGACGGGTTGTTGGTTTCCCGTCTGTTTCAGAGTTTCTCTCTTTCTGCTCCTTCTGTCTGCTCCCCGGTTCCTCCTTGGGATCTTTCTTTGGTTTTGGGTGCCTTGCAGTCCCCTCCTTTTGAACCTTTGGAGTCCGTGGACTTGAAATTCCTGTCTTTCAAGGTGGCCTTTTTGGTGGCTGTTACTTCTGCTCGGAGGTTGGGCGAGCTGACGGCGTTGCGTTGCTCTCCCCCCTTTTTGAGGTTTCTGGACGACGTGGTGGTACTTTCTTTGAACCCCGGATTTTTGCCAAAAATTCGTTCTCGTTTCCATTCCTCCCAGGAGTTGATTCTTCCTTCTCTCTGTCCTTCTCCTTCCTCGCCTTCTGACTTCTTGCTCCATTCTTTGGATGTGCGGTGGGCCTTGTCTGTCTATGTGGCACGTTCTGCTGGGTTTTGATCTTCTGACACCCTCTTTGTGACCTTTGGTTTGGCTGGTAGAGGTAAGGCTGCCTCCCATCTTACTTTGGGTCGCTGGATCAAGGCTGTGATCTCTTTGGCGTACCAGGGCTCTGGTTTGCCTTGTCCGTCTGGGGTTTAGGCGAGATCTACTAGGTGTGTGTCTGCTTCTTGGGCCGCTTTCCATGGAGTTCCCCTTGAGGAGATTTGTAGGGCGGGGTCCTGGGCGTCCGAGTCCCCTTTTGTGCGTCATTATCGCTTGAATTGTGCTCTGTCTGGAGTGTTGCAAGCTGTGGTGGTCCCCCCCCATGTCTGATTTGTTTGTTTCTGTTTATTATTAAACTCTGTCTTGCTGCACTCCTTGGTGTCTGGTCTGTTTTTGTTTGTGGTGTACCAAAGGCCTTTGTGGGGTTGCTTTGGTATGCCTCATGTGTGATGACTGGGTCGAGGACAGGGACGTAGAGGTAATGCTTTGATTACTGGGGGTAATCCCCATTACTCTTAGTCCTACTCGTCCTCGGCCCTGTCATACATACCGCCCGCCCTCCCTTTCCAGGCCTTTGGTGCTTGGTACATCAGGATATGCTTCTGGTGGTGAGGTGTGTTATAGCACCTGACAGGAGGGTGGGTGGAGTCTAAAAGCATTTCCTGTTTTGTTTCCTGTCGTGTCGAATACCTCATGTGTGATGACAGGGTCGAGGACGAGTAGGACTAAGAGTAATGGGGATTACCCCCAGTAATCAAAGCATTATTTAACATCACTGGGTTGGTGGTCCTGTTTGTAGCTCGGTTTACCTTTACCGTTGTGTTGTTGTGGCAGGATTTTGTTCAAGAATGTGGGGTGGCCTGTAGATCTATGAAGATATGTGCCTTGCCTCACAATGTCAATTTTAGTTGTGCAGAGTATAGCATGGTATATAGGATATAAATGTTTTCTTAACATGAAGAAATGTTTGCCTCGCTTCCAGTACAGAATGAGATCTGGATAGAAGGAGACCATAGAATGTGCAAAATTAATTTTTTTCTTCTCTCTAACTGGTTTCGGAATTCTATCACAGTCTTTGTAGTTCATTACTTTAGCTATAATGGGACAAGAAGGAGCTACCAGTACTAGTCTAGGGTCCAGGGTCCGTATTATGGTGAAGGCACATTTTCAGTGTTGGCGCAGGGTGCACCTTTAAAATAGTGCGCCCAGCGCAAACAATGAATATGCACCCTATTATCATGAATATGCTGCCCCCAGGGGGGCCCCGGTGGGCAGCGCATACATGTGAAATATGGAGTGGCTGCAGTCAGTGAGTTCCATAGAATCCCCTTTACCCCCTGCAGAGGGCTGCTCTCACGAGGCACACTGACTGTGCCACCTTTTAAATTGCGCACTCTCAGTGTGACTTATGAGGGCTTCTTTACCTATGCGCCCACGTCAACAACACAGTTCAGACGCAGAGGGAAATGGATTCCCTCATTTGCATGGGGCACGCACACATGCAAATGAATGAACGCCCCCTTGGAGCTAGCGCTAGCACTTTATGTGTGCCAGCGCTATCGGTATTATAGAGTGGGACGAACAACTGTCTGCGTCCCCTTCTGCAATACCAAAGTGCGCGGGGTGTGCAAACCCATAACACCCCCGGGGCTCCTTATGGAATCCGGCCCCAGATGTACTGAGAACTTTAACAAAACACTCCAGTTCAGTGTGTGTGACTGTTCAAATTAATTTTCTTATTTACTAATCCCATTTTAGGAGTTGGAAAAGTTTTCCCTATTCCTAAAATAGGATTCCAAATGGGTTCTAATTTTGGAACTGGAAGGGAAGAAGGAGTCAGAATTCCAAGTCACAAGCAGCCAATCTGTGTTCACAGATTGAATACAGATCGGCTGCTTGTGAATTGGAATTCTGACTCGGATGAGGCAGATCACACTAGAGGGTACTATACCTTGCAACACATTGGAACTGGTCCCTCTATGGGATACATTTCACCAATTATTCCTACTACATGAAGACACTTTGTTTATTTGAAGAACATATCCAACCCTGATGTAGTCCTATTGGACGAAACGCACTGGCAGGGCTGATGTCCGCTTGTAATAAAACTCCAATAAAGTGGACTTGAAACAGATGAACAGATGAACAAGACTCCATGATAAATAGACTTGCATATAATTGAGTAATGTATCTTATTGTACTTACAATTAAGTATTACATACAGAAATATTATGCTCCTTTTTGATTTTGTTTATCAATGTTTGCATTACTTGTGATTTCAAAGCAGTGGGTTCACGAAAAGTAGAGCATAGAGAATCGATACACTGATTACAGATGTATACTAGTGTGGCATTGGATGGCCCACACTGCAAACATTTGTAATTGGCATTTACGAGTAGTAAAGTTAAACTTTTGTCTCAGTTTAACTTAAGTTTTGTCTCAGTTAGACTTAAGACCAAAATGCCAGTTAAACTGCCACAAAAGTCTAACTTTACTACTCGTAAATGCCGTTTGTGAATACTGACAGTCGTAAGGTTAGACTTTCGTCTAGTTTACCTTTATGAATCGGGCCAAAGTCCTTAAAAAGTCAAGTCTCTTCTGATCTTGACGTAGATAAGTCATTTGAGTGGATTATTGATGTTAATGCTACCATGGTCTATTAATTCCATAAAACAACTGTCTCTGAATGTACTCCCAAGCCTCCTAGAAATCCCTCTCCTCCAAGCAAAATACCTGAATACAGCATCATTCCATTATTAGAAATAAAAGTTTGAGATCCCACAACCTATGCTGACATTTTTCTTAGTCTACAGGGTAAAAGAAAGAATGTATTCCCAGCACCTGTAACTTATGTGACAATTGTATCTCAAAATAATGACAACAACCCTGCATTATATGGGACCCTTATTCGCAGAGGTTGTATCAGAAAATCAACATGGACAAAGTAAATAGACAACTAGGTCAGAAATATATCAAGATCCACTACCCATCTATCGATACATGGAGCCATCTGGTGAGACAAAATATGAAACTTGCTGTTCAAAGTTCAACACATTGGTTGCAACCCCTAAGTCACTTACCGCTATATGTATCAAGCTATTTAGCATTCGCAAAGGCCGAAATTCTGCGAATTTCGGCCTTTGCGAATGCTAATTAGACAAATGGAATGTATCAAACTAGTTTGATGCAAAATAAGGAATAGCAAAATTTGCTAATCCTTATTTTGCGATTGCACTTAAGGAATTGCAAATTTTGCGATTCCTTAAATGCAATGTATCAAACAAATAAAATGCAATAAATGCCATTAAGGATTAGCAAATTACCACCAACTTCTAGTTGGTGGTAATTTGCGAATTCTTATCAAAAATCTTTTTTGATAAAAACCAAAGGTGCCATATGACGCCCATACATGCCCTTAGGGCATGTATGTGCGCCATATGCCCCCAAATGTCTTTTTCAGGGGTGCAGCAGGGTGTTCCTGAGACACCCCTGCACCCTTGGAAACATCCCTAATTTGCGATCAGCAAATTGCTAATTGCAAATTGCACTTTCATTCCTATGGGCCTCCTGGCCCATGGAAATGAAGGGGTAATTTGCGATTGACAATTTGCTAATCTCAAATTAAGGAATGCTAAGGAATCGCTATTGGAAAGCGATTTTGTACATACATACCGTTTTGCATTTGCTAAATAGCGATTCCTTAAAATTCGCTATTTAGGAAATGCAAAATGGTTTGTTGATACATATAGCGGTTACTGCCATATAATGTTCTTAGCATTACACTTTCATATTATAAAATACTTGACTTACTCCTGTTTTTCGACTTTTACATGTTTTTAACTCTTTCCTCGTTTGCTGTAAATCATTGTGCTTTCATCTATGATATGCTACATTGTGATTTGAAAAAGCTTAGATCCTGATACACATAGTCATTTATCGGTGACAAAGCCTGCGATTTGCTAAATCACACAGTTTGCGACTGCTAAATGGCTTTTACAAATGCACTAAATCCATTTTGTGATTGGTAACTGGTTACCAGATTGCAAAATGGGTTTACAAATGCAATATCAATTGCAATTTGGAAGGGGCGTGTTTATGGAATCCTTTCCAAATTCTGATTTCCAATGTATGAATCAATGGTTTGCATCTGCAATTTCAGTTGCAAACCATTGATAAGGTAAGTGACTCCACAAAGGAGGTGGAAACCCATTTGTAAAGGGATAAGTGAAATAGCTTCAGTAAAGGATTGTTTGTTTATAGTATAAATAAATATGTCCCTAATTTGCAAGTTATCTTTTGTGCTAATTGTGGTAGTTTCTGAGTGCAGTGACTATCAGTATCCTGCTAAAAGCAAATTCTCGGGGATTATGAACACCAGGCCTAATTAAGTTACTACTGTCTGATTAAGCACTGATAATTATCCAACAAGATGAACTAAGATCTGGGATACTAAAAGAGAATGATACGTTCCACTCATTTTAATGTTACAACTGTACAAGTTTAGCCATTTGATTATGAACTATGTGAATTTTTCTTTAAAATATAGCAAAAAGCTATATAGTGGTCTTGACCCAAAGAGACCTCTTGATCTCATTAAAAAGATTTTTTTAAGTCTATACAATTTTTGGATCATATGGAATGGAGTCCAAAACAAGCCCTTTGCCTGCATTCTTCATGAATCTTTAGGGATATATGAGGCATCTCATGACTGCATTCAGTAAAATAACTCAAACCACCTTTATCTGCCAAGACATACACTACATGACATACCTACTTTGGCTCTTTACGGAGCAGAAGTATTCATGTGTGCTCCAAGAGTCTCTTATGCCCTCCTGAAGAGCCAGTACTTAAATCAAATTGTAAATCTCCTGTTTAACATTATGGTCCAGGCATGCACGTGCATACTAAAGTTAGCCTCACAGACATAGCTGGAATGTGTTTAACCTCATCGATGCTCATGACGAGCTGAGCTCGTCATGAGGCACGGCGCTCCGGTGCTCATGATGAGCTCAGCTCGTCATGAGCCGTGGAACGCTCACATGCGGGGATAATTCCCCTGCTGTGCTGAGCATTCCACGGGAACGGGTGTGGTCATGACGAGCTCAGCTCGTCATGAGCACACGAGCGCCGTGCCTCATGACGAGCTGAGGTCGTCATGAGCATGGGGGCGCTGTGCACGCCCCCCGCCCCCCAGCACAGCGAGGGAATTACCCCCGCACTGAAGGGGTGAACAAGATCAGTCCAACAGTCTATCTTGCAGTGAGCACACGTATCTAGTTTACTGAAAAGAGACTCAACTAAGTGATCATAATTCAGCTATATTATATTATCATTCAAGCACAGCAGATAAATCTATTTAAGGTATACATGTCACACTTGGTGAATTTGAGTCTCATGATGTTGGCCACTCAAAACAGGTTTAGACTAAGTCTTCTTTACAGATTCCCACCAGGATTGATTTCAATTATCTTTAAAAGGGAACTTCAATTTCGCAGAAGTAATTTTTTTACTTATAAATAGATGGCTGTATGAAAGCTGCTTCAGGAGAGAGATTTTCAAATTAAGATTTAACCCCTTGTTCTCTATTCTCGAACGAGCAGTAATGATTACAAATAGCGGCAGGTAGCATATCTGTGTTCATGCGCTCATGTATTTATGGATTGTCTGGTGTTTTGAAGTCTAAACCATTCCTTTGTTTTTAAAGGAGCATGCCATGTCTCATCATGATGTAGTGAACCTTTTGATCACTATGTATTTTTGAAGTGTTGCGATTGGCCTCGGCTGATATTTAATCTCTGGGAAAAAAATCCTTTTTTTATAGTCATCTATATTGCTCCAGTTTTACAGACTAATTTGTCTAAGTACATTTTATTTTTAAAATGAACTGGACCAGCAATTGTGTATTAGGGGATATAGAAAATGATAATGTGCATGAGGTTTCCTATATGGCCCTCATTACAATTGGCCTAGATCTGTATACACATGGGGGGATACCATTTCGTGAGATTTTGTAGTGTCCTGCGTCCTCGCACTTGGCATTACCTGGTGCGGGACCACTATCAGTGTTTTACTAGGTAGACAATGCACCCATAAAACCCACAGAGGTTTCTGCAGATATTTCTACCTATTAATAGCAGGTGGACAATGTCCATGCAAAAGGCCTCAGATATGAGGGGGGTAACTGAAATGTTTGATGTAGTAATTCAGATTATTTGCTGTTCTGAGCCTGCAACCAATGTTGGCTAGAAACGGATGAGGACATACTGACCAGAATATTTAATTTTGACCTCGGGCATCTCACCATGGAGATTCCAGTGAGGTTGTAAAGAAGGCCCATCTGCTTTTCCCATCACCCTTGTTAGTTTAACCCCAGTGGGGCAATAAAGCCTTTCCAGGGCAGTGGATTTGTAAATGATCTGTTACTGACACCATCCACAGCCTGCCCCAAACATTTGCCATTTTGAACAGCTGTAACATGTGTACATTTCAGGAGCAGCAGCATTTAAGCAATGCTTAATTTGTAAAATAATAAGTTCTGGTGCCCAGGGAAGCTGATGCAATTAAATATCAGCACACTGAAAACCAAGGCTTCGTAGTATTAAATATGCCTTATGCCTCTTTAATCCACTACCAGACGCTCACTGCCCTTTTATCTCACTCTTGAAAGTTTCCGTCTTTCTCTTCCTTTGTCTTTCCAATGTGTACGTATTTCCCTCACTTGCTCTCAGGGGCAGTCTAATGCATAAAAATAAGTCTGCAAAAAATGAGATCTGGTGGCCCCCACCAGCAACCACCTGCTGAGATTAGGCACTGTCTTTAGATAACAGGGCATGCACTTTTTTAATGTGCACATTTGTGAAAAGTGTGACTGTGTAGGTGCCATGCTGAATCGTGTCTGTGCAACTCTGGAGTGCATTTTTCCCAATTGCTCGAAATAGCTGAGTGAGGTACAAAGGAGAAATAGAAAATAGACTTGGATGTGGAGCTTACCTATAATATCATACATGACTCAAAAAATGTACTATAAAGCCAACAAACATCGTTGTTAATGTGGCTCACCCCTTAACTGCAGTGGATGAGCCATGCATGCCCACCAGAGTGTGACAATGTAGTGGGGGTGAACTGTTTGGTCACCACAATGATAAAGGAAATCTGTCTGGTGTGAGCACCAGAAGGATTTTCTTAATAAGAAAAAACATCAGGACTTGAGGAAAGAACTTTGCTCTTGCTGCAGAATATATAATATGTAATAAGTATGTCTATGCATACCCTTGGCCACTTAGGTCATTACTTTAAACACGCAAAAGGTAACAGGTGGAATACTTGCAATAAAGCATGGGTTAGAATGATGCCCTGAGCAATTACCATTGGTTCGACTGTTTGCAAGCAATCCTCCAATCGCATTTTGTGTGATTGATGTTACACCCTAAGTGGCCAAGGGTATGCCCATATGTGGGTTCCATGCTCGCTGTGCCATAGGATCAAAGCTATACCTCATTGATGAGGCTGGAATTCATGGGTGTTCCTTGTGTTTCCTTCTGGAGGGGGCGTGACTGGCAGTTAGGGATAGACTGTTCACATGAAGAGCAGTCAGTACATAATTGCATATGGTGGGTCTCTGTGTAGAGTGGCACAGTGGGAGAAAAATGATGAATTAAAATTTTTCCCCGAGTGAATGCTGGTGGTGTGACAATTTGCAAGCATTCCTCCAATCGCATTTTGTGTGATTGATGTTACACCCTAAGTGGCCAAGGGTATGCCCATATGTGGGTTCCATGCTTGCTCACTGTGCCATAGGATCAAAGCTATACCTCATTGATGAGGCCTAACAAGGCCGGAATCCATCTGGGTTGCTTGTGTTTCCTTCTGGACTGGGCCCTGCCTCGCAGTTAGGGATAGACTGTTCCTATGAAGAGCAGAGTCAGTACATAATTGCATAAGGTGAACCTCTGTGTAGAGTGGCACAGTGGGAGAAAAATTATGGATTAAAATTCTACCCCAAGCAAATGCTGGTAGTTGGACACTTTGCATGCACTTCTCCCAGCACCTTTTGTGTGACTGATGCAAAGCAAAAGACTCCTAGTAAATGTTTAATCATTCTTAATATTAAAGTGATTAGTATTTTTTTAATTGAGCCCTCTCTAATTAAACACAGATACTAATTGCCCCCAGCGCACAAAGGAGTATCTTGAATTTTGCTGCAGCGGTCAGCTGAAAGATAAGAGCTGATTCCAGGACTATTCCGTGGGCACGTCGCCATTCTAATAACGGCATTGGGAACAGGCCGGCCACGGTCTGCAGGCATGCAATAAATAACCACCGCATATAAATAGAAGGCAATCATTTTGGATTCTCGTGTTCTCAAATCCAGCTTTGTTTCTGCAGCAGTGCCAGCGGCTATCATGCTGTCGGGTGACGTGATAAAAAAAGCTAGCACAGCCTTTCAGAGGTGCCCTCTGCAGCAAATTTGGCCGCGCGCGCACTACTTGCCTGTCAACCTCACTCTACGGGCGGCCGGGCCTCGTTCCCAATGGCTGCCTGATTTACTGCCTGTGCTTATAAGATATGAGAACATATATTCTATCACTGCCCAGTGAAAGGCTTTTTGTATTCTCAGGGGTTGGTCACCTGTATACCATGTCCTGGTTTCCTTTCTTGGTCCATGTGCAACAATACCCTGCCTCCCTCATTTTCTTCCTTTTCCTTCCATTTCCTTCCTTTTCCTTCCTTCTTCCCCTCACTCAAAAGATAGCTGCAAGATCCCGACCCTTGCCCCCTTCGGTTGTTTCCCGGATCCCAGTTTGAATGTGGGAGTGGTACTATCTGGGTAGCATTTTATTGCAGACATGGACAGGGTGTCTCATTCGAGAAGTCATCATCACCTTCTTGAAAGTGTATGACATCTGAAGCAGCGCGGGAGGGAGTTTGCAATGTGCAAATCATTGGTGCAAAGTCAAGTACAAGCTACACTCGAGTGGATGGAACTTTGTCTCGAATGAAGGCTTAACGTCAACAAATCAACAATACATCAATCACAGTGAAGCACATTAGAGTCCTCAATAACAACAAAGAGGAGTTTATTTTCAAACCATGAAGGTTATTAGCCACTTGGCAAGGTTATAAACATGAACCATTCAAAGTAGTCATAAATCAATAATCACCTTACAAAAACAATGTTCAGTATAATCAAAAGCGAGTCAAAATATCAAAGACAAAGGCTAGTTATTTAAAGATTGTCCTAAGGAAATCGAATAAGATTGAGTGTCCCCTTAGGGGAAATTCCATTATGCTAAGTAAGCTGAGGATTCAGATGGGGTCGGGTCAGGTGAGCAGCAGCTGTCAATAGGTAAAGCCTCTAAAGGCAGAATCAAATAAATGTTCAATCTGTAAACAAAGAATGGATTTGTAAAGAAGTCTATCTCTTTGATCAGGAGCAAGATAGAACATGTAGTTTCAAGAGAGTAGAAAGGGCCCTCTGCTTTCTAGCAAGTGTGGAAGCGTATCTAAATCTCACTAGCTTAGCAATGCACAATTAAAACATACAATTTTCCAACAAATAATAACACTCCCCACTATTCCCAGGGAGCGGTGACTAATCAGGATTGAATGTTCTCTGATAATGAAATTTCGACCGGCTGCTCAGCACCGCACAATGGAAGTCTACTGCTGCGCTGCCTTCAGGACAGATTTTGCCAAGGACGATGCATCATGGTCAGCCTGTCCTCAACACAGGTGTGGGGGATTCATTATTCAACTTTCAGAGAAACTCACAATGATAATCAAATCTCACAAAAACTAAACCATATGAAACAATGTATTTAAGTCAAGCTGCCGCAGCCCTGCTACTTGAACAAGAGGAAGAGTGAGAGCATCACAACAGCCAACATGCACACTTTCAATGTTAGTGGTGAAACTGAGGCCTACATTAACTATGGCTAACTTAATGTGAATGCCTTAATGTGCATTCACTAAATATGGTCAAGATTTACGTGGTAATCACACTTCATATATATATGTATATATATATATATATATATATATATATATATATATATATATATATATATATATATATTCACTGAAAAAACCATAGATTTCACACCAGTTATAGTTAGGTGGAAATTTTACTCGCATAAAACCATTGAAATTCCCACGTTATAGTTAGTTGGACTCACTATAACTTGCGCGTGCAATGCACTGCTGATGACGTCACATATTACATCACTCATGACATGGTCAGTGACATCACTCATGACATCACTGATGACATCTCAAATAACTTATCTTTCTCTGATTCTATAACAGAGGATTTTGTAAATTAAACTGTGGGTAAATCCTTCTGGGGTACAGAACGTTTAAAAGGAAAGGCTGTAGGATGTCAACCTTTTTCTAACACACAACAACATGTAAATAATCTGTAAACATATTTAATAATATTTCAGCAGTTAGGAAAACATTCAAAACAAAAATTTAGCACATGTTTTATAATTCTGAAGTGTTCAGGGAACAAAGATTTTAATAAGATCAACACAAATCAAGACGCTTAACTTGGTCGTACACAAATAACACATATTCACTGAAACCTGATTCCGAATTATTATCGTTTGTGCACTAGTTTTATCAGTAAAACTGTCTGTGAATATTTAGTGACCATTTTAATGGAGTTTGTGCTTTCTGTAAATGACAGTGTATTAAAACACCATGCTTTAATTACATACGTGCTCCAACATGCACTATGGGTACATACTATCGCCCTCATTTATGGGGTTTTGATATTGGGCAGCACAGCAAGTTAACTTGCTGTGCTGCCCTATGACTAAGTAAAAGGGCAGGAATGCACCATATTTATGCATTCCTGTCCTTCCTCCCTGTGCTGGCTCCATTAAGGCAGCCTTGCGCCTGTGCGCACGCTGGCACCCTTTCACAATGTAGTCAGCAGGATTGATTTTTTGCAGTAACAATCCTGAGAGGTGTTTTCCTCTTTCTGTGCGTGCTGTAGAATGCAGCACATATAGAAAGAGGCAGAAACGAGGAGAAAGAGCGATATTTCTCCTCGTAACGCCTCACCTCAGGAGGTGTAAGAGTTTGAGTCATTTCCAGATTTACATATCCTTGTAAATCTGTGACTGTGTCAAAAACCATGAGAGTTGCGTGGGAACACCCATCGCAATGCCCATGGAACGCCTCCCTTGTGCAGAGTAGGGCTATGCAGTGATTTGCGCTGCCTTGCCCTACTCAAGACTTATGAAGCCACCCAAAGCCAAGCATGGTGGCTTCATAAATCTGACTCAGCGCCTTGCGTCACGCATTTATCACTTTGCGTGGTGCAAACGTGACATAAGGCTTTCATAAGTATGCCCCTATTTTCTTACCACTCTGCTGTCGAATGGGCCTGGTTCATTTGCTACGCAATTTTTATATGTGACTCCAGTATTTTTCACTTTCAATGCCTTTAGTGATAAAACACTGATGGTGGTGATCCAGCGGCCTATAGAAAATATATCATAAACAACGCTACCCAATTTCATAACCTATAAACAAAATTCTATACTAAATATGGACCCATTTATAAACCTGATATATTTTGGGCCTACTGAATCAGGTGGTCAGATTAAATCTATATACACATTATCTACACACTATATACATTTTATACATCTGCGAAAGGAATATTGTCATTAGAATAAAACCTAACCATTTAAACGACCACCATTGGCGACGTGATCTAGCTAATAGTAACCTACACTTCTGAATAACCAAGACCAGCTTGTTTGTCAAAAGTAAGATTTTATTTACTAAATTATGGTATATAAGTTGATAGTTTTATAAATGAATTTTATTTGCAATAAAGCAAGCATGATTGTAAAGAAATATGAGAAAATACAATTTAAGCAAATAAATCAAATTTAAAGTGAATATATAAAGTTTAGCATTTCTAAAACCTAATTCCCTAACTGAGCTAAATAGATAGAATTTAAAGAAAAGTTCTTTGAGGATTCTTACGTGCTCCACGCAAAGTCCGTCAGCACTTCACCCTCATCGGAAAGTCAGAAAGCAGCAGCCAGCCCATCCCTAAGGGCTTGACTTTTTATACTTTTCTATGCTAACTAAACTACGCAAAGGAAAGTTTTCAGAAATCTTCGACGTCCCATTGGCTGAGAGTGACAAGTGACATGTCACCCACTTTTCAAAAAGTTCCATTAAATCATGTTTCATAAAGACCATTGTCTCTTCCACGTGAAACCAGGAGCTTCCTGAGTTTGCAACAAATGTTCAAATTTGTTCTCACTACGTCCAAGCAACTTCCGCGGATGCCAAGTTAAGGCTGACAAAATGTTCACTTTCGACCTTGGCCATGTCCGACAGAATGATGACAGCACATTAGTTTTTGCTTTGTGAACGGAGCTTTGATAAACGCTTTAATTCAGAATGGGCGTCTCGTGACTTTTGCAGAATTACAAGTCAGCTCTTTTCTGCGACTCAAGTGACTAGGCCCAAAAGCAGGCAACTTATGATTTCTAGTATAAAACAAACACAAGAAAAGTATTAATGTAAGAAATAATGTAGATTCTGTATCCACCCCAGGATTTACTAATTAATTAACCCACCCGATTAATCAAAATGTTACCTAGCCAATGCAAACAAATAAAGCAGCGTTTATATCTACCAGTCTCCGTTACTCCATGAGACTTATATGCACCTAGAATAGTAGAAATGACATCACACAGACAAGGAAAAGCAAAACAAGCACATGCTTCTTTTATATTTGCAGCAGTTAGTAATGACAAAAACGAAAACAATAAATTATTTTATTATTTTGCACGAACAAAAAGATGCAACAATTATGCACGTTTATGAGCACACATGTTAGTCCCCCCATGTGTAAAGTTTAATCTAAGTTGTATTAGCACGACATATCACAAATCATTAATATTATTATTCATGTTATGGAAATGTGACTTCACGAGATTAAACAAAATTTTGTTTTCTATCTCGCTCCATCAACTCCCTCATCTGGTGATTAACAAATCACCACACCAGCACTCAAAATTTTGATAATTTATAATTTTAAGAAATCGATTCAAATTCATTTGTATTAGTAAACCTAAAAATCTGTTTCTGCATAATCTTTGGAATTAGCATAACGCTCTCTATGTAACTCCTGTAATTCGATCTCCCTTTCTTCTTCTTTTCTGAGTTTATAGATTCTTTTCTTTTCTTTCAACTGTTTCTTTCTTTTATGTAACAAACAACCTATTTTGGTCAAAATAAAAATGAATACTATTATAATCAAAGGTGCCAGAATCTTGCCAAGAATTGAACTTCCGATATTATGAAACCAGTTTTTAATTGCTTGAAACCTTTTTGAAAGTTTCCCTGTAAAATCATCTTCTTCTAAAGGAATTATCTCTGAATGCATTTGTGTAATATTCTTAATATACATTTCAATATTCTTACTTTCATCAGGTATATATGTACAACAATGTTGTACATGTAAAATGCCACAGACTCCTCCCTCTTTTGCTAGGAGTATGTCTAAAGCAAGGCGGTCTTGAATCACCATAGATCTAATTGCAATAACTTCAACATTCACTAATTGAAATCCATCAGCTGTGTCAGTTGATAATCTATCAACTATAGTGGACAATTTTCTGATTCTCCCTGCATTTAGGGTTATACCAACAAAAGGTATTACAGCTTGAAAAATATCTCCCAGAACTTCAGTAAAAGTTTCTCTTTTAACTCTATTTACATAATTATGAATTTTAAACAATCCTTCTGAATCTCTGTCAACATGAAACACTTTAGGAAAAACAATTCCCACATAACAAGTTCCATACCAGTGGTCTGGAAGGTTGTAGTAGGCTTTGTCACCACAAACAAAATAAATCCCAGGAAAGATAGGATCTTTTCCACCTTTAAATCCCCAACCTCCCAGAATCTGATAAGTATCTTCACAGTTACTTGCACCTACAAAGTAATTATCAAAAAGTGTGTTATCTCTTCTAATGCAAAGCTTTCCACTAACAGGTTTGTCTATGTGAATTGCAATATTTTCAAGCATTTTGCCATTTAATTTCTCATCCTCTTTCTGCCAGAAGGTTGACTTAGTCTGCTTGACTAATTCATTCCTCTTATAAATTGCTCTTCTCTCCTCAACCATATTCAAAAATTTCTTTCCTTCAGCACTTAATTTACATGTTAGATTATTCTTGTAAGCATACTCGTAAGTGAGTTCATTAGTAACAAGGAAAAATTCTCTCATTTGTTTTGCTTTCTTATGCTTATTTAAAGCATTATCAATCTTAATATTTGCAAAAATTTCATCATAATTTGAATAGTAATATTCTAAACGTCCAGTTTGATAAAATAAACTAGTTAATACACTACATGTTACAGCATAAGTGAGAGGAAGCATATTATATGTTACTCCCTCAGAAACAGAAGCAGGTAACTTAACACAGACGTAGCAGTCTTTTGCATCCATTACCTTAACATATTCACTCAATAGCTTTGTGAATGTATTACTTGAAAAATCACCAATTGATTTATCTTGATGAATGTTAGGCTGATGATCAATAACTTTTGCAGACGCACTATGTTTAGTTTGGCTAACCAGAGCTTTGCTTGTTAAGTTAACTTTGTGTGATTCTCTATTCATCTCTAAAGGGATAATTACAGCTAGAACCAACCAGAGCAGAACTAAAATGAGCAGACACACCAGAGTCATCTTACAGCATCTTTTAAAAATAGAACACTTTGAAGTGCTCTCCTTAACATAAGGCATTTTTGGTTAATTTTAGCTTAAAAAATAAAATAAAAATAAATTTTAAAATTCTAAATTTATATTTACAACCCCCTTTTAAAATATTTTTTTTTTTTTTTTTTTTTTTTTTAAAACCCTAAACAAGATTTCTTCGACCTTATGTCATACATAAGTTTTCTTCAACTAAACAGTTTTTCTTCGACCTTGTGTCAACTAACAAATTTTCTTCAGCCTTTTGCCAATTTAATAATTTTGTACTTCAATCATTGTCACTAATTTCTTGGATTTCGTTTTCTTCTTCACTACTATCATATATGTCAATAACAGGTGGAATTACTAAGTAAGTCCACTCAGGAGATTTGTATTTTTGGTTTGGTCTTATTATTCTCTTCCCTTTTCTCGATATCACTTCAATTTTTCTTCCAACTCCAACTTCTTTTCCAGGACTCTTTTGACTACTGATTTCTTCAACTTGTTCTTTTGGCTTTTTGATCAATCTAACTCTCAATCTTCCACCTGGCCAGTAGTCTGCTTTTCTCACGTACTTCTTCTTTGGTTCAGAATTATTTGATTCTGACTTCCAAGTCCTTTTCTTTCTGTTTTCACTTTCACCTTCCACGTCACTTTCTTCAGTTTCGTAGTCTGAAATTTCAATTGACTCAGGAACTTCTCTATTCGGCAATTTCACTCCTTCAGGAACTTCACTTTGTCTTCCATCACTGGTACTTGGTAATTCGTTTTCCTCCTCTTCCTCAATTATCTCTAACTTCCCAGATTTCGGATTTCTGTTCCTTACTTCAGAGTTTGTTCTCTGCCTTTCGATACTCTCCTGGTCTGAAACTTTTTTTTGTTCTGCTTCTTTGTCTTCAATGGAGACAACCGAATCCTCAGTTATCTTTCCTTTTAACAGATTCTTTTCACCTTCAGAATCTATTTCAATTATTTCCAAGTCTTTTCTTGTCAGATTTCCATTCACTGGCACAGTTTCCAGATGTCGACTTTCTTGTCGATCTTCAGAATCTGGAATTATTTCACCTTCTGTTTTGCCTTCTGCCTCAGAATCAGAATCATCTGTGGTATCACTTTCAACATCAGAACTCTCAGGAGTTGGTACTGGAATAGTATGACTAGGATGAATCCAACGTTTTAATCCTCTGCACTTTACAGCATTAGTAGTGATCAAAATTATCTGCCTAGGTTTCTGCCATCTAGGAGCTAGACAATTCCTTCTCCGATGTACTTTCGTTCTGACCCAATCGCCAGGTCTCAGATCATGTGTCAAAACCTTTTCATCTGATTGAGCTTCAGTTCCCACCTGATTAGACACAGAAGTTACCATATCAGATAACCTTTTACAGTAATCCAAAATTGCACTGTCATTTATACTCAACAGTTTACCTACAGGTACAAAAGCTTGCCTCATAACTCTTCCCATTAAAATTTCATGAGGACTCAAACCTGTCTTTTTATCTGGTGTACTTCTTAATGACATCAAAACAAGTGGAAGAGCATCGGTCCATTTTATACCTGTTTCAAGACACATTTTTCCAATTCTGTTTTTAATTGTTCCATTTATTTGTTCAACTACTCCTGATGCCTCTGGTCTGTATGCACAGTGTATTTTCTGCTCAATGCTCAAAGCTTCGCAAATTAACTTCATCAGTTTGTTATCAAAATGGCTTCCTCCATCACTCTCAATAGTGACTGGAAAACCGTACCTTGGGATGATTTCTCTGAGCATTAGTTTTGCCACTGTAATTGAATCACAATGTCGTGTAGGGAAAGCCTCTACCCATCTTGAAAATAAGCATACAATTACAAGCACATATTTCAAACAATTGTGTAATGGCATTTCGATGAAATCCATTTGTAACCTGGTAAAGGGACCACCTTCTCGACCAATTATTCCTGTCCCCACCACTGATTTTCTGTTTGGATTCATTTGTTGGCATGACAAACACCTTTGAGAAAAAGATTCAGCAATAGTTCTAAACTTGGTATTGAACCATGTTTCTCTGAAAAGTCTAACCATAGAATCTCTTCCTAGATGTGCTGGACCATGATATAATCTGGCCATGTCAGCAATCAAACAATTTGGTAAGACTACTCTGCCATCTTTGTAAACCCACACTCCATCTTCTTCACGTGGTCTACAATCTGATCTTAACCACAAGTCTTTTTCTTCATCTTCTGCTTCATCTTGTAAATCTCTAATCTCATGCCATGTCTCTACAACAGTTGTTAGCATTAATGAATTTGAATCAGTTTCTTTACTCCTCTCCCGATTGTATGAATAATTTTTCCTTGGGCAGTATTTAGCTGTTTCATCTGCGAAGGCATTTCCCTTGGAAATATAATCAGTTCCTCTAGTGTGCGCTGCACATTTAACAATGGCGATTTCTTTTGGCAATTGTATTGCTTCAATTAATCTCCTAATGAAAACTGCATTTTTAATTGGTGATCCTGCTGATGTCATGTATCCTCTCTGTGACCAGAGTTGTCCATAATCATGCACAACTCCGTACCCATACTGACTATCAGTAATGATGGTAACTCTTATATCCTTTGATATTTCACATGCACGAATTAAAGCAATCAATTCAGCCACTTGTGCTGAACGAACTCCTTCAAGACATGATGCTTCTTCAATATCAACGACTGTACAAACTGAATATGAAGCTTTTAAGACACCTCCTTCGGATCTTAAGCATGACCCATCTACAAAGTAGACAAAATCCGATTCAGACAAAGGTCTGTCTTTGATGTCTTTTCTTGGTTTAGTGCAGAATTCCATGACATCTAAACATTCATGTTCTGTTTCAATGTCATCAACAATTTCAGAATCAGGCAGTAATGTAGAAGGATTCAGATTCAAACATCTTGAAATCGAAACATTATCTGCTCCTAGTATGATTTTCTCATACTTTGTCAATCTGCTACTTGTTAAATGTTGAGTCTTACCTCTTGTCAGTAATATTTCAACTGAATGAGGCACAAAAACTTTCACTGGAAATCCCATTATAATCCCCTCACTTTGTTCGAGGCTGATACTTGTAGCTGCAACTGCTTTCAAACAACCTGGTAATGCTTTAGCAATTGGATCAAGAACTGCAGAGAAGTATGCAATAGGTTTCTTTAAATTTCCATGTCTCTGAATTAACACAGATAATGCACATCCTTCTCTTTCACTGCAATACAGTTCAAAATCTTTCTCATAATTTGGCATACCTAAAGCAGGAGCTTGGCATAAGCTCTTTTTCAGATTCTCAAAAGAGTCCATCTCAGCATCATTGAGAATAATTGGATCTTTTACATCTGACTTTGTCAGTCTTTGTAGTGGTTTTGCAATTACTGAAAATCCACTTATCCATTGTCGGCAGTAACCAACCATTCCCAAGAACATTCTGACTTGTCTTTGTGTTCTTGGTGGTAACATTGCTTGAATCATTTTTATCCTTTCTATTGTTATTTGTCTTTTTCCTTTTGCAATTCTGTGACCAAGATATTTTACTTCTTGTTTGCAAAACTGTAGTTTTGCTGGGGACACTTTATGTCCTTCTTCTGCAAGGCGATTTAACAGAATTATTGTGTCTGTTACACAGTTTTCTCTTGTCTTTGCAGCTATCAACAAATCATCAATATACTGCACTAGCGTAGACCTACCAGGTAAGTCTAGGTCTTCTAATGATCTTTTTAACAGTTCATTAAAAATTGAAGGACTTTCTGTATAGCCCTGAGGGATTCTTGACCATCCGAGGGTCTTACCTTGGAATCTGAAAGCAAAGATTTCATAACTGTCTGGATGTAAGGGAACAGTAAAGAATGCATTGCAAAGGTCAATGACTGTATACCATTCAGCATCATGTGGAATCTGAAATAGAATTACTGCTGGATTTGGAACCACAGGACAACATGGAACGACAATTTGATTAACCTTTCTCAAATCTTGTACGATTCTAAATGTTCCGTTAGACTTTTTAACTCCCATAATTGGTGAATTACAAGAGCTACTCTCCATTTCTTTTAATACACCTTGCTTGATTAATTTTTCAATTATAGGTGTAATACCTTCAATTGTTTCTGTTTTCATTTTATATTGTGGAGTGTTTGGAAATTCTATTCCCTGTTTCAATGTAATTTTTACTGGATCTACGTTTTTCATCAGACCCATCTCATTTCCAGTAAAATCCCATATTTCAGATTTCACTGTTTCTTTGAGTTCTTCAGGTAAATCTTTTTCTTCAAATGCAGGAAACAATTTTGTTTCTTCTGCTTCCATCATCATCATTGTCATTCTGTATAAACCATCTTCCTCCATTGTTTGTAACTCAACTCCATCAGGAGAACAATATATTCTACAATTCATTTTACATAGGATGTCTCTGCCTAATAGATTTACTGGACTACTATTACAAACCACAAATCTGTGTTTGTCTCTGTAGTTTCCAATTTCAACTGGTACTGGATCAGTTAAGTCAGTTTTAATTTGTTGATTACTTACTCCAACAACTTGGATGGTATCCCCAGAGAGAGGTAGGTTTTCAATTTCCACTGATCTAACAGTAGAACGGGTAGCACCAGTGTCCACTAGAAAAGTGATGTCTACATCATTAACTTTCCCGTTTACAAAAGGACCAGACTGGTCAACCTCAAGAGTGGCTCCAACAACACACTCTTCCTCCTCTCTCGGGCACCGTCAACAATAATCATCAGAATCACTATCTTGACTTTCTGCTAATAAAAATTGTTGTGAAGCATTTTGCATTTGAACCCTTTGCTGCTTTTGCTGTTTTTGTGGTTTTATTACCTGTTCACTTCCCTGAAATCCCACGTTTGGATTATATTTTTGAACTCCCCCACAATTCGGAAAAGGTGGTTGTGGCAATTGGTCTTGACGATTATTCACCTGTTGTTGTTGCTGTTGCTGTAACTGTCGCTGAATATTAAATTCGTTTAACCCCTGTTGCATCTGTAGCTGTCGCTGCAGGTCAACACCATTCTGCATCTGTGGATTTAATAAGGGATTCTTTAAGTTTTTAGGAGGATGAGGACACTCGTCTCTCCAATGTCCAATTTCGCCACAATTAAAACAAGGTAATCTTTGTTTCAACTCCTCAATCTTTGGGCTAAATTTCTTTGGGAAATTATTACTTTTAAACTTTCCTTGTATCTGGTTTGTATTTCCAGTTTGAACAAAATTAGTGTTCTTATTTCCCATGTTGGCAATCTGTTGCTCAGCCACCTTTACCTGAGCCCACATGGCTTTCTCCTTCAGCTTCTTCTGTTTTACTTCTATTTCATCGCTACAATACTTTGCTTTCCTTAGAATATCATCTACAGATAGTGATTGCCATCCGACAATACTATTTCTGATCATTTCTCCTATTTCAGGTTTTAGTCCATAAACAAATCTATAGACAAAATGACTCATGTCTTTTTCATCTAATTTTTCATAACCACTGTATTGTTTAAAGATTAACAGTAATCTTTCATAAAAAGAATGGACTGATTCTTTTGTTTCCTGTTCTGTCCTTTCTATTTTAACCCAATCGACTTCTTTGGGTGGAATTTTGTTTTTCATCCAAACAATTACTTTCTCATAAAAATCCATTACAAGTGGATTTGGAGCACCTGTTTCTTTGATTCGCTCAGGTTCTGTTTTTGGCCAACTAATCGATATTTTGCATTCTGTCCAAAGATCAGATGGAACAACAATGTCAAAAAATCCATCTAAATCAATCCACAGAACTTTTGACACTTTGATAAATCTATCGACTTGCCTGTACCACTCAACTGGTTTTTCCCTCAATTTTGGAAAGTCATTTGTAAATAACAGAATGTCCTGTCTCGACCAAGGGACATGAACATATCCTCCACCTGCAATTTCTCTCATTGGAAATTGTTTTGACAATTTTTCCAATCTTTCATCTTCCTTCTTTTTCGTCCATTTTACTCTCCATTTGTTCAGTTCTCCTAGCTTTTTGATATAGACAATCAAATCTTTAATATGAACTATTCTTCCCATTGAGTTTAAACTCTCAATGTCACTTTCTGAAAAGTCTAATCTGTAATGTTTTGCAAAATTCTTTTGTTTACTCACATCAATTTCAAGTTCTGCTGCTAGATCCTCTAGTTGATCATATTTGTTTTTCGTTTTCCACTGAATGCTTTTGCAAATGAACAGTAGTTCATCATCTCGATAGTAATTTAAACTATCTGGACCAATTGTTCCAATTATTAATTCTTCGATATTCGCTTTTAGTTTGGCCACATCAAGTTTTGGTGTGGTTACCCTGACTTCAGGACTCCCTATATCTGATATAGCACCCATTGGTGTTTTTGGAGATAAATCCTCATTAAAGGTTAAATCAGGCATTCTCGATTTAGAAGTGTTTATTTCAGATAAATCTGAATAAAATTTTTCAGCAGCTTTTTGAATTTCTGTATTTAAAGGAATAGTTAATCCATTTTTGTTTGTTCCTCTTTGATCAAATACGGGTTGAACAGGACCAATTGTTACTGGAACTGTCACAGCTTCCATGCCTTTTGTCATTCTTTTTATTAATTCTTCTTTTGATCTTATATATTCATTATAATCAACATCTTCAACATTTCTTGCCTCTCTTGTATAATCTTTTGGAGGTTCTCTTGCTCTTGGAGCCATTGTAAAATGTCTACCTTCATTTCGAGCATTCTCGAATTCTGGTCTTCTAGGAGTTTCAATGATTTCACAATTATTTGGATAAAGTTTAGGAGCTTCATTAATTGGAGGTGCACTCGGTGAAGTTTCAGTAGAAACCACCGGAGTAGACCATGATCTAGGAGGTCTCAAAGGCTGATTCTTTCTAGCAGTTGTATATATTTCTTCCATAACTGCATCCTCAGATTCACTTTCCATAGATTTCCCTGTAGGAGTACCCATTACCATTTCATGAATTAAATACAATCCTTCACTCATGTTTCCCTGTCTCCACATTCGCAATCTATCTTCATGAGTTTCCCTTCTCCAAGGTGGATTTTTAGAAGGTCTTTTAATTCCACTAGCTTCTCTTTGTAATTGATACATCTCGTCTTCCCACTCAACTAAAGCTTCAAATTGAGTTGGTCTCGGTTTCGGAACAAGAGCATTCATTTTCTCTCGTAAATTTCTTAAGATTTTTACATTAAATGAACCATCATCAGGCCAAGTTAAAACACCGTCGTTTTTAGTATAGCGTTTCCAACTATCGAACCATAAGACAGTATGATATCCATATTCACCTTCCATATACGCTGCAGGTGTTTTATACTTATGAAGTAGTTTACCACCTCGCGTTTCGATTTTCTTGTCAGGTGAAAATAAATTCTTAAACTTCTGAAATAATGTTGGCTTTTTCTCAACATGTTTAAAATGATAACTCATTTTTTAGGAGTTAAATCTAATTCACAAAATCGTTCATAAAATATTTCCGGGATGTTTCGAAAAACAACCAATCCGTGCGCGAAACACACCAACAAGCCAATGACAGTTGAGCTACGTCACTTTTCTGCTTAACCAATAAATTTGGAGTTTTTCCGAAGGACCAATCAGCTCACAGGCCGTCAGAGACTCAAGAGCCAATCAGAATATAGCTTGTGACGTAGGTCACCCAATCCCAGCGCGGCTCTGTGACGTACACAGCAGCTGCGGTTTCTCGTTTCTCACTCCTGGCGCTTACCCCTCCTTCACAAAATCTTTTCACAGCGCCATTTTAAGAACACTTTTCAGTGTAAATTAATTCTTAACAATGACTATAAAGACAACATCTGTTCGTTTCACTATTTAGGATAGTTTACATACATTCAAGTATCCACACTTCGGAATAGACGGCGCTATTCACACTAAGGATAATATTCAATTGTCAGTAGAGTAACCCTTACCCCACCCTTCTAACACGTATAATTATGAACTCGCTTTGCTCTGAACCCACCGCGAAGTGAAAGTTCTAAGAGTTACACTTGAACATAAGATACAATTCAAACTCGCACTTTCATACTGAAATTTCCCTAATTTCAAACACACATGAAATCCGTACAGGACTCTCACCTGTTTATAGAAATCATGCACCGTTAGCAAAATAACGACGTTATCCGTACAGGGCTCTCACCTGTTTATAGATATGAAACATGTACCCGTACAGGACTCTAACCTGTTTATAGATAATCATGCACCGACGCTAATTTACCCTTCACTCAAGCTCGGATATAACTAATACTCTTATTACAGTGAGTTTTATGGAAGGCGCTTTGTCCCTATTCTCATGCTGCTTTAATTTCTTAGAAAACCCTCACTATACAAGATTCAGACCTAGCCCTAAAACTGTGCTGCTCGGCGACAACACTATGGTACACGGCGATACCTCTTGTGATACTCGGCGATATCACTACAAACAGAACAGATGGCTTGCGTGACTAATTTCTCGCCACACAATCTATACCGGTATAGCTTACAGATAGCACGAAAAACGAACTCAACATGTGTTAAAACATCGATCCTATTTCCATACCATAATACTTTAGTAACCCTTAGCAACCACCATATTACCTTGGTTACTCTTAGCAACCATCAATTTCTGCTACCAGAGAATTGATCCAGCGGCCTATAGAAAATATATCATAAACAACGCTACCCAATTTCATAACCTATAAACAAAATTCTATACTAAATATGGACCCATTTATAAACCTGATATATTTTGGGCCTACTGAATCAGGTGGTCAGATTAAATCTATATACACATTATCTACACACTATATACATTTTATACATCTGCGAAAGGAATATTGTCATTAGAATAAAACCTAACCATTTAAACGACCACCATTGGCGACGTGATCTAGCTAATAGTAACCTACACTTCTGAATAACCAAGACCAGCTTGTTTGTCAAAAGTAAGATTTTATTTACTAAATTATGGTATATAAGTTGATAGTTTTATAAATGAATTTTATTTGCAATAAAGCAAGCATGATTGTAAAGAAATATGAGAAAATACAATTTAAGCAAATAAATCAAATTTAAAGTGAATATATAAAGTTTAGCATTTCTAAAACCTAATTCCCTAACTGAGCTAAATAGATAGAATTTAAAGAAAAGTTCTTTGAGGATTCTTACGTGCTCCACGCAAAGTCCGTCAGCACTTCACCCTCATCGGAAAGTCAGAAAGCAGCAGCCAGCCCATCCCTAAGGGCTTGACTTTTTATACTTTTCTATGCTAACTAAACTACGCAAAGGAAAGTTTTCAGAAATCTTCGACGTCCCATTGGCTGAGAGTGACAAGTGACATGTCACCCACTTTTCAAAAAGTTCCATTAAATCATGTTTCATAAAGACCATTGTCTCTTCCACGTGAAACCAGGAGCTTCCTGAGTTTGCAACAAATGTTCAAATTTGTTCTCACTACGTCCAAGCAACTTCCGCGGATGCCAAGTTAAGGCTGACAAAATGTTCACTTTCGACCTTGGCCATGTCCGACAGAATGATGACAGCACATTAGTTTTTGCTTTGTGAACGCAGCTTTGATAAACGCTTTAATTCAGAATGGGCGTCTCGTGACTTTTGCAGAATTACAAGTCAGCTCTTTTCTGCGACTCAAGTGACTAGGCCCAAAAGCAGGCAACTTATGATTTCTAGTATAAAACAAACACAAGAAAAGTATTAATGTAAGAAATAATGTAGATTCTGTATCCACCCCAGGATTTACTAATTAATTAACCCACCTGATTAATCAAAATGTTACCTAGCCAATGCAAACAAATAAAGCAGCGTTTATATCTACCAGTCTCCGTTACTCCATGAGACTTATATGCACCTAGAATAGTAGAAATGACATCACACAGACAAGGAAAAGCAAAACAAGCACATGCTTCTTTTATATTTGCAGCAGTTAGTAATGACAAAAACGAAAACAATAAATTATTTTATTATTTTGCACGAACAAAAAGATGCAACAATTATGCACGTTTATGAGCACACATGTTAGTCCCCCCATGTGTAAAGTTTAATCTAAGTTGTATTAGCACGACATATCACAAATCATTAATATTATTATTCATGTTATGGAAATGTGACTTCACGAGATTAAACAAAATTTTGTTTTCTATCTCGCTCCATCAGTGGCACCCCACTCTGAAAAGGGCTCCACCAGCACTGTGTGTGTGACGTCACCATGCCTATTGCTGTTACCAAGGCACATAGATGCTAATTGTGCAAATCGAGACATGCAGCAGACAGCAGCACTTATCAATGCATTGTTATCTTGAAACCGTGGTTCCTGCTGTCGCTGAGCTGTCCCACCTTCTCACAGCCTCCAGTGTTACGTCAGTGAAAGACAAACAATGTCCTGTTGATGCCGTCTGAACTTGACAGATGTGGTTGTGACAGCTGGCGCGTGGCACCGGTAGGAGCTCTGTGGGGCCGTGCTTCTCAGAATGACGTCAGGGCCTCAGCTCGCCCACAAGATTAGTGCCGCTGTCTGCCTTAAACGGCACGTGACGTGACCAAAGCCTGGTCGTGCCAAAAATACCCAATTCCGTGATTTTGAGCTTCCTAATCCCGGAAAAGCA
Organism: Lissotriton helveticus; assembly: GCF_964261635.1. NCBI lineage: Eukaryota > Metazoa > Chordata > Amphibia > Caudata > Salamandridae > Lissotriton > Lissotriton helveticus. The sequence continues at coordinate 1,445,354,514 of NC_136067.1, read as the reverse complement.
ACGAGGAAATCTTCCACCACTCTAGGTGAAATGTTTTAATACCGATGAATAACCACGGTTTGCACTATCTCTAACAGGCCCTTCTGCCTGTGTTCCCCTTCTGTGACCCTCCCTCGTGCCGGTCACCATATCATATCCCTTACACCGACCTGCGTTTTGTGTCCCTTCCACTTATGTATGTGCAAGAGGTAAGTTCTGTTCTTGCCATGCTGTAGTAGTTCTTCCTGTGTGAATGAAGCTTTCAGCGTGGTTAGCTGTGCATGTTTTGTATATACAGTGCTGCAGCTTGGTTCTATGCCTGCGAATGAAGCCTGTACTGCTGCTTTCTTTAGGAGAGAGAGAACGAGAGAAAGAGAGATAGGGATGGAGAGAGGGAGGGAGAGAGAGAGGCAGAGAGAGAGGGAGGGAGAGAGGGAGAGAGAGAGGGGTGGAGGGATGGAGAGATAGAGAGAGAGGAAGGGAGAGAGAAAGAGAGAGAGAGACAGAGAGAGAGGGAGGGATGGAGAGAGAGAGAAGGAGGGAGGGAGAGAGAGAGAAAGAGAGAGAGAGAGAAGGAGGGAGGGAGAGAGAGAGAAAGAGAGAGAGAGAGACAGAGTGAGAGAGGGGGAGGGGGAGAGAGTGGGAGGGAGGGACGGAGGAAGGCAGAGAGACAGAGAAAGACGAAGGGATGGAGAGAGAGAGGGGGAGGGGTGGAGAGAGAGAAGAGAGAGGGAGGGGGAGAGAGAGGGAGAGAAGAAGAGGGAGGGAGAGAGAGGGAGAGAGAGGGAGGGAGAGAGAGGGGGAGAGAGAGAAGGAGGGAAAGAGAGCGGGAGGGAGGGAGGGAGAGAGAGGTAGAAGGAGGGATGGAGAGGAAGAGGGAGGGAGAGAGAGAGAGAGGAAGGGGGAGGGGGAGAAAGAGGGAGGGAGGGAGAGAGAGGGAGAAGGAGAGAGGGAGAGCAAAAGAGAGGGAGGGAGGGAGGGAGAGAGAGAGAGAGAGGGAGGGAAGGAGAAAGAGAGAGAGAGAGAAGTAGGGAGGTAGAGAGAGAGGGAGAGAGAGACAGAGAGAGAGGGGGAGAGAGAGAAGGATGGTGGGAGAGAGGGAGGGAGCGAGAGAGAAAGAGAGGGGAAGGAGAGAGGGGAAGATGGAGGGTAAGAGAGGGGGAGGAATGGAGAGAGAGGGGGGAGGAGGGAGAGAGAGGGAGGGAGAGAGAGAGACAGAGAGAGAGAGAGAAGGAGGGAGAGAGGAAGAGGGGGGAGAGAGAGAGAGAAGGAAGGAGGGAAAGATGGGGGAGAGAGAGAAGAAGAGGGACGAAGAGAGAGGGAGGGAGGGAGAAAGAGGGAGGGAGAGAGAGAAGTAGGGAGAGAGAGGGGGGAGGGAGAGAGAGGGAGAGAGAGAAAGAGAGAGAGAGCGAGAGACAGGAAGGGCAAAAGATTGAGAAAGGTAGGGAGTGAGAGAGAGAGAGCGAGAGGGAGAGAGGGAGGGATGGAGAGAGAGAGAGGGGTGGGAGGGAGAGAGAGGGAGTGGACAGACAGAGAGGGGGAGGGAGGGAGAGAGAGAGAGGGGGAGGGAAGGGGGAAAGAGAGAGAGAGAGAGGGGGGATGGAGAGAGAGAGGGAGGGAGGGAGAGAGGGGGAAAGAGAGAGAGAGAGGGGGGGGTGGAGAGAGAGAGAGAGGGAGGATGGAGAGAGAGAGAGAGGGAGGGAGCGAGGGGGAGAGAAAGTGTTTCTCCTGCCCTATTCCGGCCTGTGATCCCTTTCCGTGACACCCCCCTTCATGCACTCCACCAATTATTTTACCCTGATATGCCTCCTGTACCCATTGCACTTCACTATGTATGCGAAAGGTACATTTCAACTTCTCCTGCCATGCTCTACAAGTTCTGCCAGTGTGAATGACTCTTGCCCAGCATCTCAACCTTTGCTCAAGAGATTGATTAAACAGGTATCAAGGAGTTCAAGGCAATTTGCTATTTTACTGCAAAATAATTGCAACATCTCCCACAACATGTGCTGTATAAACCTCAAGTTATAATACATTTGATATATAAAATATTATGAAACTTAAGGTTACAACACAGAGAACACAAAAGCTAGATTTGATAGCTCAGTGGGCTAATGCATTCATTCCAGTGATCTGTTGTTGTTCTACAGATATGTGTTTAATGGGACGGTCACAGGCTCAAATCCTGGTTGAACACTCAGCCTTTCATCCTTCCGAAGCAATTAACATTTGTTTATGCTCACACATACAAATGTGTCTCCTGTACTTAAAGAGAAGCTTCCTCCACAAATGGGTGTTATATCTTCTGCACAGTATTTCCCTGGTGTTTTAACATCACCTCCAATGGGTGAGCGTTATGTTGCTCTACATGTGATTTTGTTTTTTACAGAAAAGTTGATATTTAACAGCACATATAATGGTGTCTGTTCTGAGGTTCCGTGAATTCTGAACCCGTTTCATAAAGGTCATGGTTTTGTTACGAATTTGATATTAGCGAACCGTAACTAGTTAGTGCAGCAAGTATGAGTGTTTTCATCATGTTAGACCAATGGATTCACTACGTATTTAGGGATTTCGTTCTGAACCCTTGGGTTCCATTTTGTGTATGGCAGCCATTTTGTGGTTGCCCTCACATAGGCCGATGACTGTGGCTGAACTAGTCTTTAAGGACATGTAAACCTTAGCTCGAGTTCGTGCTGACTCCTGTTTGACCTGAGTGAACTGACCCTGTTGCCTGAAGCTGACCTTGTTAAACCAGTTCCTGCCCTTTAGCTGATCAAGATTAAGGATCAGAGCACAGGACATCATAAAGTTTTACTGCACACAAATATGCCTTATCCTACTCTCACCTGTTTCTGCTCCTTTCTTTATGGTATATTTATGATTGGGTTGTGGCCTTTTTTATTATGGGTTGGTTCGACCTGTCTAAAGAAGAATGTTGGGTTTGTCCGATGATTGATCATGGGCCGGGCAATTGAAAAGTGGGTTTTACCGTCATGCGATACTTTTGGTGTGGATACATGTGATTGGACAGTTTGTAAATGTTAGGTATTTGTCCGGAATGTGATTTTTGGCATAAAAAGGGATGACTTGCTTTGTAAAATTGAGCAGTCTCCTGAGAACTCATACCGTGATGACTTCTAGGACTTCTGTTACTGGTTGCAGCCAATAAATTTGATCTTTGACGCCACTCAGAAGTATCCCGTGTCTCTGTATTCTAAGACAGGTGAACCCGAAGACTTTGGGCGTGCCCCTAGCGCTGCTGGGTTTTAAAACCCGGTTCTTCAGTTCTCTCTCACCCACTCCACCCCATGAAGATGCCCACTGCCACTTGGCTCACCTTGCTCTGATCATCTCGTTCAAACCTCAAACACCTCACTCTACATACTTAATTTAGCCCAACCTTCAAAAAACAACTTTTTGGCACTTATAAAAAAAAGTTGGTGCAAAAGCAAACACTGCCTAGAGCAAGGGAAATGGCCCAGCACCTCAGTTATTTAAATAAGGACGGTTAGATTGATTGAAGTTCATTCCAAAGCTTATGGTCCGGAAAGTGGAATGATCATGGCTCAAATGCAAGTTTTATTTTTCCTGGGAACCTGTGGAAGAGAATGGCCTCAGGACCTCTGGGATATTTGTGGATAGTAGTATCTTATGAGGTTATCATACTTTTATTTTGGTAGATTGCATTAGTCAAGCCAGAGGGTCTTACACTGATTCTTTTGTCAAAGTACAGCCAGGGAAGATTGTGCCCTACAGCCGTCACATGATCATATTTTTGAGTTTACATACCAGTCTGGGAAAGCTGATGGAGAAGTACTGCCCCTGTGCTATGTGGGGTTGGCCTGCAGTGGCTGTTTCTGCCAAGGAGTGGACATAGACTGAACTGTGCTGTGTATCCTGCTTGAGGAAGATCCCCAAGGCCTTGGTGTAAAGCTAACCTCCTGTTCTGAAGTCTCAGGGACACAACGACCTCATTTACCCTGTCCTCCTGCACCTGGAACTGCTGTTACAGCTGCCACAGAGGGAAATAACAACACTGAAGCCGGCGAGCGTGCAGCGACCTGCAACGCAGCCGTGGGCACCACTCTTGAAGTGCACAACGCACCGCCCCTACTTGTACCGCAGCCCCTACGCCTGCCAATGCCGCACTATACTGACTCTGACGCCGTCACTTAGGCCTCTGCCTGCACCAGAACCGAGGGCACAGATCATGACTCTCACAACACACCGCCGCAACTCGCACCACAACCCTGACCTCACTGACGCTGGTGCCTCATCATCGAGGAGCCGATACCTGACGTGGGTAACCTCCTGAATCCATTGACCCCGCATCGTCAAAAAGAGCCTTGGCCACCATGACGTCACCTTCCCGGCTACAGCAAGGAACCGATGCCTCACCTCCCCTGCATCGCAGTAAGGAACCAGCATCTCCAGTGGTCGTAAGGAACTGACGACACTCGGTGCCAACGAAGCATCACTTCACCAAAACCATGCATCATCTTTGTTTTCATCGTTTGCCACGGTACTGTTCTTTGCTGTCCATGTAACACCTTCCGGTCGATGTTGTACTTTGGGGTTTTCATCTTTCACAACATCGAAATAGCCCCAGGTGGAGCTATTGCTACAAGCTTTATTTTTGTGAATAACCTATTTTTGAAGATATCTTGATATATGTACGGTGGATTTTTGCTGTTTTTGTCTTGCTTTGTTTAGATAGATATCCTCTTTTCTAAACTGGTGCGCTGTCCATTTGTAGTGTTGTCACTATGTTACTGTACGTGTGCACAAATGCTTTACACACTGCCTCTGAGATAAGCTTGTCCTTTGCGTCTTTCCCTGTTAGTTGTACGATCACAGCGGCCTGCATTATCCTCCTCGACCTCAGCTCATGTTGTAATTGTTTGAGTGCTATTACAGGAGTTTTCTGTGGCTTGAGTGGCTCTGTAGGCCACTTTACTCTACGCGTTTCCCTGTTGTTTCTACATCATGTATTGTCTTTGCTCTTCCTATATGTACCATACATACATCCCTTTCCTCTGCTGTTTATGTCCCTTGCTTTTATTGTTCAGGCGAAGCCTCTACTGGCTGACCTGTTTCTTTCTGCCATTTACAAGCAGAAATACACTTAAACTAGGCATTATTTATTTAATTATGCATTTTGTTCTCGTGGTAATATACCCTCAGTGTTTTATGATTACATAATGTGTATTCATATCATTGTCTTAGAGGTTTCTAAGTGGGCATTGTTTTTATGGCGACGAATGCTTTTGTTAAGGTGGTTGGTACTTTTCTTTCGCCATGTTTTTGTCCTTTAAGGGCCCTGCACAACGTATCCTCTCGTGCAGAGCTGCAATGCTAATGGCCCAAGAGTCAAATGTTAAATCCATTTCACATCTTGGCTTTCACATCCTCATGTCTCCTCCCCTCGATTATTCTGTTCTCAGTTTTCTGGGACGGACACATTTCGTATTAATATATTCAGAGAGCCGAAACTCTCTCCACTCCTTAATCCACTGCCATGCCTGGAATATTAGGAAAATGTGTACTTTTGCACTGTAATTCATAACAATGTGGCTATGCTTATTTTCTGAATTGCTAATGGCTTTTCCAGCCTTGGCCTCTACGGCACAGCATACGTTCCTCACCTTGGAAGACCGTTGATTGGACCTGGCCTGGATTTATGCAAATTATATTTTGAATATACCACCCACTAGGATAGGGTGTAGGTCACTGGTGGCAGCATCGACTTACAGAGCGCCTTTTTCACTCAATATCAAGTTCCGTGCAAAAACTGAAAATGACTGCCACCATGAGGTGTTTCCAAAGACTCTGAGAGGTTTCTCGGTGCAGAATGAAAACCGCATATCTCTATTTCTGATTTGAGATGACCTGGTAATTATACGTATGTTATTTGAAAGTGCTTGCCAGCAGGAAGGGGATCACGGCGTATACTTAACCCAGAAAAGTGATGTCTTGTGTTAACTGCACACCTCTAATGACGGTGCAAATAAATGTTTTGCTGGAGAGGTGTTGTTTTCACTCTTTACAGGACAAGATCCCGCAGGTATCCTCAACGCAGAGAGCTTTAGCAGTGTTCTTCTTCATGGTGTTTTAAATGAGCCAGCTCCCTTTGACTATCACTTGTATTTTTAGGTCGAGCCTGAGCCTGCGCGCAAGCGCTGCTCTGGCGATCTGTTGTAGGTAGAGCACGGAGAAGCCCGCCCACATTTTTTATTGGCTTGTGTCTTTGCCCTTTGTAAATGCTGTTGTCTGATTCCTTAATAGGCTTGTCAGTCCCTCCTTAGTACGGCAGTGTCGTCATTTGTATCCTCCCATGGCCACTGGCCCCTTAAATTGGTTATTACACGGTATGTGTATTATTTTTTTAGTTTCCTGTTGGGCTGTACTTCGTTCCTGCCCCCCTCCCGTTGTCTGTGATCTCCATCCTCTCGCCCCCTCCCGTTGTCTGCGTTCCCTTTGTTCCCGCCCCTTCCCGTTTTCCACGCCATACACAGCAGGTATTGGAGTCTTAAGGGGGAGAGCGGATACGTACATCGGCCGGCTCGGGCGCATTGCTTTCCTCCCTCAACCTGTCCATACTTTGTCCCTACAGCTGCTAGCATTCCGACAAACTGACCAGCTGCAGCCCTTCCTATTTTATTTTAATTGGGCCTGCGATGTGGATAGTAACATTAGGGCAACCAGACCCCCGCCCCACAATAAGCATGCTTCCCGCAAATAACACACGCCACACAAGTGTTAACTTGGGAAAAAGCTGCTGCACGTTTATTACATACAACATATGTAATCACTGTGGGTTATCTTACGGGCGATCCAAGGGCAGGCCCAATTCTCGCCACCTGCCCGCCTGAGGAGCCAAGCAACACGGTGATGCACCACCTATGTGCCGCCCCTTATGGTAATCGTTTTTGAGGATCACCTCCTTATGTACTCACGCCCCTTTCGGGGTGGAGCGTAGCTAGGCAAGCCCCCGGTTGCTCAGGCCCACAACCGCCCGAAGTATTACTGGGGTGCCGACAAATGTTCCAGGAACCTGCCATGAGGCCCCTGGTGTTAGGCTCTGGCACCCCTATGTGCCACGCTGTGGTACCCTTCTGTACCCATCTGCTTCCAGATCGCCCTGTAACTCCGCCTGCAACGATAAAAGAAACAATCAAAATAGTTCAAGTCCTATCCCCCTAGCCCACACGCAGGGTAAGCGGTAGGGAGGGAGATTGCGTGTCCCTGGGGCGAGTCGTACTCGGCACGTCCGGTGACCAAAGAGGCAGAAAACATGGCGAAGGGGGCTTAAGTACCCCTTGCCCTGCCTCCTGGTCACCGGACGTGACGTTGCCCAGCGCCCGCCCCCGATGGCCTGATGGCTCCTCCTGCGGACACCTCCACTCCCGTTGGGGACAGGAGGGGGAGAGAGGCGAGGCGGCCCAATATCACTAAAGGGCCGCCCTCCTGAGTGGCCACATACGGCGGCCTCGGGCAGCCGCATAGCAGGCACGCGAAGTCACCTAACGCCATCTGGTGTACTTCCAGCCGTGGTCGGTAGTAGGAGTTCCTGCAGGGCGGTGACGTGGGGAGGGGGAGGGGAAAGGTGGGGGGTGGTAATGTATGGATTACGAGTTTAACGGGTAAGTAAACATATAAATAAATAAAACGAATTTTGTTGCATGCACTGCATCACCAAATGCGATGCAGTGCACGCAGCGAAATGCGTTTTATTTATTTAAATATTTACTTACCTGTTAAACTCCGTAATCCATACATTACTACCCCCCACCCAGCCCCTCCCCCTCCCCACATCACCGCCCTGCAAGAACTCCTGCCACCGACAACGGCTGTGTACTTCACGAAATGTGAGACCGCCATCTTACTGTTGACAACACTGCTTGGAGTCCTATGACTATCCATGAGGAGGTGCGTGAACTGCGTGTGCCTTTTCCATTGTGTGTAAAAGTAATACGGTGGACAAAAGTTGTTTGCCTACTGTAATACTTTTACAAACAACAGAAATGGATCTCTTCACAACACAGCTATTAAACTAGCATTCTCCCACTTGGAAACCTCTTTTAAATCGCTGATGTTTTTAATAATTATTTATGCCTCGTGGCAGACAAATTACTTGCCAAGCCTCCAAGGTACAGAGTGAGCGGTAATAAACTTGAAAGGATCAAGGCTTCCTCTTTTTAATGCCACATTGAGAAACACGAGGGATGTGGTTTATAGCGCTGCCTGCCTCTCACAAGGTGAAAGAAACACATATATGTTCAGGAGGCGCTACACTCCACCCAACAAAGCCATGTAACTGACAAGTCGAGGAAAGCTGCTAGCTTTCTAAAGCCCTGCTCTGGATGTGAAGGAACATGCTTAGAATCGCCTCACAAAATGTAGAGGCACTCACAAGCACAACGTAATGATAATGGAAAATATATTATTAAAGATAATGGTAAACCGGCATCATAGAGGTTGAAATAATAGCATACATCAGGTGAGCATGTGCCCGCTATATCTTGGCATTGAGGGTCACTCTAGGATTCGCAGCACTTCTAGTCCAGTGGATAAAGAGGCGTCAGCCATAGAGCGCCTCACTGGAAGAGCTCTCGCCTCAAGGAACACCTCACGTTCTGTGCAAAAGTAATCCGGCGGACAAGCAACTTTTTCCCTATGTATTCACTTCTGTAACAATGACGGAAAGCCGCACTGCGTGCCCCCATTACTACAAAAGTTGTTTGCCCATTGTATTACTTTTACACACGATTGAGATGGATCGCTTCCTAAACCAGCTATTTAACTAGCATTCTCCCTTATGGAAACCTCTTTTAAATCGTTATCCACACACACATGTAGCAAATGTAAGCTATTGCCATTGTAAATGACAATGCCTTTTATTAATGTTTTAAAAAAGAAAACATAAATAAAAGGCATAGCTCAAACTCACATAAATGGGAGACATATTGCATTGCAAATGCTTGTTTTATATTCAGTCAGCAACAGTCTAAAACAGTGATTAATTTGTGGAGGTGGAACAATAGAAAGGCAATAAAGGAAGAAGGGCGGGGGAAGAAAGATAGGAAACAGGGCCCAAGGAAGGAGAACCAATGAAAAAGAATATGCAACAGTGAGAGAAAGAATGTTCAAGTTGGTAGAAAAAGAGGCTTGAGGTAGAATTAGGCCTAAACAGACTTGGTTTTCGACAGTGTACTCCTACAAAAAAAACATTGAGCACCTGCTGCCGATATCTTTAATTAATTTTTTTTTATTTTTATTCGGTTTGTGTATTTATTTATACAATTGAGCAATAAATGCCTCATTTTGAACACAGGAAGAGAGGCAATCTTGAAAGTGCCCCAATGTTAGGGAAATCCAATGAGCAGATAGATAGGCCATCACAGAAAATGGTTCACAATATGTTGGTTTAGATAACACGAATTGGTGTTATCTTCTGAGATGCATGGTTGAGTGCAAAAACAAGGAAGACCAGGGTGGTCATACAGTCACTTGGACCTCTGCTCAAACAATCCATTTTTTTTTCTGCCAGTGCTCATATGCATGAGTCTTGGATGGGGGGGGAGGGGTGAGAAGAGAGGAGAGAGAGAGAGAGAGAGAGAGGGAGAGCGAGAGAGAGGGAGAGAGAGAGAGAGAGAGAGAGAGAGAGCGAGAGAGACGCTTTGATCCCAGCATTGTCTGAGCAGCCACTCCCACACTCCAGACAAACAAAGACAAATCAATCAATCAAACAGCATTTGTAAAGCCCAACACTGTCACCCTAGCGGTACCTGGGCACTGTGTCTACGCCGAAGAGCCAGGTCTTGAGTTTCTTTCTGTAGTCGCTTTCTTTAACCTTTGGTTTTTCAGTGAATTTCCATTTTTTTTAATCATGTTCTACATTGGACCAGGGTCCAACCCTCCGCTTCCACCAAACTGACATTGATAAGAGCCTCACTTTTGTGCTGAATGCAAAATGTTAGCTCTCTAGCTGTTAATTAGAATTGATGGAGCAGGGTTTTCGCGAAATGAAACCTGCTCAAATTGAACCCTCAGTAACTCTTATTAACCGTGTGCAGTGAAAACTTATCCAGAAAAGGGCCTAACATGAGAAAAAATGCTACAGCTCAATCGCCAACTAAAACACTGGAGTAGGCCGCAAATGCATTTGACTAATGTAAAGTATAAGGACTAATGCTGCTAAATACATTTATTAATGTCTGCAAGGAAAATAATATTAACTCGGGTTGCCCATGGGTAGATGCAACACAGGGTGGGTGCATAATGGAAAGCATTATAAGGGATTAATAATGCCTGTGTTTGTTTTCCGTAGAAGTGTGGTTTTCTGCTCTGCAGGAAACGTTTGGGTTAATGAAAAAAATAAATGAGGTTTAATTCCGAGTGAGAAGAGGAAGGTGGAAGACAGTTGTCCTTCAGGGGTCCTGCGTGCCTGACAAGAGTTTGCAAGGAGAAACAAAATATTCTTCGGAAGAAGAACACTTTCTTAGAGAAGCGGCACAAATGAACTATCAAGGCACAAAAGTTGTTATATGACCGACCGGGATAAAGGAAATGAGTACTATGATAGCGGCTCAAATTAGTAGTTCCTGGCGGGAAGTTTATAAGATGAATAAACAAACAATGAAGTCCCTGAGCTAAAGTGACATGCCGAGAGTGGTGTGACAGTACACGCCCTTCCTTAACCAATCGAATGAGGAGAAATTGTCTGTTGTGACACAATTGTGGGTTGGACTTTTGGGTTTTAGGGTATAATTGAGGCTCCCGGTGGAAGGGTTAGTGTTTGTGTTTTTTTTACCAGATCAGAAGAGGAGTTGCGTGATTTATACCTGTGTGAGGATAGGCCTGTGTTGCTGTCTCTGTTTGCTGATTCCTGACTTAATCTTTGCCTCCACAAATCTTCTTGAAGCGCGCTACTGCTCTCATGGCCAGAGAGTAGCTATCCTATTTCCTATTGGATTAGTATAGACAGAAAACTGGATTTACATAATCATTCGCAAATGTATTTTGTCTCTGAACCTTTTTTCTCTTCGCCTTTCCACTCCTTTATGCACAATTAATGAGATGAGATGTATTGTTATATCTCTATTTCTGTTTCTCATGATGGTCTATGATTCCTACTGTATTTGGTATTGATGAACATTATACATTATTTAGACAAAGCATTATAAATATACAAATGAGTTTGTCTTTATTAGAGGTGTTGATTTTTGATTTATAAGTATGATATAAGCAGGTATTAATTTGCCAAACCCTGTCAACATAAAGATTGCTTCGCCACAAATTGTATGCTGAGACGATGATATAAATTGGATTTTGGTAAGTTTGGTATTTCACTCACCCAGCGTGAAGCGACTTATTTGGGTAATGAATTTGGGCCTTGTCTGTGGAAATGTATTAGTCCCTGATTGCTGGATCAGAACTATGTAATGAAGATGTAGTTGATCACTAAAGAGTTAACTGACAGACTGCTGCTGGTGTCAGAAGTACGTTTCCCGTGGTGCAGCTCAATTTACATGTCACCATTTCATAACATGAACGTGCATTTAGCACATGTTTCTTGTGTGGTCTAATGATATTAAAATAAGTGTTGCACTTGACATAATTACTAAAGTGCATTCACTGTAGGATTAGAGAATTTACACATACTGTGTTCCTTAATCATATTAAATTATATATTCTTTAGAGACTTGATGAATGAATCATCTTTACTTATTACACATGTTTTCTCTAGCAAAAGAAAATGAATTATGTAATGTTTGTATTAACATTTCATATTTTGCATTAAATAGTTCATAGGCATACTTACGCATATACATTTAAGATTTACTGTATGCCACATATAATATGAATCTGACAATTTACATTCATTTGTGTTTAAAAGTGCACATATACATTAAATGTGCACCATTAATTTAACATTTTAACTTGTCATTACTGGGCCAATTTTCCATACTGCATAGAATATTGTTTTCCATGTTCTGCTTGTGAGACTTTTTTTGCAGCTGAAATTCACTTGGGATTCGCAGTTGAGAATAGACAGAATACTGTATTAGACTTAGAATGTGCCTGAGAAGGAGACCTCGACAGAGGAACATGGAAAGCCAGAGCATTAACTGAAAAACCTATTCAGCAATGTTACAACATGGCCTGAGTGAGCAAGGATGATGTCATTCTCATGTCTATAGTAGGATACTTTGCAGATGTATCAGTCTACAATGTGAGAATGGAGAAAGATAATGGACTCCAAATGATGGGTACAGAGGGGTGTTGCTTTTGACACTCTGGTACAAATAACTAGATTATACACTGAGGTTAGACTCATTTTCTCAAGATGTTGAGATGTTCAGACCTCTGTGCCTAGTGCCTTTGATTTTTGCTAGGTGTGACTTAGGCTAAACACTCAAATTCCCTGACCAAAGAAGACTCTTGACCAAGCTTCTAAAATACTGACACCTTCTCCTACTTCTGAAACTTTTCTGTATTTCTCTATTTGCCTGCAGTTCTCTGATTTTTTAGATTCTTTACATTTAACAATCATCCTCTTAACTAGGACTTGAACTTAGATGATTCTAGACTTGACTCAGACGAGAAGACCAGAAGTTCTTCTCTGAGCACCAGATATTCCTACTAGGCTTTTGTATTGCTGTGTCTGTATTTCTTGTATAGTACTGGTATGCCTAGATTCTTTTAGGAAGTTGGGATTCCCAATTGTCCTTCTATATCTCTATAGCATGGGTCTGATATTTGTGTACCTTAACTTGCATGCTAACTTGTCCTAATCCTTCATAACCATACTTACCGATTCCTGGTCCTTATTGTGTAGCCAAATGGGTTACACTGTTAATTGAAATTGATTGGTGCAATGTTAATTCCCATCACCTCTCAGAAAAAAAAGGTCCATAGGAGGAAGAATGGTAAGATGATTGGCCCAAAATGCTGCATCACACTCTAGATGTCAGAATGTTTTACTGACAGAGATAAGGAAGACATTTGAGAACTCATAGACAATGTCTCTTGACTTTCTGGAGCATTAACTATATTTTCTATGCCAAAAAGAACCCCCTGCTTTCTTCATGTACTGCCAGTATCCTCTGTAGGAAATGCAGCTTTGAGTTCAACAAGATGGAATTCAGATGCACCACTTTTTTGTCATTACTTTAGAATGCCAGCGCTCTAATTGTTTATTAGAATACTTTGGGAAGCTGCAGTAGATCACTGGGGAATCAACTGGCAGCTGCTGTGTAGTAGGCAATACATGTTTTACTCAGAATATCATGCTTTGCTCTCACATGGCTGAACAAGATGGTGTGATTATACAGAAAATGTGCTCTCACTCTAGGTTCTAGAACACGTTCCATAGCCTCAATTAGAAAATCACAAGAGAGGACCATTTTTGTTCAAAAATGGTTCAGAAAATCCCAGCAGTGGATAAAAAATTTTCACAGAGTAAAATCATCTCAGAACAACACCACAATTGCTAAACTTAGTTGGTTATCACCAACAACTGAGTTATATTGTGACTAAAGACCCCTTCATATGTGTTCCTTTTTTGCAGCCATCAAACACAGGCTTTCGCTACAATGTATTTCAATAGGGACCATGTCCCTGAATCCTGTAATGGCAGTCACAAAATGTTGTTGAAGTTATTGACAGTCAATTAAGGGGAGGGGTCTCTTTGGAGACCCCCACACCCAAATGCCCCTGCAGATAAAGGTGTGCTCACTGTGCTCCACGTATATATATATATATTTTTTTTTATTTTCTGGTTGCAGGGACCAAGTCCTCTCAGTGGCCTCTCAGAGCATATCTGAGCACCAAATGTCAGATTTACAAACCCTTTTGAGCTAGGTTTGCATCACAAACGTTAGATTGACTTTTTTGTTAGATTTACTTTCCTGTCCAAAACCTATTTTGCCTTGGAAAGTTGCCTAAAAGTAACGCAAAACGCTGCTTTGCATTACTCGCTGTCAGAGGGGTGTTTCATGGGTGGTACATGAGTGTTTCCATGCTACCACCCATGCTTTTGATGCAAAACCCTATCTACTAACAATACTAGACAGGGGTTTATGCCTAAAAATAACAACACTTTAAAGGAGGCGTTAAAAGGAGAAATACTTTTATTTCTGCTATCTTTTCCGACTTTACATTTGTGCGGCCCTGTAAAGCACACATACAATGTAGGAAAAGTTTTACAATTTGTCAAGGCATAGTATTTTGTACTAGAAGGATATACTTCCAGTACAAAACCTAAGCTAGACACCCTTGCCCTATGGTGCAAATATGTTTGTGTGGCTCTCGGCAGCATGACTGCGCCGGCACTAAGGAGAAAGGGTAGAGTTCCATATCTCTGCAGATATGGCACTTCCCACTTCTCTCCCTGTCTCACAGTGCAGCGCAGTAACATTGGGTGTTGCTCTGCGTCATGTGGTGGTCGTAAATCTGGCCCCAACAGTCCAGATACCACTTACTTTTTGGGTTGTTAAATTCTTATTTTGATTAGCATCTCCATATGTAGGAAGAAGGCAATTGGCCCTGCTCTGTGGAAATGATTACAAGCCTCTATTCCTAATCATTGATTGGTACTGGCATTCTCACCTAAGGTAATTTGGTGTGGATACCATTTGCTCCCAGAACAATAGGAAGTTTTAGACACCAACAGCTCTTAACATCCAAAAAAGGTCTGTCAGCAATGTGGGGGCAAAGCTCTAGCAGTCAAGAGGTTAAATAGCTTACTGTTTGCAAATTATGTTAACTTGTGATAACGGCATCAGCTAATACTCACTGGGTGCAGTGTGCTTGCAACTACCCTTATTAAAATTCATCACCTTGAATTTACGTGAGTGCACATTTTATTGACTTTGTTCAGTATGTTTAGAATACTTATATATTTGTGATGATTACGGAATATTGCTTTTGAGAAATGTACTGTCTTTCTTTTTTCTTCTGACCATTCAGCCCCAGATGCATTTCTTTCTTGAAGACTAAATGAAAAAGACATTCTGCGAATATTTTAATACTCTATAGTGACAGTCGAATATGATTTACAGACAATTTACTGTACTTTCTCCTTAATATTGAACAAGCACTGCTTTATTGTGAATCACCATCCATCAGAGTTGTAATGCGCATCAAGTATGGTAAAATCAAGTGAAGAGTAAAATCAAAAGGGTATGGGCTTTTCACGCTGCATGTTTTTTCCAACCACATCTTGGACATACTTTTAATTAATTTCTACTGCAACATTTTGCACCCACTGCATTCCCAAAGAATCGGAGAAAATGCAAGAAAATGTTAATAGGTTACTGTAGTTATACTGAGGGCCTGATTTTGAACTCGGTGTGATGAATATCCCATCCACAAATATAAAAATCCCACTATATCCTATGAGATTTATATTTTATCAGAAGGGATATCAATCACTTTGTGATGGAGTAACCCTTCTACCAAGTTCCAATTAGGCCCTGCGTCAATATGGCTTCATGGATTCAATTGTGTCGATGTCGAAACTACATGAACACATGAACAATAACGTTAAAGTTTGACAGTCAAGCATTGGAGTTCTCATAAATAAACTATTGCCATGCTCAATGAAGGCAAAAAACTGGAAATTATTGTATCCTCCAGAAGTGAAAGGGATGTACAATGTGGAAGTAGAGCTGATGCATTCGTCCCTAAGATTAGCCTAAAGTGGACTAGGAAAGTGACTTAAATTTTTTTGTGTGGATATTGTCTTACTTATTACACTTTGGACTTCTATTTTTGGTGCGCCCCCAAGAACATAAAAAAATGATTTAACTGATCTGGAGAACACAGCGACGCCAAACAGCAGCTGGTGTCGGGGTTGGCAGCACAGAGACAAAAAGATATTTGGAAAACTGATTTATTGGAACTGGAGTTTAGGTGCGGCAATTTAAGGTCCGCTGCTGTTCTTCTATAAACATTTATCTGCTATCTGGACCAGCAAGCACTAACAGCCATCCAACAACAAAAAAGGAATTATTATGTCCAAATTTGATGACAAACGTGAGGAAATGGCGCAGGATCTATTTGGGAAAGACTCTTGCACAAATGCCAACAAACCTAATGCACCGAAAACTGGAGGTTTAAAGGCATTGTTTCAAAAATTGGAAAGACTAAGGAGACAGGAACTCTCACGATGGTGGGACGGCGTAACCTTACAACAATATATCCACCAGAAAAAAGCACCACGTGGATTACGCATCCTAATCTTCCCAACATTTGAGGATTTAAGCGAAGAACTGCTAAAGGACTGGGAAACCAACCTGGAGGGTGCGTCTTGTGTTATGATGCAAATACTAATCAAACACGCCGAAGAGAAGGGGGCCAAATTATTGGTTGAGATAGAGAATGTAGTCAAAGAAATTGAGGCTTGTGGGAACCCTGACCTGGTTGAGAAAAACTATGAGATCTTGAAAAAGGTAATCGACAACCATCAGAACTATTTAAAGGACAAAAAATTAAGGAAAATAAAAAGAGACGACAAGGACTATCGTGATGGTCGCATATACACATTTGCGAAAAAGTTCGATAATGTAACCATAGATGACCCTAGTAAAAAACGAATGAGGGAGGACAGTGAAGATCTAAGATCAGTGGATAGTACCTCTCTCTCTTCATTAGACAGTGTATCCTCTGCAACTGCCCCAGGTGGACTCCCTTTAGAAGCAGGCCCCTCCACGTTCCAGAAGGAAATGGAAAGATTGAGAGTAAGTGGGAACCAGGCCAGAAAAGCACAACACCAAAAAAGACAAGATGGGGTGGTAGGAGGCACCAAAGGTCCAACAAGAGAAGAGGGGGAGGACCAAGTGAGGAGATCAGAGAGGGGGAAGAACAAACTCAAAGAGCAAGCGAAGCAATAGATGGTAGCGAAGGGAATGAGGACATAGAAGGCAACAATCAATCAGAATTGAGAATAGTCAATCTATCTGACAGATGTTTGGATTCAGATGAAAAAAAGTTATTGTGCAAGGGGTTGGGGTTTTGTCCTACTCAGGATGGTGATTTTTCTGATGTACATGTAGACTTGTTTAAATTCACGCGACAGCTGAAATTAAAAGATTTTTTTTGCAACAAACCCATGTGTAACTCGCTATCTGGGAACCAGGGGTTTGAAGTAGAACCTGTAGGTATGTCCATTGCCGAGATAAAAGGGTTACAATGCCTAACAACACTGAATGAGGATATGGAGGTGGGCATAGATATTATCCGTTCTGAATGCAAAATTTCTGAAAATATGTCTGTTGATAGTGGATTACACCTTAAATCTAAGTTTCTCCCCGGCACATACCATCAAAACATTGATGTATTCAACGAACGTGTTACTGCCGGCCTACATAAACTAGAGAGGGAAAGCAGGGAACAACGACATAGGGACTCCAACCTCACCAAAGGGGAAAGAGATGCTCTCAAAAGACTACGAGAAGATACTAATATAGTAATCAAGGAGGCCGATAAAGGGGGCAATATCGTGATTATGAGCAGAAGAGACTATACCCTTGAGATTGAGAGACAGCTGGGGGATAAGGAATGCTACGAGCGGGTGCCATACAATCCGACTGGGCCACTTACTATTGAAATCAATTCCAAACTGCTGGATTGGAAAGATATGGGACTACTTAGTGACCAAGAATACCAGTACTTACTAGTAACCAACCCGAGATCCCCTTGTATCTATATCCTCCCTAAAGTACATAAAGGTGGGCCTTTCCCGCCTGGACGCCCCATTATTTCGGGAATTGGCTCACCCACTGAGAAAATATCTGAATACATAGATCTCAAACTTAACAAACATGTCCTAAACTTACCCTCTTTTGTTCAAGATAGTAAAGACATTTTGAACAAATTGCAAGATTTTGAATGGTCAAATGATCTTCTCTTTGTTACTCTAGACGTTACAAGTCTGTATACTTGCATACAGCACGACATTGGTCTCCGAGCTAGTGAATTCTATCTGGACAGGGAAGGGGCGGACTTGCTCCACAAGAACCAAATGGTCTTAGAAATGATGGAACTGGTACTGACAAAAAACTACTTCCTGTTTGAAGATATGTGGTACCATCAAAAGAGGGGTACCGCGATGGGGACCAAATTTGCCCCATCATATGCCTGTCTCTTTATGGGGCAATTTGAAAGAGAGCATGCATGGAACCAGAGTGCCTCCCCCTGGACTAACAACATCGTGTTCTGGGGGAGGTACATTGACGACATTATCTGTCTCTGGTCAGGATCGGAACCCGACCTTCTGAACTATCTTGGCTACCTGAACAAGAACCACATGAATGTGAAACTTACGATGGAAT
Organism: Lissotriton helveticus; assembly: GCF_964261635.1. NCBI lineage: Eukaryota > Metazoa > Chordata > Amphibia > Caudata > Salamandridae > Lissotriton > Lissotriton helveticus. The sequence goes on along the minus strand of NC_136067.1, from coordinate 1,445,336,194 downwards.
ATAGCAGAGAGAGTATAAATTTCCTAGACCTGAAGTTCTACATTAAGAACAATAAAATTGAAAGTACCCTCTACCGCAAGGAAACCGCTTGCAATGCGGTATTGCACGCAAGCAGTGCACATGCCAGTTCCACAATAAACAACATACCATTTGGAGAAATGGTACGTATAAAGCGTAACTGTACGGAAGAGGCATCTTTTGATGCCAATCTGCAAACACTCAAGAGTCGTTTTGAAGCTAGGGGATACAGTGAAGATGTGATCCATAGAGCTGAGAGTAGGACACGCAAGATACCTAGAAGTGAGACCCTCAAGACGAAGCCATGCAAGAAACTGAAAACAAATGCAGATGTCAGATTTGTAACAAAATATACTAGACACAACAGTAATATATTTAAAATCTTGAAAAACAACTGGCATCTCCTTAAAGAAATCCCAGGATTACAGACATATGTGAGAAGTAACCCATCAGTAACATATCGTAGAGGTAGAACACTACGAAATCAGCTATGCCACAGTTACTTAGAACCAAAAAGTGACATCAGAGCGAACTGGCTATCACAGAAACCGAATGGTTTCTTCACATGCAGAGATTGCAATATTTGTGAATATGGTAGGGACAAAACCAAGCAATTTGCATTCAATGGCTCACAAATGTTTGATATCCTATCCTTCATTAACTGCGCAACCACCTTTGTGGTATATGTCTTGGGCTGTACCTGCGGACTAATATACGTGGGCAGCTCGAAACGCAGTTTGCGAGTAAGAATCCAGGAACATAGGCGAGCAATCCTGAATAAGGATGTCAGATACGCCCACACAAAACACTTCTGGGAGAAACATGGTGGCAAAACCGATTTTTGGTTCCATGGTTTGGAACATGTACACCCACTGACTAGAGGAGGGAATCGGGAGGTACTCCTTAGACAGCGGGAGGCAAGATGGATATGCAAATTGCAATGTACAAAGTACGGTATGAATTTGGACAATGAGATGTACCATTTTCTGTAAGTTCTGTACAAAAAAATGTTTTTCTTTCTTTTTTGTAAAAAAACTTCTTATTTGCAATTTCTGTAATGTTGTAAGAATCTGTATGTACCTGATCTAGAGATACATCAAAATCTTGTTTGATGTTATCCTTTCTCCTAAACCTACTAGGATTAAGTGTATTAACGGTGCTCAGAAATAGTTATGTCATCTACTGCTTGATATGATTACTCTGATCTCTCTATACCCAAAGACCCATCGTGAGCAAAGACAAATAGTGTACTCATTTAGAACTAGAGTGCCCTTTGAAAAAATAAAGTATTTCTCTCCTTGTAAAAAATAACCATGCCACCTGCACAAACTATAGGTTGAGCAACCATCCGATGTAGATCAAAACATATACATTGGACATTCAGATTTAATTAGTTAAAATCGGAAACAACCAGAATCTTTCATGTATTTTACCTCTCCAAGATGGCGCTGGCCAATGGAGCTAATGGAACCTAGTGGAGACCGCAATTATTAGCACTAATATATTCTATACTGTTTACCCCAAAATACAAGGACTTGTAGGTAACTACTACACGGGGGCCCTAGGATCGGAGGGCTTGGCGTAGGTATGGTAGCCAAATATAAAAATAGGACGAAATGATGCGATTTCATTTACCAGAGTATACATAACCTAGTAAAATATACAGCAATCTAATCTACGTTTTGGAAAATAATGCCGCTTGGATTGCTTTATCCAACACCTAACTAGCATGCTTATAACGAAAATGCAAATAGAGACATACTGCCGCAACTATGCGGGTTTTTAGACTCATTGCCTATTCAAAGATGGCGCCTGCCCATGTTCAACCAGGCACTAAATGGGATTACGAGGTGGAGAAGAGGCTGACCAATGGGCGACCACGCGCTTTGAATATAAGGCGGGTTCCGCAATGGCCACGGCAGCATGGAACCAGCCATGCCGAACCTCTGAAGCCGAACAACGCTATTGCTACAGGTGAGAGACCAGAGACCAGTTGTAGGGGGTAACTGCTAAATGTAAAGGGAATTTTTAAACTAACGAGGGAGTATGGAGTCTAGCGGTATGGTCGGGGCGTTCTTCCACCCCTGCCCTATGGGTTAGACGAGAGTGCGATGGGGAGGCGGTTGCAGCCTATATAGCACGGCGCAATGCCCTGGGCTTTACCTGGATGCTAACAACAGGCTTGCTCCTAATTATTGGTGGGGTACGGAGTCTAGCAACATGGGCGGGACTCTCTCTCACCTTCATTTTACTTTATGGGCTGTTCGAGAGTGCAATGGGGAGGTGATCCTAGTATGAATAACATGGATATATTTTCCAGGCATTACCTATATGCAAACAACTGCCCGGTATCTGGGAATCTGGGCGGGTGCGACCTGGCAACTTTGCGGCCTCATAACCGGAATGGGGCCCAAATAATTATGTTAAACAGCTCTATACACATGACTAGGGGAATAGACTCATAATTTGCCCTCTCCTCTACCTAGTACCGAAAGAAACCCGGATCCAACACGACAGTGGACTACACGAACTGACTTATGGACAGGAGTTAATAAGATAAGAGAAAAGGGACAACAGGAACCACAGTTCTATAAGGTATGCGATAAAAGAAAAAACGGGAGAATATATCTCTAAAAACCCTCATAAACACAAACACAAACAAAATACACATATATGCAGACAGTCTAAAATAATCTTTTCCCTTATTGTATAGGATTATATCTGGGTGAACAAAGAAACAAAGAAAAAAACGACTAAAAGAAAGAATTAGCGTATTAATAGTGGAAATTCCTGTAATACAACACACCAAAAGGACCTTTAGTGGTAAGAATTATAGTTTTAAAAGACCCTTTTCTTTTCCACCAAAATTGATGCATGGGGGCTTCATGTTTTAAACTCAGTCCCAATATTCTCTGATATGGCTGCTCCAAATCAAAGTTATAATCAAATGGAAATAGTGGAGAGGAAGAGGTATTGTGTTATATGGATGCGAATATATATTCTTTTTTTTGTGAATCACAACCAGGAGGTCACCATTAGAATATGAACTTGAGAATGTGAAATAAGAAATCATGTATTAAGTCAGGACTATGTGAGAGTGTTTTTCTCTTCTTTCCCCTAGAACTGAGCTTGCTATGTGCTCTGGGTTAAATATAAAATATAACTCTTTTTGGACTTATGCGGTGATAGATTTGTGATGCACCTGGTTGCAGCCTCCACTAGTGGAACCTATTTCTAACTATGTTTGCTATGTGCTCTGGGCAAAATATAACTCATTTTGGACCTAAGCGGTGATAGATGTGTGATGTACCTGTTTGCAACCTCCATTAGTGGAACCTACTTCTAACCACAAATGCAAAGTAGTGGTTTTTTACGTCCTTATTATTATTGTAGAATTTTTTTTGGGTGTGATTGTTTAACTACTGTGTGATAATTGCCCCTCTCTTTATGGGGCCTGGGTGGTTAGAGGTGTATTCTCCCTTGGAGGCTTACATTAGCACAATATATCATTTTCCAATGTTGTGTTTTTCTCCTCTTGACGGTCTTCCATGCCACCCTCTCTCCCCTTCTTGGGTGGCCACCCGCTTAGAGTTGAGAAATGAATAAACTTGAAAAAAATGTGGTGAAATTTGTGTGTATTGTCATACACCCAACAAAATCTGTTTATCAGTCTTTCCCGTTTGTATCATATGTATATATGTTTTTGGTGACTATTCAGTGACTGTATATTGGCCTCCGTTTTGAGCAACAAGTATTGTACATCGAATTTATATAAAATCTATATGGATTCTTTCTGATGTATTATGAAATGATGAAGGTACAAATATTTTGAAATGCAGGAAACTGATATGAGTATTTGTTTTTTATTGTTCTTTCAGCCCTGAAGAAACTCCTTGGTAGGGAGTGAAACGCGTTGGCTGAATTCGTGGTATTTCTTACTGATAATGTGTATTTTAATGGACAAAAATAAATAAAGGATATTGTCTTACTTATTACACTTTGGACTTCTATTTTTGGTGCGCCCCCAAGAACATAAAAAAATTATTTAACTGATCTGGAGAACACAGCGACGCCAAACAGCAGCTGGTGTCGGGGTTGGCAGCACAGAGACAAAAAGATATTTGGAAAACTGATTTATTGGAACTGGAGTTTAGGTGCGGCAATTTAAGGTCCGCTGCTGTTCTTCTATAAACAAGTTCCAATTAGGCCCTGCGTCAATATGGCTTCATGGATTCAATTGTGTCGATGTCGAAACTACATGAACACATGAACAATAACGTTAAAGTTTGACAGTCAAGCATTGGAGTTCTCATAAATAAACTATTGCCATGCTCAATGAAGGCAAAAAACTGGAAATTATTGTATCCTCCAGAAGTGAAAGGGATGTACAATGTGGAAGTAGAGCTGATGCATTCGTCCCTAAGATTAGCCTAAAGTGGACTAGGAAAGTGACTTACATTTTTTTGTGTTGTAATAAAGTATTTATATCGCACTTCATTCCCCTAAAAAGGCAATAAAGTGCTCCTATTTTCATTTGTTCTTGGCTGCAGGTTTGAAAGTATGTGGTTGGAAGTCTGTCCTGTGCCGGAGGTGTTGGTTGCGGTACGCGAGGTTCAAAGATATACTCCAAACATGGGGTGGTGTGCATCGCAGCTCATACACCTTGAAATGTAAATGGTCTGCGAACTTCCTTCCTGAATGTGTTGAAATCTACAACCATGTACAGATGATTTTCTCTGAAGAATTTTGGTCCCAAGCCTCAGAGTTTTCTTGAGCGATATATTAAAATGTATACAATCCTAATGAAAGTGTTCAATATTTTTCCAATAGTAACACAATGAACAAGTGCCTTCCGTGCAACTCATATTGGTTATATATAAGATATTTGTGGACAAAACATATTGATGATCAATTAAATGGAATAAATGACAATATAGAATGTACATTTTTGTTACATAATTCCTCCAAACAGGGATGGAGGAAATGGGAGGGAAAGAATAGGTAGAGTGGACAGGAGCTAAAGGATGGAAAGAGAAATGAAGAATTGGAAGGGTGAGGTGAAGGGTAAGCATAGAGGTTTGTAATATACATTATTAATGGAGTAATTGAAAAAAAACTGTTCCAACAAGTGCTTAAGTTTGAAGAAAGTCAATAGGTTATTGGAAAAAAGAGTGGGAAAGAATAGAGGTTCAATGAAACAGAAAATGGGTGAATTTACTATGATGTGCTTTTTTGAAATAAAATAAAAATGCTGTGTTTCTATGCTTAAATTGGAGTTTATGTTTGTACAAAGGATTTGAACCTGCTTTTTCATTTTACACTTAACTACAAGTGTAAACGAATATAAGGCGTACATTCCTCAAGAGCAGCAAAGATCTGTTAAGATCAATTATTTCAAATAAAATAAATGAAGAAACTGTAATATATCAAAATAATACCAGAGAGATCATAACCTCGAATTGTATCAGATTCTTAAAATGGTGGAAGGTAGTCCTGCAAGAATCTAAGATTGAAAGTATACAAGACCACCTGGTTGCTGGCACACTTGAGCTTCAGGCCGTGGCCTCTAGCCCAAGTGGATTAGCTGATGTACCTGCCTATGGTCCACTCTCACACAATGGACAGACTTAAAGTATACTTCTTAGCTCCTAACTCGGGCAATAAGCCCAGCAAGCCAGCAAAAGTACAACTACTCCTAGCTACGGCAATCAATGACAAGAACTGCCCCTTGAGTAAATCTGACAGGAAGTCCTACAGAACAGCTTTGCATTAGGCGAAGATAGTGTGGGAGGAATCTCGCTGGCAGCAACTTAAGGAAGCAAGTTTGTCCAATGATGCCAAGTTACTGGACTCTAGTTACTTGGGGCAGAACGTAAGGTGCACGCCTGCCCCCTAATTACATCACAGGCCGGGATTGGTACAATCACTTTCGGAGCCTCTACTCAACACCTGAGGCCATGCCCCCTGCGAAGCTCGTCGCCCCTTTTGGGCACTACAGTGACAATAAGCTTTTTACCAAGCTGTGATAGAGGCTGCAACAGGCAGAGTAGTGCCTTCAAAGGCAGCAGGACCAGACGGTTTGCCATCTGAGGAAAAAAGCACTCTGGACAAAACATGTAAACAGTACCCCCAAAAAGTCCTGTAGTTGCAGTTGTTCCTTCTCTGTGACAGGGCCAAGATTCATATTGTTATTCCTCTCCTAGCCACACATGCATTTCTGTGTCCTTATTTAGACCCAATGTCACTGTTTTAAACTTCAGGATTAGCTCGCTTTCTCTTCTCCTCAGTTTTAGTTCACGATCTCCCCCTCTTCTGGCTGGATGGACAATTTCCAGACCAAAGAAAGTGAAGTCTTTCTTGTTTGGGTGCATGCAGTGGAAATGTTCTGTAAGGGGATGACCAGTATTGTGCTTGTGTATGTTACAATAGTGTTCTTGAATCCGGGTGCGTAGTGGTCGTATTGTGCTCCCAATGTACGGAAGGTTGCAGGGGCAGATGATTACATAGATCGTGAATTTACTGTTGCAATCAATCCATTGTTTGATGGTAAATTCCTTTCCTTGCGTTAATGGTACTTGCTTTGTTTTGCTTCTGCTCAGTTTACAAATACTGCAGTTTTTACAGGTATGAAACCCTGCTGGTCTTTCCAGAAATGTAGTGATGGATTTTCTTTTGTCCTCAAATTCGGATTCACATAATAGACTCTTTAAATTGGGTGCTCGTCTGAAAGTCATTTCGAGATAGTTTTTCAGATGTTCAGTTAGGCTGGGTGTTTGTTGTTGGAGGTGCCAGTGATGTTTCAATGTTTGTCTAATTTGAAGGTGACCGTTATGGTAGTCGGTAATGAAGCGGATCATGGTGTTGCTCTCTCGTTGTTGTTTTGGTTGGAACTTTTTTTGCGTTCCATTTGAGCCACTGAAGTCAGGGTGTTGGTGAGTATGTTTTGATCATATCCTCGTTGATTTAGTCTTGAAACCGTTTATTTTACTTTTTCCTTGAAGACTTGGTCTTCACTACAGTTTTGGCATGTTCTCAGTAATTCCCCCTTTGGGATGTTTTTTATGTTAGGGTGAGGATGACAACTGTCTGTTCTCAGTATGGAATTTGCTGCTATTTCTTTTCTGTAGAGTTTGCTACGTAGGGTATTGTCCTTCACATATAGTGTGCCATCCAGAAAGTTGATCTCCGTCTGTGAGTATGTGGATGTGGTTTTTATCCCCCAGGGATTTCTGTCTAAGCTTTCCAAGAATCTTTGGAGTAATGTCATGTCTCCTTGCCAGATACAGAGAATATCGTCAATATATCATCGCCAAATCACGATATGGGAGGTGAATTCAGCAAAGTCTTGATCTTACAGCCAGAATTTTTCCACATGGCTCATAAAAATGCATGCATACGGCGGCACAAATTTGTCCCCCATGGCAGTTCCGCGTTTCTGCCTGTATATTTTGCCATTGAAGCTAAATATGTTGTTCGCCAGGCAGAAACTCAATATCTCTAGGATCATTTTATTGGTTTCCAAAAGGTTCGCTGATTGTGTCCAGAGTGATCGTTGTGTTGCTGTAATGCCATCATGGTGTTCGAAAGAAGTGTAGAGACTGATGATGTCAATGCACACCAATACAAAATCCGGTTCCCATATGATGTCTTGCAGTTTTAGGGGGATGTCTTTGGTGTCCTGGATTAAAGATGGGATGTCTCTCATCAGTACCGGTAATTTCTTGTCTATGTATTCTCCCATCCTGGAGTATGCTGAATTAATTCCCCCTATGATTGGTTTTCTGGGTGGTGGGCATGTACCCTTATGTATTTTTGGGAGAAGGTAAAGGGTCGGCATGGTAGGATGAGTTATATATAGGAAAGCTTTTTCCGCTAGTGATATAATGCCCAGGGAGTACCACTTTTTGATCTTGTCTTTGATTGATTTAGGAATATTCGGTGTATGGTCACATGTTTGAAGTTCATAGCATGTTTCATCTCCAAGTTGACGATTGGCTTCGAGAATGTAGTCATCTATGTGTAGTGCTACTTGGTTTCCTCCTTCGTCTGCTTCTTTTATGATGAGGTCCTTCCTGTCACTCAGCCTCTTGATTGCTGTCCTCTCTTCTTGCGTAATGTTGCGGGGTAGATATTTGGATCTTCTCTGGTACTTATTGTATTCCTGTTCAAGGTCATGTGTGACCGCCTGGTGAAAAGCTTCAAGGCTGTTGCCTGAGGGTAGTTGTGGAATGAAAGTTGATTTTTTTGTGAGCTCTGTATCCATGGAAAGGTTAGTTTTGATTCCTAATTCAAGAACAGTTCTAGTAAGTGTATCAGAGTTTTTTTCTTCCTCATGGAGGTGGGTTAATAGGTCGACATGTTCTAGGTCTTGGATGGATAGTTCTGAAGCTGTTGTTTGCGGTAGATGTTCTTGTCTTGTGACTCAATCAGCAAAGAACGCTTTAAGTTTGAGCTTACGTGTAAACTCGAAAAGGTCAATGTGTGTTTTTGTAATGTTCCAGGAAGAAGTGGGACAAAAGGAGAGTCCTTTGTTGAGAATTTCAGTTTCCTGGTTGGTGAGCTGAATGCAGGATAAGTTCTTCACCAAATTTCCGGGAGTCAAGTTCTTCTTTCCAATTCCTTTTTCCTGGACCAGGTAGTCACGCCTATCGTTGGGGTCTGTTGCTGGCCGTATTGTGGGGAACCAGCCATTGTTGTAGTATTTGTGGTTCTGATACCAAGTCTGTAGCGCAGCACCTCCTCGAAAAAATTCACCTTGCATTGTGAGTTTTCTCCTTCCGGGCCTGGTGCAGGTGAGTCAGTTTCTGAACTGGAGGACACCCCTGCCTGTTGTCCACTGCCGTCGGTTGTTGTGTTGTCCTGCGGTTTGGTGTCGTATCTTTTCACTAATGTATACACTCTGCCGAAATGGTAGTCAAGTTGATTGCATCGAAATGTGCAGTTCTTACATTTGATGATATCTTCTTCGAACTTGTTGATGATCTGGTTCAGGATCTCATAGTTTTTCTTAGTAAGTTCTCCCCAGTTTGAATCATCAATATGTTTGCTTAAATTGTCTACCTCTGTTTTTGCTTTGTTACATTCTACCTCCGCGTGATCAATTAGCTGTCTGATCATGTTATTTAAACATTCTTTCAGATTTTCTTCCCATTTCCCAATCTATTGAGGGTTAGTGGTGTCTGAGGGAGGGACTATCAGGATCCTTAGTCCACGTGGGATTCTGTCCGCCTCTAGGTATTTTTTAAGGGATTCAGCTTCCCACCACTTGGTGGTTTCTCTTTTGACAGCACATTCTAGAGTTTGGAAAGTGCTTCTTGCCGATGTGGGATTTGGTTTGTTCGTTGTGTTCCTGGTATTCACAGGATTAGTGGAAAAAGTTTATTTGATCCTGGATGAGCGTTGTGCTCTGCGCTCCTGACAAAATGCCATGAGATAGAAGTTTTTGGTTGAAAGAATATCCACTGGTGTGATCAACAAGCCTGGTTCGCTGTTTTTGGACAGATATGTTAAGCTCGCCTGTGTTTCGGGGATTTGACCTTCTGGAACAGTTTTGTGAGATAAGGGGTAAAAAGGTCCCGATCCCTTACTGACCGTATATTGAGCAAAGATTTAGTTGTGGTACCTGCCCTTGACAGGGGGAAAGCCCCTAACCCCCTAATATGTAGACAACGTTCGAAGTGGTTGCAAGAGCAAGATTGTTTTTTGAATTTCTTCAGGAAATAATTCCAGTCAGACAAAAGATCATTTTGTTGATAGTAGAGTGAGAGTGAGTGCGAGACAGCCAACAAGTGTTTCACCCCTTTAAATGGCTATCCAGATGGCCATCCAGATGGGGGGGTGCAAGGACAACTGACAGAACGCATCCCAGTCAACAGGGGAGTTCGGCAGGGTTGTGTTTTGGCCCCACCTGTTCTCTCTTTAAATGAATGGGGTGGTCAGCTATCTGCAACAAGATCCAGCCGATGCACCAACTCTGGGGGGTGAAAAAATACAGACCCTCCTGTTTGCTGATGACACCCTGCTGGTGTCTAAGACCCCAGCATGGTTGCAGCGACTGCTCTGGCAGAGACTGCACAGTTTGCGCTCCCTCAGTGTTAATTGTAGTGTCAACACTACATTCAATATTAAGGGTGCTCCACTTAGGGTTGACTGTAGTGTTGAAACACTGAAGGAGTGCATATTGTGCACTGCTTGTACCATGAGGCAAAGGAGAAAACTTTTCTGGGATATAATGTAGTGTCTGGCCACACCCTTTACCCTCCCCGAACTATTTTTCATGACCTGCTCTACCATTTATTACACATTCCTATTGTTCCTTTTTGTAAAATTTGCATTCCAGCCCATTGATTACACTTTATCCAGCCGGAGACTACGGCTCGAGCCAAAGAGTACGGTCCGGGTGAGGAGATTCCAGCCCGACTGTGGATGGAAAGATACGACTCCTAAATGACTTCTGTGAATACCAAAAGTCTTAAAGTTAGACTTTTGTCTCAGATTACGTTTGTGAATCAGCCCCAATATTTTGTCGAATTATATTTTTGTAGTCATAATACTTGACCACGGTAATAGGCTCTACCAACATTTCAAAAGCAAAAAGAACAAATGATGGACGAAATACTGAACAAATCAAACATTCACCCTCAGTCACAGATCTGGGATTAATCCTTCATTTTTTTGCTCACCACACCACCCCAGTTTGGATCCAGCCACATGCAAATCAGTCTCGACCCTGCTACCCATGTGTACAGTCTAGCCTGAACTGCCAGACCAGGTCCTCCCTAGATTGGAAACAAGCATCCTGGGAGCGGTTTCCGGGTATCACCCCATATCAGCCAGGCTAGCTTGAATCCAGTGGCACAGTGAGCACGGGAACCATGTCTGTGCATACCCTTCCCACTTAGAGCGACAAAAGCAAAAAGAACAAATGAAGATGGAAATGCTGAACACCTCAATCATTCATATTTCAGGCATGATATTCAGGTACCATACCATTATACACAAAGCAGGAAACAATATGGAAGGATTTATTTTTTTATCTTTTACAAGGATATCATTGATTACCAAATAAAAGAAAATGATGTGGTGGTACATGCCTATACCTTGTTTGCCAATTGGGAAGAGCTAATGAATTTACACAGATAAATATATACTTTGTACTGATTATTTTCAAAAACTCAGCATGTACAAGTCATAGTACATGGTTTTGTAGCCCATAGCCTTGTCTGTTACCTCAGGGTTTCTTGAGAGAGTAAAACTCCATGGAAACTTGTCAAAAGGAGTGCTCATGTACATCTATCACTGTCTCATGATTCAAGTAGTACTCCTGGCATAATTTGTGAATCCATAAGAAGTCAGATATCTAATGTGAATGTAGGCATACAGTTACAGGAGCATCTTTCTGAATTCAACTGTACATTTTGTGAATCTGTCTCTGTGTTTTCTCAACATGAGTCAGTTTCTGTCTTTAAATAACAATTAGTAAAAAAGAATTCAATAGCTAAGAATGTCATTTTCAAAATTATTCCCATTGGGGACGTATAGCCAGCAAATATAAAATGAATATCATCCTATTTAAAGCGGGAATAAGACACATGATCAGGCAATCATGATAAAAATTGTTCACAAAATATGGGACATTTTGCCTTGTTCATTAATATACTCAAACAAATATAGTTGATTACACAGTAAAACAATTTCCTTATTATCATTGATTTAATACCAACATAAATGAGGGAGAATGTTCGAAATAGCACAGTTTGGTTAATAAGTATAATTATATAAGCCACATACTACCACTTTTAATGACTTGTCCTGGTGCTGTGAGCAAAAAATATTATCATTAGCTAACTCAGTCATTATCATTTTAACCACCTCACAAAGCTAAAAGGCTGAGTCAAAGCTGTTATCATTTGAACTTTTAATCTGTAGATTACACAAAGATGTCACCAAAGAGCTCTTTACTCATGAAGCAATCTTGTTTGACCTATCAGCCTTAGAGTGGTCTTACCCCCAACCTTTTGCTTTCCTCAACATTTTTTCTGTTCTTGTGTTTGCTGGCATTAGGACTCTATACCCTTTAACACTGGTAGCACATGCTAAAGTGCTTGAGCTCTCTCCTCTAAACTTGGTAATATTGGCTTATCCCCAATTGGGATAGTTAATTTACTTATAAGTTAATACTTAAGTTGTGCTATGTGTACCCAAGGCTTGTAAATTGAATGCTACTAGTGGGTCTGATGCACTGGTAGTGGCAACCGCTTAAGCTTCTTTGTGCAGTTTTAAACTGTCATCTCGACCATGCAAAATAAACCAGGCCCAAGCTTTCCTTTTTGATATCTATAAGCCGTGGGCAACTAAGACAGCAGGGTGCAATGTATGTAAAAAAACCTAGAACATATATTTTTTTATTTTAAATGTTCTAGTAGTGAAAAACTCTTTGCTTATCACTACTGCAAGACCTAGTTCTCCCACAGGATAACATTGGAGCTACCTTATTAACTTTCATAAATGTAATTTCCAAATGGGAAGGGAGGCCCAGTTCATGTTTGGTGTCTCTGGAAACACATTTTAAAATCCCAACTTATAGTGGGGTCAGATTTAAAATACAATTTTGAAAATGCCACATATGTTGGATTTGGCCCGACATTTATTAGCTGGGTGCAACTCCTATATTCTGGTCCTCTCTCCCAAGTGGCAGTAAATAATAAAAAATCAGCCGCTTTCCATCTTCATAGAGGGACGAGGCAGGGATGTCCTTTATTGACATTATTATTTGCTTTAACATTGGAGTCCCTCACTTTCTGAATCCGTAAGGACCCTATAATTCGAGGACTGAGATGGACAGATGGCTGGGAGGATCGCATATCTTCATATGCTGACGAGATCCTGTTATACCTGGCTTCGCCAAAGATATCCCTACATAGAGTCCTTAATATATTTACTAACTTTGGCACCAATTCAGGATATTTCATTAACTGGATGAAATCGGTAATATATGTACTGCATGGCCCTCCGCCCTCCCCAAAGATTGTCAGATTGTCAGGTGACAATAGCTAAGGATAGGTTCAAGTATCTAGGGATATATATTACTAAAGATATGAAGCACTATTATACTTCCAACTTACTGCCTCCACTACAGAGATTAAGACATGACGTGGAACATTGGAAGGCGCCAGACATATTCCCTGCGTCCTATTTTGCAGTGGTGGAAAACGCACAGAGGGCGCTGCTCTGGGGAAAAAGTCCACTACAAATATCATTCCTCAAGTTGGTACAACACTGGTATGACAGGGGAATTGGATTGCCAAATATAAAAAAATATTACTGGACGGCACAATTAGCGGTTGGCAATCACTGTATTCATTGACCTCCAAGTGATCCAGGACATGCAATAGACAAGTGGCTATTGCCAGGGAGTAATTACACGCGAGCACTGTATTTCAACCCCAAGAAGCTAGGGCTGACAGTCCCTACACTCTACTCAGTACAGGTGTGGCATATGACAGAGAGAAGCATGGGATGGGCAAAGACCATAACCTTAGCCACCCCATTAGGGGACGCGGAAAAACTAGGATCCCTTTGGAGATCGAAAGGTTTTGACAAATGGAACACCATAGGTAAATAACGAGTGGGAGATCTCTGGGAAAAGGGGGAAGTAGTGTAATTTGAGGCATTGCAGCATGATTATGATCTAGTGGAGACCGAGAGGTTCAGATACCTGCAAATATGTCATGCGTTAAAAATGGTAATCACAGGGGATGTGATAACTCCGGAGGCCTCGCCTCTTGAGGATAGGCTCCCGGATAGATATATGCCGCGTAAGGTAATCTCTCTGACTTATTCAAAAATTAATTAACAACTCACCAGATCCCCTTCCGCAACTCTGTGAGAAGTGGGAGAGAGATTTGAAGGAATTGGATGAAGAGGAATAGAGGGAGACATTGGCATCACCCAGGGAGGTAGCGATAATGCCAAAATTGAAACTTGACCAATTGAAAGTTTTGCACAGAATATACTACACAGGACCCACTTTAGTCAAGATGGGACGTAGGGAAGACCCTAGTTGTAGAAGGAACTGTCGCCAGGAGGGTACATTCATTATATGGGACTGTCCGCTCATTGGTGGGTATTGGAGAGAAGTGGTCCGATGTATGGAAGAAGTGTTTGGAGTACACCTGAAACCAGAGCCCAAATGGTGTCTACTGAACATATGGGAGCCAACGGACCTGGGGACTCAAGAGAAAATGTGGCCAGCTCTGGGGGGGGTGGTGGCCAAGAGAAACATTGCAAGGAAATGGGGGGCACAAGAAGTTCCAACAGTGAAGGAATGAGGGAAAGATATGGATTGGTGTATGTTCCATGAGAAAACAGTTTATATGTCCAGGGGGGTGCCTGAAAAAAATGGATACAAGTATGGGGGAAATGGAACTCTTACAGGGTGCCGACGCAAACCGCCCCAGAAGAACTAGAGATGTAAGCTAAGAATAACTAATTGGATGTGGAAACTCTTTGCTATAAATGATTCAAATGTGCCAAATTATTATCAAAAGAAGTTTGAACATTGCTACAACGTGAATCTCTACTGTTTTTTCTTCCTGTTGTATTCAATAAAAAGAAACGTAAAAGAAAAGAAAATGCCACTTATAGAAAGTTGCCATTTTCTTACCTTAGCCATTTAGTGCCTGTTGCCTGCCTCTGGTCACATGGCTGGGATTAGTTGACAGTTGAGCTTTGTGTATTCCTTTGAGACAGCCACACACAAAGAGCTTAGATGTGCCTGGATGGGCCATCACTGTAAGGATGGGAGGGAGAATCAAGGCACAGCCCCACTTCTACCTGAATAGGCTGTGTCCTGGCTCTCCATAAAGGGCTGCATACCTCCTGTAGCCAGGACAAGTAATGCAGGGTGCCTGGGGACTTCAAAGGGAAATCTCCAGAAGCTTCTCCCCCACTTCAAAGGCACAACTAGGTATGAATACTGGATCTCAGACACCACCACTCCAGTACACTTCTGAACCTATGGATACTCTGCCAGGAAGAAAGGCTGCTGGGCTGCTGAAGGAATTCCACTTTGCTGAACTGAACTCTGCTGGACTCTTGGTTTGCTGTGCTGATCTGAACCATCAAGGACCTACCAGGTTTCCAACAACCTCGCATCTGCAACAGGACTCGGCCATTTGTGAGTGTACATTGCCAAGTGGTGCCACTCCATTATTTGACCCTTGGAAGTGGACTTAAGGTGCTTTGCCAGCCTCTGTGGATCCAGTGGAACTAATGCCTCTCCTCAGTTGAACAGCGCAACCCCAAGCACAACTGACCCATCTACGATGCTGCATGGATTAGACCTGTCGCGAAGACTCGCATCGCCGTCGGAGCCCGCATCATCTCCAGAACAATTGCTGCATGCAGCATTCCTGGCACACGC
Organism: Lissotriton helveticus; assembly: GCF_964261635.1. Lineage (NCBI taxonomy): Eukaryota > Metazoa > Chordata > Amphibia > Caudata > Salamandridae > Lissotriton > Lissotriton helveticus. Next base: position 1,445,320,752 of record NC_136067.1, on the reverse strand, counting down.
CCTAGCATCTCTGATCAATGACAGCATTGATGACAATTCCAAACACCACATCTCAGCCTTGCAGCTCCTCAGAACCGGCGCATTGCCCCGATTTCACAACTCATGTGGTCAGTCGGCTAGATTGCTGACTTTGGTGCTGGAAACCAGGGTTCAAGCCTCAGGGTTGCATCCACATCCTGTGATTCTGGGCAAATCACTTAATCTCATGTGCCTGAACGTGTAACGTAACCGGTGCTCATGTAAAGCACTTCAATACCTTCGGGTCTAGTTCGCGCTATATAAATCTGCATACATTTTTTTTTTATCTGGACTTTGCATTGGAAGCCCTCATCAACGGAGCCTCAATATCGATGCAACAGGACCCCGCATTGAAGCCTCGCCGCATCTTGGAACCGACGTGTTGCTCTGGCTGTATGATACATCTCCAATGCGGATCCATGTAATACTCCAGCTTTCAGGATTTAAGATACTCTTTTGAGTGGGCCTAACTGAGTTTCTGTAGCCAACCGGCTCTCCATTACGGACTGCTTGAACTTGTGATTTTGTCTTAGTCTGGTGCGACCAGATATCCACAGTTGGCACTTTATGCCTTTCGGTGCTTTTTTTTCTAAAACATATGCAATTCAATATCTCTGATTCTACTAAATGGATTCTTGTCATTTTGGTCTTGTTTTTTTTATAACAATTACTTTATTCTTCGAATCCTGTTGCGGGCTCCTCCTGTGCTGTGTTTTCACTGTTTTACTGTTTGAAGTGTTGCACAAATACTTTAGACATTGCCTCTAAGTTAAGCCTGGCTGCTCTGTGCCAACCTACCTGTGGGTTGAGCACAGGCTAATTTGGGCTTTGCTTGTGCCTTATCCTGACAAAGATTGTTGTTGCTGCTTTACCATGGCTCACACCCCAGTCAACCAACAACCCAATTTGTAACATATCTTAAGTGCAGTTATATGAATAAAAGCAGGGAATCCATATGAATGTGTTGATTTAGGAACTTGAACGTGGGCTGCTGAGAACATTAAAAGACCATGTGGTACAGAAATGCATATAAAAGATTATGGTTTTTACATAACATGTAAGGTTGGCGGAAATTTGCTTTATGTTATATCAGCATTGATAAAGTATATTCCTCTCGACTACACCTACAGGTACATTTTGTGTAACCTTACATAGTAGGATACCAGAATATAGTTGTCAGAATATCATCTGACATAAACATCGAGCCCTAAATGTCACTAACAAATATATCACCTCATTAGAGGTAATACTAGGAATTTGATATTCACTTGAGTGATATATTAGGACAGTTTATTTATGTAAAATTATATTTCTGAAAATAATACTTTGACATATAACTGAGCTAAATGTACTATTAGTAGGGTCAGTGATCTCACCACATCGGTATCCACCTTGTGCACAAATGCCTAACGGAACACAGCGAACCTCTGTGTGGTCTATTCTGATACTCCTGTATCCCGTCACTGATTATAAGTTGATCTATGAATAAGAAAACTGAAAAAAATGTTATGGTGCCTCAATCGAAAGTTGAATCTTAAATTATTCACAAATGTATACATTTACAAGAGAGTGTGTAGTGGCCTGAGAGATGGATAGAAGTGGGTGCTTGAAAGGAAATAGATACATAACATAGGTGGCAATAATCATGAAACTAATAGTTTCACATTGTTTCATATTTTTGGTGTTTCTGTACATCTGGAAACAGATCATATATCCACAGATTGATGATGTACTTCTTGAACCACTGCACACAGGTGGTTTGTGGCATCTACTGAGCAGTTATGAAAAAAATCTGGTTGACTCCAATTACATCTTGGAACTGATTATACATCTAAAGTGGTGTCTTCTGCATTCATCTGGTGGTTTTTTTTTAACAACAAAAACAACCTTCTTTCGGTGTGGATGACGTCCAATGTTGAAAGGCAACATGTGTGAGCTAGTTAAAGTAGAAACCATCTGTAACAGGTCATCTGGAGATTCCACCAGGAAGAGAAGACGTGCAATAACAGGCTCAACGCAGCATGCAACTGTTGTATGAGTCTGAAATATAATTATTTTACCTAAAATGTCATTTATAATTTATCTGTATTCGTCAAAAGTGGGGGGAAACTAAATTGGGGGAGCTACTGATTGGATGCTGATATTTTAAGTGTAATATTTGGAGCTGGGCACCATTTAACATTTTTTAGGATGTGAATATTGTTGTGGTAGTTGGATTAGGGCCTCAAAACTCTTTTCAGTTATTTTCTTTTTTAAATTAATAATTGAATAATTAAGCATTGAATAACATTTGACAAACAATTGGAAGTAAAATAAAAATAGACAAATAAGGACTGTAAAGTATTATCATTTTTGTTTTGAATGGTACTCCCTCTTTGCTTTTGAAGAAATGCAATTAGCACGAGGTTTAAAATATCACGCAGAGAACAGATTATTGCACTGCCAGATATTTTCCTGGAAAATAAAAAAATCGGTCTTGATCCACCATGTAATGCTGGGATAAAAATAAAACTGAAAGGGGAAACCTTTTTGGCATTAGTCATGGAAGAAATCCTATTCCGGGCCAATGAAACTGTAGAACAAAATATGTGAACGAATCTAAGCCCATTGCTGTCAACCAGCCAGTGCTTAATTTGTAAAAAAAAAACACATACGTGCCAGGACTCTAGTCAGGATAGTATTTCCGCTTCCACTGCCGATTGTCGCTGTCAGCACTGCCAGTTTCAGTAACGCCACAAGTGATAACTGTCACACTCCTGCAATGTGACAATTCGGACAATTACAGGCCCCCAAAGCTAAAAGGATGGCTTTGGCGACAGGTATTAATAATTCCTAATGTAGATTTAATTCATAAACAGCTGTTGTTGTGCTCGTCTCTAAATTAAACAAACAGTACCATCATGTTGCAGACTATCATAAGCAATGGTGCCAAGCACCCGAAAACACAGGCTCAAATTAAGCATTGCAACTATCTCCATGTAATTAGTGTGACTTTCAGTCACTCCAGCTTTTTCAGCCAATTGTGCTAAGCATGCTGGAGGTTAAAGTTTCACCGTTCACCATGTAATTCCAGCTCACAGCTCTCTTGCATTTTCAGTCCTGATGGCTGAAGAAAGTCAACTGGCTCATTGTCTTTTTCTGACCATGGGTCACTTTGAGATTTTAGGCATAGTGCAATTTAAAAATAGAAAAAAATCCACTTAGACGTGAAGATTAGAAAAGTCCATCATTCAACGGAACCGACCATCACTGGAAAAATTATTATTTGTATGGGAACACACTCTTATTCATTCTTATGAACCAGGACCATGCCTAACGTTTATGCATAAAAGTGACATAACTTGCATGCAAAACAGAAATCCAATAGAAAACATTTCTTTTTACAGTATGGTTTTATCGTGCTTTAGCACCACAAATTGAAACCTATTGCTCTTTTGTCTGCATAACATGGTACATATGGAAGTATATCGATCGTGTAACCTGGCTTTGGCCAAAATGTGCTTCCATTGCTGTGTGAGCATGGTAAAGAGTCCATCAGTGTGAAAGTATGGTTTAGGGATTTCTCTTCTGCAAAAGGATCTACCACCATCTTGGAATGTGAGCCACTCCATTTCATTACACTAGAAGTGTGGTTGTTGCTCACTCTGGGGTTCTCCTTCTATTTTCAATCAATTCTCCTAGATGCAGCAGTGGACAGCTGACCATGTTCCTGCTGCTTTGCTCCTGATCTTCAGCTTGCTGTGATTTGAGCACTGCCAGGAAGGGCTCCCAGGCACTGCCCTTGTTGACTATACTGCAAGGATGTTTCAGCAGAAGCTTCCTGTTGAACCCCTGCGAGGTAAGTCTCATCACAGACAGGCATGCACAAATAGGGACTCTGCATCAGTCTATAAATACTATGGTCAGCAGTAGTGTCTGGTTCCAGACTCGTATAAAGGAAACTCTTGTAGGCCCAATTTGGAAGAGCACCAGAAAGAGAGAAGCAAGCAGTACGTGTGCTTGAGCAGTGAGCGTGCCAGAACTCCCAGCACCGCCACCATTTTGGGTTATACCAGACATAAATGCCCAATTGGGCACCCATCAGCACTGTTTATATTCAATATGGAGCACTGGGCTGACTACTTTCCCTTTATTGTAGTGCCTTGAGATCAAAAGGTATACCAATCCAACTGGACAGGCTCAACCTTACACCTATTACATAAAAAGGGGGACTCTAGCAATCCACACAACTGCAGGTGCATTGACCTTCTTAACATGGACACCAAGGTTTTCATTGTCCTTTTACTCAAAGAGCTGGAAACCTGAATGACCTCGAATTCATTGCTTCCCTTTTATCAAACAAATTTCTGGTTTAGGTGCACTACGCTGGATACTATTCTACCCACTACCTTTTTGAGAGATCAGGTGTCCACTCTGAGAAGGTTCATGTCAATGCCTGATTTGCAAGTTTTACTACAGCCTCTGTCAGGGTTGACCGTGGGATCTTGTTGCACAGTTTTTAGGGGACAGCAGACCAAATATCGAAGGGCATTCTGCTATTGTAGACTGATATTTGGGTAGAAATAAAATTGGGATAAGGCTAATTACTTTCAGGAAGAATATATATTAAAAAGGTACAAAAGCAGAAGTGTATTTCAGACCCCTACTATTTATCAAATATATCTCTGATTTTGACGAAGCCTTGTTGCCCATTCTTGCCCTCTCCCACCAAGTAGGGTTACACTTATATACACTTTTACAATATGCTGATGGATTGGTAATATTTGATCAGGTAAAGGTTGGAATTACCCATCTAGATCATTAGATACATTTGAGAAAGCTAACCGGTCAAGTCAGCTATTGGTTTATGCTTTGAAAATCAAGATAATGATATTTGGGTTGTGTAGTAAAAAGTCTGTCACTTTGTGGGAACACACAATAGTGCAGTTACCCCTAATTCTAATTATATGTGGTTCTAGTCAAGTGATAGTAGTTCTCCCTGATTTATTTTCTCAACGTTAAAGAGATATTTGCTTTCCAGCACTTAAGTATGAAGTTGGCAGGTTCCTCGGTGGACCCAGTTTTAGAGGTGATAAAGGCTAATTTGTTTAATTTTATATGCATAAGGGAGTTTGTCAGTCAGTCAGTCAAAAAAGCTTTATTCGACGATTGTCATAAAAGCAATACATTATAACATTTCATGCAATAAGAATTAATAAAATTCACACAAAGACAATAGAAAAGCTAAAATTCATCAGAACGGGAAAATATCAATTATGAGGAGTTCAGGGATCATAGAGATAATCATAACATTACTTATTCTGTAGAAGTTTTACTTCTAATGATTACCGTAAAAACAGAACATTAGACAATTCTTCCTATAAAAATAGTGATAAAATTTTCTTAGAAATACTACAAAAGCTAAAATACTACAAAAGCTAAAATCCGCCCATATAGTAATGTTTCATCAAGACTAGGGACATCATGAGTCATAAAGTTGATCGTAGGATTACTTATCCCTTGATGCGTTTACTTCTGATGACCCATGCCCAACCCAAGAATTTGGCAACTGCTATGTAGATTGGGGGGCTGGGATTACAAATAATTCTAATGGCTAGTAGTCCACTCCTAGTGCCCAACAACTTGGCCATTGGGCGCAACCAAGCTCTACGCGGTGGAGAGTATGCTTGACATTCAAAGAGTAAGTGGCTAATTGTTTCCCTGGAATTCGGGCAAAATGGCCATAAGGGATTACCACCACTAGACCACCTGGATGTAAATGCTCTGACAGGAATACTGCCAAGTCTCAATTGAAAGTAAAGCTTTCCATCCAGCGGTTTAGTTATGTCGTCCCAGAATGGCTCAAATGATGTCTCATCCTTGAACTCCATAAATACCCCGGTTAATGAAAGTGGGGGGGGTAGACCTAAACAATTTAGAAAATATCATTTCAAAATACATGCCCTTTAGAGCCTTTTTTGACGGGAAGAGAGCATTCGCCGGGTCCACCCTGGTCTCCACCAGACCCAGCTCTCTGAGAACCGCTCCAATTCCATCTTGCATAAGTGAGTTATTTGGAACCTACCAGACCCTATTCTTGACACTTTGCAATGCCAAGCTTAAAGGAAAGATTTAAGCTACATTGGGGCATATGTGCAAGGGAAGTGGCGGAGTGAGGCGTTAGCCTTCCTGGCTTAAAGCCTCACTCAGCCACTTCAGAAATGCAGGGCTACACCATATTTACAAGAATATGCACAGCCCTGCATTTCCCCCTGCGTTGGCACTACACTTTACAGCCTAGCGCCAAGGCAGGCACCCTTGCACCATCGTGCAAGGGTATCTGCGTACAGGGCAAGATTGTTTATGTGCAGGAAGGTCCCCCTTCCTGCACATAAACAATCTATAAACGCTGCTTTGTAACTTCTATGGGTGCTGCTTAATGCAGCAAACACAGAAGTGGCATAACGCATTAAAAAAAGGTTTTGAGGACCTTCTTGTACATAAACAATCTTCCCCTGCACGCATATTTTTTTCAAACCCCTTTGTCTCACTCTTCCAGGTTCTTTTTCATCCCTACCTTCTTTATTTGTCACTATATTTCCAGCTTTCACTTCTTACTACTCTCAACTCCTGTGTTTTTCTCTCTCTTGCTCTGGGTCAAGGTCTGATGAGAGGACATAAGTGGTGGTACCCAAAAATAAGTGCAAGTTGACCCCAATGGCAGACCGCGGCTCAAATTAAGCATTGCTGTACTTTTAAGAAAGTACAGCACTTTTGCATTTAATTTGATCTGGAAATGGTTGTGTGAAATTGCATAGCTTCAATGGAGCAATATTTTTATTTCCAGCTCATTGTGTTTTATCATGGAAAAATGCCAGGTTGCAAAGGGTTTGCAGTAAAGAACCCATCATGACAGCCAAAGAGAAGTTGTTCAGATCTTTTCTCCACTACAATCAGTGGCCAAACCAAGAACAGACCCAGGCTACAGCAGATCTCATCACCACATCAATTGTCCTGCTGCCTAGCAAATATTTTCTTCATTGACAAAAATAAATTTGCACCCTCTTTAGAGAATTTGGTTTTCAGGGAATTTACAATCAAGGTCTGGCTCAAAAGGCAGATTAAAGATCCAAATAAAGTCATTTAGCAGCTTGTCCCATGTAGGAGATGTTTAGGGCTCTGACCTTCGGCCTTTCAGGGGTTAGGAATACCCAATTACACCGGATATCTCTAAGTCATACATGTCAACCCTCCCGATTCGGGCGGGAGACTACTGAGTTGCTAGGCTAGTCTCCCACCTCCTGAATGCAGAAACCCAATTCCCCTGCGGGTTTTAGCTGAATGGTGACTGGTCGTGTGTGACTCAGAGTAAAACCTGCCAGTAACCTCCTCCTGCAGACCAGTGCACAACATTTTGATCACGCTCTATCTGCCTGCCATAGCGCTCTCTCCCTTCACCTGATAGGTACGGAAAAAAAGACTTTCTAATCTGCGATCCTGCAGCAGCACACTTGCAAGTCCCATACATTACCAAGGCTGGCCTTTAGCATGGGCGAGCTGGGCCCAGGCTCAGGGCGCATGGAGATGTGTTCATTAAGGTTATGCCAACAGCAGTGCCCTTATCATCTTGCTCCAGTCTTGTCCCTTCCTGTTCTTTTCTACCTGATTTGCCAATTTAAAGTGATTTTAGTCCTTCATCATTTGAGTAGCTTTTTCCTCCACCCTATTGTACTGTTAAGGCGACATGATTATGTGTGTACTTTTAGCCTCATGTAATTTATATTATAATTATAATCAATATAGGTGGTGCATTAGTAAAGAATTTGCAATAATGGAGTGTTCTAATATGAGAGTGTGTGTGTGTATTAATAATTTTGACTTTTGGGAACAACTCGACTATCGACAATATTCCTCTATAGGCTATAATTTACAGGGTTGCACTAAAATGCATTTTGCGCATTCCCCATGGGTTAGAAGAGAATGAATCATAAGTGTGTGGTTTTATGCTTATAATGTGGTCAGTTGCTCCTATTATTAAAAAGTGTATATACATATGAAAGTACAATATATATGAATAACTTTATATGTTATTAGTGTATTTACAGGATTCCATGTGTGTTGTACAATTTATATGCTTTGAAAGTAACTTGCTAAGTTAGCGTGACTGTGGGCCTTAAGCTTACAGTTGGGGCATTTACCATTGAACATTAAAGCTGTTTTCGCGATTTTTTTTTCCGTTGCAGGTGCAGACCAAAACATTCTTAGCTAGTGAAGGAACATTGTATTTTTTTTTATGTAAACTATTTTATTTCCGAAAGAAAAAGAGCGAATATTGTATTTTTAAGATAGCGAGTTGAGGGACCACTGGCAAGGTCAATTACATTTAATGAAAGAACACGGGAGTGCTACCTGATGTCACTATCTGTCCATGGGAGGAATTCAAGGATGCCTTAGATGTAGAGACTGGAAAATGGGAGTATTGTACCAGGAGATGGGACTCTTCATGAGAAATGGAAATAACAAGGTTTAATTATGTGAGGTCATGTGTCTCTAACTTTCTGTGTGTTTCTTCTTAGTGAATTTGCTTTGTAGTTAGATACTTGCCTTTAGACTTTTGAGAGCTGCAGAGCTCTCCTGACTTCTGATTGTGTGGTTTTATGCTACACATGATCTTTTGCTTACAGAATTACTACTGAGGTTCTCATGCATACACCTTTTCTTACTTCCGGATTAATAAGGGTTACTTTGCTCTTAGGTTAGTGTAGGTATAGGTAGATGCTGACAATCTTTTCTATGTATGGGGCGAAGGATCGAAACCATTTGTGCACTCACCAGATTCTATTCTTAAACGTTTGTATTGCAATTACGGAGATTTTGATTTGTTCTTTATTGCTAAGGACCAATATTGTACGTCAATTTGGTCTTCCCTTAATAATCTTGTATATCTACAGTATGTTTTTGTGATTGATCTATTTTACCTTGGCTTGGAGCTTAGAATAAATCCTTTTTCAACTTCAAGATACGGACTCCAACTCTCAATATGTTGATCTAAACTTGTCGGTAGACTCTTTCCTTCGAAGGCTACAACAAAGATCCATTGATTCATTTGCTAGCACAATATCATCAAACTTATCATCTGTGTGAGGCACCTAAGCTATGGGTGATTTAGGTGAGCTGGGGAGGTCCAAGGATGTTTGCGTTCAGGGGCCATTAGCTGGTCCTCCAGGTACTAACCAGTGGAACCAGAAGGGACCCACTGTTGCCTCATTTAATTCACTACCATCAGTAGGGGTGCCAAATCTCTCTATGCCCAAGCACAGGGTACTATCTTAGCAAAGGCTGGCTTTGTACATAATAATAACCGGATTCAGTCCTCAATAGAATTCAATGGGGGAAATACATTCTCCCAAAATATTTTATTGAGCTCTCTCCTGATTGGTTGCATAGTAACATGCCTAAGGAAATCCCCTTTGTCATTTCCCTCTGTGCAGTCCTAAGAGGATAGGGCTATAATCGAAGACATCAATTTGTGCTGCAGTCTTAACAAAGAGGATTTCGTTTGTGTGGAATTGTGGGAGGACAAAGCAAGATACAGACTTATATGCCAACAGACAATACTCGTTTAAGAGATTTGCATGTCAAAGAACATAGTTTGCATTTTTCAAAGAAACACTGACAGTCGTATTTATGTAGTAATTATTTATCAGATGGTCACATATACTGAAAAGCGACCCACATTCCGCCCAGATACACCTGAAGAACAAATAGTATTTGAGGAAAACACATTGAGTCCTGTTACTGATAGTTAATAGAGGTGACACAAAACCACCATGTGTTGTTGACGCAAACTTTCTGTACTTTAGAAAAGTAAGTAATTCTTTTAGCTGAAATGCAAACTCCCTCTCTCAGTCTGGCCTTTATGTATACCTTCAACCAGTTAGAAAATGATCAGCAAAGCTTTCCTAGCGGGTACTTCCTAACATCGTTTAGAACAACATTTCAGAATACTGTGTCAGAAACATTGTTTAGAAGCTTTTTCCTTGGTGTCCAAACACAGACAGCCAACAAGGCAGTATTTATTGATCACAAATGGATATTGTGAAAACTGTTTTCAGAAAACTTTCCCTGAAGTGTTCATGAAAATCATTTTCTAGAATCATTTTTGAAAAAACAATGTTAAGGTGTCTAGTCAGATGCAGCAAGTGGGAAGAATTGTTCTTGGACCATATGGTGACATGCATGGCCATCAAGAGCTAGTTTGTAAATGTGTTCAAATATCATAACATTCAATGTGAAATGAACACTGTGTAATGCATGGTAGTTGTAATAACGTCACATGATAAAAGTGAGCGTCACTTGATAAAAGTGTATCGTAACAATGATTGCTACTTAATTTTTTTTATTAGTGTGTCAGAAGATCAGAAAAGATCGTCATAAAATTACCATGTACATCTTGTGGGAAAAGTAATATTTATGAGCTCCCTTAATCAAGGTTGGGACCATCCAGATGTACTTGCAGTCTTGGTGAGGACTCGACGATGAAGCATGCCACAATGATGATATGTGTTAGAGTCATTTTCACAGACAACATTTTTTCACTATACTAGCCATGAAATAAAATCAAATTGTAACTAAACAATCATAGATATTGTCAAATGTAATTGTTACCTTCTAGTAGGCTAAATCTAAACAGGTCGTAAAAGACTGGCATACAGGAAATCTTTCAGTTTAGGGGAAATCTATGACCAACAAATGTATGCGGTGTACAGAAGAAAGTTAGAGAAATTGTAAATGAATAGAATGTGTTTGTAGGTTCAATGTATTATGTTGTATTTATAGACACCATTTAAGGTATCTTGACTAAAACAAAGGGATTAAAGATAGTATATAGGATTTTGCCAGATAAATTTGCATTGTATGTTTCACATATCGGGGCATAGACAACACATAATGATAGTAAAAAGGAACCTAGAAATTCACACAACACACTAAGAACAGTATTAACTCTGTACTGGGAAACTTTATAGCTAATCTAGCCCAGTGGTGACATAGACTGTCTCGAGTATCAACAATGACTTACATGTGTGCCAGCTTGGTGATGAGTGTTGACATCAGTGCCGGATATATAGAGATGCTATTGTGCAAGCTAACTATGCAGCTGCCAGAATGGATGCGGTGAACACTGAGGGGCTGATTTAGATCTTGGCGTAGGGAATACTCAGTAACAAACGTAACCGTCATGTTTGTGATGGAGTATTCCCCTCCACCGAGATTTAAATCAGGCCCTGAAACAACATATATCATCAATGTTCACCTTATTGGACTATTACAAAAAAGAATTTTTCACATAGAATAGTAGTATAAGATGATGGGAGAGGTTATAACCGGTGAAAGAACGGGTAAAAAAATTAGCATTATGTATGTCTTGATATAATCATGAAATCTTCACATGAGATCAAGATTGAGCATAACTGTTTAGTCCTGGATCATGCTATTAGTGACAAAGTTTTAAATCTGATTAAAACCTGAAATAAAAAATAATTCAAAGCCAGCCTGGCTTTTCCTCATCTTAAACAATTCACAGCTAGAAATATGAAACAGACTTCGACTTCAGATGCAAGTTTAAGAGACAACATGTTGATTACAGCCAAATAGAAAGGTATTCCTTTTGCCCCTACCAGAAAAGGGGGATTTTTAATAGATTACGACATGTGGGTCTAATTGAAACAAAGTTCCATTTCACTATGAGAGATCAAAAACATAATTATGAGCTTTATGGGCCCTGAGGTATTAGATTTAATTGACCAGTAATCATGTATTCTGGAAAGCAAGGAGGCTTCCAATGTAGTACATATAAAAAATGCAACTCACGGCCTCCATTGCATTACCATTCAAATGAAGCAATGAAAAGGTTAAAACATTACTAGATGTGAAGCAACATCTTTCAGAGATTATTTTGATTTCACCCATCAAAATATCATTATTTGATGTTTCCCTTTTCAGTTTAATCCAGTCCAAGGAAATTTCTGATTGGCTTGCTTAAGGTCTAAAATCTTCCACCAATCCAGATTTTTTTTTTTTAAATTCACTAGACTGAGTCCCACAATCTGAATTACCCAGAAGATTGGGTTCTACTTAATAAGCAAAACTTGTAAAAAGTTTTTGTAAGGGCTAGATGACTCCAAGACTAGACAATTTCATCACCTGATATGCTAAACTGGTATATACTAAATGTTGTTCTGTGTTTCTGTCTGTGACTGCCCTCAAGGGAGTGCTTGACATCATCTTGACATCATCTTGCATCTGACCCTTGCTGGGGAACCTCTAACCTGCATCTCCCTGGACCACGTCGGATTCCAACTCCCAGAATCCCCTGTTGTGTTAGCAGCTGCCTGCAATTTGCCCTACTTAAGGACCCGACAATCTACCTGAGTGGGACACATGTGGGCAGCGCAGGGCGAAGCCCAAGCCTAGGTCGGGCCTGTCCTGTGCCCATCAGCACCGAGAAGAGACTGGACTGGGCCTCCCTCCTTTGAGACCTGGAAGGTATTTATCAATGGTTATATGAAAATTAGGAACTCTGGGGTGTGGCGTTTGGACTATTACTGACAAAGTGACTGTATAGTATTTGCGTATAGAACTTTAATCTCATAGTCATCGCCAACTGAGAAGCTATCTGTGGTCTTTTTGTTGCAGGTATAGTGTATCATATGATATATACGTTATTCTTTGATGGCGCTCTTGCAATAGTTAATTGCCCCGATTTGGTGTCCATTATGCACAAACAGAAAGCCACTGAAGTAGTCCACAGTAGCACTAAACACCCTAAGGGCCCTCCTAAACCAGATAACTGTACGCTGATAGAAATAGATCTCCTAATGGAAGAAGTAGAGCCCATTACAGATCTCATTTTTCAAGGCAATGTGCATGCTAGCCAAAAAAAAGTAGGAAGGAGCATACAACAATTCAGAGTCTTTTTAAAGGGCAATTAAACAGGAAGTCTACTTAAAATCTGTGGCTTTTATGGCTAATGTATTATTATCAAAGGAGGCTCCACAACCGTCCAAAACCAAAGTTACAGAGGGTGTACCCCTGGTCCAGCCCCTCTGTCTACTCAATTCTGTGAAGTAACACATTTCTCCCATTGCTAGTTCAGAGAGGAGGAGCAACTTCATCATGAGAAGGCTGATGCACAGAGAAATATAAATTCTGTGCCCAACTCTGTCCAAGTTGACATCAATAATCTCATGTTAGAAGTAAAGGTCTTGAGGGTAGAGGTGGGTGAACTCAAATCTTTGATTACATGGCTCAAGTGCACTCTCAAACATTTACTAAGAAGAATACTTCCATCAAACCTGCTGTCCATCACCATTCATCAGGCCTGGATGAGCAGCTACAGCCACGGGAATCAAGTTTAACTCTGGGGAATGTAACTTTAAGTAAGCCTGATCTGGTAAAATAACCTTGGATAACGTTCCTAACAAGGGACAGGTTAGGCACTCTCTTACTACTGGAAAAACGACTATGAGACCATCTGGGCCCTATCACTATTATCATCATTATGGACAACCTGAAAACCAGGGATGTAATGGACATCAGCAGTTTTCCTTTACAAGGGCCCCCAAACAGCTCCCAAGACAGTTCCCAAGGGTGGTACAGCAATTTTTATGGTGCATTTCCCAAGGCTTCCCAATCATTTTCAACAGGAGGGGGAGGAGACACTAAAAAATAAGGTAGTACACTCGCTTCCATCAGGTGAGGGGTTGCCGGTCAGTGATTCGGAAAGATATAGTTGGCGCCAGAAGACACACAGTGAGGCATACAAAACTCGATAATATCTAATTATATCTTAAGGAGAAGAACTTAGTGGATAGTTTGATCACTTATGACTTAAGGATATCATCCCTTTTTTCCACAAATATCCGTCTCAAATACCGGGGGTGGATGATAGCTATTGGAGTGAAAATTGCAATTTCTAGGACCTGGAGGCAGTACAATCTCTGCTATATGAAGTTTATTGACTACCCTCACGTGATGGCTCTTTAGGCACCATAAACGTTTTTGGGGAGCTGCAAGTGGAAAGACTGCTCAGGGTCCCCAAAAGTATAACCCTAGAAACTGCTAATATTAGCAATAGTACTATATGGGAGACAAATGAGCTATGCAAATCACCTGCTACTGCTTCTTGCTTTGCTCCTTCATTCGTTACTGATCCGGACCCTTGTTTAATCAGTGGTTTTCGTGGTAGGTGGATTCCTCCTTGTATGTGCCTACCCCACAAGAGCATACTAATCCCAAGGTGCCATTGACTTCTTGGAATTTCGCTGCGGTTAAGATCCAAGATGGCTCTACCTGATTGGAATACATTTGTTGAAAAGTGTGATGTTTGTTTCTTTCAGGGAACCTGGTGCATGGAGCCTATTTTTAAACCAGGCTATTTAAATTATTTTATCCCTGCCAGTCCAATTCCAGGAACCCCACACCATCTGCGATTAGATCAGACCTGGTAGATATTCTGATAATACTAAATGATTAATCTGATATAGTGGAAAATATTAATGTGCTTACCTAGATTCATAATACATTTTTTTGCCAGATTTTATCATAAATGTTTGCTTCCTAAACCCTCCAGACCTATAAGTGTGTCTAGAACTCACTCCTGGTTTATTAAAGAAAATAGGCAGGCAAGAAACGATCTAGCCGATGCCATTAGGAAGAAGGACTCCCTAAGTATTTCTCCAGTGAGGAAAATGAAAGGAAAGCAAGAATGGGAGGACCTGAGATGGCAACATTTAAAAGAGGCTAGTCTCTTAAATGACTCTACCAATTCCTGTTCCATGGTAACATGAGGGGACAATGGTCATGTGCCTCCTCCCGTAAATTAGGTTGTTCCGTCTGATTGGGTTGCACAATTCTCGAATCTGTACTCCAATGGTTGAACAACCTCTATGGATGTCAACCCAATTTTTAAAAAAACGTTGATCTCCCAATAATTTCATTTGAAATTGACAATCTCATTAGTGCTCTGGATTCCACTTCCAGTGGTTGTGCTGCTGGACCAGATGGCATACCTTATTCAGATTCGAGAGGGATAGCTGGATCAAGTATTTACACACCCTGGAGAACGGAATATAAGGACAGCTCCTATATTGGAGTCTTTGAAGGGTTGAAAGGTGATCCCTATCTATAAAAAAAGCGAGCCAGGTGCTTGGCAACTAACTATCGTCCAATTAGCTTTACATATTGTATGCAAAAGATTTTTATTCTGGCTTTTTTGAACAAAATTCAAATTATGGAATAATGAAAAGGAAATACAGTCATCCTACCAAGCTGGTTTTCGTGATAAAACCAGAAAGATTGACCAAGTGTTTCACTCTTTGCTGATTTTCTGGAAGGTGGTAGTAATTTGGAAGGGTAGCCTATATGTGGCCTTTGTTGACCTTAAGTCGGCTTTTGATCTGGTGCCCCTCTGCAAGTTGCGGGAGGTTATTAGGGACATGTGCATGCCTTCTTTCATCCTAGATTTGGTCATTCGCCTGCATGAGGAAGGAAATCATGCCAGAATTCAGTGGGGCAGCCCGGGCATAATCAGCAACCAGTTTTCCATTGCCAAAGGTGTTAGGCAGGGATGTGTCTTGGCGCCCACCTTGTTTTCCCTCTATTTGTATGATGTTGTTCAGTCACTCTTACAAAATCCTACTGATGGACCTAAGTTGGGATCTGTCAAAGTGTCTATTTTGCTCTCTGCGGAACATACATTATTGATGTCCAAGGCCCCAAGTGGGTTGCAACAATTGTTGTTTAGATTCAAGGAATTTTGTGCATCGAATGGTTTGGAAATTAATACAGACAAGACCAAGCATATGTCAATCAATCAACATAAACCTTTCAAAGGCAAACTAACTCTAGGGACTGCAGCACTTGAGAGGGTAGGCTCTTAATTATGGGGGTGCTAACCTATCATCCTACATGACCTGGAAAGGTAATTTAGAAAAAATTACCCTGAAGCATGGTGTCATTTGTAAAGAGCACTCTACGTCCTTAAGGAGGTCTGTTGCCCAAGCCTTCAAATATATGAGGTAAAAGCCCGTTGGATCGGCTCTGAATGCTCTGAGTTATGCGGGTTTATAAACTGTACAGGCCTTACAAATTCAGTGAATGCATTCTTTAGGAGTTTGGCCAGGATCCCGCCCAGTACTCCACTACTTCCCATTTTGTTTGATATGGGCAGGAAGGCCGTAGCCCATAAAGCAAAATTGTGGCCTCTATTATTTTGGAGGATGATCTGGACCACATCGGAGCTCCCTTCACCATGCTTCCGCCTTGTCAGAAGTTAACCAGCTTGATATCTTTTTTTTTTTTTCAACTTTATTTAAAGTTCTTTTTCAGTAATACAAGTTACAGTCATACCATGTGTTTGTCATCATATATCTCGAAATTTACATAGAACAATAAACTCCCCCCACCCCTCCCCCCACAGCAGGAAGGAAACCAGGACTACGGGTTAACATCTTACTTCAACTTCCCATGACACAATTTCCAAAGTCAATTTCTAGGTACAGTGGATACGTAAGTCAAGCATGATACTACAATTAAGATCCAAGGAATACGGTTATCAGACTTTGTCAACAGCAGAAGAGCGTAAATGTCACAGCGAATACAGGTATTTCATGGTAGACATAGTAAACGAAAATACAGAGCTTGTAGTTCATCCAGGCGTCAGTACACATGTAAATTATAGGAGCTTACACGTCTGCCCCCCTCTCATCGGTTGCCTCCTCATCCTCCCCTTGATGCTTGCTGAGATAAGCCACGAGTGGGACACCAAATGTCCTTAGGCCTGGAATGTAAGGGCATCAGTTCTGCATATGCATGTAGATTCTCCTGCCACAGTACCATATCCCGTATCCATCCCTTGAACTTGGGCGCCCTGCCCCTTCGCCAGCAGCAGACCCAGCGATAGTAACTTCGTGTGTGGGGTGGGAATGTGTGTGGTCAGGCCCAGGAGAGTAGTCGTTGGTGATGTCTCAATGGTGATCCCCAGCATATCAGCTAACCCTGCTAGGACTTCCTCCCAATACTCCGCCACTCTAGGGCAGCTCCAACCTAGGTGTAAGAAGTCCGCCGGGCCCTGGTGGCACTGATGGCATCTATCATCCTGCCGTAGTCCCAGCCTATGTAGGCGCTTCGGCGTGTGATACAGTGTGTGCAAAAATTTAAAATGAAGTATCCTGAGCCTGGTACTACCGGAAACGCGTTCTGTCTGTGTGCATGCAATCTCCCACTGCTCATCCATGAGGGGTACAGGCAGATCTTTGTCCCAGGCCGCTCTAGCCCTAGCCGGCTCGTGGGGGGGAACCGATCTGCTTCTAGCATATAAAACAGATGTAGCGTGTTTCAGCGTCTCACCCTGCAGCATCAAATGCAGAGATTGGAATATTTCCGGTTCCGTCGGGAAGTCAGGGCATATGTCCTTCACACACTGTTTTAGTCTCGTGTAGGGGAAAAGATCCATGAATGCAGGGGGATCCTCCCCAAAAAATGTATCTCGAGTCCTGAATTTTCCATTGAGGAACAGGTCGCCACACGTGTGATAACCAAGTCGAACAAGCATATTTTGGCATATTTTCTCGGTGGTAACCTTTAATAACGGACACGCTTGCAGCGGCAATTTGGGGGAATAGAGACGAGTTATGCCCTCAGCTTTCGCCAGCCAGTAAATTGCCTTCACAGTGCAGTCCACCGTAGTGGGGTCACGATTACCTGGCTTATATGGGGCAAACACATACCCCGCCGGGGGGACAGGCGTCATGTGGCCGTCTTCCACCGCTAGATAGGGCATGTAAGGGGGGGTGAAACCAATAGGCTGCGAAATGCGCCTTTGCACTGTGGTAGTACTGTTCGAAGTCCGGTACATCAAATCCACCAAATCTATATGGCAGCATCATAGTGTCCAGCTTCAGACGTGCCTGCTTCCCTCCCCAGATTAGCCGCACAAGTTGTGACTTAAGAGTGGCAAAGAAATGCTCCCCGGGGTAGTAAGGAATGTTCACAAACAGGTAAAGGAATTTAGGCACTATCACCATTTTGATGAGCGATATGCGCCCTGCCATTGATAACGGAAGCTTAAGCCAGGAAGTGATGTTGTCCGTTACCTTGGAAATGACCCTACAATAATTTGTCCTCATTAGTGTGTCTTTATCTCTGGAAATATAGATCCCCAGGTAGCGAAAATCAGATTCCTCCCATTGTAGGGGGAAATCAAGGGGTTGGGGGATAGTTCGGTCAGTCAGCGGGAACACAGCCGATTTACCCCAGTTCATTTGTACTCCTGCAAACGCTCCAAATTTCGTGATTTCACGCAACACGGGGTTAAGGTTGTACCCCGGATTGCAAATGTAGAGAGTAATATCGTCCGCATAGAGGGAGAAGAGCACATGGCGGGAAGGGTAGTTGAGGCCTCTATGATTAAGATGCTGATGCAATTTAGCTGCAAGGGGTTCAATTGCAATAGCAAATAAAACAGGTGACAAGGGGCACCCTTGTCTTGTCCCCCTGTTTATCCGAAAGGGGTCAGAGCGCACCCCATTAAGCAGTACCCTAGCCAATGGCGCTTCATACAAGAGTTTAATCCACCTAAGAAACTGTCCCGGCATCCCCATGTAGGCCAGAGTCCCAAACATGTAATCCCATTCCAGGGAATCAAACGCTTTGGTAGCGTCAAGAAAGACGGCCACCGCCGTGCATTTCGGGTTGATGTCCTGGAGGATCGCAAGCAGTGTGCGCAAATTGTGCGAGGTGGCCCGATTAGGTACAAAGCCCGCCTGGTCAGGCAGGACTCATTTTTCAAGCAGGAGGTTCAATCTGGTGGCAAGGACTTTGGCAAATATTTTTGTATCACTATTCAGCAAGGACAGGGGCCGATAAGTGTCACATTGATCGGGGACTTTACCCGGCTTAAGTAAGGACAGTATGTGCGCTTCTCGCATAGTGTCTGGGAGTACGCCCTCTTCCAGCGCTTCGTAAAATACTGCCTTAAGGATAGGAGCTAGGATGTGGACATAGGTTTTGTAAAAGTCGATGGGGATCCCATCCGATCCTGGGCCAGAGGCCATGCCCATTATTGCGTCCTTAATTTCGTCCACTTCAAGGTCGGCCGCCAAGAATTTTTGCTGCCCTGGGCCTAGCCACGCAAGAGCCACGTCCTCGAAGTAGCCCTCTAAGGACACCGTGGCACGGTGTTGTGAGGTATAAAGCGTTTTATAGTACTCAGTCAGTATTTCCAATTGTTCCGGTAATGATTTAATCGTCCCCCCTTGACCGTCCTGAAGTTCTGTGACAAAGTTTTGAAAGCGTGGAGGTCGTACAGCTCCAGCCAATGACCGACCAGGTCTATCTCCTTCCCCATATCTCCTTGCCTCTCCCGGTTTCCCCCGGAATTTACATTCTCGCTCTGCCTCTTCGGTGTATTCCGACAGTTTCTCCCTAATACGCGCTTGTATGGGGGTAGGATCCGCGGCGCTCCTAGCCTCTCGCTCCAGCGCCCTCAGCTCAGTCTCTAAAGTATGTAGGGTACCGCGCAATGCCTTCAGAATGCCACCTCCCTTAGCAATGTACCACCCTCTGACAGTCACTTTGAAGGCCTCCCAGACAGTCGTAAAACTTGCAACTGAGCCAGTGTTCCTAGGGAAGAAGTCAGCTATCTCTTGCTCCAGTTCAGATCTGAAAGCAGCATCTTGCAGGTGTGAGGGATTCAACCGCCAGCCAAGATAGGGAGCGGTATCCATAGGTATTTGTAGGGAGATGTACACAGGGGAATGATCCGAAAATGTCCTAGCCATATGCGTCGCCCTTTGGACCCAGTTCGTCATTCCCTTCGCCAAGAACACATTATCCAGCCGAGCCCAGGTGTTATGGACAGAGGAGTGGTGTGTGCCCTCCCGGTGTGACTGATGTAAGGAACGCCATGCATCTATTAATCCCTCCCCTTTTACTATATCTTGCAAGGCGCGCTGAGAGGTGGTATAATGTGCTGGTGCTGCTTGTGTCCTGTCCCATGTCGGATCTACTACAGTATTGAAATCCCCACCCCAGATGAGGTATCTACACCCCAGCATTCTCACCTTGCCATGTAACAGTTGCAGGTAGTGAGGATCATTCACATTAGGCCCATAGTAGTTCACAAAAGCAATATCCCACAACAAACAGTACCTTCCATCCGGATCTTCTTCTCTCCCCCTCACCACAAAATACAGCCCGCGTTTAATCAAAATGGCCACCCCTCTTGCGTAGGAGGAATATGATGCAAAACAACCATGCGAAGCCCACCTGGATGCAAATTTAGGGGTGGATCCCCGTGCCAGGTGCATTTCCTGCAGGAAAGCAATATTAACATGGTGTCTATCTAGATAGCCTGGTACTTGCCTCCGTTTTCGGGGGTCATTAAGCCCTCTCACATTCCATGACATTATGCTAACTCCTGGAGTAGTATCTACCTGCTTATCCTGCATTTAAGGAAAAAAACAACATTTGATCTCCCGCTGAGGACTCTCATCCATCCGCAACATTCTTCCACTCGACTCACACGTCCCTTTTGATTTCCAACCCGGCCACTTCCCTCCACTAACGTAAAACCTGCTTTAAACTGTTTACCTCCATCCCCGCCCTCCCCTGTCCTCCCACACCGGCTGCCCCAACCTGCCAGAGTATGATACCCCCTCCCTCCCTAGCCAAAAACATGTCCCTAGATGTCAACATACACCCGAAAGGACCAATGAACCTTGACTAAATAAAACACTGTAGTGTTAGCCAAACAAGGGGTAATGCCCTCAGTGGGGGCCGCTAGGAGCTCCCGCCAGTACAGTCACACCTCCCTATTTCACCCATCTACAACCACCTGGGCTTCAGGGGTCGCTTCGACGGGACGGGGGTGGGCGGCCAAGAGTCATATCATGCCTTCAAGTCAATAAGGGTTTCATACTTCACCCTCCCGATGTACAATCTGATGTCGCCACAGGGCTCTCCGGCCCGCAGTCCCCACATCTTAGGTGGCAAGTCTCAAGCGGGTTCCGATGAAGGAGAGTTAGAGAGCGATCTCCTCCTCGCAGCTGTCTTTCGAGATGCTGAGCGCCTGTCATGTTTCAGGAATTCTTCCGCCTGCTGGGGCATTGAAAAGATATGTTGTTGGCCTCTGTGATAGATCCGTAGGCGCGCTGGGTATAGCATCGCATACTTGATGCTGCGGGATTGAAGTTGTTTTTTCACCGCTTGGAACTTTCGTCGAGCATCCTGCACCATTTGGGTGAAGTCAGGGTAGAACGACATGGTGGTGTTCTCATGCCGCACATCACCCTTTTCTCTTGCCAGGCGTAGAAGCGTGACCCTGTCTCTGTAGTTGAGAAATTTCATAATGATCGGGCGCGGCGTTGCGCCCGGAGGGGGCTTTGGCGCTAGGGAGCGATGCGCGCGCTCGATAACAAGGTGCGCTGAAAATGCATCGCGGCTTAAAAGCTCTATCAGCAAACGTTCCATGTAGTCTTCCAGGCACCCTGTATTGGTGGTTTCGGCCAGGCCTAGCATGCGTACATTATTTCGTCGGGAACGGGATATCAAATCCTCATTTCGTTCAGCAATGACTTTTAGGAGTTTGTCCATGTGCGCCATGTGTTGTCTGCTAGTCGTTGCCCCGTCCTCCAAATCCGACACTCTCTGCTCTACTCCCTTAATACGCTCCTCGTGTCCATCTAGCTTCGCCACCACGTTATCCAAGCGGAGGGTCATGGAGTCTATTTTTGAGTCTATGGACGTGAGGCTTTGCTGCATACTGACCAGGAGGGCCTTCCAGCTTTCATCTCGTGGTGCAGGAGAGCCAGTAGTGCCCTGGGTGCTGGAGGTCGCTCCCGGCGTCCTACGTGTATCAAAGGGAAGTTTAGACTACCGCTGCTCTGGTTTGCCCATCCTGGCTTGTCTCTGGGCGCTTTACTGAGGAGGCACCGGTTATTAATGGTGCGCTGGCCCAACCACAATCAATGGTACAGGAATGACTGGGTTAGGGGGGCAGTTGCCCGGTCTCGTGTGAAGGGATCCGATCACGTTCTATTTGCCCCACATCCAGCTTTCAGGGCACACTACCCTCCTGCAGTAGCGCTACTGATTTCTCTCACCCCGCAGACAGTAATGCCCCACTGATCTTGCCACTGTCAGGGGTAGCGCCTCGTGATCCTCCCAGGTCAATTCGCACCCGGCCGTGCGTGTCAGTCTCTGTTTGGGTGTATTGAAGCCTCCCCCAGATCCAGGCGGGCAGCGCGTGGCGAGTTCCGAGTCTTAACGGTTCGTCGTCGATAAAATGGCGGCTGCGTCGCTTCTCTGCGGAGGGCCGCGCCGTTTCTCTTCCACGTTGCCTTCTCCTCACCTCTCTCTACAGTACGCGGTGCACTGCGCCTCACCTCCAGGCCATCCGCAGTTTCCGCCGGGTCCAGGGGCAGCCCGCCCGGGTGCCGAGGGTCCGTCGCGTTAGAAGCACCACACACAGCCGGCCCATGCGACCCCGGTCTTGCGTAGATGCGAGATCCGCCCTTGCGTTCCAGCACTTCGCGCTCGATCGGCCGTAGAGTAATCGCCGGCCGATTGCAGGATGATCGTTGCAGCTACCGACCCGGAATTCACCCCACGGCAGCAGAAGGTCTTCCGCCGTGATTTAATGCAGGTTAGGGTGCATGTATTTAAGGCAGGATGAGGATTAAGTGGAAGTTAACTCCTGGCCTGGCGAGAGCTCTACGCATTGGCGGCCATACAGGTCTAGCGCCACCTAGCGCCCCCCAACCAGCTTGATATCTTTAATACAATTGGTTGGCTTGTGCACCCTAAAAAACAGGTGTATTCGCTTGGCCTCAAAGATTGGTGGGAGACCCCAGCATGTTATCCTGCGCCCTTAAAAGACTTGTTAAAAATGCTCTTTGGAGCTGGGTGACAGAGTCGACGGTTCACTCTGTAGGGAGATCATAACTAACTGGGGAACTTACAGGAAGCTTCAGGGTGGAAAAGGGGGTCAGACAGGGCTGCGTGCTGGCCCCCTTTCTATTTACTGTCTACACTAACGGACTGGAAGCCGCGATGCTTCAAGGCAGTAAAGATTTACCTACAATAGCTCGTCGGCAAATACCTGCATTACTATATGCCGACGATGCCGTCATTTTAGCAAGAACCCCTAATGAACTCCAATGTGCAGTAAACAGATATTGTGCATTCATGGCCACCTTGAACTTGAAACTAAATGTTAAGAAAACTTACACTATGCAAGCCGGGAAGGGGTCCGGGAAGCACCGAAGGTTGTTTGTAAAAGGTGAACCACTAGATAGAACAGCAACCTACCCATACCTGGGGATAGTAATAGACGAGAAGTTCAAGTGGATCCCAGCGGTTAATGCCAGAAAACTTGCCTTCTTGAGAGAAACTGTCTCATTAAAAGCATTCTCACAAAAGCTGGGCCAACGTCCAATACAAGCAATGATAAAAATATATAATGCAAAATGCATATCCACGGCAATATATGGGGCAGGAATATGGGGATATGTAAATGTGGAAGCCATTCAAAAAATTGAGAATTCCTTCTTACGATATTTACTTGCGGTCCCAAGGAATACCTCCACATACGCATGTCACACAGAATTGGGACTAGACTATATAACAGACATCATAAAACTACAGCCAGTAATGCTGTGGCGTAGAATATGGGTTACAGATCAATGCCATTTAACGAGATCCATCATCGAAGACACTTTGAGTCTCGATCAGTATAAAAAAATCAAATGGCTAACTTATGTCAAAGCAACTCTTGAGGACTTGGGCTACAAGAAATATTTCGATTATCCTTCTAGGATAAATGAAATTTCTAAGGTGGATCTAAAAAAAGAATGCCTTGCACATCTGAGGCAGATACGCCTAGTAACAGAGATCCACAAACAATCTGTTCAGAAAGCCATACTAGCGCAGACTGTCTTTGAATCGGAAGCCTATTTGTCTTATAATCTAACCCAATACGAAAAAATGCTGCTAACTCGCCTAAGGTTTGACATGTTCCATCTGTTAGTTTCCTTTCCAACCCAAAAAGACTGGGCGTCCACACGGACATGCTGTCCATGTGATTTGGTATCTACCCAATCAACCATACATACCATCCTATTCTGCAAATTCTTTGTAGAACCCCGTAGACGTTGGTTACTCCCCATCCTAAAACTTTGGGGGCTTCGCCAATGCCGTCCTGCATTCTTGGCACTACAATATTTAGAAAATGAAAAATATGCTAAAGCAATTGTAAGTTTTCTTAAATTTTGTATCCGACATCGTCGCAACCTATGAATTGACCTGATTGGGAGAGATACAATGAAGGCGCACAAATTACTAGGTTCTTAGATGAATATAAACTGTATGATATATCTTGCTGCTTCCTTTTTATCTGACCTGCTTTTTTAAATGAATTCTATTTAAAAAAAAAAAAAAAATTTTTTTTGCTTTTAGCATTTTAAAATTGTGATCTTAATAGATGATCAACTCTGTAAATTCTATTTTATGAACTTTTATGGTGTTCTTATCAAATGAACTATCGAATAAAGTATTTTTTTGATTTGATTTGAACTGGGGAATGTATGGATATTTAATGCACCAGTTTCTTTGAACCCTATTAGGATTTGATCTCCGTACCTCTAGAGGGGAAATTATATTTCAAGTTTAGGGTCGGTACGCTACCCTTAAGATCATTCACCAGCAAATGGGATGTGAGTTCATTGGCCTCAAGCCCAGCATGTAGTAATGCTGTAGAAACTGTCACACATGTCTTCTTTGGTTGTCGAGACCTATGTGTGCCCCCCGTCGGTCCTGGCTAACGCCATCGTGCAGGCAATTGGGCACAAAAAACTCAGAATTTTAAGATCTGACGCCCACGTGCTGCATGCTTGCACCATGGCAAGATTCTTAGGACGAGTCTGGTACATACGAAGGAAAGCACTATCTGCACTGGACATCTGATTTATTATGTCTTAAGGTATCATTTCCTTAGACCTCTGGTGAGCTGTTGATTTGAAAATTTGAATGCTACTCAACAAAGGTTGTGAGACTGTCTAGTATGGTCTTAGCATCAATTAATTTTTGTAATGCAGCATTTTATCATTTTTTTAGTGCTTGACTCTCAAAATTGGTTTAAAACTATAACTTTCATTATCGCACATCTTTTGAGGCTGGGCTAACGGGTGTGTTTCAGGTATACAGTGACCATTGTTGTTTCATATCGCATTCTCACTTTGTTCGTTTGGTATATAGTGACTCACCAGATGATGATTTTATCACATATTTTCCTTGTCAATGAATCATTTGTAAAGCGCACTACATACCCGCGAGGTTGTAAAGGCACTGGGGAGGGGGGGGCGCTACTGATCGAATAGCCAGGTCTTGAGTATCCTCCTGAAGGTCAGCAGGTCTTGGGACTGTCGTAGGCTCAGTGGGAGGGTGTTCCATGTCTTGGCAGCGAGGTGGGAGAAGGATCTCCCACCGGTGGTTGTTCTTCGGATGCACAGGACATATATTGTCCTATTGTTCATATATGGATTTTAAATCTGTTTTTATGATTATTATTTTTTTTTTTAAACATATCTGTTTTAATGCTTGTATCATTAGTATTCTCAAATACCATGCTGGAAAGATTTTAGATTTGAGTCTTCCTCTATTCTCCTCCAATTTCAGAGGACGAACTCTTGCTATTTTTGGAGCTCTATCTATTGTACTTTTGTACATTCTCTCCTTGTCTTTTATAGTCATTGAATGTACTGTTTTATATTTTGTGTACAAAACTTTTGTGGCACTTGTTGCCAAAATAAAGTTATTATGAATGAACTAAAAATGTCCAGCTTCTATAACCAAAGGCCATCAATTAGCAAGAAGTGATGTGACAATGAATAATTGTGCCATGAGGGTGAAAAAAGTTAAATAACCGTACTCATGAGTCAGTTGTGAAGAACTTTTTTTAAGCTCCTTGAAGCCCTTAAGATGGTAGCTTCTAAACACTCTATAGTATATGTCCAAAAGCATGATTTCAGCATCTACTGTTTGTTTGTGGCAGCACTAGTTTCAGAACTTGTCATTTTGGTAGTAGACGCCTGACACACAGCTGGCCATTGAATTTGGTTCAGGCAGGGTTACAGGAAATGGAAGGAAACTTTTAAGTGTAGACTTTGCCATGTATCCTAAGAAATAATTCCCACAAGTTTCTAGACCAAAGATAGACACTGGTTTAGGCTGTTGTCATTAATCCGCCTTAGCAGCATTTCCTGATTGTGAGGGCTTTTAACATCTCATTTAATGTTACTGGAGCAACAATGAAATAGGTCTGGGAGCAGCACGCCCCTGCAGATAACTTTCCCCCACTACCCCATTTAACTTAAAATTAGTTTTCTTTAGAAAAGGACTAAGCCACAAGGTAACTGTGTGTGTCCGCTGTTAATCAGCTAGGTCCTTTTTCTGCCAAGCTCAACCATAAAGTCCTGTCCCCCTTAGAACTTCTGAAAACCCAAAGTCACTTTTTAGATGCTTTCACACAGTGCCTTAATATTACGAGCTTTTTAAAGACACCTTATTCTAAAGCATTAACCCTGCATTCCCATTTTCTGATGGTGCATATTTGATTCCCAGTGGGTTAGTACAACTTTCTTCAGTCAAAAGTCAAGTACTGTAGGAAATTTATACCTGATAAAATTTTCATTATTGGACATGATTACATTTGTTTTCTCCTTATCTAATTTGAATTTTGAGTTGCTACTTCTGCCTACAAAAATTCTCCAACAGGGTTTGCGCCCTAACTTTGTCCGACTATAATCGGTGACTTAGATGTTCTTCCACATGGTGCAGAGACTGGAAGACCTTGATAACCTTCTAGCCACAGTGTATTTCAGAGTGGTGCTGATGAATGTGCAGTGCTCAGTGAAAAAATGTGAAAGAGAATATTAAAAACAACTACCAGAACAGAAAATATGTTTATTAGGCACTGTTATAGTGTTATGATTAAAACATGCGCTTTATAGTCTGAAAATATAACTATAATGTGGCGCAGTGCAGTGTGGTCAACATGTTTCAGCTGTTAAGGACATTATCCAGCTTTCGTCAGGACCATGATAACAAAAATGCAACTGCAGGAATATGAAACGGCAATCCAAATGACAAAAAGTAGTCCTACCAGAAATTTGGAGCCCCAATATTAACTGGAGGAAACTCTAGATGAATTGTCCTTTTCCCAGCATTATGTGGGAAGTAACCTCACCTCACCCGGCACCCGCTCGGGAAAAATGAGACCCGCTCTGTCCGTCGGTACCTCTAACCAGCGTGCTAACCTGACTTCATAACAACACACACTTTTCTCTGACTATGTGCCTCCTTATGTATTTATTGATATGCCTAGGGTTGTGAGGTACCATGGTCGTTAAACCAACCCATACAGACCCCCCTACTTTTTTGTATTTTGTTCTTCCACATGGCCCATTTCCTCTCTGTGGTGTCAGTTGGCAAAGTGTCAACAAACCTCTTGGCAACCACAAACTTACTACATTCTCAATCTGCACATTCTATCTCCTGAGGTCTCTTGTCCTATCAATTCACGAGTTTGTGGCATATGTTGCCCTGTTTAATTGGTAGTTTCTCATTTTACTTTACCTGCTTCGAAGCACTAGGATGCGCACTGTTGTGGTTGACTCTTAAAAACTGACGGTTCAGTGTTAACATTAAGGGCCAGATGTATGACCATAGCATTTTGCGAGTCGCAAATTGCGACAAATTGCGAGTAACAATTTGCAACTCACAAAATGCTATGTACAGTAGTATCTGAGACACTGTTTGCGATTCCCAATGGGGTCGCAAATTGCATGCCTCATGAATATTAATGAGGCAGTCGCAATTTGCGACCCCATTGGGAATGGCTAGGGATGGTGACCAGCCAGGGTAAGCAGACCACCATGTCTGGGGCTGCTTTTAACCCCTTCCACACTCATGACGAGCTGGGCTCGTCATGAAGTAGCCTCCTCGCACGCTCATGACGAGCCCAGCTCGTCATCTTGTGTGGGATTTCCGATTTCTCAGCACAGCAGGGGAATATGCTGAGCAGCCATGGGGTTAAATAAAGTAGTTTTTTTTAATGCATCCCGTTTTCCTTAAAGGAACATGGGCTGCATTTAAAAAATAAAAATGAAACTTCTAAGATTCTTTTTTTAAGGGCAGGCAGTGGTTCCTGGGACCACTGCCTGCCCTTAAAAAATAATTGTGCATGCATTCCCAAAGGGGAAGGGGTCCCCTGGGGACCCTTTCCAGTTTGTGAGTGCCTTACCACCATTCTGAGAATGGTGTTAAACTACAAATGTTTTTTGACCGCAATTGCGGTTGCAAAACATTCACACATTGTGTTTTGAGACGCTATTAGTAAGGGACGCCCTTGGAACGCCCCTTCCTATAGCGAGTCGCTGACCCTATTTTGCGAGTCGCTAATTGATTAGTGACTCGCAAAATAGGTTTGGTATATGGGCCACATGTTTTGTTCAGTCACAAACGGCCTAAAACCCCTTTGCTACCGCAAAAAACAGTTATAGACATATACCATGGGTAAGGATCTTGTTAAAGGTTGTGCACCTTGTGAACAAGAACATTCCTAATTCAACAAGCATTGGCAAAGCCAATAGGGTTAACTGATGCGGGACCTACTGGCGTGGTCAATGTTTTAAAGAAGTTGCAAAGCAGCATGGGCTTGTGTGCAAAGTAAATAAAAACAAGATGCTGTAGTGCAACCAGGGTTGACAGTGTCATAATGATTTCGATGTTAACTTTAAGCCTTGTTGTACGCGGCTTGTCATCTATAAAAAACATAAACAAACCCCAATAGCTGTGTTGGCCTTTGTTAATGTTTTTTAAAGATGTTGCACAGAAGTGTGGGCTCCACTGCAACATTGCCTTAAGCAAATAAAAACAAAGCGTTGAACATGCCATAGTGCTTGTTACTTTTTATTTATTTTAAGCCATGTAGAACAGCAGCCCACCTTGCTGTGCAATAGATCTTAAAACAGCACGGAGGTTGAGGGTGGCAAGCAACAAGAGGGAGGAGCGTGGGGGAAAAATAATGTGTAGCAGGAGGACGATGGCAGAGTGAGTGAAAGTGAACGACTGTGGACAGATGTTTCAAAGAGAACAGATGGTGGGAGGAGTGCAGGTTAAAAAACTCAAACAGCGGGAGTAGGGCTGGGGGGGGGGATGATTGACACCCCAGAGAGCAGGAGGAGGGTGAGGTGAAGGAGAGCTACTGCAGACATATGCAGCCTTTAAGAGTGCATGCCAAAAAGTTGAGAAAGAGTACCTACAGGAGCCTGCATCCAATGGAGGTATACTGGCCTCAGGAAGTTGGACTTGGTCCATGAGACTCGAAGCCCAGGAGGAGCCAAAGATGAAGATGAGGGGGAGGCGCTGACCAATAGGAAGCAAGGAAATGAGAGTGAAATGGCTGCCTACCAATGCTAAGTGAAGGTAAGTAATATGCGACCTTTAAGCCCATTTTAAGATTTTATTTTCTTCACAAGAGATTTTGCAAGCACAGCGTAAGTTCTGTACAGGTGAACCATAAAAACCTGCCTAAACGTGGGCAGTTCCTGAGGTCAGGATTTCCATTTTGCCAATATTTACCTTTGATCGGTGAGGTCATGATCAGGTTGCTCGGTAAGATTAATCCTCTTTCATAATTGTCTTGTCATCAGCACACTGATGGCACTCATCATCTCAGCTTACATCTACAGATCCATCATTACACACACACCCCAAACACAGTATGTGTGTTTGGTGTTTGCACACTGTTAATTAAGTTACGGTGTCTTTCCCCGGTACAGTTCTTTAGCAGTCACTTTCAACCACGTGTCGCTGGCACATTTGTATTTCCAGGTTGAAAAACAAAAAGCAAAATTTACAATGAAGATGAATGTGAGGTGCTGAATGCAAATAGAAACCATAGGATTTATGCACATTTTTTGTTGTATTGGGACTGTAATCAGGTGGCTATGGTTATCAATACATCCCGTAGCTATATGGGTGTGAAACTTCACATTGTGGAAAGTCCTACGAGGCCATAGAAATTAGCAGAAGCGCTTTGCACAAATTCTAATAAAATAACATACACCTTCAACAACTAAGGTGGAATGCCCAATCCCTGCAGCTCCCTAAAATAATGTAGAATCCCAAATGATACACAGAGCTTTCAGTGCTTCTTCTACTGCATTAAGTGGAGGACCACTGCAAATCGGTTCCCGAAATCCTTATTCGGCCAGACACACATCAGAGCAGCCCCACGGAATATTTATATAAACACCAGCTAAAAAACTCAGGGGCATATTATCAAGGGCCGGTGTTAAAATTATCGCGTTTTTTAGAAGCCCATGTTCTGATGTTAACATGGGCTTCTATGGGAATTAACAAGGGCCTATTATCAAGCCCATTATTGCCGTTTTATCAGCAGTTTCCTGACGATAAAACGGCGATAATTTTAACACCGGTCCTTGATAATATGCCCCTCAATTTTCCTGTCCGGCATGTTCTTGCATTGCTTGCATGCGCTGCCGAATCACCTGCCGTGCTATTTTCATGAACTTTCTCTTACAGGAACTTCAAGGGCCGAGCAAATAACCCTGGGAGAATCCGTCGATCTGCACTATAAAGCTGCTCCAACTTGCTGCTCACATGAGTGAGATAATCTCCTGCAATTTACTTCTCCCACTGAGATATGCTTTTCATTTCATGGATTTCCAGATTAGGCTCAATTATAAGGATTTGGCTCTTTTCATAATTCGTTTCACATGTCATAAGAGGTAACTTTCACAATTAACAGCTTATTATCGAGAAAGACAACAATCAACGTCTGTTAGTGACTAAGAAATAACAACAGTGACATGCAAACTATTATTAAGATTATCACTGTTGGTGGTGGTGGTTAGAATGTTGTTGCTGTTATTATATTATTATCATCGTCATGGGCGATGTTATTGATGATTGTCTTAATGAGACAAAAGGAGAGAAAAAGAAGGAACAATAGGCAATGAACGTTAACACAAATACAGGACAATGACTGGTGGAAAGTTAAAATAACTTCTTAGCAAAGAAGTAGAAAGTGGAAGAGGAGACTGGATTGTTTGTAGCTTGTCAGTTGAGGGTGGAAGGGCGAGATTTTGATCGATACCTTATCACTATAGATCTAAACCCCGATCTGGTCGACTGAACCTTTGTTGCCTGTCATTGAAGGAAGAAAGTGCCTCTCTTACCAAGTTAGTTCACCCAATAAAGGACTCCGCTCCAAAAGATCACAAACAACTTCTAGCTTTCAAAAGTTTATTGTAAGGTTAGGATAAGCTGCAAATACAGGCATCTCAGAATGAGATTCACGAGATACACAGGTCCAACTACATACATGTGCTCTCTGAAAGCCCTCAGACGAGCAACGGAAATTACCAGCACAAGTTCTAAGAATAATAAAGCTATCAGCATTGACGCATATTGAGATCTCTCCTTCATTTAAGTT
This sequence comes from Lissotriton helveticus, assembly GCF_964261635.1. Taxonomy (NCBI): domain Eukaryota; kingdom Metazoa; phylum Chordata; class Amphibia; order Caudata; family Salamandridae; genus Lissotriton; species Lissotriton helveticus. The sequence continues at coordinate 1,445,289,176 of NC_136067.1, read as the reverse complement.
GGAGGAAAACACACAGGTTAGGCTGTCCCTACCCTGTTCTAGATGGTATCCCTACTTAACCAAGTCTCAACCTAACAAAAGGTGTCAGCAGTGAATGACCCCAAGGGAAGTCACTCACTCTTAGTCTCTTGGTGAAAACCTATAGTTCTCCAGTCATGACCCCTCTCTGCCTACCCATCCGCTCTCTAAAGGGTCCTCAGGCATCTGCTCTACTCCACCCAGGGGTGCTGTCCCTAATACAAAACAGTCAACAACATTTGAGACGCCCCTCGTGAGACGCCCCTCACGTGGTGTAGCTTCTGGCTTTTTCCATGCTGCTTTGTATTGGGCCTCATACGTTGGAGTTGACCTTGCTTCTCAGACTCTTCTCCGGCCCGCTGATACCCCTTAAAACATTCCGGAACCCTCCTCCATGTCTGGGCCGTCTACTGAACAGACCTCTATTCATATTATTTATAATCGGATCCTCCCTTTTCTCTTGCAGACAGACATCTGCAGCCAAGAACCCAACTCTCATAGACTTCCAAAAAGGTTCGCAACATTTCTCGGCCCAGACCAATACGTGTAAATCAATGTTAAAACATTTCAGGCCTACAGCATTTCTCATAATGATTATAGCATTCAACTTCTTCATTAATTAAAGCATGTTAATACTCTTATTCTATTATTCAGTAAACACATCTATAAATCATGGCCCATTAATGCAATGACCAAAACATTAGTTCAATCTATGTCGTGAAAAGAAACACCTTCCCCTTCCCTTCTAGCTCTGGCCCTGAGGCCTACCACATTCTGCGTTTAACCACATGCCATCTTACATTTTAGCAGCTACACGACATGGATTCAGGAATAATCACATCTAATAAAATCATATAGTGTCACACATTTCTGTATTAGTTCCATTTCTACTTAAATCTCTACATTAGCTATACATTCAGAATATAATTGCAGATACTACTAGCACTCATGGCATTTCTCCTCATGATTTGTGCTTACTACGAGTAAGTGTGATGCACTCATACATTTAGGTCAGTTTGCGCTCTCTCAGTTCCCCCCTTTGATGACCTCTCGGGGTCATCACTAACATTTAAACGGCAGTTATTGCTAGCATAACTTGTCTCTGCGTTTCCAGAGCCCTCAGACTCCTGTACTGATTATCTTGTATGGCAGCCAATCTCTGCAGCTGCTCTCTTTGGGCCCTTTCTGACCTTCTTGCTCTGTACCATTTGAATACCCTCACCAATCCCCACAATATGATCCCACAGATCAATATTATGATGATAGGTTTTAGTATATACCACACAAAGCTTTTGCCTAAGGTGGAGATCCACCCTCCAACTTCACTCATTCCGTGGCCCACCTTTTCCCAGACATTTTCTCTACTCAAGTCTTCGATCTCCTTGTGAATATCAGTTATGTTCCTAATAACTTTCTCAAGGGGCTTTGAATTGTCTGGAATGTAAGTACAACATTCCTGGACCTTCAAAGCCTTACAGACTCCGCCCTCTTTTGCTAGTAGGACGTCTAACGCAAGACGGTTCTGAAGAACCATAGCCCTTATCGATTGCATCTCTCCTTCTACCAGCATTAAGGACTGAGCAGTGCTGGCAGACAACCTGTCGACGACTGTTGCCAGTCGTCTAATTTTAACATCATTAAGGATTAGTCCCAAAAGAGGGAACATAGCTCCAAAGACATCTCCAACCATTTCTGCATCTCCTATATCTCTCCTTCCCCTCGATGATGTCTTGCCCTCGATGATCTCTAAGTCTTGTGCATGATATATTTTGGGGAAGACAATTGCTAGGTAACATGATCCATACCAGTTGTCAGGTAGTCTCACGTAGGCATTTCTTCCACATACAAAATACACATTTGGAATCACTTGCATTCCCTTCAGGAAATCTTTAGTATAGTACTCTATATTGAAAGCATGTTCACAGCTGACTTCTCCCACGTATACATTTTCGTAATACGTTTTGGCTCGGTGAAGACATAGCTTTCCTTTCTGCGTCTTATCTAAAGCTATTGGACCACTACTACCCTTTCTCTTGTGTGCCTTCTCTTCCTCGGTCCAATCTGTTTTCCATTGTCCTGATTTTTTCAAAATCTTTTGTCTCCTGTAACGATCATCCACCTGCCCTATGAACTTCTTCTCGACTTCTGACACTTTGCATGTCAGGTTATTTCTACGGGCATGTGAAGTATCTAAGGTAATCCAAGGAATGAAGAACTTGGCCAATCTGTCTTCACTTTTCCAGTAGTCCCATTTGTTCATCTGCTTATAATTTGGGACTTCTGGCAACACTGAATCATAGTTGGAGAAATAATATTCAAAACTATCTCTCCCATAAAATATACTAAGCAATAAGCTACATGTAATGCCATATGTCAGCGGGAGGTGATGATATCTAATGCCTTCATCTACAGACGCCGGCAACTGCATGCAGACGTAACAGTCCTTAACCTCCATGGCATCCACGTATTCATATAAGAGTTTAGCATAAGCATTTGACCTAAAGTCTCCTTGGGACTCATCTACGTGTAACCTGCGGGCTTCTGCAGCTAATAACGCTTTCTCTTGAGTGTTTTCCCTTTTCTCACCAGCAACAGTGGGTGTAAGCGTTTCTACAGATTTCACATCAGTTACCTTCGCCTCTTCCTCATGTCCCTTTACATAAGAAATTGTTACCACTAAAGCTATTAATATTATCACTCCTACTATTAGTGTACCTATTATACATTTAGCTCTGCGGTTCTGGGTGCCGGCTTCCATTTCGTCAGACAATATAGCTCTCTCTTATCTTGGCACAAAGTTCTTTTCTTCTCGTTCCTTTACAGTCTCTTTTTACTCCTTTTGTCTTTAGAATCCACACAACTGGAAGCTGACAACCTTCTTCGCAAAGGTCCTTTAACAGTTCAATAAAGACAACCCTAGCCCTTCTCCATCAACTCAAGGGAAGTTCCCTAATATTCTCTGCTTCCTGGGCGCTAGGTAATCTTCTTTTTCTGCTCGCTTTATTTACAAAGTCCTTTAAGCATCTACTATCAGGTTTGTGCCTGCAGCTTCGATAGCAAAGTTCAGTATTTCCAAACAAAGATTGTGCTCTTCATGAGCTGTTATCGTTGTACCAAAGTCGGGGAATTGCAATTCTGAGAGAAACATGTGTTTTAACTTGCTGAGGCGGGGAGGTCTGGGGAGCATGAATGTTAGTGACCCTTCTTGTTCGACTCCGGGTACCAACAGTCGTATTTCCACGGTGACGATGGGCTCAGAACTGGACACCACCACCGCTCGAATCCTCCCTGTCTCCTGTTTCAAAGACATTTGTCGCCAGATATGTCCACTCAGGTGTGGAGTATCTTCTGCTAGGCACACGCACTCTTCTTGACCTTCTTCGGTCCGGTGCTTCCGCGCCCTGAGCACTTTCTTCCGGGTCTGAGTCTTCTGATATCGGAGGGAGGGTTATCTCTGGAGTTGACCTCAGGCTAGAGCTCCTTCTTTGCGGCCAATTAGCTTCTCCACGTGCCCTTCTACTCCTTCTCCTTCTTGTCTGTTCTCGCTCTCTGTCAGACCTGTCAGTGTCTGACTCGTACTCCCAGCTACTTTCTCCTTCTGTAGCGTCGTCTGTTTCGCTGTTGTACTGACCGTCCTCAGCTTGGTCAGACTCGTTCCCTGCTTCCGCTGGCACCTCTACAGCTTGGCTAGCCCCCTCTATGGCTTCTCGGTCCTCTGCTGGACGTCTATCCGAGAGAGGAGCTGTTTCTTCCCGAGGTGCTGGAACCCTTCGCGTATGTGACGCGTGGATCCAATTGGGCAGGCCTCCCACCTTTACAGCTGTATTCGCGATCAGGATGATCTGGAAGGGCCCACGCCAACGAACATCCAAGCAGCTTCTTCTCACATGTTTTTTCACCAGGACCCAGTCCCCAGGGTACAGGTCATGGCACGGGCCCTGGCACGATGGAACCTCGGCAGCCTGCACCTGAAGGGACACAGAATGAATGGCGTCAGACAGCCCCTTACAATAGTCCAGGATCATATCATCTGTGATATTTAACAGTGCAGTAGTTGGGACAGATGGCAGCCTCATTGTTCTCCCCATTAACACCTCATGTGGTGACAACCCCGTTCTTCTGTCTGGGGTACTACGAAGGCTCATGAGGACCAATGGCAGGGCGTCAGGCCAACTCAGGGTCGTTGAGGAACACACTTTTGCAATTCTGGCTTTGATCGTGCCATTGATCTGCTCCACAATTCCTGAGGCTTCTGGTCGGTAACTGCAATGCAATTTCTGATCTATGTTCAGAGCCGCACAAATCATCTTCACAAGCTCGCTGTTGAAATGCGTTCCCCTATCTGATTCCAAAGAGGCCGGCACCCCGAAGCGCGGAATGAGTTCCCTAAGCAGTAACTTGGCCACTGTGAGGGTGTCGCACCTACGTGTAGGGTATGCCTCAACCCATCTGGAGAATACACAAACAACCACCAGGACATAGCGGAGGCGGTTGCACCTCGGCATTTCAATGAAGTCTATCTGCATTCGATTGAATGGACCTCCAGACCTTCCTATGTGACTCAGTGCAACTGGTGTTCTTTTCCCTACGTTCAGCTGCTGACAGGTCACACAACGCTGGCACACTGCTTCTGCTGCTATTCTAAACTTAGGATTGTACCAGGTCTGTCTAAACACTCTCAGCATAGCGTCTCTCCCTAGGTGTACGGGACCATGTATGTGTCTGGCCATTGGGCTCACCATCTCATTGGGCAACACTGCTCTGCCGTCTGCTGAGACCCAAAAATGGGACTCACCCACTACACATCCTGCCTTTTCCCATGTTTCTTTTTCAAAATCAGGAGCATTTTCTTGCATGTTTGCCAGTTCGTCCCAAGTATCAACAGTTTCCAATATCATGGCTAATTCAGTCCTTACATTTATTCCACCCACTTCCACCTCTGTGAAAGAGTACCCTTGTTCTGCGCAATACCGCGCGACTTCGTCGGCATATCTATTGCCTTTCGAGACGAAGTCCTCATTTCTGGTATGTGCGGTGCACTTTACAACTGCGATACCTGCTGGACATTGCAACGCCTCTAACAACAGGCGCACAAACTCTCCATTGCGAATGGGAGAGCCTGAAGAGGTCATGAACCCTCTTTGAGACCATAACTGCCCGTAATCATGAACCACCCCATAACCATATTGGCTGTCGGTGTATATGGTGACTCGAATTTGATTGCTTGCCAAGCAAGCACGTGTCAAGGCAATAATCTCGGCTACCTGAGCGGAGTGTACTCCTTCCAGGCACCCAGCTTCCACCACTCCAGTAATTGTACAAACAGCGTAAGCTGCTCTCAACTGCCCGACTTCGTCTCTTACACATGAGCCATCGACAAAGAAAATTTCGTCTGGGTCGGTCAGTGGCTCATCTACGATGTCGGGTCTGGGTTTGGTGCATAGTTCAGTCACATCGAGGCAGTCATGGTCTGTACATTCATCATCATCCTCGATATCATTTGGGAGTGGCATCAAGGTGGCAGGGTTCAAAACAGAGCATCTCCTGAGGGTCACATTCTCTGCAGCAAGAATAACTTGCTCATAGCGCGTGAGCCTGCTGTTGGTCAGATGCTGTGTTTTGGTCCTGGTCATCAACAGTTCAACAGAATGGGGCACGCACACCTCTAACGGGTGCCCCATGACGATATTTTCACATCTCTCAATGCTGACACCCGTTGCAGCAACGGATTTGAGACATCCGGGCAACGCTGCGGCTACTGGGTCTAAAGTAGCCGAGAAATAAGCAACTGGTCTACGGGCATTCCCATGGATTTGGACTAACACAGACAACGCGCAACCTTCTCTCTCACAACAGTAAAGCAAAAATGGTTTATTGTAATCAGGCATTCCCAATGCCGGAGCACGACACAGGTCCTCTCGCAGCTGTAGGAATGCCATCAAACAGTCTTTGTCCCATGGTACCGGATCGCTCACCTCCTTATGCGTCAGTTTTTGCAAGGGCTTTGCTTTCAGTGAAAAGTTCGCGATCCACTGTCGGCAATAACCCACCATCCCTAGGAACATCCTGACCTCTCTCTGTGTCTTAGGCGCATTCATTTTCATGATCGCCTCTATCCTGTCTGGTGACACCTTTCGTTTGCCTTTCTCTATTCTGTGTCCCAAGTACTGCACTTCTGTCAGGCAGTACTGCAACTTTCCCGGGGACACCTTGTGCCCATTGGCAGCTAGGTGATTTAACAAAGCAATGGAGTCCTCCCTGCAAGCTTCTTCTGTTTCTGACGCCACGAGGAGGTCGTCTATGTACTGGACCAGAACTGACTTCTGGGGCAGCACTAGACTTTCAAGATTTTTCTTCAAAAGCTGGTTAAAGATCGATGGGCTCTCTGTATACCCCTGAGGAATACGACACCATGTTAGGACGCGACCTTCCAGCTTAAATGCGAAAAGAAAATGGCTTTCTTCGTCCAGAGGGATCGAAAAGAAAGCCTGACAAAGATCAATCACAGTGAACCACTCAGCTTGGAATGGAATCTGAAACAGTATCACTGATGGATTCGGTACCACTGGACAACACGAAACGACTATGTTATTAATCTTTCGAAGGTCCTGTACTATCCGGAATTTCCCATTTGGTTTCTGCAGACCCATAATCGGGGAGTTGCATGGACTACCCACGATTTCTTTCAGTATTCCCTGTTTAATCATGGACTCGATCACGGGTTTTATGCCTGCAATCGTTTCTGGAGTCAATTTATATTGGGGTGTTCTTGGGAACTCAGCATGCGGTTTCACTACAATTTTCACTGGGTCCACCCCTTTGACCAATCCAATCTCTTCCCCAGTGAAGTCCCATACTTCTGGTGCCACAGTCTCTCTCAAGTCCCAGGGGAGCTCATCTACTGTCAAAGTAGGGTACAGCTCCACGCATATTCTTGAGTTTGCAACTTTGAAGTCTGCGTCATCATCATTGGTCAATACCTCCACTCCCTGAGGTGTACAGTATATTGTACAATTCAATTTACACAACAGGTCTCTGCCTAGCAGACACACAGGACTTGAATCGCAAACCACAAACTGGTGCTCATCGCTGTACTTCCCTATTTTCACCTGTACCGGTTCTGTCAATTGGCTGGTTATTCTCCTGTTTGCGACCCCCACCACTTGTATGGTCTCTCCAGACATGGGCAGGTCTGGAACTGCAGCTGATCTGATCGTGGACCTAGTGGCTCCTGTGTCCACCAGAAATGTCGTGGGGCACCCTGCTACTTCTGCTTCGACATAGGGTCCCCTCTGGTCCACCTCCAAGGCTGCCCCGAGGGTGCAGTCTTCTCTTTCCACTCTCTGTCCGGTTAATGGGTCCACATAATAGCACTCTTCTCCTTCTACAAACAGGGGCATCTGTCTATAGGTCTTACCCATATTCCCTACTCGGGGAGGTTGCGGGAACTGGGCTCGGGGAGGAGCCCCCCCCCCTTTGAGCACCTTTCCCTGGTATGGCGTCACCCCTCTCGTAGGCGCGCTCTGGACCTCTTCCTCCTCTTCCTCTTGTTCTCCTATCTCTACATTGTAGGGACACTCGCGTTTCCAATGCCCCACCTCGTTACACTGGTGGCACCTAGTCGTTTTCTTCAAGGCAGCTATGTCTATTCTGGGTCTAAAGGTGGAACTCTCCTCATTGCCCCTGTTCTGACTGTACTGCTTCTTTCCTCCTGTACCTGTTCCTTGCTGCTGTTGCTGCTGTCCCCCCTTCCCTGCTGCCTGCATCTGTACCACCATCAATTTTTCTTTTAGTTTCTTAGCCTTGGAGTCTATCTCATCACAGCAGTACCTGGCATATCTCAGTATTTCGTCTAGGGGTCTATTTTGCCAACAAATCAAGTGTTGCTGAATCATTAAACTAATATCCGGTCTCAGTCCCAGGACGAACTTGGACACAAATTGCCCTATGTCTTTTGGATCCATTACATCCAAGCCGCTATACTGTTTAAACGCCTTCAGCAATCTCTCATAATATTCGTGAACTGTCTCTTTGGGTTCCTGTCTGGTTCGGTCTATTTTGACCCAATCTATGTCTTGCATTGGCACTTTCTCTTTCAGCCAAGTCATCACTCTCTCGAATTTTGCCATCACAATCTCGGACGGCCCATTAGTCTTAGCATCTCTCTCCGGCTCCGTTGTGGGCCACTCAGTGCTAACCTTGCATGCTGTCCACAGATCTCCTGGTACTACAATGTCAAACAGCGTGTTCAGATCTATCCATAGGACCTTTGAGATTTTTACAAATCTCTCAACTTGCTTGTACCACTCCACTGGGCTTTCCCGCAATTTGGGGAAGGAGGTGGTAAAAGCAGCTAAATCTCCCCTACTCCAAGGGACATGTACATAATTCCCATTTGCGACTTCACGCAAAGGGTATGCTTCTATTCCCTGCAGCCTTCCTGGTGTCGTACCAAGCGTGCTTCTCCTGACGGTCCCTTTCTTGGACCACCTCTCTTCCCACTTATCTAGTGCCCTCCATGTCCTTATTCCAGTGATCAGTTCCCTTATGTGCGTTTTCAGCCCGATCGTTCTCCTCTCATCTAGGTCTCGATCTGTATAATGTAGCCTGTGGTTACCCTGTAATGCTTTGGTTCTTGACAGGTCCACCATATATTTGCCTGCTAGTTCGACTAACTTCTCATGGATTGCTCTCGCTTTTCGAGTGATGTCCTTTGCCATATACAGTATTTCATCCTGCTCATACATTTCCATTCTTTCTAAAGGCAGGGTACCATCTATCATGTCATCCAGGTCTGACCTTAAGCTGGCGACATCGAGTCTCTTAGCTTTTATCTCAGCTCGCAATATGTCTTTCGAAGGGGGCTCACTGGTCTCCCTACCATCCCAACTCCGAGCTCTACGTTTGGGCTCGGGAGAGTTAATGAGTGCTCTCCCTTGCTCCCATCTCTCCAGGTCCCATGCTCGGCCATCCGATCTTGGAAGGTGATGGAACACGGGCCTGTTACCCCCACTCTTGCTCTGCCCACTCTCTCCTGCTTCTCTCCTTTCACCGTACTCCTCTCTGTTATTTTCCCTCTGGTCGCTACTCTCCCTTTTCCTAGTATCGCTCAGTATCCGATACGATCCTTCCTGGTTCCCCATATTCCCTGGGCTGCGCTCGTTTCCGTCATCACAGGGACTATGGTGCGACCTCTCACAACTCCCATTCAGTTCTCTGGTGCCGGGCACACAGTGGGTACACTTAAAGCTGTTTCTATACTCTTGCGTTCTCCTCTCCCCTTCACTGAGTATTGGGCGCGCCACCCCTCCACTCCCGGGGCCCCCGTTTTCCAGGTCCGTTCTATCTCCACTCCGGGCCCAATGGGTGACTCCCCTACTATCTCTCTCTCTCCAGTCCCACTCCGGGCTGCTCTCCCCAGCCCCGCAGTGAGTCCGAGCTCTGCTGTCCTGACTTTCCCTTTCAGCTTCTGCAGCTATGATGCTCTTGTGAGCCTCCACTGCCTCATCCCACTTCTTCATGTACTCATTTAGCTCTTGAAAGGATTTTCGTCCAGATCCCCTCAGATCCACTGGCCATCTAGGGCCCCCAGGATCCCCTCCTGGATCCCCTGCTGTGTGCATCGGGGTGCTCCACTCTCTGGGTATCGGCATCTGACTTGGGGAATTGATCGTGTCGTTCCTCCTTGCCGTCTCTGCTCTTTCTCCGTCCTTCCGTACCCATTCTTCCCCTCTTGCTCTCTCTGGGTCATATATCGATACTATAGGACCTATGGTAACAGGTACCTGTAGTGCAGCTGGTAATCCGTAGGATGTGGCGCACTCCGTTTCCGGCGCTCTTTGTACCACAAACCTCCCGACTACCTGTTGCACCTGACTAGGCTGGGACAGCTCTTTCTTTGCCTCAGCATCCCACTCTGAACTGGGAAGCGGTCCATGCTCCCCTGCATTGCCCCCCTTTTCTCCTTCACTATGCTCGACCTCTCCCCCTGCTCTATTATACGGGGGTGGCCTGTCTGTCAATAATCTGTTTATCAGGCTGTCCTCTGTTTCGCTCTCATCATCTTCTTCTAGGGGGCTTTTATTTCCGGGCACCTCTAACACCGGGTACAGTTTATTTACTTCCATGTTATGCACTCTCCATCTTTTAGCATCCGCATCCCACCTGGCATCCTGCACTGCCCTTACCGATCGTTTCACCCTTTCTTGTCGTCTGTTCATATTTTTTTCATGCGCTGCCCTAATCCATGCATCAAGGGCTTCAAACTGGGTCGGTCTAGGCAAGGGTCTCATTGAGGTCATGACTGATTTTAATCGATGTAACACCTCTAATCTGAACGTCCCGTACTTCGGGAACGTCAGTTCCTCATTTCCTTCCGTAATCTTACTCCACTCTGATATCCAAAGGATCGTATGCAGCCCAACATTCACTGCCATGTAACGAGCCGGCGTACCCTCCGGCGGGGCTTCTTCCCCTTCATCCGATCCCCGCTTCTCTTTTTTAAACGCCGCTCTCAGCCATTTAAAACACTTCATAATTATGCGCACAATATCCAGCCTCGCTACTCTGTTTACTTCCTGATGACAATCCACCAATCCTAACGCGGCTTTGCTAACTTGGCCTATCGCAGCGCGGTCTTTCTCCGGTCGGCCAATCCCAGCTCGACACTTTCTGACGTCTTTGCTAGCTGGCCTATCACAGCGCGGTCTTTCTCCGGTCAGCCAATCACTGCGCGACACTTCCTGACGTCACTTTTCTCCGCTTCGCAGCAGCACCCCTCCTTTCTCAACTCGTCTCCCGGTCATGCATGCGTCCCATTCATACACCGAAAAATGACTACTTCCGACCAAGCGGTCACTTCCCTCGACTGTACGTCCACAGTCTATATGTAATTGTCAACACAACTGACGAAATGTCTATCGTCTCTCTGATAGGTTGCTTACACACACAGTAACCTCCGACCAGCGTCCGTTACTCACGCACTCACTCTTACGTTCCCCCTATCTCGGTCTTTCGGGTGATCAATGGTACCTCATGACCCCCTTCACACTATTTGACAATTACTCTGGGTGTCCGATACACCCGAACCACTTAAGCTCTCCTTGCACTTAAGATTTCCACCGGTTGCGCGCGCTCACAACCTGTTCCACAGTCACTCTACAGACATTCAACTCCGCCAGACATTACAACATAGATACAATACAAAAACACCGCAATCTAACACGCATGACCCTTTATACTCACTCTCGACCGATACTGCTGCTTTTTCTGTCTCACGTCATCCGGATCTTCTTCGGCGGGCGGTTCTTCCGATCATCGATCTCTAAGGGCCTTGGGGTAAGCTAACCTGGCCTAGGTCACCGTCCTCAAGAAGGCAACCATCCTCTATAGCTACCAACTGGAAGGGCGAGATTTTGATCGATACCTTATCACTATAGATCTAAACCCCGATCTGGTCGACTGAACCTTTGTTGCCTGTCATTGAAGGAAGAAAGTGCCTCTCTTACCAAGTTAGTTCACCCAATAAAGGACTCCGCTCCAAAAGATCACAAACAACTTCTAGCTTTCAAAAGTTTATTGTAAGGTTAGGATAAGCTGCAAATACAGGCATCTCAGAATGAGATTCACGAGATACACAGGTCCAACTACATACATGTGCTCTCTGAAAGCCCTCAGACGAGCAACGGAAATTACCAGCACAAGTTCTAAGAATAATAAAGCTATCAGCATTGACGCATATTGAGATCTCTCCTTCATTTAAGTTGGAGGAAAACACACAGGTTAGGCTGTCCCTACCCTGTTCTAGATGGTATCCCTACTTAACCAAGTCTCAACCTAACAAAAGGTGTCAGCAGTGAATGACCCCAAGGGAAGTCACTCACTCTTAGTCTCTTGGTGAAAACCTATAGTTCTCCAGTCATGACCCCTCTCTGCCTACCCATCCGCTCTCTAAAGGGTCCTCAGGCATCTGCTCTACTCCACCCAGGGGTGCTGTCCCTAATACAAAACAGTCAACAACATTTGAGACGCCCCTCGTGAGACGCCCCTCACGTGGTGTAGCTTCTGGCTTTTTCCATGCTGCTTTGTATTGGGCCTCATACGTTGGAGTTGACCTTGCTTCTCAGACTCTTCTCCGGCCCGCTGATACCCCTTAAAACATTCCGGAACCCTCCTCCATGTCTGGGCCGTCTACTGAACAGACCTCTATTCATATTATTTATAATCGGATCCTCCCTTTTCTCTTGCAGACAGACATCTGCAGCCAAGAACCCAACTCTCATAGACTTCCAAAAAGGTTCGCAACATTTCTCGGCCCAGACCAATACGTGTAAATCAATGTTAAAACATTTCAGGCCTACAGCATTTCTCATAATGATTATAGCATTCAACTTCTTCATTAATTAAAGCATGTTAATACTCTTATTCTATTATTCAGTAAACACATCTATAAATCATGGCCCATTAATGCAATGACCAAAACATTAGTTCAATCTATGTCGTGAAAAGAAACACCTTCCCCTTCCCTTCTAGCTCTGGCCCTGAGGCCTACCACATTCTGCGTTTAACCACATGCCATCTTACATTTTAGCAGCTACACGACATGGATTCAGGAATAATCACATCTAATAAAATCATATAGTGTCACACATTTCTGTATTAGTTCCATTTCTACTTAAATCTCTACATTAGCTATACATTCAGAATATAATTGCAGATACTACTAGCACTCATGGCATTTCTCCTCATGATTTGTGCTTACTACGAGTAAGTGTGATGCACTCATACATTTAGGTCAGTTTGCGCTCTCTCAAGGGTGTGGCTCGAATGCTGATAAAGTCATGTGTAAGGGATTACAGAAGTAGGTATTTAGGACAGAGGGTTTGGCGGGTACAGGCAGGTGACATCTGGAGCCAGGTGTGAATTGAGGCCACCTTAAGGTCTTTTAAGATAAACTACTGCTTCACTTGTTATGATGTCTGTGAGGTAGGACCTAATTGGTCATAGTTATTAAATCTGGAGCTTAAAATATTTTCAATGCAAATAAAGGGAGATGTAAACAATGATTTCTCGCTTGTGCCCTTAAATTCACTTTGAAGGAGACTAAACCTTTGACTGAAGCCGCTGAAGGTTTATTCATGTGCGTACTTTTGAAGCGTCACCATTGCAATGGCGTAGTCGGTGTGCCATGGGCCCTAGTGCATGGAAGGAAATGGCCCCCCTGGCTGCTGTTTGAACTGTGGAATACAGCAATATTCAGAATTTGGTACACCCTAGAGGCCTCCTGTAGCTGGTGCCACTGCACCAGTTCCTTCAATGGAAGCAAAGTCCCTGCATTATTGGCATTGTCAGGCCATCCTTCGCGTGCGATGTTGCTCTCTACAAGTCCCATCATTAGTTAACTTTGCCGGCTCAGGCCTACTATCTTAATTGACATATATGTCCAAGCATGTTGCAGACAAGCAGGTACTTTGACAACATGTGACAGTATGTGACCAATAGCATGGGTGAGGTGTCATGTTAAAAAGATTTGTAACAAAACTGATATACCTAAACATAACTAAATTGTTTGTTATTTTATTGTGTCTGATCGAGGCTTTTGAACTTTAAATGACTCGTCTGGCGGGCCTTGATGGGTCCTCATGATTTTCAAACATGTCAAGCTGTTTTCTCCTGAAACTCTTGCTTTGCTTATTTTATCTGTGACTTTGATGGTTTGATAAAAACCGAATAAAGTTGTATTAGATTTTTTTGTGACCACTAGTATGATAGACCCAACTCATACTAAGAGCTTGTTAGAGGCAAGTTGAGTCCAGCATTTAATCTTCTTCTTGATTGGCATTCTTTACCCAATTGCAAATTATTCCAAACTCGTAAATCAATGACAGCAACAGTTGAACTATTACATTTTCCTGCTTCCTGGAAGCGCTTAATTTGTAAAAAGAAAGTGAGTGCCAGGACCCTATTGCGACGCCACTGTAGCCTGCACCGCCCATTGCCCCTCTTAGCTCTGCATCTGACAGTGTAAACATAACTACTTACTATCACACTCCTGCAAATCTGACACATCAGACTATTCTAGGCCACCCAAACCTATATAATTGGTGTGAGCAGCAGGTATTTTGCTTTTTTTAAATGTATATTGATTTATTAAACGCAGTTGTTGTGCTCCTCTTAAATTCAGACAGACAGTGCCACCATGTGGTGGACAGTCACTAGAGCCGGTGCTGACAATTAAGTGCTGGTAATGAGCACCGGAAACCACCGGCTCAAATTAAGCACTGCCTACACCCAAGTATTCAGAACTGATACCATGCTTATTTCTAGAGCTCTTCTGCTGTTTCTTGTATTTTGGTTCCACGCATCTGCCATTCGTATGGCCTTGTATCATTGTGAACAGTTTACAGGCGTGTACCTTCACAACTTGAATTTTGTGCTGAACATAATCTGGTTTGCACAGGTTCCTTTTGTTGGTGTGCTGAGGGTGACCTTTGTCATTAGGTGTACTGACCTGGGTAGCCGAGTAGTGGTCTGTTGTTTGCCATACTTTTTGAGTGAACAACTCCATCAGTCTACTAGTCAGCCACACAGGAGCTATATTATATGGAACAACGTTGGTGTGATTTGCCTCATAAAATGGGTGCGTGTGTTGACTGTGTTTGTGGACCATTTTAATCTGAGAGGGTCAGACGACTTGATCTTCTGGTTTTCCGCTCTTTGAAGGTGATGGTTGTCCATTGTACAGTATATCAGATTAGGTGTTTGTAAGAGAATCAATATACTGAAAGGTGTTATATAATAGTTTATAGGCAGCTTTGTGTTTACTATGTCTAGCTGTGTTATGTAAGATTGGTATCCATTCAATTGCTGTTGGAGTTGCTGGTACTGTAATGGTTATGCAACTGTATGACTAGCTGTTTAAATATTGTGTTTTGTGTGTCATTAATGTTGTCATTTAACAAAGACATACCAAAATACGTAAAAAATAAAATGAATGCAAAGCTAACAAAAGTAAAATTTGGAATTATACAAATAGTTATTTTAAAAAGTGATTTAAAAAGATTAAATACATATTTAGCATTCCAAACAAAAGTAGAGAGAATGTTGGTATTTGAAGTAGTCAGATTTTCTATTCCCCTTCCAACATAAGCAATAATGTGGAAGCACTGAACTTTGGAGGGGTCAAATTTACTATTCCCACTCCAACATAAGCAAAAGCAGGGAAAGTGTTGAACTATAGCGTGGTTAGATGTGATATCCCTACTCCAATTTCGGCAACAGCAGGGTATGTATTGGACTGTGGAGGGGTAAAATGTAGTATTCCTACTCCAAAATAAACAAATGCAGGAAAGTGTTGGACTTTGAAGGAGGTACTTTTCCAACTCCAACATGAACAACAATATGGAAAGTGCTAGATTTCAGAGGGGTAAAATTGACTATTCCCACCCGATCATAAGCAAAAGAAGGGAATGTGGTGAAAAAAACATTTAAATATATAATAACATAAAAATATTGAAACATATACATATAAAAATAATAATGAAAGATACATTAGATTAAATTACAATTCAAAAATACAAAATGTATTTAAAATAAAATACAACATTTACATGAATAGGAAAAGTTAAAATAAAATACACTTCCCTCTCTCTACTCCCCAAAACAACACTAACAACTGAAATTATTTTAAAAAAATACAATGAATCATTATTATCAAGTTAATTATTAAATAAACCAACAAAAATTAAAACAATTTACATATTTCAAATCAATTTACACAATTTTATATTTAAATTGATGAATAAAATAACATTCAAATAAAAAGCAACCAATATTTAAAATAACAATGAATCAATTAAATATGTTACTTAAGTAACTATAAATTAATAACTACTTTTAAATAAAACATAATTTAAAAACAATAATCTCTTTCTAAAAAAAAGAATGAAAAAAACAATAATCTAAATTTTAAATAACTTCCCAACCTAACCCCACATAAATCCAACAACATGCTACTAAATGTATAATTTCTAATAAAATAAAAAAGATGTACATTTCACAGCAAAACTGACAAATTTATTAATAAATGTAATACAAATATTTTTATAATCATACAACCGTATAAGGATACGATAACAAATATGTATTAAATTAGTTGCGGATTCCAGCCCCTAGCCCCTCTTGAAAGGCAGCGTTGTCACTGTAAGGACATGCAATCTCGAGGACGGTAAACAGGTCTGGTTTGGACACAGGTGCAGGTCAGTAGTAATGGATTATGTCTTCACAAGGTATTCAACGTGAGTGACCCTGTTATGAAATGCGGCAGAGCACAAAAACATGTCCAAGCAGACTGAAAGGTCATGTAGGCCAGAACCGTAAGAATCAGAAGTGCTACGAAGATTGTTTAACCTCCATGTATCAACCAAACCCCAGTCCGATATCCTAGTGCGAAAGAGTGAAGCGCCTGGATCTCTCTCCCTACCTACCGATCCCTACCGGATCGGTAGGAAGGGAGAGGGAGGTGAGATCCATCGAGGGCAACATCAGCTATGCAATTGACGTTATCTCCTACTAGAAGCAGGAATTGAAGCACCTTAGAGATGTGTGGAGCAATAATGGCCAATAACATAGGTTGTTCCATGTTTCAAGAATACACATTACCAAAAGCAATGCCATTCTCATCTAGTTTGCCCCCTTGTACCAATTAACGACCCTCCAGACCAACAATCTCCACTTGGGGATGGAAGAGAGTGTCAAGAAGTTACCATATCAGTACTCACCTACCAAAGGAAGAGTACGTAGTGGCATATAACTTACTGCTCCAGCATTTCTGTAAGGCCAAGCTTTCCACTTTTGTAAGATGGATCTCTTGGAGAAATGTTACTTCCAACTTATGCCTCTGAAGGTACATTTCAACCCTGTACCATTTAACTGGGTAATTGAAGTCCAGCACTTTCCACTTGAGCACTTTAATGGTAGAGGCGAATGCAGCCATTAGGAACCGCACACTATGCAGCCTGGGCAAGCCATTTGCCCCCAACTATCATCTCCAGCTCCTAAAAAAAAAGGTCATAGGCGCTCCAGTGATAGTGTCCAATAACGACACGAGAAAGGGCACACCTTAGACCTGATTTGGGCATCGCCTGCGTTGTCCGGCCCCCTGGCCATCTCCCCATGCTCCTGGTCGGATCATTTCTTGTTGTAAGGCCATTTCTCTTTCACTGCACAGACTACCAATTTCCCATTGAAATGGAATATGCGGCGCAGTTGGAACAAAGTTAACGCCAATGATTTGATGGCTATTTTGTGTCATTCCAACCACGCCCTGTCCAAGAGTAGCACCATAGATATGGAAAGTGCCGCCTTAATGCAAAAACTTAAGGAGGCGGTGGAGATTGTAGCACCAGCTCGTAAAGTCAGAATGGCCGACAAGAACAAGGCGACCCCTTGGTTTAATGATGCGCTTCGGCAACAAAAACAATCCCTTCGCCAGTATGAAAGAGCATGGCGGAAAACCTATGACTCCACCACACATGCAGCTTACACCACAAAGTTTGCCGCCTATAAAAAAGCTATTTTAGACCGGAAAGCTGAATTTTATGAGGCTATGATTACTGAAGCGGCAAATCCCCAGAAAGAGATCTTTAGGGTCCTAAATGAACTCAGGAAAGAGAGGGTGCAAAAACCGGCCTTCACTCAAGTAGACTGCCAAAAATGTCAAACTTTCTTTACGGGAAAGATTAGCGATCTGTTGGTGGCAATCCAGCATATTCCAACCTTTCCTTGCACAATTGAGCCAAATTTTCTCCCACCAGTGGTGGTTGTTACTCTGTCCTCATTTCCCACTCTTAAAGAAGAACAACTGACTATGCTAGCTGGGAGGGTGAAATCAGGCTCTCCAGCTGATCCTTGTCCCCCTAAGATCTTTAGACTGGCATTACCAGGAATTAAGGACAGGGTGCTCTCTCTCCTCAATCACTCATTGGAAACTGGACAGGTCCCAAGCAATTTCAAGGAGGCTTGGGTGATTCCGTTACTAAAAAAGCCAGGCGCGGATGAGAAGGATCTGAAGAATTTCAGACCGATCTCACAGCTGGCATTCTTAGCAAAAATATTAGAACAGCATGTGCTGCAGTCCCTTGCCCGTCACCTGGAGGCCAATCATCTTCTCGAACCCAATCAGGCGGGTTTAGGCCGCATCACAGCACGGAATTAGTCATGCTTTCCGTGCTGGATGAGATGAGAATGAGAGCGGATAGGAAAAAGCTGTGTGCTCTGGTTCTGCTAGATCTCTCTGTGGCTTTTGACACAGTTAATCATGGTCAACTCTTGTCGCGGATTGCTGACCTAGGCATCCAGGGCACAGCCAGTGCTTGGCTAGCTTCCTTCCTCAGAGATCGCTCTCAAAGAGTCCAATTAACAGACCTGGTATCTCACCCTGTGACCTTGGCATGTGGAGTACCCCAGGGATCACCATTGTCCCCCTTGCTTTTTAATGTTTACTTACAGCCTTTAGTCACCGCTCTAAACCAGTTGGAATGTAGAGTATATAACTATGCCGATGATACCCAAATTCTGATCCAAACTGACCAGTCGCCTACATCACAGGCGAGAATGCAAGACATCTTGAAATTTACTGTGAACTAGATGTCGGCAAAATCATTAAAATTGAACCCAGATAAAATACAGGTGCTGGCGGTCACTACAGCAGTGAACCCCTGGAATGAGCTGTTTTGGCCTAGTGAACTGGGACAGTCCCCAGAAACAGCATCCGTAGTAAAAAGTCTCGCTATCAAAATCGACGCTATGCTGTCAATGTCCCAACAGGTCTCGGCAGTGGTAAGAACCTGTGTGGGACTGCTGCGACAACTTGACAAACTGTCCTTGCTGCTGTCTTTCTCAACCATCCGGCTGGTGGTCTCAGCCTTGATTCTGGCTCGCCTGGATTATGGTAATTCCCTATATGTCGGGCTGCCGAAAAAATCTTTGGCCAGGCTTCAAGTCGTTATGAATGACGCAGTCAGTTTAATTTTTTTTAAACCCAGGACGTCCCATGTCACCCCGTTGTTGCAGGACTTACACTGGCTACCGATATCACAGAGATCCAAATTTAAAAGTCTCTGTATCGTTCACAAAGCCATCTATGGCTCAGCCACGAGCTACATCAAGGATAGACTGGCCATATACGTTCCTAGCAGGAGGCTGCGGTCAACAGAAACATGTCTTCTGGTATGTCCACGTTTCAAGCAGTCATCGATGGGGGGAAGAGCCTTTTTGACCACAATGCCGCCAGTTTGGAACAGACTTCCGGAAAGTCTGTGCAAGGAAACCAACTTGCTCACCTTCAGGAAGAGATTAAAAACTGTTCTCTTCCTGGAAGCCTGGAGCTCCTCGTAAAGCACTCCTCCTAACTGAAGATTTCGGTTGGGGCCCACAGATATCCAAATCTGCTTTGAGGTTGGCGCAGATCGGAGGGGGCGTTGGCAAGTTCTATAGAGCAACCTTGTTTACGCCAGTTTCCCCTGCCCTTGAGATCTATGGGGCGCAAGCTAGACCAGCTGTGATGTATGGTGCAGAACTCTGGGGCCATAAGAGCACACCAAGCCTTCTTAAGGTGGAACAGGCCTTTATGCGGAACCTGATAGGCCTTCCCCAGAGCACCCCGCTCACACCCCTGAGACTCGGCCTAGGCCTAGAGCCCATCTCAGAACTGTTAGCCACCCATCCTCTTCTGTATTGGAGAAGGCTCTGGACAGTGCCTGAGCTTGAGGACTATAGAGCTGAGTTTGCTGCAGTCTGGGGCCACCGAAAGACCAAGAATATCCCCTGGCTAGCCCACATCAAGGCCCTGGCATATCAAATTGGTATGCCCCAACTATGGGAGACCCCGGAGGTGAGCTGCTCGAGAGTGAAGAGATTGGAGCTATTGGCCTCTTTGAGACATTATAGCCTAAGCCTTCTGTATAGCTCGACTACGCTGGGCAGTCTGTCTGCAGAGTTTTTGCAGGTAAAACTCGTATCTAAGAGGGAGGAGTTTTTGGACTTAATACAGCCTCCCCTCGCAAGAAAACTTTACACACAATTAAGACATGGTTGTCTACCTATTGGGGCATTTACTTCCAAATGGAATGGACGAGAAGAGGGAATCTGCCCAGTCTGTAACAACACCAAAGAGGATACTGTCCACGTCTTATTCTTCTGCCCAGCCTACAGTACAATAAGGAGATGCTGGTTGGCACCGCTATGTAGAAACCTTGGTTTAAGACAATGTGCTCTAGCAGTTAGAATTTTACGATGCGATACCTCCCCCTCTATTGTGTTTGCGGTATCCCATTTTTTATATGGCATGTGGCGCAGAAGGCTCACTTTAATGAATTGCAACAATTTGTGATTAACTGGGATGTTTTGATACCATTACTTTGATAACTTACTGTTTAATAACTTTTTAACGATGTATTTTATAATTACGTATGTATTTTATTCCGTGTATGTATATATTTTATTTGTGCTTTTATGGTCTACGACCGCAATAAAGTTATCAAGAGAGAGAGAGATAATGCGCTATACAAATACCCCATAACATAACATAACATAACTTGTGGGAAAACAACAAAAATACTTCCCATCAAACCCCCCATTTGCAGTTGCGTCATGCTGCTCTGTCCAAACTATGTGGGACAATTTTAAAAGCACTCCACCGGTGGAGTCAGACAGATCAGTCCCACCTGGTCAGTGAGTGGGGGTGAAAACAAGCACCCAACACTAGAAACTGACCCCACCATCCCAGAGGGTTGCAAGCAATCAATAACATTGACAGGAGAACAGACATCCATCCGGACCAGCATTGGCAATAATGGAGACTAGGGGGTCAACAAACAATGCACTCAGTCAGGGCATCAGCGGAAGGGGGTGTTGAACATCTCAAATAATGTCATCAGCTGTACAAGGAGTGACATGAGGAAAACCACACTTGAGTCCGATCTGGGGCCTGTCTCAGTGTGCATACTAGAGTCCTCTGTTGTGGAGGTGCAGGCAGGTCCCTCCCCTCAGCACATGCTCTACCAGGGTCACTGCAGCAAGCTCCTGGACTCTACCATTGTTGGTCTGATGTGGGGTGGGCCGTGTCCATCAGTGTCTATGCTAGTGTGGTCACTTTCATCCGGGCACCCCTGGTGGGGGCCCATCCAGCACATCCAGGGGGTTCATTGTGAGGATCAAGCCAATTCAGGCCTCTTCTGGACTATAAAAGAATGTGGTTTGACATCCTAATGAATCTGCCTTTGGCCGGAAACAGTACGGCATAAGGATTGGCGAGTTCTCATAGCCACTTTTTTAATGCCAGATAAATTGCTCTAATTTGCACTGCTGATTCATCAGGAAAGATGGAGACTTTCACATTCTCCACCTGGAAAGGGCCAGTTGTCCGGGCCTGTCTGAGTAGAAAGTCTTGATTTTGAAAATGTAAGAGGCAGGCATCAACCATCCACATGAGAGGCACCCAGGCATGACTGTCAGACAGCCTTTGAGCTCTTTCAAGGGCATAGAATTTTCAAAGACCCACCACTTCCTGAAGCCATTTCTTATGAAAGGTAATCATCGATACCCCTTCGTTTCTATGGGAGTCTAATTATCCAGATGTTGTTGCGTACGGCTCTCCCCGCTTGGTCTTCAATCCAAGCCTCAACTGTCTGCATATGCTGTGCCATATCATGAAGTTGAGAAATGTGAGTCTTTGTAGTAGACGTTACCTTAGCTACTGTGGTTTTGACAGTATGAACCTGGTCAGTCATTTTGCCATGGTCGTCCCTCAAGAGGCTGAGGACTACTACCAATGAATCTTTTTTAGTCTCTGGGGCATCTCTTGTGGAGCTAATGGCTCCCAAGATCACATCCCATTCATCTCCAGTATTAAGGTGTGCCTCAGGAGGGGCGCCAGGGGAACGTAGGTCGTGGCACAGTTCCTCGACTGCAGCCGGTGGTGTGAAGCCTTCTTTTGCCTGCAGTGTGCACCTCATAGCTCCCAGGGAGAGGGGTAAGTGTCAGCCACTGGAGACTTGAAGCAGCTCAGAGCAAGTGGCCCCACCAGGTCAGGGCTGTCCAAGTGTCTCTGAGCAAGTGAGGAAGTCCGTTATGTTGTGGGAGAATAATAAAGGAAGTATTCTCAGGGTTCCATAAGAAACAAGCATTTGCAATTTAATAGGTCTTGCATTCACGCGAGTTTGAGCTATTGGTATTGTAAATGACAATGCCTTTTATTTATGTTTTGGGTTTCAAAATATAAATAAAAGGCATTGTCACTTACAATACTAATAGCGTAAACTCTCGCAAATGCAAGACTTATTGCATTTCAATAAAGGGGCTTCTCGAACGCTTGTTAGATTGTAAACCTCAGAGGAAGAGACAGGCTTTAGATATCTTCAAAGTAGTGATAAATAGTGCAGTGAAGATATATAAGTGTTGTAAATTACACAGACACACAGTGTGAAGTGAGAGTTACATATTATCCGAGCTATAAACACTAAAAAAGTGCTCCAACACCTTTCGCTCTGTGATTACACTGTTGTGGATCAGGAGGAAAGTGGGAGGACTGTGCTTTATGGCAGGCATGGAGGGATGGTCTGCGCTGCAGCTCCAGCCTTGTACAATGCCCCTGCTATTACTGGTGAGCGAGCGGTGCTGAAGTAGTGGTTTGGGCCTTGGTGGTGGTGGTATTGGTGGTGCAGGTATTGGTGGTTCTGGTATTGGTGGTATTGGTGGTGGTGGCATTGATGGAATTAGTGGTGGTGGTATTGGTGGTGGCGGTATTGGTGGTGGCGGTATTGTGGTGGTGGTATTGGTGTTGGTGGTATTGGTATTGGGGGTGGTAATGGTGGTGGTGGTATTGGTGGTGACAGTATTAGTATTAGTGGTGGTGGTATTGGTATTGGTGGTGGTGGTATTGATATTGGTTGTGGTATTGGTGGTGGTGGTATTGGTTGTGGTGGTACTGGTATTGGTGATGATTGTGGTGGAGTTGGCAGTGGTATTGGTGGTGGTGACGGTATTGGTAGTGGTGGTGGTGGTATTGGTGGTGGTATTGATGGTGGTGGTATTGGTATTGGTGGTGGTGGTATTGAGGGTGGTGGTGGTATTGGTGGTGGTGGTATTAGTGGAGGTGGTCGTATTGGTGGTGGTTGTATTGGTGGTGGTATTAGTGGTGGTTGTTTTGGTGGTGGCATTGGTGGTGGTGTTGGTGATGGTGTTGGTGGTATTAGTGGTGGGGTATCGGTAGTGGTATTGGTGATGGTGGTAATATTGGTGGTGGTATTGGTATTGGTGTTGGTGGCGGTATTGGTGGTGGTGGGGGTATTGGTGGTGGTGGTATTGGTGGTGGTGGTATTGGTGGAGGTGGTGGTATTGATGGTCGCGGTGGTGGTGGTATTGGTGGTAGTGGTGGTATTGGTGGTGATATTGGTGTTGGTATTGGTGGTAGTAATATTGGTGGTGGTATTGGTGGTGTTGGTAGTGGTATTGGTGGTGGTGGTAGTGGTATTGGTGGTGTTGATGTTGGTGGTGGTGTTGGTGGTATTATTGGTGGTGGTGGCATTGGCGGTAGTGGTGTTGGTATTGGTGGTGGTGGTATTGGTGGTGGCAATATTGTTATGTTATGTTATTCGAGCTTGTAAAGCGCACAGCTGCCCCAGCGAAGGGGCGTCCCGGCGCTAGATCCAGACGAACAGATTAGGAATGTCCAGAGGCTTTCCTAAAAGTAAACAGGTTTTCCATTTCTCTAATATAAGTAGGCAAGGCGTTCCATAATTTTGCAGCTAGAACGCGGAAGGAGCGTCCTCCCGCTCTGGTACGCTTAAATCTAGGAACTTCAACCAGGTTTTGACCTGCCGAACGTAATGTCCTCCCAGGAACATACAAGTTCAGAAGCGTTCTCAACACGCTAGGAGTGGCCAATCTTAACATTTTAAATGAAATACAGAGAGTTTTGAACTGTACTCGTTGGGCTACTGAGAGCCAATGAAGCCTGCGAATAGTAGAAGAAATGGGGCTAAATCTGGGCAGGCCTACAAGGGCTCTGGCAGCCGCATTTTGAATGCGTTGCATTTGACTAAGTTCTGCCTGATTAGCACCTAACAACAGTGAACAGGCGTAGTCCAGTCTAGACAACACTGTAGACTGGACAATCAGCTGTCTGGTGCATGAGTCAAAAAATTTCAGGACAGGTGTCAGGCTACGTAGGATGTCAAAGCAAGTAGCAGCAACCTTTTTAGTATGCGTAGAAAAACTTAAGGTTGAGTCTAGCCAGACTCCCAGATTTTTCACTTCTACTTTTGGCGCCGGGGCAGTCTCCAACGTAGAAGGCCACCAGTGCTCTCCCCATAGATGGGTATTCTTGCCGACCGGTAAAACCTCCTTCTTAGCTGTGTTTAGTTGAAGACAGTTAGCTGTCATCCAGTCCGCAACCGCAGACAGCCCTGCTTTGAATCTGACATGGTCTCCAGTCTTGCCCTCCGTAAGGGCAACCACCAGCTGCGTATCATCAGCATATGAGACGATGTTAAGGTCCCATACTTTGGCGACCGCAGCAAGCGGTTGCACATAAATGTTGAACAGGGTGGGGCTTAAAGCCGAGCCCTGAGGGACACCCTGCTCAATAGTATGAGCCCTGGAGAGAAAAGGAGGGGTAGAGATACGGAAGGATCTCTCTGACAAAAAGGATCTAAACCACGCCAGAGCCCGATCTGTCACCCCAGCCTCTTCAAGCCGGTGGACCAAGATCCGATGAGAGACGGTGTCAAAGGCGGCACTCAGGTCCAATAAGACCAGTACTGCCGTTTGACCTCGATCCAAAGTATTCCGGAGATGCTCCGTCATAGTTAACAGAGCCGTCTCCGTACTGTGACCGGTTCGGAACCCATGCTGAGTGTCATCCAGAATGTTATTTGTATTCAATAGATTAGACAGAATAGAATTTGCATGGGACTCCGCAATCTTAGCAGCCCATGGGAGCAGGGAAATAGGTCTAAAATTTTCCGGCTTCAGGGGATCTAGGGTCGGTTTTTTCAGTATAGGGACAACCCACGCCTGTTTCCATTTAGCTGGAACAGTGGCTGATGAAAATGAAGCTTTAATAAGGCTATGCAGAGGAGGCAGACAGCAAAAAGAGGAGTCTCTAAACTGAGCCGGTTTAAGGGGATCAGCAGGAGAACCTGACTTAATCTTTCTGGTTAGTTTGTTGAAGTCCTCCCACGAAATCTCAGGGATAGCCGACAGTTGGGAGGCCGGCCTAGTTCTCGCCAGAGAAAGAGACTCCGGTTCTATTGCAGAGGCAAATGTTTGGTATATACGGCGAATTTTCTCTACAAAGAATGTGGCCAATTCCTCGCAATGGGCAGCCGAGGTGGGTATATTATTAGCAGGTTTTTTTGTATTCAGCTCCTTCAGAATCTTAAAGAAGACTTTAGCAGGATTTGAGCTAACTTTAATTTCGGTAGCATAGTAGTCTGCCCGAGCTCTGCAAATAGCCCTGTGATAAGATTTTAGTTCCTTTAGATAGCAAGCTTTTTTCTCCGGGGAGTATTCTCTTCTCCATTCACGTTCCTGTCTCTTGCAGGCCTTCTTAAGGGCCGCCGGAGTATCGGTATACCAAGCACTAAGGTTCTGAGTGCGTCCTTGAACCCAAGTGGCAGGTATAAGCTTATCCAGCACCCGAGTAATCCACGCACAGAAGGAGTCTTACCCTATCTCAACATCCTCAATGGAACCCCAGGGCTCAGCTTTCAAAAGGACATGAAACTCCTCTAAACGGAGCTTACGCCAGGGCCTTTTAAGCATGGCTCTTTGGGTATTACAAGGATTAGAGGCAGGAATAGAGAAGGTCATACCCACTAAAAAGTGGTCATACCAAGCTATCTGGGTAGGAGTAACAGCACTGGACAGCTCAATATTCGTAAAGACTGGGTCCAACCAATGACCTCCAAAATGGGTGGGTGCAGTAACAATCTGAGTGAGCTGGAATGCCGCTAAATCAGCAGTGAGGGTACGAACCGAATTATCACACTCCAATTCAAAATGGAGGTTAAGGTCACCCAGAATGTTAAAGTTTGCTGTTCTTACCGCAAACGCCTCCACAGACTCCAACAGGGAGGCACTAAAACCACCCACAGCTCCAGGGGGCCTATAGATCAGCAGCCCTGAGAAGGTGAAATGAGTATTAATAGCGACGCTGAAGTACGCACATTCCCCCCTCCATGTTGACTAACTCAAAGCGGCAAGAGTAGGCAGATTTCGTAATCATAGCAATGCCGCTTCCTCTGGTAGCTCTATTAACCAGAGAGATCACATAGCCCGGGGGTATGGATAAATTAGGAATAGTCTGTTGATCATCCCTCATCCAAGTCTCAGTTAAGAAGAGGATGTCTGGGGCTTCATCCTCTATAAGCTCAAGAACTTCCGCGTGGTGCTTCACTAATGAGCGCACATTCAGCTGGAGCACCTTTATCTGTCGTTGCACCTGAGGTTTAGAGAGAGCTTTTAAAGTGGCCGGCATGGGAAGGGAAAACTGACCACATTGGCAGGTGAGCGGGCCCCTCAGCGGATGAAAGATGGCACAGCTCTCATGAGACTCAAGGGGGCGTAGCTTAAGCAGGTCCTCTCGTGAGTAGAACCCCTTATCCAGTGCACTAAGGCCAGCATCTCTGGTGAGAGGCGACGTCCTGGCGCAGATGGGCGCAAACGGGCACGCCTTTGGCGCGCCTTCGGCGCCCCGCAGGCGAGCCCGCTGCGCCCGCCTGCTGCGCGGACGGACAGTAGAGGTCATTTTATAGGGCGAGAGGAGGGTGGGGGGCATCCAACAACTAGAGCGCAGCCCTCGCAGTCCCCCGCACGATGGCGGCTCCTCCTGTCTCCTACCGCGTCAGCGCCTAGTCGGCTGCGCGGGGAGCATGGGTCTAGAACTGCCGCTTCCAGGTGAAGCAGCACCTAAAGCGTGGTGACGGTAAGGCTGAGCACACAATACAATTGTATAAAAGGCAAACAATTAAAAATTAAAAATTCGCACTCGAGGCCTAATCCCCTGGCTTTCCGCCTCAGGGGATAAACAGTGCAGGTTTTCTAAAAGACAAAGCAGCTAAAGGTTCAAAAATCACACGAAGACCTAATTCCCCCAGCTCTCCGCCTCAGGGGAACATCAAACTCTGGGTCAGCGCGCCCGCGCACAGCTGGCAGTTTAAATCCCTTTGGAGGGCGGGAGGCATCCAACAACTAGAGCGCAGCCCTCGCAGTCCCCCCAAGATGGCGGCTCCTCCTGTCTCCTACCGCGTCAGCGCCCAGTCGGCTGCGCGGGGAGATGTTCAGAACTGCCACTTCCAGGTGAAGCAGCACCTAAAGCGTGGTGATGGTAAGGCTGAGCACACAATACAATTGTATAAAAGGCAAACAATTAAAAATTACAAATTCTGACTCGAGGCCTAATCCCCCGGCTTTCCGCCTCAGGGGATAAACAGTGCAGGTTTTTTAAAAGACATTGTGGTGGTGGCATTGGTGGAGGTGGTATTGGTATTGGTATTGGTGGTGAGAGCAACATATTATCCGAGCTGTAAACACTAACAAAGTGCTCCAACACCTTTCGCTCAGTGATTACACTGTTGTGGCTCAGGAGGAAAGTGGGAGGGCTATTTCCTGCCCCCTCCGCAATTTGTTATGTTATGTTATGTTAAAATAGAACTTTTATAGCGCAACGGCTACTCCAAGGGAGTGTCCCGGCGCTTTAAGCTCCAAACCATAGAGGAGAGCATGAAACATAACAGTAACAGAAAGGGGCCCAAAGAGAGAAAAGATTATCCAGCAAACAACCAGGTTTTCAGGTCTTTCCTGAAAACAAGCAAATTTGAGGTGTTTCGCAGGAACAACGGTAGCGAGTTCCACAACTGAGGAGCGAGGAAACTGAAAGACCGGCCGCCTAATTTGTGTGTGCAGTGTTGCATTGCGTAATGTAATTGCTATCGTTGGCTTAATAAAAAACACTCCAGCTATAGTAGGGCCCTGGCTTCACCTCCTGGTGCATGGAGGGCTGTGCTTTATGGCAGGCATGGAGGGATGGTCTGCGCTGCAGCTCCAGCCTTGTACAATGCCCCTGCTATTACTGGTGAGCGAGCGATGCTGAGGTAGTGGTTTGGGCCTTGGTGGTGGTGGTATAGGTGGTGCAGGTATTGGTGGTGCTGGTATTGGTGGTATTGGTGGTTGTGGCATTGGTGGTGGCATTGGTGGTGGCGGTATTGTGGTGGTGGTATTGGTGTTGGTGGAATTGGTATTGGGGTGGTATTGGTGGTGGTGGTACTGGTATTGGTGGTGGTGGTATTGGTGGTGGCAGTATTAGTATTGGTGGTGGTGGTATTGGTGGTGGTGGTATTGATATTGGTGGTGGTATTGGTGGTGGTGGTATTGGTTGTGGTGGTACTGGTATTGGTGGTGGTATTGGTGATGATAGTGGTGGATTTGGCAGTAGTATTGGTAGTGGTGGTGGTGATGGTATTGGTAGTGGTGGTGGTGGTATTGGAGGTGGTGGTATTGGTGGTGGTGGTATTGAGGGTGGTGGTGGTATTGGTGGTGTTGGTATTGGTGGAGGTGGTCGTATTGGTGGTGGTTGAATTGGTGGTGGTTGTATTGGTGGTGGTGTTAGTGGTGGTTGTTTTGGTGGTGGTATTGGTGGTGGTATTGGCGATGGTATTGGTGGTATTGGTGGTGGGGGTATCGGTGGTGGTATTGGTGTTGATATTGACAGTGGTGGTATTGGTGGTGGTGGTAGCATTGATGGTGGTATTGGTAGTGGTGGTGTTATTGGTGGTGGTGGTAGCATTGATGGTGGTATTGGTAGTGGTGGTGTTATTGGTGGTGGTGGTGGTGGTAGCATTGGTGGTGGTATTGGTGGTGGTATTGGTGGTGGTGGTGGTGGTATTGGTGGCGGTATTGGTGCTGGTGGTAATATTGGTGGTGGTATTGGTATTGGTGGTGGTGGTACTGGTGGTGGTGGGGGTATTGGCGGTGGTGGTATTGGTGGTGGTATTGGTGGTGGTGGTATTGGTGGTGGTGGTGGTATTGATGGTGGTATTGGTGGTAGTGGTGGTATTGGTGGTGATATTGGTGGTGGTGTTGGTGGTAGTGCTATTGCTGGTGGTATTGGTGGTGGTGGTGGTAGTGGTATTGGTGGTGGTGGTAGTGGTATTGGTGGTGATATTGGTGGTGTTGATGTTGGTGGTGGTGTTGGTGGTATTATTGGTGGTGGCATTGGCCATAGTGGTGTTGGTATTGGTGGTGGTGGTATTGGTGATTGGTGGTGGTATTGGTAGTGGTGGTATTGGTGGTGGTGGGATTGGTGGTGGCAGTATTGTGGTGGTGGTATTGGTGGAGGTGGTATTGGTATTGGTATTGGTGTTGGTATTGGCAGTGGTACTGGTATTGCTGGTGGCGGTATTGGTATTGATGGTGGTGGTATTGGTGGGTGATTTTGATATTATTGGTGGTGGTGGTATTGGTGGTTGGGTGTATTGGTGGTGATGGTACTGGTATTGGTGGTGGTGGTATTGGTGGTGGTGGCGGAATTGGTGGTGGTGGTATTTCTATTGGTGGAGGTATTGGTGGTGGTATTGGTGGTGGTGGTATTGGTATTAGTTGTCGTACTGGTGATGGTAATGGTACTGATGGTGGTGGTATTGATGGTGGTGGTACTGGTATTGGTGGTGGTGGTATTGGTGGTGTCGAAGGTATTGGTGGTGGTGGTGTTATTGGTGGTGGTGGTATTGGTGGTGGTGGTGGTGGTGGTAGCATTGGTGGTGGTATTGGTACTGGTGGTGGTGGTATTGGTGGTGGTGGGGGTATTGGTGGTGGTGGTATTGGTGGTGGTATTGGTGGTGGTGGTATTGGTGGAGGTGGTGGTAATGATGGTGGTATTGGTGGTAGTGGTGGTATTGGTGGTGATATTGGTGGTGGTATTGGTGGTAGTGCTATTGGTGGTGGTATTGGTGGTGGTGGTGGTAGTGATATTGGTGGTGTTGATGTTGGTGGTGGTGTTGGTGGTATTATTGGTGGTGGTGGCATTGGCCATAGTGGTGTTGGTATTGGTGGTGGTGGTATTGGTGATTGGTGGTGGTATTGGTAGTGGTGGTATTGGTGGTGGTGGTATTGGTATTGGTGGTGGTATTGGCGGTGGTACTGGTATTGCTGGTGGCGGTATTGGTATTGATGGTGGTGGTATTGGTGGGTGACTTTGATATTATTGGTGGTGGTGGTATTGGTGGTGGTGGTATTGGTGGTGATGGTACTGGTATTGGTGGTGGTGGTGGTATTGGTGGTGGTGGCGGAATTGGTGGTGGTGGTATTTCTATTGGTGGTGGTATTGGTGGTGGTGGTATTGGTGGTGGTGGTATTGGTATTAGTTGTCGTACTGGTGATGGTAATGGTACTGATGGTGGTGGTATTGATGGTGGGGGTACTGGTATTGGTGGTGGTGGTATTGGTGGTGTCGAAGGTATTGGTGGTGGTGATATTGGTGGAGGTGGTGGTATTGGTGGTGTTGGTGGTGGCATTGGTAGTGGTGGTATTGGTATTGGTGGTGGTGGTATTGGTGGTGGTGGTGGTTTTGGTGGTGGTCAAGTGCTTTTAGTACATATGACATGTGACACAAATGTGCAGTCGCCATGGGAGGGTACTAATGAATACAAGGCCATACTAAGGAGGGACTAATAAGCATATTAACAAACCTGAAGACAGCATTTATGAAAAACAATGACAGGCACCAATGAAAAATATGAGAGGAGAGTGTGCGCAGCTTTTCTCCCATACTCTATTACTGCAGTCTTGCACAGTGAGCAGCGCATGCACGCTTCTGCTAGGCTCAACCTAAAGACCCATAGTCAGTGGTGTAATGGTGAGCGGCAGGATAGGCCACGGATACCACTCATCAATCTCAGCTCGCAGCAGTGGATGGAGAGGCACACTCAACCCAGTTCCCGGCAAGATCTGGAGTTACTGCAGCAGTCCAACAGGGGAAGGGCTCCAGCCACCTCCCACCCCTTACAGTGCACCAGCAATCCTGTAGCAGTAGGGTGCTGGGGATGGAGGTTGGGCCCCTCAGTGCCCATGGCAGTGTCATCCTACTGTAGCACATAGGTGCCATAATCCGGGGTCAATTGGGCACCCCATACTCCACAGGCCACACGTGGTCAACAGCACCTACGGCCAAGGACGAGGGTAAGGAAATGCAATTTGTGCAGTATCCCCAAGTCCCATGGGTCTGCACCCGGCCATTCAGTAGGCCACTTGGCTGTCAGAGAGGCCTAATATCTTCGATGTGGCTGCATGCCTGACTTTCCACTCGCCATCAGCTCTGCCCCTGGAACAGTGGCCTGGTCCGTCAGCTGCTCCAGTGGTGCTCACCTCCCTTGATGCAGGAGAAGCAGTCTATTCTGCGTGGCAGTCTCAAGTCAGGGACAGTCCATACCTGGCCACTCAGCAGACCGCCGGGCAGCCGGCGCGGTTTGCCTACGTTGTGCTGCCATCTTGTCACTACTTGCGACGGGTGCCCACTCTTTCGGAGTGGCGATTAAGGTCTACAAGGGGTCTTGACTGGCATCCACAAGGAGCCCATCAAACTCCAGAACAGGATCTGCTCCTTTCAGCCTCTCAAGGTTGGGTCCAGATGGAAAAGTGGTGCAGTAGTCCCCGTGGCAGTCGAGGAGCTCCAAGAGAATGCTCCTTAAACCATAACGATTAGCTCCGAACCCTAAATAGACATTTTTAAAGAATTATGGTGCTCTACATTTTTTTTTAAAAGTCCTCCTGACAAACATTTTTTCAAATAGCTTGAAACATTAATCCCCTGCTAGTTTTACCTGGGAATGAAATCGGCATCCTCCTTTTTTACACTGAAAAGCCCAACAGTATGGTAGTACCTGGGAGATGTAAACCACCCTCTGTCACTTTCTACTAAATGTTTTTCAATTAGTTATTTATAGTTCGTAATAGTACCTTGGATTTTGGTCACGCTCTTTTTATCAAACTTCTTGGAGATGCAATTGACAAGGAAGGCCAATGCAGGAAGGAAGATAAACATCTTGATCATGTTGACTTACCCATATGCTGCTGTAGGAAAATGTTGCCATTTTTTTAGTAAGGTGTCTGTCTGTTAAATACTTTCTTTACATTGCTAGAGGGCATATTGGAAATATTCTGGGTGAATAGTGCGAGTTCCTCCACTTATAGGATTGTCATATTAGGCTCAGGAATTAATAAAACTAATCCATCTGCATACAGAGCTATTTTCTTTTTACATCCCTGACATGTGAAAGATGCTTCCTGTCATTCCTGCAATTCAAATCCCCTATGGAGGACTTGAATTGCAGTATTACATTTAACGCTAACCACAGATTTAGCTAAACACTCCCACTTGATATGATGAAAAGCCTTTGCCACATCAAGTATTATCACAGCAGAGATAATTTTGTAGGTTTCTAGCAGGACAAATGAACCAATCAATAGATTTATAAGGTCATGTAATTGTCTCACTGACATTAAACCTTTTTGATCCAACATGGATTAATTTCTCCATTACCCTATGATATTCTTTTGGCTAGTATTCCTGCAAAGACTTTATAATCCTTGTTAGCAGGAAAAATAGGTTTGAAAGACTCAATCCTTTGGAGTCTTATTTGGTCTGCGAATTAGTGTCATTGGTGCCGCTCCCCAGATGACTGGCTCCTGAGCCTCATTAAGCAAAATCACATTAAACATTTGCTTACAGATTGGAATGATAATCTCCTTTAAGTGTTAATATAGATATCCCGGAAAGCCCTCAGGGCGTGCCACTTTTTCATTCTTGAGGCCCATGAGAATACTTATTAATTCTTCTTCTCAGATCTCGTCAAGCAGATTTGTTTAATTGTCTTCATCTAAACTAGAAAGTTGTCTTTTCAGTAACCACTCATCTAGTTTGATTAATTCTCTTGTTATCTTTTTCTGATATAAATCTTGAAAAATCATACAACGTGTGTTCAATCTTGACATTTTAAAGTCAATCCATTCCCTTCCTTGGTATATTGAATGTGTTTAATATGATGTTTTTCTTTTCTCAGCTGTGGTTTTCCAGGCTAAAATCTGCCACTTTTCTCCTTATATTCAAAGTGTTGCAACTTGTTACCATTTCAGTCTAAATATCTGCTCTATATCAGTAGTTCTAAACCTTTTGACCTCTGTGGACCCCCACTTAATCAATATTGGAATCTGTGGACACCCACTGAATCATTATTGGGATCAGGAGACCCCCACTGAGTCATTTCTGGAAACTGTGGAGCTCCGCCTAATTTGTTCTGATGATTTGAACTTCAAAACAAGATACAGAAACAAGCATTCATCAAACAAAAACACAAATCCTTAAATATCTTATTTAATTTGCAAACAAATATAAAATACAATCAAAATGTTAATGTTAATGGAATGGTTGGAGCTTTTCTAAATTCAATTGAAGCCACCAATCCTCCATAATATATTCTCTGATGCACTGCCCTCATGAATAAATCTGAGGATACCAATTTCATTTTCAGTCCATGATTTCAAGTTTCTTCACATATACTGAACGTTTTACATTTCAACATTTTCAAATTTGCTTCTTTATTTATTTACACTTAATTAATTTTTCACTAATGTTTAGTTTTTTATGCATTCACTGACCCCTTGAGCAAGTGTCATGCACCTCCAAGGGTGCCAGGCTCACAGGTTAATAATAGTTTCCCATCATAAAATAATTTGAAACAGTATGCAGTTCTTTCATGTGCACTGACCTATCTTATGTGGCTTTTGTTGCTTTACACATAATACTAAATTATGAATTCATTGTACTAATAGCATCTCTTTTTGTAGAAATCTTTGTAATGCGCTTCTTTGCCAGTAAGCAATAATCCCTGTTAACTCACCCCATATGCCTCTCAAAAGTTTGTCAAACTGCAGCTTCCCAAATTAAATCCCTGCACCTGCTTCTAAGTTCAGAAAAAGTTTATTAATGCAAATAAGATAAAAATATACAAGATAACGTAATAATGATAGTGAGAAAAATGTACAGCAAAACAAGTGAGGTCAACAGTGAAAGAGTAAATAAAGAATTATAAAACAATATGCAGGTGTAACCGGCAATTAGTAAATTACACATCAATTAAATACATAAGGACCTTTGTAATAAAAGCAAAATGTATAATAATAAAAGGAAATATATCAACCTAAGGGAAGTCATGGAGGTTTAGCAACTTCTTGTTGTAAAGGGGTTTGAGACAAAGAACACCTAGCACTCATATCAAAAAATGCTGTAACTGGATCCCATAGTTCTCTCCGTCTTGGGCCCAAAGTCATTGGGTAAACAAATGTTGTGTCTAATGTATGGTTATAGCATACAGCATACCACCACGCCTGATAAGATAGTTTGGTAAGGTCCTTCCAAAGTTTGGTAATTTGTTGAAAGGCCACTGCTAATAGTAAGTCAATTATTTTTATGTTAAAAGTGCAATGATCCCAAATAGAAGTACTTGCTAACTAAAAAAATATGAGAAATAGAGAAAGGGTGATTAGAGGAGAAAATAGTATTGATTTGAGACCATAGTTTATCCCAAAATGTGTGAACTGGGGTACATTTGAAAAGCAAGTGGAGTAAGTCCGCACGTGGTAACGAACAGGTCCAACATGTATCAGAAGTATCGGAATGTCTTTTGCTAAGAAAAAGTGGCAACAATAAAAGTCGGTTGTAAACAAAAAATAGTGTCTGAGTTGTGTTTGCAGCTCTAGATGATTTGCGTATTTTCATCCATATTATATCCCATAACTCAATAGGCCAGGAAACATCTAAATCCTCTTCCCAAGCTTCTTCTGTCTTGGTTTTAGCACGTGGTGTTGATGGAGCATGAAGAAATGTGTAAATCTTGGAAGCTCTGGTACCTTGAAGTAATAAGGATCGTAGTGTAGATATGTTAGAGGGCTCTTGACACGGAGGAGGAGGAGAAGTGATATAAGCATTATAGGCTAATTAAAGTGCATGTGTTAGTATCAGATATTTAATGCGGAAAGTGGGAGGAAAATGAAAAGAGGTAGCAGCTAGTGAATATAATCTGGTCTTGATGAAATAATTGGTGCACCCAAATGAGGCCTCGTTGTCTCCAAGATTTCCAAAAATCTGTTTATTATTTATTAAAATAGAGGTATTATGCCAAATAGGTTGCTCGAAAAAAGAGGAGAGAAGAGGAGGTGGGAGGATTTTAGAAGTATGTTTAAGAATAGGAGTAGATAAGAATTGTGGCTTGCGAGAGAACGAAAGATATTCTTTAAAAGAAAAAGGAGAGATAAAAGACTGTTATAGGGTCGACCAAAGAGGAGAAGGTATGGAGGGATCGGAAATCCATCTCGATGCTTGATTTAATAAAAAAGATTTATGATAAAGGGAAAAGTCTGGGAAATTCACCCCACCCTCTGTTTTGGGGCGAATCAGTTTAGATATAGACATACGTGATTTTTTATGTCGCCATAAGAAGAGAGACAGAATGGAATTGATTCTCTTGAAATGCTTTAAAGGAATAGAGAATGGAAGGAATATTAGAAATCGTGTACAGAACTATGGGGGAAAGCATCATTTTGATTGTATCTAATCTACCCCACCAAGATAGATATAGAGGATACCACTTTGTGGTGAGAATAGTTATTTTTTTATGCAATCTTCCATACTGTGACTGTACCCGAAAGGGAGGATGTAAAATGGAGACCCAAATATTTAATAGAATTGGGATTCCATGTGAATCCCGAATCAGTAAAATCAGTTTTGTAAGTGAATTTAGTAAGGGGTAAAATTTCGCGTTTATCTTTATTTAATTCGTAACCGGAGACTTGCGCAAAGGAATTGATCTCATCTAAGAACGCAGGAAGGGATGATTTGGGTTGAGATGGAAACAGTAAAACATCATCAGCATATGCCGCCATTTTAATTGTGGTCTGTTGAAAGTTGAAACCATAAATTTCATTATTTTGGCGGATCCTCAATAAAAAAGGTTCTAGGGCAAGATTAAACAAAAAAGGAGAGAGTGGACATCCCTGTCTAACCCCTCTACCAAGGGAGAAATATGAAGATATGCCACCATTCGCTGAAATAGCTGCTCTTGGGTGGGAATACAAAAGAGAAATTAGGGTAGACATTTTTGGACCAAAGCCGAATCACTTCAAAGTATGAAAAAGATATGACCACTCGACTCTATCAAAAGCTTTTTCAGCGTCTAAAGCTATGGCTGCAAGAGGATGTGAGGAGTGCGAGGTCTTAGATAGAATGTCAAAAAATAATCTAGTATTGTCTGTAAGCAATCTACCTTTAACGAAGCCAGACTGTTCCTTTCCTAAAAGGTCAAGTAAATAGGATTCTAAACGTAGGGCTAAAGCTTTTGAGAAAATTTTGTAATCGATGTTAACCAAGGAGATGGGTCGATCATTTTTGCAGTGTTGTGGGTCTTTACCTGGTTTAGGAAGAATACAAATGAGAGCATCTGAGAAGGAGCCAGAAGAAGTGCCAGATTCAAGAAAGGTGGATAAAAGAGTATGCAATTTGGGGATATGTAATTTTGAGAAGTGAATAACAAATTCTACTGTAAAGCCATCCGGGCCCGGAGCTTTTTCTTTTTTGAGAGTTTTCAGTGCAAGAAGGAGTTCTTTTTGTGTGAGATCTGTTTCCAATGAGGAAAGATCTGGAAGATTATCAGAAGGGAGTCGGATTTAGGACAAAAATTGGCAAATGGATTGACCAGAAGAAGTTGTTTCGGAGGAATACAACGTTTTGTAAAATTGAAGAAATTCTTTTAAGATTTCATCATCTTTATGTTTCAGTAGACAGACTTGGCCAAAAATAGATTCTATGTTGATTTTATTATGTTTTACTTTCAAATAATTGGCCAATAATTTTCCAGCCTTATTTTGACCACCATAGAATTTAGCACTAGATCTTAATAAAAAAATTGAGGCATTATTTGTGGTATCCTTATCGAATCGGAATTTAGTAGCAATGAGTTCATTTAAACACTCCTTTGATTTAGAAGTATAATAAAAATGTTCCAGTCGTTTGATTTTAGATAAGAGATCGTTAGTAATTTATTGTGCTTTTTTCCGTTTGCGAGAGACATAGCCAATAATGAAATCTCTAGCAGACGCCTTGAATGCATCCCAAACTACAGGAAAGGAAATATCGTCAGTTTAGTTCAACAAGAAGTCTCCATAAAAAAAGAAGTAAAGGAAGAAACGAAGTCTGAATCAAGAAGGAGGGAGTTATTAAAATGCCATTTCCGAGTGAGTGTAGGTTTTTGTAATATATCCAAATGTATAGTAACTGGCGCATGATCGGATATCAAAATGGAGCCAATATCCAAAGCAATTAGGGATTGGGAAAGATGATGTGAGATCAAAAAATAATCTAATCGTGATTGGGTTTGATGAGGCGGTGAGAAGAATGAATATTCTCGTAGGGTGGGATTACAGAGCCTCCATGCATCAATGAGTTTGTATTGGTTAATAAATTGTGTAAAAGATTTGTGAGGAATGTATACGCTAGAAGAATGTCTATCTAAAAAAGGGTCGAAAACTTCATTACAGTCGCCTGCAAGAATGAAGTTATCATCATAATGTTGAGTAATATGTGGAGCTAAGGAGGTCCAAAAGGAGGCGTCACCAGTCGTAGGAGCATAAATGTTCAAAAGGGAAATGGGAACATTATCTATTATAAATGTAACCAGAACCCATATACCTATTTGATCCATGCAATTTGTTATTATCTTGACAGAAACGGATTTTCAAAATAGAATAAGGACTCCATTACGCTTGACATCACCTGGGGAAAAGAAAACTTCCCCCACCCAGCCCCTTTTCAGTTTCGCAGACTCTTCAGCCGATAGGTGTGATTCTTGTATGCAAGCAATATCTGTGTTGAGTTTGGCTAGGTGTGTTAAAACTCTCTGGGCCAGATGTAGGATAGGAAATACCGGTCGGTAACGGCCGAATTCGGCCGTTACCGACCGGTATTTGGGTTTTCACATGTAGGGCATGCATTTAAAGAATCGGTATTTTACCGATTCTGTATTTACCGATTCGGTAAAATTACCGAATCGGTAAATACAGACTCGGTAAAATACTGATTCTGTAAATGCAGATGTAGCTGGCACATGTCAGAGTGCCACAGGGCTTTAAGAATCTGTATTTTACCACCCAATCCAATTGGGTGGTAAAATACCGATTCCAGGTGTGCATGCACATGTGTGCATGCACACCTAGCCATGTGACAGACAGACATGCCCTTAGGGCATGTCTGTGTGCCACATGGCAAACATGCCCGTCTTTGGGGTGCTAGAGGGTGTCAAAGTGACACCCCCTGCACCCTTGCTAAAATCGGTATTTACCGATTCTGTAATTACAGAATCGGTATTGC
The DNA here is from genome assembly GCF_964261635.1 of Lissotriton helveticus. NCBI lineage: Eukaryota > Metazoa > Chordata > Amphibia > Caudata > Salamandridae > Lissotriton > Lissotriton helveticus. The sequence continues at coordinate 1,445,250,685 of NC_136067.1, read as the reverse complement.
CCATTGATTTCTATGGGCTTCAAGGCCCATAGGAATCAATGGGCAATACCGATTCGTTATTTACAGAATCGGTAAATACCGAATCTTAACGATTCGGTATTTACAGATTCTGTAATACCTACATCTCCCCCCTTCATATTTACCGACTCTTAAATACCGAATCGGTAAAATTCAGTATTTAAGAGTCGGTAAATATGAATTACCTACATCTGGCCCATAGTCTCTTAATAGGTGAGTGCAAACCTCTAACATTCCAAGATATAATTTTTAAAGGCATGTAAAAAGACTGTAAAGATACAACAAAAGCCAGTTAAAGCATATTCGTAAAGAGCAAGAACTATAAAGGCATATAACAAAGTCATAGAAATACATCAAAAGCCAATCAAAGTATATCCATAAAGAACAAAAGCTTAATTGTAGAACTAGCCAGCTGTACGAAATTAGAGAGAGCTGAAATTGAAAAAAAGAGATCAGAAGAGAAAGGAGAGAAGAAAAATGGGAGAGCAGCAAGAAAGAATATTAAGAACAGATAAAACTCGAAACACAGCTGAATTGGAATGAGAGATAAGGAGAAGATATGAAAAGAAAGGAAATAAAGGTAGGAAGAAGAGGACAGAAAACATGAAGATAAAGTAGAGATTAATTAACTTACATAACGTCTGAAACATACAAGGGGAGGGAGGGTGGAGGCCACATGGAACAATGATGCGTCCAAAACTCAGAGGGGAGGACGGGAGGGGAGGGCGGGCCCAACGGACTTCAAAGACATAAGGGAAGAACAAGACGTGCAGGAAGGAGACCTGTGTAAAGAAAACGATATTATGAGATTCAACAAAATAGGGAAGTAACAAAATAGATTATATATGCAGTGCAGCATGTAATACCTGAACATCAGTCAAGATCAGCAACTATAAAACTTTTGAACTGAGCGTCTTCATTAAAAGAAGATTATTTAGAGATAGATGTAGAAGCTGTATCCATTCTGTCGACATTATGAGTGTAAATAAAACTTTTTAGCTTCAGCGGGTCATCGTAGGTGGTGGTTTTGTTATTGAAAGTCACTTTGAAAAGACAGGGGTGAAAAGCCCAAAGCATGCTCCCATAGAGCGTAGTTGTGGTCGAAAGGACAAAAACTCCTTACGCCGATCAGCTGTTGATTTGGCATAATCCTGTGAAAAATAAAGAGGGTTCCCTGACCAAATTATGCGATTCATAGCTTGTGCCGCAGATAAAACAGTGAGTAAGTCAGTATATTCAAGGAAATACAGGATAACACCTCTTGGTCTTTTCGTTGTTGAGACAGACGCCAAGCTAGGGAGTGGGTCTAAACGATGTGCCCTCTGTATATTGAGATTAGTACCTTCTGGCAGGTGAAGAGGTTTTGGCAGAAAGGATTTGAAATATGCAATAGGGTCAGATCCTTCTGATCCTTCTCCAAGTTATTCCTTCTGCTTCTGTTTTCTAAATTTTCAATCTGTTTATGTAGGGCTGAGATCTGTGTGCATAGTGGGTCAACTTTAGCTACCGAAGTCTCAAGTGAAGCAACATTTTGTTCCAGCACAGTGACCCGTTCATCAACAGTGGACCATTTGTCAGAAAGCATTTGAAGCGTAGATTTGGTCTCCTCAATGAAAGGACGCAAGGCCCTTATTTCGTCTAACAGAATATCCATTGTGGTTGAAGAGGACTGTTTAGGAGGAGAGGGAGGGTCTTTTTTTAGTCTTTTAATGGAGCCTTTCGTATTACCAGATGTTGATGGGGTGGAAGATATTGATGAACCTTTGGAGGATGGAGTATCAGGTAAGTCTTCCATTGTTAAGCACTGATAGCGAGAACTCGTATGAACCAAAAATGTTCATGCAGAGGAGAATGGTTCGTGTAGGTCTTTAGAAAGTCTCCCCATACAGAAGGTGTATACTTCAGAAATATTTAAAATTTAGGAGTGAGAGAGATATAAATCCTGATGAGTAATAAGAATACCTTTGTGAAACAGGACAACAGCGTACAAATGCGACAACTGAATAAGTAGAACAGGGAATTATAACATTAAATCCAGCAGTATCTAAAGCAGAATGATCATACATCAACCCTGTAGCAAAAAAGTGATAGAAGTAAACATATTAAGTTCAACAACAAAAAAAAGAGCATATGCAAATAACAGTAGAGCTGAAGGCTCAAAAACACCATGACCTCATAAAAAACATGGTTATATGAAGACATTTCTATAAGGCATTGACAACAGCTCAACATAATAATGAGTATTATTAGATGAAAAAACATTCAGGCTTCGAATGTGTAATAGTCAGTAGAAAGGATAGACATTGTCCTTGAAGTAAGTTGAAAGCACAAATTGGTGAAATATCGCTGGAGAAAAGGCTGCTTGGACGTGAAGATGAAAGATCCACAACAGGTAGCATGATGTTATGTACGATTAATAGTTACTGCATTATATGGGTGGCATGCAGTAAAAGGTTGAGCATAAAGTCCACAAATGCATTCCAGAGAAAAGAATATTTTAGTAGGTAGTGGAGGATGAGAAAGCTTAGTGCTGCAAAAAAGCGGGTGAATTACCGCGATGGAGCCAAGACAGTAACACCGGCACTGGGCGGGCAAAATGGCGGCCGTCGTGTGAGGAATAGCGATTACAGCAAGCAGGTGAGTTTGAGCACTACCTCACGAAGAAAGAATATAATGGGGTGTGAATTCAAGGACAGTGAGGCATTTTCGTAGAAAGGAGTGTGGCAGAAGTTCAGAGTAAAGGACCGCTAGGAGCAGCGCTCCGTCAGCGTTAATGCGAAATGGCGGGCATTAACTTGGCTGTGTCGCACAACACTCACTTGATGAATTTCTGAACGCAGAACCTCAAAGGAGCGCTCAAGGAAGATTCAGGGGCAGCAGAATGTCTTCCCACAGCATGTCCCTCAATTCAGGTGCCGTGCATGGGAGAAGGAGTCGCGCCGGGCCAGCCTCCGTCTCCGCCTTACGGGAGAGCTAGGGAGACACCGCCATCTCCTTCAGGCGTAAGCCACACTCCCCCTGCACCTGCTTCTCATTTGATCATTGATGATCAATTTTCCATCTATGGCAGATAACCTGAGTGCCAAATGATATCTCCATCCAACCTTTAGAGTGATCTGATAGGTGCCTTGATATGCGTTATACAACCTGGAACTTATGCTCCATTGCAAGGCCCAAAAACAGAAAAGAGAGCTCGATCTTGAAAAATATTATGTAGGCGCTTTTGACACTTTCGGGAGTTATGTGGGAATGTTTAGTAGACCTATCCATCATCTTATACAGTGATATGTTAAAGTCTCCATCTATACGAATGGATATAGGATATTCTACCAATTTGGAAAAAAGACACCTTAAAGATTCTGGATTATTTGTATTCAGGCCCTAGTACCGAGCACAAACCACAGTCATGTTGTATCCTTGTCACAACCCATCTAACCATAATAACTGTCTCAGTTTCGAGTAACACTATGTTGCCACCTTTTCTTATTACAAAGGGGACTCCGTTTACTGCATATAACTGAACAGTACAGCCCACCTGTTGTTCTCATCGGTCTTTAAAAAAAAAAGATTCCTACATTTTCGACTTGTAATGAGAGTTTCATGTGGAGTAGTGTGGCTCACTGGTTAGAGGCAGCAGGCCTGAGAGCAGAAGTCAGCCTGGGACCAGGGTTCAATTCCCGACGCGGCAGGGTCGAGGACCTTGGTCAGCGGACTCGATAATTCTCGCTTCGGTGCTTACTCTAATCAGGGGTTCCACTCGGCAACTCTGGGCATTAGCTTGCCTAATCTCCACAACGGCCCCACCAATTCCGGGGATGCCTGGCTCCACCTTGGGGACTCCCAGCAAGGGACCATCCCACAGGGACAGCCAGGACGGGTTCCCCAGAGTTATACAGCGCCGGGACGCCCCGTTGCTGGGGCAGCTGTGCGCTTTACAAGTATACTACATTTACATTTACATTTACATAATATTATCAAATGGGCTTCACAATGTGGTAGATTGACCATGATTGATCTATTCTCCCTTTCAACATGTGACCCATTCATGTTGCAAGTCATAAAATGTATTTTTCTATTCTTCATTATACCCATCTAAATACTTCAGTATTACCATATGGAATCAAATTGGTCTGGTACTAGTTTTTTGAGTTCGATTCAATTTTAGCATTTTTTCCAAATCCAGTGTGGGTCAGCCCCAAGCAGCCCTCGCATGCATAGGAACTCTCCAATTATGCTTTTGACAGTTCCCCGTCTGCTTTCAGGGATATTCCATCATTAAGAATTTTCCACCATTTCCACGTCTCTTAATATATATCCAAGCACATACCCACATATATAGTGTAATGGTGAAGTCAATAAAACAACAAAAGAAGTCACTTACCAGTGAAGCAAAAGACAGAGTATATTCCAGTGATGTAAGGACTACCGATGTAGCCCCACAATTTAGTGACTCCAGATGCAGAGCCTGCGAAATAAAGGTACCATACCATAATACCTCATCAGCCGGACAGGGTACTTGACCTGACTCTAATCCCCAAGCCTCTGATGGCCTCACCTCAAGAGGGGAGATTCCGGGGTTGGAAATTACTGGTTCACGTCGCTGTCTTAACCTCAAACACCACTGTTGGGCCCAGAATTAGGGTGACCAGAATTTTAAATTAAAAAACTGGGACATTTCACAAAAATAGAAGAAGGACTACAATTCTACCTCACGCGAGGGCACAGAATGACAGCGCTTCTCATCAGAGAATTAAAGAACCGGCAGTTAGAACATACATGAAATGTCATTTTTAAACCCAGTAGCTTGCTTGTTAATTAAATTGCTTTCTTGAAACAATGGCTAACTATCCCTCCTTTGCAAAAGCATAAAAAGCACCTCCTCTGTTTTCAGTCAACCCTCTCTAAAAACCGGAACATGAGCTAAATTTCCTGAAATCTGCAAGGACAGACGGTGAAAAACAAGGACAGCCTTGGCAAATACGGGAGGCCTGGTACCCAACCCAGAATACGGAATAGGAAGATATATTTACTTGTATTGCAAATGAGAATTCCTATTTCATGCCAGTCCTGGCTATTTTGTGCTCCCATTTACCACCTATTCTGAGAAGGTGGTAAATGGGACCAAGAGGTCTAGTGTGGGTCAAAAAAGTGGGGAAGGGACATTGGGAGGCAGAGGGATGTTTTCTTGCTCCCCTGCGGTGATTGAGACCTAGGCTGGGGCTTGGGCTAACCATCGATTGCCTGCAGCTCCTGATGTGGAAATACATCTAGGTTTACTGGGTGTATGATTTCAGCTGGTGATAGCGGCCCAGTGTTTCCAAACTCCAGGATCACCAGAGGCAAGCACACTAGGCACCTTAGAACAGCCAAAGGGGTTAACCCCACCTGGAATGCCATTTTGAGTGATGCATAAAGAGTGCCTACATTTGAGGAAGCTCTCTCTACCACTTTCCAGGCAGTAGCTTTTCTGAATCTGTTAATGAAGGCTGATACATTTTTTTTAAAAAGCATTTTGTTCTCCAAAGAGAAAACCTTTGGCTGTATCAATGCTTCTTTCTAAACCGCATCTACGGCCTTTTGCCCTGAATCATTAACATATGGCAGCTTTGGGTGAAGTGTACAAATTTCACCTGCCCAGAGTGACATTAAGGCCATAACCAGTAAGCTTGTGTGTTATGTCTCACAAATCCCGAGCACGCATTTATTCGTCAAAGCAAAAGCTTAAAGATCAAGGCAGGCTTTAGGGTCTCCAGCACGAAAATGCTATGCTGTCGGACGAAACTGACACAGAACGGAAGGTTAATTCCCACTCGTGCATAAACCCCTCATGGGGTGAAGTTTCGGATGCGCTAAATAACCCAACATTTGTTACATTTCAGCAGGTCAAAGCTGCTGAAATTTACCAGCAGAAAACATATGTTATTTACCGTATTATGCACATTTTGGTGCGTTAAACACCAACACTCAAATGTTTTCCCCCAATATCTAGTGATATGTGTTATTTATCGATCTGATAAATAATGTATTCCACGTAATCAGGCCCAAAAGAACCCTTATTACATGAAAAGAGCCTGTTGATTAATGGCATCGTGAAGTGTTAAAATCCTTAAATGAATTTGAATTGCTGTATTCTCTGAGCGTGGCCTTTAAAACATGGAAACGGTATTTCAACACACAGGCATTTCTCTGTTTTAGAGAACTTGCATTGAGTGTTGAAGCAAATTACTTTAGCAATGCCTCCATGCCATTTATTTGAGTGAAGTTAGATGGGCATTATAGTCACTCTCGAAATTCTAAAAACCTTTGGAATTGGTCATGTTTGACTGTGAACAAGCATCTACCTCATCTACCTCATGGCCTGGCACATGACATTACAAATTCTGTCATAAATACGGCCATTGATGATATCACAAACGGGGTCATTAATGCCTCACAGGGGCATGTAATACTTGTTGAACATGTTTGAAACCCATATTTTAAGCGTTGTTTTAGTGGGTGGCTCCACTATGCATTCGGGGGCGATCAGATTTCTGTTTCTACAACACATACCAGATATACCTGCCTACCACCGATCTGTCCATGTGCAACCAGTGCTTATCTCACTTGCGTAGTGACCATTCGGAGATTACTCAAAACTGAGCATCCTTATGGTATGAATGGAAGTCCGGGAGGACCAATCCACCTGCATCTTTTGGTAGTCCTAAAATTTTGTGGCACAAGCGAGCTCTGTGATTTTCCCATATGAAACATGTTATGAGTGAGTGTGAAGATGAGAGGTAACCACAATCCAGGTCAACACAGGGAGACCCTAAAAGAAATACAGTACCAGGCATGACAGTTGTTTTTACGGCATAAATACCAAGCCACAAAATGTACATGGGAGCCCCATGTTTGAGGTCTGCCATAAGCTGCTGTAGAAGCGGTGGATAATTGGCTAGGACAAGGTTTGAAATCCTGGGGGTGATTTTAACACCCAAATAGGTAATCTCATTCCTAGCCCACTGGAAGGAGGTGGTCGCGACAACGTTTTCCATGTCGGGAGTAGTAAGCGTAAGGTTGAGGAGGAAGGATTTGTTTAAGTTTATACGGAATCCCACCACCTCTTCTTATGTCTTTAGTGCTGCTTGCAGAGCTTCTAGTGAGGACTGTGGGGAAGTCAGGGTCACAGGCACAACATCAGAAATGAGGGGCATTTTATGCTTATTTGATCCAAAGGGGAGGCCTCAGATTGTGAATGTGGAATTGATTTTAGCTGTCAGGGGGTCGATGCTAAAGGCAAGTAGGAGTGGGGAAAAGGGACACCCCTGGCGCACCCCCCTCCTAAATTGAAAGAAGTCCAAACCTACACTGTTGGTTAGCACTTGAGACCATGGGAAAGCATAATTTGCCTGAATCATGGCGTTCCTGATTGAGCCATGTGGTTAAAGAGCACAACCAGATGAGGTATTAGGTCGAAGCTAAACATTTTATAAAATAGAGCCATAAACCCATCTGGCTCGGCGACTTATGGGGCTTCAAGGCCATGGTAGCGTCCCTTATTTCCTCTTTGCGAATAGGTTCATCTAGGTTTCTCGTTTTGACCCTCTGTCACCTGAGGAAGGTCCACATTTTCTAGCTAGTCCAATTGTGTCTGGTCATTTGTGGAGGGGCAGCGTATAGCCTCTCATAGAAACTGCCAAAAGTTTGGGACATTATCTAAGTCAGAGACAGCAAGCTCACCGTCCTCCCGTATAATGTCCCCAATGTATTCCTTCTCTCGTTTAATTCTAAGTTGTCATGCCAGATGGGATCCTACTATATTACCCTACTCACAGGATGTGCATTTGAGATGCAGGAGAGTGAATTCCACCCTATTGGTATAGATCGCGGTAAGCTTCCCTCTGAGTGCTGTGACTTTCCATTGAGGTATTAATGTTGGTTGCTGTTTATGTTTGTGCTGGGCCCGTGAAGCTCTGCCTCAATTGTTATTCTTTCCTTTGTTCTTGTTTTATTATGTGCTGAAATTAGAGCAATACAATTCCTTCTGGTAAACACCTTAAATGTGTCCCAAGTGTTTTTTTGAGTAAGTGCCCTGGGAGGGTAGGAGGGGGGTTCAATTGGAAATAATTCCCTAATATCTTTGCAAAGATCGTCCCTGAGGATGCATTCTCTGGCAAGGGAGGCAGGAAAAAAACATTGATGGAGTTTCGAAGGTGGCGGCCCCCAATCCATTGTTAATAGTATTGGGGCATGAACTGAGAAGGTGATTGGGTGGAAAGAGGATGTGAGAAGGGATTGGCGTAATCGATTGGCAAATGAAGCCGTGATCCAATCTGGAGTATGCGCAATGCAAGTGTGAGAAGAAGGTGTAGACTCGAGTAGTAGGATGCAGTGTTCTCCAGGCCTCATTTCGACATATAGACTGCATTTCCTGCTTTAAGGCTTTCGAGAAACTCCCTGTAGGGGATCTGTGTCAGTGGGTGCGATCCATGTCAGAGTCCCATGTGAGGTTAAAGTAACCCATCAAAATTATTTCCCCTCTGAAAACCCTCCCATTAAATCCAAGAATCATGTATAAAGGGAACTTATTAGCATTGGGAGACGTAGACCAAGGCAAAAGGACTCAAGCACCCAGCAAGGTGCACTTTCACCATAATAATTATCCCTTCTTTATCAGTTTTGTGGTCTTCTGGAGTAAATCTTAATGAGAAGTGGGAAAAAGGGACGATCACATTATGGCTCGTGGCCGCTGAGGATTTATACATTGTAGGGTAGGCCTTATGTCGCAGTCTGTGGTCTTCCCCCCATTTGAGATGAGTCTTTTTCAGAGTCACTATGTCATGTCGCTGGTGTAGTAAGTATTTCCACAATTTGTGATGCTTTGCATGTGAATTAAGACGATTAACCATCCATGAGAGTGTAGCGATTACCATGGAAACTTAGTGGTTGTGAGTACTAATATTAGGCTCTGCGTAGCACTCTCACTGGATCCACCCACCTCTCCGCCTCCCAAGAAAAAAAATTGTATATCACATTGCCCACGCCCCACCGCCTACCTCCCATCCCACCACAAAGCAGTGTTCCACATGTACCAGTAAAACAGACAACTGGAAATCCAGAACAAAAACTAGTGTACGTATCCGCAAGCAAACACATTCTTAGTTGAGATATACTGCATGAAAGGCGGATGGTCCAAAGCCGCTACTGCAATATTTTAGAAGCTTAAAATTATCAAGGTGCGTGATGAAACATTAGGTACACCATAAAGAGACAATCCTACCAAATTGTAATCTTGTTATTCACACTCAGTCCGTCATCGTCCCCTTAGGGAAGATATGAGATCTGAGCATATTTATTTATTTATGTATATATAGCGCAACATTCAGCTGGATAGATATTGCAGCGCTTAGGAGAGCGCAACCTAGGTGCGAGTGAAGTAATGTGAAAAGGGCTCTAAGTCACTGATCAGACAACCCTAGGGAACAGATAGGTCATACATTTTCTTCCAAGTTAGCTGCAGACCCCCATCAACAGGCGGACGTTTAGCTGAATAAGGAACCAGATAGAGAGAGAAAAAATTAAGGACCCCTCATTACTTTCTCCAGCGTCTGGAATGTCATGGTGAAAGCCACGGTCCCTTCTCTGCATTTCCTGGGTGGTTCTTGCTCAGGGTCTCTACTCCATCCCCATGTTTTTGATCATCTGGAAGTGGAGTATCAAAGATTGTCGATGCTGCTGAGAGTTCGATGATTTGATGAGTCTTGTTCTGATACTCAAACACTATGCCAAACCGGTATGTCCATCTATATCTGATGTAATCCTGCCTCAATTTGTCAGTGATGGGCCATATCTGTTGTCTTCGGGACAACATTGCTGGGGCTATATTTTGGAAAAGAGAGATGTGGAGCCCTGGAAGGAGATTTTGTCTTTCATCTGCGCAGCTTGAAGAATCTATTCTTTCATCTTGAAGGAGTGTAATTTAGCTAGGGCATTCTGGGGTCGGCCGCTTCCTACCAATCCCTGCGGGTCCACTCAATGGACTCTGTCTTTCTTGATCATCATGCACTCCTCCCTCAGCACCTCCACAAACAGGCCACCACATAGGCCTCAAGGTTTTCCAGGTTAAGAATGCATATGTTGTTATGTCTTGACCTGTTTTCGAGAACCTGGAATTTCAATATTGAGGCTTGGAGTTGCATACAAAGGGAGTCAGATGATTCTTCCACTAGGCCTGCATGTCTTTCTAGCTCCATGAACTTGGTCTCGAGGTCTAGTGTGCAAGATCCCACAGAGTCAACATCGTGTTGGAGCATGGTGAGCCAGTTATTAATGTCCAATTAAAGTATTCCCAGTGAGGTGTGCAGATCTGCTTTGAACTCTTCCAGGAGTTCCCACTTGAATTCTTTAAAGGGAGGATAGAAGATCTTCTTTTGTGAGTGCCATGATGTTGCTGCCAGTAGTGACAGTGGTTATGGCACGCGCCTACGTTGGTGTGAAATAGCTGGACAATCTTTTGGTCTGGATCCTTTTTGGTGGCATACGACAGCAGGCACGAAGATGAGTAGCACCCCAAGGGTCGCCGCAGTCCTCATCCAGTGAGGCGAAAGAAGCTGAGTCGCTTTGCAAAAGCATCTGCACTGTTCGTTGGAATTTATATTGCAGGACTCCAGGGCAGCAGAAGGCTGACTAGTGATAAGGGATTTGTATGGCTGAGGTTAATGGACAATCTCCCACATTACCCCCACCACTTTGAGGCAGGAGAGATTTTCCTGATAATGTTTCCACTTCTTGCTGCCGTTAGAGTCTTTGATGTGTGCGGGAGTCACTGCAGTGATCAGGGACTATCGGCGGGTGCCACAGGCCTGGTATGATTGTTGCATTGTGCAGGTCTGCATGTAGGTTCTTCTCCACCCCCAGTGCTGCTCACCTTATATCTCCAGGTGCCTCTAGGGTAGAGAGGGCCCCTGCACTGCAGAAGGATCCGCCCCTCAACTATAGTGTCCCCTGTGTGCCGCGTGTAGAGAAGGGTTCTGCTATCTCAGGTGGGTTGATAACCTTGAATTGGCATACTTTTTCAGTGGATCTTATGTGGATCACGTTCACTTGGCCATCTTGATTGGCCACACCTCCCAGGTACAATTGTTTGACAATCATGTGTAGTGGTCTTCACTATTCACTTTTATCTGAGACTGATCGATGTGCCCCTTTTGCTCAATTTCAGTTATTCACTTCCTCATGGCGGCATTGTGAGTATTCTTATAACCTTAGCATTTACACTAGTCCCAGTTTTATTTTTACAGTTATTTACATCTTTTCATATCACATTTTTGCTAGAGTACTGCACTGCTACCCATTTTGTGTTTGTCCTCATTATGACCTTGATATTAACACATAAGGTTGAATTTTGTTTAAAATTATTTTTATTCAGTTTTGGTACAAGCAACAAACCCATGAACACTTATGTCCACCCAACACCTTAGCCGCCTGGAACCACCCGACCATAGGTCAGCGGTACCAACTGCACAATTTGGATGCGGCCGCCCATAGGGCAGTCAGAAAAATCCATTTTACTATTGCAACTTGTGCGGTGAGCAGAAAAGGCCTGAAGAACAAGCTGTCATAGTAAAATGGATGTTTGTGAACATCCCTGTACCGTGTGGCAGGCACCGCGAAGCAGACGATGCAGGGCTGTTTAGGGGGCACAGTGCAGAGCTGTTTAAAGGGGCAACGTAGGTGCCCCACGGGCCCCATAACAGAGGGCAAGGGGAGAAGGGGGCCCTCTGAAGGCCCCAAAAGTCACTTTCCAACAGCGTTTCCATGTCGGAAAGGCCAGCATGGCAAGGCTGTTGGAAACCGACATTGTAATCCCTACAGCAGAGCCGAGGCTCTGTGAGCACATTGGTAGAGGAACAAAATGCCCCTTCGGGTTTCCCTCTGACCACCATCATCATAATACGGCAATCCGAGGGAAACCCTCGATGTCGGGCAGAAAGGCTCTAACAGATTGCCAGAAGCTTTCTGCCTGACTTTGAAATCAGGCCCATAGTAACTCTCCCATTCATCCCTCCTCAATGGCACATCAACTGACATATAGACAGAACGCTGCATCTACTTTCCAATGTCCAGCCATAGTGTGCTATAAAAAAGTCCAAACCACCAATCTCGGCTCTTGTGACCCTTCTTCAATCCTCAGTCCTCCCTTCTGACTCCTCTTCCGACAAACTCTCCTCCATCCCCTTGCATGATCCCCACACTTTAGTAAATTTGTTTGGGTATCCTACTGTTCTTTCGCCCTCATCCAGTTCATATTAGCCTCCCATTGTCGCCTCATTGGGCTCCGTTTGCTACTCCACTTTTGTACTGCATCTCTCCGTGCCACTATCAGGGTCACATTGCAGAAAAGGAGCATGTATCTATTGAGCGTTTGTTCCCCAAAATCCCCAACATCACAAACTTGGTATTGCCAAAGATTCCACTGGGGCCTGGGAGATCCTACTATGTACCTCCTCCCAGAACCAATGAATTTCCAGGCAGTTCCACAAAGGGTGTACCAGCTTGCCTCTCTGTGTGCATCACCACAAACATCTATTCAACGCTGTTCTGCCCATTGTGGATAACCTAGTTCTGGTGTAATAGGCTCATTGCAAAACCTTGAGCTGTTTAAGCTAAAAACCCGCCCAAATCACCACTTGCCCCGGGTACCTGCAGGCCTCTCCCACTCATCATTCTCCTGTCTAACCAGATCCCCTTCCCATCTCTTGCACAGCCGCTGTAGTGGGGGAGCACCTTTTGACAAAAGCGTGTTGTAGATGACCGAAATCACGTGGTGGTGAACAGGAGCTCCCAGTATTCTATACTCCAGTGGGATCACTGCCGGTATCTCTGTTGCTTCGTTAATGAGAGCCCAAAGTAGGTGCCTCACCTGAAGGTATCTGAAGTATTCTCCCCCTGCAGCGTATTAGGATTGAAGGTCCTGAAAGGTCAGCATGACCGTGTTTGCCAATGCATCCACCAGTTTCGATATTCCTATCTAATCCCTCTGCCTTTGGCCCTCAATTCCCATTGGCACCAAACCCTCTGCCTCCCATAGTGGAGTCGCCAGGCTGTGCAGAAACCCACCATCCCAGTCATGTGGTCACTTGGCTCCTGCAGTCTACGACCATTGAAGTAGGAGCTGGTAGCCCCTCTGGGTGCTTCTTCCCAAAGTTCCTCCTCACATACACCTGTGGCTCCAAGGTTCTCCTGTCCGCCTAAAGAAAGGGCTGGGTATGGTCCGCAAAAGATCACTTGATCAGTACTCCCAATTGTGTTGCACAACAGTACAGGCGGAGGCTCGGCAGAACGATTCCCCCATCATGTTTTTTCTGAGTGTCTCCATCACTATGTGTGGCGTGCCCAAATCCCTGAGCAGGAGCCTCGTCTCTGCATCTACCAATTTGAAAAATTGTTCAGTGACCTCAAACAGGAACTCCTGCAGGGCGTACAGAAATTTCAGAAAGTAGATAATTTTATAAAGAGCTGCCCTGCCCAGCAAGGACAGCGGGAGATGCCTCGACTGGATCACATTCCTTTTATATTCCCCAAGCAGCCTGTTTAAGTTGCGGGAAAAGAAGAGGTTCATATCCTGTGTGATGTCTTTGCCTAAGTATGGTATGGTATGGTATGCCATGGTATGGGGCAGCCCCAACTCTCATGGGGAGTCCATTCAACTAAGGGGTAGAGACAGGATTTAGTCCAGGTTATCCAAAGGCCTGGATAGCGTCTGAACACCTCAAAGATCTCCAGAACACTGTCAACTGAACCCTCTGGGTATGCCACATATATAGGACATTATCTGCATATAGCGACACCACATACCCCCAGTCATAGACCCATCACAACCCCTGGGGCAGAGCATCCTTTCTAAACCAATTGGCCAATGGCTATTGTGGGAAGGAGATTGGCCAGTTGACAACCCTGCCTAGTCCCTATTCCCAGGCCGAATCCCATCCGCTACAGCACCACCTATAGGCATGGCCATTCCACAGATTTGAATGCCTCTTCTGCCTCCAAGGCCACAAGTGCTGCTGGCTCTACCAGTCTCCCCTACCATGCAAGACATCCAAAAGTGCACCTGCGATTGGCACTGGTGGACCTATACCACATAAAGCCCAATTGGTGCTGTGCACTGCCTGGTGTATAACGGACATCAAGCGGGTTGCCAACACCATTGCCAATAGTTTCACCTCCACATTCAGATGCAAAATCGTATGGTAAGAGGAACACTGGGCAGGGGAGGACCACAATTGCTTGTCTCTGATCCCTCAGTATTTCCCTTATCTGTTTGAACTCATTACATTACATTACATTACATGGGAATTTATAGAGCGCAACATACACCAACAGGTTCCTTGGCGCTGAGAAGTGAGTGAAGAGTACAGTGCTATGCCAGAGACAGCTAATTATAGGCCATGGTAAAGAACCAAGTTTTCAGCAACTTCCTGAACCGCAGGTAGTCTTCTTCACACCTGAGATGAGCAGGAAAGGAGTTCAAGATCTTGGGACCCAGGAAGGAGAACCTGGTCCCACCAAGGCGTGTGCGACGGATTCTGGGTACCGTCAAGAGATTCTGTTAAGAGGATCTCAGAGTGCGCTTAGGTAGATATTTATTAATCAGGGATACAATGAAGCTAGGACCAATGTTTTGGGTGGCTTTGATGAGAGTGCAACCTGCCTTAAACAGGGCTCGTTGTTCCACTGGAAGCCAGTGAAGATCTCTGAGCAAAGGGGTAATGTGGCATCGCCTGTCCTTAAGAAAGATGATTCTAGCCGCTTGGTTCTGAATCATCTGTAAGCGATGTTTCTGATATTGCGGAAGTCCAATGTATAGGACATTACCGTAATCGATTTTTGAGAGGATAAGAGCGATGACAATTTGGGTTCTGGCTTTCTTACTGAAGAAGCGTCTAATTTTGCGCAGTTTGCGCAATTGGGCAAAGCACACCGAAGTCACTGAGCCAATTTGAGTGCACATAGATAGATCAGCGTCGATATGCAGGCCCAGGCTTTTTATAGTCAATTTAGGAGTGGGTGCCTCGCCTAGCTCAGGGGGCCAGTAGGATGGGGTCCAATATACAAGTTTACTATGGGGGACAATGATCTCAGTTTTTTCTGAGTTTAACTTTAGATGATTTTCATTCATCCAGGTTTTGACATATACCATGGATTTTTTAACAGAATTCTTGCAGTCCACCGAATTGTCAATGGTGAAGATAAGCTGCATGTCATCTGCATAATTAAATATTTTAACACCCATCTGACGTAGACCTAAGATCAAGGGGCGGATATAAATGTTGAACAAAATAGGTGAAAGTGAGGAGCCCTGAGGGACACCACAATTTAAGTCTACCATTTTGGACTTAAAGGGGGATAACCATACAGACTGTTTGCGGGCTTCCAAAAAAGAACTGAACCACGAGAGGGCAGAACCCCCGAGACCTGCTGCGGCGATACGCTCCATCAGAATGTTATGATTCACTGTATCAAACGCCGCAGACAGGTCAAGGAGGATTAAGGCAGAAGTATGCCCTATGTCTGCCTGGCCTTTAAGGTCGTCCAGTACTGAAAGGATCACTGCTTCAGTAGAATGGGCTGGTTGAAAGCCTGCCTGATGGTTATCCAAAAATGTTGTTCTTTCCAGAAAAGAGCTAAGGCAAGTGGCCACATGAGTTTCCAATATTTTTGCTGGAAAAGGTAGAAGAGAAATAGGTCTATAATTCTCTAATTTATGCGGGTCTATTCCTTGCTTTTTCTGAAGAGGAAAACTCACTGAGCATAACCCGTATTGGCTTTATCACTTGGCTCATAATACATAAAAAAATGTAGGGCTGAATCCATTTGGTCCAGGAGGATTTCAATTATTCATTTGAGACAAGGCCTCTGCGAACTCATCTTCCCTGAGTTCCTCCTCAAAAAGCATCACAGCCTCCCCCCAGAGTGGGCATTGGGATATCTGCCAGAAAGCGCCTCAATTCATGCTTGCAGGAGGTGTTCGGATGTGGGGCAAAGAGGTGCTGTAAGAAGTCTTCAAATGCCTGTGCTATTTCTACTGCTGATTCCATCTCTTGCCCAATGGGTATGGTTGCCTTTGCACCCACCTCTGTCCCTCCTTCCATCATGCGAGCCATGTTAGCAACTTTCCTGCCTTATTTCCCACCTTGTACAATTTATACTGTTTAGCTCTAAAGGGTGCTCTCTCCCACTTCTGTCTTTGTCCTGCCACATGTACTATTATCTGGTCCTTTATCACTGCCTTGTAGGCTTCCCACACAGTGACAGTGGAGGACACAGTTTCCTTATTCTCCTCAAAGTGTAATTTTGTTGAGTCTTGTATTAAGTGTTTAGTAGCCCAGTCGGTCAGGACCCAGTGATCAAGGGACTAACCCCTTCGGGTACGCGGATGGGATTGGAATAGTTTCATCACAAGTGGAGAGTGATTCTAGATACTTCTCTGCAGGTATTGTATGTTGCAACACAAATGCAGATCACCCACCGGGATCAAAAAGTAGTCAAGTCTACAGAGATAGAGACGCCACCCTATTCGTCAAGAATGAGTACTGCCATTCATTTGTGTGTGTAGATCACCCCGGGTCAGCCAGTCCCAAATCCTCCACAAATCGGGCATCCATCTTGGCGGCATGCCTCGCCTCTGACCACTCTAGCTAGCTCACCCCTTAGTGTGAGATTAATATCCCCGCCTTTCACCACAAGGGTGTCTGGTACTTGCAGGATCCAATCCCTCATTGCTGCTAATCCAGTTGACCTCATCCCTGGTGGAAGATTCCATGAGGACAGTCACACTTTCTCTCCCAGCCAGGTGCCCCAGACCACCGCCAAGCATCCATGACAGTCTGCCCATATACCCAAAACGTGAAAGGTCACTGATTTGTGAATCAAGATACATCTACCAAGGGCACTGATCAAAAATCCTGCATGTCAAGGACTGGATACTTTCCTCT
Source organism: Lissotriton helveticus (assembly GCF_964261635.1). Lineage (NCBI taxonomy): Eukaryota > Metazoa > Chordata > Amphibia > Caudata > Salamandridae > Lissotriton > Lissotriton helveticus. Next base: position 1,445,233,691 of record NC_136067.1, on the reverse strand, counting down.
CCCTAAAAAGTCACAATTGTTCCCCAGCAGGTGGGTCTCTTGTAAGAAAAGGAGTCTGGGGCATGTTATGTTACAAAATTCCAAACAATCCCTCTCTTCAATTTATTGCCCAACCTATTTACATTCCCCAACAGGAAGGTCAGTGGGTGTCATTAAGAAAAAGATCACGAGGCAAGATGGCGGCCGCTTGAATCGAGTGAGCGTCTGGAAAGGAGACTAAGTTAATGCCACGGGAGTGGGAGATTCAGAGGCTGTGGTTGTGGTCCGCCCGGCTCCCATTCACCATTCTTCGAAGCCGCGCACACGTGGGAGCTTGGCAGGCGTGGCTAGCGGAAAAAGCCCAGAGGAGTTCTACCGAGGCAGCTGTCTCCCTGCACGCCCCGATGCTGCCGAGGAAAAATGGAAACGGGAACGGTCCCGTCACTGTGGTAAAATCCGCGGGGGAAACTCCAACTATCGGATTAAAGAAACAGCCGCCTGCGGGAGAGAAAACGGAGAGGTCGGGGAAACAAGAGAAACTTGAAAAGACTGGCCCCTGTGCATTGGCGGTGAGTGCAAAGAAAGCAGGGCTAATGAAAGGGAAACTTCCTCCCTCCGCTGGTTCCGAGGAGAATGACATTGCAGGCGCTAAAGATCAGGGAAAAGCAGGGACTATGGCAGTTTTACCAGGGGATATTTCAACCGCTCAGGAGGGGGCAGGACTGGTGAAAGCAGTTACTGTCCCTTCTATGTTTTCTGGCAAGAGCGAAGCGAAGATACCTGTTGGTAAATCCCCTATTCGAGTGACGGTGTTAAATTCCCATGGCAGTGGTGGCTCTAAGGATTTCACCAGGGATCAGTGTGCAACCGGGCTACAGAAAATAGAGGCTGGGGGGAATTTGAACTCTGGACTTGAGGTGAAAGAGACTTCGAATGCTGAAGAGACGGAGGGGTCCATTATTGGGGCTGCAGCTATAAACTTTTTTGGTGGGCAACCACATCAGGGTACTATTCCCTCCTGTATCACGCTAGTGCAGGAGAATGAGGGTAAAGGAGTTCCCAGGCCAGCGGATCCCCTTGATGGGGATAGCTTCTTTTCCCCGGTTGAAGACTCGGATATCGAATTTACCACAAACTCCGAGAGCATTAGCCTCACCTCAGATAAGGAGGATGGTAGCCCCCCTAAAACAGCCGACACTCTAAAAAGAAACACATTTCGACATAGCCGTAGTAAGGCTAGGCTAACTCTCTCGCATAGTGATGGGTCTGAGATCAGCAATAACCTTCAATGGGACTATTCACAGGCTGCGAAAAGCTTAACCAACTCAGAAGGCTTAAGGTCACGATGAACAGATCGGAAGGGATCTGGGGGGGAAATCTCATTCACCCCATCCAATAGCCTGATATACGATATGCTCAAATCTATCCAAAGCGAGGCAAGACAAGAGCACAAGAGGGCACAATTGGCGACGATGAGGATACAGGGGGCCATAAGGAAGAACACTAAGGCTTGTTCAGAAGTTATCGCCAGAACTGCGGCCTTGGAAGAGAGGATTGTCGAGCCTGAGTCTGGGCTTCAGAAAACTGTCAACAAAACAACAGCTAATGATGATAGGTTAGCTGATATAATGTGGAAGCTCAAGGACTCAGAAAATAGGTTACGTCGGAACAATGTCCACCTCCTCGGGATCGAGGAAAAAGTAGAGGGCCAGGATATTAGAGGCTTTGTTATTAAGCTATTTCAAGCGCATTTCCAGAGCTCTCTCATTGGTCCTGGTAAACCGAGATCCAAAGAGTTCATCGCTTTCCTCTTATGTTGAAAAAAAACCCTGACCCCGGAGCCAAACCAAGGGCCATTTTGATATTTTTTGGTAATTTTTTGTTACGTCAAGCCATCTTCGAGAAAGCCCGTCCTGAGGCTAAGCGATCGGCAGAGGGACATGTGTTTTTTGTCCGCCCGGATTTTTGCCACGTAACTGTGGAGCGCAGGTGACGATTGCGCCTCCTGATAACTCCATTCCAAAAGAAGGGCTGCGAGGTGTTTTTAATGAATCCTGCACGAGTAAAGGTCATCTTTAAGGGCAAGATCCGAGTGTTCACTTCAGAAATACAGGCCGAGGAGTACCTAAGCGAACTTCCAGATAATTGATGATTGATGTTTGATTGCCTGTGGTGTTTTTTTGGGTTGGGTTAGGGTGGCAAGTTTGATCTGTGATTTCGTTTTGAGTATATGGTTTGGTGTATCCACTATATGCTGATGTTTGAGTGTTTATTTACTCCTTTTGGCTCTCCTTTTTGCTCCATTTTTTTTCTAGGTTGGACTTTTAGACCGGCAGTGACCTTCTGTGCACTCGAGAAGTGGGAGGCATCATATGGGTCTGGTGACCTATTTTGCCTGTTTTTGGGTTGGGGATGGGTTCTGGCTGGGGTGGTGGGAGGGCGTACTATGGTGGGGGAGGAGCTGTGGGAGGAGGCATGTTTAGGGTTTGTGCTACCTTTGGAAACAACAAAAATGAATCTAGATTGCTGTAAGACTTTGGATGTTTTTTTGCCTTGTTTCTTTTTTCTAGACGTTTTTTTCTTGCTAGGAACATGTGGTAGGAAGTATGGCTAATATCCGAATAGCCACCATTAATATATGTGGATTAAATGACCCTGTAAAACGGCGTCGGGTTAGAGAAGATCTGCGCTTCCTGCGGGCAGATATCATCTGTCTTCAGGAAACGCACATCGAGGCTAGCCGGCATAAACTTCTGGATTATGACGGGTATCAATTAGTTTCTTGGACTAGATTGGAGGCTAAAACTAAAGGAGTGGCAATCTTGGCATGAAGGGGGAAGATGAGTGTCATTGGATCTTCGGTGGATAGTCTTGGCCGATGGGTTATAGTACATGGTAGATTTTTAGATAAAAATGTCACTTTATGTTCAATCTATGGCCTTATGCTTGACGACCCTGAATTATATAAGTGGCTGAGTTTGGAGCTGGTTGGCTGGCCATCACCACTTATTGTATGTGGGGATTTTAATATAAATTTGGGTTGTGAATGGCTGAATCATTCTAGGGTGCCTTATGTAGGAAGAAAACCCTAAGTTTACCTGGCCATGAGATATTTTATGGAGTTACATGGGTTGATTGATGTATGGGCAGCTTTGAAGCAGAAGGACCCGGGGTATACTTTTTTTCAGCCCCTCACAAGACTTGTTCTAGGCTTGATTATTTTTTCATCTCCTCTGTTCTTTTGGCTGGTTCTAGTATCTTCAGGTTCCCGAGAGTTATGTCCGATCATAATCCGCTTGTGCTCGAGGTCACGATGCCAATCTGTAGAATTATACCTGATACTTGGACCTTCAATCAAGGTTTTTTTACGGACATTAAATTTATTGAAGTTATGGCTCCTTGGATTTCGACATTTTTAGATGAAAATTTAAATAGTACTGGGATTCAAAATGTATGGGATTCGCTTAAGGCTGGGATTAGGGGGGAGACAACTCGGTATGGGTGGGAAAGTCAGAGAGAAGAGAAGGTGAAAATACAGAGACTGTATAAAGACCTACAAGAGGCAGAGTTATCATTAGTCCATGCAATATCACGGGGTGGAGATAGCGATAGGGCTCAAACTCAGACCACTGTAGCCAAGTCAGCTATTACAGAAGTGTCACAGGCAAAAGCGGCAGGGAAATTTATGGCGTGGCGTCCAAAATGTTTGAAAATAGTGAAAGAGCGGGACAGGTACTAGCCGCTAGAATTAGAGAAAGAGAGTCTGCCACTCGGATTAATGCTATCCTGGATCCGGATTCGGGGTTAGTGACAGAGGAGGGGGCCATCGCCTTAGCTTTTCAAAAATACTATCAAAAATTATATCATGAGGATATTCTTGATACCGAGATATTACAGGCTGAGATACAAGAATATTTAAAAGAAATAGAGGTTGATGCCCTCTCTACAGAGGAGATGGGAATTTTGGATGCTGAAATTAGAATAGATGAGCTCTGGCAAGCGATCGATTCTCTTCCGGTGGGCAAAGCGGTAGGTCCGGACTTTATTCCGGGTGAGTTGTACAAAACTTTTCGGCAACAGCTTACTCCAGTCATGTTGGAGCTGTTTCTCAGGGTGCAAAGGGGTAAGAAGCCCCCGAAATCATGGCAAAGAGCCAGAATTATTGCCTTTTTAAAGAAAGGCAAGAATCCTACTGACACGGGATCTTATCTGCCCATCACGCTTATAAATAGTGACATAAAAATGTATGCTAAGATACTTGCTAATCGGCTCTCCGGTGTGATTCAGAAGCTAGTATCCCCACAACAACACGGGTTTGTCCCCGGAAGAGAAACGATCGACCATATACGCCACAATATTGCTCTTTTTGATTTCACTAAGGTTTCAGGAGACCCTATGGCTCTAATTCTGCTGGATGCAGAGAAAGCTTTCGATAGGGTCTCCTGGCCTTTTTTATGGGCAGTTTTGCGACATTATGGTCTAAGTGATAGTTATATCTGTGCTATTCGGAGCATGTATCAACAGCCTACCACTCAAATTTCTGTTATGGGTAATCAGTCCGGTATAATTACCATCTTAAGAGGTACTCGGCTGGGCTGCCCTTGCTCCCCCTTATTATTTGCCATCTACATCGATCCTCTAGTTAAAAAAAAAAATTCTAATATTTTGATTCAACCGGTTAGAGCCAAAGGAGGGGATACTAAAATCCTTGGGTATGCGGATGACCTTGCCATATTGACTGATTCCCCACGGATTGCCTTAGCAGAAATTCAGAGATTGACAACTAAATTTGGCAAGATCTCAGGATATCATCTTAATGACCCCAAAACACAAATAATTTGTAATGAGAAAATTAATTTGACAGACTCACGGGTGATTAGCAAGGCAAGATACCTGGGGGTTGAGATAAGTGCCAAACCCGAGGAGATTGTAGAGATTAACTTAGCCCCTCTATTAAGTAAAATCAACTCTGAGGCACAACGGATTAATAATTTACATTTAACCCTTATGGGGAGATGTAATGTAGTTAAAATGATTTTTTTACCAAAGATTTTGTATTTTTTTTAGAGCTATTCCTTTGCTAGTTGATTTGATATGGTTTAAGAAAATTGATCGTATTATTTCTTGGTTTGTATGGGCTGGTAAAAGACCCAGACGGGCTATGAAATATATGACACTATCTAGGGAGAGGGGAGGTTGGGCATTACTGAATTTTCAATGCTATTACTGGGCAATTATGATGAGGCATTTAGGTTTATTATTAGATGGGGAGGAACCTGCTGGTGGAGACAATTCTATTTATCAGTAAATCTATGGCGAGGAAGCAAAGGGGCTGCTTTTCAGACATATTGATTTTGCCTATTTTTAAAGGGTAAGGTTCCAGACTCTGTTGGCAGCATTTAAGGTTTGGACACCCGTGAGAAAACTATTTAAAATCGGAAGATTACATATATACACCCCTGTTATTGGTAATACTTTTCTACCGGAGGTTTTCAGGGATGGCTATTTTAGAGAATGGCATATGCAAGGAGTTTTGGCAATAGGTGACATTGTTACGGAAGCAGGGGTCATGTCCTTTGAATGTATTAGACAGAAATTTGGTATAGGCAACCGGCATTTCTTTAAATTTTTACAGATTCGTGATTTTCTAAGCCGCAAAAGGGTTAGTTGGGTCCATATCCCATTGGTCGATACGATCCAGTGTGGTGAATCAACTATCTCCACGCTGTATAAAATGGTGAATGAAACCAGAAGCGATGATCTGGATAAACATATCGGTCGCTGGTTGATTGATGTACAGGCAGGTCAAGAAATATGTGAAGAGGCATTAGGCTTCAGTCAAACAGCAACTATATCTGCAAACCTCCAGGGTCAATGCTTCAAGACGTGGTTCAATTTGTATGTTAGGCCACACCGTATACAACACTGGGGTGGGGTGAGTGGAGTTAATTGTCCTAGATGCAGGGAATTTGCTGTAGATAGTGTTCACATGTTTGCTATGTGCCCCAGTCTGTCCTCATTGTTGGATGCGGTCGAGCAACGGCTTGGACAGATGTTCGGTTACATGATTAAACTTTCACCACAGGTGGTAATGTTGGGAATCGGGGATATGGATAAGAATGTACAAGAAAGAAAGTTATTATTTATTGCGATGACTATACTTAGATTGTGTATAGCAACGGTATGGTTGGATCCTGCTCCTCCAAGATTTTGCAAATGGTTTAGTAAATTTATAAATATAGGGAAGTGGGTATTGCTGATCTTTAAAAGGAGAGGCCCGAGGGCTCGGAGGGAGGGGGAACGGATTTGGGAGCCTCTTACAAACTGGCTGAATTCAGAGAGTTAGATGGGTGAAGATTGTTAATTTTCGAGATATAACGGGTGTGCTTGCTCTCCTTTTGGTTTCGCAATGTGCTTCTTCTGTGTTTTATTTTGGTTATTTGTTTTTTTTTGTTTTTTTTTGTGTATCTCTGCAATGATAAATCCTACAGCTCCGGGGGGGGGAGGGGGGGGTGGGAACGGTGGGGGTGGTGGAGAAAATTTGCTAAAAATGTGGGGAATGACAAAGATGTAATGTACGATGGTATTCTTTTGTCTTTATCTTCTGAATATGCTTTTTTGTCGTTTTCCCAACAAAAGTTTAAAAAAAAAAAAGGAAGGTCAGTGGGTGTCGTTGTTCTTATGCAGAATGTGTTATAAGGCATTTTTGGAGTGCTGAGTGCTACCCGATGTTTGTGTGTCTGTCCCATTAGTGTGCCTTTCCCCAAACTCCCTCAACCAACAAACTACTCCTCCCACCCAGTGCAGCGAGTTTCCAACTACCTGCCTCCCCAATGCTCAAGATGCCTGTTGCCCCCCAAACCATGGTACTCAACCATTCACAAATGCAAAAAGTACTTGTGCAATGAGTCGGTGGCCTCCCTCTCACAGGCAAATGTTAGTCTTTTGAGAATGCTGCATCCCCCACCAACCCCACATCGTGTGCTCTGCCGCTGCTCCGCAAAACCTTCAGCTTATTTCCCCAGGGGATAGACAATACATCATCTGCTGTCATCGGGGTTACCACTGGAGAGACCATCCAGTCCAGCTCCATCACAGGGGCTTCAGTGCTGCCACTGGATTCAGAGGATCCTCATCGGAGGGCCACCCATTTATTGTCTGTGGCCCATAGGTTCCCTTCCTGGACATCCCGCACTACAGAGGCTCTCTCCTCACGGGCCTGATCCTTCATTAGAGCCATGGTTCCCGGCAGGCGCCCCCTCCAGGAGGACCTCCAGGGATGTCTCTCTGGCTGGGGTACTCCCACCTCTGGTGTAGGCAGCAGATGCCCTTGTGACTCCAACAAGTCCCAAACATCTCCTGCCCAGCGAGAAGCACCCGGATTTCTCAGGCATGGAGATTTGAAGTTTGCCAACAAAATTAGTGCGCACTTGAGAACCAGGGTATGAAGGTGGTGTTTCACTGCCAATAACTATTCCCACTGGTATTGAACTGTGTTGGTTTGTCCGGATTAATGTCCAACAAATTATCCTCCGTTGACCATGGACCATGCCTGCATGCCACCTGCATAATGCGGCCTCGGTCCCTGAAATTCAACAATCTGGTTATATTCAAGTGTGGGGGAGCCCCTGGTGGTGCAGGGGCACCCAGTACTCTGTGAGCATGTTCTGACGAGTAGAGTGCTGAAGCCCAGCCACCCAGCACCACATCCAGGAGCCACTTCTCCACAAAGAGGCAGGCACTTGGGTCTTCAGTCTTCTCAGGGACTATGTGCACATTATTACATATTGTGTGCCCCCGCATTGTCCAGGTGCGCCGTGAGGGTCTTTACCTATGTTTGGAGCTTATACAACTGTGCCGTATTGTCTTAGAATACAGGCACGCTGTGGGCCTGCACCCTTTCCATTTCCGTCACTTTCCCCGGGCAGCTTTTTTTGGTCAGCGCGAAGTAGGCCCAAATCAAGTTCCACCATTTCGATCCTATGCTCCAAAGCCACTTTGGCATCCTTAATTGCCACCAAAATGCATTTCGTGTGAGTCTCTAGCTTCCCCTCCCCTGCTGGCAGGGGTCAAGCTGCCCCATTATGTCCTGTTTGGGCCGCACCATTGTTCCAGTCCCTGCGGGTGGCACTGCATCTGCCTGATGGCTCTCCCCCACTATTCCATCCTGTAGTCCTGTCCTCTCCCCACCACCGCACACCATCAAGATTGGGTGATCCGTATGCCAGGGAGCCGGGGAAGGAGGATGGGAAGGGCCTCTTGTCGTCTCTCACCATGTGTCCCACCTGGTACCAAGAGGGCTCTCCAATGACTCTTCAGATCCCCCCTCTGGGGGCCCACTAGACCTTGCGGTACTTCCTCTCTCCTAGGCCTCATCTCCACCGGTCACATCTGTCATCAGGCCAGGCCTCCACTTGCCTGCTCTTTGTACAATGACCATCCAGTCTCTGGATGGAGAGCGGTTCCAGCCTTCCCACTGTGTTACACAGTGATAGCAGTGGTCTACCAGTCCAGGGCATGCGTCCCCGGTATTAGGCCAGCAAATCACTCTTATTGTGGGGCCACCATCGCTGCTCCTGTTGTGCATGTCCATCCGTGGAGAAAACGCACCCGCGCCCCAAGGCTCACTGGGGCCGCGGTCTGTTGTACTGCGGCCTACTGTTCCAGTATCTTCAGCTACACCCTTTGTGCGGGCCTTGTAGCCCTCTGACCAGGCCTACTTTGGGGCAGCCATGGCTGCTCCTTGATGCCGCTCATTGCTCAGTGGCCTACTATCTCCGTGACTTTGCCTTCCCCCTCCATGAGGGCCTCATTGCCCCCCCCCCCAAGAAGGCCTCCTTCAGTGCAGCCACGCCTGCTCCTGGATGTGGCCCCAGCATGCCGTACACGGACCCCTTATATAGCTGCTATGCCATAGGGGAAGGAGTAAGGGCCTCCAGAGTTTACCCCACCTTGAGGAAGCCATCAGCAGTCCCACAGGGCATCATGGACCGATCAGGCCGCTGGAATACAAGACCTGCGGGAGTTTTGGCAGCGAAGCTCAGCTTTGTGGGTCCACTGCCAATACTAGGTTAAAAACATTGTTGGCATTTTGGCAGGCAGACAAATTTACTTCCAATACTAAAGAAATTAAAATTAGTAACAATTGTATGCCCAGGCTATTTATCTTTAAGAAAGTTGTATGCTTCTTGTACACACACACCAATAATCACTATTAATAGTTTTTCTATTGTGATCTCTGGGGTGCTGAACACCTTATTGCTGATTTCTGCATGGTTCTTTGATTCTAACAATTAAAAAGCCTATCCATTGGTTAGCTGTCTGATGGCATTAATTGCTTTAGCTGGTAAATAATTCAACACAAAATGTTAATAGAAGTCCTTGGTAAACTTTTGTTTCTTATAAATCCATTGACCCAGCTTCCTGTTGAAGGCGGAATTGAAGGAGTTTCCATTGCATGTTTTAGCGTAACTGGCGAATGTAAAACATTTTCATTTTACTTAGGATTGTAACAGTAACATTCCTTCAACTATTGTATTTCAGGAATGTATACGGGTTTTTGTCTTAACTCAAGAAACTTGTAATTTTAGTAGAGAAGTATAACGTCCTTTAAAAAATATTTCACAGTCAATTTTCATGAGTTTGGTAGGGAATAACTAGTCATGTTCTGAGGGTACAGCGTGCAGACTGCACACCTTGAAAATTCCATGTGCACAATACTCTGGTACACAGTACCTGAGTTTCATGGCCTCAAGACTTTCTTGCAGGGACTGAGTGGAATACGTATTTCCACTGAGCTTGCAGGGAGTAGCCACAGGCCTGATCCTTAGGATAATGTCAAACGACATATTCTCACAACATCCACTATGTCCAGCATCAAGAACGGCAGTATCTGTAGGTCTTGACTTACAACCATGCCCCATAAGTACAGCAGAGTGGCCATGGACCTTGGCCATTACCAATGTCTCGTAACTACTCCTTCATCCCTTCTGGATATAGCTAGTGAAAATGCAAGTAATGGTTATAGGCCATACCTTACACCCATGCTTTTTCTCAGAACCAATTCTTGCAGCATGTGCAAGGTAGGGCCTCGAGCTACCCTATGAACACCTGGAAAAAAAACTTACTTACGGTCATGCCCTGATCCAAATTTTAGTATATAATGGTAGTTGGTTCTTTCGAGAAAAACTGAATTTCTTTAGTATGTGTCCTGATCAGTAAGAAAGAACCAATCGATCGTATATTGTGCCTAAACCATACAGGCAAACGGACAAACTCAGATTGACAAGAAATAAACTCCAAAAAGTGACCGATATGTTATTCGTCATATATCGTATCTCACATTATACATACAAAAGCAAAAAAACTATATAAAAACATTTACAAACATAGACATATGCCGTGTAGTATACAAGAAACAACATTCAACATTTACACTACACTGTGGGAGGAAAAAAGGGGGAAAGGAACCTTCAATAAGCATCCGCAATAACTCGGCCCAATAATTAACACATATAGCCTTATTCTTTGGCATCACTATGTGAAATATTAATGTGGGATGTCTTTCTCAATACGTCAACGTTTCGACCCTTTGTGAAAGAGTGTTATCAGAAAACCTCTCCATGAGTCTTCTTCAGGGCTGGCAATTTGTTGGGGGAATGCCTGGATAACGTCTTGGGAAAGTACTTTGAAGCGGGTTGCCTGAGGCCTCGATTAGCTTTGAGGGACGATGAAGCCGGATCCGTCCATAACCTTGCTTAACTCAAATAAATCTGTAATCACTGGGTGAGTATTGGAAAGTTGGTTCCTTGAAACCTCGGACTCCTTAAACGGCTGTGCATCTGCATCTGTCCGTAACCGCAGCTTGAATCCCGTGAAGAGGACTGATCCCAATTACAACACCTAAAAAACAATTCAATACATGTTCTCTGGAAGTTATTTGAATGATAATGCTTTTTTTACCTTAGGTATGAGTGTTTGGCATACTTAGCTTAAAGGCTGAATACTAGTTCTCAACCCTGCAATCAAAATTTTACTTATTTGGTCAAAATTTGAAGCACTTCCCATCCCACTACATTGTTTTCCTAGATCTACATGGTGGTGAGATACCTCATCCTGTCACCACAGATTTTCAATTACATGACTGAGGACCTCCGTGAGATTGCTACAGGGAAAATATTTAGCATTTGGTCCGACAAGATTCAAATTTTGTTTTTAATATCACTGTACCAGATCTATACATTTTTGGCATCTATTTTTGCAGGAATGTTCTACAAATCACTTGACAGGTTTACACCAAGCCAAATAAGGATCACAAGTGGGAGGACGCTTTAACTGCTGGTCCATGCTTGGTGTTGATACATTCTGTAGTATTTGAGATTTCTTTGACAATAAGTTGCCTGTGTAGTGTTTAATGGTAAATACAACTGTTGGGAAACACGCTTCAGTGGCTATTCAGGTAACTTACACTTGAGGGCAATTTATATGTTTAATTTACTCGTACATTGTTGAGTAGGTTTACTACTTTGGGCTATTCACAAAATCTGAGTGTTAACTTACTCAAAAGTATAGACTCACATATCTCTACCTCTAAAAAAGGGATGTAGCCAAATTTAGAAGTGTCATTTACTGCTGTCAAAAAGAAACAGTAGTAAGTCCAGCAACATAATGGCCAATCATCTATACTGCAACATCTTCCCATAGAAAATAATGGCGATAGGGACTTAAAAAAATACTCCAGAGGAAATAACATTAAATTAAATTACGTTATTTAAAATAGTTAAAAATGTACAAAAATATTTGATATTTAATTATAACATATTTTACCAACCTTTTTCTGAATTTAAAAATTAATGTAAGAGTAAATGGTAATAAAATACAATTTAATTACTTTTAATTAATTCCATACACTATGTTTAACAATGTATAATGCATAATATTTTTTTAATTTTAGGTGGGAATCCATTCTATTAATGTAAACTTCAGCAGAACAAAATTAATTTCATTTGATTTATTTAAATTAATTAGTGATGTAATTAAAAATTAAGCTGAGTGCAGTAGCAGTTTTTTTTAATTTGTCCTATGTTTAAAATACATTTATAAAATTAGTTAAAAATATTATTTATCAAATCATTTTTACGAACTTTTTCTAAATTTAAAACATATTTAAGAAACAAATGTTAGAAATATTGGGCACATTTTAAGATTTGCCCTATTAATTTACTATTTAGAACTTTTCCCTTTACGTTACCATAGGGAGATCTCTGCCACGGTGGTGAACATGTCCAATGATAAAGGTTAGAAAAAGAATGTTTATTAAACTAGAAAAGAAATTAGGTAATTTTACATTAATTAATGGAAAGTGTTTTTGGTTTATTATAAAGGTGTAACAAAATGTAAAAAAGAAATCACAGCATTAATAACTCAAATTACATTTAGATGTCATTATTTTGAATATTTTAAATTACATTCAAACTATTTGTCTGAAGCTTAACTAAAAAAAATCCCACCAAAGTTTCAAAATTATATTTTTACTAAATATTAATAATTATTAAAAGTGATGAACAGAAAACAAATTTCATTATAATTTAATACAATGCTACATTAATTTTTAAATAATAAAGTTATTAAAATATAATTGAAATACATTAAAACTATGTATTTTTTGTAAAATGTTTAACATTAAATTATTATTTATTTATTTAGTGTATTTTGTATAGCGCACAGCTACCCCAACGGGGTGTCCCTGCGCTCCCGTGTGATTGTGTGCTGGATCTGACTCAGGTAGAACTAGCAGAATAGAAATGATTTCAGGGCTTTTCGGAATGGTAGCTCTTCCTGAATCATTCGGATGGAAGTTGGAAGTTTGTTCCAATGGGAGGCAGCACATACTTGGAACGCTTTACCTCCGGAGCGTACTTTTTTGAATCTGGGGGTGATGAGAAGATTTTTTGAGCTGGAACGAAGGAGTCTGGCATTACTGTAGGGACGAAGGCAAGTGGAAAGGTATGCAGAGCTCTTTCCCTTAACTGCCCGGTGAGCCAGAGTTAGAGCCTTGAATTCTGCTCTTTTTTGGATTGGAAGCCAATGGAGTCTTCGCCGGTATGGTGCAATGTGCTCGCGAAGGGAGATGCCACAGACCAGCCGGACTGCAGCGTTCTGGACCGTCTGGAGTCGATGACAGAGGCCAGAGGCAAGACCAATATAAAGACCGTTTGGTGTAGTCTAGGTGAGAAGTGATCAGTGCCTGGACAATTATTCTCCTGGTGTTACTAGGTAGGAAATTGATGAACTTTTTAACCATCCTGATTTTGGAGAAACACGCAGCGGACACCGTCTGGATTTGTTTATGAAATGAGAGGCAAGGGTCCCATCTTACCCCTAGGTTTTTTACTGATTCCTTGGGTAGGGGGGGCATGCTTAGTTTATGGGGCCACCAGAGATTGCAGTCTAGTGGAGAGGGTTGATGGAAGAAGAGAACCTCGGTTTTTCCGGCATTAAGCCGGAGAAAATTGTCGTCCATCCATCGAGCGATGTTACGGAGGCAGTTTTTTAAAGGATCAAAAGTGGACTGAGTAGGATTGTTATAAGAGAACAGAAGCTGAATGTCGTCAGCATATGAGGTAGCCTTTATACCTGATTGGGCAATAATCTCGGCCAGAGGTGAAAAGTAAACATTGAATAGAAGGGGGCTTAGTGAGGAACCCTGCGGGACTCCCCACTTAATCGGACGGCTGTCCGAAGTGAAGGGGGGGTAAATACCGCCTGAGTCCGATTCTTTAAAAAGGAGGCAAGCCATTCCAGTGCCTTACCTTGAATGCCTTTAGATCGAAGACGGTCAAGAAGGACAGGGTGGGAGACGGTGTCGAATGCTGCCGAAAAGTCGAGCAGCACCAACACCGCTCTAGACCCCTCATCCAGCTTCCATCTCACAGAGTCGGCCATTTCTATTAGAGCCGACTCGGTACTGTGGCCGGTTCTAAACCCATGTTGCGAGTCATGAAAGGCGCCATGGGTTTCTAGAAAGTCCGCTAGTTGCTGGTGAACTAGCTTTTCAAGCACTTTTGTGGGGGCGGGTAATAGCGAGATAGGCCTATAGTTAGCTGGTTCATTAGGGTCAGCATTGGGTTTTTTAAGAATAGGGACCAATCTGGCATGCTTCCAGGAATCGGGGAAAATGCCTGTCCGAAGGGAATCGTTCCATATCCCGTTCAAGATGGGGTTGAGAAGAGGGGCCAGGGATTTATAATGTTTGGCCGGCCAAGGATCAATGGGTGACCCTGATCTGCATTTTAATATTTCTGCCAGAGAACGTTCTGGGGTGATTTCTTCAAAGTTTGTGAAGAAAGGGGCAGAATCTGAGTTGGCTAAACAATTATCAGTGGGGCCTGGATCGTTATAACATGGAAAGGAGTCATATATAACAGCAATTTTTTCCTCAAAGTAGTCCGAAAGGCGGTTGCAGAGGATTTGGGACACTGGGGATTGTCGTTTAAGGGCCATGGGATCGGCGAAAGATCTGACGGTGTTAAAAATTTCCCTTGTGGAGCCTTGTGCCCGGTTAATTTTTTCCTCCAGGTAGATTCTCTTATGATCGATTATCCTCTTCCTATAGTCTTTGAGGGCTGCTTTGTATTTGAGTTTGCTGTCATGGGAGTATGATTGTCTCCAGCATCTCTCCAAGAGTTTACATCCTGATTTGCATTTACGCAATTCATCAGAGTACCAGGGTGTAGTGGGGGCAGCTCGAAAGGTTTTTATGGGCCTAACAGGAGCAATAATATCCATGGCAGAAGCGATTCTGTTATTAAAGTCAGTTAGCCTAGAATCCAGTTATTATAGTTATTTATATCTTTTTACTATTTTAAATAATTTATGTAACTTAACATTATTTACGATATGGTTCCATTTTAAGTCCCTGCTCCATTTATTTCTATAGAAGGGTGTTGCAGTACCAGTGACTGGGCACGTTTGATGCTGGACTTACTCCAGCTCTGAGCTGGAGTAATTTACTACTGTTTTGTGTCCTTTTTGACTGTTTTTAGAAATGCAATTTGTGAATACCAATGGGCTTACTCTATTGTGGGTGGGTGTCTGTCTCCCCCTAAACCACTCCCTAACTCTTTCTAAGACCCGCCTTACTCTTTATTAAACCCCTCTCATTTAGTAGTAAGTATGTGTCTTTTTCCAGCCATTCCGTGTGGCCTCTCCCACATTTACCGATAAGTCGTAAGCATACATGTTCCATAGACAAGATTGGAGATGTGGAGGTGGATATTTCCACTTGAAGGTTTGTGCAAAGCATTTTCTACTACTTTAGTAGTTCTATTGAAACACTCCTAAACATACTACAAAAGGCAGTTTGTGAACATTGGCTTACATCTTCTCCTTACCTTTTCACCATTATCACCCTGCTCCAAAACTTTCAATACCAAACTCATATTTGTATACATGTGTTAATGGTCTGAATCGTAACAATAGAATCACTAGAGTGGCTCTCTGATACGTTCTAGGAACTTATGTGCCTCATCAATGCACCCGTTATGTTCACAGCTTGGGGGATAGAGTGCAAGGAAAGTTTACAGCTACTCTTTGTTGACAAGTAATACTTAGCCATTGCTGACACTGATTTAATGTCTCCTACAATCTCACTGTAAAGTCAGAGCATATGCAGCCTTTATTCCATTTTGCCTTCATTTTTTGTACATCTTTGAAATAAGTTTTGTGAACTAATTTACATATATAGTGTCGTTCATAAAAAACTGTGCTCCTGGATCTTTCCTCTGCTTGCCAATTGTGTGTAGAGGGTGTGAGCGGTTCATGTACAGACAAGTAGGGCAGAGGGATCACAGTAGCGCTTAGGTGTTCCTTATCAAGCTGATGTCATCATCTTCTGACAAAGCAAAGTTGTGCACTTTGCAACTGCTTGGCCAGTGTGCTGACCTGAGTGATAGTATCTTTTGAAGTGATGTTTCAAGTCACTTGCTTCTCTCCATTCCCAGCAGTTATCACGCTCCCATTTCAACTGATCACCTTAAGGGGTTGACCCAAGTACATGGCATCTGACTTTTTCCATTGATCCCATTTGGCCGGCACCCAGTCCCCTATACACAAGGTCACTGTTTTGGCTCTCCTCCATTAGGCAACATGCTTTTTCATCCTATCTTTTGGCAATCTGGGCTTGTACTTCTTCATCATTTCAGGGTACTCCAGGTTTGTCCTGTAGATCTTTCATAGGGACTGACCATGGTACCTGAAGGTGGACTTCATGCCCCAGCATGAGTATGGACAGGCATACTCATGTGGTGCTGTGTGGAGTGTCTTGGTATGCCTGAGGAGTGTGTCAAGTACCTGCTGTAGTGGCTTCATATCGAGTTCTGCCTGCTGCCCAGTCTTTTTAGTGTACCCATTTTTAAATCATGCCATTCACTTAGAGCCACAGCAGCATTATTTTCTTATGTATGAAATCTACATGTGAGTCAAACTTGGCAAAGTCGCAACCATTGCATGGTGGTCCATTGTCTAGCTTGACAAGGTCAAGAATGCCCCAGGTGGTGACCATCTGATTGAAAGTTGGTACAACTGCAACTGCAGAGGCACTAGTCAGCGACAACTGTTTGACCAGTGGAAATCACGAGTATTCGTCCATGACTATCATGAAGTTCTTTTCAGATTGTAACAGTGTAACTTGATTCCTGACACTGGCAGGCAGTTCTACTATCTGTAAGGGAGCAGAGCTTCTTGTTGACTGGTCACCGGGCAGGGGTGACACTGCTTTAAGTCTTCTCAAGGACATTGTTATGCAGTGGGAACCATACTCACTCAGGACCCTATCGGTTGATACAAGTCCTAGGTGGCCTTCATGTGATGGGTCAATGACATGCTGACAGAGGTTCTTTGAGATGCCAGTAATTCTTCCTCTCATTAGGAAAACACAGCTAGCCACCATACATTTTCCATTCACTTATTTGAAAGCATCCAATCTAATTAACTGTTTTTTTTCCTGACATCACTGGTGTTGTCTCACTCTCCATATTACTTCACATATTGTGTGGTTCTCTAGTATTAGTTCTATGTTGGCAGCATCTAGGACCAATGGAAGTGAATCTTTCTTCATCACAAAGTAAAGGTAATCTTGGGCAAGGGGTGGTCTCATCTTTTGACAGCTTTAGTGGATGTTTAGACATGCAGTTTTCCGTCTTCCGATCTCTCCCTGCCTTGTGTTTTATGGCATAGCTGTATTTGTGCAGCTGAATCCCCCACCTAGAGCTCAAATTGCAGTGGAATCTTTGCCTTTGGGTTCCTAATTATTGTCAGTAGGACTTGTCAGTAGGGCCTTTGTGGCCTTGAGCCACTGTGTTCAAGAATCCTCCTCTGCAGTTGTGTGGCCGTCGTGTCCAAGTAGAATAATGAAGAACTTACTAGAGGATTGAAGTATGCTGCGTTGTGAATTGAGTAACAACCGGAGCTCCAGAATGAGCCACCATCTGATACCTACTTCCCTCGGCTTCCACTCCTGCTCCAGTGACACACTGCGTGGCTGCCTGCCACATGGAGGCTCCTATTGTTGGTGAGATCTCACTGCCCTAATGTGGCACCACGCTTCTACTACAAACTTGGTGAGAGACTTAACAGGCGTAGGCTGAGAGACAGTGAGATAGTGGTAAGACTACATCAAAGGGAGGGGGGAGTGCGAGCCAGCACCCACCAATCTACCTTGATCCCTGAACCTGAGGGGGAGGGCCAAGACGGGAGGGTCTATGATGGGTAGTGGTGGGCAGGTCGACAGAAGCTCCTAAACCACAAAGGAGCTCACACCCGTGACCCGGGTATTCAGGCATTATTGATTGTGTAGTGGAGGTCTCTGTTTTAACTGTAATAAAGTGCTAGTCTTTTCTATAAAGAGAAGCACTAAGATGGACATTGATTTTATTGCACTTCAGGGGTGGTATTGATTCTTGAGTCTTATTATCTAACACATTTTCCTCCCTGAGAAGTGTGTGGCTGCTTGCCATATCCTTTCTGGAAAGCCTGTGATTGCTTACCCTCATTACTAGTGGGAGTAAAGTGCGGAAGCTGTTGTACTTGGCCCAGTTTACAGATCCATAGTAGTGCAGGCCCAGGGACAGGAGTGGTAAAAGGCCTAAAACCACAGGTCCATGGCCCAGTAAACCCAGAAGAGAAATGTCAGAAGAGTAAAATAAGATGCCAAACAGATTTTAAAATGGATTTACATGTGAGGATGGTAGCGTAGAAGGGCAGAGTTGCAGAAGAATGGAAAGTAGGCTATCGGAAAAGATAGATAGCAGGGAGAATCCTGAAGATAAAGTGACCATTAGCAAACCAAATGGTTTGGGCAAAAGCACTGAAAAACCCCCAATAAAAATGCCTAATACAGTGGAAAACAAATAAAAAGTGGTTGTTTTGTGTATGCAATGCATGGATGAGAGAAAGAGGCAAATGTGTTGCAGCAAAGTGCTCTTTTCAGATGTAAAATAGTCCCTCATTCATTCCACTAAAAATGTAACTGTATATCCAAACAGGAGCGAGACAAAATACTCTGGTCGATTTATCCAAGATGTAATTGACAATAGCTCAAGCTAGTGTGTCCGAGCCAAAGGAGCGAAATGGGTGAAGGAGGTTGAACCTGGAAACATTTAACCTACTAATAAACTTTTATGGTTTGAAAACTTGACCCCTCTCTGTCTTCCTTGTGAAGCATAATGTTCTTCATGTTATTTAAGTGCATTGATTCGAATGCTAGCCTCAGTTGTGGATTTTGATTAATCAGATAGCACGTTTTGCGCCCCATATTTGCACAAAGAAAAGCGTTAACATGTTGAAAGTTTTGTAAAATTAGGCTCATCAAGGATAGTTCGTTAGTACTGCTAGCCTTAACATTGTTTTCTGTGCAATTGACACACAAAGGTATTTAAGTCCCGTCCATAGCAGGAAGACTCTTATTCCCTACTTACAAGGGGGGGAATTTCATCAGGAGTGATAAAACTAATTGGAATTTTGCCACCCACAATTCAAAAATTCTCCATATCTGGAATTATCAGGTCTGCAAACTCCAGACCTGATACTTCTGGGCCTGAAGACACCAGAACCTTTTCTAGGCTCCAGGGGTGGGGTCTGTGGACATCAGTACAGCCTGCCCTCTGTCAAGCCCCTGCAGCTGCACAAAGAGAGTATAGAATTAGCTTCCCATGGACAGGCTGAAACCCTGTACCCCTCACCCTCTGATTCCTCACTGGTCTTTTTGCTGACACTTCCCACCTGCAAAGAGCTGGCAGAAAAGGTCAATGGTTTTCTCCTCTTAATCAGGAAAAGCAAACTGGAAATTAACCCAGTGTCTTCATGGCAGATGCTGATTATGCTGGTACGATAGATACTGTATCCAAACCTGGCCGCGTACGAGGACGGGATACGACTGCACTCTCAATATGGGTGTCCAGGACTCAGTTCCAGAGTCCTTGTTTGGCCAGCTGTGATTCTTTCCACCATTATTTCTACTGCTGGTGATTTCTTCTATACGAGGATCATTTTTAACTTTAGATATGAGGGTTGCGGATCCAACATTTAAATCAAATTTCTTATCATTCCAGTTCTGGTGCCATTTGGCTCTGTACTGGCTTGCCCGCAAGCCTACACCTATCCCTGTGAAATATAGTGACCTCGCATTGTGTTGGTGGTTACATACTTGTGTATATTTTGCCATTCATCTTTTGACCTAGCAAATATTGCAACATAGGTACCTACACCTTACTTTAGTGATGTGGCTTTCCTGATGAAGGCACTGATTTGCCGAAACGCGTGTAGATAGGCAACACAGGACGATCAATAATATAAGCCACATTTGCCATAACCACAGAGAGTATCAGTTGATATAAATGAACCATAAAGATACAGAAAGAAGATGTTGTAATGTACCATGTAAATAATTTTCCTATTAGTTATCACACACTACTAGTGTACAGAATTACAGAATGTATATTCATTGTTGAAATTCTATGGTTGTGAGGTATGAATGGAGGTGTGAATGCTGCAATAAATTCAGGATGAATATGCACCTTTTACCTGACTGTTGATTTCATGACCAAAATTATGATTCTTAATGAACCATTTTATAAATGTTAATTGATAACTAAAACAATTGACTTTACCGTAGGCTCACTTTCTCTTGAGCCCACAATACAGATAGGAAACTAGTTAGTAATTTAAGTGTTGCCGGGTTTGTTGTACATTATTCCCGGTGACTTCTGGTCCATGCGGTTATTCCCCATTCCAGGGAGAAATTATAATTTTTTGGTATAATTTTTTGGGGAGCGGAGATCTGGATTGTAGACCTGCAGTAGCCCTGCACCAAAAAATGGCACATTGGTAATACGGAGATTGACAACTATTTTTGACTTTCCGATGCTATTGTTTGATTCTTTGCCATGACACAACACTATTAAAGGCTTATATTTCTTAAGAAGTCATTCAGTGTCATAATGCGCATCTGACTTGCCTAGACATTACCGAAGCATAACTGACATTATTAAGCAGATTATCCTTTAATACAAAAGCATTACAAGTGTAAAAAGTAAAAAGGCGGCATCCAAGTTTGATGTTCCACTGGTCTACTACCAGGCTCCGATTGTGCTTTAGTTTTATTTAAAAATGGACTAACAATGTCATCCGAATTGTAATCATTATGTTAATTTACTTCGGGCTTCTGAACCACACCCAGCATTAGTCATGAGTTCAGAACGCTTGTAAGATCTTCTTAAAGGTTTTAGCAATATTGGGAGTGAGGCAAGGTTTTCGGAAGTAATGAAAAGGGGATTAAAAAATGTAAGCATTTGAGCATGGTGTAAATTGATGCAGCTTGCAACTCCAGAGGTTCTGAAAGGTTACCCTCTCTCATGTGATGAAGGCACTAGTTGAAACTCAAAAGGGCAGTATTTGTGCCACATGTAGGCTATTTATATAGATGTTTGCAAGGCTATGGAAAAGGAGGTGCAGAAACCCTCAAGGATGCAAGGTTGTGCCTAAGACTTGTTCCTTGAGATCAACTTCTAAAGAAGACAGCAACTCCCCATACAAGGGGGCAGAGTTCTCGAGACCAGACAACAATATATTTCCCGTGTGGATACATTCTTATTGCTACCTTATCCTATTATTCAGCTTCAATGGCCCATATGCACTGTTTATCCCTTAATACCCCCTGTCAGTTTCATCAACCAGTACGTGTACATTTAATTCTTTCTTGCTCTTATTTATTATAAAATAATATCACAAAATCATTTGTTCACATTGAATATTTAAAATAAAGAACGTAATTCGTTAGTACCCACATTTCAGTATTTTACATTCTCCAGACAGATACAACACTCGTACGCAAAATTACTAAAATGCCTGAAATACCTAGAATCTGTCTTAACAGTTGATGCAGTGTTTCAGTCGATTCTTAGGTCTACTACACCTTCTTCAGGCCCATTGTGTAGCAAATAACTTTGAAAAAAGATAAAAAAGATGTTCTTCATTGTGATACACAATACATAATTAGGAATCGTTTAATTTGTTTTACACATCATTTTTAAAGGCTTAGACCTTTTCTTGCATCCCTCACCAATTTCCTCCCAATTTCATGACCAATTCACTCAAATCAGATTGGTCACTGATCAACGTATTCACTGATAAAGATTCCATTGGCATAATCACATTACAACTAGAAGTTAATTATACTCTGTCTAATAAGATAATATACATCCCCGTTACCATCTTTTTATGCTGCATCCTGTTTCCTCAAAACAGATCCACCATAGTCCCTCTACCATCTTTCTATATCAGAAATTATTAGGATTAGACTATGTTATTTTTTTCTCTAAGAGAATTACAATTCTATAGTCACCATGTTGTAAGCATCTCATTAATCTACTCTAAATGTTGTATTTGCGCCACCACGTCACTATAAGTACTATTCACAAAGTAAATATTTTATGTCCATATTTTCTGACAGTTTACCCCCTACATTTGATCATTGGTATACTTGATCTTTAGGGCAGACCATCTATGCCATCTATAACTGGTCTGTCCAAGCAGGCATTGATTCAATAAGTCTGAAATAGCCCATTCCTGATGCTCCTTGAAGGGCCTGCCGACCGCACTCAAAAGAAATTTTAAACTATAGACTCTCAAAACGGAGGTTTCCAGCTTTCAGACATGCGAATTCACCATCATAAATCTAAAGGGAGGACCCTTAAAATGCCCAAAGAAAATTTTGAGTCTCATGTGACTCTAGGTTACCCCTCACACACGTCCCGATGAAGACCTCCACGGATGGTTTGAAGTAACCGTGATATCTTGGGTCGAAATGTTGACAATCGGAAAGGGGGCCTGTACTGATTCAATATCCCTCATAGGCATTTAAGAAGAATCACCTGTTGCCCTGGAAACATGGTATCCTTAATCATACCTTTTAAGAGAGGTGTAATGCAGGCAATTGATACACTGCATTTTTAACTTGTGTCTTATGTTCCCAATTACAACGTTCTCACTTGTCACACTGCAAAAGCACTTTTCACTTTTGCACTAATGGAGAACCTCCATTATTTTGTACATCAGTATTCTAATATGTACTATTGCTTCAATACATGCAAGTAATTGAATTCAATTTCTGGGTGTGTATTTGTTAGAAATGGGAGTCTCTAGGTGGCAGAGGTATGTACCTTTGCCCAAGTAGGGATCCTTCTTCCTAGTCAGGGTAAGGGGATACACTCTTAAAATAACCGCAGCTCATCCCCTTGGTAGCTTGGCACGAACAGTCAGGCTTATCTCAGAGGCAGTGTGTAAAGCATTCGCACATAATCACAGTAATACCGTGAAAACACCACACCAGTTTAGAAAAATATCCAATATTTTTATATATCCAAAACAAGAAGACCAAAACAATAGGAATGCAACATACAGTACTTAAAAATATATACTTTGCAAGATATCCTTAAAAACACAGCTCCTAAGAGTTGATAGCTCCGTCTGGGGCTACCGTGATGCTGAAAACGGCAAAGTCTAACAGTTCCAGGCGACCACGTCGGTACGGGCCAGCGAAAGCGTGGACAGACTCGTGAAGAGTACCTTTTTCGTTGCGGCTGGCCCATTGGTGTGAGCCAGTCGTGGCAACCGTCATGGTTGCATTGTAAAATGTGAGAGGTGCAGGGTGCAGTGCCCTCACGATGCGGTGCAGGCAGCGGCTCGATGATGATCATCCAGATGGCGTCGGTGAGACCAAGGCTTATGGTGCAGGGCGAAGCGGTGCTCAATGCGGTGCTGGCAGGTTGGGTGCAAGCGACAGAGCTGGTTAGTGGGAGCGTCGGTCGGCCCAGAATGCTGTGTGGGATGAGGCGGTGCGTTGTGAGGATTACGAGTAGTGCCCCCAGCCATGATGTGGTCACGGGTGTCAGCAGAAGCGACGGCGTTGGTGAGACCAGGATGGCAAAGTGAAGTGAGGTGGTGTGTAATGCTGTGCCCACAGGTCACGGTGCATGCAGCAGCTCGGTGGCGGCTGCATAGCTCGTCAGAGTTGGTGAGACCAGGGTTGTGGTGCAAGATGTGGATGGTGCCTTCTGTGGTGCGGTTAGGACACAGAGCCAGTGACAGAGTCGTTTGCGTTTCCCTTCTCTGTGGCAACTGAAACAACAGCTCCAGAAGCGGTACCCAGAGGTTGGTGAAGTCTTTGCAGTCCCTGAGACTTCAAAACAGGAGGCAAGCTCTTCTTCAAGCCCTTGGAGATACTTAGCACAAATAAAGAAAGTTCAGTCCAGTCCTTTCACTGCCCAAGGCAGAAGCAGCAACTGCAGGCCAACCCAACAAAGCAACAACACAGCAAAGGGGCAGTACTCCTCCCGGCAGCCCTTCCAGTTCTTCTTTCCAGGTTCCTTGATTCCAGCGAGTTCAAAAATTATTTTGGGGTTTGGGTGCCAAGATTTATACTCAAAATTCCTTTGTTCTCTCATGCAGAGAGTGTCTGTGCTTAGTCCAAACCAGTTCTGACCTACCCACCCAGCTTCCTGGCAGGGGGTGGGGACAACATAGTCCAAGGCAGACCAGGCCCATTCAGATGCAAGGAATTCCCCTCCCACTACTCTAAATGCAGCTCAGGTCTATCCAGCCCAGGCCTGACTCATCCAGGAAAGGCAGAACACACCTCAACCAACCCCAGTGGCTATCTGAAGAGAATGCATATCCCCAGCCTGGTCCTTCCAAAACCAGACAGTCAATCCACAAACCCAGCAGAAGCACACAGGATGGCTAAAACTATTTTCTAAAAGTGGTATTTTCAAACACAGAACATAAAGATCATCTTTACTAGAAGATGCATTTTTACATTTTGAGTCCAGGCATACTAAAATCCATTTCCCTATCTTGTTCCAATTGAAAGTTATGCTTATAAGATGTTATAAGTAAAACTCCCACTCCTTCCAATGGGACAGATAGCCTTGCAGTGGTGAATAAGGAAATACACTGTAGTTCACCACCAGGACATGTCCCACACAACGGTACATGTCCTACCTTTAACATACACAGCACCCTGGCCACAGGGTTACCAGGGGCCAACCCTAGGGTTGACTTATATGTAAGAAAATGGAAGGTTAGGGCCTGGCAAGTGGGTGCACTTGCCAGGTTGACATGGCAGTTACAAACTGCGCGCAGACCCTGCAGTGGCAGGTCTGAGATACTTTTTCAGAATTACTCATGTGGGTGGCACAATCAGTGCTGCTGGCCCACTAGTAGCGTTTGATTTACAGGCCCTGGCACACTCAGTGCACTTAACTAAGGGCTTACCAGTAAATCGGATATGCCAATCATAGAATCACTAATCCATAATAACAATTTACAACAGGAGCACTTTTACTTTAACACTGAACAGCAGTGAGAAAGTGCGCAGATACACTAAACCAGCAAAAACAGATTCAATACCGGGTGGTCAGAAAGCAAAAAGAAAGGAGAAACACGCCAAAAGATGCCAGGTCTAAAAGTATTCTTCTATATAGTTTATATGATTTGGGTTGTTTTTCATTAAAATTCTTTATAATGCACTGCTGATCAAAAGGCAATTCTTACCCCAAAACATTAAGTGCCTGATTACAAGTTTGGTGGTGTGGCACTGGGTCTGGCCCGCTGCCGCACTGCCAAACCCATGGTCTGGCCACTCGCCAGATTGCAAGGTTTCTCATGTCTGGCGGGCTTTATTTCGACATTCCCACAAAAGTGTCTCAGAAAATGGGCACCGCAATGGGAACACCAAAAACAGTTCCTGCACGGCATAAACTGTTAAGTTCATTCTGTGCATGAACTGTGGTGCATGCACACACTGGGCAAATGTTGTGCCCACCTGTGTGCATCTACATGGCATAAGGCACCAGGGGGCACTGTAGGGCCCCCTTTGTTTCCTCTCTGCCATGGTTTTCATGGAGGTGGAATACCATGAAAACTGTGGCAGAGAGGAAACTTGTTATGTTTTGTTATGTTAAAAAAAAAATCTTAAGCGCACTGACACCGATTGGTTTCCTGGCGCTGTCGAAGACAGAGGGCATGACCAGAGGTTACAAAGCGTACCGGATTTATTGGAATGCTTGTTGGTAGAGCCAGGTCTTTAAAGCTTTCCTAAATGACAGGAGATCTGGACAAAACGGATCTCGTGAGGGAAAGCATTCACAACCGGGGGGGCCAGTGTTCCAAATCTGCACCCACCAGCCCGATTGCGCTTAAAAGATGGGGCCTGTAGGAGACCTTGATGGGCCGAGCGAAGGTTTCGGGACGGGGCATGCTTCATAATGAGTCTCTCAATGAATTTGGGGCTTTTAGAGTATAATGCTTTAAAAATCATGCAGCCAGCCTTGAAAGTGCAGCGTTGAGCCACAGGAAGCCAATGGAGTTTTTCCAGGAGAGGGGTGGCTGATTGCCATCTAGGCTGGTTCAGAATCAATCTGGCTGCATAGTTCTGCACCATCTGAAGACGTTTCAGAAGGTACTGAGGTAAGCCCAGATAGATCGAGTTCACGTAGTCTAAATGAGAGATCACAGTGGCGATAACCACCTGTGTCAAAGCCTCCCGAGTAAGGAGGCGGCATACCTTCCGGATTTTCCTGAGTTGGAAAAAACCTTTGGAGACCACCTGACCTACTTGTGCTTTAAGTGATAGGTCGCTGTTCAAGGTGACTCCAAGTGTTTTTGCCGACGAGGAAGGAGTCGGTGCTTGGCCCATTTCTGACGGCCAATAGTGCGGCCCCCAATATTTAACGCTGTCTCCTGTGAGGACCAGCTCAGTTTTCCCTGGGTTCAACTTCAAGTGGTTTTGGTCCATCCGAGCTTGGATGAACCTCATTGTGGATTGGAAAATGAATATGGATGCTTCAGAGTTGTCAATAGTGAAGAGTAGTTGCAGATAGTCTGCATAATTGAGCACCGTCACCTGTTTGTCTCTAAGAGCCTGAATAAGGGGAAAGATGTAGAGATTAAACAGGTGGGGTGACAGGTAAGAGCCCTGGGGAACACCGCATGTGATGGTCTGAGTGGTGCCCACCAGGTCGCCCATGCGGACTGCCTGAATATGGCCCTCCAGGAAGGACTTCAGCCAACTGGCTCCTGTGCCCCGGATGCCGGCCTGAGTGACACGGTCGATCAGGATGGTATGATCGACCGTGTCGAACACGGCCGACAAATCCAGGAGCACTAAAGCCTGAGGGGAACGTTTGTCGGCACAGTCACGGAGAGAGTCGAGTACCGAGACTACCACCGCCTCTGTTGAGTGGGCGGGGCGAAACCCCGCCTGATGTGGATCAAGGCATTTGGATTCCTCCATAAAGTTAGACAAGCATTTGGCAACATGAGCCTCCAGTACCTTTGCTAAAAATGGAAGTAGGGAAATCGGCCGATAGTTTGCCTTGCAAGTAGGATCCGCTCCAGGTTTCTTTAGGAGTGGTATAACCGTTGCTTCCTTAAATGCAAGGGGGACTAGACCGGAGGTCAGTGAGTCATTTAAAAGGGTACATGCAGGAGCCGGGATGACTGAGAGACAGTCTTTTAAAATGTAGGGCGGGCATCTGTCCAATGGGGCGCCACATTTCACTCTTACCAGTAGCTCCTGGAATTGGTCTGGGGTAATGAGAGGAAAGCTACTGAGTTTGCTGGTATGATTAGTCCTGATGATGACATCAGTGGTGGAGTTTATGTTTTGTGGAATGGTAGCTTTAATCATTGCAATTTTCTCAATAAAAAAGACATTCAGAGAGTCACAGAGCGTCTGAGTCGGGGATAGTCTTGGGCGAGCATTATCAAGATTCGTTAGCTCGTTGAGAATGGAAAAAATGTCTTTTGCTCTGTTTGTGGAGTTAATGATACGAGAAGAAAAATTGGCGGCTTTGGTAGCTAAGATGGTTTTCATATATTCTTTCCTAGCCATAGTATATCTGACTTTTAGTTCTGGGGCGTAGTTACGTCGCCAGTGTCGCTCAAGTTGGCGCAGGGCCAATTTCTTTGCTTTAAGGTCTGGTGAGAACCATTTTTGTGCGTCCTGCCGTCGGGCCAGTTTGACCTTTTTGTATGGGGCGTGGATGTCACTAGCTGCTTGTAGCCATTCAGAGAGATTGGTTTCAGAGATGTTAATGTCGGAATGGTAGGAAGGAATATACATAGCTAGTGTCTGTAAGAATTCTGATCTGTCTAGAGAGGTCCATTTCCTTGCTCGCCCCCCCGCCGCCGCAGTGGTAGTCCTGTTAAGGGTATAAGCAAGGTTAAATTTGAGGAGAAAATGGTCAGACCATACACATGGAATGGTTACCGGGGTGGTGACCACCAAGGAATTAGACCAGACTTGGTCCAAAGTGTGGCCTTTACAATGGGTAGGTGAACGCACGTGTTGTACCAAGTTCAAATTTGTGAGGAGCTCAGTGAATTCCCGTGAGTGTGAACTTTATAATGGGTCGTTGTACCAGTAGTTGAAATCCCCTGCCAGGAGAATCCTGGCATGATCAATGGCCAAGTTGGCGATTAGTTCGCTGAACAAGAGAGAGAAAGTAGGCATATTAGTTGGGGGTCTGTACAAGAGGACACAGACCATTGTTGTGTGGGAAAATTCAAATTTTAGAACTAAGTTTTCGACATCTGGGAGGTCAAACCAGTCAGGGCAGTGACTTTCAGATTGGATCGAAAGATAGCCGCGACCCCCCCCCCCCGCCCGGTTTGCCCGACCCAAGGTCGGCATGGATGATACAGTAATAAGGTGGGAGTGCCGCTATTATATCTGGAGCTGAGTCTGGAGTCAACCAGGTCTCAGTGAGTAGCAGAATATCTGGTTTGTCCATGTCAAGCAAAAGAAAAAGGTCCATCTGATGTTTCACCATGGAACGAGTGTTTAGATAAAATATGGACGAAGGTGGGGGCTGTGAGACAGGCTCCGACCAGCTATTGGCGCATAGGTTCATCTGGTTAGTGGGGTCTGAAGAAAATATGCTTTGTGGGACCACAGCGGTTCCTCCAAGCATATTACAGCCTCTACACCACTGCACCACCACCAGGAAATGGTGTTTCACAGGCGGCTGCAGCGGGGCAATGGCGGTCCGACCGTTTTAATTTTATTAGGGTAGTCGAGAGACCCCCACCGCCGCGCCCCCAAGAGTCTAATGGTCAGAGGATTGCCAGACTAATAATCAAGACCTAAGTTACTAAAGAACTGTTATTCTGTGATTCTTTCTGCTCTGACAGGACCATATGCTTTTTTTGCAGTTGTCTATAACTGCTGCGTACTGGTTACTTACATTGTTTCTGTGATGCCCCACAGTATAATAGTAATCCGCAAACATAGAAAACATTTTAAAAGACAGGATCTTTATTATTCCAGTCACTAATCAATTTACCAGTGATGCAGTATATATTTTTACAACTGTATCTTTTTTGTCTTCTTCTCCAATCCTACGCTTCAATGCTTTGTAGACTCAGCACTGTTTCCACAGGATGCCAGCGAGAGTAAAATGAAAAACAACAATCTCAAAAGTTTTTAGGTTATTTCCAGGTCACTTAAATACCATTCCACTCACCTGGACTATATAACAACCCGACTGCTGTTCGGTTATTTTCTTTTTTGTCATCCAGCCTCTGTTATAATTTTGCCTTTTACTTTCTCAAATCTGTAAAAAAAAATTGTCATCATTATTCGTCCTTTCTTCTATCATCAGTATTGATTATGTCAAACTTTTCCATGCCCTGCTTTCCAGGAGCCATGTTTAAATAATCCATTATGGCACAGTCCATTGTTATGAAATCATTTGTTTGAAAAACCTGCATTTTACTTCATATCTTTTCATAGCCCCCTTTCTCCATTCCTGTTGGGCAGTGTCTGCATGCTCCACCCATTACCAGGAATCGGCCATAGTATCTATGTTATCAGCCATCTTGTATAGTCAGGACCAATTTGATTTTTAATAATCCTTCATTCCTTTTTTCTCTTAAAATTACATTCAGATAAGAACAGACAGCCTGAAGTCAATATTAAAATGAGGTTCAATGCACTACCCTGGGTTATATAATGGCGCCCAGACTAAAGTTCCTTTGTTTTAATTTTTGTCTCACTGCCTCTACTACCAATTAAACTGTTTTTTATCTGAAAAATATAATGTACCTTCGTTTTTACTACCATCTGAAGTTACAGTATACATTATGTCAATCTCCATGCACACCTCTCTCCTGCTGTGACTGAATAATCCTCTGCGGCTCCATTCATCACCCAACTCAAACCAACATTCACTTACCTAACTCTACACAACTTTCTTTCTGATGTCACATTGGACTGAATCATGCCTATCTATGCCTGTATGCTCCACCTCTTACCAGGTATCGGCCATATTGTCTATATCATTGATCATCTCATAATCAGGCCTAATACTGATGTTAATGGTTCATTCCTCAAGTTACTATCATATTACAACATCCCATCACGGGTCATGGGGATGTAATTCAATTGAACACTTTCCATGCTATTACTTAAACTGGAGAAGGAAAAGTAAATGTAACCCCTCAGAGGTCCTACATTTCCCTATTGTTATTTAGATTGGAGTGGGAATAGTAAATCTAACTCCGCCGTAGTCCAACACTTTCCCTTCTGTTGTTGAAACTGGAGTGGGGATGGTAAATCTAAACCCTCCAAACTCCAACACTTTCCGTACTATTGCTTAGACCGGAGTGAGAATAATAAATGTAACCCCTCCGAAGTCCAACATTTTGCCTACTGTTGTCTGGAATGGAGTGGAAATAGTAATTGAAACCCCCGAAGTCCAGCACTTCCCCTACTGTTGCATAAACTGTAGTGGTAATAGTATACATAATATTGCCAGACTCCAATACATTTCCAAATCTTGGTGAAATAGAATTTAAAATATTGTTTGTATATTTTATATATTTTAAAGTATTTGTTTGTATTATTTAAATAGTCATATTATTTTGAGTAAATGTATTTTGGAGATTTTAACATTTTACTATTTTATGCATTGACAAAATTAATCTTTTTGTTACTGAATTGTTTACATTTTTTATGTTGTTTTTTGTTTGAATATTAATTTTGCATGTTATGGATCTATCTATCTATCTACCTACCTATGTGTGTTAATTTGTATGCATTTTATAGTACTACATTTTAAATATAAAAAATACTTCACATTGTATTAATTTTTGTATATTTTCATATTTATTATTTACTAGTTTAAACTTCACATATAATGACAAATATACAATTTTTGTATATTATTGGATGCTATTAGTGTCTGCAATATTTTTATCGATATTGTGGTAAACAATATTTTTGACACAATATTTTGTTCAACAATATTGTTTACCACTATATTGTGTCATTGATCTCTTTACCCAGCATCCTAGGAATATATCATTTCAATACTTTCCTTAATCTGGGCACTCTTCTTAGAGAGGAATACATTGTTCTCTTGAACGAAATAAGTGGAAATAAAGGGGCATATTTACAGAATGGCGAAGCGTGGCATTAAGCAAAAATAGCTAACGCCACGCTCCATCATTGTGAAAAGGCAGGGATGCACCATATTCACAAGAATGCGGTGAACTCCTGTGTTTCCCCTAGCGCTGGTGCTAAATCTAGCTGCCTAGCATCACTGCAGGCAGCCTTGCACCATAATGCAAGGGTGCCTGCATTAGGGGGGATGATTGTGTATGTGAAGAAAGGTGTCTCCCTGCACATAATCCTGAATGTCGATTTGTAACTCCTATGTGTGCTGCATTGTGCAGGACGCATTGAAATTGCCATTATTTTAATGATTGTTTATGTGCAGGAAGGGACATCTTCCTGCACATACACAATCATTTATGGCGTTATTGTGTTTCTATGTGTGCTGCAAATGCAACATACATAGACACAGCAAAAATGTGGAGAAATGAAGCATTTCTCCTAGTTTTGCCATGCTTTTCTTTTAAGTTTGAGTTTATTAAAGAAATAAAGAAGGAAAGGAGAGGGGAAGGGAAAGGGATACAATCATCATGGTAAACATATACAAAAAATAAGCAATTCAATAGAAACTCTCATTAAAGGCAAATATAACAAGCATGAGGATTACATGAACATAACCTACGTGTATGAATGAAAAATACCATACAGTATAGTAGAACGTAATATCATAGCAAAAAGGCAGTAAAGAAACAGGGAAATCATGGTGGTTTGCGCACCTCAACTGTGCTCGGGTCCAAAGGAGCATGTGCTGGAGCAAAGGAGGAGAGATATGCTACCAAAGGGAGCCAAATCAGGTCGCGTTTAATTGCTAGGGAAATGGGAGATACGTAATTAGTATCGAGGCGATGATGGAAGCAGACTGCATTCCACCAGGATTGATAGGAGACATTTGCAGCCTGCTTCCAATTCAAAGTAATGGTATGGAAAGCCACAGCAACTAAAAGGTCAAGTAATAGATAATGAGAAGAAGATTGTGGGAGTGTCGGTGAAAGGGAACCTAGAAAAACTTGTGAAGGGGAAAAGGGGATTTGGAACTGGAATATCTTTTGTATTTGCATCCAAACTAGGCGCCAGAACGCGGAAATAGGAGGGCATTCAAACAGCATATGGTTGAGATCAGCAACGGGACAGGAACAGGACCAACAAAAAGGGGATGTGTCAGGTGAAAAACGTGATAAAGCAAGTGGAGTACATAGAGTTCTGTTATAAATGAAATATGAGGTTTGGGTTGCATTAGCAGCCCTAGAGGTTTTATGAAGCTTAGTCCATATTTTGTCCCAAAAAAGTACTGGCCAGTCCTGAGAAAGATCCAGTTACCATGCACTTTCGATTTTCGATTTTAGTCTGTCAGTGGTGTATCGGAATGAATTATAAATAGCAGAGGCTGAAGGAGAGGTCTCCAATAACAAAGAAGAAGTAGCTTTGCGGTCCGAAGGAATATCAGCAGACGGCGACAAGGAACAAAGATATAAGATCAGGACTGGAAGAAGGGCGTGGTATTGCGATCGAGCTGAAGAGGGCAATGAGAAAGAGGATTGAAGTTCCTGGAATGAGAGAGGAGTATCATGGGAGATTAATTGAGAGATCCAACGTACTCCTCGAGAAAGATGGTGCGATTACGAATTTTGAAATGAGAGTTGTGCCAGATCGGTTGTTCGTGAATGGAAAGGAGGGAAGGATAAGATGAAGTTACGTAAGGCAGGAGAAGAGTACGAGAGTGAGAGATAACAGGCGTGCGAAGGCGAACTAAAGAAGATGTGAAGGATAAGAACTCGCGAAAGGTAAAAGGGGAAAGGAAGGAAGATTCCATACTTAACCAGATGGGCGGATAATAAGGAAGGTCAGAAGAGAACCAACGGGTCGATTGTTTCAAAGAGAAGGCTCGATGATATTCTCTGAAATCCGGAAAGCACACACCAGACTGGGCCTTATCCTTACGCAAGGAAGTCAAAGCTATCCGAGACCGCTTGCCATTCCATAAGAATTTCAGCAACAAGGAGTCAATCCGTTTGAAAAAAGAAACTGGAATGTGTACGGGAAGCATGGAAATGGTAAAAAGAAGAAGAGGGGACAACATCATTTTTATAGAATTGAGCCGACCCCACCAGGACAGAAAGAGTGGATTCCAACGTTGAATAGCCGTGTCCATTTTCTTAAAAACATAATCAAAATTGAATTTGAGTATATCAGACAAGAGAGGAGCAAACCAAACACCCATGTATTTGATCTTAGATGGTTGCCATGAAAAACCTGTTTGAGAAAAAAGATGCTTTTGACAAATAGGGTTTAAAGGTAGAATCTCGCATTTATCAGCATTTAGTCGATAACTGGATACTGCGGAGAAGGAAGGCACCTGTTGGAGAAAGGAGGGAATAGAGGAAACAGGATCAGAGCAGTAAAAAAGAATATCGTCAGCATAGACCGAGAGTTTAACCTGACGCGAACCAAATATGAAACTCGAAATACTGTTGTCCAGATGAATTTTTGTAAGGAAAGGCTCCAAGGCTAGAACAAAAAGCAGGGGGACAGAGGACCACCCTGTCTCACTCCTCTGTGTAAAGAGAAATAGTCCGAGGTCATCCCGTTAACAAAAATAGAAGCCTGAGGGTTAGAATAAAGTAAGGAGATAATAGAGATGAATTTGGAAGAAAAACCGATCCAACGCAAGGCCTGAAACATGAAATCCCATCCAATCCTGTCAAAGGCTTTCTCCGCGTCTAAAGAAATAGCCGCGAAGGGGAGAGACAAAGAGGAAGCTTTGCTAAGGATATTAAGAAAAACACGGGAATTATCGGATGAGAGACAGTCCTTGACAAAACCCCGATTGTTCAGGGCCAATGAGATCGG
Source organism: Lissotriton helveticus (assembly GCF_964261635.1). Classification (NCBI taxonomy): domain Eukaryota; kingdom Metazoa; phylum Chordata; class Amphibia; order Caudata; family Salamandridae; genus Lissotriton; species Lissotriton helveticus. Next base: position 1,445,199,853 of record NC_136067.1, on the reverse strand, counting down.
GTAATAGGGGATCCATGCGCAGTGCCAACAGAACTTTATAATCCGTATTGACCAGGGATATTGGTCTGTAATTTTTGCATAACGAGTGGTCCTTATCCTCTTTGGGAATAAGACAGATTAAAGCTTGTTGGAAGGAACTGCTGGAAGAACCCGCTGTAAGGAAGGATTGGAATAATAGCAACAATTTAGGGAGAAGGAGAAAGGCGAAGTGGCTATAAAATTCGATAGTGAAACCATCAGGGCCTGGAGACTTACCTTGCCTCAGTTTAGAAACAGCATGGGAGATTTCAGAAAGCGAAATGTCCCGTTCAAGGGCAGCAAAATCAACATGGGAGGCCGGAGGAGGGGGAAGTGAATGAAAATATGAGAGAAGATCCGTAGTCTCGGGGATGTGTTCGGGGGTATAAAGATTGTCATAGAATTTAACAATGTCTTTATCTTTAAAGCACGAGTCCCCAGTGGAAGTCTTAATGGACTCAATCTTTGTACGTTCCTTTCTTATCTTTAAATAATTGGCTAAAAGTTTTCCCATTTTGTTCTTACCCCCATAATACCTGCAATTACATTTTAGCAAAAGGTTAGAGGCAGCATCAGTTGTGAACTTATTGAAAGAGATTTTCGCATCAATAAGCTTTTTAAGAGAAACCTCAGACTTAGAAGTGTGGCTGTCAAGCTCTAAAGTTTTAATATTAGCTAAAATGCGCTCGGACTTGGCCTCACGAAGTTTCTTTCGACGGGCTACAAAATTAATAATAAAACCCCTAGAGGCTACTTTAAAAGAGTCCCAAACTGTAACAAAAGAGGAATCAGGGGTGTGGTTTAGAAGGAAAAATTCAGTGGCAAAGGCGGTAAACTCAGAACAAAAAGTAGGTTCCAAAAGTAAAGCATTGTTGAAACGCCATCTGCCAGAGTGAGGGGAAAAAGGAAGTAGGTCAAGGTCGACATGAACCGGAGCATGGTCCGAGAGTAGGATGGACCCAATGTCAGAAAGAATAGCGTGTTGGGATAGGGATTTACTAAGGAAGATATGGTCAATGCGGGATTGTGATTGATGTGGAGGGGAGTAAACACTGTATTCTCTAAGAGCAGGATTACACAATCTCCATATATCCACTAAGGCATTATTCTGAAAAGAGTTAACAAATTGTGAGTGCATCCTAGAGGGGACAAATTTAACATTGGAATGACGATCGAGGAAGGGGTCAACAATGGTTACAATCTCCCCCGAAAAGTATGTAATCTCCAGAAAGGGAGGACAGCTTAGTTGAAATAGAGGGCCAGAATAATCTATCAATGCCAGTTGGGGCATACACATTAAAAAGAGTGATAGGAATATTATCAATAAGCAGTGTAACAATAACCCATCGACCATAACATCACATTCGTGAGAAATAGAGGAAACATTTAACTTTTTATGAATAAAATCACAACACCATTTTTCTTAGAAATTGTGGGCGAACAAAAGACATGACCCACCCAACAACGCTTGAGTTTCAGAGCCTCTGTCTCAGAGAGATGAGTCTCCTGAAGGAGGACAATATCAGACTTAAGTCTCGCTAAATGTGATAGAACCCTTTGCCTTTTAATGGGATTGTTTAATCCCTTAACGTTCCATGATGTAACACGGAATGTAACAACAAAGAAAAATAGTTAACTGCAACATGCTCGATATTGCATAAAAATAACTTGAGAACACTGAGAGAAGTGCAAACATATTGATAATGAAGAGAGGATAGAAGGAGAGAAAGCAAAGAAGAATGGAAGGAAAGGAAAAGAAGGAAGGAACCACTGTGAAAATACTACTGAGTCCAAGGAAAGGAAGGAGAGAGAAGGGGAGGGGGGAAAGGAAAAAAAGCGAAAAGAGAGAGGAAAGATCAAATGGTAAGAGATCAAGTGTAGAAAAAAGGACAGAAAGAGAAACAAATAAGAAGACAGTACACGTTCGAAACGAACGATTGAGAGACATACTTACGGAACGGAAAACTCAAGAACGAGGATGGGGTGGTGGCACCGGGAGACAACGACGACAAACATCCAGAGCAGACACCAAACCTCAACTACCATCCAAAAAACGCAGCATATAGAAAACAGCATGGCACATCAGGGTAGGAGGGAGGGAGGAAATTTCTGTAAAAATAAGAAAGACATACATCTGAATGGGTAGACGTGTCAAGGGGAACAGGAAAAGAAAAACATAGCTATAGTTGAAATACACATAAAGGACATATGGGAATGAAACGACTCAACAATTATAATAGGAAACATTGGGAAAGCACAACATCAGCACTAATAGAGAAACATCCAGAACGTAGCACAACGAGATCAATGAGTCGGGAAATCCTGTCCGCCAGGTCTGGATACATCCATAACGTCTGGACCATGTCGTCGGAGAAACGCTTGCAAGGCTGCAGGATCTTCGTAGATGGTTGTTCTGCCCTTATAAGTGACCTTGAATAGGCAAGGATGGAGGAGTCCATACCTAGCATTGAGTGCCCCGAGCTGAGGTCTCATGTCCAAGAACTTCTTCCTCCGATCCGCAGTGGCCTTGGAGACATCTTGTGACAGAAATAGGCCATGACCTTCCCACATGATTTGCTTCTTGAGTTCGGCAGCAGATAGGACCTGCAGGAGGTCAGTGTATTGCAGGAATAACATAATGACACCTCTAGGCTTGCTAACAACTTTAGGACCAAGGCGATGAGCCCGTTGGATGTTGATTGAGGCTAAGGCCGGAGCATCTAAGATCTTGGCGAGAAAGGATTGAAAGAAAGTGGTAGGATTAGACCCCTCTGTAAGCTCTGGAAGTCCATATAAGCGTAGATTGTTCCTACGATTCCTGTTTTCTAAATCCTCTGTCTGGCGTTTAAGTAGGAGTATCTCCGCTTCCAGTGACGGAATATGAGAACAGGAGGATTGCAAAGATTCTGTCGAAAGTTCCAGAGCCTGAACACGGGAGTCCAGAGAAGACCATTTTTCTTGCATAGCCTGCATATTTTTGGTGGTTGCTTCCATAAAAGGCTTGAATGCCCGGAGTTCTTCCAAAATGAGATCCATAGAGGAGGATGAAGAATTACTCCCTGGAGACGGTGGATCTTTCTTCAGACGTTTAGAGGAAGCTAAGGAGGATGGTAACTTGCCCCTGTTGCGCGCTTTCGGGATGGCTCCATGAATCGAAGCAGTTTTTGACGATGCCTCGTCTTCCATGTCTTGGGAAGGAGAATCCGAGTCCGAGGCAATTGGCAAAGCAGAGGTGGTAGCCAGTTTTAGAGTACGAGTCTTCCCCATGAAAAACTAGAAAGTCAGATGAAAGTAAGCAAGCCGCCACAGAGGAAGACAATTGAACTGCTGACATAGATTGAGGCAAGAAGATGGAGAATAAATTGAAGTCCCTCGGAGGCCAAACATGGCGTTCTCATGCAGGCCAGGTAGGATTACGCAAGCGTAGAGCGAACAGAGGATATGTGTAGAAATGCACGTTGAAAGCTTGTGAGGGCAGCCCCGGAAGCGATAAGTTCCATCAACGATAAATAGTACTGCGTAACCATAGAAAGTGCTAGAGAGAGCAAATATGGCAGAATGCACAGACCATAAAAACTCCAGTGGATTGCATGTTGAAAGGCAAAGCAGGTACTATGGGGGAGTTGGTACGAAAGAGCATAGGTTGTGCGTAGAATAATGGTTTAGTCCGCTAAGAAATAGTCCTCCGAGGAAAAAAGGACCAGGAAAGAGACAAGCAACATCTGTGTCAATCACACCAGCCGCCTCCAATGAAGATTAGTACGTCTGGAGAACTCGCAGACATCTTGTAGCCTCACGGTTCCTCAGAAATTCACAACCATCTTATAAAAGGCAGATATAAGTGGCAGAAATGGAGACCCCAGTGTAGTACAGGAAATGCGCATTAGAAACAGCATACCATGAGTAGAGTCTCCAAAATACGCTAAAAGAAAAGAGCTGCTACAGTTAGGGAGACCGTGTGGAGAGGTGAGGGAATCCACAAAATGGCGGACGGAGCCGCAAATGCCAGTTCGCTTCAAGCGTAGAAGAGAGGAAATGTCCAGAAACAACACCAGGCTAGACGGAAGGCTCACCTCCTGTGCGGGGTCATATGCAGGATACTGGGTTCACATTACAGCAAGCAGGAACTCCTCAGCCGGCCGCCGTGAAGAAACGCGACCGGCGGGCAAAATGGCGGCCACAATCGCCGTAATCGGCACCTCCGTGTATCAGGTGAAATGCGATGCGGAACCAGGAAACAAAGAGGGCATGTAGCGCTCCTCACATTCCGGTCCGCAAATCAGCCTGCAAACAGAGTAAAAAAAACCTTCAATGCTGCTTAAGAAATCGTTGCGCCGAGGCTTGCGTCGGAGCTCCGGAGCTACGCCGCCATCTTGGCCGGCGCTCAAGCCACGCCCCCCTAGTTTTGCTGTGTTAAGAACAGGTTTTTCTTGGTCTTAATTTTGGTGCTGCTTCCTATGTATGCCACCCTTGTAAATAGGGGGCAGTGTAAAAATCAGTGGGTGTTGCGGCGGAACGCCCACCGCAACACCCATGGCCCACCCTTTCACGCTAAGTGTAGCGTGAAAGGGGGCCTTATATACAAGGCGGCATTAAGTGGCTTCCTGCCGCCTTGTAAATAAGGTGATTGACTTAACGCCAGAGGAACGTTACAAAAAGTGATGATTCTGTGGCGAGAGGGACTTGTAAAAAGTACTAATGTTCCATTTTACAAACAAGGGGAGACTTTGGGCCTCATTTAGAGTTTGAGGTAGGGGGTAGCATCGCCATAAATAATTGCTTCATCTGTCCTGCTAAACTTGCAGTTTTCTTGTTCTATTTAGGAAAAGAATGTAGTTACACTGGCGGAACCTACACTGGCTCCGCCACTATAAATCTCTGACCGGTAGCCAGTCAGCCACATGACAATGACAGCACATCCCACCCTACTGAGGGTAGGGTGACCATCACTAGCTTTTCCTGCCCATGTCTGCCAGGCAAAGTAAAGCTTGGTGATCACAGGCAGGGCAAATGTAGTATGGTTCCCACATGTAGGGAGAAAACTCCTTGCACTTGAGACCACTTTCAAATTTTATTTACACAATACAAAAAAGTTGCCTGTGCAAGCACTTTAAATGTGGTACCCACTCAGCACAGCTTCATTACTGTGATGTGAGCTACTGCAGAGGCAACTCCCTTCACAGAGCAAAAATCTATGACAGGCCAGGAGCTCTAAATTGCACAGATGATCCCTGCCAGGATGACAGACTTTGGAAAACCCACAGATCAGTCAGACTCTCAAATGTCGAAGAAAGAGAACAAAGTCCTGTTAAACTGTCAGTTAAGCAGAAAGGAAAATGACTGGCAGCCCAAGGACAGGAGGAAAAGAAGATATCATAATAGTACGAACCAGACTTGATATGCAGAGAATGGGACAAAGGCTTCAGCCTTCGTGGAGTTGATACAGATGAGGAGCAGGGAGTGACAGGAACCTATTTTCTATAAAGATGAGGCAGGAAGGACCAGCAACTATCGGTGAGCGTGGAGGCAAAAAGCATCAGCTGGGCAGAGGCAATGAGCATCATCTGTGTGTGTGTGGGTGCAGCGGGAAGGAGCCTCTGCAGTGTGTGGGTGAGACTGTTGCTTGACATAGTGAAACCCCCTTTGTACTCATGCACATCCATTGCTCTGCTTTTAGTGGATGAGAATTTCTTTCCTTGACATTGTACTACATAGCTTAGTCTCCTCTTTTGCTACACACAATCACTTGTACTCTAAAATAGAGAGCTAAACAGCAAAAACTAATTATGGTGCTTCTTTATATGTTAGCAACACAGTCAAGAGTGGTGGGGTCACGATACAGCATAGTCACACAAATATTGTACTAGGGGGCATATTAGCAAGAACCCCGTTAAATTATCGCTGTTTTAGTGGCAGGAAACTGCCACTAAACAGCGATAATGGGCTTGCTATTATGCAGAATTGAATTCCAATAGAAGCCCAGGTTAGATGTGCAGGACATCTAACCTGGGCTTCTATTGGAATTCTATAACGCATATTAGCAAGCCCATTATCGCCGTTTTAGCGGCAGTTTCCTGCCGATAAAACTGCGATAATTTTAACGAGGTTCTTGCTAATATGCCCCTACTTTTTTTTATCTATCTGACAATAACAATTACATTTGCCAACTTTTACATGTACTTCAGCAATGATGTTCAGGATGGACGTTGTTGAACTCTGATTTATTATACTGAAACAAAACGTAATTTGAAATTTGGTTGTAAGTGGGCTCTTTTTACATCAAAAGGGATGATTGATGGATCGGGCTGGGTGTAAATCTATTCAAGATGAGAGCCCTACATTTGTCATAGTATTTACCCAGAGACAAATGGAAATTCACACAGGAATCCACACAAGGCAGTGTTCGAAGAAAGGTACAATCCATGAAGGCTTATTAAAAATTAAGAAGGGAATACAGAAGTTAAAAACGGCACTGGTTCGTCAGTCAATTCAAAATGTTCATAACACTTATAAGTGGAAGATATCATTGGCAGGGGTAACTATGCTCTAATCCAATCTATAGCCAACACTAAATATGGCATAGCACAAGGTAAATGAAATTCAAGGAGCATTTGTCATAAGAGCTGGTCAATTAAAACAATGAAAAAGGAACATGAAAATTATTATTAGTTCAGAGTGATTGTTGTGTAAGAGGGCCTGGAAAGAACCATTGCTTTTACCCCCAAAATAGTAAGCTTTCATGCACTTTTAGACAGAGAAACTCTAGTCACTCTGTTACGATAAGAAATGTTACTTCTCACAACCCACTAGTAAAATAGAAAACACTTCACATCTCATTGTGACATTTGCTCTAAATCTAATCAACACACTCCAGGAACATCTGGAACAAAAAATATTACATTTTATGATATTATGTTGCAGAACAAGCAAAACCATTTAGCCAGCTGAATTTCTTATACTTTAAAAAAAAGACAAGTTAGTGACAGGCACAGCATTTTGCATACATTAAAGATGTGTACTTTTCAAAATTCAAGTAGGCCAAGGCACACTAATGTCAAGCTAAACAGTCTTATTATTTTAAACACGACAAGAACCTTGTATTTGAAACACTCTAGTATTAACTAAAAGTGTAGAACTATTTATCATTGAATCTGCCTTTACAACTTCCCTACCGATGATAAATAATCACATTACAACACTATAAAACCATTTAATAATTTACCTGCTGCTTTTTCCTTCCTGAAATCTCCACTGCACACACCTCATTGAATACTCCAGCCTTGATTTCTTCCATTGTCTATTCAGTAATTTTTCACTTCTTGCCATCTCCACTTTCTTAGACACACGATTAAATCTTAGAACTTAAAAAGTTAGCTTACTATGCACAAAATAGTTATGATTAGTGGAGTGAACTTCTTTCTCATCTTATTTCCTGCTCACCAATCTTCATGGAACTTTACCTCACACACAACTTTAGTAATGTTTACAATATATATTAATGTATAAGCTTCCTAATATCAGGGACTTACGCATAACACTGACTTTCACTCAACATTTGACAGACAGGGCCCTCCTTTGCAAGAGGACTATCCGATGCTAACCTATTCTGTAAAAGCATAGTATGCAAAGCAATCATCTACTAATTCATCTTGGTTAGCACGTCAGGAGTATTAGTTTCTAGTCTATCAGCCAAAGTTGACAACTTTCTAATCTTCACTTCTAATAAAGTACTTGCCTTTTCTACAAAGAGAAGTGCTGGGCTGGACGTTGATTTTATTGTTTTGTGGGGACTGGTATTGGTTCTTGACTCTTAGGGGTCTATTAGGATGGTGGGCGGATCGCCACCGCCCTCCCGGCGATGGCGATCCGCCCGCCAAAACATCCCACCGGACAGCCTTTTACCCCCGCCACATTAGCATGGCGGGGGTTCAGCGGTGGACGGAAAGACGTCTGCCGCTTTTCCGCAGGTAGGCAATCGTCGACGGGGCGGTAAAGGACTGCAATATGTTGGCGGTGCCTTGTAGGCACGGTCATCCATATTACGATGTTGGCGGTGTAATGCCTTTCCATGGTGGAGACTCCGCCATGGAAAGGCATGCAGTGTTTCTTTTGGGGGCCCGTTGTGGGCCCCCAGGGGTGTGGGGTGGTAGGGGGCTGCACTTGGGGGGTACCCATGGCACTCCCCAACATTGGCATACACAAGGTGGCAGGCACCGCGCAGTGCCTGTCATGTTGTGCATGCCAATGCACATCATGCATATAATGTCTTGTGGCGGGTGCTGCATACAGCACCGCCCACCACAATGCAATATATGCGGGATGAGACTGCCAGGGTGGCGGTCGCATCCTAAGTGGAATGTTTGCTTTTTTTTTGTGCCTTCCTGACTTCAATCATCTTCATTTTTGTCCCAGCCTGGTCATTGATTTCGTTATCTCTTGGATTTGCTCCAGGGTGTAGCTTTTTTTCAATAGCATCACCGCATGACTCCGATAGGTGCCCTCCATGATTTACAAGTGAATATCATCTTCACTTGTGAATTTGTAAAGTTCGCAGCACTGAACTAGTCATCTAAGACATGTGACTTGGTCATCCAATGATTCCCCCCTTTCTTGTGAAGCAAGATAAGAGGTTTTTCTTTCATAGTTTATATTCTTTTTAGGAAGATTTTGTTCATTTACTGCATCACACACACTATTGCAGTTTGTTGCTTTTGATACTCCTTGATTAACTTGAAGATATCTCTGCCTAGAAGATTCTTCATGGTGAGTAACATCTGTGCGTTGTCCCTTTCTCCTGTTGCTTATACAAAGGTGTCCAGGTCATGTAGCCTTTCCTTTTACCATGGTTCAAAGCTCAAAGTTACTGCTGGATGACATTACAGCGCAGAGATATACCATGGAGCCTTTTGTTGGTTTGGCATCAGTAATTATGCTTATTGCCTTCTGTACTCCATGAGTGGGATTCCTTCTTTTGTAAGTGTGGTCTATAGAGGGTAAGCGCCTGGGCCTGGTATTGTGTCTGCTGACCATGCCTGCTGCATAAGTAGGGCTCATGGAGAACTAGCTCAATTAAAACAGTTTTTAGGGAAATTTCTGAAACATCTTCATTGCCAGTTGCCAACGCTTCATACACAGACAAGCAGGGCAGAGGCACAGGAGACTGAATGAATGAACACAGTTTTTTGTTAGCTGCATAGATGTGATACAGCAATAGGCAGCATGCATGTATGGCTCTCTTCTTCAGTGATCAGCTTTTGTAATGCTCATTTCCTTGCCTGCACCCACCAACTTCTGGTCTCTGAATATGGAGGTGATGATCATAGGTATCTCTAGGATCTTAGTGCTGAGCTTCACTATTATGAGAACATTACTTAGGAGCAATATGTGATTCTTATAACTGCTAAAACAATCCATTCACCAGGCTCTGCCTGAGTCTATGGGCCTGATTTTGAGTGTCTGAATTAATTTCAAACTTATAAAGTGAGCTGTCACTCACAATGGAGCATCTTTGCACTAGACATTAAATCAGAGTACTCAGCTGAGAATTTGTGAATTATAGACACTGGCTAGATAAGGGAGTGGCAGAGAGCATCAGGGGCCAGGAAGTGACAGGTCTTAAATATTATCTGTGTTGGTTCGATAAATATCACATTGCAGTAATCAGAATGTATTTGATATTATAATTAATGCCTATTTTGAGTTTTTCCGTGCAAATGTGGCATCGATCAATCAATCAGGAGTTTGTTAAAGCGCGACTACTCACCCGTAATGGTCTCAAGGCGCTAGGGGTGGGGGGGTTGGGGGGGTGCAGGTTCCATTCCATCAAGGAGGGGGTCTGTCGAAGAGCCAGGTTTTGAGGTTTCTTGTGAAGATGGGGAGCGATGTTGTCTGTCTGAGGTGGAGCGGAAGGGCGTTCCATGCTTTGGCCGCGAGGAAGGAGAAGGAGCGGCCTCCCGATCTGGTCTTTCTGCTGCGGGGGACCACAGCGTAGGAAAGCTGGGCTGATCGTAGGGTCCTTTGGGGTGCGTGGAATTTGAGTCGGCTGTTCAGGTATGCTGGTCCGGTGCCGTGGAGGGCCTTGTGTGCGTGGGTGAGCATCTTAAAGGTGATTCTCGCCTCGACGGGGAGCCAGTGGAGTGTGCGCAGGTGCTGGGAGATGTGGCAGTGTTTTGGCAGGTTGAGGACCAGTCTTGCGGCGGCGTTCTGGATGTTCTGTAGCTTGCAGATGAGGTTTTTGTTTATTCCGGCGTAGAGTGCGTTGCCGTAGTCGAGTCTGCTGGTGACCAGGGCATGAGTGACTGTCTTTCGGTGTTCGAGGGGGATCCATTTGAAGGTCTTACGAAGGAGGCGGAGGGTGTGGAAGCAGGAAGATGAGACAGAGTTGATCTGGCGGTTCATTTTGAGCTCGGAGTCCAGGATGATTCCCAGGTTGCGTGCGTGGTCTGTGGGGGTTGGCGGGTTTCCGAGGGCGGTGGGCCACCAGGTGTCACTCCAGGCGTCGGGGTTTGGGCCCATGATGAGTACTTCTGTTTTGTTGGTGTTTAGTTGTAGGCAGCTGTTTTTCATCCATTTGGCGACGGCTTCCATGCCTTCTCAAAAGTTGCGTCTGGTGGTGTTGGGCTCGTTGGATAGGGAGAGGATGAGCTGGGTGTCGTCTGCATATGACACGATGTTGAGTCCGTAGGTTCTGACGATGGGGGCAAGTGGAGCCATGTAGACGTTGAAGAGCGTCGGGCTGAGGGAGGAGCCCTGGGGGACTCCGCAGGTGATAGGTGTGGGGTCCGAGAGGAAAGGGGGAGTCTGACCCGCTGCGTCCTGCTGGAGAGGAAGGAGCAGATCCAGTCGAGGGCCTTGTCCTGGATTCCTGCATCGTAGAGTCTGCGTATTAGGGTGCGGTGGGAGACTGTGTCGAATGCCGCTGATAGGTCGAGGAGGATGAGGGCTACTGTTTCTCCTTTGTCCAGTAAGGTGCGGATGTCGTCTGTTGCGGCGAAGAGGGCGGTTTCCGTACTGTGGTTTTTTCTGAAGCCGGATTGGGAGGAGTCGAGGATGTTGTGTTCTTCAATGAATGTGGCGAGTTGGCTGTTGATGGCTTTCTCGATGACTTTCGCTGGGAACGGGAGCAGGGAGATGGGTCTGTAGTTTTTGAGGTCGGTGGGGTCCGCTGAGGGTTTCTTTAGGAGGGGGTTGACCTCGGCGTGTTTCCAGTCGTCGGGGAATGAGGCGGTCGCCAGGGTGCGGTTGATGGTTTGGCGGAGGATGGGTGCGATGGTGTTGGCGGCTCTGTTGAAGATGTGGTGGGGGCAGGGGTCCGTGGGGGCCCCTGAGTGGATTGACTTCATTATCTTCAGTGTGTCTTCGGTGGTGAGGGCTGTCCAGTCATCAATCGCTGGTTTCCGGGTGTCGGGGGTGGTTGGTGAGGGTTCAGTGTGTTGGTTGTCTTCGTCGAAGTTGTCGTAGATGCTCTTGATTTTGTGGTGGAAAAAGATGCTGAGTTTGTCGCAGAGGTCTTGTGAGGGAGGGATGTCGGTAGACTCGCTGGTGGGTTGGGCGAACTCCTTGATGATGCTGAAGAGTTCCTTGCTGGCATTGCATGTAGATTTTGTTGCACCAAAATGTGCATGTCCTGGTGTTTACCAGACGTTTTTCACCCATTAAATTCTGGCAAGTTTGAGCAGGTGAGTGTTAACTATGATGTGAATTTCACCACACCGGTAATTACCGGGTGCAATAAACATTGCATAACTTATAATTACGATACCTGCAAAGGATTTGCAATTTTCCGAGAAAATTCTATTCCGGTCCTCGACAGGCTTGGCTGTGTATGTTTTTTATGTGAACCTAAATGGTTTGGAAATGATTAGGGTACCACTCGTATCAGCATTTGGTTTTCATTTCACTCATCTTCTTTTCCCTTTCTGAAAGTCCTTTGTCATTTTGGTGCTTTTTTCTGTTCCTTATATCTATGAGAGCCAAGCAAATTTATCTTCCACAGTTCCATCATCCCTCTGTGTTTGTTTTTCATGACCCCCATTACCACTCTGTGGGGCATATTACCAAGGGCATTATCACCGCATTAGTGGGACTGTTTCACGCTAATGCGGCGATAATTTTATCGCCCTATTACCAAGCTGTTGCTAACCCCAGTTAGCGACAGCTTGTAGGCGATAGAGGGCATTTAGGGGCCCACTTTGCATGTCAGCGATAATTATCGCTAATGACATGCAAAGTGGGCGTGCCAAGATGTTAGCGACTGAAAACAGTCGCTAACATCTCTAACTCCTATTAACAACTTTTGGAAATATTCGCGCTAAGCGCGAATATCTCCAAAAGCTAACGCCTGCTAAAAGCAGTTCTTAGCCATGTTATCCAATGGAAGGTGGATAACATGGCTAAGAGTATTGTCACGATAATGCATGAATATCGCTGATTTTTCAGCGATATTCATGCATTTTGCAGGATTTTTACCGCTTTTGAGATAAACCTTGATAATATCAAGGTATCTCAGCGGTAAAAATCCTCGGTGCTCGGCGATATTTTTTTCCCGCTAACCAAGCAATAGCGATCGCTATTGCTTGGTAATATGCCCCTGTGTTTCTTAATGTTACTAAGGCGTTTCTTGGTTCTCACAGGATCTCTCTGGATATAGAGAATATTTAAATGCAATTTAAATTATTTAAATGCCTTTGGAACATTCTCTTATGCACTCACAATGTAGGAAAATGTTCATAAAACATACAGTTCACAAGGAGGGGTTGACCATGAGAGGAGGAGTGTGGCTCAATGGTTAGAGCGGCAGACCCTGATGCAGAGTCCTGGTCTGGGACCAGGGTTCAATTCCTGCCTTGGCGGGTCTGGGCGCAATTTCCTTGGACCTGACAATTCTCGCCTCGGCGCCTATTCTAATTATGGGCCCCACGCTGCAACTCTGGGCAATAGCTTGCTTAACCTCCACACCGGCCCCAACAGCGCTAGGATGCCCCTGGTGGTGCCCAGGAGTGGACACTTCACAGGGAAAGCCAGGAAGGGTTCCACAGCAGTATGAGTAATAGCGCCAGGAAACCGCTTAGTGACAGTGCGCTCTAACCAAAATACCTTGACATTTACATGAGTCCCCTTCTAAAATGACGGTGGCTCCATAGGTTCCACAAGGAGAATGGCAGACGAAAGTTGCAGCATGAGGATGGGCTGACATTCCACTTTCCCTTTCTTAAGTCTTGGACAATTATAAGCTTCTCCTGAGAAGACCTAAGCAAGCGGGATAGAGCCTCTCCCTTTGATATCATCATGAAAAGTAGTCAGTGCAGTGAAAACCAGCCTTGTGTGTAAAGATATGAGAAGATGTGGTCTCCCTTGAAGTCAGAAGATCTGATCTAATTTCTAAATACTGTAGTCTTCTAACTCACTATTCTACAACTCTCTAGGGATTCTTTAATGCATTGGTATTCTTGTGCACAATTAGTGACCACAGTAGCATTAGTGCAACTCCCACTTCTGTCATCACTAGAGTTAGCTTACCATCTTTTTTTCTACCAATGGTTATAGACCACATAGGCTTGCCACAGAAAATGTTTTTTCTCCTCTTTCATCTCCTTTTCCCTCTTTTTTCTCATACTTACATATACATATATTCCCTGTATTACAGTCTCTACACACATATTGTTACAGCCTTAATAAACTCGTATTGATGAAACACATGTTGGTGGTTTCTCTCTTCATCATTATAACTACCTTCCATACCTTGGACATTACCACCTGCCTGTAAACTTCGAACCGCTCGCCTTTTTGCCATAAGATCTGCAAAGATATGCATTTTGCACTCTAAGGGGCATATCTGCATGATAATGGAACAGCGTGGCACTGCAAGCCATCTTGCTGAGCCGAGTTGTATTATTAGGAAAGAGCAGGAATGCGTTTTTGTGAAAGAAGGGACACCTTACTGCACAAAAACAATCATTGACGGAGGTTTCCTCCTTATATCTTTTCTGCAGAATGCAGCACACATGGAAAGGGGAATAACTAAGAGAAATACTGATATTTCTTCTTGTTGCATCACTTTTAGGCATACCCTGGGGAGGCATTAGAATGTGACGCATTCCCAGGTTTACTAAATTTTGTCAATCTGGGAATGTGTCAGAATCCATGGGTGTTGCATGGGAACACCCAGGGCAACACCCATGGAACGCCTTTTTCACTCAGAGTAATGCGTGAAAGAGGGCCATATTTACAAGGCCATAAAAAGCCATGCAGGGTGGCCTTGTAAATATGGGTCAGCACAATGTGCCACAGGAGCTTCAAAAAAATGGATGCTTTGGTGGCGCAATGGTCTTTTAAATATGCCCCTAAATGTGTAATCACACTCAGATGGTTGTTGTTTCTCCTATCATGACTGTTTTTCATACTTATGACATTACTTTTTGGCTGTGAACTTTACTTGGAACATAAGCAAGTAAGTACATTAAAAAAATGCATTTTATGACTGGTAATAAGACAGTATAATGACCTTCCATTTTTATGTTCATGTACTTTTTTGTTTATTGCTACTATTTAGGTGCTCTACAGAACTAACTGATAAAGAAAAAAGGGTTTTTTGTGTATGCAAAGCATGGATAAAATAAGTTTTTTTTGTGGTAAAGTGTACTTTTTAAATGTAAAATACTCCCTCATACATTTCAATAATTGTGGAATGTTACACGCAAACAGCCAATCGAGAAAAAAAACAAGCATTGGCAATGCCAATTGGTCTCTGCATATTAATGAGTTTAGTGATGTAGTTGCTATTAAAAATATATTAATATACTGTGTTTAGTATCAGAAGAATAAGTTAGCAGGTTAGCAATGACTTCTGAAGTAGCAGAATAGTAATGCAGCAGTTTTAGTAGTAAAGCAGTTACAGCAGGAGCAATAGAGTAGTGATAGCAGTTAACATTAGTGCATTGCTGGTAGTGTTAGTAGAACAGCAGTATGAGCAAAGTTAGTATGATAGCAGTGTCCGCAGATTGAGCAGTTAAGCAATAACAGTAATATAAGGAGAACAAATAAAATTGCACCAGGAGAATAGTAATAGGAGTAAGATCACAGAAGTAACAGTGAGACATTATTGTGAGCAGCATTATTAGAGTAGAACTGCACTAACAGGAGTGACAGTATGCGCTTTATAAGTGCCTATTCGATTTTGAAAATTACGACAACGTTTTGATGGAAAGAGTAATCAATCAAAATAATTGGAAATGAGCAGAAAATAAGCAGGGAACTGTTTTGTCTTAGTAATATTACAAGAAAGAACTTACTAGCGGGCACATCTTTCAAACATTATAGAGCGCATGTCAAAAGGACATTTTTGCTTAAGGCACATTTTTATGGCAGAACTCCAAAGCAGAAAAAAACCATGCATGTTGTTCACTGGAAGAGGTAAAAAACTACAGGTAGCCTATTTTAAATTGCCCAACAACCTACTTGCACTGTGGTGGGAGTATCAGAACTTTTGACACTCTGTAAGCTGCACAACATAGATACCCGTGAGACTGGTGAAAAGCAGAATCTGAGAGACACATGATGACACATAGACCACATTATGGCAGGTGCGCTCACTATGGAAATTGGCATGGATCAAAAGAATGGACACAGATGAATCAGATATAATAGCATTAGCGATGAGGGAAACTAGGAGCATTTGGGATGAGGTGAGGAGGGCCCCAAAATGTAGCAGCAATTCGGAGCCTTTTATGGTGTTATTTTGGGAACCCATATTTCACACTATCTACTTTTGTGGAACACCTTGTGGTACAAAAGGGGGTGGTGATGGACGGAGTATCTGAACCAATCAAGCACTCACACCCAGTCAACAGATCTGGGTTAAATCCATCACCATTCTTTAGCCCACTCTGCCACCCCAGTATTGAAGGAACACCTGGCGCGCGCACCCTTTGTGCACGAGTGCCTCACCCGTTATGTTGTAAGCCACGGTGTGCAATGCAATAGGTCTCGCATTTACATGATTTTGAGCTATTGGCATTGTTAATGTTTTGGTTTTTAAAACATAAATAAAAGGCATTGTCATTTACAATGCCAAGAGCTTAAACTGTCTGAAATGTGAGACCTATTGCATTGAAAATGCTTGTTTCATTTAGTTACAGCACTCCCTAAGAGTGCATTTGCTTGCAGACAGTCTCCCTCAAATCCTTCAATGCCAAACCGCAACAGCTCTATATTGTGGCTTGCCCCCTTCGCTCCCAGTATTATTGGTTGCCCCTTTCACCATCCTGCCCCCATCCATATTGTTGCTTTAGCCCATACCACAATTCCAGTGTTATTGCTTGCCCCCTACAACACTCCATTACCAGCAGGAAAAAAAGCATTGGCAAACCTAATAGGTCTTACTTGCTTCAGAAGTATTCACTTAGTGTTTTGCTTAGCTGTGTAGCATTGTAGCTACTGTGGATGTTACTGCTGTAGAGTGTAAATGTGTCCGAGCCCGCCAAAGCAAAAACCCAGGACATGTGGTGCATGGTAGAAATAAAAATAATAAAGGAGGCTGGGGATAGAGCGAAGTACAGAGAACTATGATGGGAGTGGAAGACAGTAATGACAGAGATGGACAGAATGAGAGGGAGGGAGAGAAAGAAGGAGAGGTGAGAGATGGAGATGGACAGCGAGAGGGGCAGAGATAGAGGAACTGGGAGAGAGGAGCAAGACTGAGGGGGTTTATAAGGGGAGCGAGCGAGGGAGGGACAGTTGGAAGAGAGAAGGCGCGGGTAAGCCAGCACGGCTGTAAATCTGGAGACCCTCTTGTGCATAGTTTTGTCTCTTCATCTTTGTCCCAGTCTGAGCTTCTAACTTGCTGCATCTGCAGCAATTCCACGAATTTCACAAAATCACCTAGGATGACGTATAGATCACTAAGTGAATCATCCCCCTTGTGCATGGTAAAAATAAATGCAAAAGCTATGATAGTTCTTGGTTAAAAACATTTTATGTGTTACATTTTTTATAATATAGCAGATTTGTGCACTGCTTTTTTAATTCTCTCTCCGTTTCCTTCTCGATAGAAAGATGGTCTCACTTTGCCAAGCAGCTGAATTAAAAAGGCAGGGCACAAATATGCTATATTCCATATTAAGGAAGGCAACTGATAATTATACAAATTTAGGGGTGAAGGGATTGGAGGGGGGAGGCAAAGAATGGAAAGGAGCAAAAAAAAAACATTAGTCAGATAACGGTCTTGGTCTGTGCTGAGCGGGGTGGGAGCTGCTCTTACCCACGGTGGACTTGCAAACCTTGTATAAAGTGTTGTTGGTGAAGCACTCCATCGGATTGGTCTTGCCCACCCGGCAGGAGCCAATGGTGATCACCTGAAGCTTGAAGTTAGACGGGCAAGGCGGCTGCTTTCCTGCCCTGTGGGGCTGACGGCCTCCTGGAGCCGGAGAGCTCCGATTTGTGTAATAAAGTGATTGTGGGGTGAGGCTGGGGAATTAAGGCGGCTCCTCTGTGACCACTCGCTGCGGCATGGCTCTGGCTCCAGGGAGCCTGCCTTGTTGATTGCAATAGTGGAACGGGAGATAAGTGCGGACAGCAGCTATTAAAGTGGAACTGCAAGTCCCACAATGCAACGTGAGCTGGGCTTGTGTAAAGTAATCGCCCGGGTAGTGGTTAGGGGTGGGTGCCACCAATAAAAGACATGGACTTCCTTCCAGAAGGCAACATCCCGGAAACAACATAGCCCCAAAGCAGCAGCGGTTCTTCATTACTTCCTGTTTATGCTTGTGCGAGACTTTTGGTGCATATGTACGATATAAGCTACTTTAAAAACAATCATTTGCAATGCAATACGGCTCGCATTTACGCGAGAAATATTGCATTACAAATGAGATAGCGCCCATTTAAAAAGTCAAGAAAGGGAGTAGAGGGGTTGATGGGGGGTTGAGAAGTGACGAACTGCAGGAGGGGGAGGGGTGGGGACAGAGGACATAAAATAATGTTTCAGTAAAGGGGCCAATAGCCTTGGATGTGCACAAATTACGCCATGGACGTCGGGAGGAGGGACTAACGAGTGGCAAACCAATCAGAAGGCAGCATTTAAAAGTTAAGCCAATGAAAACATAGACGGAAAGTGGGCGGAGCTTCCCCCCACAATACTGTATACAGCATCTCTTTGACGAGACAGCGCATGCGCTGCCTAAGTTCGAGACCTAATGAGACAGGAATACTCCCTTGGACATATCAAATAACTGATTGACAATGGCTCAAACCAGTGGTTTAAGGATGATGAACCTTCAACCCCTGGCTTAAGTCATTGCCAATGAAATTGTGTCAATGGCTGAAGGAGGCAAAGAGGTCATTGGCAGAAGGAGGGTGAGCTACAGCCATTTATAATATGTATGGATCAAAGTTTCAATGAGTGGAGCAAGCAGGCATTTCACATCAAACCCATGGTTGGACTGCACCAAAGGGCAATCTATCAGTCTCTGAAGGGATGGTCCTACTGGTCAGTGTGTGGGGCGTTTTCTGGCTGTTTGTAGGTCAATTTTATGGTCTAGTGTACCTGTTTCTATTGTTTATCCCCATGATATGACCACGAACATTGACAACTTCAAGCACAAATGAATGCAGTCTCCCTTACCTTGAAAAACACCTAAACATTGTGGGGCAGATTTACAAGCGCCTTGCGCCACTTTTGCATCACTTTTCCCATGTTAAACATGAGAACAAAAGTGGCGCAAGGGCCTTGTAAATAAGCCCCTGTGCCTTTACGGATGTGGGTCAACATTGGGCAAACCTAAAAAGGTAGGAAGGTAAAGGAGAATGAGGAGAAAACCTAGACAAGGGAAAGAGTCAGAGAAAGAAAAGTACTGTTAGCATGTAAAGGGGGAGAAACAAGAGTGGATGTCCAGTACAAGGGAAGTAGGGGTGGAGACAGCAATGGACCATGGTTTTCTGAGGTCATATGCGGTGGAATAAAGTGAAATTAAATAAAAGCCCTTTGGGCATCGCCCTGAAAAACAAAAACAAGAATAATGTTAAAGATGAGGGACAATATGATGTCCAAGTAAAACGAAACTTTAACAAATAGCATTTATTGGTGACACCATTTTTAGCAATAATAATAAAAAAGGTTGCCCTATTCTAAAGTATTTTTATTGCCTGTTCATCTTATCTGATCATATTGTCTTTGTGTGACGTGTTGTTTGCTGCTAAACAAGAAATACAAGGTTCTTCACCAGGTTGGAATCATCAACTTGGGGAATTTTATTCACTTTGAAAATGTTGTGAAATCAGGCTCAGCAATGACAGCTCGTTTGTACAGCTAGCTTTTAGTTTGTGTTTTTTGCAGCATTCACAAAGGGGGGTATTTAAGACCCATCTTTAGCAGGAAGACACTTAGGGGGGAACATCCTTTACAACGCAACTTTTACAATGCACTACCACTACGACGCAACTTTTACAACGCAAGTTATTACAACGAATTGCGCTGGGGGGCACTCTAGGATAGGGAATAGTTTAATTACTATCCAACACCTTCCCTACTATCCACGGGGACTGGAGTTGGAATAGTAAATTAAACTATTCACTATCCAGCGCCCGCCAACGCAAGTCGTTGTAACGACTTGCGTTGTAATGGCATGCGTTGTAGTGACATACATCCCACTTAGGGGCATATTATCAACAAAAAGCGATATTTATCGCTAAGTAGGGTTAGCGGCAATTTTTTTATCGCCGCGCATCACGGGATTTTATCGCTGAGATAACGTGCTATTAGCAATGTTTATCTGAAAAGGGATAAACTTCCCGGCGATAGTGGCAAACTCTTTGAATATCGCTGAGAATACAGCGATATTCACGCATTATCGCTAACAGGGTCTTAGCCATTATATCCACCTCCCATTGGATATAATGGCTAAGAACTGGTCTGAGCAGGTGTTAGTTTTTGGAGATATTCGCGCTTAGCGTGAATATTTCCATTGCTGCGCCTGTGTTGGTAATAGAAACAATGGTTCCAGTGGTGTAATCAAAATGATATGAATTAAATATATAGCTCAATAGCGATAAACATTAATACTGAGGATTGACCAGGATGGCAAAAAGAAATGTAAGGAAAAAGACCAAAAAATGTATATTTGGTCTTTTTGGTTTTTGGTCTTTTTCCTTTTTATATATCCACTTAGAAACCACCGTGCCTTTGAAGAACTTATGTTTTGTGTATTGTTATTTTGGTTTCACTGATACACTCGGGACACTCTGCACTTTTATGTACTGTTTATGTTGATGTTTATGTATGTATTGAACTGTATGACAATATTTCAACAAAGTTTATACTATGAAGTAAAAAACATGAAAGAAATATACATAATTGTTCGTACATTTCTTTTTGCCATCCTGGTCAATCCTCAGTATTAATGTTTATCGCTATTGAGCTATATATTTAATTCATATCATTTTGATTATACCACTGTAACCATTGTTTTTGATATAATTGTTGGCCCTGGTTCCTTTGTGAGTAGGGTTTCCCTTGTTTTTCGTTGAAGTGTGTTGGTAATAGGCAATAGCAATGTTAGCCACTGCTTTCAGTCGCTAACAGGTTGGGTACACCCACTTTGCATGTCATTAGCGATAAATATCGCTGACATGCGAAGCGGGCCCCAAACCGCTCTCTATCGCCTACAAGCTGTCGCTAACTGCTGTTAGCGACAGCTTGCTAATAGGGTGATAGTATTATCGCCGCTTAGCGGCCGAAAACGGCCGCTAAAGCAGCGAAAATTGCCTATCGCCCCCCTTGATAATATGCTCCTTAATCCCTCTTTAAGATTCTTGGAATTTCATCCTGGTAGATTTCTGATGCCACAATTCTGAGAGTCTCATTTAACACGTCAGGGCCTGAAGACACCAGAACATTTTCTGTTCTCCAAGCGTGAAGGCTGTGGGCAGCAATGCAGCCTGGCCTCTTTTCAAGCCCTGCAGCAGTGTGGGGGAGGACAGCCATTTTTCCCCTTGGACATACGGAAGCCCTTGATCCCTCACCATCTGATTCCCCACAAACCCTTCTGCTGACACTTTCCGCCTACAGCGAGCAGGCGGAAAATATCAGTGGTTGTCTCCTCGGAATTGGGGGACAACACGCGGAAAAGTACCAGGTATCTCCTGGTCCATGTGGTTATTCTCAGTCCATGGAAAACACCTTAATCACTAGTTTTTAGTCGGGAGATACTGTATTTTGGCCGGGTGGTAGCCCTGCACCAAAAGCAGGCACATGAGAGTCCTACTTGCTGAGAATGACAAATATTTTTGACTTTTGGATGCTCTTGTACAATTCTTTGACATGGCAGGGCTCTATTAAAGGCTTATATTTTTTCTGAAGACATTCAGGGCCTCCTTTAGAAAAAAATGACACAGTACGGCGTCTCTAAGCCACTTTTTGGGCTGAGCATTGTCATTTTCAAAGTAAGGGATGCGCAATATTAACAACAATACAACGCTTCTGTGCTTTCCCCTGCCCTGGTGCACAAGTGGCTGCCATGCGCCAGCACAGGAACCCTTGCGTCATGTTGCAAAGGGTGCCTGCCTTGCGGAAATGATTGTTTTCGTGCCAGAAGGGACATCTTCCTGTACATGGCATTTTCCTCTTTCTATGCATGCTGCAGAAAGCAGCACGCATAGAAAGGGGAAAAAAAGAGGAGAAATAGAAGCATTTCTCCTCGTGGCGCCACTTTCTGAGGCATTCCCAGCCTTACTAATTTTTCTACATCTGGGAATGCATCAGGTTCCATGGATGTTGCCAGGGAACACCCACCGCGACATCCATGGAACACCCCTTTCATGCAGAGTAATGCAGGAAAGGGGCCCGTATTTACAAGGCCATGAAAAGTCAGGCTTTACTTGGCCTAGTAAATATGAGCAGGCACAATGCGCCACAGGTTTGTCAAAAAACGCGATACACTGGTGGTGAAATGGGCTTGTAAATGAGACCCACAGCGTCATGTTTGGCATGTGCCTTGCTCAGTCATTACAAGAGCATAACTGACATTATTAAGCAGATTATCCATTACTAACAAAGCATCTCAATTGTGCCAAGGTAAATGGGTGGCACCCAATTTTTGCTGATCCACCTGTCTTCCTGGCAAGCATCCTGCTTCAGTTAAAAAAAGACAGACTAATAACGTCATCCAAACAGAAATTTAATTAATTTAGGATTTCTGAACAACGTCAAATATCAGTCATAGGTTTAGAATGCATGTGAGATCCGCTTAAAGGTTATAGCTAAATTGTGGGTGTGGCATTGTTTACTAACTAAAGAAAAGGAGATTTAAAAAAGTAGTCATTTGAGCAGGCTCTGAAAGGTCACCCCTCTCATGTGATGAACACACTAGTAGGAGCTCCTAAGGGCAGTATTTGTGCCCCAGGTATGCAACTTTAACTAGATGTATGCCAGGCCGTGAAACAGGAGGTGCAGAGACCATAAAGGGAGTAGAGCTGTGCTATATGGATAAGGCTTTATCCTTGTGATGATATTGCCCCTGCCTAGCAATCACTACATAGGCTCTCAATTGAGCAGATACATTTGTTTAAGGTCCTCTAGCCTACTCACAAAAAGTATGCGTGCTTTGGACCTGCATATGGGTGTCCTCCACCTGTGGCTAATGCAAAAATGATGGGGCCACCCAGCGGAATCTGAAGAGGGGGATCCCCTGAGTTTCTAATATATCCAATTGCTGTTGTTAGACCTTGAGTTGAAGGCAGTCCCTTGGAGTGTTGGGGTCCCCTGAACCATTGGGGGCCACCATGCACCACAGGGGGCTATGTTACGCCCCTGTGCCCCCCACAACATGCCAATCTGGCACCTGAGAATTAGTTGTGCAAGTAGACTTGTAAATCAAAATGTGAGAAAAGCAAGCACAGAGGTAAAGTCATCAGAGTCCCTGGATCACGAATCTCGCATGGCTGAACTCTGAGCTAAGAGCAGGCCAGGGACAGGAGTATAAAACCTTGGTAAATATTTTCAGTCCAGTCCAGCTCTCTTTCTCTCCCTTATCTCTCGCCAACTGTCCATTTTATTTCTCTCTCCTTCTCCTGACCCTGTTCTCCCTCTCTTCTATCTTTCCCTCTATAGATCTTATTTTAGGTAATGAAAACACCATACAGTTCATTGTACAGCACATGATGTTTAGCATATGTCTGCCCTAATGAAGATGTTTTCTCTAAAGTGTTCGGCAGTTCCTTGAAGCTAAGTCAGCACTGTATTATTTACCTACAATTAAAGAAACACATAAACATTATTTTCCCCAGAATTCCATCTACTTGTCTTAACATAACCTAAATCTCAGCAGGTTTACAAGATAGCCCCATATTATGTGAGAGTAAAGTTTGATGAGTCACATTGCCAATGTTACTAGAATTTTACCCGCCTCTACCACTTCAATTCTTCTTGAAAACCAATTGCAAAGCCAAGATGTATTTAATTCCAATGAACTTCAAATATTAATAATGAAGGTTTTCAGTTTCAAGGACTCATCTTTGTTAAACATCTAGGCTTTGCACTTAGTTGCTGTCACAGCATCAAGAGGAGATGTAGGGAACCATCATAGCTGAAGAAGCAACTTGTGGAAGAGCCAATATCTTGATTCCACAAATTTCACTCCAGGAAAAAAGTGGTCTCTTCTCAGGATCTCACACGAACATTTTTGCTGGTGGCATTTGCATTGGGCGCGGGTAAATTGAGCAGCACTAGATGTTAGCATCAAAGTAGATCACTTCATGTATTATTTGTTGCTGCTGGCTGTATTTCATTACATAAAGGTTTGCATAATTGTAAAGTTCAAATTGTGACTTTGTGATAGAGACTTGTCTCTGATTTTGGAGTTTTGTTAGCCGCATTTCAATCTCAAGACTAAATGGTCTTCACAGGAGTTCCCGGGAGACAGTTTTCTTACAAAGAACGCCACACTCTCTTGCCCATTGGTGCAAATTTGCATATAAACAAGTGCCTGTGTCCAAGGAATTCCTCAAGATGCCACTGCAGTTGCTCTACCTACTGCAACTCCACCACTGCCACATGCCAAATAAAACACTCCCTACTAAACATCACGCTCCTCTAAATTGTAATTGGAAATTGATTTATATAGCGCTTACTACCCCTGACAAGGCATTGAAGCACTTATCAGCGAGTAGCAGGCTACTCTGGAACCCAAAAAGGATTCGTGGTTAATTAGTATAGGGAGCTATGAAATTAATTTGAGCAGTGGGTATGTGAGTTTGTTATTTGATTGAAGAAGGATAGTGGAGGGATAGAAGAGGGAAGGGTTTGCATTTACATAACGCCTGATGAGGTGTTAGCGGTACAAAAGGGGGTGGTGATGGACGGAGCATCTGAACCAATCAAACACTCACACCCAGTCAAAAGATCTGGGTTTGATCCATCACCGTTCTTTAGCCCACTCTGCCACCCCAGTTCAGACATGGCTATATGCAAATCAGTCTGACCCTGTGCCTCATGGGAACAGTCCAGCCCGAACTGCCAAGCCATGCCTTCCCTGGACCGGAAACAAGCTTCCGAGGACCGGTTCCTGGCATTACAGCCGTCTTCAGCCCGGCTTGCTTGAATCCAGTGGCAAAGTGAGCAAGGGACTCACGTCTGAGCATACCCTGCCACACTTATGGCGGCCAAAGCGGTACAAAAGGGGGTGGTGATGGATGGAGCATCTGAACCAATCAAACACTCACACCCAGTCAAAAGATCTGGGTTTGATCCATCACCGTTCTTTAGCCCACTCTGCCACCCCAGTTCAAACATGGCTATATGCAAATCAGTCTGACCCTGTGCCTCATGGGAACAGTCCAGCCCGAACTGCCAAGCCATGCCTTCCCTGGACCGGAAACAAGCTTCTGAGGACCGGTTTCTGGCATTACAGCCGTCTTCAGCCCGGCTTGCTTGAATCCAGTGGCAAAGTGAGCAAGGGACTCATGTCTGAGCATACCCTGCCACACATTACGGTGATGGATAAAACCCAGATCTTTTGACTGGGTGTGAGTGTTTGATTGGTTCTGATGCTCCGTCCATCACAACCCCCTTTTGTACCGCTTTGGCCGCCATAAGTGTGGCAGGGTATGCTCAGACGTGAGTCCCTTGCTCACTTTGCCACTGGATTCAAGCAAGCCGGGCTGAAGACGGCTGTAATGCCAGAAACCGGTCCTCGGAAGCTTGTTTCTGGTCCAGGGAAGGCATGGCTTGGCAGTTCGGGCTGGACTGTTCCCATGAGGCACAGGGTCAGACTGATTTGCATATAGCCATGTCTGAACTGGGGTGGCAGAGTGGGCTAAAGAACGGTGATGGATTAAACCCAGATATTTTGACTGGGTGTGAGTGTTTGATTGGTTCAGATGCTCCGTCCATCACCACCCCCTTTTGTACTGATGAGGTGTTAAGCGCTTTTCGGCAGGTAGCATGTTAATCTGGAGCCCAAACAGGTTTAGTGGGCGATTAGTATAGGCAAATATGAAATTTGAGCGGTGGACATGTGAGTTTGTTAGTGGGACTGAAAATGATAGAGGAGGGATAGAAGAGGAAAGTGATTTTTTGTTGAGCTCATAGCAGCAGTAGGATGGTTGGGATGAGTAAAGGGGAGGTGGAGGGGGAGGATTCAGAAGGAAGCCCTCCACAATTAAGGCCCATGTGTTTAAATGAGAGGATCAAGGAACTTAGACAAGGGAGTTCCTTGCACTCCAATAACACAGACCTACTTTCAGTTCCCCATTTAAAAAAACAGCTTATCTTTTACAGTCAAGTCAGTCAACATGTGGAATCAGATGCCTGGACATCTGAGATCTATCATGGAGGAAACACTATTCAAGAAAGAGTTGAAAACCTATTTATTCAAACTTTACGGATTGTAGGAATCCTGTTGTACCTTGCTTCTACTGCCATCTCTAATTGCCTATGCACCAGGGCATTCTTGGAGTAGCCATGCACTATATAAGAACCTCTCTCATTCATACTCATTCTCATTCCCAATATTGGCCTGTATGAGTCAGGAGCTTTTGAGTTTTTGTCAGTCTTGAGTATTAGCAAGATGGTCACCTTAAAACAGGACGTTGGAATCTTTTCATCTACCCTCAATATTGAATTGAATAGCTTTTTTAACACTGGACCCTAAATTCTATTTTGATCGTAAACAGCTGTGCCTGTATCACATCAGGGTCGGGCGGCTTTACCATTATGGAGATTACCTCTAGCCTTCCTGATCTCCATCTCACTGATTTCCTCTTCCAATATTTCCTTTTGGGTTCTGCAGTGCCCTGGCTGCCAACCATTCCTCAACCTTCCTGATAGTAATCCTCACTTCCTCTTTATGCAAACCCTGACTGTAAGTCTGAAATTTCTTCAGGTTTTTCCTACTCTCTGACGTTCCCTCACCCCTTCAGTATAACGTATAGATCAGATTAACAAATAGATTGTATGCAATGTTTTTGCACAATCAGATCTTGATTTCCAAGCAAGCAGTTTCCCACATTTGTCACCATACTCAAAATGCATAAAACTGCTCGATTCCCATCTACCTCTTTCTTCCACCTCTAGCCTCACCTTAAAATGCATCCTGGCTTTCTCCAGTTCTTCCTATTTTTTTATCTTTCCCTGACACTTTTATCAACTCATTTTCAATTTACCTTATCTGATTCAACAGTCTATTACCTTCTAGATAGTTTACCCGGACTGCTTTTCTGGACCATTTAGCTATTATCCCTCCTAAGAAGGCCTTTCAATGTTCCCATTAATATCTAATGTACAACTCAGCATATTTTGCTGGAGGAAAAACTCTGATTCTTTCTTAATCCACTGTACCAAACCCTGGCCCTGTATAGTCTACAATCAACTGTCCACTTTTTAGGGGTATGCCCCTGTTGGATTCTTAATTCCAGCCATACTGCTGCATGGTCCAATAGCTTAGCGGGAATCTGTCTCACATCCAGCACCTTATCTTTTAAAGTGAAGTCTACTAACCAAAGATCTATAGGTAAGAAATACCCACACTAGCGACTATGTAAATTGTAATCTCTTTGCATCCCTGCCCTCTCTCTCCGAGCATCATGGACACCCAAATCTAGCATTATCTACTTCAAGGATTTCAGAACCTTTGGTGATTTCATTTTTGATCTTACTGTTGATCTGTCTACCTCGTTAATGATAAATGCAGTGGAGAATGCATTCCACTAATTTCAATCACAAGCTTCTTACAAGGGTCGGGGTTGTCAATATTTGGCTCGTAGTACCACATATAAGCCATGAGTTGATTGCCAATTTTGATCTTAGCTAGTGCCCATCTTCCCTGCCCATCCTGCACAGAACCCTCTAACTTAATATCACGTCCTTATTTAATGATGATTGTCACTCCCCTGATTATACCAGCCTGCTCCGTTACCACCATATCTTGGACCCATCTAGAATTTTTGAACATCTCTATGCATTTTGGTTTTGTGAGTTGCACCTATTGTACGACTATAATAAGAGCTCCACACTTCTCAAGATATTCCATAACCCACTCCTGCTTCCTTCACCCATGTAGCACATTAACATTCTACTGAGGAAGCATATTTTGAAGTTCCTTAAGGCCATGCCCATCCTAATTTACCCCATATAAAAGTTAAGTAATTGTGGACCATTTTTTCCCTCAATGATCGCCATCCCGTGCCTCTTCCACACCCCCATACTACTCTGATGAACTGAGTGTTCTTCCAGAACGGCGACTCTTGATGCCCATATAAGACCCACCAAACCACCGGCTTCATAATATAACCTATGTGACATCCTCCTTTGTTATTTTCCTACAATACTTCTTTTCACATACTCTTTATAATATTGTGTACACCTCTTTCTTTTTTTACTCTTTCATCTTTTCCTACAACACTTCTTTTCTTCTGTGCTTTATAATCTTGTGTACTCCTTTTTTTCTCCCCCTTATTACCTAGGAGCATCAGGGCATACTAATTACCTAGCCCAATAAGGTGACAGCAAAATGTATTAGTGTATACTACTACTTCTTCTTCCATAGTTCCAATACATCCTCTACCTACCTAAAATTGTACATCTGGTTATCTCTCATTACTCTCCAAGTAGTCGATAATTTCATTTGGACTCATGCACCTTAACCAAGGAGCTCTTGCATCTTCTGTCCTAGGGCCCATTGCCTATCTTCAGTCACTTGACAGATATCTGACTTAAACATGAAGGAGTAGCTGTTGTAACCATCTGTTTGGACGGTGGTGCTTTCTTCAGAATCTTCTCCTTCCCTGAATATGTCTGGAAATGTATTAGTATTTTCCTGGGCTCCTTCTGGCAGGGTTTCTCCTAAATGACTCCCAAGAATTTTTTGAATCTCCCGTTCAACGTCTATTTCACATATATCCTCGAACAGCTCATGTTTGATCATTTAAATACTTTCAAGGTGCTAACTTCAGGTAGACCAATTATTTTCAGATTATTCCTCCTAAATGGTTCTCTGACCTCTCTAGCTTTCCATTAAACATGTTATCCTGGACCTTCAATGACACCATAGCTTGTTCAGAATTCTCTACCTGCTGGAAGACACCTTCCAACCCCTGCTCTAACACCAGCGTACCCACTGTCAAGTCATCTAGTTTTTCTCACAAAGTACATTGAGTCACCTGGATTTCCTTTTGATTATTCTCTGAGGCTACAAACCTATTCCAAAACTCCATCATTAGCTTCTGTATCAGGGGTATCAAACTTATTTCAGGAGCTTCCTTTTCTAGCCTTTTCCCCTCTGATATCTCCACCTCAGAGCTAACTTAAGCATTCCTCCCTCCCTGCTCCTTTAAATTAGGGACCTGTATCTTGAGAACAGAAAATATGTTTGAGGTACTAAAGAACACCCAGGGATATTTCAGGCATGTGGGCCAGGCCAGCACCTCCAATGCCCCCCTGCTTCTCAATTCCTGAAGCAGGCCCTGACTCAAACCCTTGTAAGATGGACGTGTGACTTGCTTTGATGTTGAGCCCTAGCTGTACCCTCTTCTGCCCTCTTGTCTTATTCACTGCATTGGGCTTCCCATTCGCAGCGTCTGGCTCTCTTTTCCGGCTTTCCCCTTCAAGCCCAGGAAAGGGCTGTGGAGTTGAACTCATGGGTTTGCCATGCTTCTCCATCATGCTTTTAAAGTGTAAGAGCAGAGAGGGAATCATTTTAGATTTATGTTTGGCTCTGGAAGCTCTGTGTATTCTACCATCAGCTCTAACCTTTCCAAACGTCGGCCCCCCCTCCCAAACTGCAACTTATTCTCTCTCTTTGTAGCTTTAATGGTTTGGTTTTGAGGGGCCTATTTATAGATCTACCATTAATTGGGCCTCCACTTACCCCTGAATACGCTAACACAGGAGCCTTTGAGCTTTTGAGGATCTCAGGATATGCCTGTTTTTTCCTCTTCCTCTACTAAAATGCTCTCAACCATCCATCAATGAGTTCAATCACTTGTTTCAAAGATGCAGAAGGTATCAACTTTTGTCCCTTGCTTAAAGGGGCTAAACCTTGCGACATATGTAAGTGTAAAGTCAAGCAACAGGTTACCAGTTCCTCTTGCTTATTTCTCATCACACTACTCTCCTCTTGTTACTTACTTAAGCAATTTTTACTAGCTGTAGCTGTTTATGCACTTGTGTTACCACTGCCTAACCAGTCCGAAGAGCCCAAAATGCCAAACTTGCCCAACACAACAAGGCCTACCAATAATGCAATCCTCCATACAGCTACCCTGCCACACTGCAGGTGCAGACTTGCCCTACACCAAGAAGCTGCCCGCCCTCGTCAGCTCTTTGATCTCACAGCAGAGCTTACATTTAACCTCCAATTTTCCATTCCTGTTTAACTGAGCCTCTTTTCCTAATGGTGATTTGCACATTTTTTCTCCTAATACAAGGAAGTGCGATGCACTCATTTATTCCTGGTAGATATTGTCTGCACACTTATTTCCAGGGTCACACAATTAGAATGTGATCCCCTTGTTATGTTTTTATGCTACTACGAGGTGACTCTGTCTCTCTAGACTAACTAAAGATGCTCTATTGCACCTCTGGCGCAGTACAATAAAGATGGCGTTTTATTATTTAAACTGCATGTGCGCTGAATTCAGTGAGAGGTGTATCACACTGAAGTCATTGTTAAAAACTGCTCTGAGTTGTGACTGAGATGCATCCCTACTTGCCCGACAACTTGAGCTGGAAGATAGTCATTCAAGAGAGCTGTTTAGCTTTCACACTTAGACAGGTACATTTGTTAATGCACTGAGGCTGTCTTCCTGTCACACAATGTCAAGGTTGAGGTTAGATCATTCCAACAGGCAGGGGGTACTCCTGATATGCTCTCACTAGTGTAGAGGTGTTTGTGATAGATAAGAGTATCATTAGGAGCAATTAACATGGCTGCATTGTTTGTGCTTTTCAACATTCCAATAATGCTTATACCAATGATGTGTTTCATCTGCTTATTAATTACAGTGCCTTTTTTTTACAAGGATAAGATCTTTTCAATGAATATTTGAAAATGTATTTTGTATCTTTTCTTTGTGACACCTTGAGTACACAAAAGGGACAAACTGACGAGTTATATCTTTTCCCCACAAATTTCTTGGGAATATGGGTGGTCATGTTCGCTGTTGCCAACAACATCTATAACTCTGAAAGGTAAAGGGTTTAGATGTAGCACTGTGAGCTAGCCAAAAACCAATATTTACTGATGATATTAGTACAATCAGTCTCTATATTGTGAAGTTTTACTGACCTTATACACAGTCCTACTAAATTTGTAGGATCCATTTAACAAGCCTCCCGACAGGTTGGCTTAGCCTGCCGTCATGTCCCTCCACCAACAGGTGCCACCCCCAATAAAACTGCCTCCCAATCATAGTGAGTTTCAATTTGTAATCTACCCAATAGTATATAAGTCAATTCCCAAAAATTTGTTCTGGTACTAAAAATACTAGTCGCAATTTGCGACCAGTATTTTATAACCAGATATTCGTACATTTGGCCCCAGGTAATTTGGGAAGGCTAAATTAAGTTAAGAGAAACCGAAGCACGATTGAACGTTAACGGAAATGTAGAATATATGCCTTTCAAGACCAATAATTAGCGAATATATGATTAGCTGTAACATCAATGTATTGATGACCAAAACATTGGTGTAAAATAACACTGGATAAAAGACGGTAGTAATAACTTATATGATTGTGATTGGTGCTAAAATAGCAATTGATGTATGTGGGAAAAAAACACTAACCAAGTGCGCATACCTTCAGAAATCCAAGGTTCAGACCAAGGAGAACACTAAACTCGCTTCTGGAACCGTCAGATCTCAGTGTAAATGTAAATAATGTTGCTTTTTTATGTCAGTATTAGTGACTGTAACCTTGGCTGCCGCAACAGCCAAACCTCATTCTACTCTTTTTTTTAACACAGTGGAAGCAGACAATGCATCGACATGTATACGGGACCCTCTCTTAAAATAATTTTGGCCAGGGAAGAGAGAGGAACAGGGTAACCAGAACAAAAATTAATTCCCTCGTGGCCTTATTCCTTTTTCTATATTATATCATTACTACTTTCACCAAGATCCTTCAAAACATAGCAGACACATAAATTTGTTTCATATTTGTATCTTCTTTTATTTGTATTTCTTATATTTATTTTGCAAAATTATTTTTTATATATTTTTTGATTTAAATTCATTATTGTCATTTCGAAAAAAGATTTTTCTTTTCAACAGTACATCAATAGACAATAGAAAAACAGTATAAACACAATAGAAAAATATATATACAATTTAAAAGCTGCCATACAGAGAACACTTCTTACTCACTCTCCCTCAATCAACATGCATACACTCTCATCCAATCCCAATACACTCTTTCTTCTGCGTCTAAGGAATCACAGATCTTCCCGTGAACTGTTACGCTAGGTCGACGCGTTTCGGTGGGTTCAGACCACCTTCCTCAGGACCTCTGACAGAACAAAGTTCATCACAACTGTTTGTGGACTCTGTATGGTTATCTGTAACAATAAGTAGAATATAATGTATCCATAACTTCATCATTCCGAAACAGTCAACAATAATCTTGATTTTAAGAAAAAAAAATGTATACATGACAATTCGTACTGTATGAAGGACCGATCATTTTTACACAATAATTTTCATTGCTCATTTGTTTTTTCATTTTTTCATCGTTGTCTCATGTGTGACGTATAGTCCATCTGACCCGAACAGATATTAACATTTAAGTATTAAGGAACAGAATATTGTCTCATATAACCTGAAAATTACTTAGTAGTTACAGCTAAAAAGGAACACTCCAAAGTAAGGTTTTTTTAAGCAACCAAGGAGAGGAGAGTGGATTCAATTTGTAGCAACACACAATTGGATTTGAAGTAATCTGGGGGACAAGCACACTATTTTCACTAACATACCACGATATCTCCTTATTGTTATTAAGCATTCTTACCCTAGTCGACTTTCGGGGTGGTGATCTCTATATGAATATTCAACCGTTGTTCGGTTAGATAATTCTTCCTGTAGTGATATTAGGAAATTCTTACGTTTAATCTCAGAATATATTAGTATTGGGATACTAGGGTATGATTTAAGAGCTGCTTACCAAACATAAATTCTGCTTGTGGTTGTTTTACTTATGGCGTGGTTCCTGATGTGTTTCTCATCATCTTACATATGCATTGTTTATCATGGAACACTATGTTTGGAATACATAAATAAGTTCTCAATACATATCCTAAGGATCTCGTTGACGTATTTCTAATAATCTGGATTTAGACAGACTAACCTTAGTTAAAACGTTTGTATAGAATCACCCTCAGGTTTGAAGACGGTATTCTTTTGTTGTTTCATATGTTTTGCTGTAACGACATATTAAACCAGGGTTTTAGAGAGATATATCAGATGTATAAAGAGTCCTTAAATTGTCTCTCTCAGTTCTATTATCATTTACGAATATTAGCAGCATTTTTCATTCGTATCTCTGCTCTTTTATTTCAATGTCATTTGAAGTTTGCTATTTAGTGTAAATTCATCTGCCTAGCGCTATAACCGCTCAAATTAAGCAAAAGGCAGGTCACATCACTTTGTATCTAGCTATCTTAGCATATTATTATTTCCAAAGCACCCTTCATTTCTGTCTTAACCCTTACATGACGATTTTGTCGTTCACTCCTCATCTCACCGGGTCCACATGTACGTTTTCGCAATTCACTTACTAACATAAGGCTTCTGCAAAATTACAGCGTCTGCATTGGAAGAGAAAAACATCTTGTGCAAAAACAACATTTCATTTTAAAAACACACCTTTCAACATAACATACAAATCACTGCTAATACGGCATCAGTAGTTAGGCTAACTTAAGTCAGCTCATTATATTATTTCATTTGCATTCTTGCAATACCTAAGTATGATTACCTACGACAAATTTGCAGTTAATATATATGAGTTATTTTGTATAACCATTTGCACTTTCAATTTAAATGTGTTTTTATTTACATTATGAGAAAAATTCGCTCCACCAGGACCAACAACATTTTGTGATATTAGAGGGTGGGTCCCAAAATATCGTGCTTTTAATAGGCTCGTCTCCTCCTTTCACCCCCTTGTTTAATTTGTGCCGGTGGTTGCAGGCGATGGGCATCGATAATCATTTTCGGGGAACCGAACTTGCTTGCCATCACCAGATTTTGGCCAAAAGCAAGAGAGTGCAAAGCGGGGAAGGGAGACGCATGGTGGAATACAAAGCTAGAAAATCCGTGGCAAAGGGAGAAAGCAGCAACGAAAAAAATCAAATCAACATGTGCAGTGCTCGGCCCTACCAAAGGTTCTAACAAGTCTGAAATACAGTGAATGACATAAACCAACCACAAAAGTTGGGATGTCACCTTGAAATATGTTTCAATGAAAAACGAAATTAGGCAGAATAAAACATATCTGAGTTAGCACAAAGCAATGCCACGAAGGTGTCACTAACAAAAGAAGATACGGGGGGCCTCCAAGCAGCACTCATGTCCAATAAGCCTGTTGTTTTCAATCTCATTTATAACAAAGGCAATAGCAGAAATGCATCCTTACAATTCACGGCAGTAAGCACACAACACAAGTGTATTCCACTTCCAAACATGTTTATAATAACGATAAATGCCCTGTATGCCAGAGATCCACTGAGGCACTGATGTGTAATCTGATTAACCCAAACAATTTATTTATAATTATTGTTTGTTTCTAAGCATCGCCACGTCGCCTTTTGGACTCTTTTCATCTTAGTGTTCTCACTAAAAACACTATGATATGTTGCTCTGCAGCTGTGTATAACATGCTCACAAAGAAAGCCAAAATAAGCAACACATTCATTACAACACCTAACACCATTTTTCATGCCGCTCAGTGTACCATGCTCATGAGTAACATAGGCATCTAAAGAAGGGTGCCACAATAGCCGTGATAAAGGTGCCATTACAGTTAGTTTACGTTTTACACCTACAAAACAGGGCAGTGACAACGGGTTCAACGTAGCTGCTACCAACAATGTGTTACACAAAATAACACCACACAAAATTGGATGTGGCAAGCGAAGAGAAATGTGTTGACCTGGCAAACGCCCACCAAAATCAAGCCTCTTACCTTCACTCCCTCCTGGCCCAGCCCACAAATCCAAATAGAGTACAAATGATTGTACTATGGCCCTCATTACAAGTGGCCCATTTAATTGCTATGTGCACAGCAACTGGTGTTTCTGAACATATCAAAGTTATGAGTTTTAGATCAAACCTGACCATATTGATCGGGGAAAGGGGAAAAATGCCCTGCATTTACCGAAACATGTGGATTTCTGAGTGGTAAGCTCCAAAATCCACAAATTATTTCCCCAAAACTCACAATTGGGTAGTATTTTTCAGACTTGATAAATTCCGACACAGCAAAGTTGGATTTTATCAAGAGTGGTATACATCACACCATTTACGGGCCATTCGTAAGGAGGCTCTATGTTCACATCAAATCAGTTGGGTTGACTCAGCTGATACACCGCTGTGCCTTCTCTGATTCTGATATGAGGGACTTATAGAAAGTGTCAACCAGTGGTAGGGCTGTCCAGACTAAGATGGTCAAAGTAATTAGCTGACCAGGCCTGACAACTTTTGTTAACTCTATAACAGAGAAGGTTAGTGCTGAGCTCATGCTGGATATGCACCCCCCACCACTTGACATAAATAGGGGAGTGCATGAAGCAGGATGCCTATGCGTGATGAAGTAGCTTTAAGGCACATCCGACTTCTACCTCAAATGTCTTCCATGCAAAGCACCATGAACATTGAAATGGACGTATGTCAAGTTTCCTCCACGAGAGCTGAGGGTGATGTCTTGGTGGTTCTGCCTGAGGCAAGGAGATGTCCGGCAGAAGGTGACGGGCGAGGATAATGACCAGTGGAACAGGACCCGCAAGTATTTTGGTCCCTGTACACAAGGACCACATCCAAAGGTTACAGAGGGGGGTTGTGACAACATGCTGCAGGGCACAGATAAGAAATCCTTCAAGTCCCAGGTGCAGACCTTTGGGATGATGATGGACAGCCAGGCTATGTCAGCACAGGGAAAAATGTACGCTAGTCATCTAGAGACAGACAGTCACAGCAGAGTTGCCATTTGCATGCAACTGGAGTAGCAGGATCCAGGCTTGAGTACAGCCAGGGTTGGGAGCAAATATGGTTGCAAAAGATGGCATGGGCATCTCATGTGGAGAGAGTTACAAGACTACAGCTAGGATTCGTGCAAGAAGGGGCACGTGGATAGTTGCTTATGTACGCAATGCCTAGGAGGAAAGCAGTCATCAAGATGTGGCCAACTAGAATGGCAAAGAGATGATTGAGATGGAAAGGCTCCCCTCTCTCTGGTGGAAAAGATAAGGGTTCAAAGGAGCTGGGAATGGCACTGTACTGCATATGGGTGTGAACTGATGAATTGTCCCCTATATAAAGGACTTGGCAGAAGGGCATTGGGCAAGCTCATTGAACAGGATGGGAGCAACTGGCCAGTCTTACAGAGAATGATGGGTAGGCTGTCTGGCTGCAAGGTAGCAGACAATAGGGTTAAAGTTGAAGATTAGGAAAGAGAAGAGCTTTTCGGGTTTATGAGTAAGGAGAACCCGAGGCTGATACTGTGCCAGAGAGAGGTAGGGACAGATCACAGAGGATGGTGAGTCGGGGAGGGCAACATGACTGAGGATGAGGACAAGGTTGAGAGGAGAGTGACGAGCCGCAGCCTGAGGTGGGTTGCCATCTTTCTGGTGAGGGACAAGAGCCAGCTGTCATTGGGTTGGATATGAAAGAAAAATAAGCCCATCAAAAATAGCACAGTGGAACTATGGAGAACATGCAGGTAGGCACATCAGTAGCAGGGGCTACGGGAGGAGTAAAAGGAGCAACAGCAAGTGAGCAGTGGACGTGCTAAGGTGGACTCTACTGGGTGACTACAGCCCAAGACCTACACCGCTGTCTTGTGAATGAGGAGTAGGGGCAGAACATTGCCTTGCATGTGAAGTGTTTCTGTGGTTACACAGGGAATTTGCCAGACATATTTTGTAGGGGTTGGCAAAAGAAAAGCCAAACAATGAGATAGGAGAGAGGTAATTACGACCAGTGTGGTGAAGAAAATTATTGTCCTGGTGAGACGTGTGTGAGAATTCGTATGTCAGTTCTATGTAATTTGGAACATATTTTCCAACGCTTTGGGGGCTTTCTGGATTTTTGATGTATTGGGTATGAGGAAGCATGGTGTGCAGAAGAGTAAGACTGACCAGAATAGTGGGAGGGAGGATGGTCTTTAAATTGTCAGTGGTAAAGCAGATCTGCTAAATCATAAACAAGGCTAAGGTGTGCCGGAAATGGGCCTGTGTTCCAGCATGGGAATGGGTCAAAGATTACCTTTAGGCAGGCACTAGATGAGAACGGAGTCAGTGCCCCCCTGCAATTTTTCCACACATTCATTCAGGATTATTGCAGCTACAGAAAGCTATGAGCTCGGCTGAGGAGAATGGTATGTTAAAGTGTGTAGGAAGGAAGAATAACGAATGCAGAGGTTCTTCAAAATTTCTGACACAATGACCTAACCTCCGGACACAAGCTTGTTGCTGTTATCATGCCATGGTTATGGGATGGACTTTAACACATAGTATTTACTCTGAAAACACTCTGAATCCTGTTTAAGAGAAACTTTTTTGACTATATTCTTTCTGGAATCAAGAATATTGTTTTACACATGAAAGTGCACATTAGCATTGATCTTGTATATTTTTGCACTGTACTCTGGTAGCAAGTGGCCCTAATGAGACAACGTGTGTCGCGAAACTCGTGTTGGCCCTTAGTTTGTTGATACGTATTGATTTATCAAGAAGTCCTCAAAACCCAGTCTCCTCTTTGTAGTCAATAATTGACCAAGCTAAGTCAAATTACACAGTTATTGCTTTATTCTAAAAAAAAATTAAATAGGAAAGGCCAGTTCCTCTGGTCTTTCAGGTGCTGACATTTTAGTCCTTTGGCTAATTTTCTATTTGACATTTTCAGGTATCTGGATCTCCTTTCCTTTCCTCTCCGGACCTTTGTTCTTCAAAAAGAAACAAGAAAGTCCAGGTATATATTTGTGAACCAACATAAAAAATTACACACAAATGTTCATAGGCCTGACTAGGCCACAGCCCTCCTGGATTGGGGGAGGATTAGAGGTTACACCAGGTCATGAGGTATCTAGGTTACACCAGGTCATGAGGTATCTAGCACTCATTTTACCATTCATAATTAATTTGAGGAAGTTTTCAGACCAGCTTCCACCGTTGTGTTTTTAAGGATTTCCCACATCTGGTACCATCTTCTCCACAACTTCCCTTGTCTTCTCCACGTCTCTCATTGTCCATGTTCTCTTCTGTTCTTGACTTCCTTCCTCATTTGTCGTTTCCCAAGCTTGCCCTTGAAAGCACTTCCTATTAGTCCTGCTTCTACTCTTATCTTGCCCCATTCCTATTCTCCATCTATGTTTCAGTCTTTCTTCTCTTTTTCCTGTCTTCTCACCTGGTCATCCTCTTTCACTCTTAAGGGACACCATCAGAACTTTGGAGGATTTTTCCTGCTGTGAGATACCCTCAACAGGGAAGTATAACTCATTACATCCTTATGGTAAGTTTTAAACCAAAATGCTTGCAATGAGAGGAACCACCTGAGAAATTATTGTTTGTTTTTCCAGATAACCATGTGAGGAGTGCATGGTCTGTATAAAGAATACATTCTCCTACTTTTGTATAGTAGCTTAAGGCTTCTGTTACCCATTTGTTACCAAGGCAATCATTGTCAATAATCAAGTATTTTTTCTTAATTGGAATATAATTTTTTCACTGATGTATAAAATGGGTTTCTTATTTCCTGCTTCGTCTTTTTGTGGAAGGAATTCTCCTAAGTCTATACATGAGCCATCTGTCTGTAAGCAAAAATGTTAGAAGAATCTAGGGACTATAGCACTGGCTTTGAAGAAATAACCTTTTAAATATTCAACTGCCTGAACCACATCTGGACTCCAATGTTTCAAGTTCTTGTCTGTTAAAGGTGGTGGCACATGAAAGAAATTAGGGATAAACCTGCTATAGTGTCCTACAAAGCCAAGGAAAGCTCTGAGATCCTTGAGAGTTTGAGGGATATGGGACTCTATTTATAGCAGTTACTTTTTTTTCATGTGGTTTATAAGTCCTTGACCTAGAAGATAGCCTAAATACTTCAACTATTGCAATCCTAATCTACTGTTTTTTGTATTGACTTTCTGTTAGAAGGGCCGATCCCAGAGGCCGGGTTATGCTCACCCGACCACCCTGTGACCCACCTCTCCCACAAGTAATGCCGAGTCTTAACGTGAGGTCCTCACCGGGGAGGACTTCGAGTCGAGGATCGTACACACTGAGCTCACACCACACTTATGAACGGACACCACACCGTGGAGTTCAATAAACAAGTTCTTTATCAACAGTAAAAAGGATTCAGCACTCGTATTTACAAGCGATCGAGCGATCGTAAAGTCTCAGGGATTCAGGAAGAGAGAAGCGGGACAGTCTCAGTCTTTAGGCCAATACGAGGCGTACCCTGCGCACAGCTCTCAATCCTCGAGCCGGGGGGTACGGACGATGATGACCGTACTGGCTGCATCACTCAATTCAGGGCAAACCAGGTCATGTTGGTAGCGTTGATGGTCCAGCCGGACCAGAGTACTCCTCGAGCCGCGACGAGGTCAGCAGGGCTTGATCCGGAGGTCAGTTCTTGAGGAGCCGCGACCACGTCAGCAGGGCTCAGGATGTTTCTACGTAGGTCTTTAGAGTTCACGATCGGGCCGCAACAGCGTCAGCAGGGCTCCGTTGTTATCGTTCCGTCTTTACGAGGAGGGAGCCACGACAGCGTCAGCAGGGCTAAGGTGTTCCAGTTCCGATTCCACGAGGATGAGCCGCGACAACGTCAGCAGGGCTTGAAGAGTTCGAAGGTTCAGTTTTCCCCAAGGGTGAGCCGCGTTCAGATCAGCAGGGCTCTCTTGTCCAGGATACAACTGCCCGCTAGTTCTTGGGCGGTCCTTGATATAGTCCAGTGGCCCTTTGATGTCCGGACCCTCGCGGGCGGAGGTCTCATACTTTGGGGGCTGGTCCTTGGAGAGGTCTGTCGGTTGGCCCTTTGATCCCTTTGAAGATGCGTCCGGGGATTCCCAGAAGCCCAGCAGGGTCTGGAGCCAGCTCTCGGGGAGGCCAGAGGTGTGATCGAAACCGGCCAACAGGGGAAGGCCAGAGGTGTGAGAGAAACCAGTCTCTCAGGGGAGGGCGGAGGTGCAATCGAAACTCCCTGTCTTATCTCACTCGGGGAGCCCTTTACCCCCCCAGCCGGGACTGGCGCGCCTGGAGTCTAGGTTTCGCTGGGGCAGGGGTGATGCAAGGCCCAAGGAGTCAGGGACTTCGGGAAGGGAAAATGGCTGCTGGGGCCTGGTGGGGTGCTGCAGGTTCAGGGTGCCCAGGGCCGGGAAGGAGGACGGGAAATGTAGGTCTGGTCGTCGGCTGGTGGGGTCATGTAGGGGGTTTGGGGGTACATGGGCAGGGTGACCAGGGGTTTCTGGGTGCAGGGCTTTGCTAACGGGGTGCTGAGGAACGGGGGGAACCACGCCACGAGGCCAGGTCCAACAGGCGTCCCCCCAGCTGAAAGGCGGAGAGAACTACCCATCCCCTTGGGGGTTCTCTTCACTGAGGCGAAGAATCGGGACAGGCCGTCCGCGTTGGCGTGGTCAACTCCAGGCCGGTGCTCAACAGTGAAATCCATCCCCTGGAGGGAGATGGACCATCGCAACAGTTTGGGGTTCTCCCCTCTCATTTGCATTTGCCACCGGAGGGGTCGGTGGTCGGTTTGGACCCGGAAGTGAGCACCGAACAGGTAGGGCCTCAGCTTCTTCAGGGCCCAAACCACCGCGAAGGCCTCCCGCTCGATGGTGCTCCACCTTTGCTCTCGAGGAGTAACCTCCGGCTAATGAATGTTACTGGCTGGTCCAGGCCTGTGTTGTTCATTTGAGATAGGACTGCTCCGATGCCATGCT
This sequence comes from Lissotriton helveticus, assembly GCF_964261635.1. Classification (NCBI taxonomy): domain Eukaryota; kingdom Metazoa; phylum Chordata; class Amphibia; order Caudata; family Salamandridae; genus Lissotriton; species Lissotriton helveticus. The sequence goes on along the minus strand of NC_136067.1, from coordinate 1,445,159,197 downwards.
TGGACGCGTCCGTTTGGACCACGAACTCTCGGGAGTTATCGGGGGCCTGTAGTACTGGGGCAGTGCCCATGGCGTCTTTCAATGCTTCGAACGGCTTTTGGCAGGCGGGGGTCCAATTAACTTTATTCGGCTGGCTTTTGGAGGTCAGCTCCGTGAGGGGGACTACGAGGCTGCCATACCCTTTTATAAATCTTCGGTAGTACCCCGTGAGCCCTAGGAATGCCCGCACTTCTGTCTGGGTTGTGGGGGCCTCCCAGGCCACGATTGCATCGATCTTGGGCTGAAGGGGTGCCACTAGGCCGCTCCGGACCTGGTGCCCCAGGTAGACCACGGACCCTTGTCCGATTTGACATTTGCTGGCTTTGATGGTAAGGCCCGCCCGCTGCAGGGCCATCAACACCTCCCAGAGGTGGTGGAGGTGCTCAGTCCAGTGGGAGCTGAATACTGCGAGATCGTCAAGATATGCGGCGCTGAATTCCTCCAACCCAGCCAGTACCTGGTAAACCAGCCTCTGGCAGATGGCGGGGCGTTTTTCATTCCGAAGGGCATCACCCGGAAATGGTAGTGACCGTCCGGAGTGGAGAAGACGGATCTCTCTCTGGCCCTCTCTGTGAGAGCGATCTGCCAGTATCCGCAGGTTAAGTCGAAAGTGCTGAGATAGCGAGCGGACCCTAGGTGGTCAATGAGTTTGTCTGCTCGGGGAATGGGGTGGGCATCGGTTCTGGTGACCGCGTTGAGGCCGCGGTAGTCTACACAGAACCTCAGCTCGGGAACAGCTCCGGGGGCGGCCGCCTTCGGAACCAGGACCACGGGGCTGGCCCATGGGCTGTCAGAGGTTTCGACCACTCCCAGGGCTAGCATCTTGGAGACTTCGGCCTTGATGCAGGCTTGGACTCGGTCAGGGACGCGATAGGCTTTGTGCCGTACCGGAGGGCTGTCCCCAGTGTCCACATCATGGACGCACCAACTGGTGATCCCGGGGATAAGAGAGAAAAGGTCAGGGAACTGCCCCAGTAACTGGGGACAGTCCTCGCGCTGCTCGGGGGTGAGGGAGGAGGAGAGCCTCACTCCCTCTACGGAGCCATCTTTTTCCTTCGCACACAAGAGATCGGGCAGAGGCTCCGTGTCCTCTTCCGCTCCGTCGTCGGTGGCGAGGAGCAAACTCAATTCGGACTGCACGAAGTGGGCTTTGAGGCGGTTCACATGAAGGGCCCTCAAGGGGTTCCTGGGGGACTGCACATCGATGAGATAGGTCATCTGGCTCTTGCGTTCCACCACCTTGAAGGGTCCGGTCCACTTGTCCTGCAGGGCACAAGGTTCGACCGGGGCCATCACCCAGACCTGCTGTCCAGGCTTAAACTCGACCAGAGTGGCATTCTGGTCATACCAACATTTCATCTCTTCTTGACTGGCCTCGAGGTTTGCCTCGGCCAGCTCTCGGAACTTCCGTGTCTGGTTTCGGAGGGCCAGGATGTATCGAAACACATCTGGGGGGGATCCTGGGCCGCCGTCTCCCAACCTTCTTTGACCAGGCTGAGGGGCCCCCAGACTGGGTGCCTGTACAGCAGCTCGAAGGGGCTAAACCCCAAGGACTTCTGGGGGACTTCTCGGTAAGCGAACAGGAGGCAGGGGAGAAGGACTTCCCACTTGCGCCTCAGGGGTTCCTCGAGACCCATGATCATCCCTTGAGGGTACGGTTGAATCGCTCAACCAGGCCGTTACCTTGAGGGTGGTATGGGGTGGTGAATTTGTACGTCACCCCACACTGTTGCCAGAGGGACTCATGTACTTAGAAATGAAGTTCGTTCCTCGGTCGCTTACCACTTCTCGCGGAAATCCCACTCGGGAGAAGATCCCCATGAGGGCCCGCCCCACTACGGGGGCCATCACCGTTCGGAGGGGAATGGCCTCGGGGTACCGGGTGGCATGATCTACTAGGACGAGGATGAACCGGTGGCCTAAGGAGGTCCGGGGGTCTAGGGGCTCCACGATATCGATTCCCACCTGTTCAAAGGGGGTACTGACCATGGGGAAGGGCTGGAGAGGAGCCTTGCGCCTCCCTCCGCTCTTCCCGCTGGCCTGACACCTGGGGCAGGACTTGCAGTGGGCCTCCACATCGGAGTGCATGCGGCGCCAGTAAAAGTAGGTGACCAGGCGGTGGTAGGTTTTGTCTTGTCCCAGGTGCCCTGCCAGAGGCACATCATGGGCCAGGTTCAGGAGGAAGCCGCGGAAGCGTAGGAGTACCACCAGCACCCGGGCTGACCCTAGTTCGGCGGACTTCTGTTCACTGTATAAGAGGCCGTTCTCCCAATGGACAAGGTGGGAGCCAGACTGGTCACCGGCGGCCTGGGCGGCGGCCTGCTGCCGCGGCCCGACCAGGGAAGGACAGGAAGTCTGTTCTAGGCAGAATTCCTCTTGAGAAGGTCCTCCTTCCTGGCGCCACTGGGCCAACTCAGGAAGGTCGTTCACGTTCGTGGTCTGTTCGATGACCGGGCCTAGGGGGCCGGCGTCGGGGGTCCATGCTCTCACTAGGGGGCAGCTCGGGGACCTCGGCCCGCTCGCTGCCCTCCGGGTCGTCAGAGACTGGGCGAGGGTTCTCGGGTTCCACCCCCCGGGGGTGGACACTCGCGCGGTCATGGTTCGAGTGTTCACGCATGCCCATTCGGGCAGGCCCACCATCTCCAGGTGGGTCCTTCGCTCCACTTGCTTCCACAGGGAGCTCTCCAGGTCGTTACCCAGTAGACAGTCCACGGGCATGTCGGTGCGGACCACTACTCGTAAGTCCCCGGAGACTCCCTCCCACTCGAACGGGACTTGAGCTATTCGGCAGGTGCGGACTGAATTGTCGGCTGAGATTACCCTGCAGGAGGCGTGGGGTATAATTTGGTCTTCTTTGACTAGGTGACACCTTACTGCAGTAATGCTGGCCCCTGTGTCTCGGAGGCCCCCTATGCGGTGCCCATTGACGGTCACCTGTTGTCTGTACTTTTCAGTGTTGTCTGGCAGGAGGGCTCCGGGGACCATTTCTCTATCCCCCAGGGAGACTAAGGTCATGGCTGCTGGTTCCCACCCCTCGAGGTCCCCTATCTCTTCCTCTTCTAAGGCTACTGTGGCTAGCTGACGTGCAGGGGGGCTCGCAGCGGCTGTTTTCTTAAGCATGGGGCACTGGGGGTCTTTGGCATAATGCCCGGTTTGCTGACATCTGTAGCAGGCTCTGCTGATTTGGGGTCCTTGTCTAGCTGGGGGAAACCCTGCTCTCGCTGCGGGAGGAGAGGTTCTGGACTGGTTTCGGGGAGGGCTGCGTGGGGGCCCGGCCTGGGACCCTCTCTGTCTACCCTGACCTCCCCCTCCCCTCTGGCGGGGAGATCCTTGCTCGTTTCGGCCATAGTCTCCCACGGGACCCTGTGGGACTCTGGTGCTCACCCAGTGATCTGCTTCGACAGCCAGCTTCCGGGGGTCGGCCAATTTGCTGTCCAGAAGGTGCTGTCTCAGTTCCGCAAAGCAGTTGGTGGATAAGTGTTTATAGGCGATGAGATCAATGAGTCATCAAAAGTGGTCACCTTGCTGCCGTTGATCCAACCTTCCAAGGCGCGGCTGTAGAAATTCACATATTCTACCCAGGTGGTGCCGGGGATCTTTTTGCAGTCTCTAAACCGTTGCCGGTACATCTCGGGAGTGAGCCCATATCGTGATAGCAGGGCGTCCTTCATATGGGGGTAGGAGTTCATGACGGTGGAGGGCAAGTCCTGCATGGTGTCTCTTCCCTCACTGAGGAAGCGGCCCCATAATCCGGCCCCCCAATCCTTTTCGGGTACTTGGTGTCAGGTCATGGCGACCTCGTATGCCTTGAACCATTGCTGGATGTCGTCCCCCTTGTAATACTCCTTCACGACATCCTTGGGTATATGTACTTTGGCCTCCACCGGGGAAGGGGCTTCTCTGTTCCCCGGGGGTTGGGAGTCTTCGCTTCTGGCTTTGAGTTCCAGTCGCTCATGTTCGAGCTGGAGTTTCTTTCCTTCATGCTCCCTCTGGAGCTTCTTCTCCTCCAATTCTCCTTGCAGTCGTAATTGTTCTACGGCCAGTTGTTTTTCGGACAACTTGAGTTCTCCTTCCATTTTTAGGCGTGCCAGCTCTAGCTCGTGGCTTTGATTGCGTTCCCGGTCTGTCATCTCCTCTGGCGACAGACCCCTTTCCACGCTGGGACTCCGTGTCAGGGAGTCGGTTCTCTCACCCTCTTGGCCGCGGGTTTCGGTCTGCGGCCCTCCTTCTCCGCCGTCTCCTTCTGGTGGGGGGAGGAGGGCCCCGGCCTCTACCCAGGCTGTCAGGGCTTTTTGGTAGTCTTCCTTGGTGCTTAAACCAGTGGTAGCGATGTGGAAGTCTTTGCAGAAATGTTTCAGTTCTCGGTGGGTATACTCTTCCAGAAGTTCCTTTTGGAATGCGGTCTTTTCGCTTGTTCCGGTGAGACTCATGGTTGTTCCTCGTTCCGGTAGTGTGTCAGTCGTTTTACTGTACGATCTCTAGACGTAGGCTCTTATCCCGTCGCTTGCCACCAATGTTAGAAGGGCCGATCCCAGAGGCCGGGTTATGCTCACCCGACCACCCCGTGACCCACCTCTCCCACAAGTAATGCCGAGTCTTAACGTGAGGTCCTCACCAGGGAGGACGTCGAGTCGAGGATCGTACACACTGAGCTCACACCACACTTATGAACGGACACCACACCGTGAAGTTCAATAAACAAGTTCTTTATCAACAGTAAAAAGGATTCAGCACTCATATTTACAAGCAATCGAGGGATCGTAAAGTCTCAGGGATTCAGGAAGAGAGAAGCGGGACAGTCTCAGTCTTTAGGCCAATACGAGGCGTACCCTGCGCACAGCTCTCAATCCTCGAGCCGGGGGGTACGGAAGATGATGACCGTACCAGCTGCTTCACTCACTTCAGGGCGAACCAGGTCGTGTTGGTAGCGTCGATGGTCCAGCCGGACCAGAGTACTCCTCGAGCCGCGACGAGGTCAGCAGGGCTCTATCCGGAGGTTAGTTCTTGAGGAGCCGCGACCACGTCAGCAGGGCTCAGGATGTTTCTACGCAGGTCTTTAGAGTTCATGATCGGGCCGCAACAGCGTCAGCAGGGCTCCGTTGTTATCGTTCCGTCTTTACGAGGAGGGAGCCGCGACAGCGTCAGCAGGGCTCTGGTGTTCCAGTTCCGATTCCTCGAGGATGAGCCGCGACAACGTCAGCAGGGCTCGAAGAGTTCGAAGGTTCAGTTTTCCCCAAGGGTAAGCCACGATCAGATCAACAGGGCTCTCTTGTCTAGGATACAACTGCCCGCTAGTTCTTGGGCGGGCCTTGATATAGTCCAGTGGCCCTTGGATGTCCGGACCCTCGCGGGCGGAGGTCTCATACCTTGGGGGCTGGTCCTTGGAGAGGTCTGTCGGCTGGCCCTTTGATCCCTTTGAAGATGCGTCCGGGGATTCCCAGACGCCCAGCAGGGTCTGGAGCCAGCTCTCGGGGAGGCCAGAGGTGCGATCGAAACTGGCCCACAGGGGAAGGCCAGAGGTGTGAGAGAAACCAGTCTCTCAGGGGAGGCCGGAGGTGCAATCGAAACTCCCTGTCTTATCTCACTCGGGGAGCCCTTTACCCTCCCAGCCGGGATTGGCGCACCTGGAGTCTAGGTTTCGCTGGGGCCGGGGTGATGCAAGGCCCAAGGAGTCAGGGATTTCGGGAAGGGAAAATGGCAGCCGGGGGCTGGTGGGGTGATGCAGGTTCGGGGTGCCCAGGGCCAGGAAGGAGGACGGGAAATGCAGGGCTGGTCGTCGGCTGGTGTGGTCGTGTAGGGGGTTTGGGGGTACATGGGCAGGGCGACCAGGGGTTTCTGGGTGCAGGGCTTCGCTAACAGGGTGCTGAGGAATGGGGGGAACCACGCCACAAGGCCAGGTCCAACACTTTCAATCCTGCTTCACTCTGAGAGGTAAAAACAGCTTTCAATGTTTTATATGTTGTGATCACGCAGGGGTAAAGATAACGCTGGCATCAATGTTTGCTGCAGCATAGTCCCGATGTGGCTTTGATATGTATTATATAAAGTTTTCAGAGCCCCATGCAGGCAAAATTATAGTACTGTAAACTTTAACAACCCATCAGGGCTGGAAAAGGCACGTCTCTAGGATTTAATAGGATCTGTCAGTGCCATTTACTAAAATCTAAAATTGTAATGCACTGGGATTTTCCAATCTGCTCTATCATTTCAAATATAGAAAGGAGAGGGTCATGGTCTCGGAGGCGACCAAGATGGACGCTTTTGGTTGAAGTTCCGCCGGTCGGGCGCGCTTTTCTTCACCTTTGCCTCATGTCGGGGCGAGCTGACAAGTCCGGACACTACCCAGCCGTGCCCGGGGTCATGCTGCACACATCGCCCGGATCGATGTGATGATCCGACCTGCCAGGAGGGAGTTCCATATTCCGAGGTGCCCGGGACGACGCTGAGGCCTAATCCGTGAATCTGGATCGCTGCCGGGGTTGGTGGGGGCCCGTGTACGCCGCTGCCTTGAGTGTAGCTCCGTGGCCATTCTCTCCCTTCTCCCTCCCTTCCGCCGCCTGCTTCCTGGCCTCCGCTCTCTCCGGTTCGGATTCCGGGCATGGGGCGAGCCTTGGGCCTAAGCGTCCTGGTGCGATCCCTGAAGCCGGGACCTCGAGTTTTGGGGTCGGCAGGCCGGGGGGTCGGGCTGCTGGGGGACTGGGCTGCAGGTTGGGGGCTGGCATTTGGGGCAGTGCTGGGGCGGCTGGGGCTGTGTAGGCTTCCCCCCTTCGGCACCTGGGGGATTACCTGCCTCCTGCGGTGGTTGGGGGTCCACGCTGGTGGTGCTCCCCTGACATTGGGTCTGGGTCCCCTGTTTTGGCTGTGGGTCTCCTTGAAGGCATCCAGTACGGCGGTGCCTGATTTGGGCCCTGGACTGCCGTGATCCTGCTGCCCGCTCCTCCTGTGCTGCTGTTGGCCGGCCTGCCTGCTTTCCCGGGTCGCACGTCCCTGCCTGCTTGGGGCCCATTTCTATCTTGTGCTGGCATAGTGGATACCCTGCTCCTTGCTGATTGTGTCGATCCCATCACTTCCAAGCACTTTGGCTGTGTCTTTGCTTTGGTGTCCACACTTGACCGGCGGCTACTGGTCCACACTTAGCGGACATTCCTGCTACTCCTCGTCGCCTACCTAATTGGACTTCCACTCTCTGTTGGTTGCGGCCGGGCCGCCTCCCCTGGCTGCCTGGTGTCCACGATCAATCACTGTTTGGGGACAACTCCATACCTGACCACCTACGTGGATTTGCTGCCGGACTCCCCTGGTTCCTCTGCCTGGTCTTCACATTCACCGCTAAGTCAGAGTTGTGGTGTTTTCCTGCTGAGCACGGGATCCCCTTCCCACTACTTTGGCAACAATGGTGAAGAAAGACCCCAAACAGCCCAAGCTCCAGTTCGACAAGGCCCTGGGCGCTGCGACGGAGGTCCCGGCTGGGATGTATGACATTACAACGCATGCTTTTACATCGCATGCTTTTACAACGCGGTTTTTACCACGCATACCATTACAACGCATAGTGCTTTTAGGCGCTGGATAGTGAATTGTTTAATTTACTATTCCAACTCCAATCCCCGCGGATAGTAGGGAAGGTGTTTGATAGTACATTAAACCTATTCCCTATCCTAGAGCACCCCCCAGCGCAATGCGTTGTAATGGTTTGCGTTGTAAAAGTTGCGTTGTAAAGGCAGAGCATGGTAAAAGTTGCATTGTAAAGGTTGTTTACCCCCGGCTGACCAGACGGCAGAGTCCCCGGCCCCCCAGGACGCGGATGGATCTTCACCCAAAGTCGCAGCCATGGTGGCGGAGATGAGAGCAGGGTTTAAAACTCTAGAGGGCTCTTTTGACAATCTGCACACCAAGTTGGCGGGGATGAATACAAAGATCCAGGCTCATGACCGAAGATTGGATGTGGTCGAGTCCAGGGTCTCAGACATAGAGGACGGGGCTTCCTTCTCCTTAAAGCGGCTGGAACGGGTTGAGAAGATCCTTAAAGATGTCCCCATCAAGAACGAGGATTTGGAAGCCAGGAGTCACCGCAACAACGTCCGAATCCTTGGCGTACCGGAATCGACATCCACTGGCCGCATGGACACATTTGTGGAACAACTACTCTTGGATCTGTTTGGCAAAGACTCCTTCACCCAGGGCTTTGTGGTCGAATGAGCTCACAGATCATTGGGCCCGCGTCCTAGGCCCGGTCAATCTCCTAGGCCCATCATCGCCAGGCTCATGAACTTTTGTGATCACAACACTGCATTGCTTGCGGCTCGTGACCTGGGAGAGATCCAATGGCAGGGTGGCAGACTCTCGTTTTTCCCGGATTTTACCATCATGGTGCAGGAGGCCAGGCGCAAATTCCAGGGGGTCAAGGCGACGACGAAGTACTTGGGCCTGCGCTATGGTATGCTTTATCCTGCCCGATTGCGGGTGGACATCAATGGCAGGGCGCAGGTGTTCGACACCCCAACTGTAGCGCAGGAATTCCTCCGTGATTATAAAAAAGACCATATGGCTGGCTCTGAGGTTTCGAGATCTTCTTACCCTCAGACGCAAGCATCGCAGTCTAGTGTGGACCTTTTTTCCCAACCCGCAACAGGTTGACTGCCTTCTGTGTTACAATGCTCCTTTGTAGTGTCCTATTAATGGTTGTATCCTTCACATGTGCCGCTCCGCAATATTGAGTATTTGATTGCTGTTTTGCCCGACCGGCGTGGCGTTGCCATGCCCCATGGTGTACACCACTGTGGTTTTCTTTATTGTATTGATGTTGCACTTTGTTTCCTCTGATCCGCTCATTTTGCTTAGTTTTTTGTCCTCTAAGTGCACAGGTCACTATGTTTGGGTCTGCCTCTTCTTGGGATGTAAGAGGTTGGGTGGGGGGTGATGAGGGGTTTGTTCTTTGTTTAATTATGTTTTTTCCAGCTTGCAGAAGATGATGAATATTTTGTGGAATGTAATACATGCACCCACTATCTTGATAATTTTGATGCAGTTCGGATGGTACAGCTAGGGAATGTGCCCGGTCCTTCCGGGCTTTCACTGTTAACATGGAATGTGCATGGTCTGAATGACACCAGGAAGTGCAGGCAAGTGCTGAATTATGTTGCCTGACACAAAGCTGATGTCCTTTTTATGCAGGAATCTCACCTGTCTGGCACGGACGGTGCTTCGATGGCTTCTGGCTGGGGCCCCGATAGGTTTTTCTCCAATTATAGTAGATATGCGCGTGGAGTCTCCATCTTCATACATAAAAGAATTCAGTTTGCACACTGTACCTCATATAAGGACCCTGAGGGGCGTTTTTTAATCATCACTGGACTGCTGCTGGGACACAGTAGCACCCTGGTGGGAGTGTACAGCCCGAACACTGACTGCCCTTCCTTTTTTCACTCCTTATTGTCTCGCCTCCTCTCGATTGACACTGGGCTTCTAATCATGGGTGGAGACTTTAACCTCCTGATGGACCACGCTAGGGACAGCACTGCTACCTCCCCGACGCCAAACCCAGCGCCCGATCTGCCCTTAAGGAAATCTGTTTGCAGTACTCTTTAGTTGACGTGGAATCCCATTTACAGGCGCAAGACCCTGCTTTCCCTCATTATTCTGGGTTCCACAACACTTGGACGAGGATTGACTATTGGCTGGTTTCCCCCGGGGTGGCGGGCTGGATTGGGACAGTCCTGACTCCTCCCCGCACTCTATCTGATCACTCCCCGGTGGTGCTACAATTAGACATTTCTCAAGCAGGTGGCTTTGAGAGGCAGTGGCGAATTCCCGGCCGCGCCTTGATGGATCCCGTTTTTAATGAAGAAATTGAACAGGCTACTGAAGACTATTTTGACTTGAACACCGGATCTGTCGACACATGGGTGGTCTTATGGGAGGGCTTCAAAGCTTATATCCGTGGGGTCTGCGTCTCGAAGCACGCTTTCCCTGTTGAACTTGGATTATAAAATCCTGGCCAAGGTTATAGCTATCAGATTATCATTATCGATCGAATTCATTATTTCCCCGGTACAGTCTGGCTTCGTCCCTCGTCGGTCCACCTCTCTCAATCTTCCGACGTTGTTTACGGTGCTGCACAGAATTAGCCTTCTACCCCAATGCTGCTATTTTGCTCGACGCTGAAATAGAGCGCGTTGCAATAGTCTAGTCGGGAGCGACTAAAGCAACCACGATCTGTCTGCGGGCTTGCAGGGAGAGGTAGTGGGAGATTTTCCTTAGAATCCTGATAACCCCCCAGCAGGTAGAGACCGTTCTATTAACCTGCTGGGCCATATCAAGCGAGGTGTCAATCATCACGCCCAAATTCCGGGCGGATTTCGTGGGTAGCGGGCAGGCTCCGAGAGAAGAGGGCCACCAGTCGTTTGACCATATGTCCTGATCTCTGCCGAAAATCAGGACCTCGTTTTGTCTCCGTTCAGCTTCAGTGAGTTCAGAATCCTCCACTCTGAAACTGCTTCCATGCAGTTCCTGAAGCTGATAGCGGAGGAACTTACCGAGTGGGAGAGAGACACCATAATTTGGGTGTCATCGGCGTATGACACCACCTCCATCCCATGCGATCTTACCAGCCTGGCAAGTGGGGCTACATAGATGTTAAAAAGGGTGGGGCTCAAGGCCGACCGCTGCGGGACCCCACATTGCACAGGTGTGGCAGGGGAGAGGTACTCTCCTAGTTTAACCTTCTGCTCTCTCTGATTAAGGAAAGAGGTTAGTAGACTCAGTGCTGAGCCCTCCACTCCTATCTCCCTAAGGCGAGCTGTTAAAATAGAGGGAGACAGGGTGGCAAAGGCTGCTGTCAGGTCGAGCAGGACCAGAAGGGTGGTCTGGCCCAGGTCGACCTTCGCACGGATGTTATCTACAACCATAGTGAGAGCCGACTCGGTACTATGGAACTTCCGGAAACCATGTTGTGACAGGTCCAGAAACCCAGCGGTATCGAGGAAGGCAGTAAGGTGTTGATTGAGGTAGGTTTAAAGCATTTTTGCCGGAGCTGGTAACAAGGATATTGGGCGGAAACTCTTTAGAGTCTCCGGATCAAGAGTCGGCTTTTTCAGCAGAGGCTTTTCAACTGCCTTTTTCCAAGATAATGGAAAAATGCCCTCTGCCAAAGCACGATTCATCACCTCAAGGAGGTGGGGGGTAGCAGGACTTCCCTACACTCCTTCAGGATCTTCAAAGGACAAGGGTCCAACGGAGAACCCGATTTAGTTTTATTCAGGAGCAGGTCTAATTGCTGCAAGGTAAGGGGAGGAAAACTAGGCAGATTCAGGGGGGGGTCCTTTGGCCGACATTCTAAGGGAGGCTGGACCAGAAGGGGATGGGAGCTCCGAAGGTCCCTTTGTGATTCAAGGTCGGCGTAGATATCAGCTATTTTTGAATGGAAGAACAGAGAGATCTTATTACATAGCTCTTGAGAGCCTACTATGGGGTCGGGAGTTTGCAGAGTGCACAGGGAATCCACGATCTTAAACAGTTCCCTGGAGGAAGTGAGGGAGGCCGTTAAGTTGGTGAAATAGGCCTGTTTTTCCTTAATGACCATCACTTTATAGTCTCTGAGCAGGAGTTTGTGTTTTTCTCTGTCCCTCGGATCCCAGGTCGTTCGCCAGAGCCTCTCCTGTTTCCTACATTCCTGCCTTTGGAGCCTGATTTTGGCTTGTGTGCCATGTGACACACATATGTACCACATGGCACAGGTGTACATGCACAGATGTGCATGTACACAGGTATTCGTTATTTACCATGCAATAGAATTACATGGTAAATAACGAATCGGTAATGGCCTGTGGCACTGTTTTCAGTGCCACCTACATCTGGATTTACCGATTCGGTAAATGTACCGATTCGGTATTTTACAGAATCGGAAAATTTACCGAATCGCTAAATATACCGATTCTGTATATTTTAAGGCCCCTACATCTCCATTAGCAAATACCGGTCGGTAACGGCCGAAATCGGCCGTTACCGACCGGTATTTGCAGACCTACATCTGGCCCATAGAGTTGTAAGTGAATTTAATTAAGTTTGCAATAAGGGACCTGAGTAGAAAGTTTGGAGGCTGATTGATCTGCTAGATGTCTCTTGCCTAATCATGGAATGTTTTTTCATATCTAAGGGATATAAGGTGAACCCGCAATGTGCAGTATGTATGTTGAAGGGAGTGAGAGATGTGTGGTCGGTCAATACATTATCTGCTCAGATAAAAATTGTTCATATTAATGCAGGGTTGGAGAGTAACATGTTTTCACATATATCTTTCATATTAATACTCCAGGGTGTAGAGAACAGTTGACTTATCGGGATGGTCCTGATGAAGGTGGTCCACATTGCTGTTTCTTTCCACCGAAACGCGTTAGCCAAATCCTTGTAAAAACTTTACCCATCTGGGTACATGCTGGACAAGAGATAAAGAAAGAAACTAGGCTGTTTTGTGATTTTGAGTAATTTAAGTGGTGTGTGGGGAGTTTGTATGAATGGTTGTGAATAGGGTGTTCTCTATCTGGAATATGATTTATTAACATGTTGTATTTGTAGAATTGTGTTTAATAACGTAGACTGAGATGAAAACAAATGATTCTTGGAATGAGAAAATAATATGTTTTTATATGTTGGAATAAGAAAAAGAAATCAAATGAAAGAAAAAATAATTTAAATAAAAAACCAATGCAAAAAAAGTAAGAATATTGTGACGTGTTGTTGCCCTGCAAATCAGAGGTCATACCCTGAGACAATATTTTAAAGGTCACGAGGGAGTTCTGTTGATTACTGTCCAGACAGTCTCCACCACGTGCTGGGCTTGGAGCAGACTACGTAGACTCCGGGGGCTGGACTTATTATATTCCCCTGCCTTACCCTTGCCTAATTCTTCCCTTATTCCCATTACTGGAGAAACGTTGGTCAAGCGCACCTTGGGTCTTGTGTCCTGATGGACATGCATTTTCTATGACGGAAGAGGCTCGCTTTAGTGAATGTTCATTTATGGATACATTTATCCTGACTTGGGTGCGCTCTGCTCTAAGGGACAGGTTTCCTGCCTTTCCCACAGCCCCGGTTGAGGTTCCCCCCTCACTCTGCTGATCCAGATCCCAGATGGGACACACCTGATTTCTAAACTTTATCGGCAGTGCTGAACTCTTAGACCCATAGATGACTCCAGGGTTCGGGCAGCTTGGGAGGCTGACTTGGGAGGACCGATCTCAGACGACCAGTGGGAGCATTGCTGCAGGGCCACCAGTGACGTCTCCCTGAACAGCCGACATAAATTACTTTATTTTGAATTCCTTCGCCGGATGAATTTCACTCCCGCCCATTCTCATAGAATTAACAAGTCCAGACCACACCACTGTCAGAAATGTTCGGCACCCTTTGCTGATTTTGCACACCTTACCTGGACCTTTCCTAAGGTCCGCCAGTACTGGTTGAGCATACACTCCACACTGGGAGACATATTATCCATGCAACTCCTGCCTACTCCTGAGATTTCACTTCTAGGCTATGTGGTTAACTTCCCCAGGAAGGTTCGTAGGCTGGCTGCACTGGGCTTCCCCTTGGCCAAACGGGAGATTGCACTATTGTGGAGCAGTAGGCGTGCCCCCACACTGCGCTCTTGGTTGAACAGCCTTGTGTTCTGTAATGTCAACTGTGAGGAATTTAGGGCCAGATGTAGGTAATTCTAATTTACCGATTCATAAATACCGAATTTTACCGATTCGGTATTTATGAATCGGTAAATTTGAAGGTGGGAGATGTAGGTAATTTTTAAATGTGAATTACCGATTCGGAAACATTCGGTATTTACTGATTCGGTAAATACCGAATCGGTATTTCCCATTGATTCCTATGGGCTGTGAAGCCCATAGGAATCAATGGGAAATACCGATTCGGTATTTACCGAATCGGTAAATACCGAATCCTGCAAGGGTGCAGGGGGTGTCACTTTGACACCCTCTAGCACCCAGACTACAGGCATGTGTGACATGTGGCACACATACATGCCCTAAGGGCATGTCTGTGTGTCACATAGCACAGGTGTGCATGCACAGATGTGCATGCACACCCGTATTCGGTATTTTACCACTCAATAGGATTGGGTGGTAAAATACCAACTCTTAAGGGCCTGTGGCACTCTTTGAAGGGCCACCTACATCTCATTTACAGAATCGGTACATTTTCCGATTCGGTATTTTACCGATTCTGTATATTTACCGAATCGGTAAATTTACCGATTCTGTAAATGACGTGCCCCCTACATGCCGAATCATAAATACTGGTCGGTAACGGCCGAAATCGGCCGTTACCGACCGGTATTTTGGCTCCTACATCTGGTCCTTTGTACTCTACTTCCCAGTTCATCCAGACCAATTGATATATGGGGCCCATACAGGGACTATATCTCCCGGTGTAAGGCAGCACATGACTCTCATTACCCCTGAGGGTGTAGGTTAGATCTCTACTGCCGCTGTAGTTGGGTTGCGGGACTGCTGCTTGCCTATTTTGTGTACTGCATTCTGTTTTTGTCCTTGGATGTGCATGGTGTTTTTGTCCTCGACTCATTATCATTTGCTGATATTTTATGTATTTTTTGTTTCCATTAGATATGTCCCACCGTTCTTTCGCAACTGCTGATTCATCCAATTGGACTGTATCTTTAATGTCTTGTATTTTTTGCAAAACTGGAAAAATAAACGTTTTAAATATAGAAAGGAGAGCTTTAATGTCGAATTCGGAGATCTGATTAACTGCCTGAAGTCAATATAAAAGTGAATACACCCATTAAGTTTTCAAGAACAGAACTATTGAAGAATTCAAATTGCTGTCAGGAGCCTCAATTACTCCCAAATCTAACATTTTCTGTGCCTGTACCTCCTCTCAGATAGCTGTCCTTCGAGCTTCTGGAATTTGATATGGTTTTTGCTTGACAATTTTCATTGGATCTGTTAATATTGACTGCTGTATCACATGGGTAACCCCTGGATTCACAGACAAGAGTTTATGAAATCTCCCTAATATGATTTCTATTTTTTTTTTCATTTCCTAACTGTTGATCTCTGCTGTTAGACTCTTTTTGTGTTCAGAGGAGTTTGTCAGTCTTACATCTACAAGGTGGAGCTCCTTCCTATTTCTTCAACGCAGTCGCATGGGACATTTGAGTCTCCTTTTTATTCTTAAATTATTCCAATGGTAAGATCACAAAGGCCACTATTTTAAGGATCTTATAGCCAATGACTCAACCTGTTATTGTCATTGGTAGGAAGGAGAAATAGTACCCATTCCAAGTATTGAAATACTCTCATTGTGGCCTTTTTATCCTGGTTAAATTTCTGTCTTTTCTGAGCTCTCTCAGCATTCTCTTTTACTAATTCTTGCAACTTCCCAATACAACCTTCCAATTGTCTGACATAGTCTAAAATGTGTTTCCTGTTGTTAGGTTGGGACTCTGATACCTCTCTGGTCATATCTAATAAATGTTGAGGTTTAAGACAAAATAAAAGCTGAAAAGGAGAAAAGCGTGCAGTTCTTTGTTCTTAGCACCTAATAGCAACTATAGCCAATGGGCGCATTTTGTCCAAATATTTCCACGGCTCATAATTTTTTATGTGTTACTGTCAGGGTAGCCTTCTACCGCCCCTTATACCCATCCGTTTGGGGTAGGTATAGAGGCAGTACAGATTTGCCTGTCACCAAGTTGAATGCATGCTTCACCCATCTTTTTGAACATAAAAGTACTACCTTGTTCCTTGCGTGTTTGTCATGGGAGCCATATTTGAGTAAAAAGTTCTATCATCACATTGGTTATGTGAATCATGGTATCCTCTCTTTTGGATATTGTTTCAGGATATTTAGTTGCATAGTTGATTATAGACAGAATCCTCGTCGAAGTTCTAGAGGATTCATTTCATCATAGGATCCCCTCAACAGGTAAGTATAGCCCGCTGTAGGCAGGAAGGAGGACACCTGAGTGTGGCTACAAAGCTGACACTTAAAGGAAAATAACATTAATTTATGTGTTTAGGGAATCATAATCCTGTCACACTCACTAAACCCAGCATCCAATCTAGTACAACATGTAAGGTACTAATGAAAGCAAGTTGGATAGGATTACAAGGTTGTAAAGTATTGTAGCTAAATAAAAGTGTTGAAAGAGCACAGAGAAAGAAAGCTGGACAGCAACTAAATTAAGTAAAACTGGGTTATTAACAGTAAGAAAGAACAAAATGAAAGACAGTCCTAGACCTAAAGCCGGCAGGCTAGACAAGAAAAGGGCAGTGCCTCAAAGAATCATTGAGAGTAAGGAATCATGAGGTGTTGACACTGGAAGTTTAAGTTGGAGAGAGGATGTAGCCTTATGGCTAGAGCGGTCGACCTTGCACCTGGGGAACCGGGTTCGAATCTCGCCGACGACGCTCAACATCCTGTGATTCTGGCCAAATCACTTAGGGCCATATGTATCATTGAAATTCGCATTCGCAAAGGCTGAAATTTGCAGAATTTTGGCCTTTGCGAATGCGAATTTGCTAAATGATATGTATGAAGGAAATCCCGATGCAAAATAAGGAATTGCAAAATTTGCGATTCATTATTTTGCGATTGCATTTAAGGAATTGCAAATTTTGCGATTCCTTAAATGCAATGTAAGAAGGCAAAAAAAATTGCTAAATGGCCTTAAGAAATCGCAAATTACCACCAACTTCTAGTTGGTGGTAAGTTGCGAATTCCTTGAACAATGCACATTTTTGCATTTTTCAAAGTGCCATGTGACGAACATACATGCCCTTAGGGCATGTATGAGCACCACATGGGCACCTATGCTTATTTCAGGGGTGCAACAGGGTGTCCTTTGGACACCCTGCACCCTTGAAATTATTCTCAATTTGCGATTTGCAAATTGCGAATCGCAAATTGAGAGAAAATTCCCATTCCTTCCCATGGGCCTCCTGGCCCATAGAAATGAATGGGAAAGTATTCCTTAATTGCGAATTCGCAATTTGCGAATTCACAATTTGCGAATTCGCAATTAAGGAATATCAAGAAATCGCTAAAAAATTGCATTTTTCTTGATACATACCATTTTGCATTTCTGAAATAGCGATTTCTTAAAAATCGCAATTACAGAATCGCAAAATGGTTCCTTGATACATATAGCCCTTAATCTCCCCGTGCCTAACAAAAATGAATTATTCCCTCTGTAATGAAACTGGTGCTCATGTACAACGCTCTGATACCTATTTTTTGGGTCTAGTTCGTGCTACATAAAACTCCAATTTTTTTAAAAGTTGAATAGATATATTTTGTAGTAGTAGCCCAATGACAAAAGATGGAAGATGGCTTTACAGAAATAGGGGTTTGATAAGGTATTACAAAGAGGTTGGAAGGAATAGTTGTCAATGTTATAAGATTGTTAGGCCATTTTAGTTTGTGTGTATAAGTCAAGGATGTGTTATGGAAACTCGCCTGCTTTGAAATAAAAGTGGCCTTTCCACAAATGCAAGCATGTCTGTGGTTAGTCCCTCTCCCAAGTTTACTCCAACTGCCCTACATGCTACCTCTCCACCAATTGTACTGCTCTACTTGAGATCCTGGTTAACTTAGTGCTTGTTTCCAACATGTGACACATACTGGGCAGGGACATACAAGAATGTAAGGGTGCACCTATCAAAATATCATAAAGTATCAATGTGATTTCGAAGGGGATAATTATATAAATAGAAGTGTATGTTACAGAAGGGCCTCCAATGTGTACATTGGCCTCAATGAATCCTGTGGAATCTTGTGTGGGCTGGGCCCATACTTTTGGATGTTGAGAATATAGTGGGAGAATGGGACAAAGGACTGGAAAAGGGAAATATGATTTGCTCTTCCATACTTGCCAGCACGTCTGCACATGGACTTTACACTATTATCTAAACACTTTGATAAGGACAGGGCGCAAATTGTATAACTTGACGGGTAAAATGTAAACAAACGAGTCCTATGACACAAATAGGCAGATCATCTATTATCATCTGGTTCAGTCAATAGCAGACTGTTCAGGAGTAGAGGTGGGTGTTCATCACTCACCATGTTCTGAATGACCGAGCATTGAGTCAAGCTGGTGTTTATCCCAGATCTTCCACCTCTCAATCAGTTCTTTGGTAGTAAGAGTTACTGCAAAGTTCTGAATTATTCTCCCATGTTATACACTCACCCATTCTTCTAATGCAATGTTTCTTGCAAGCAGCGGCCTCTTACCAACCACCATGTTTAGCCTGTTCCTCGCTGCCTGTAACTAAAGTGGGTGGTATGCCAGTGTGTTCTCTCCCTGCTTACCACTGAACCACTGGCTCACACCTCCAAATACCTGGGGCCTGGTGTTGGGGTTCATTTGATGGATTTGGGTCCTGGCCCTACTCACATCAATTTAAGCCTAAAGGCTGCAGATATATTCTACAGCAGCTATGCAAACATAGCTACTCACAGCGATCAGCAGGCTCAACTGCAGGCATTGCTCAAGTGAGAGGAGAATGGGTGGGGTTAATGGGATGGCACCTGGGCTATAGATAGTTAATTGGAGTGTTCAGGGGCACATGCGTACTAGACCCTGATGGGGAAATTCTGGTGGCAGAATCAGCAGCACAATTGTAGGGAAATGTTAGTTTCTTGGATGCACAAACCGCCTAAATATACTACCAAAAGAAAGTCTCACCACACATCCTCCCAATAAGTACATTATAAACAGACTATGCCAACTATGTGCAGACTATGCAACCTATGGGACGAAAGTATTTTGCATTTTGTTTGTATATATGCAGTAATGATGGTGGAAAGAAAATGATATTTGAAAAACTGCTTAATTGACAGAGGTGTTCGTACCTGCAGACATGTCATGAATGACAATTTTACTACATTTGTAATACTTGTTAAAAAGAAGTTGGATACCTGTGAGTTGCCCACAGGAAATCTGGAAGTCTAAAATAATCAAGGACAAAATTTAGGACTATGTTTATGATATCACACATACATTATAGAAACATTAATTGACACTAATTATATTAAGTCCTGGAAAGATGACGGTCTGCGGTAATGTCTATAAATTGTGTTTATGTTTATTTAGGAAAACTATTTTAGACTTTAAGAAATTTTAAAATTATTGGTCTGTATTTTAAATTGGTGTGTTTTCCCTGAAAATGTAGTAAGTGTAAGATTTTTGTTAATCATGCAAATAAAATGTACCTTACCTTACATTATAAACAGTCTTTACCACAAGCACTAAACCACTTCCATTATCCCATAACCTGCATTTCTTTAAATATTCAAGAGCATTTTTTATGTACCCGTATCACCACACACCATTTTTCCACACAGACAGCAAATGGGCATCATCATACATCAAATGCTAGTTACTCTCTCCTTTCCTTAACAAGACCGGAAAGGCATATATTTGACAATGCAACAACAAGCTAACAGCTCTATAGTTCACAAGACCAATATAGTTAGTAGACCCGGCCTATCAAATCAGCATAAATATAACACGTTTGTTACAAAGAAGAGGCGCACAAGTAGATCATCAGGAGTCTTCTTTATTCAGCGATGTCAATAGCTTATTTTAGGTCTGGATTAGCAACTAGTAGCCTTTCCTGTATTTTGGTGTTGTTAGTGCACCTTACCAGCTGGTCCCTAATGAGTGAGTCTTGCAGGGTTTCAAATTCACATGTGTTGGCCAGAACTTTAAGCACTGCAATATACTTTTTCACTTTTTCATTCTTCCCGTGAACCCCTGAAAATAATTTGTGCCTTTCTAACACAACATTTAAAGTTTTACCAAAAGGTTTTTCCAATCTGTTAACTGCTGCTAGGTATACATTTTCATCATCATCACTGTCTTCTTCTGCCTCTGTTGATATGTTATCATATGTTTTCCGCCCTTCAATTCCTTATGAAGTAATGTATGTAGTTTTCTCAATGCCGAAAGTTTTTCACCACCTATTGCTATGAGATAGAACTCTAAACGTCCAAACCATTGTTTCCATGGTAACTGCGGCTCTCCCACGTCGTTGAGAAAAGGTGGCTGCTGTGACATGTTTGTGCTCGCCATTTTAAGAAAGAGGGGTTAAGAAATATTCCCCGCAGGACTGCTAAAGGTGAAGTACTCTCAGATGAACTGTCCCTTCCCCCCCGCAAAGTGGAATCACTTCAGAGAAATGCAGTGTAATTAGAGCAGAAAGTCCAGCTGTGCCTGTCAGCATGTAAAAGGTGACAGGTGTGGAGGTTAGTAGCTGTGCTTGTCTGCTTTGGGTGGAAGGTGGGCAAACTCTGTGCTCCTGGTGAAGACAGCCACAGGAAGGACCTGAGCAAATAACCCAAGGACATTGTAAATTAATGTAAAAAGTATGCAATGGTATACACCCCGTGGCTCCTCCAATGCTCCGGCCGGGGCACTACGCTGCTGGTAACGGTGCAGTAAAAATATGGCGCTAGCAACGGTGCGGTGAACCCCACAAGGCTCTTCTCCACCCCCCGCGGACCTCCTCAAGGAATGTCACTGATAGTGGCTGCCGCTCGCCATACCGCTCATAAAGGCCACGGAAGCCGGCTTAATTGGCCCCCGCTTACTCTCAAACAACGCTGGGGGTTACGCTCACCACACAGTATCGCTGTACATGGCCAAGAAGGAGCTTTGGTGGCCGCTTTACTCTCTCACAGCTTCCATATGGGTTCTAGTTCTCCTCGATTGGAGACTGCTCTCTCTGCCTTGGGGTGACCCCAAGATCCCCACTGCCATCCGCGGACACCTTCACAGTCAGTGTGATGTAAGAGGTACACTTCGCAGTATGAAACTCAGCTCGGCAGGTGTTGCAAAATGCCTTGAATTACAAGTTTAACCTTCAGCACCAGGTAAGTCTGAAATCTTCCTTTAAATCACTGGCAGTAACTGGAGTACGTATTGGGGGTGAATGTGTACCGTCCCCACACTGTTTTGCGTCGCCAGTGTTACAAAGAAGAGGCGCACAAGTAGATCATCAGGAGTCTTCTTTATTCAGTCTCAACACCATCATAGGTTCCAGTCAGCTGGAGTCAGCTATGGAATGTTTGCACATTCTGCACTGGGCTGTACCAAGGAAAGGAAAGGCAGGGGGTGGCGGGGTGTACCAAGTGAGATTACAACAATGTTCTCAATTTGACTTAACCTTATTACTGTGTTTGGATCCACGCATCTAGAAACATTACATTACCTCTATATCTGTTTTTCTTGTTGTGCTTTTCTCGTTGTGTTTTTGTTATTATGTGTCCACCCAGAGGACAACCCCAGGAAACTATTCACCCTCCAAAGGCATTCCTCTACTTCACAGTAATGTATAAAATAAACCAGTACAAGGTAGAAAGCCTTTTCTACCCACAACTAAAAGACCTGCGATAATCTACATTTTGGGACTTCATCAGACATGCAACAGTAGTCTCTACCTAACAATTGCCATTGTCCAATCTCACCTATGCAAGAGTTTGGTTCCACATTCTAGATCTACTCTGGAACCCCAGGCCGATGTCCCTTGTTGTCAGCATGAAAGTGTGGTGAGGCGGAACATTGTTAGCCAATCAATCATTACAGTTCCAATGAACTATTACTCAGAAGAATCACAGACTACCAAAGGTTTTGTTCATTTATTACAAAGCCAAAAACAGTTGAACATACAGGCACCTCAAAATGAGGGTGTAGAAATACATTGGAACTAATACAAAGCCTAACCTATGGGTGAACTTAGGATGGTGCTGCATGCACCAAATAATCAGTTCCAAAATCAAAATACAGAAGATGATGGCATTACGTCGAGATTTCCCTTCATTGGAGGTTCGTAGGTATCGAGCATTAGTCTGGCCCTACTCTACCACTAACGTGATATCCCTACTTAACATTTCCTAAAGTAAGATCTATAAAGGTGTCAGCACATGAAGGCTTCCTTAGAAGTCGATTCACTTTGAGTGGATCAAGTATTATAAAGCTACAGAGCTTGTTCTAAGATGCTCTCTCTCTCAAGGCAAGGCAGAAGTCCCCGGACACTTCCCCTATCTTCGAAACATGAACTTCAGGTAGTATTCCAAGATGCATTGCGGCATCACATCATCTAGTCAAACCACGTCATTGGAGGTAACGTGCCACACAGCAGCGATGCTCCCATGCCTTGGCTACATGACCTTGATTCCCAGGCTCACTCCAATGAGAAAGTACAACCGTTCTTATTATCAGTATCACCGTTCAATGTATCCTCTCCTCCCTAAGCCTAGCTCCTAAAGCAAAGACATTATTCCAACTAACAAAGATGAATTCTCCACCTGCAACAGAAATGTGAGTAAGAACAAATCCAACATGCACATGAAATTCACTAGAAAGTTCAATGCAAGAGCTTCCAGTGGAAAAATAAAATTCAGGCCCACAGAAATCAGTCAACATAAGAAATGGCACAAAGCCCTTGTGGAATTACACATATAAAATTATTATTTACGGGGTATTTCTAAATTAACATGTTACATAAGAACATCAAATACGTGAATAATTGTCAGCATCATGTACGAATTCCGCACGTTAATGTTTTTGGCTAAACGCACATAGTTGCAAAATTAATTTCTTCACATTTCCATTGTAATATCTCTAGCACATTGCCTTTCACGTTAATATGGTTCACATTCTAATGGCCTAAGTTAGTATGTAGTGAAGAAGGTCAACTCATGAAGGTAGTATTTCAAGATGATTTTATTCATGAAGATAACAGGTTGCAAGGTACAAGACATCATGTAGATATGTGGTAGATTAGAGCCCCACCAGGAGCTGCCTGTCAGCTGCTCAACCCATGACCAACTGTCTCTCTGCCTCCCTCAGTCCCAACATTCCGAGGCATCATCAGACTCCAACATTCTAATGAGTCAGAGCACAGGCACTGGCAGAGCAGGGCTGGTAAAACATCTTACATTATAATATGCAGGATACTACATAGTACTATAAAGGTTTATATGTAGGTGCAGACTATTCTTGATTATGATGCACCCCTACAAATGGAAGAGCGAAATTTGTGCTCTAACACTACAAATGATTGGAAGGCACAAACAAGACAGTTTTCACTCAGCTTCATGTGCACAGCACATCACCAATTCCATATAGTAGTAAAAGCAATGCAAATCAACACCACTGTAATGCATGACACCAACATATACCTTGAAATCCACAGATAAAAGTAGCTTAAACATAACATAATATAATATACTATTTTGTGCACACCATTTTGTCATAAGGCATCAACCTAGGTTGAGATACTAAAAGGTATCCACACAGCTCGTGGATCTGGTCTCGGCAGGCAGATACATTGGCTATTTTTTTTCTTTTTATTGCTCGCATATGCCAAAACAATAAAACAATGATGAAAAAAATGTAACTACGCCACCAACTTAACTTACAGGCCAGATGCTTGCAATAATTGTTTTTTGTTAAAAAA
Organism: Lissotriton helveticus; assembly: GCF_964261635.1. Taxonomy (NCBI): domain Eukaryota; kingdom Metazoa; phylum Chordata; class Amphibia; order Caudata; family Salamandridae; genus Lissotriton; species Lissotriton helveticus. Next base: position 1,445,135,660 of record NC_136067.1, on the reverse strand, counting down.
TAACCACGTTTTAACATTTTATCAGAACAGTGCTTACTAGCAACCAGGTGTAGGTTGAACAAGTAGAGAAACTCTTCTAAATTTAAAGTATATAACAAAAAATAAGATTTTATTGAAACAAAAAGTTGCAACTGATTTTAAAATACTGCAACTCGATGACTTAGTAAAAAATACACAAGGTTGACTAAAAAAAAGGAAGGAATGAAAAGAAAAAAACAATTGTCACATATAGTATTAGCCTACTAGCTCTGGTACCATTGTGAGCTTTTTAGATGGATTTGCACATGTAATCAGGCGAAATGTTGCTGCTCATAGAGCGAGAAAGTTATTCACTAAAGTGGGCTGAACCATTATCCCCCATACTGTATGCAAAATGTGAATGACAGTCAAACAGACTAATGGATGAAGAGGGTTCGTTAAACTTCCTCTGTGCAAGTATATGTAAAAGATGTTGTGCATTCTGTATTTTTGTACTTTATTGACTACATGAAGAATGTGGATTTACTTTCAAATGTACATGTGCACACAGATATGCTGCTATTGCAGTGGAACCAAATTGTCTGTGACTTATAGATCTGTGTTTTTCTGGCTTACTCTGTGTCAATTAAGGCCTAGTATCCATTGTGTTAATAATTGATGTCTCCTTCTACACTTTCACAGTTCATCATTTAGCCAGTACACAGTTAAGCAATGTTATGTTTGTTTATTTCTATGGATGTTGTAATGTCTCACCCATGGCATGACATTTTGCGATTTCAAAGAAAACTTTCAAAAAAGGCCACAACATGCTGCATTTCCCAAGGCCCTTCATCTAGCTCACTGTACTTCATTCATTCACAATAGTTTGCTGTTGTTCATGTGACTAGTTTGCCCTGCCATTTCAGGATGACTTTAGCATTGAGTAGGCAGAATCAATATTCGTGTAGTGAGATAGTGTTTAGATGTTAGGGAAATACAACATTTCATAAAAACTTTCTCTAATTTGCTGAGAGTATAATTTCTTTTGCTCACACCATGATGAATTTGCACAAACCGATGATTTCCGATGTAAGAAAACTGTATATACATATTCTATTTAGGGGGTGAGCCAGAAGGAAGACTTTCCAATGTTATTAGGGTTGCTGTCTGTTTCTTATTGATTTTGCTCCTCACTTGGGACTTGGAATTATTCAGATTTGCATTTTATAGTGTGCTACTTTATTTAACGAGATCATTTATGCCAATGACATTATGTATTTACATTAATGATCTGTGCACACCCTTAAAATGCATATATTCTGCTCTTATGTTAATTTTAATTTTCAGTGTATTTGTAGAGCACACGGGGACCTGAAAGTGTTCTGGCGCTAGCTCAAAGGATTAAACATGAAAAAGGCCGGAGCACAAGACGGGGCCTAGATGCTGAACAACCGCATTTTCAACTCTTTCCTGAAGGTGAGCAGTTTGGGGGCAGAGCGAATGGAATAAGGAACCAAGTTCCAGGCCTTGGCTGTGCAATTGATAAATCCTCTACCGGGTGCCGCTCGAAGTGGAGGAAGTGGTGTTGCTGGAGTTGTGCTTCTGTGCTGCAGGACTGCGAGGACCAGCAGCTCCTGTGCTCTGACGCTGGTGCCTCTTCCCGCCCCCCTCACGCTGGACATTTAAAACAACGACTCGCGGCCCCCGCTTCGCGGGCGCCGCTCGAGGTGGAGGAGGTGGTGTTGCTGGAGTTGTGCTTCTGTGCTGCGGGACTGCGAGAACCAGCAGCCCCTGTGCTCTGACGCTGGTGCCTCTTCCCGCCCCCTTCACGTTGGACATTTAAAACAACGACTCGCGGGAGCCGCTCGAGGTGGAGGAGGTGGTGTTGCTGGAGTTGTGCTTCTGTGCTGCGAAAAAAAAAACAAGAAAACCTCTACCACCCCCAGTTAGTTTTCTTGAATTTTGGAACAACCAGGGTATTGACTTCCAAGGAAAAGAGTGTTCTGTAGGGTTCACACCATTTAAACTTCTGCCTAAAGTGAGAGGGACCAATATTGTGTAACACCTTAAAGGCTGTATAAAGAGCTTTGAATTTGATCTGGTGACTTGCCGGTAGCCAGTGGAGTTTTTTCATTTCAGTTTTGACTGACCTGATTTGGGTGTAGCAGATAGAAGTCTAGCTGCAGAGTTTTGTAGCAATTGTAGCTTATTAAGATGTTGCCACTGCATATTAAGGTATAGTCCATTACAATAGTCCAACTTTTTCAGGATAAGAGAAGTCACAACCGTTTTCTGAGACTCATAGGGAATGAAATGCAAAATCTGTTTAATTATCCTCAGTGTGAAGAAGGTAGAAGCAGTCACTGAGTGTACCTGGTCACTAAAGGTGAGCTTGTTGTCCATTTGGACACAAATTGTTTTAGCTTTCCTAGCAGGAGTAGGCAGGAAGCCTAGTTTGTCTGGCCACCAGGATAGAGACCACAAGGAAGTTTTGTCTCCAAACAGAATAACTTTCGTTTGTTAGGAATTCAATTTTAGCAGGTTATTGATCATCCACTTGTTAATGGCCAGCATGCAATCATAAAATTGAATGCCTGTGTCCGTGTCCTGGTTTGATAATGACACAACCCTTTGTGTGTCATTGGCATAGGACATAAGTGACAACCCATAGGATCTTATTAGAGATGCCAGTGAAGACACATATGCATTGAACAGGGTCAGACTAAGCGAGGACCCCTGTGTGATCCAGCATGGGAGTGAAAAAGGCTCAGATACAAATGAGTCCAAGGCCATCAATTGTTTCCTATCAGAAAGGAAGGAGCGCAGCAATGTCAATGCTGTACCCTGCACTCCAGTCATTGCTGAACGGTCCATCAAAAGATCATGACGGACCGTGTCAAATGCCGCTGAGAGATTTAGCAGTATCCATGGCAGCATTACCCCGGCATCCAGTGACTCTGATTTCTTCCGAAGATTTGATCAGAGCAGATTCCATGCTGTGGCCACCTCAGAAGCTATATTGCATAGCATCTAGCCACTGATGTTCCTGAATGAAGTTAGATAGTTGGGTGTTCATGGCTTTTTAAAATAACTTTGCCAGTAAAGAGAGCTGTGAGATGGGTCAACATTTTTTAGGGTACTCAATTACGGAGTGTGTCCTCACTTAACTGTATTTTTGATATGCTGAAAGGTGCTTCATCTCTGCAACACATAGCCTCAAAAAATTGAGGTTTAACACTGCCTCCGATTCGTTCGCCCATTGGCATGCTGTTGGTATTAGAGGATGGTTGTGTGATAAGAGCACCTCCTTTCTTCTTTAGGGATTTTATTTTTGCCCTATCATTAGTTTAGTGGATTTTCAAATGTGGATTTTCTTGCTGTATTTTGCTGATTTCCTGCCTCGCAGTCCTGTTCCCTAGCAAAGAGGATGGTAAGTATAAATAGGGCAGAGCGATTCTACACATATTATACTATTGTGCTATGTTATGCACTACTTCAGAAGGATTTTTTGAAGATGGGGCTGAGGTGTTCTAAGAGGATACTTCAAGAGTCACAAATGGTCTGTCTGTGAGGAGAATGGGATTGAGTACTGAAAGAAATTGAGGAAGAGTGTATGATATATTGTTACGTAGTAACAATGCAAAGCATGAATCATTTACTGGGCATAAACAAAGACGGCTAAAAGCTGAATTGTCTCCTGTGTCAAGATCTATATTGCTTTGAGTGACTTATGCTCCCTAACCCTTGCCTCCAACCTCCCATCCCAATTCAAATTATATTCAACTATTTCGCTTTCCAGTACAATGCCAAGTGCAGATGTTTCAAACACAAATTACCACAGTTTATGTTTATGCCTGATTATTAGAAGAAGACAAAAGTGGCTCCATAGCTCTTATAAGAGCTGACAAGTGTTTATATAATCAAGCCCTCGGAGTGTGTGAAGTACTTTAAATTGCACATAATAGCTCTGCAAAGCTTGCCATGGTATGCCATGCCTATGATAGTTGTCCCTGGCATGTAATTATGCTTGCATTGCTCCTGATCATAAGCAGTTTGCCTAGCATATGGTGCTGTAGGTGATATTATCATGGCATCATAGGCTAGTAGATTACATGCTTGTAGTGAAAAAATGCAGGATCAGCTGGTCACAGATCTGAATGCCTACAGGGCTGGCTCAGCATTCCTAACATCTGAGGTTAGTAATCTGAAAATTATTACATTGGATAATAGTAGCAGATGTTTTTATACCCTTTCTAAATGGAAGGTTTCTGGTATGGGACGCAACACAAAAACAGCACTGATAGTGGCCAATATGAAAATATGCTTAAAATAAGTGTCAAGAGTATTTTTTTCCTAAAAGCTTACTTTAGATCGCAAAGCTATTTGACTTGCAATGTGTGACATCCTGTTCTAGATACAGAAAGAATTGTTCAAGGAAATCTTTCTATGTAGCTTTTGTTTTCATTTCAAAATGTGATCTGCAGGGTGGTCTTCTTCTTTAGCTCATAGTGTGTTAAGTAGTGCAGTTTTGCAGAGCGTACTGTCACCCGCAAGGGTTCTCTGGCACTGAGCATGAGTGAGTCTAGACACACATAGGGCCTAGTGGACTACTGGAAAAGCCAGACCTCCAGCTTCTTGTGGAATTTAAGAAGTGAGGAGGAGGCTCTCTGTTCTGGCAGGTCATTCCACGCTTTAGGAGCGATGCAGGAGAAGGCTCAACCACCAGATCTTGTTTCCCATATGCGTGGGAGGTGTGCAAGTAGAGCGGCGGTGTGTGGAAGGTTTCTGAAAGCATATGCGATTGTGGAGATATGCTGGGCAAGTGTTATGTAGTGCCTGAAAGCGTGGGTGAGGGGGTTTGAATTGTACTCTTTTGTGAATGGGGAGATAGTGAATTTCCTTAAGGTGTGGTATGATATGAAGGCAGCGTGGGAGGTTAGGACTGATGCTGTATGCATGGTACATTCTGGAATGAGGTCTGAGGTATATTGCATTTATAATGCTTGTCGCAGTTAGATTACACCCATTGCACATTCTAGTCTTCACAAGCAGTGTGAAGGAATATAAAATCGATATTATATAATGTTGGCTTAATGTACCCAATATATCAATGCTACCTTAGGAAAACCCCTGCAAACATTAAGAATCGGGCCTAGACTGAACAAACGCCATTTTAGTTTCATTTCCCCGTGTCTCTTTCGTTAGTTAGGAAAGCACATGACCTGCTACTGTGAGGAGAGCCTGAGAGGTCGGCCTAGGCTATGAATGGACCATTGATTCTAACTTGGGAAACTCAAGGTCGCATCTGCCTTTCTTGTGGGATGAGCACATTCTTGCAGGCGCTGTGCCTGTATCCCGTGCCCCTAGAATGACAGGGAGGCACCTTCACTGACCTACCCCCGGAATAGCTTGAGCTGAGTTTCGAATCAATCAGTTGTGCTTTATATGGGCTTTCCCGCTGGCTTCACTAGAAGTAGTACTTTTCCATGTACGGGTTTCCATGAGGTATGCTGAAAGTATATATGCACTGTTTTGATGTAATCCAGCAGTCTCCTCTGCGCACCTTTGAGGGCTGTGTCGAGAGTGAGGCTCCCCTATATAGGGCGCTTTTGCAAAATAAACAATTGAACCTTCTCCATTGCCGACTGACTTATTCATGGTACATCAGGTATATGGGCTATTGGTAAGTATAGCTCTATGGTATAGTTTTTGGTACTTCAGTTGGAGACTCCAGCGGGACTCCGCGATAGGATTGTCCCCTCCTGTAAACAGGAGAAGAGGGATGGGGAGGAGTTCTGGTCGAGTGGGTGGATTGAAAAAGGATCCTAATTGAGAAACCAGTTTGTGGTAGAAAAGGAAATTCCACTCTCGAGCCCAGTGACCTTCCCAGCTGCTAAATAACTCTTCGCCGGAGTCCTTCGGGCATAACTCGGAACAGCTGACCGTGTTGGTCTATAAAGGAGTCGGCAGTGGAGAACACGCAATCAGACCTGAGTGCACCAGGTGAGTGAATTGTATTGATAGTCCTTTGTTGACTTTGGAACGAGCACTTTGGAGAAGTGGCTCAGGGAAACAGTTAACTGTGTATGGAATATGGTGGTTAGTGAACCACAGGGAATCTGGGGGTCTGACGTGGCAGTGGAGTGACTGCACGGGTGGATGCCCCACAGACTTGTTTGGTGACTATTTGAGCCAACATCGGACGCCTTAGTGTTGCATGGAGGGTGCTCACTCGGCCGAATCCTCTTCAGAAAAGCCCTAGGAGCAACTGGGTAAGCTTGGGTTATGGAGCTTCATGCCCAGACGCCCGGCCCAACCAGCACAGGACTATGGGATGGTCTGTAAGAGGGTCAGTGGTTCGCCTGTCCGGTGATCTCAGGGCAGTCTTTTGACTGTCTCTTTTGTGAATCTTTGGTGGTCTGGAATCCAGTGTGATCGATTCCCCGAACATCAGTCGACGGGCTCTGTTCGAGTATAAGACATGTCATTTGGTATTTTGAATTCATGACCGAATTGTTTCTATCAATCGAGTTTTTACGCACTTTATGTATGATCTATGATAAGTAAGTGAGATTATATGAGTTAGGAGTGAAAGGGTATGTGGTGAACGGAAGCGTCCATGTGAGTAAGTCTGGTTGACATAGTATGAGTTATTGAATTCATTTAATATGTCGTGTTTTAGTAAATTGTGTTTTGGATGCTGCCGTCTGAAGGATTCAAATTAATTACCAATGGACTATACTCACCGATAGCCCATATACCAATGCAAGTAATAATAATTCAGTCGGCAATGGAGAAGGTTCAATCGTTTATTCTTCAAATACAAGCCCTGACAGGGGAGCCTCAGTCTACACGACCCTCAGAGGTGCGCGGAGGAGACTGATTACATGTTCAAGGTACAAAGCATATATACGTTTCATGCGTTCACAATGCCACCCTACAAGTAAAGATACAACTTGTCAGTAAGCCAAGAGGAATACCCTTATAAGGCACAATTGATTTGCTAGTAGCCGAGGCCTAAGCTATTCCGGGGGCAGGTCAAAGATGTGCCTCCCTGTCTATCTACAGCCCGGGGAGTACAGGAACGGGCTATGCTAGAATGTGCGCATCCCACAAGAAAGGCAGGTGTGACCTTGGGTTTCCTTGGGCTAAAAGCTAACGAAGGGAGTAGACGGCTTAACTGGCCATCGTGGTTTCGAGCAGAAAGCGTGATCACGTGATTTCAGGGAAACAGTACTTGCACATAAAGAAACGAAACAAAATGGCTCCGGTCATATCAATAGGAGCAGACGAGCTAAAAGTGAATCATTGGTTATTATGTTACTGCAATGAATTCTAATCATCATAGTTATACAGACATGGGGTTATATTGTATATATTAGGCCAATAATATGGTGTTTATCGAATTTAGATCCCATCAGACGGCCCTTTTGGCCTACTATAGCCAATATAACCATAATCACTCTACGAAAACTCCCTCATCAATCTGCATAATATCTGAAACCTCCTTCTGAATCATTTGCTTTTCGACTTTAGCCTGACGAGAAAAGTTTAAAGCAGACGTTAGTCGTGTAGCACAGAAAGAGCAGCAAGCCGGACCACATTGGAGACACAGGCAACAAGTAAATATGACTCCAAAGGCTCCAGCAAGCACCATAAATATTTTCCAACCCCAAGTAGCTAAAGACCCCAAAACCAGCAACTAAGGGACCAGGTACCGTTATCCACATGTGCTTCCCTGGCTAATCGGTGTATTTCTGTATCGCAAGATGAATGGTAGGGGCCGAATCAGGAATAAATACACAGCAAGAGCTGCCGATCACGCGACAGGCTCCGCCCCTATCTGCGAGGATGACTTCAAGAACCATCCGGTTCTGGAGCGAAACAAGCCTCGTCGCCTGAAGCTCTACAGTAAGGTTCGCTAGAATCCCAGTTGTGGTCTGGACCACATTCTCCACTATTCTAGACAAGCGTCTTATATTGCGGCTATTGAATATAGGTCCCCAAAAGGTGGTGAGACCTTTGGCAAAATCCTCGAACTGCTGCAGGGAGGTATCTGTCTGATCGGTACTGTCAGTATCAAAACTCCTAATATTTCGATTAGCCACTACCCCCCTTCGGACTAGCTGATGTGTTCTATGATACTCAGGTGGGGCAATGTACACTGGGGGGTAGAGGAATGAGAAATAGCAACGCCCTGCCCATCCCCGTGGGAGCCAAGTATACGCATTCTCACCACACACGAAATATACATCTGGAGGGGTAATCATAGGTGGGGTACTATATACCTGCAGGGTGTAAGTGTAATTACATCTACTCTTTCCTACCTTAACATGGCCTCGGCCTTGTATGCAAAAGCGGGAGGTAGTATTAATTATGGGGATCGACAAGGCCTTGTCATTAGTGACATTTCGTTCTTTAAAATGCTGAAAATACATAGTGTAATTGAAAGGTTCAAAATCCTGCATTTCCTCTTGTAGCCAAGTCATATTCTTATAATCTGTATATAAATTCTTGCAAGCATTGGGATCTAAAGATCCTTCTCCTCCATTTCCTTCTGCATCAAATCCTTGATGTTGTTCTATATACTTCAAAATAGCCTCATAATCTTTTTCAGTATATATCTTTGGTTCAGCTACATAATGAGAATACATCAATGATAATAATTGAAACCAAGCTTCACAGCTAGCTAAATAAGACATCGGCGAGGAAATGAATAATTCATGCTGGTGCATTTCTGAGGGAAGTAACCCACATACAAAACAATTTGTCTTGTTCGTGGTGCTGTGAATTTGATGCAACATTTCAATAAAAGCATTTTTCATATAAGTTTCTCTATGCCTAGCCTTATGAGGGGGCAAAGAATAAAAGAGGTGTTCTTCTGGGGCCACAGTAGTTCCTAGTAATTTCTGTACAGGGTGCTGAAATTCTAAATATACGAATACACACATCAAAATCACTGTGATTATTATAATGAAAGCAACAAATGCCACCTTCACTCTGGTGGGCCATCCGGAGAACAAATGCATATTATCCACATATCGTCGAGGAGCCAGTGGCCTTTCATCCTCCATTGCAAATCGAGCAAAAGGAAGCATACTCTCTACAAGTCCAATTCTAACTCGGTCCCTCTCTATAAGTCCAGATCTATCTTTGTATCCACAAAGCACGCACGCCACAAGAGGGGTTCTTCTTCCCACTAAGGGATCTTCTTCCTGTGTCCGTTCAGAGCCTCACAGGCAGACTCTTATTTATTCATTCAAAAGGAAACAACTTTTCTCCTCTTGTGGAACGACTGCAGCCCTTATCTCAGTCTTTCTTTCTGAACAGAGCTACTTAGCACAATGTTCTAAGCTCTCAACGTGTTCAGTCCAGTGTCTCGCTCAGTACCCCAGCCAATCTATCCGGTGTGTCTCAACTCAAGTCTTTCCCTAGCTCCTACCAGATGAATATGGGGTACCGCGCTGTTTTCGGGGCCGCAGGTCGTATTTGCAGCGTCCAGGCTGCTCTTGATCAGAAAAAAACTCTGTTGCAAGGTCATCAGGTGCATTAAAATCCTGTAGTGCACCTGAAACAACAGCCTCCACCGGTTGAGCCACCGCCCTTTCACCTGGGGTCAACACTTCACTCGGCTGCCCCTTTTCTTGGGCGTCTGAAAAGGGAACAAAGCTCTGCAGCAATTCACCTTCTTGGCTCGGAATTCCTTCGCGGTTTTGCACATCAAAGGGCAAAGGGAGCGGCTGGCGTTTCAGGTGACTGATGTGGATCCAGTGCTTGCGTCCATGCACTTTCACCGCCGACCTCGTTGCAAGGATGATCTGGTAGGGCTCGGACCACTTCGGTTCCAAACTCGATTTCCGTTGATAATTCTTCACCATGACCCACTGTCCCGGTTCCACCCAATGTCCAGGACCCTCTGGTAGTGGCCGCAATGTCTCGGATACCTGTTGATGAATAGAACGCAGATCTTTAGTCAAAGTATACAAATAATCTGTCATCAAAGGATAATCAATATCTCTAAAAGACCTGGGCCTGGGAACTCCCCACACATTAGCAGGACGGCCAAAAATTACCTCATAAGGGGATAACCCAGTTCTCGTGTGGGGCGTTGTTCTCAAAGACAATAACGCTAAGGGGAGTGCGTCGGGCCATTTTAATCCAGTACTGGCACAAATCTTGGCCATCTTTAATTTCAATGTGTCGTTATATTTTTCAACCGGACCCGCTGACTGGGGGTGCCTAGCTGCATGAAATTTTTGTTTGATCTGCAAACTATCACAAACGCTATTTACTAACAAGGAGTTAAAGTGTGTCCCGTTATCAGACCAGATAATCCGGGGCAAACAATAACGTGGGAAATATTCCTTAATCAGGGCTTTGGCTGTTGCAACCGCAGTTGTTTCTTTGGTGGGGTAGGCTTCAACCCATTTACTAAAAGCACAAACCACCACCAACACATATTTCAAATTATTCACTCGCTCCATCTGTATATAATCTATTTGTATAACTTCGAAAGGCAGGGATGGTGGTGCAAAATTTCCACTCAGGACAGGTTTTCGGCCCCCAGGGTTGTAACGTAGACACACAGGGCAATATTTAACTACATGCGCTGCAGTCTTAGGAATATTTGGGTTATTCCAAACCGGGTCTAACACGGCACAAATACCTTTTGCTCCTATGTGGGCTGGGCCATGGGCCATGGTCACTACAGCATATACCAATGCATTAGGGAGTAACCATCACTGTTTCTCAGTTCGATCTATCGAACATTCGTTTTTATCTAATTTTCCTACTTCCTGTTCCCTTCTCTGTACCTCGTCTATGGTAGCTTCTTTTTGTAATTCTTTTACACTTTCAATGGTATTGTCGAACACAGACGTTTCCGCCACCCACCGAGCCGAAGCACTAGGAAACATGGGAGCCATTTTAGTTTGTGCTGTTTCTTTAGCTATCGAGTCAGCAAAAGCATTTCCTTTTCCAGTAGAATCAATGACTTTCTTGTGAGCACTGCATTTAATGATGGCTACTTTTTCTGGTAATGTCAAAGCAAATAACAATCGGTCAATCAAGGGACCATGTTGAATTTTCTGGCCATGTGTGGTAAAGAAACCCCTCTCCCTCCACAGCCTCCCAAAACTATGGGCGACGCCAAAGGCGTACTGGCTGTCTGTGAAGATATTTACCCTTAGTCCTTCGCTCAATTCACATGCTCGTAACAAGGCTATTAGTTCAGCTGCTTGAGCTGAGTGATGGGAAATCCTAGCGGTTTCCACCACCGTTTTCAACGTAGTAATTGCATAGGCAGCTGTTGCTGTACCATCTGGCAATTTAAAACAAGAGCCATCTACATACAATTCTCCTTGGGGTTCTGACAAAGGGGTGTCAGTGAGATCTACACGCCCTTTGGTCTCTTCTTCAGTTCTAAATATACAATCATGTGTATCATCCTTTTTATCGTTGGACGGGAGAGGCAGTAATGTTGCTGGATTCAATGTAGCACATCTTTTAATCGTAATATGTGTGCAAACAATGTTAACTCGTATCCCGTCAAACGAGCACTCGTAAGGTGCTGGGTCTTAGTTCTATTTAACAGAATATCCACAGCATGCGGTACCATGACTGTGAGGTCCGTATTTAAGACAATACCCTCCGATTGTCGGATGGCCACCGCTACTGCTGCAGTGGCCCTCAGGCAACTTGGAAGGGCTCATGCAACGTTATCCAGGACTGATGAAAAGAATGCACAGGGTCTCTGTTTTCCGCCGAAACCCTGTGTTAATACTGAAAGCGAACAACCGTCCACCTCGTGCACATAAAGTGAAAAAGGCTTCCGGTAATCCGGGGTACCCAAGACAGGTGCAGAACATAAAGCAGATTTCAAAGAGTCAAAGGCTTCCTGACATTCATCCGTCCAGGGTAGGGGTTCATGCACATCTTTGGTAGTCAAAAACAACAAGGGTTTAGAGAGGAGTGAATAGTTAGGAATCCATTGGCGACAGTAAGAGGTTATGCCAAGAAAAGCACGAACATCACGTTGGGTACGAGGTACAGACATGTTAGTAATTACAGATATTCGCTCTGGAGTCAATCGTCTCCCCGCGTTCGACAGTAAGTGGCCAAGGTAGGTCACTTCCTGTCGACAATATTGGAATTTGGAGAGGGAGACTTTATTTCCTTTATCAGCCAAATGATGTAACAGTTTCACTGTCGCCTCTTTGCAGCCTTCTTCTGTATCAGAGGCCACCAAAATGTCATCCACATACTGGATGATGGCATTTCCTGCTGGCAAAATTAATTTGTCAAGAACTGCCTTCAGAGCCTCCATATGCTAGGACTTTCTGTATAGCCTTGGGGTGCGCGCGTAAATCTAAAGCTTCGGCCACCTAATGAGAATCCGAATATATGTCTGCTATCAGGGTGAATCGGAATGCTAAAGAAAGCATTCTTGAGGTCTATTACTGAAAAATATTTAGCCGTTGGAGGAGTCATTGTGAGTATCGCTGTAATATCTGGCACTACTGGATATTGTGGGACCACTATTTTGTTGACTTCCCGAAGATCAATCACAAAACAATATGCAGTCTTATAATGTGGGGCACCATCAATTGGTATTTTCTTCAAAATCGGCAAAATCGGACTGTTACAAACGTTAGAAGCTGTCTCTTCCACCACTCCCTGTTTAATGAGGTCACGAATAATATGCAACAAGGCCTGTTCACCTTCCGGTGAAATCTTATACTGAGGAATGCGTGGCAGCTGTGCGTTTGGTTTCAGCGTTATTGACACAGGAGCTATTCTTAACAGCCCAACATCAGTGTCCTCTGTGGCCCACAATGTCCGAGGAATGGTTGAGAATTCAGGAGGCAAGGTCTCATTTTTAGCAAAGTATTGAGCTATTTTCACAGGTGGTTTCTGCATCGTCAGAAAGACACCATCAGGGGAGCAATAAATGCGTGCATGTAATTTCTTCAAAATATCTAATCCTAAAAGGTTTTCGCCACAATTAGAGGTTAGAAGGAAAGGCATCTGCATGGAAATGGGGCCTATGGTAAAAGGCAGGGGTTTAGAAACGGGGCTTACCACCGGTATTCCAGAGAATCCTACTGATACATTATTTTGGCCAGACAGAGCTGCCCCTGGGACCAGTGTATGGGCGACTGAACTATTCATCGCTCCAGTATCCACTAAAAACTTTCCCGATGTACCCAACAGTTCTCCTTGCACATAAGGTCCCTCTTGGTCAACTGGTACGGTAATATGGCCCCCGCTCTGTCCATGGCTGTCTCATGCATAATCCGGTTCATCGTACCGATCATCCCAATAAGTTTCATTATAGTACTGCCTATTCTGTGGGTCATCAAAATAATTCTTTCGGGAGTCCTCATAGTGCGAATCCTCCCTTCGCATACTATTCCGGTCTATATTCCCTCGACCCCTTCCTCGTCCTCTACTGGATCCATTCCTCGCTAACAACGGAGGGCACTCCGCCCTCCAATGTCCCTCCTGTTTACAATAAGAACATTGATTGATCCCAATGTTTGGAGGACCTCCTCTGCCCCTTCCTGCCATCGTGCCTCTCTGAAACGAGCCTCGCACCCCTCGTCCTGTATTTTGCCCTCTGCTTACCTGCTGCAGCAGCACCCTAGTCATTAAATCCTTAGTCTTTTTCTCTGACTTTTCCTTACTCTCATTTTCATGATGCTCGTAATATTGGGCCATGCTGAGGATAATGGACGGAGCAGCCGTGGTCCATGTACTCTCAGCTGATTGGAGACGGGACATAACCTCCGGGAGCAAATTCGTAACAAATCTATTTACAAATAATCGTACTCCTCCCTCTGTAGAGAGGTCCTGACCACTAAAATCTATGAAAACTTTCTCAAATCTAGTAAAGAAATCTGACACACTTTCATCCTTTTTCTGTTTACATGCGGTCAGTTTATCCCAATCTACTTTTCTAGGAGGGAGAAGAGTCTTCATGTAAGTAACGATTTTGTCCGGTACTGCTAATATCTCTTCCCGTGGTTTCTCACCTGGCTTTCGTTCCTTATCCCAGTTCTTCAATTGATCCCATGTTCCTCCTAACTCAGGGACATGGTCCATATCATGTATCTGCCTACAAATGTCTACTGGGATCAGGAGGCCAAAAAATAGTTCAATGTCAGCTATAGTCATGATGGCGGAATTGGCGGCTTCAGTCAATTCTTTATAATAAGCCGTAGGATTCTTACGACCGGGTCAGGGAGCTGGGCTTTTAACGTAAGGACCTCGCTTCGTTTCCAAGGGGTGTAAACCCATTGTTCCTGAAGCCTAGCGTCCACTCGTGCTCTTGTAACATTGCCCCCATTATCCCTTAGTTCGGGCACCTCCGGGAAGAAGAGAGGATGCACCTCTCTCATGGGGTGCTGTGCTCCCCATTCGAAGCCCTTCCGGTGCATTCGTTCTCGATAACTCAAGAGCGTCGTTACATTCTGATATACTTCCTCAGTTTGAAGACCCTCTTTAGACCCTGATTGCTCTAAGAACTATCGGCCGATCTCCTTGTTGCCTTTCCCCGCTAAGATAGTTGAGCGTTTGGTGAGTAACACCCTCTCCAACCATCTTGAACGCCATCTGTTATTGGATGGGGACCAATTTGGTTTCCGGCCTGCTCATGGGACCGAAACAGCCCTCATCACCGCTATGGACGAGCTTCAAAGGCGTGCAGACAGAAGACAGGCAGCATTCCTGATCCTGCTCGACATGTCTGCCGCCTTTGATACGGTGAACCATAAGATCCTAATGCAGCGGTTATGGGAGGCAGGAGTGAGAGACACCGCGCTGCTCTGGTTCCACTGTTTTCTGAAGGATAGGCAGCAGGCAGTCTCTATGCCACCATTTCAGTCAGCCTTTTACCTGGTATCACATGGAGTCCCTCAGGGCTCTGCTATCAGCCCCATTCTTTTTAATATTTATCTTAGACCTCTGATCTCTCTTATCAAAAGCTTTGGCATCAAAATTGTGAATTACGCCGACGACACGCAGATGATTCTCTCCCTGGAAGGCGAGGACTCTACTTCCTTGGAGGTTTTACATAACTGTCTGCGTGAAACCTCTAGGTGGCTGAAGGACAATTCCCTTCAGTTTAATGCAGGAAAGACGGAGGTGCTTTTCAGTGCTGGTACTAGGATTCCTCAACCTTTTCCATCTAATTTTTGCCCCCCGGAAACGAGGACTTCGGTACGGCCAGTGGAATCTGTTCGGAATCTAGGGGTCATGTTGGACCAGAGGCTCAGCATGGAAACGCATGTTCAAAAAACATCTGCCTGCTGCTTTGCCATCCTTCGCTCTCTAAGGAAAGTCCTGCCCCTCCTACCTACTTGTGCCCGTGCGCAAGTGGTTTGATGTACCATCCTTAGCAGGCTGGACTATTGTAACGCCCTCCTGCTTGGGTCCCCTGAGTTCCTGCTGGATCGACTCCAGAGAGTCCAATCAGCGGCTGCTAAACTAGCCCTGGGGCTTCCGAGAAGTTCTCATGGAGCATCTGCATTGGCAAAGTTGCATTGGCTTCCTATAAGGCAGAGGATCCAGTTTAAGGCCCTCTGTATAGTGTTTAGGGCTCTCCATGGAGCTGGCCCAGCTTCTTTGCAATCTAAATTTGCCTGGTATTCTCCTACTAGACAGCTTCGATCCTCCGACGCTAAACTGGTAGTTGTTCCCAGATTCAGGAAGGTTAGAGCCGGTGGCAGATCCTTTGAAGTGACTGCCGCCAGACTATGGAACACTCTTCCCATCGAGATTAGGCATATTGGTGAACTCCTCCCGTTCAGAAGGAGGATAAAAACTTGGCTTTTCCCCTGCTAGTCAGCTTCCCTCTGGTCTCTTTTATCTCTTAGCACCAGGATGCCTGCAATGGTGATAGTTGCGCTTTATAAATGCTTAAAATAAAATAAATAAATAATAATAAGGTGAAATTTATGAGCATGATCCCTGATATCACGCAGTATCTGAGGAGGTAACCCTTCCTTGAAATACTGTTCCCATAATTAAATCAATCAGATCACCATGCTCTCTAAAGCCAGCTGTTGTGCAACTGGTTCGAAATATTTCATGGTGCTCCAAATATCTTCTAAAGTATAAATAGGATTCCGCATCCACTGGGATGCCTGAATTATAATGGCTCTCCTTTCCTCTGTCCCCAGCAACGACCGAGTGTAGGCTCGCTGTTCACTCAAGTCTGACAACGGTCGCTTGGGCGTGGTGCCGCCCAGACCAACTGTATTACTTAAATCTAAAGTAGTCTGAGTTGGAGGGGAGAGAAACACAGGGTGCAAAGGAGAAGGGACAGCCGCGTCCGGCTGGAGGGATATTAAGGGTGAGGTAGTTGGTCAAAGAGAAGGAGGGGAAAGCGGGGCATTCGATCCCGGTCCGCCAATGGGGACCGTGGCGACCGCTCTCATCGGTACCGTGGTGGCCGATACGGCTCCCGGCTGGTCAGTTCGTATCAAGGGTACGGCTGGATACAAGCCCTGTGGGGCATGAGTTGGAGGTGGACGGGCTTCGAACAGATCCTCTAATTCATCCCCTATCTCCTGTCTAGCCACATAGCTTTTATCCGTTTCTAACCGAAACTGTCTATCCATCCGTTCAATATTTTCTTCCACCTTTCCCTTATCATATGCCACTGCTTTCTGAGTAATTGTTTGCCCTGATTTCAATTTACCCAACTTCTCTTCTCTAATTCGTCGTCTTTTTGCCTCCTTCACCCAGAGGGTCAGGGAGTCAAACATTGACTGACGGCTTTTCTTCATAAACAATTTATTCTATATATAGTTAATCTTTTTCTCATCAAAAGACCCCGTAAGAGGCCATTGCAATTCCGAATTGTCCTTCGTATATTTGTTCCAAAGGGTATTAAACAAAATTGGCTGTAATCCATGTTTAACGTACATATCAAAACTGGGACTGCCCTCGGGAGGGGCAGGCTGTCTTTCTTCGAGCCGTGCACCTCACCGACAGCAGCACCCAAAACATATTTTGCTAAAACAAGGCATTATGACAATAACCACACGATTCTCATTCACGAAATATTCAAAATACACACACACTTGGACGCGTCCTTTTCATCATCCACTCTTACAATTTCCATTCAATTGTCACAATAAAGTGCTGTAAAACAGTGCAAGGCAAATATTCCTCAGAATCTCTTCTATCTCTTCAAATACGAACAGAGCCCGTCGACTCCTGTTCGGGGAATCGATTCAAAAGAATTCCAGACCAACAAAATCTAACTAAAGATAACGGTCGTCAGACTGTTCTGAGATCACCTGATAGGCGAACCACGAACCCTCTCACAGGCCATCCCATGGTCCTGTTCTGGTTGGGCCGGACATCTGGGCACGTAGCACCAGAACCCGAGCTTACCCAGTAGCTCCCAGGGCTTTCCCGGAGAGGATTCGGCCGAGCGAGTAACGCCGTACTCTGCTAAGGCATCAGGTGTAGTCTAAAATTTTCACCAAACAAGTCCGTGAGGTACCCACCTGTGCAGCCCCTTCGCCGCAACGGTTGATCCTCAGATTCCCTCGTGGTCCGGCTTCCCTGGCCACCTTCAAACAAAAACAGTTAACTGTCATCAAAAAGAAACACTTCCTCTGAGTGATCCTTATCCAAATCAATCTCAAATGTCATTCACCTGGTGCACTTCAGGCCGATTGCGAATTCTCCACTGCCGACACCTAGACAGACCGACACAGTCTGTTCTTCTCTCGAGTTAAGCCCGTAGGACTCCGGCGTAGGCTCTTCAGTAGCTGGGAGGGATACTGGACTCGAGAGTGGAACGGCTTGTTGTCGTACCCCAAACGGGTGCTTCAAATCAGGATCCTCTTTCTGTCCACCCACTCGGCCAGAACTCCTCCTTGTCCCGTCACCCCTGTTTACAGGAGGGGACGACCCTATCGCAGAGTCCCGGCGGAGTCGCCAACTGAAGGATTTAAATTAATTACCAATGGACTATACTCACCGATAGCCCATATACCAATGCAAGTAATAATAATTCAGTCGGCAATGGAGAAGGTCAATCGTTTATTCTTCAAATACAAGCCCTGACAGGGGAGCCTCAGTCTAAATGACCCTCAGAGGTGCGCAGACGAGACTGATTACATGTTCAAGGTACAAAGCATATATACGTTTCATGCGTTCACAATGCCACCCTACAAGGAAAGATACAACTTGTCAGTAAGCCAAGAGGAATACCCATATAAGGCACAATTGATTTGCTAGTAGCCGAGGCCTAAGCTATTCCGGGGGCAGATCAAAGATGTGCCTCCCTGTCTATCTACAGCCCGGGGAGTACAGGAACGAGCTCTGCTAGAATGTGCGCATCCCACAAGAAAGGCAGGTGTGACCTTGGGTTTCCTTGGGCTACAAGCTAACGAAGGGAGTAGACGGCTTAACTGGCCATCGTGGTTTCGAGCAGAAAGCGTGATCACGTGATTTCAGGGAAACAGTACTTGCACATAAAGAAACTAAACAAAATGGCTCCGGTCATATCAATAGGAGCAGACGAGCTAAAAGTGAATCATTGGTTATTATGTTACTACAATGAATTCTAATCATATAATTATACAGACATGGGGTTATATTGTATATATTAGGCCAATAATATGGTGTTTATCGAATTTAGATCCCATCACGTCGGCCGAATGGATGGCTGGAAGAAAGACAGCCTGCTCCTCCGGAAGGCAGTCCTAGTTTTGATATGTAAGTCAAACATGGTATTTCTCCCATTTTGTTTAATACACTACGGAACAAGTATACTAAAGATAACTCAGAATTACAATGGTCTTTAACGGGGTCTTTTGATGAAAGAAAAGTTAATTACTTACAGAACAAATTATTTTTGAAGAGGAGCCTTCAAACTATGTTCGACTCCCTGAACCTATAGTTAAAGGAGGCGAAACGACGGCGAATAAGAGAAGAAAAGTTAGGAAAAATTAAAGCAGGTCAGACTGTTACCCAAAAGGCAGTAGCATATGAAAAGGAAAAGGTAGAAAAAAATATTGAACAAATGGATAGACAGCTTCGATTACAGACAGATAAGAGTTATGTGATGCGGACTGAGGCAGAAGATGAAATAGAGGAATTATTAGAAACCCGTCCGCCACCTCTATATGCCCGCCAAGGTTTGTATCCGGCGGTCCCAGTGACTAGAAGGGGGAGGGCTGGAGCCCCATATCCTGCAGCAGTGCCCTCAGTTGCTACTGCACCAGTAGCCGTGCACCCTCCGGCGTCATTGTCTTCTCCTCCTACCCTTCGTCCAACTACCTCAGATTTGATCACTTTATTACCTGGGCCGGTTACGGCTTCTCACTTGTCCCAGGTATTTTTAACGCCCTCAGCCGGAGGACCAACGGTCACCCCTATGGGAATGACCACTGCCTCTTCAGATGTCACGCCACGACGCCCCGTAGGAGGGTTGGAAGGTCGACAAATTTTTACTCGATCGTCTTTAGGGACCGAATAAAGACGGGCCATAATGGTTCAGGCATCCCAATGGATGCGGAATCCGGTTTATACCTTGGAAGACATTTGGGGTACTATGAAAGATTTTGAACCAGTTACGCAACAATTAGCATTGGAACACATGGCAATCCGATTGATTTCCTTATGGGAGCAATGTTTTCAGGAAGGGCTGGCCCCTCAGATATTATGTGATATCAGATACCGAGCTTTTAAGTTCGAATTACAAGTCTAAGAAGTGTTCCAGAATGTTGTCTGCAGGGCTAGTTGAAAAATATAATGGCATACTAAAGTTGAAAATGGCAAAGATACAGGAAAGCACGGGCTTGAGCTGGCCTGATGCTCTACCCCTAGCATTTATGTCATTAAGAGTAACCCCCCATTCTCGGGCTGGGCTGTCACCGTATGAGGTCATTTTTGGTCGACCAGCTAATGTGTGGGGTGTCCCGAGACCTAGGTCCATCCGAGATCTTGATTATCCTATGATTACAGATTATCTGTACGCTTTAACTAAAGATTTGCGTTCCATTCATCAACAGGTGTCAGCTGTTTTACAGCCGCTGCCGGAGGGTCCTGGACATCGCTTGGAGCCAGGACAGTGGGTCTTCGTTCGAAATTATCAACGGAAATCGAGTTTAGAACCAAGGTGGAGCCGTCCTTACCAGATTCTTTTGGAAACGCGGACAGCAGTGAAAGTAGACGGGAACAAGCACTGGATCCATGTTTCACATATGAAGAAATTGCCCCTACCGCTCCCTTTTGATCAGCAGAACCGGAGTTCTAACGCAAGAGGGAGAGCGGAGGTTGAGTTTTGTGCCTTTATCGGATGCCCTTGAAATCGGGCAAGAGGAAGGATTGTTGACACCACAAGGAGACAAATCAGGCCCAGTTTCTGAATCTCTTGACAAGGCTGATTCCTCAGAGGCTTCTGAAAATCTTGCTGCACCGAATGTTCCTGCTGCTGTGTTGTTTAATGACCAGGAGCAATCTGGCCATCTTCGATACAATTTACGGCCCCGAAAACAACGCAGTACCCCAGTTTCGGATCCTAGGAGATAGGGAAAGACTTGAGTTGTAGGGCTGGAGATAGCTCTTTACTGGGGTACTGAGCAAGACACTGGACTGAACCCGTTGAGAGCTTGGAACTGTCACATTGCTCTGTTCAGAAAGAAAGACTGTACTGCATTAAGGGCCTAAATTGCAACGGTGGAATCAAAGTGAAGTTGTTTCTTTTGGATGAACAATAGGAGCCAGCCTGTGAGGCTCTAGACGGACATAGGGAGAAGAAACCCTCTGGCAGTTGGCTTGCACCTTTTCCCAAGTTTAGTTTGGACTTTAAGTTAGGATGTATCCCTTTGCCCGATTTGCCCTTGAAGACGAGCGACCTTTTGCTCCCAGACCTTTTCTTGAAAATGCCCCTATGTTTTCCGGTTGGGCTACTAGAGTGAAGGTAGCCTTTGTAATCATTATTGCAGTAATTATGATAATATTAATGAGTGTGTTTGTGTATTTAGAATTTCAATATCCAATGCATAAGGTATTAGGTACTACAGCAGCCCCACCTGAGCATTTCTTTTATACTTTGCCTCCTCACAAGGAAAGACATCGAGAAACATATGCTAAAAATGTGTTCATTGAAATGTTGCATGAAGCTGATAGCACTACGAACAAGACGAACTGTTGGGTATGTGGCCTTTTTTGCCATCTATAATGCATCGTAATGATTTATTCATTTCTCTGCCATTATCGCACTTAGCGAGCTGTGAGGCCTGGTTTCAGTTTCTATCTCTTATGTATCTGCATTATGTAGCCGACCCCAAAAGATATGTCGAAAAAGATTATGAAGCTGTTTTAAGGTATATAGAACAACATCAGGGATTTGATGCTCTGGGAAACCAGGGAGAGGGATCTTTAGATCCAGATGCCTGTATGAATATGTAGACCACTTATGAAAATGCTACCTGGTTAAAGGAAGAAATGTTAGATTTTGAACACTTTAACTCCACGCAATATTTCCAGTATTTCCAAGACCATAATGTTACCAATAACAAGGCAATGCCAGTTCCTATTTTAAATAGTACTGCTTCCTTTTGTATACAAGGAAAAGGTCATGTTATGGTAGGAGATAGTAGATGTAACTACACCTACACCTTGCATACCGACAGCACTCCGCCCTTGATAAATCCACCTAATGTGTATTTTGTATGCGGTGAAAACGCTTACACTTGGTTTCCCCGAGGATGGGCAGGGCAGTGTTACCTGTCCTTCCTTTATCCTCCAGTATATATAGCCCCTTCTAATTACCATAAGAATCACCAGCTGACTAAGCGAAATTCAGATCCCTCCCGAGCCAGTAGAAGTATTGATACTGATAGCACTGATCAGACCCACACCGCATCACAGCAGTTTGTAGACATAGCAAAGGGTCTCTTTCCTATATGGGGTCCTATGTTTACTAGTAGAGATGTTAGATGTCTCTCCAGAGTGGTGGAAAATGTAGTTCAAACCACTGCTCGGATTTTGACTAACCTAACGGTAGCGCTTCAGGCTACGAGGCTTGTATCGCTTCAAAATCGGATGGTGCTTGACGTCATCCTAGCTGATCGAGGAGGAGCATGCCGCGCGATCAGCAGCTCCTGCTGTGTATATATTCCTGATTCTGCTCCAACCATACTCTTGGCCATTCAGAAGTTACATCGCTTAGCTGCGGAAGTCCATGCTGACACTGGTACTTGGTCCTTCACCGGGTGGTTCTGGAACCTCCTGTCCACCTGGTGTTGGAAAATCTTCATGATTCTTGCCGGAGCACTTGGGGTGATATTTGTTTGTTGCCTGTGCCTTCATTGTGGGCCGGCATGCTGCTCTTATTGCGCTACCAAGCTCACTTCCTCATTGACAATTTCACGACAGGCAAAAATTGAGAAGCAGTTAGTGAAGAAGGAGGTTACTGACCTCATGCAAATAAATGAAGGTGTGTTCTTAGATTAGAAGAACTGTTATATTATATATTGGCTACATCATGCCAAAAAGGCGGTCTGAAGGAATATAAAATCGATATTATATAATGTTGGCTTATTGTACCCAATATATCAATGCTACCTTAGGAAAACCCCTTGTAAATACACTCGAACCATGCAAACATTAATAATCGGGCCTAGACTGAACAAACGCCATTTTTGGTTTCATTTCCCCGTGTCTCTTTCGTTAGTTAGGAAAGCACATGACCTGCTACTCTGAGGAGAGCCTGAGAGGTCGGCCTAGGCTATGAATGGACCATTGATTCTAACTTGGGACACTCAAGGTCGCATCTGCCTTTCTTGTGGGATGAGCACATTCTTGCAGGCGCTGTGCCTGTACTCCCGTGCTCCTAGAACGACAGGGAGGCACCTTCACTGACCTACCCCCGGAATAGTTTGAGCTGAGTTTCGAATCAATCAGTTGTGCCTTATATGGGCTTTCCCGCTGGCTTCACTAGAAGTAGTACTTTTCCATGTACGGGGTTTCCATGAAGTATGCTGAAAGTATATATGCACTGTTTTGATGTAATCCAGCAGTCTCCTCTGCGCACCTTTGAGGGATGTGTTGAGAGTGAGGCTCCCCTATATAGGGCGCTTTTGCAAAATAAACGATCGAACCTTCTTCATTGCTGACTGACTTATTCATGGTAAATCAGGTATATGGGCTATTGGTAAGTATAGCTCTATGGTATAGTTTTTGGTACTTCAAGTGTAGTTTGTCATCAGGCCATGCTGCTGCTTCCAGTAAAATATTCCATCTGTAGGGTCGTCCTGATCTGGAGCAGGAAGCAGTATTGCATGCCTCCAGTGCATTGCACAAAATGTCTGAACTCAAAACTATTATGGGTTCCCAGGAAAGAATATCAGGCTACAAGGAAGGCAGGCACCCTTGGCAGAATGGCCTCCTGAAAGATGTGGGTGTAAGGGTGAGGCAGGGTGTGCCCAAAACCTTTCATCTCAAGAAATCAAAGCTACGACTGCAACTTGTGTTCGCCATTATTAGTAGGGCTACTATTTCCAACAAACATTCAATCAACTTTTACATGTAGCCAAGAACTTGCTGAGTTTGCCTCCAATGTGAAGTAGGAAACAAAAGCTGCATTCAGAAAGGCAGCATGTGTACAGGTCCGGTATAGCAGCCCTGGAAACTCAGAAGGCTAACATATGGCAGGTAAATAGGAAATAACTGTTCATCAGGGTCTTAGCCATGGCTTGACCAGGAGATCCTGAACTTATAATGAATGTGACTTACCCTGCAACATCCCTTTAGGTCTTTCAGAAGCACAACTCTGAATGAGTCTCTACAATCCATCTGGCTTTGTCTGCTTTAGATGTGGTCAGGACGATGGAAAAGGAATAAATAGATGTCATGCTTCTGCAATCTCTATGCAGTTTTCCTTACTACATGTAATGAATGATGTTATGATATCTATTATAGTCCTTTGGGCCCATAGTACAAAACATTGCTGCCTTTTTGCACATACACGTTAAGAACACATTATACAAGTTACAATGGATTCAAAACGAGACTAAAATGATGTATGCTCTAAAATCAGTTCCTGATACTGAGGCGTAAAGCAAGAGTTCAGGGCTAACAGGCTGTGCTGTTCACAGAAAGGTAATATGCAAGATGGGCACTGAAAATGTTCTCATCGGGTGTTCTGAAGTTTTGTGTAGGCGCCCCAGCTTAGCCTCAGATATAAGCCTATTACCCTGGTCACAGGTCTCATAGGTTCACTTAGTAAAAAGAATATTTAGTCTGCTCTGTTGCCTGGCTGCTCTTTACATTGGATCTTAGCTATCGTGTTGGACCTGACCTTGCTGTAGTGGCTGCACACCAACATAAAGTGTGCCATTTCCTTTTTGTCTCCACAAAGCATTTGTCTGAAACCTCTGGGTTGCAAGTGTTCCCAATTGTAATTAATAGCAGAAACCCCACCCCCTCTGCCCAAGACGACAATTCTCCTTTCTATGTGGTGTGTTAGCAAGACAAGGTATTGTTGAGCACATGGGGATAGATCAAACAGGCCACTATGGGGACTGGATTTTAATTTGCCATGGGCAGGCAATGATTCATGGAGCTTTAGTGCCAGAGATTGTTTATTTATTATGGCATTTTGCTGTTTGCGTGGTAACAGGGTTAGATGGTGCTATAACTAACCTCTCTTCTACCTTATGCCATTCGATTACATAGCTGGATTTGGGCTGCGTAGAAAAGTGTTCTTTCCAAACCTCATCAACAAGATGGGCAGATCCTGAACTAGCAGCCTGATTCATGTAGCCAATAGCGCTCGCAAAAGGGCCAGATTCTGAGAATTTGGCCCTTTGCGAGTGCGATTTTTGCATTTGGTATTCATGATCCCAAATGGAAAAATCGCTATTTAAGAATTAGCAAATATGCGAGGAATAGCATTTAAGGAATCTCTATTAGAGATTCCTCAAATGCTATTCATGACACAAAAAAAATAGCGATTTTGCACTTTTGGGGCCGCTATTTACCGAGGGGTCAGACCTGTCGTTAAATAGCAAAAACTCAGAAAAATGCTTTTAAAAGCATTTTTCTAAGTTGCATGTTGCACACACACATGTCCTTTGGACATGTGTGTGCGCAACACCTGTTCAAATGTGCATTTTAGGGGTGCTACAGGGCGTCCTTTGGACACCCCTGGCACCCTTAAAATCGCTATCTTATTTGCGAGTAGCAAATTGCTACTCGCAAATAAGGGATACTCCCCATTCATTCCTATGGGCCTCTTGGCCCATAGGAATGAATGGGGAGTTTTTGCGAGTAGCAAATTGCTACTCGCAAATAAAGAACATGTAGGAATCGCTATTTAATTAGCAATTCCTACATGAATGCCGTTTTGCGTGTCCTCAATAGCGAATCGCTATGATTCGCTATTAGGGCCACGCAAAACGGCCTGTACATGAATCAGGCTGTTAGTCTTTTCATTCAGTATTTGATTGGGGCTATTTTAAATTTTAAATTAGTACTCTATTGAGGAGTAACTAACATCTGCCTAAAGCATAGTAGACAGGAAACCTGTTGGTACTTTAACCAATGTTTTCCAAATCTTCCTCTCACAACTTCCTATGCATTTCCACCCTAGATTTTAAAATGCTCCTACTTAATGTCGATCAATGACCAAACATGCCATAGAGATTAGGCTGATCTTGGAAGAAAAGAGCCCAGATTTGATGTTTCTGACGGAAACTTGGCTCAACAATTGGTCAGATCCAGTGGTTGTCCAGGCACTTCCACCAGGCTATGCCATACAACGGCAAGATCACCCACTTAACAGAGGAGGGGGTCTCGTCATTATACATAGGGACACATTTAGCTGCCGTGTGAACGAGGGCCCGATTTGTGACTGTGAAAGTCTCTCTTTCGCGATCGGCTTTTTACATACATGCACCTTCTCTGGGGTACTAATCTACCAACCCGCGGGAACCTCTGGAAACTATAACACTGATTTTCCTGAAAACATAGCTAATTTAGCAAGCTCCCTGTCCAACTTCTCGGTACTGGGAGACCTGAACATTCATTTTGATGATGCCTCCTCATCTAGTGTAGAGGAATTGGTTGACAACCTAGGGGCCCTATTCCTTAACCTGAAAGTGAATGGCTCGACCCACCTCAAAGGTCATTTACTTGACCCCATTTTCACTAATACCAACCTATTAGTAGATAGCCCCATCCCTCTACCCTGGAGTGACCACTATCTGATACCCTTTACTTGGTCCACACCGACCAGTGATCGGTCTGAGCCTTCCCTAAAGAAACTTAGTCGGAATTGGTCTAGGAATCCTTTTGAGCCTTGGGCAGATATCCTTAACAACACTCAACCAACTCTAAAAGGGGACCCAGAATCAGCAAAACTGGAACTTAATGGATGGCTTGAAGCCTCCTTAGACGTGGTGGCCCCCAAGAAGCATAGGAACAATGAAAAAGGGCTTGAAAAAGATAGCGTGGTATACTCCCGGCATCAGAGAACTGAAACTAAAGTGTAAACAAACAGAGAGACAGCAGAGGAAAGATTTCTCAGAGAAAAAAAGCAAATTTACAGAGAAGCTGTAAAACTGTACAAATAATTAGAAATCTGCAAAACTCAAGCAGAGTATTACGAAACTAAAATCTCTTCAGCCTCGAATGCCCCGCGAGAAATGTTTAGGATTTTCAAAACACTCACTACCCCGGTGCAATGATATAGCGGAATTCCTTCAAACCAAGATTCAATCAATTTACCTAACTTTTCCATCGCCAACCACCCCCCAAAATCCCCCTCAGATGGACAATGGGGGGAGCCGGTTAGCAACAGATCTGGAGGTCTTTCCACCCTTGGACCTAGAGTCCCTCAAAATCCACTTGAATAAATTAAAAAAAGGGTCCCCGAGAGACATGACCCCACCTACCATTCTAAATCAAGTCTCCCACACAGTTGCCCCTACTATATTAGAACTCATTAATTTATCCTTGAGCACAGGAAGGTCCCATCTTCATGGAAGCAAGCCATGGTTAGAGCACTGCTTAAAAAAGCAGGAGCCGACCCAGAAGTATTCTTGAATTATCGCCTCATTTCATTGCTGCCAGGGATTGCAAAAATCGCAGGGAAACATGTAAATTCCCTCCTGTCCACATATCTAGAAGAGAACCGCTGTTTTCACTCTACGCAAACAGGATTTAGACCCCAGCAGGGAACAGAGACAGCCTTGATTGCTGTCACTGAGGAAACAAGAAAAATTATGGACTCAGGAGGCTCGGCAGCAATTATCCTCCTGGACCTGAGTGCAGCCTTCGATAACGTTAACCATCATCTGCTATCTCTAGGATTAGAGAGGCAGGGATATCGGGGGCTGCACTGAGGTGGTTGGAGCCTTTCCTAGACGGCCGCTCATTCCAGGTCTTCGAGGAAAACTGCTCCTCCAGAAGCATGCCCTTGAGGTGTTGGGTGCCACAAGGCTCTTCGCTAAGCCCCACCCTTTTTAATATTTATATGAGCCCCCTGGCCAAAATGGTTGAGCCCTTTGGCATTCGAATCCTTACATATGCTGACGACACCCAGTTGATAGTATCTCTCAACCAACCAGGAAACAGTCCACACAGTCTAGCCAATTGTCTCAAAACAATCTCAGCCTGGATGGAGCGCTCCTTCCTTCAACTAAATGGAGCTAAAACAGAAATGATGCTTCTGGGTATACCTTTCCCATGGGGGTCCACACCCTATGGCCTAATTGTTTGGGCAGCGCATCAACCCCCAAAGACCAAATAAAAAGTCTGGGCGTTTGGCTGGACAAGAAACTAAACATGAAAGTCCAAGCGCCGAAGGTTACAGGATGCTGTTCGGATTACTAAGGATGATGAGGAAAGTTTTTCCTATATTATCCTGGGAGGCTAAGAAACTAGTAGTCCCAGCGTTAATCCTCTCCTGTTTAGACTACGCGAATGCCCTTTATGTCGGATCACCACGATCCGCAATAATGAGGCTCCAGGCAGTGCAGAATTGTGCAACCAGACTGCTTCTGAATATTCCCCGCAGAGAGTCCTCTCGAGCAACCATAGCTTCACTTAACTGGCTCCCTGTTGCAGAGAGGATTCAGTTTAAGGACCTCTGTGTCACCCACAAGATTATGGTTGCCAAAAGCCCCCCAATTTTACAGTCAATCATTGTCCCATATCATCCCAATAGAGCTCTGCGCTCTGGAAACAAACACCTTGCTACTATCCCGAGAATTCACAAGAACAGAAGTGGAGGCCAACAGTTCTCTTATGTTGCCTCCAGAAGGTGGAACACTCTTCCTGACTATATTCGGTTGGACGAAGACCACCTGGCTTTTCGAAGGCAACTGAAGACGTTCTTATTCCCATACAGTTAAGGTGCGCACTCGCAGACTAGGTCCTTAGCGCGGGAGGCATTATGGTAGCAATGCGCTTTATAAGTACCTTTTTCATTTCATTTCCTTGCTTTGTCAAGCCCCCTCAACTCTGCTCCATAGGAGATCTGGCTTCCCACTTTTGCATGGAAGACATTTTCGATGGAGCTAGAGGCCTTTGGCTGTGAGTGTACGCCACCAGCAAAATTGGATTTGTAGCAAATTCTGAATTACCAATGGTAGTATGGAAATGAGTTGACTATTTTAGTGTTTTGGTCTTTAAAACACCTAAATATTTAAAATAAGCCACTTTCTCAAGATTATCTTGATTTATGAAGAATGAAAACTTCAGTGGGCACTTGCTCCTCATTATCTTGGTTTTATTGGTATTTAGTATTTAGTACCAATTTCTTTGTCTTACAATACGTTTTTATCGCCAGGATGGTGGGCCTGCTGGACCTGCTGGACTTTGGAGGTCTTTGCTATAAGGATGGAATCGTCCGCTTAAAGTAAAGAAGAGATTTGTAAACCATTGATTGATGGAACTTGAGGTGCAACACCACTACTGTTCCAGTCCTAGATTGCCATTAAGCTAATAAGTGCATTCTGTTATGTACAGTCTTGGTTTCCTTCAAATGAACCAATTGGACTCGGGCCGATTATGAGCTTAGTCGGAAAGCCTCCAACCTTAAGTTGGAGTCTTTCCGACCCAGAGCATTGGTTTTACTTCCAACCGCCTAATTACAGTTTATGCAGTCGGAAGTGAAACCGGCTAGTCATTCCGGCTGGATTCCGACTGGCTTGAGGAGCCCATCTGCCAGTTGGAACAGGCACGTAATCCATATGGACAGCGTTTTACGTCGTCCGGATTACGATGCTTGGTTTCCGGTAGGCTTTCCATGATGGGCTTTCCAACATGGGAAGCCTGTAGGAATGCAAGTTTGGGTGCCCCTAGCAGGGCCCCCTTCAAGCAGCAGTCTACAGTTGGTGGCCGAGGCCCCCCTGATGATCCCTGCACCACGTGGCAGGCATGAACACAACCTCCCATTTCCCTATGTGAGCCAGTCTATGGCTGTAGCACATGCTCCCATAAGGAAATGTGAGTATGCGACTCCACCATGTGTGGTTTCCTTGTAAGTAGGCGGTCGGGACTGCCAACAGGAAGTCGGTCGGTCCCATTTCCAAGACAGTGTGTGGCGGACGCAAGTTCGCCTGACATCGTAATAAGCATTTCAATGATTAGGAGAAAAAGCCAAGTCTTGAAAAGCAGTAAGTTCCTGCTTCCTGCCAGTTGCCACTAAATTTCTTAGATTTTGCACAATGCGAGACTGCTTGCTATTAAAGACCAAACTTGTCCATGGATATACTGCAATGGGCATTGGAGGTTATAATAATGCAAAGAGGCTGCACTGAGCATTTAAAGGTATGCATATGCATCAAGAGGCTTTACTATGTGTTTTCAAGGGAAGTATGACATTACAACGTGTTCTATTACAACGCGCGCTTTCACAACGCGTCCCTTACAACGCAAGTCGTTAACACGACTTGCGTTGGGGGCGCGGATTGAGAATAGTATAATTTACTATTCTAACACCAGGCCCTGTGGACACTAGGGAAGGTGTTGGAATAGTAAATATACTATTCTTAATCCTCTAGCGCCCTCCAGTGCAGGTCGTGGTTACGACTTGCGTTGTAACGGACGCGTTGTGAAAGCATTGCGGAGTAAAATGTATTATTTGTGTATTTTATAAAGCGCACAGCGACCCCAACGGGGCATCCCGGCGCTAACAAAAGACTCTGACATCAGGAGGAATCAGTAAGGGAACCAAACTAAGAGGAGAAGAGAAGGGTTTTCAGGGATTTACGAAATGCGGGTTCTGTTTGGGAAGAGCGAAGAGATAGGGGAAGTTGGTTCCAGTGCTGAGAGGCGCAAACCGCAAAGGTTTTGCCACCTGCACGGGAACGTTTAAAGCGGGGAGTTTCCAGCAGTGAAAGGGCATTGGAGCGTCGTAGCCTGGATTTAATGTAAGGGCGCAGGGTGGTCTTCACATGGGCTGACCCAGTGCCTTTAGATGCACGGAAGGCCAGCGTCATTGCCTTGAAGACACATCTTTTCGCAATGGGTAGCCAGTAAAGTTTACGGAGATGTGGAGAGATGTGGCGTCTGGCGGGGATTCTCTCCACCAGCCGAGCAGCGGCATTTTGGACCGTCTGTAGTTTGTGACACAGGCCGGCTGTGATACCAAGGTAAAGGGCATTGGCATAATCAAGATGGGAGATGATTAGTGCCTGTATCACAGTCTTACGGCAGTCCTCCGTCAGATAGTTAATAAGCCGTTTGATTATTCTAATTTTAGCAAAGCAAGAGGCAGCTACAGTCTGTACCTGGGTGTTAAAGCTGAGATTGTTATCCCAGCGTACTCCTAGATTTCTCACAGAGTCTTTAGGAGTGGGGGCTTGACACAGGTCTAAGGGCCACCACAGACTGGAGTCAAGGGGAGAAGGAGATTTGAAGAACAAGATCTCCATTTTGCCTGCGTTGAGACGGGAGGGAATTAGCGTCCATCCAGTTGGAAATGTCTCTAAGGCAGGATTTCAATGGCTCGAAGGCAGAGGCAGAAGGGGTGTCAAACGTGAAAAGTAGCTGAATGTCATCAGCATAGGATATGGACTTAGTTCCAGTCTGGGCGATCAGTTTAGCCAAGGGGGTAAAATAAACGTTAAACAAAAGCGGGCTGAGGGAAGAACCCTGTGGGACTCCCCATCTGAGCGGTCTGGCAGTGGAAGTAAAGGGAGGGGTGAAAACTTGCTGTGTACGGTCAGACAGATAGGAAGACAACCACTTCAGAACAGTGCCCCCCAGTCCCAGGTCCTCCAACCTTCTCAGCAGGATCTTATGGTAGACGGTGTCAAATGCTGCTGAAAGATCCAGCAGCACTAACACCGCCCTCGACCCTCGGTCAAGCGTCCAGCTCACAGAGTCGGCCATTTCAATGAGGGCCGACTCCGTGCTGGGGCCCGACCTAAAGCCGTGCTGGGAGTCATGGAGAAGCCCATTGGACTCAATGAAGGTCGCCAGTTGAGAGTGGACCAACTTTTCCAAGACCTTGGCCGGGGCAGGCAAAAGGGAAATGGGCCTATAGTTACTGGGAAGATCGGGGTCGAGGCTGGGTTTCTTCAAAATGGGGACCAAGGAGGCATGTTTCCATTTAGAAGGGAAACATCCTGCTTTGAGGGAGACATTCCAAATAACATTGAGATGTGGGTTAAGTAGGGGAGCTAGTTTTTTGTATTCCTTGGCAGGCCAGGGGTCGTTGGGGGAGCCTGATTTGCATTTAGACAGCTCTGTCAAGGAATCGGCTTCCGATATTGCGGCAAATTCGCACATGGAAAATGGAGGCGGTACAGGGGGAATGAGTTGCTCGGTGCCTCCCTCACGATCAGAGGGGGGAAAGGATAAGTAAATGGTCTCAATTTTGTCCTCAAAAAATTGGGAGAGTTTGTTACATAACGCTTGTGAGGCAGGTTGGGATCGGAGGAGCGAAGTGGGATCAGTAAAAGATCTCACAATGTTGAAAATCTCCCTGGCGCCGTTGCTAGCAAGTTTAATTCTGGAGGCCAGAAAGTCCCGTTTGTGCCTCTCGATCATTCTCCGATATTCTTTAAGGGCAACTTTATAGGAGATTTTGCGGTCTGGGGAATAGTTCTGTCTCCAGAGGCGCTCAAGAGATTTGCAGGAGGTCTTTTTCTGCCGAAGTTCGTCGGAATACCAGGGGGCTGATGGTACCGCCCTGTAAGTTTTAATGGATTTAATTTACAAATCCGCGTTGTAAAGGATGTTCCCCGTTTTCAAGCGGTTTCTGCACCTGGTGAGGATGTACTCAGCAGTGAATGTGATTTTTAATCCTGGAAAGGATGCACTTGACATTTTATGCTATACCTATCTATAATAAGACTGCGGTTAGATTATGTGGCTGTACTGGAGCATTAAGGTACTTTTGAGGCTGCACATGGTGTATGCAGATACACTTGACAATATTAGACTATAATTTGGTATGTGTTGGGCGAGCATGGGCATATGATGGCTATGCACGGCTATTCGAGAGTCACATGAGCTTTTGGTGCATGCTTCCGCATTTTAGCCTTCAATTGAATATGATATGGTATCATGGCTGTACTTGTATGGATGACAGATTGACTGTTGGTCAGGGTCTTAGTCATGGTTTACCAGAAGATCCTGAACTTATAATTCCTTTTATTTACCATGTCGTATCCTGCCTGTGCTCTTAGAATATCAAGGCACTACACTAGTTAATATGAAGCTGGTAAAAAGATACACAGTACTATGCATTAGTGGTGATTTTAAGATTGTCTTAATCATGCATATGTTACATTTAATAAAATAATGCCATTCCCTGTGATACGTTTATCATTGTGAGGTCCTCAGGGGTCAAAGGTCCTGTAATGTACTTTACTGTGATGTGATGAAGGAATGATGTCACTTAGGCTACCTATTGGTTTTTGGTGAATTAACGTCCACGCTTTCGCTTTTTCTTTGAAGTAGCAAAATACTCAAACAAGATCGAGTACTCACTTGTTTGTCTTCTGATGTTCTCTGGTTTCTGAAGGCCTCAGAAAGGCCATTGTATGACGTACAGGGTAAAAAACAGACAAAAAAACAATATCTATCTTCAATCTATGGAATTAACAACAGGTTCTGAATATTTGGTGTGAGGTAGAGTAGGGAAAAATGGCAGTGAGCCGGACATCACCTGGACGATGAAGTTGTTGTTTTGGAGTACTCGTTTAGAACAACTACCGCTCAGATCCCAGTTTGGTGACATTACAACAGAAAAGGGTCAGTCCGCATGGAGAGTGTTCATTTTACCAGGGTGACCTGCGGGTGAGGTGGCTCCAGATTGATGCTGTAACCTTCACCAAGAAGAGTCTGTGAAAGTGGGCATTTCAGTCGTGGTCAAGGGGGTGGGGAGGTGAATGTGGGCATGTGTCCAGATGTTGCTAACCTACAATAAAGAATGCTACTTTGAAGTGAGGATGATATTTGATTGGTAAGGCCAATGTTTGTCCACAAGGGCCAAAGCCATGTCAGATTTAGCATTCCATATACATTGTCTTTGAGAGGTGGATGAGCCACACCAGGCTTGAATCAGATGCATTTTCTCTGTCCACTTTGAACAGCGAACCGAAAAACATGCAGAGTTTTGGTGAGCTTCCATCTTTTACCTTAATCACCAATTTTATAGAAGGCTTTGTAGTTTAAACTTCATTTATTATGAACTGCTTATATTCATCTATCTCAGTTCACTTATATAGCTCCTCATAGAATTAGAGACAAAGTATTAACCTTTGATGTAAAAGGGGAGAAGGAGAGATACTGATCTGGGACCAGAACTGCACCACCAGGACAACTGGGTACAATCCAGGCTTCCCTGTTTCACTAAATTGTGTGAATATAGAAAATTAACTTATTTCATGGTGCCACTTTTTCCTTTATTAGCATATCTGAGAGAACATTGAAATATATCAATTGAGGATGTATACTGGATAAAATCCCCTCCTGTGAACGTTTTAATAGTATTAAATCTTACTTCCTCAAAATTAACAATCTATGCCTCCAATAGTACACATAACAACTAAAATGCCTCTGGGTTCTATATTAGCATCATAGTTATGGCTGGTAGGAGGGGCATGAATATTTCTAAGTTCAGGTTTACAAACTACCACTTATAAAAAAATTGCCACTCAGTTCAGTAACAGTAGCACGCTGTAAAGCTGTAAAGCGAAAGGCATCCGCAAGTTAATGAAATACCCATTTTTTCAATGTGAAGATTGTTTATCATATTTTTCCGTGACGTTTCTTCCACATAACATAAGTGTGACAGCTCGGCTAATCGTGTCATGACTCTTAAACCTTGGCTTGGCTCTGTGCTACCTGTTAACTTGCTGGCTTCTTCATTCCTATTATCTTTATCTAAACATTTCTCAAGCATTTTTCTCCTCGATTTTAAGAATCGGACCGTTTGCGATCGCAAAAAATGCTTTTGCGATGCATCAAACCCAATTTTGCGATTTGGTAACCTGTTACCGAATCACAAAATGGGTTTGCGATTCACTATTTGGAAAGGGCATGTTTAGGGCGTCCCTTCCAAATAGCGAATCCTAAAAGTATGCATGATTGTTTTGTGACCGTCAATGGGGCCGCAAAACATTCGCATATTACCACTTACTTCAAGTAGGTGGTAAGACATTTGCAAATGGGAGGGCGTCCCCAAGGGACCCCTTCCCCTTTGTGAATGTTTGTAAAAAGCATTTTTAAGAGCAGCAGTGGTCTCACGGACCACTCCCTGCACTTAAAAAATGAAAAGAAAACTTTTCACTTTCATCTCTGGCTGCTTTACAAAAAAATGATTGCTTTATATAAAAGCAATAACAGACATGGTGTCTGCTGATCTCATCCCTGGGATTTTTACGATTCCTAGGGGGTTGCAAATTGAGACCTACCTCATTAATATTCATGAGGTAGGTCATTTGAGACCCCTTAGGAATCGCAGAAAGTGTACTGCACACTTTCATGCATGCCGTTTTGCGATTCCCTAATTGCGATTCGCAATGATTTGCAATTAGGGAATCGCAAAAAAATTTTTGATGCATCTGGCCCTTAGCTTCCAGGTAGGGTCATATTCCAGCCAACGACTCCATTTTTATTACACTAATAGTGAATACTATTATTCACTATTTGTACAATAACAACATGGACAGAAACCATGCTAGTGGAGCTTCATGCCATTAAGGAAGAGCTGCCCCTGTGTTCCTGGCACTGATTTTTGCAACCTCTGAGGCCAGGGATCTCAACAGCAGAGCCTGGGTTAGCAAGGGGCTACTCAGGGGTCGCAGCTGAGATCCCTAAATGACGTCCATGCTTACGAATGGTGCAGTTAAACTGTTTTGTTGCGTTGTTTCTCAGAGCAGGAAGCCCCTTTTGTATCCTAGTGATGTGGTTATTCTGTTTATTTTGTTTGTTTGTTTTCAGAGACAAACCATCCAGCAGCTTCACTTGGTGCACGGTGTTTTTAATGGAATAGTTAAGTGTCCGGAGCTGTAGTATTTCTCGTGTTCTCATATGTGTACCCTAAATAACGTGTTGTTTTTGTCATGACTGTGGAATAGGGTTTCCGTGCATAGATGTAGTCACTTCATGTAATTACTGAGTGATGGCTGGAGCATGACTGCAGGGTACACATTATGCGGTTGGTAATTATATGATAGGATAGGCCTACAGACGAGCAGATCCGCACATCAATCAGACCTGGGGCTCCATGGGATAAAGGTACAGTCATTAAAACAACCACAAAAACACTGGTGGTCCATGACGTGGACTGGGAAGATAGCAAATCGAATGGCGTTAAAATGGAGAACAGCACCAGCATGGTGAAAAATAAAAATGTTAAAGAGGCAAGCTGCAACAGGGAGCTGCTAACAAGAACAAAAACAGCCCAGTCAGCAGATACAGCGGGGTGTACAGAGCCTGAGAACCAGGATTTAATTCACTCACTCGCATCAAGAAGAAAGTGTAAAGTCAAGACTTTGGGGCATATTAGCAACGGAATGCGATAATAATCGCAAATCGCGCTTAGCGCTTTTTCCTGTATCAGCGTCTATCGCTGGTTGACATCGCCATGTTAGCGGCATATTAGCAACGCCTTGCTCAGAGGCGATGTCAAAACCAGCGATATACGGCGATAAGCAGCAATAGCGTGAGAAATCATGCGATGATTTCTCAGCGCTAATGAAATGCTTGCTAATATGCAAGTGTGAACCTAACAATCCACCTCCCATGCAAAAGAGTGGTTAAGTCACCTTTCAAACAGGTGTTAGATTCCTGCGATAACCGTGGTTAGCGCGGCTTTTCATATCGCTTCGCTTGTCTGTGGCAGGATTGTAAATAGTGCGATGTTCGGTTTGCGACTGTTTTCAGGTAGTATTGATGAGGAGACGCCTACTTTGCATGTCATTAGTGATAAATATCCCTGACATGCAAAGCAGGAAAAAAAAAGCAGCTATCTCGAGAAAACAAGTGCTAAAGCATATTAGCGTGTTCTTGTAGATAGTGCAAAGAAAAAATCGCTGCTTTATCAGCGATATGTGCCGCAAAAGTCGCAACAGTTTTCTTAATAATATGCCCCTTTGTTCTTGACACCAGTGAGAACATCTGGGTTGCAGTACCGGTCGCTGAAACATATTGATTGTGGGATGATCTGACTCTAGAATCAGGGGTGTAGCTTGGTTCGAAATATTGATGGTGGTGGTGGGGGGGGGGAGTTTATCAGATTTCCCAGCAATCACGCTAGGATAAAAACACAATATGAGAAGTAGGGCGGGGGGCGGTAGGGGAGGGCCTAAGGAGCAGTAGGAAAGGAGTAGAGTGTGGATTTTGAGGGGTACTTAAAATGCAATATTTGTAAAATAACCAATTTTAAGACCATTAATACAGAGACAAGAGTGCGTTAGTGCATATTTTTGTTTGCGTGTATGTAAAAATCCCAAGTGAAATTTAACAAACACACCACCATACCTAACTTAAAGTACCTGTACACAACTATTTACTACATGATACATTTATTAGGGGGAGTGTAACTCCCCCTGAAGCTACGCCCGTGTCTAGAATTTGTGTATTCTGTGATAAAAGACCACTTATCCTGATGGTTCCTCCACTCTATAAGCGGTGGGTACTCACAAACAGCTTCCCAGGGGTCAAAACGTTTGGCCTGTGATGTGACCAGGGCTGCACGGACGTAGCGGTGGTGGTTTGGGGGAGTGGCAGGTTTGCCACAGGTGGATGTAGGGAAGTGAAGCATATATATATCGTGGCTGAAATGCACAATGTGAAACTGGAAAACCTGGGATTAATCCTAGCTTCCCTACTAATTAAACTATGGGATACTAGGCAATTTTGTTTATGTCACTTTCCCTCATTTTTCTTCATGATCACAGATAAGAGGGTCTCGAAATACATGCTTTCAGGATGTTTGTTGTATAAAGCATTCTCGTGAATTTGGATTTATAAACTATAGTATTGGGCATGTATAATAGGAACACAGGCCACTCCAAGAATGCACGTAACAACTGACTTGTATCTTAGTTTACTATTGGCATTGTCGTTAGGATGGAGGGAAAAATTAATGCTTCTAAATTCTTGTTTGAAAACTACCACTTTTAAAAACTACTTTTCAATGCACTGATAATCTCATGTAGTAAGGTGAAAAGAGTCTGCATGTCAATGAAATACACTTTTTGAATTCTGAGGAAAATATATTTTTACACTTTTGCTGCAAGTTGTGTTTAAAAATGATGGTGATTCTAAAGTTAAGGAGAGCAGGACACCCTAGTTCCTTCCTTTCTTTAACTTTAATTAACCGTCCAACAAACACTTGCCTGTTCAACATTTTTTAATAATAATGCGGAGTCAAGCAAATAGAAGCATGGTGCTGCTGATGATAGGGGCTGCATGTTAAGCCATGGGTTGTACTTTGAGTATCACTGCGATAAGAGATTAATCCACTATGAGTGACATTGATGGTGTGATTACACGTCTGATGGGACTCTAGTAAATAAAAGGAAGGGTCGAAACAAAGACAAAATTCAAGGATTGTCATTTGTGATACAGTGTAAACATACAAGAAATCAGCATGACTGGACGTGCACAATTGCAAAGCATTGTACATCAAGACCTGGCTCTTTGACTATACCTCCGCGCCCAGATGGATCAGCAGCTCCCCCAGAGCCTTGAGAACCTAAGAAGTGAGTATCCGCGCTTTACAAACTCATGATTGATTGATTGATCCCTGAACGTGCATTTAGGGTGTTTATCATTTTGTCCTGTCACAACACCTACAATTTTGAGCACCATGCTGTCTTTTTTCACACAAATATTTTTTCATATCAAGGAAAACTGTATTTCAATTGATTAAAAAAACCTTTTGTTCATTACAGAAAAGGCCTCCATAATTCTTTTTACATAATGTTAATTTGTGTTTTAACTCACAACAGTCTGCATTTAGTGCATAGGCTTGTATCAAAAGTGACCCACAGAACCTCTGTGTTAGTTCTTTTATCTTGTTGAGGCCTCAGAGCACTTTTTAGGTCGAGCCTAGAGGCAGCACGCATGTGCTGCTCGCTTTGCGAGACTGCTGTAGTAGAGTATGGGAGTGAAGCTGCGCCCACTCTCTGCCCATATTTTTCATTGGCTTGTGTCATTGTCTTTCATAAATGCTGCCATCGGATTTGTTAATAGACTTGTTAGTCCCTTCTTTGTACGGCCTTGTCTTCATTTATAATCTCCCATGGCTGTTGGCCCCTTTACTCCGGTTGTTACACAGGACCTGGTATTTAGTCTGTAAACACTATTTACTTTATTGAGTTACTCTTACTGCAGGCCAGATATGGCCTGCTTTAGCTGAAACTGCTTGTGTTTTTTTAAGCAGCACAGCCGCCCCGTTACAAGGCCCGCTTTCACTTTAGCCCTGCATTATCTTGTGTCTGTTTCAATCCCCCAAGTAAAATGGATTTAGAAATGATTAGCAAATTAAGTCATGTGAATTCTAGGTACCACATAATCGTGTGCTAATGTGCTGTTGCTGACAACGGCACATCTGTGTTACATGTCATCTGCACTAAAGCCACCTGACGGGTTGTTTTCAAAAGCATGTTTTATTAACAACAACAACACCACCACCAATACCACCATCACCAATACCACCAATACCACCACCACCAACAATACCACCACTACCAATACCACCACCTCCACCACCAATACCAACACCACCAATATCACCACCAATACCGTCACCAATACCACCAATACCATCACCAATACCACCATCACCACCAATACCACCACCCCCACCATCAATAACGCCTCCTCCACCACCAATCCACCAATACTACCACAACCAATACCACCACCACCACTACCAATATCACCACCACCAATACCAATACCACCACCACAATACCACTACTACCACCACCACCAATACCACCACCACCAATACCATCACCGATACCACCAATACCACCACCACCAATAACACCACTATCAATCCAATACCACCACCAGTACTAATACCGCTACCACAAATACCACCAATACCACCACCAAATCCACCACCAAAACCACCACCAATGCCACCACCATCACCAATATAACTACCACTAATACCGGCACCTCCAATTCCACTACCACCAACAATACCACCACAAATGGCACCACTACCTCCACAACCAATGCCACCACCAATACCACCACCACCAATTCCACCACTAATACCAATACAAGTTCCAACCCACCAATACCACCACCACCACCATTACCACCACCAATACTACCACCAACAATACTACCACCACCAATACCACCACCACCACTACGACCACCACCAATACCACCACCACCCATACCACCACCAATTCCACCACCACCACCAATACTACCACAAATAGCACGACTACCTCCACCACCAATACCACCACCACCAATATTACCACCACCACCAATACCACCACCACCAACACCAATACCTCCACCACCAATACCACCACCAATACCACTGCCACTACCAATACCACCACCGCCAATACCACCACCACCACCTATACCAATACCACCACCACCAATACCACCACCAAAAATACCAATACCACCACCTACAATACCATTACCCCTCCAATACCACAACCACCACCCCAATACCGCAACCACCAATACCACATCCACCAATACCACCATCACCAATAACACCACATCACCAACACCAATGCCACCACCAACAGCAATACAACCACCACCAATACCACCAGTACCACCACCACCAATACCACCACCAGTACCAATACCACCACCACCGCCACCAATACCTCCACCACCAATACCACCACCACAAATACCACCACCACCACCAATACCATCACCAATACCACCAATACGACCGCCACCAATACCACCAATACCACCACCATCACCAATACCACCACCACCAATACCACCATGACCACCAATACCACCACCAATACTACCACCAATACCACCACCACCAAGACCACCACCACCACCAATACCAATACCACCACCAATACTAATACCACCACCACCACCAATAAAACACAACCACCAATACCAATACCACCACCAATACCACCACTACCAATACCACACCACCAATACCCCCACCACCAATACCCCCACCACCAATACCACCAACACCAATACTACCACCAATACTAGTACCACCACCATCAATACCACCACCACCACCACCAATACCAACACCACCACCAATACTACCACTAATATCACCACCACCAATAACAATACCAATACTGCCACCAATACCATCACCAATACCACCAATGCCACCACCACCACAAATACCACCACCAATACCACCACCACCACCACAAATACCACCACCTCAGTGCCTCTCACTCACTAATAATAGCAAGGGCACTGTATAAAGCCGGAGCTGCTGCCGAGACCATTCCTCCCTCCCTCCATGACTGCCATAAAGCACAACCGGCCCTGCACCATGTTGTGAAGCCAGAGACCTACTACAGATGGAGTGTTTTTTATTAGGCCAAAGATAGCAATGACATTACGCAATGCCACACTGCACACTCAAATCAAGGAGAGGGCAGGAAATGGCCCCTCCTGCTCTACCTCCTGAGCTGCGACATTGTAATCGCAGAGTGAAAGGTGTTTGAGTGCTTTGTTAGTGTTTATAACTTGGATCATATATAACTCTCACTTCACGTTTTGTGTATGTGTAATTTACAATGCTTGCACATCTTCTTCACTGCACTATTTGTCACTACTTTGAAGAAGTCGCAGGCCGGTCTCTTCCTCTAATATTTACAATCCAACAAGCGGTCAAGAAGG
The DNA here is from genome assembly GCF_964261635.1 of Lissotriton helveticus. Taxonomy (NCBI): domain Eukaryota; kingdom Metazoa; phylum Chordata; class Amphibia; order Caudata; family Salamandridae; genus Lissotriton; species Lissotriton helveticus. The sequence goes on along the minus strand of NC_136067.1, from coordinate 1,445,094,362 downwards.
CCCTTTATTGCAATGCAATAGGTCTCGCATTTGCGAGAGTTTAAGCTATTAGTATTGTAAATGGCAATGCCTTTTATTTATGTTTTAAAACCCAAAACATAAATAAAATGCATTGTCATTGCCAGATTTCCAGAGCATGGATGAGGTGGTGTGGTGGGTGCAGTGTGAACTAACATGCAAAGTTTTCCTGCTGTGTGTGATACCCAGAGAGTGTGGTCAAATTTGTCAGCAGCAAGTAGCAAGTGGGAACCCTTTTGTTGCTGCCCTTACTCTCCAAATTCTGCATTGGCTTATCAAGCTGTTCTGCACTTTCCGACAGCAACGTCAGACTACACCATGGTCCTTTCCTTCTCTTGCATCATTTATGAAATGATCTTCAATTGATATTTTGATGCATATCTGGCGCTTTACACATTGTTTCTTGCACCTTTAAAACTTAACTACAACTTTCTAACAATGCTGGTGGGCAAGAGTATTCAGAGGAGCTGGGGGGTGCTGCCATCAATGTTAAGGTACTCAAGTAACAGAGCTTGTAAAAAATAAAATATTACAGAAAAAACAAGTGCAGCAACTGCGCTAGGGACATTCAACAGAAAAAAAGGTAGGGAGCAGTGTGTGTTCATTGGTGAATTTTGCAGCATCTTGGCCCACATGTTTTACTACATTTTGGTGTGGTAAGTTAGTGCGAATTACAGATACCACATTTTATATTGATATGACCTCTGGAAATGGCCTCTAAATTTGCATGAGGCATGCAGTTTTACTGCTAAACGTATATGGTGCAATAACGCTAATGTGTAGAAAGTTGTGTCTTGGCTTGTTTTGATCCTATTACATCTGTATTCCCATCATATGGCAATGTTACAAAAACAATGTCCTTCATTTATGCATTCTTTGCTGCTTAACGATTTTAAAATATTTGTAAAGTTGTTAACAAGTATTTAAATATTGTTGTGGATTATAAAAAACATTTGAGAATTCTGGTACTCCTGTTACATTGTCATGTGGTTCACATTACAAAATCCTATCACTTCACGATGGTAAGTAGGCAGCAATTTTTCAGAAGACATTGCCTGACAAAGGGCCTGATTTAGATCTTGGCGGAATGGATATTCCGTCACAAACGTGGCTGATAACTCGCCCGCCATATTACAAATGCCATTGGATATAATGCACTTGTAATACAGCAAAAGGGATACCCGTCACATTTAGGACTGAGTATCCAATCTGCAAAGATCTAAATCTTTTTGAAAAACAGGCAGAGATGGTGGTTTCGTGGGACCAAAAGAAAGTGACTTTCTGGTAAAGAAGTTTCCACGTACACCAATACTGTACTTCCTGCCTAAAATCCACAAAAACCTTAATGAGCCTCCTGGACGACCGATCGTCTCAGGTTGCGACTCATGCCTTGAGCCGATTTCAAAGTATGTGGATTACTTCCTTAAGCCCTTTGTGAGTAATGTGAAATCGTATCTAAAAGACACGACTGATTTTTTGGATAAAATAGAGGGTATGGAGTTTAACCCGCTCACGGAAATCATGGTCACTATGGACGTTACGTTCCTCTACACGCAAATTCCTCAAGATGAGGCGTTAGAGGTAATGGAGCTGTACCTGAAAACCAGAGATAGACCGCATAGGGTGCCCACGACATTTATTCTGGAACTTGCAGAACTGACATTGAAGAAAAATTATTTTCGCTTCAATGAAGAGTTCTTTATACAAATCAAGGGGACAGCCATGGGCTGTCCTTATGCCCCAGAGATGGCCGTATTGTTTATGGCTGAATATGAAAATAGATTTGTTGAAAATAATAACCCCTACAAAAAATGCATCAAACAATGGCTAAGGTATATCGACGACGTGTGGCTCCTGTGGCAGGGGAGCCACACCGAATTGGTAGAATTCCATCAGTGGCTGAATAACAAACATCAGGACATTAAATTCTCTTTGGAGCATAGTAACTCCAAAATGACCTTTTTGGATATAGAGATCAGTTGTGTTGATGGTCACCTAAAATCATCCCTCTTCAAAAAGAAGACAGATAAAAATACCATTCTTCACCACCGAAGTGCGCACCGAAGAAACCTGAAAACCAAACTACCTTATGGGCAGCTACTTCGAATTCGAAGAAACTGCTCAGAAGTAGAAGATTATGATTTACACGCACGTACATTCTGCGAATAAATGACCACCAGAGGCTACCCCAAGAAATTACTGAAACACTCTTACAAAAGAGCGCGATACACTCCTCGGGAGTGCCTACTCCAAAGTAAAGAAAAACAAGAACTGGACAAAATGGTATGTGTAACAACGTTTGGCCCTCATACTCACAAAATTCGACAAACAATATTGAAGAACTGGCATCTATTAGAAGAACTAGAATGCCCCTTCCCCTGACCTATTTTCGCATACAAGAAAAATAGTAGCATTGGCCAACACATTGTGCGCGCCGATGTAATGGTGGAAAAACCCAAACATGACTTACTCTCAAAATGGGTCTGAAGCCGATTGAGGGACATCACAGATGTGGAAACTGTGTATCCTGTGGCACAACGATTGAGGGCAGTGAATTCCTTCATAAGAATGTAAGATGGAAATATGAAGGGTTCTCCAACTGTAGGACCTGGAACGTTGTGTACGCAATCATCTGTGGTTGCAACAAATTGTATATTGGAAAAACCAACCAGCAGGTGAATACTCGAATCACGCAACACAGGTCACGATTAAAAAACAAAGTGATGAATGCCCCAATGGTCCAATATTTCACAGAAAGGGGTCATACAGAAACCGATTTTAAATGGACGGTTCTATATACAACAACCCACACAAAATACACCCAAGATGTGGATGATGTGTTATTGAGAAAGGAGGCATACTTAATATTGCGATTCAATAGCATTCAAACTGGTCTGAATACCATTTCTGAAATCTCCCGACTATAACGATATAATGCATCGCAAATAGGCGTATGATGCTCCACGCGATAGACCCACTGCCCAATATCCCAGATCAGCACAGCACGACATGGAGGGACTACATATCCCAGCATTCCAGCAACCACGTGATGTAGGTAAATACCACGTGTTTTCAAACATGGCGTACTGACGGAGAGCCGCGGTAACTGAGTGTAGCAGCGCTGAGTGGGACGATATCGGGTAGGTGAACAAAATGCGAGAATGGTTAAAAAACAGCGAGGGATAAATATTCGGCGGCTAACCGCATGTTTACAACTTTGACAGGATTGCGATTAGACCACGAACGTAAGGGACACAGTGTAGAACACGCCGCATTGAAGAAGAGTTGGAGCAAGCACTCTGAGCCTAGAGACAAAGGTACATATTTACTGCTGGGGGCAGGGCGTTTCAATATCTAATAGGAATGCATCAGTTACACAAATTATTCTTTTCAGGCAGATTGATAGGAACCTTGCGGGCACCTATGAACTTGAGGCAGACGTGTAAAAGTGCATTCACGGTGTGTTGACACCACTAAGAGAAGCAACATCGAGACGGATATGACCACATTTAAAAGGTAGGATTCAAGAGTGCTAAAAGCGTCACGCCATAGGCGACGCGCCTGAGCAAACGACTAAATTTAGACTATTGGCATTTTTCAGAACTTCTAACACAGACAAAGAGACAGAATGAACCCCGAAAACCTGCTACAAATTCTATCAAAGGTACACTACTTGTGACAAAGTAGCATAGTACAATATGAAAGGGACGGTAATGAGATATAGACCAACCTAGTTCCATTTTTTCTTTTCTTTTTTTGCACACAACTTGCAGATAACAAGTGATAAAGCCCTGATGAGAACCCGTAGAATGAGATAACGAGTTCGAAACGCGTCAAATATTCGATGAAACACAATGCAAAGATTGAATATTTGCTGCATAATAATGGTGCAATGTATATGTAATGTGCATAGAATGAATTGTTGCTTTTATGTATAATGTCATGAATTATGTTTATGTGTAATGTCTAAATGTAATGTTTTTCTCATGCAAATTAATTTCTATTGAACAAATGAAAAAGTAAAGGGTATAAATAAATTATACCGAACAAATCTAGAAATAAGACTGATTTGTTGCTCAAATCTACGAGCTCTAAAAAACGAATTGTAGGGCCAGCACCTTGTTTTTCAAAAAGTACTAAATGGTCCAGCTGACCCTACGTCCCAGGACCTACCTCCTCATTTTCACAAAGATCTAAATCTGGCACTTATAATCTCCGTCATTGAAGTGGTAACCAATGCGTCAAGGTGAACACAACATTTTAAAATCTCTTTATGGCTCATTCTCCTTCTGAATTACTGCAAGGTTATTCTGGGGGTGCTGCAGCACGCACCCCGGCCACAAACCCACTTCTTCGAGTACACCCTGCCCATGATGTTGAGAAAATCACACTATCAGCGAAGTATGCGTACTCTTTTTCCCGAGAACCCGGTGGTAGTGCCTCCATTAGAGTGGAGGAGCAACGCCCCTCCGCTGGAGAGCAGGAATAATGAAAAATAAAATGGTAATTAAACAGATTTATTACTATTTTATTTTTAGAGCTGGTAGCAGCCAATTCTGAGGGCAGGCAGAAGCAGGGAAGAATAGTGTGCGTCTCATTTTATTGTGTGCATGTCCCTTTGGCCGGTTGCCTTACACGGCCAGCCTGACTTGCGCACATTAAACACTCCAACTCAAGGTGTCTTAGAGAGCTGAGTGGAGTGAATGTACAGGCCCACACTGCTTCAAGGAGCATCGAACTAGCGCGCTGCAGCCAATCCTGGTGCTTCTTTCATGCTGCGTGAGCAGCATACTAGCAGCGCCAGGCTTTGTAGAGAGGAGGTGCTGGCTGGAGCTCTGAAAGCCTGGGCTGCCGAGATGAAGAGGAGCACGAGGCACTAGGTAGGTTTATCGATTGGGAACGTTGGCTTTGAGCCCAAGGGCATTGCTGGTTTTTATTAGTACCCGTCTGGGGGTTAGTTTTCGACCGTCACCCCACCTGTTCTAATTGCAGCTGGTCGCCACTATGGATACCTCTGTCAATGTTAAACCCTCATCATGCATCACTGACATATAAGCAGCAAGACGTATATTCCCAAGCATTTCTGATTTTTATACACCTCGTCCATTTCAGTGGTACGTGACGTGCAAATTACTTAGGAAAGGAGACAATTTCTTGGTATGTAAATGATCGGGCAGTGGACAGTAAAATACATCACATATTATGTTATATTTTATTTTCATGTATTTTTTTTAATTTTCTTACAGAAATAAATTGAGTGTATTATGCAACATGCGTGGCACAATGTATTTTTTAGTGTTTATGAAACCTATTACTTTATATTTGTTCACATTTCGATAATTTTTAAATATGAGAACTTGGTTGCATTAGGTTTATCGAGAAAACAGATGTTGGGCGCAGTGCACTGCCAAAAGGCTCCAGGCAAAAGTCCTGTCACATTGCAAAGAATGCAATGTTCTAGCCAACACGTGCCTTATTCATTAGGATCACAGTACAAACTTGCAGAATTCACTGTACTTGGCTCACGAACAGATGCGTTGTAAGAACTCACGTTGCTTGGCTACTATTCATTTGTTTGTAGCTTCCAACAAATATAAATTTCGCCTCTGTTAGCTGTGCTTTTGATTACATAATTTGGATAGTATTCCGGGCCTGCTCCACGTGACAAAATCCTACACTTAATGTTTATACAGAGTGTTCTTTTTTTAATTTATTGGCAACCTCATAATAGAAAATATTTATTGCAGCAACATATTCTTAATTAGTTTTATTCTATTTGGCTAACTCCAGAAAGTCGCGCCCACTTGTTTGGTTATGCTGCAAATGTTGTGTTCTGTTCTTCTGAAATATGCTTGCCCACATGCTGTTAGACTCTGTTCTGAATCAAAAATGGATGCCAGTTACATTTATTAAGACTCCTGTGATCTTCCTTCGCAGTTATCAAATCAGAATGATTCCACACTGTGAAATAGTCAATTTTCCTAGGTGCGATGGTCATTACTCATTAGTAAAAATTTTCCATCCATGAATATAAACAATAACAGGCAAAAGTTGGCACCATTAGTGCATTCTTTTCGTGATTTTCGACTAAAATTTGTACGAATGACTATGGCACCCAAGAAAATGGACTATTTCAGCATTAATATGTTTAATCAGCATGAACACTTTAATCGGTTAAAAGCATCCGTAGTCCATCTTCAGTGATTAAATACTGTGGGTTTAAAAATAGAACAGCTGACCACATCACATGTCGCATATGATTAAGACCCAGAAGGGGTTGAAAGGCGTTATGCCGGAACTCTCTACCAATAAAGACCTTTTGGTGCTACTAACCGGCTGGTGGGCTCGTTGTTTACCCCTGGACTGAGGGGTACTGCTCACTTGGAATGTATATGCAGTGACATCCGCTTACGAGCCCCGGTCCGATAGGCAGAGCACCATCGCAGCGTCGTGTTTTATATATATATATATATATGTGTGTGTCATGGCGGACACTTGTCTGTTTACATTACAAGGTAATGAAATAAACTAAAGCACTTTTGCAAAGAAGCAGTAATTGAGTGGTGACGTTTTGTAGTCTGTACCTGGAAGGAACCCCAAGAGTGAAGAAGTTGGGCCAGGATTGCTCGAATTTATATAAATATTATGCATAGGACCTATTATGCATAGAAAATCCGCAACATTCTATTGTCAGTAACTTTGGCGCCGATTGATGAATCTTCTCGAAATTTTCCAAACTTTTGGTCAGCTCAGTTCCACTCCTTCCCTGAAAGTTTGGGGGTGATTCGTCAAGCAGGGGTCGAGAAAAAAGGGAGGTCCCAAAACGTGTTTTCCCCATGCAATTTCCCATAGGACCTTTAGCCAAGGCTACAGGCCGAACGGCTGAACGGAATTACACCAAATTAGGCAAAGAGGTAGTCGTCAGTTCATACTTGTGCCTTTTGCTTAAATGGTGTTAATCTGTTCTGTAGTTCCTGAGAAAATTACGGTTGAAGTCATTTATATATCTATGGGCGCGGTGGATCCGCAGATTGTGCGAGGATTGGCATCGTACCATAAGCTCACCGTCCCGATCACGTGCTCAATGCTAATCGGCTGTCAAGCGGTTGTAAACATTCGAAACCAGGAACTGTTGGCAGTCATTTTGTGCCTCGGTAGAAGCGAGGCTGAGGAAGTCAGTAGAATATGTGTGCAAAATGGAGAAAGGGGGCAGGGTAGAAATAAGTTTACCCTCTAGACCTGCTTAGGGGGTCCCAGAAGGACCCCCAGGGCCCACATTTTTTTTTAAACCAGCAGGTGCGTGTAGGGTGCGTGGACTGTGCTGTAAAATAAATAAGATAAAACTGAGGTTTTTTTTATAATTCATCTCCGGGGGGTTGAATACCGGGGGCAAAATTATTAAATTTTATGTGGGGCCCAAAGATATGATTTGATTTGATTTGTCAATTTCTAAAGCGCACGAATGCCCGAAGGCGTCTTGGCGCTATGACTTGTCCGTATTCCTAGGCAGGCCTGGAGTTAGTGCAGTTCTTGAAGTTTATGCCATGAAAAGCCAAGTTTTGATTTTCTTTCTAAATAACTCCAACGTTGGGCTGTTTTTTATATCTAGTGGCAGTCGATTCCATGTTCGCGCTGCGTACACGAGGAAACTTCTTCCTCCCCAGTTTGATCGTTTAAACTTGAGTACTGCTATCAGTTTTTGTTGTCCAGATCTAAGTAGTCTAGATGGTTCGTATTGTTTCAAGTGTGTTTTCAGGAAGAGGGGTCCTTTGCCCTGCAGGGCCTTGTAAGTCAGGCATAGTGATTTGAATTTGACTCTTTTGGCTACTGGTAGCCAATGGAGTGACTCTAATTTATGGCTGATGGGCTGAAACTTTGGAATTATCCAGTATTAGTCGTGCTGCTGCGTTCTGAAGTCGCTGCATTTTTTCAATAATTTTTATTCTGGCTCCTGCATACAATGCATTTCCGTAATCCAGTCGAGACAGTGCGAGAGCTGTCACTACCGTTTTACGTGTATCTTGAGGCAGATATGGGAGTATCTTTCTTATCATTTTTAGTATCAGCCAAAAAGACGAGGCTAGCTTGTTTACTTGTGCTTCATATGCTAATTTGGTGTCTATCATGAATCCTACATTTTTTACCTTCTCTGAGGGTTCTGGTCTTGTTCCCAGTTCATGAGACCACCAGTCTGGGGACCAGATGTCAGCATTACCTCCCAGAATCATTACCTCACTCTTTTCTCCATTGAGTTTGAGGCAATTTTGTTGCATCCAATGACTAACTCTTAGCATGCATTGTTGGAATTTTTCTGCTGTTACTTCTTTGTCTTTGCCTATGGAGATGACGATTTGTGTATCGTCTGCGTAGGAGATTGGCGTAAAGCCATTCTCCCTTATGACTTCAGCAAGGGGGGCCACATATAAGTTAAAGAGCGTTGGGCTCAGCGAAGAACCCCGTGGGACACCGCATGGTACCTCGAAGGAATCTGATTTTGCTTCTCCTAATTCCACTGTGAATTTTCTGTCCTTTAGATATGATGCGATGAGATTGCATGCATGATCGCTTGCTCTGGCTTCTCTAATGCGTTTTATTAGTATATCGTGGCTGACCGTATCGAAGGCCGCCGAGAGATCTAATAGCACCAAGGCGGCCTTCTCCCCGTTGTCTAGTATTTTTCTAAGTTCTTCAGCTGCTGTAAGGAGGGCTGTCTCCGTTCCGTGCCCTTCACGGAATCCGAATTGGGAATGGTCAAGCCAATTATTGTCCAGTAGGTACCGTGAAAATTGTTTGTTCAGCAGTTTCTCCAGTACTTTTGCAGCGAAAGGGATCCTAGCTATGGGTCTATAGTTGCTAGGAACCTCACAGTCCAAATTGGGTTTTTTCAGGAGTGGTCGGATAGAAATAGTTTTCCAATCGTTTGGAAATATGTTGGTGTTCAGAATTACTTCAAACAGTTTTTGTAGTACTGGTCCTATTTGTTCTGAACAGGTTTGCGACAATCTTTTTCGCCATCTAAAATATAGGAGTAATAGAAATAATTCCCTTCAAAATGTCGTTAATATTGAAAAATTAACTGTATATGGCGCACTGTGTTTATTTGGGATTCCAGTCTTTTTTGATAACACTGTCTTGTTATGTATGAATGTGAATGTTTGAGGGTATGATTGTTTGAACACCAATTGTGAATATTGTAAATGTTTTTTCTTGTGAATAAGTTGTAAATATATGTATATTGAGATGAGGTTGTTTTAATGCATAATAAATTGGTGAAATAATAACCGATATCCTTGCTTTGAAAAATATAAAAATAAAATAGTGGATTCATTCAAACTTTGATGTGTTATTTGACCATATTACACAATTTGTATGGTCTGGTAAATAAAAAATAAGTAGTAGAGACAGTACTGGCATCTTGTTTGTTCATTTAGATTTTGTGGCTCAGCCTTGCTGTTGGGGGCCCAGACCCAGTGGTGGTTTGTTGCTGAACAGGTTTGCATCACCTTCGGTGGACAAGGGTCTAAGGGACTGCCCGAGTTTGTTGTCATTATTTCTTTGCTAATTTGTTCCACTGTAGGTAGAGACCAGTGAAAAGAAGGGGTACAAATGGGTTGATTATTTGGTTTTGTATTTTTGGAGGGGTTTTGAATTATGTGGTCTATCTGATTATTTTTAAATAGTTCATATACTGATGAAACTTTGCTTACGAAGAAATGACCTAATGTGTTGCAGAAGTCGGATGATATATCCTCGGGGTTATTATTTTCGATTTTAGCAAGTTTTTTGACTACTGCAAACAGGTCTTTACTCGAGTTCTTGGATGCATTTATTTTGTGTACAAAGAATTTGCTTTTTTCTGTGATTGTCATATTTTTGTAAGTGGCCAGTTCATTTTTGTAATCTTTCTTTAATTTGGGGTCATATTGCATTCTCCACTTTTTCTCTGCTCTTCTGCAGGTCTGTTTTTGTGTTTTTAGAGCGTCAGAGTACCAGGGTTGCGAAGGTGACTTCCTTTTGAAGGTCACTCTTTTCTGTGGTACAGAGCTCTGAATTGCTGTTTTTAGCCAGTCATTGAATTGCGTACAGGCTATATTGCAGTCACTACCTAGAGTTGGAGATGAGGAGTTTAGTGCCTCTGCTAACATTTGGGGGTCGACTTTTGACCAATCAGGGTAAGTGGCTTTCTTTTGACTTTCGAGTGGTTTTCCCAGGTCTTCTATAATTTCTAGTTGGAAAGATACCAATTTATGATCTGTCCAGGCAATTGAGTGGACTTCTACCTTTGTTAATTTTTGGCATGATGTAAAAATACCATCAAGTGTATGTCCTGTATGTCCTGTGTCTAGATGGACTTTTTGATCTAGATCGAGATTAGCCATTGCATCTATAAAGGTGTTAACCTTGGGGTCTATGGTTTTCTCCAGATGTAGGTTGAAATCTCCCAAAATTGTGTAGTCTGGGTTCATTATGCATGATTCTAGGAATGGGCTTAGTGATTTGATGAGCGTTTTTTTGCATTTGGTGGTCTATATATTAGTAGTCCATTGAAAGTGTAGTTGTTGGTAATCATGATTTGAAATGTCATGGTTTCACAATCAGGGTGACTACCTTTTTCAGAGCTCTTGATCCTGAGACTTTCTTTGGCTATAATCGCTAGCCCTCCTCCCCGTTTCATTTTTCTATCTACTCTGTATAATGAGTATTTTCCGGGTATTGCCAATGAGAGGTCGGCGTCGGACGCCTCATCCGCCCATGTTTCAGTTACAAATAGTACATCGATTTCTCGATTTTCAATCAAATAGGCGATATGGGTGCTATGTTTAACCATTGATCTAGCATTTATTAGCCCTGCCTTAATGGTACGCCTCTTGATACTCTCTATGTTGTGATCTGTTAATGTTTTTTTATTGTTATTTATTGCGGTGAATTCAAAGTTCAGAGGGCAGCAAGGACATTGCTTACTTTCTTTCTGTAGGTCTATTGGTGGACCCCCCAGCCTCAGGGATCGTCATCCCCCAGGGCTAAAAAGAAGAAAATATGGTGGGGAGAGGGGTCGAAGGTCCTCAAAGCCGTGGGGACCATTACCCCTCGGGCTTTATGTATTGTGGGAGTGGACTACGTGGCCCCCCTCCTGGAGCACTTGAGGGCCCAGTTACCCCCGGGGCTACAAAGAAATCATGGCTGGGGAGGGGGGGCTGTAAGGTCTTCAAAGCCCTGGGGACCATCACTCCTCAGGGCTTTATGTATTGTTGGAGGGCCGGCTTTTGCAGTGTCCCGGGATGCCCATCCTGCCCTCTCATAGCAAGGAAATCTGTTCTCTTTTTCAAAATCTAAATGAGATTGCTTTTCCACATGGGGAGCTGTATGTTAGCAGCTCCTGATGTGGGAAAGTAATGCCGGCTCCCAAACACGTAGAAGTTGTGCACCAAAGGCGCTGAGGTCACGCACCCTACAGATTATGAGTCGTGCATCCAGGGCGTGCGCACCAGGGGGCCGTACTGAGCCCTGCACTGGGTGCTCAACTTTTACTTATTCCCTTAAAAAATAGCCCCTATCAGTACTTTCTAATATTCCCGGGGATCGTATCCCCCGGGTCTTATAAAAAATGTTGGGGACTGTGAGGGGAGCCACTATGCCCCCACGGTCCTGCCGGCTTCCCGCATTCTTCGGGAGCCGGCATTGCTTTTCCGCAAGGGGAGATGCTAACTTGCACATGAAAAATCAATCTGCTTTGGATTTTGAAAGTGAGAACAGATTTCATTGCTGTCTTTCAAAATGCAAACTAAGTTTGCTATGGGAGGGCGGGAGCCGTGAGACTCCCGCCCTCTCAAAGCAAACAGCAGTGTCCCGGGGGTAGGCAGCCCAGGACATTGCAGGAACTGGCCCTGGGCATGGCGGTGCCCAGGGCCCTCGAGGGCTCCAGGCGGAGAGCCACGCAGCCTGCCTCCCACAATACACAAATCCCCGGGGTGATGGTTCCCGGGGCTTGAGAGGGTTTGTTGAGGCCCCCACACTTCTAATTGTGTAGGGGGGACTAGGACACGAAAGTGGTGCAAGGGGGTTGTAAATCTGGTACACAGTGTTTTGTTTAACTTTGATTTCCTTTCTGTCATGTAGTGGATCCTGGGTAAATATAACGGTTTTTGTACAGCCAGTACCTTTCAACCCTACCCCCAAACAGCTTTCTGCCTGTTACCATAGTAACTGTTAGAAACGGGACCCCCGGCCGGCCATGGCTCACGCCAAAGTCAGTCAGGGATCGCCATTTCTAAGGTCAGGGCAAGGGAGTTACACACCAAGATAACCCCTGCTCACCCTCTAGGTAACGTGACGCGAGCAGCAAGGCTAATCTCGGAGGCGATGTGTAAATCGTTTGCGCGCGCACCCCAGCGACCACACCCTAGGCCCACCACAAAGGAAACTCCACACAAGGTTATATCAAAAATAGCCTTTGTATTATAATAATAAAAACACATTAGATAAGACACACACTTTACAATGTGCCAACAGGCACGGGCAAGATTTACAAGGGATTATGTACAGGACAGGGCCACCTGGACCACTGTCAGGGGTATGCACTTTTAGAAATAATACTTGTAGGTATAACGCTTAGCACATAAACATATAATGAATGTAGCACACAAAATAGTTACATGTAGCACACAACCAGGACTTCCTGGTAAAGGGTAAATACCTCCTACGCAACCCTAAAACTGTAGGAAAAATCACGCAGGGACCTAGGACCTTAACATCAGGACCTATGGAAGGAAAACCATCACCTAAGCAAGTCACATTTAGCAAAGGGAAGGAAACCTAAAATAATCACCTAAGCAAGTCACATTTAGCAAAGGCAATAAAACATCAACAATCCTCTAAGCAGGTCACTTTTAGCAAAGGGGAATAAACCATAAACAATTACCTAAGCAGGTCACTTTTAGCAAAGGTGATAACATAAACAATTGCACATGAAACATTAAAACACATTCAGAGGTGCAGGTAGAACATTTGCGCAGAAATCAAATAAGCAGGAAATCATAAATTGCGCAGGGTGCACGTAGCACCACACTAGAATTGTCCCTCAGGCCAACTGGCCTCGCAAGGGCTGGAATGCCCTGAGTCTCAATGTCAGGGGAGGCTGCGCAGACAGCCAAGAACACAAAGCCTAAACGGAGCAACTGTCCACTAAGTGCTGGACAGTTGTAAATAAGGCTGATCAACGTTGGAGCCTCGTGGGCTCAAGAACACAGGTGAGGGAACACAGCGTGGGAGCCACGGGGCTCTGACTACACTCGTGTCCCAAGAGCCTCTCAGGGCTCGCAAAACAGATATGCTGGCACTTTAGAGCTTCTGCGCTCTAAACAATGAAAATGCCCCAGAGCCTCTCTCAGGGCTCTCAAAATCGCTGTGGGCATGGAGCCTCTCGGGGCTCGAAATACAGATTGCCCCCAGGAGCCTCGGGGCTCCAATCTCAATTGTGGGCTTCGTTGGAGTCCCTCATGGGGGACTCAGGACAAATGAATGCCCCCAGAGCCGCGTGGCTCTAAATCGAATGAATGCCCCCTTTGAAGCCCTCGTGGCTTCACTCTAGAAACTAGCGCGTACTCGCGCTACCGGGCAGAGGGGGGGCGGACACCGACAATGTGTCCCGGTGCCCCTCCCTTCCTGACACTCACCGGCTGTCCGGGGCTGCAGGACGGCTCCTCGGCGACTCTGCTGGGGCCGCGGGCGGGGCTTCCCTTCACTCGGGAGCCTCGCAGAGGCGCGGCTGGCTGCTTCCTGCTTCTCTCTCTCCTCCCCCGATGACGCGGCGGGAGGCTCGACCGGCTGGGCCAATCCCAGCGCGGCCGGTCGATGACGTCAGCGGCTGCTTCCACTCGGCCCGGGCTGCGGCGGTGATCACGGGCAATGCCGGGTGGGCACCGGCTTCCAATATCCAAATAAAACGGGGCAATGCCGGGTGGGCACCGGCCTCCAAATTAAAATATAAAGCGAGGTGGGCACTCGCTCGGTCAGAAATCGGCAAGTCAGGCGGCCAAATGCCGGGTGGGCACCGGCTGCACAAAAAGCGCTCCCAAGCGCTCGGAATCCAAATAAAGCGCTCGAAGCGCTAGCAGCAAAGATAAAGCGCCCTCAGCGCTAGGCAGCACAAAGGAAGCGCTCTTCAGCGTTAGGGGCAAAAGAAAAGCTCCAGCAAGGTCTGGAGGCAGGCAGGGGGGGGCAAGGCTGGGCCAGAGCCAGCACACTGGGTCTCCAGGCAGGGAGACAATCCAAGTGGCGGTCCTCCTGGCCCCAGCAGCAGACACAGCCCCCTCTGGCAAGGATCCAAAAGTAGAACAACTTCTGTGGGGACACAGCCCCATTTTTATACAGCTAAATCCTTTGTTTCCAGGGTGCAGGGTGGGGGGAAACCAGTTGCAGCTAGCTTGGGAGTACCCTTGATGGCCCAACCACCCCTTTCATTCACTGGGGAGGCTTGGGTCGTTAGACAAACCACAGGGGGGCGGAGCCAGCATTGTGTGGGGAAAAACCCAGCCCATCCAGGACCCAGGTGCACTCCTCCCACACATCACTCATGCTGATCTCACACTCACCACCGGGCAGACCCATCCAGACTTCCTGGAGCCTGGCATGCCAGCCAGCTCCAGCCAATCACGCTCGAGCACCCTCACTGCACACATACATCAATGTCCAGAAGTAGCACTTCCCAACTAGACACATACAAGCCGCACATACCATCGCGCAGCATTCATTCTCACGAGTTCACACATACTAAACTCGAGCCTGCACTCCCCACACATCAGGAACTAACATGGACACACACATTCCCCATGCATTCCTATGGGAGGGCAGGCCAGCCATACTACATGCACGCACTTTACTCTGGGACACAGGGAAAAAGTGCGCAGAGACCCAAAAATCACTACCACAGGGTCACAAATAAAAGCAAAAAGATTAGGGGTGAACCTGCCCTAAGGGCCAAGTCCAACAGTAACAGTTCATGGAACACTTACGTGAGCACAGAGGTTAGAAGTTCACCACACTAGGGGCCATATTATCAAGGAAACTGCGGTAGTTTATCGCCGCTTTACCGACAGGAAACTGCAGATAAAGCGGCGATAATAGGCTTGATAATATGCGATTCGAATTTCAATCGAAGCCCAGGATAGATGTTCACACATCTAACCTGGGCTTCGATTGAAATTCGAAGCGCATATTATCAAGCCCATTATCGCCGCTTTATCGGCAGTTCACTGCCCGTAAAGCGGCGATAAACTACCGCCGCTTCCTTGATAATATGGCCCAATGTTGCTAATGGAAAAAGTTACTGTGCTGGAGTTTTAAAACTTTTCCATGGGAACCGATAGTCGTAGCTATAGACTCTGGTAAAGATCTGGTAAAGAGTTAGCCTCAGAATTATACTTCAAATTATAAATATTATTTCTTTTGGGGACCGCTACCCCCTCAACAAAAAAAATAGTATATACTTGTTTTAATTAACTTTTATTAAAACAACAATAAATAACTGGAAACGTAACTTAAATATAACAATATTATAAATAACTAGAAACATAACTTTAACAAAATGATATAATAAACAAAATGTGATATGGACTCCAATAGAAGCACGGTAGGTAATCTGCAAAACAAAAAAGAAAATTAGTGTTTAAAATTAGATCAATGTGACTAAATGAGGTCAAACATTACAAGTCAAGGTAACACTAGACGATATTTCCTTATTTTTATGTGTGCAGTGTGCCTGATACATTTCACTTGTCTTATAGGCCCGCGTTCAAGCGGTGTTTGTATGGAAGTGCCTACTGCGTCAGATTTACATTACAGATCAACATGTCTTTAAAATGATTCAGAGATGAGACAGAATTAGGTGAGAGATCAAGTCATTATGCAGGACAATATTATTTAGGGCTTATTTACAAGACTGTTGCACCACTTTTGTGTTACTTTTCTCATGTTGAAAGTGACGCAAAAGTGGCGCAAGGGTCTTGTAAATAAGGTCTTTTAATTCTAATGCATTTAATCAGAGGGATTGTATATGTAGGCCGCTCTGCTTACCTTGTGTAAACACTGTGACCAACAGAGTTCACAACTTGAACTCAGCTTTGGTTCTACACGTCAAAGTGGACAGCAGCGTCCATACCTTTAAAAGAGAATGAGAAACGATGTGAGAGAAAGTGAGTGAGAGAAAGAGAGAAAAAACGACATTAAAAGTGTGAGAGAGAGAAAGTTATAGATGGAGCGGTTAATACTGAAGAAAATACTCGTAGCTCACCTTTTGCCTCCGTTGTGTGTCCAAGGACATGCTGCTTCATAGTGCACCCTTCAATTTAGTGATCTGAAAGATAGTATATAGAGTTAGTAATAGCATAGTACATACAAATGCACACGTACCTTTTTGGTTTATTTTTTTGTACACTCAGAATACTATATTACAACAAGTTCCAATGTAAGGAGGTGTCTGTGCGGTGTTTTTTTTCCAAAGTACTATATCCCATGCATTCCCACTGCATAGCGGTGAGTTCTCAATATTGGGTATCTAGACTGTTGCATCCCTTTGACTCGCAGAGTCCGGAGGTGAGTGTTTTTCTTGGGAAGTCAGAGGCAGATTTAGAAGCTTCTTGTGCCACTTTTCCCATGTTAAAAGTGACACAAAAGTGTCACAAGGGGCTCGTACATCTGCTCTTCAAACTGTTGTAACTTATCTATTCTACTGGCCGGAGGTAATTATACATTCCTACGCAGTGAAACTGCTGCACATTACCCATTTTCTAATTTTACTGATGACTTGTCTTTGTTTCGGAAACAAGCTTTTTTGCTCACCTTGTGCCATTGGCCTGATTCAAAGAGGGTGCACTAAGTGTCGAAGCACCTTTCTCAGAAGTTGTTACGATGGCCACGTATTATCGCAGAATCCTCGAACACTGAGTTTTGGAGGTGTTGGGGGACGCCAATTTGTGAAACACAACCTGTAAGATAAAAAGGAAGTTAACATTGTGTGTAATTTTTTTTATCAATGGATAGAGGAAGTGAGAGATTTACTGCAAGAATATTCGCAGCTCACCTTTCTGTCCCCAGTGTGTTTTTCACCATGTGCCGGGACATAATGCACCCTGAACCTCTACATCTAAAAGATAGTAAAAGAAAGATGTTATGATTGGTAATTGTTACTATCTTAATGTGGAATTGAATAACATCAGCCTTTCACACACGTTCCCTCTCACATTTAAAAGAGTTATTTGCATAGTTTATATTCCTGATGTCTGACCGATTATAAAAACGTTCCTGCTATTGAAAAGAAATATATACATGTAATTTGATACACTATATAGGACTGCGTTCATCTAAATCATTGCGTCACTTTTTTGTATCCAGTCTGCTGCACCCCATTTACTACCTCCGATGTGCACCCAGGCCTCACTGCTCACCTTTTCGTGGACAGGACACCTTCTACATCATGTAGTCCCAATATGCCACTAAGAAGTCTCACATATAGTGCTGAGTCTTGATATCTCTATGGCTAACAACATACTCGTGCTTCCATCATAATCATCGCAGGTTCTTGCCCTGCTCAGTCCTTCCGATACCACTAACTCAGTGACCAAAGTGGGCCCCCCTGTTCGGTAGTTCGGGCCTACATGAGGCATTTGAACCAGTAGGACAGGCCAACACAGCGCTTGGGATGGGAGCAACTCTAAAATGGCGTAGAGCACGTCCGCCCCGTCTTTTTTATTGGTAGGGTCACATGTGTAGTGACGCATGTGCTGGATGGGTGTGGTGTGGGTGTATACCAGCCATGAGGGAGTGTGTGTGCCGTTCTGACAACTAGATCTGGAACTAAGAAATCACTACAATAGAAATCTGGGCAATGTTGCATTTTTGTTTGTTCCTAGTACCGTAAGTGGAGTGGGCTGGCCTGACGTATGCCAGTGTTGAGCGAGGCTCTGAACCATGATTCCGGAGCTATGGAAGGGGTCCAGTCGTGAGTTATAGGAGAAATCAAGTGATTTGGGTGTCTGTTTTGTAGTGCTGACGTCACCCGGATCTTAAAAGCAAATGTGTCATTATATCTGTAAAGTTCCACAACTTGGCCAACATGGAAGGTACGGGGTATCACTGACTCTATATTCGTTCCTAGTTGCACACATAAAAGATGGTGGACATGACGTATTTCGGCGATTATGAATGTTTATTGTACATTCAGTGGAGTTTTGTAGCTGTAGTAATACAGGGCTGTGAAAGGTTTCAGTTGCAGTTTTTGGCACATGAAAGGCAGCTAATATATATACATATATGCAAAACCTGACTGGGTTACAATGCCCCCTCCGCTCTCCCAGGCTCTTTGTGACTCGCTTAACAACTACTTCGTTGAGAAGATAGAGCTCATTAAAGCAAGTATCCCTAGCTCGTGCCCGGGACCTGACATAGGTGACCCTCCAACCAATCCTGTCCCTTTGTTGAACTTCCCCCCAGTCACCACTGACACTTTTCCCCTGCTCCTCTGTAAAGTCGGTTCCAGCTCTCCTTCCGATAGCTGCCCAGCTCATGTCGCTCGGAAGGTTTTCCTCGATCTACCTGAGGCCCCTCTTTCTTAGCTTAATAATTCCCTCAATCAGCCATTGTTACACCTATTCTGAAAAAACCAGCGGCGGACCCGGCCACCCTCAGTAATTTTCGACCTATTTCCCTGCTCCCATTCCTGGGTAAATTGCTGGAGGCCCATGTCTCCAGCTGTCTTGGCTCGTTCAATGACAGCTCCAAGTTTCTGGACCAGCACCAGGCAGGATTTAGACCTCAGCACTCCACGGAGTCCGTCATGGTGGCTGTCCATGATGAACTCAGACAGGGAGCGGATCATAACATCTCTCAGGCCCTGGTGCTCCTTGATTTGTCGGCGGCTTTTGACACCGTTGATCATTCCATCCTAATTCAGCGGGTCGAGAACGCCGGCATCAGGGGCACCGCACTTAGGTGGCTCGCCTCCTTTTTGAAAGACCGTAAGCAAGCAGTTCGCCTCGGCCCTTTCATGTCCGAAACCAAGGACCTCACTTGCGGGGTCCCTCAGGGCTCTTCCTTGTCACCCTTATTGTTCAATCTTTACATCCTTCCATTGATCGCCGAACTTAGAAAGAAACCAGTGGTCATTTTCAATTATGCAGATGACATGCAGCTCATCTTCAATATTGACACCTCTCCCGCCTCAATAGAGAACTTTTAAAGTACCATGATGTTGATCAGTAGCTGGATGTGCGCGAACCAGCTCAAGCTCAATCCAGACAAGACTGAGCTGGTGCCTACTGGACCACTGAATAACCCGTGGAATCCCACCTTCTGGCCATCCTCGCTGGGCGAAGCTCCCTGCCCAGCGAGCTCGGTCAAGAGTCTCGGAGTCACTCTCAGTAAGGATCTGTCCTTGAAACCTCAAATCAAAGCCGTGGTGTCGGCTTGCTTTTTCCACCTGCGCCGCATCAGGAAGATTAGCAGATTCCTTACCTGTGAAGCCCTGGTTCACATTGTACTGGGCTTAGTGTCCCGCATCGACTATGCGAACTCCCTTTACATTGGGATTCCTCTCTATCAGACCCACCAACTTCAACTCGTTCAAAAACAGGCGGACAGATTGATTTTTCGACAGCCTAAACACTGCTTTGTGAAACCACTCCTGAAAAGTCTGCACTGGCTCCCGGTAGTCCAGCGCAGTCTCTTCAAGGTCGCCTGTCTCACCTACCTAGCCCTCGCCAATCAAGGTCCCTCCTTTATTGGCGCTTTACTCCATCGCTACACCCCCTCCCGAACACTCCGGTCGACTGGTCTTAACCTCCTTGCCACCTGCACGTTTAAGCGCAAAAGGCTCGGGGTCTAAGATTTGGCTCACAAGCTCCCCGCCTGTGGAACTCCCTTCCTTCCCAACTCCGCCATATCCCCTCCTACCAGGTGTTCAGGAGAGCCCTGAAGACGTGGTTGTTTGTACAGGCGTTCGATTAAACCCTCTCCTGCTCTGCTGTTGTTCTTTGCTAGTCTGTCCCTAAGCGCCAAGAAGCCGCAGGTGAATGTGCGCTCTATAAATTTCTTCCTCATTCATTCATATATGGTCATTCAGGTAGAGTGAAGAGCTTGATGCTGGAAATCAGTGTTCTAGTTTTGGAGTTGCGTCCACATCCTGTTATTGTAGATAAATGATGTAATCTACGCCTGCCTAAAAATGTACTGTATATTCGGTGCTTATGTAAATTGCTGATATACTTTTGGGTTGATTTTGCGCTATATAAATATGCTTTAAAAAAAATAAAGAGGAATAGCCCACACTGACTGTCACAGGTAAGATGGTTGCATACGCTATTTATAGTACAATATAATGTGGTATGAACCCTGGGACAGCATTTTAGAAACATAATAAATACACAGACACAGATAGATCGTTGAAGTGGGTTCGGGCACATGTGCTCAACTCCATTTTATTACGTTGTTGGTAACAATTAGAATAGTAATCATGATATCATACACAGATATTTAATCATAAAGGTTTATGACTTCTCTTGTACAATTGTAGGAGCATTGCATGTGAAATAATACACAGAACAGTCTATCGTAAAGGATTCATGAGTTGTGGTGCACTGAGGTATTGGCTGTTTGTGTGCAGCCTGCGATGATGCGTGGTCCAGGCAGACCGCACTGGTAAAAATGTGTTTTGACTATTGAATTTTGCCTTAACAAGGGCATGTGGCGATTATTTACGGTGTACTGCATTAGTGGTACGTCTGGCGTTTATCGTGTGCTCACCCTGCGTTGATGCGTGGTCTGAGCGGGCTTACTGAAATCATTCACTGTTGTATACTGGACTATATGAACTTTGAGGGGGACAAAAAAAAGTAGTATAGATGGTTATCAATTGCTCTGAGAACTAGGTCTACTGATTTCTTCCCATAATAAATTGAACAATTGCACTTCACTCTGTGCATTCTAACTTTTTCAAATTGTGGACGTATGTCTGGTGGCGATGTTGAAGGTGATACCCCAAAGGTACTTAGTATTGCCGGTGGTGGAGGTACATTTTGGCGCAATCTTCTACACTCTTTGTTATCATAGTTCACAGAATGCAACGATTGAAGGTGGTTGCGCATACTAGCAGTGCAACAGCACTACTTTTTTCTCTGCTTTAAATAAATCGAGGCTGAATTTAATGCTGTCTATAGTGTAGAGGAAAACGTAAATTCAAGTTGTGAACCCTACTGTGCACAGTGTACAAGGAAGCTAGTAGTCAGTACAGTTATAGAGCAATGCTTTTTTTCACTTATTTTTCACAAAATCTGAATACATACAGTATAATTGACTTTGCATTAAATAAATCAAGGTTGAATTTCCTACTGTCTGTAGTGTATATGCAAAGGTGAATTTAAGTGGTCAACCCTGCTTTCCGCAGTGTACATCTTAAGGTGGAGTGTATTATCTGCAATTATGATTGAAGTGCAAGATAGAATATGTATGCGGCGTGCATTTTATTATGAAACTAAATTTATAAGTGATATAAAATAAGTTTTTCTAGGAAGCATAATAAAGGGATATTGTGTAGGTTTTGATAGGTGTTATACTTACTTTGGTTTACACTGAGTTAGTGGTATGTAAAACAAGAAGGTTCTGTGGAGCCTGCAATGATGCTTGGTCCAATCAGGCTGTATTGATAGTAATGTTTTTTGTGTTGTGAATGGTGCCTTAGTAAGGCCACGTGATATTTATTTTTGGTGCACTGAGTTACTAGTATCTTTGGTTCTTAGAGTGTACATATTCTGTGATGATACGTGGTCTGGGGGGAGGAGGGAAAGTAATTCAAGTAATGTGTTTTGTCGATTGGACTTAAAAGTGATAGTATGCCTTATTGCTGACATAAAACTGACAACACAGTAGTATTTTTCTCCCTTAAATAAATCGAGAGTGAATTTTATGTTGTTTGTAGTGCTTATGTGCCACTGGTATGAAGCCATAAACTATTTTGATCGCAGTGTACGTTTGAAAATAGAACTCACTGTTTTTTGTGGCATCCTTTTACAAAATAGTCTTTGCCTTACATAAATCAAGGATATCTTGAATGCTTTCCGTAGTGTAGATGGAAAGCTGAATTCAAGTTGTGAACCCTGTTGTATGCAGTGTAGATTTAAGGCAGTAGTCGACACAAAGATCGATGAATGCTATTCTGTCACAGTTAACAGAATCTGAGGACTCAGTACAATTGTCTCTGCCTTAAATACATCTAGAGTTAATTAAATGTTTTTTGTAGTGCTTCTCCGCTTCTGGTATCAAGTTGTGAAGCCTGCTGTCCGCAGAGTACATTTATAGCAGTAGTCCACAACAACATGGACGAATGCTTTTTTGTCACATACGTTAACAAAATCTGACGACACAGTAGAATTGTCTCTGCCTTAAATAATCGAGAATGAATTCAATGTTGTCTGTAGTGCTTAACTGCTTCTGGTATCAAGTTGTGAGCCCTGCTGCCCGCAGTGTACATTTAAAGGCAGTACTTAGTACAGACCTTGAGGAATGTTTTTTGTGGCATTCATTAACTAAATTGTCCCTGCCTTACATAAATCAAGGATATCTTGAATGCTGTCCGTAGTGTAGATAGAAAGCTGAATTCAAGTTGTGAACCCTGTTATACGCAGTGTAGATTTAAGGCAGTAGTCGACACAAAGATCGATGAATGCTATTCTGTCACAGTTAACAGAATCTGAGGACACAGTACAATTGTCTCTGCCTTAAATACATTGAGAGTGAATTAAATGTTGTTTGTAGTACTTCTCCGCTTCTGGTATCAAGTTGTGAACCCTGCTGTCCGCAGTGTACATTTGAAGGCAGTACTTAGTACAGACATTGAGGAATGTTTTTTGTGGCATTCATTAACAAAATTGTCTCTGCCTTACATAAATCAAGGATATCTTGAATGCTGTCCGTAGTGTAGATGGAAAGCTGAATTCAAGTTGTGAACCCTGTTGTACACAGTGTAGACTGAAGGCAGTAGTCGACACAAAGATCGATGAATGGTATTTTTTCACAGTTAACAGAATCTGAGGACATAGTACAATTGTCTCTGCTTTAAATAAAACAAGGCTGGAATAAATGCTGTCCGTAGTGTTGATGCAAAACTGAATTCAAGTTGTGAACCCTGCTGTCAGCAGTGTAGATTGAAGACTGTAGTGAGCACAGTTATAGATGAATGCTTTTTGTCAAATTCGTTTACAAAATCGGAAGACATAGAATCCATTTGTCTCTACCTTAAATAAACCAAGGCTGGATTCAACGCTGTCCGTAGTACAGATGCAAATCTGAATTCAAGTTGTGAACCCTCCTGTCCACAATGGAGATCGAAGGCAGAAATCGATACAGACATAAGTCTGCGGTGCTGTGGCGCTGAGTTCACAATGGGCCTGTATCGAGGAAGCACGCGGTTATGGCGGCAGCCATGTGGCAGGGTGCAGACCTTCGCTGTGGCAGGGTCTCTTCTCTTTGCAGAAGTGAACCACGCCCAAGGCGTAGCCTAATTATTTATAGTCTTACGTTGACGTTGGGTACGTTGGAGTAGCCCACTCCGCTTCTGTTTCAAATGGGGAAGGGGTGAACACAGCTACATGAGCGAAATATTCCCCAGTGTCTGAGATAATATGGTTGCGTCCACTATTCAGTACACTACACGTATCAATGGTATATGTACACACTGAAAAGTTTTTGATTTCTATAGTGAATTGTGTATAGTATTTCACCGGTAGTCTTAGCGTTGTGTACATTATTGTTGATGTTCGAATTCTTTCCCTCGTACATACCTGGTTGCCACATCTCTGTAGATTAAGGTAGTGTACTGTTGAGGAGATATAATATTTTCGAAAGGTCCGTAGTACTTTTTTGTGCTGCCTCTGAGGTAGTAGGGGGGAAGGGTCCGTGGGGATTGTTGTGGTGATCGTAGCACTGGGTATTGTGATTTTGTTGGGTGTGCGAAGTATAATTAGAAACTCTATCACATAATGTTCTTTAAACCTGGGTGTGAGTTGAATGTAATTCACGCAGTACATATTTGACGTTCTTACAGTACTTAAATGTTGATGTTAATTTGTTAGTGGTAAGTGGAACTATTGCCTTATTTTTTTAAGTAGCATTGCATATTTGGTTAGTTGTTGAAAATATGGGGAAGGGGTCAACATTATAAGTAGTAATTGTCATTTAAAAAACCTTCAAAATTCACTGAAAAAGCCATAGGTTTCAGGCAGGTTATAGTTAGGAATTAGCATTTAAAAAACTTTTGAAATTCACTGAAAAACCATAGGTTTCAGGCAGGTTATAGTTAGGAATTAGCATTTAAAAAACCTTAGAAATTCACTGAAAAAAACATAGGTTTTAGGGGTGTTATAGTTAGCTGGACATTTCACTCATACAAAACCATTGAAATTCCTCCGTTATAGTTAGTTGTTCTAACTGTAACTCTCGCGCCTGCAATCCACTGGTGATGATGTCACACATTACATCATTCATGACATGGTCAGTGACATCACTGATGACATCACTGATGCCTTCTCAAATGACATCACTGATGACATCACTGATGACATCATCCATGTGACAATTTGATACATCTCATCATACACTAGTGTAACCTTTTAATACTCATTATAAAATATGGAGTACCATATTTGAAACCATTGACACACCAATACAAGTTCTACACACACATCTAAACACTTACCTATATATTCACTCATACATGCTAACAAAGATCAATAGAACACTATTAAATATACTTATACACCTACATCGACATTATACATCAGCACACATCCTATTCACTTATGCAGTCATCCTTCGTACTTATGCAAACAATGGATCATACTTATATTTACTCAGCTACACACGTATACAAACACCACTTCATAGTAACTCATACTTATTGTGTTATAAAATTACTATTACAAGTATACAGTTTTCGATACAGTCATTCATACAATCACTGAGTCTTATGTAGACTTATTTATATACGTGACACAAAAAGGGGAGTTAGGTCCTTAGTGGGACTGAGGGGGGGGCTGGACCGTTTTATGCTATATAGACAAAAGAAATGCCCAACCTCCTCGTATCTTAATAATACAATTATTTTAACAAGACCAAATGTAAATTCATCAAACCTGGTCAGGTACTTTTATTTATACCCATCACTCATCAATTTACTTTTTTAGAAAGTCATATATTTTTTTTAGGCAAAAGAAGATATATACATTTATAACATCACATAACCAAACTTAAACAATTTTCACAAAAAACATACATGAAAAATTACATCCAAATGACATGAAACATTGAATATTAACAATTCATTTCCTTAATGATTGCGAATCAAATCCTTTTTCTTAAAATAAACAGAAACAAAGCGAAGTTGGATCACAAGAGTAACAATATATATATATATTTTTCAAAGTATCAATAAATGGTAGAATAACTCTTGTTGTAGTGCCGACGCGTTTCAGGTTCGAGTGACAAGTTTTCGAACCCTCATCAGGGCTTTGTTATTTCTCTGTGTAGGATGCAAAAAAAAAAAAACAATAAAGTTTTATTGACAACCTGTGGGCCTCAAAAATACCACTCATCTAGTGTATAGAATCATTGAAAACTACCTTTATCAGTAAGGCTGGCGGCGTTTTCTTTGATGCCTAGTGGCAGACGTTGTTCTCAATTTCAAATTTCTAAAAATGAATAAAGCTCAAACTATATAAACAATCTTGGCAACCTACGCGTTATTCGCGCTCACAAGTGTGTCTTAGTTTTACATACCTCCATGTGCACCGTCCAGCGCCTCTTGGAGGGAGGAGGTCGTGATAACTGTGTCAGCAATCCTAGTTTATAAGAAGGATTTATGTATCGACTTATTTGGCTTTTTTTTAGAACTAACTGATATATGTGCTATTGCAGGATCGGTAGGATCGAGACACAAGAGGTGGCAAAAACAGAGGGGGAAATGACCAAAAGGGGGCAGTGTAGACCCCCCCTGACCCCTTAGGTTTGATGTGGGAGCTATAAAAGGGCTTCGCGGGGCGTACCGGGGAGCGTACCCTGGAGAAAAAAGAATGACAGAGTTTTTTAAAAATGTAGCATTTTTTTATAAATTGGAGGTAGTTCTAAAAAGAACTGTTTTTTTTATTCTTTTTGTTTTATATATTTTTTTGTTTTTTTGAATTTTTTTTACTTTTTTGGCTTTTATTAACAGTTTTATATTTTTTTTGTAATTTTTATGGGGAGAAACAAAAAACAGGGAATTGTAAACGGCTCAACTGGAGCAAAAAAAATCTGGAAAAAAATTAAGTTTTTTTTCTGCAGATATGGTTATCTCCTGCAGAGTTGATCAGGTTTATACTTTATTCGCCATACGTAATTGTAGTCCCACAATAGATACAAACAATTTTATAACCTCCAAACTTGGTTTGTATGTTTGGGACCATCTCCCTTGCCTCTGGATCCGATGGAGTGGGTTCTTTGCTTGTTGAGGTTCTGGAAGAAGATTGGGGAAGGTTTCTGCACAGTTCTCTCACCTCTGCCGCAGAATAGTTGTTAGGATGCCTGCGTTGCATGTGGCGAATCATGGTGTGATTTCCAAAAGAATATTTTTTTGTAGGGTTCCCCCTGGAAAGTTCACAGCCACAGATCAGACAAGTCACTTTTGCCGCATTGACTTTCTTCTGGCCTCTTGGGAATTAAAAAAACTCCCACACAATGTGCTCTCTCGGTTTGTAAGGGGGATTGTCTTCAGGCAGGAAAGTCCTCCTCTCCTCCTCCTCCTCCTCCTCCTCCTCCTCTTCTTCACCACCAATGTGGTGTTGTGGTGGTCCTTGTGGTGGTGTGGGTGGTGGTGGTGGTGCAGATGCTCCAGCTGTTGCTGCTACTGTAGCCATTTTTCAATGAATGAAAACAGGTCTTCCTCACTCAAAGAACAAAGTGAGAATGAGCAAAAAAGGTGGGGGCTTTCATCATTTGGAAAACAAAACTGTTCTGAACCAATGAAAAGTGTTATTTTCAGGTCACACGACCCGGTCTTTCATCATTTGGAAACCAAAAGTGTTCTGAACCAATGAAAAGTGTTATGTTCAGGTCACATGACCCGACGCGCTTACGCTATGCGCCCCGGTGCGCGCCCGGGTGCGCGACCCGGGGGGCGGCGCTTACGTTGCGCGATCGTATGCGCTCGGGCGCTTCCGGGTGCGCTTACGCCGTGTGTCATAAGACGCATCACGCGGCTACGCGATACGTCACGATGATGTTTTCGTTCGCGGCAATAGCGCTAATAGAACGCTCACCGGTACGCGCACCGGGGCGCGCCGCAATACTGCGCTTACCGGTGAGCGCACCGGTACAAGCAACCGGGAGCAAAAAAATAAAAAATAAAAATAAACATGAACAATATACATAAAAAAATAGTATTACATAAATATACAATATAAAATTCATTATAAAAAATATTACATTTCATACCTATAGAGATTTGCTATTAAAAAACGTTTGAAATTCACTGAAAAAACCATATGTTTCACACCAGTTATAGTTAGGAATTAGCATTTAACAAACCTATTAAATTCACTGAAAAAAACATAGGTTTCACACCAGTTATAGTTAGCTGGAAATTTTACTCGCATAAAACCATTGAAATTCCTACGTTATAGTTAGTTGGACTCACTATAACTTGCGCGTGCAATGCACTGCTGATGACGTCACATATTACATCACTCATGACATGGTCAGTGACACGCCCTCACAAAAAGTGAAAGCGGACTTGTTGTACAAATTACAGCGTTAGTTCATAAACATTTGGGGGAAACATGACGGCCATTACCTAACATGCTACGAGTAACCCAGTGTATTCTTGTGTCACGAGCATGCATGAAACAATGTCTGCTGGACGCCACTGCCAGAGCACATTAATGCATCAAAATAAGGCATAAAAATAAACGCGTTATTCTGCCGTGGATCGGCTTATTTCTGGCTAAACCCCCAATTAAATTATAAACACCAAAAATTTCACCATGAATTAAGGACCCTTAATGGCTAAACTTGCACCAAGGATAAAAATTAGATCTCGCCGTGTATCGGCAATTCTCCGGCATTACAATACATATTGGGTACCGGAGACAATTTTTAACATCAGGCAAATATATGCCATATCTTAAGTCAGAAAGATATATGTGTGAGAGAGAAATGTATATACATGGAAATTATTTACATCGGAAACATTTTGCAATACAGATATTTACAAATATTTACAAAGATATTTACAAGATGCTTAGCCCAACACGAGAGACTTCCTTATCACTTAACACATATTATAAACCCCTCAATTTATTTTCTATTTTTATTTTTATTTTTATTTTCCACATAGTGGCGATCTTAGGTATATTCAATATTTAAAAGAGCGGTTATGTGTGTTCGATGCGGATAATGTGCACTCTTCGTTGGGCTGATTGGTATTATAGCAAAGGAGAGAATATATCATATGGATCAAAATTTACAAGTGAAAAACATTGTGAGTCATAAATAGAACCAAAAAACCCATTCTGTAATAGAATAGAATGTGTGTGGTGTATGAGTGTTGCTAGTGATATCATACATGGGCATTAAAGAGAGGATTGGCTCATGTAGTTTCTAATAACATGAGTTACATTGTTCATTCATCCTATACTTTTACACTATGATGTTGTTTATCCCTCTCTTTTGCTCATGTCCCAATCGTATTTAACGACCTAAGTGTACTGTAAATTCCTCCCCGATATTGAGACCTAAGGGACTCTTGGTCTGCAGATCTATAATAAATCTGGACTCTAATCTGCGAAGACTCAAGAGTCTGTCTCCTCCTCTAGCGTGCATTGGCACATGGGCGATACCAAAATACCGCAACAATTCTCTGTTGCTACCATGGACCTTGGCAAAGTGCCGAGCAACAGGATAGGCAGCATCCTTATTAGTTATTGCTCTCTGCTGCTCTAATATTCGGAGTTTTACATTGTTTATCATGCTGCCAATGTATTGGAGTCCGCATGGACACACCAGACAATATACTACGTATGGAGTTGTACAGGTAATGAACTTATTGATTGGCCTAGGTTGACTCAAACCTGGGACATTATATTTCAATGTCCTCCTGCTATTCTCACAGGCACGGCACTTCCCGCATGGATAAAAGCCCTTCATATCTCGCAATTTACCACTTGTTTTTGGTTCAATTGGCTTGAGATGGCTCTGTACCAGAGTGTCCCTGAGGGATTTAGATTTCCTAAACGTGAGTAAAGGTTTATCAGGGACATCATTCCCTATGACGGGGTCCATTCGTAAGATGTGCCAACTTTTTGTAAGTATTTGTCTTAGCCTGTTTGCCTCAGTAGAGTAGGTAGTGACCATGCGGAATTTACCTGTGATCTCCGAATGTTCACTGGTCTTATTGGTTTGGGTAAGAAGTTGTTTTCTCGGAATTCTCAGTACCTTGCTATACGTGTCATTAAGCAGCGTCTCATCATACCACCTGTTCAAAAATCTGGCAATGCATCCCCTTGCTGCGATGACGAAATCTTTCTCTAGAGAACAATTCCGCCGTAATCTTAAAAGTTCGCCGTAGGGGATACTACGAATAAGACTGGGGGGGTGACTGCTGCCGGCATGTAATATACTATTGCCGGCAGTGGGCTTTCTATATAGCGATGTTTCTAACCTCCCCTGGTTGACAAAAACCCTTAGGTCAAGATAGTGTACCTCAGTCGTATTTATATCAGAAGTGAACCGCAGATGTAACTGGTTCTGATTAATGTCCTCAATGAATTCCTCTGCCTGTGTGGTGGAGCCCCTCCACACCAGGAAGAGGTCGTCGATGTATCGACGCCAGACCACAATATGCTTGGCCCATTGTTGATTTCGTCCTGCTAGGGCAACCTGCTCCTCCCACCAGCCTACGAAAAGATTCGCGTAGCTGGGGGCGAAGCAGGTTCCCATCGCAGTACCACTGGTTTGCCGGTATAGATCATCCTGAAAAAGGAAAATGTTATTTCTAAGACAGAAATTCAAACATTCTATCAACATTTTTCCATGTTCCAGGTACTTGGCTGGTCTTTTGTCGAGAAAATATCTCACAGCCTCTACCCCATGTTCGTGCTGTATACTCGTGTAGAGGCTGGCAATATCCAGGGTTATTAATATGTACTCAGGGTCCCATGTGATCTCTTCAATTTGTCCAATGAAGTCCTTGGTATCTTTGACATACGATTTAAGATCAACTACGAAACCTGAAAGGAAAGAGTCGATGTATATAGATAAGTTCTCCGTAAGACTTCCCTTGGAGGACACAATTGGACGTCCAGGTGGGCATAGTGGATCCTTGTGGACCTTGGGCAATTGGTAGAAAGTGGGTATTACGGGTTCTGGGTTTCTGAGAAATAGGAATTCGTTTATGTCTAGCATCTGTTTGTTTCGCCATTTTGTCAGGAGATCATGATAGACTTTGATGCTTGTTGTATAGATTTCTTTATCAATTAATTCATAATTGAGTGGATCTTGCAGCTGTCTTAAAGATTCCTGACAATATTGGTTACGTGATAGCAAGACGACGTTGCCCCCCTTATCAGAGGGCTTCACGATAATCTCTTTGTTGGTACTCAAATTTTCCAGAGCTGTGTTTTGTCCCAACATTAGATTATTCCTATGTTTCCACCTCTTGGAATTAGATAGCCTGTGTTCCATCAGATCTTTGGTTATATATATATATATATATATGTATATATATAGATATATATATATATATATATATATATATATAAAACCAAAAACGCCCAGAAGCTTGAGGCCGCACAACACTGCAGGTGAGTAACAACTCTATTTAAACCAAGCAGGCAGCTTAACATCCCTTTGAAGTCCATGGCCTGACGCGTTTTTCGATGCCGCTGTTTGCATCTCCTCAGAGGCCGTGTCAGCGGAGGTAATTTGTGGCTACCGCATCTCCCCTGCGTTTTTCCGTAATAGGGGGCTTCAGTGCTCCTCCTTTGGTGGCAGTTCATTTTTAAATGCACGCTGGGATTTGAGGTCTCATTTAGCCAATTAACGCCCTCTAGTGGGTTACCTCCGCTGCAGCTAATTATGGACAGTTTTTCTCGGCCCTCCATTGAGCCTTGGATGAGATTCTGCCGGCTTCATTAAAGGTGCCCTGCAGCTTCGGAAAGAGGAAACTTCCTCTCTCCTAGAGCACTGATATGTATATATATATATATATATATATATATATATATATATATATATACAGAAAAAGCTGCTCGCACAGAGTAGGCACCACTCACGATGTTCTGATAAGACTTTATTAGCTTGGCAGGCAGCAGTAGACACAGGTACAGCCTCTCAGCGCAGAATCTGCCAATTGCCAAACGCGTTTCGAGATGATTCCCTTGTTCACTGGCTGGCTTCTGGTGAACAACAGCTATGTTATTCTTATCGCACCTGCGAGTGTTTTTAAAGTCCCGCCTTAAGTTTAAGTTTAAGTTTAAATTATTTATAAAAGCGCACTTTCACCAGCGGTTTCATGGCGCTGCAACAAACAAATCCCTAAAGGGGAAGACAGGAGTAATTGAGAAGGAAAAGAAACAGAATGAAAACCGACCTATTTAAAATATTGAGCAAATAAATGGGTTTTAAGTTTCTTACGGAATTGAGGGTAGTAAGTCAGAGATCTAATCTCTAGGGGCAGGGAATTCCACATAGCTGGGGCAAGGGTCGCGAATTTCGATCCTCCTCATTTCTTCCTCCGAAAACGGGGGACTGATAACAGAGATTGTGTGGATGATCGTAAATCCCTGGTGGGAACATAGGGAATGATCTCTGATGTAATAAAAGCTGGAGCCGCTCCTAGTCGAGCTTGGAAGGTGATGGAAGCTAGCTTGAACTGGACGCGTTCACGAATAGGGAGCCAGTGCAGAGATTTGAGAAGGGGTGTAACGTGGTGAGATTTTGAGAGATTGAACACCAGCCGTGCCGCCTGGTTCTGGATCAGCTGTAAGCGCTTTAGACTGTATGCAGGAATGCTCGCATACAGGGCGTTGCCGTAATCCAGGCGGGAGATGACCATCGCCAAGATGATCCGTTTCAAGGCATCAAAAGAGAAAAAACGAGAGACCTTGCGGATGGTGCGTAGAGAAAGAAAAGAAGAAGAAACCACAGAACTAACCTGGGAGTGAAGAGTGAGCTGGGAATTAAGTTTAATACCTAGAGTTTTAACCGTGGTAGACGGAGCCGGGGGAGAGCCTAGGGAAGGGGGCCAGAAAAGAGAGGACCAGGGACTGGAGCAACCACCTGTCAATACCAACTCGGTTTTATCCGGGTTGAGCTTCAGGTGGTTGTGGCTTATCCAGTCCCAAATAAAAATCATAATAGACTGAAAGTTTGAAATGGAAACAGAGGAAGAAGACAGATTGAAAACAAGTTGGAGGTCGTCCGCATAATTGTACACGTTGACCTCCATCTGCTGTAACGAAAAAATAAGGGGGGCGATATAGAGGTTAAACAAAAGAGGTGAGAGGGAGGAGCCTTGGGGGACCCCGCACTGAACTTTCCGGAAGTCCGCAGAAAAATCACCCAGGCGAACAGCCTGGGTGCGGTCCCTCAGGAAGGAGGACAGTCATAACAGGGCGGTGCCCCCGATCCCCGCCGCCTTGACACGGGAAAGTAAGATGGTATGATCAACCGTGTCAAAGGCGGCTGAAAGATCGAGGAGCACCAAAGCCTGGGCCTGGTTGGAATCCATTCCCTCCCTGAGGTTGTCAAGGACCGAGAGAACTACGGACTCCGTAGAGTGTGCGGGGCGGAAGCCGGCCTGGCGGAAAGCCAAAGCCCCATGTTTCTCAATGAAGGTGCTTAAAGACTTGGTGACATGGCGTTCAAGCACCTTAGCCAGGAATGGTAAAAGAGAGATGGGGCGATAATTGGCAGGGACCGAGGGGTCTGTGCCAGGCTTCTTTAGGATGGGGACAATAACAGCTGTCTTCAGTGAGTTGGGTACAACTCCCTGGGAGAGGGAGCTATTAAGGAAGTGAAGGGGGGGATCAGGACAGGTAGTGTAAATATGACGAAGGATGTGCGCAGGGCAAACATCCAATGGGGACCCAGATTTGACCAAAGGAATGATCGAGGTCAAGGATTCTTTAGTGAGAAGGGGAAGGGCATCGAGTTGTCCCTTCGATGGTGGACACTGAGGATCAACAAAAGTCGGGGAAGGTAAGGGAATGTTGGCTTTAATGACTGTAATTTTCTCAATAAATAAATTATTAAGGGAGTGACAAAGGTCCTGGGAGGGGGAGGGCTTGAGAGATGTCCTATCAGAAAAAGCCAAGCTATGGACTATCGAGAAAATTTCCCTCGGTTGATTCTCAGCTGTGAGAATTTTAGAGGAGAAATAGGTCGTTTTTGCCTCCAAAATGGCCTTTTTGTATTGGGCCAAAAGAGTGGTAAACTCAGATTTGAGTAAGGGGCAATATTTCCTCCTCCACGCACGCTCTGCTCGACGCACCGCCAATTTGGTGGTTTTAAGGTCATTGGTAAACCACAAGTTGGCATCCTTCTCTCGCTTTGATGTTATCCGCTTCAGCGGGGCGATGGAGTCGCAGCCTGAGAGGAGCCAGTGTTTAATAGCCGAGGCCTGGGAAAGAGTGGATAGGCCTTGTAAGGTAGGATAGGAGGAAAATAACAGTGCGGATAACTTCTCCGGATCCACTCGGCTCCATGAGCGGACCTAAACATTCTTTGGGAGCGGAGGTCTAACAGGGGAATTAACGGGGAGGGTAAACGAAATCAAGTGGTGGTCGGACCAGGTGCAGGGTAAGATGGAAAGGGAGCCTACCGGGCAATTCAAAGACCAGATCTGATCTAAGATGTGTCCTTTGATGTGAGTGGAAGAATGGACATGTGACACAAAATTAAAAGATTGAAGCGTATCTGAAAGGTGTTTAGAGGATGTACATTCCGCTGGATCTGAGGGCCAGAAGTTAAAATCTCCCAGTAATAGGATGGAAGAGTTGTTAACCGTAAGAGTAGCGAGTATCTCTTGGAAATCAGAAAGAAAAAGTAAGGGAGATTGGGGAGGCCGGTAGGTAAGAAAGCAGGTGAGAGGGGGAGTGATCGATGTGGTACGGATGACAAGATACTCTGTAGTAGCGATATCTGGCAGGGATAAAAGTTGGAAGGGGAGGTCGGTCCGAATAATGACCGCCACACCGCCCCCGGTCCTACCGGTGGAACGGTCTGCTCGTAGGGCGTAATATGGAGCAGGAAGAGTGGCCAGAAGAGTAGGGAGAGAGTCGTCAGTAAACCAAGTCTCAGTTAGAAAGAGAAGATCAGGTGCGTAGAGGTCCAACAGCACCGACAGTTCGTGAGAATGGGCCACTGCTGATCGGGTGTTGAGGTAATAGGCCGAGAGGGTCCTAGGAGCGCCTGGGCTGGTTTCCCTTTTGGAGAACTGTGGGAGGACAGAGGGAGCGGGAGGAAGGGGGGGGGGGGGGAAATAGGGGTCAGGTCGTGTAAAGAGATAATGGAACGAGTAGAGGCGGGCAGAGGCCATGGGCCATGTAAAGAACGGAGTTGGAGAGAAGTGTATGTGATAGTTTGGGCAGGGTGACATGCCCCTGGCCCCGGTCGGTCGCGGACGGGCGCAGACGGGCTTGCCTTAGGCGCGCCTTCGGCGCGCCATCGTCGCGCCCGCTGCGCCTTGGTAGGCGTGTGCTGCTTTGCACTCTGGATCTTGTAGTTAGCATCGGTACATTCCGTAGTGGTGCCACTGGTATTGTCCCTCCATTAATAATAAAAATCTCTGTTTGGGCGCACATGGTATGCTGCTCAGTTTCGCCGCACCAAACCGGCAACATCGCTCCTTGTATGCGCTCGAGGTAAGAGCGCAAGGACCGGCTGAAGCTGCAGTTGGGTGTGTTCGTGGCCAGAACGGGCCACATAATATCCAGAAAAAGCTGCTCGCACAGAGGAGGCACCACTCACGATTTTCTGATAAGCCTTTATTAGTTTGGCAGGCAGCAGTAGACACAGGTACAGCCTCTCAGCGCAGAATCTGCCAATTGCCAAACGCGTTTCGAGATGATTCCCTTGTTCACTGGCTGGCTTCTGGTGAACAACAGCTATGCAATTCTTATCGCACCTGTGAGTGTTTTTAAAGTCCCGCCTTGGTAGGCGTGTGCTGCTTTGCACTCTGGATCTTGTAGTTAGCATCGGTACATTCCGTAGTGGTGCCGCTGTTATTGTCCCTCCATTAATATTTAAAATCGCTGTTTGGGCGCACATGGTATGCTGCTCAGTTTCGCCACACCAAACCGGCAACATCGCATATTGTATGCGCTCGAGGTAAGAGCGCAAGGACCTCCTGGAGCTGCAGTGGGGTGTCTTCGTGGCCAGAGCGGGCCACATAATATCCAGAAAAAGCTGCTCGCACAGAGAAGGCACCACTCACGATGTTCTGATAAGCCTTTATTAGCTTGGCAGGCAGCAGTAGACACAGGTACGGCCTCTCAGCGCAGAATCTGCCAATTGCCAAACGCTTTACGAGTTGATTCCCTTTTTCACTGGCTGGCTTCTGGTGAACAACAGCTATGCATTTCTTATCGCACCTGCGAGTGTTTTTAAAGTCCCGCCTTGGTAGGCGTGTGCTGCTTTGCACTCTGGATCTTGTAGTTAGCATCGGTACATTGCGTAATGGTGCCGCTGTTATTATCCCTCCATTAATAATTAAAATCGCTGTTTGGGCGCACATGGTATGCTGCTCAGTTTCGCCACACCAAACGGGAAACATCGCTCCTTGTATGTGCTCGAGGTAAGAGTGTAAGGACCTGCTGAAGCTGCAGTGGGGTGTCTTCGTGGCCAGAGCGGGCCACATAATATCCAGAAAAAGCTGCTTGCACAGAGAAGGCACCACTCACGTTGTTCTGATAAGCCTTTATTAGCTTGGCAGGCAGCAGTAGACACAGGTACAGCCTCTCAGCGCAGAATCTGCCAATTGCCAAACGCTTTTCGAGATGATTCCCTTGTTCACTGGCTGGCTTCTGGTGAACAACAGCTATGCAATTCTTATCGCACCTGTGAGTGTTTTTAAAGTCCCGCCTTGGTAGGCGTGTGCTGCTTTGCACTCTGGATCTTGTAGTTAGCATCGGTACATTCCGTAGTGGTGCCGCTGTTATTGTTTCTCCATTAATAATTAAAATCGCTGTTTGGGCACACATGGTATGCTGCTCACTTTCGCCGCACCAAACCGGCAACATCGCTCCTTGTATGCGCTCGAGGTGAGAGCGCAAGGACCTGCTGAAGCTGCAGTAAGGTGTCATCGTGGCCAGATTTTCTTCATACAAAATCAGTGAAATTACACCCCCACAAAGCACTGCTTGTGACCTGACGAAACTAACAGCTATACCCTGAAATGGTCAATGGTGGACACCATGGCAATGACAAAATGTCTAGTGAACAAGTGTAAATCTGCCATTGACACTTACCTAAGTGAGCTGGCCCCACATGATAAGATCGTAGCAGCCTATATTGAAATATCTAATGAACTTAGGAATGTATTGTCTGCCCAACGTCGCAACAAAGCCAAAGATATGGGCTGGTTCAATACAAGGTGTACCCAAGCGTGTTCCAACTTGAAACTTGAACTACACAGGCAGCCAAGAATTTTGAACAATGTCAGGATGGCTAGACTAGTATATAGGCAGGCAATCAAGGAAAGAAAGAGTATAATGAGAGAGGAAGCTTGGGAATCCCTACACTCAGCAGCAATGTCGAGAGACAGGGCAGGGCAGCCTTCTGGATGGCAGTGAGGGCACCTTTTTTAACTCCCAGAGATTGCCCGTCATTAGAAATCGCCATCACGGAAGAGGATTGGATCAGGCACTTTGCACAGGTATACAATGGACCAGATGACCCCTCCCCCGACCAGTGGTAGCGCAGTGAGTAACCATGTTAATGTTAATCTGAAATTTACTTTAGACGAGGTAAATAGAGCATTAGCCCTAAGTCAGACTGGCAAAGACCCGGGCCCAGATGGTGTTCCTGTGGATTTGTTTAAATCGAACACCATTCTTTGAGGGCCGATCATAATGCAGGTCATCAATACCACCTGCCAAACCCGACTCCCAAAGACCTGGGGGGAGTCAATAATTGTCCCCATTTTTAGAAAAGGAGACCGTCAAAACCCGTGCTTGACTCTATGGTTAAAGTGGTGGGGTCGATGATTTTGGAACGCTTGCTAGACTTGGCCGATGAAACACAGGTTTTATCAGATTTACACTATGGTTTTAGCGAGGGGCTGGGCGCTGTGGAGCAGTGCTTAAATTTGTCCATGCTAACCAGGAAATATACAAGGGCAAAAAAAGGTAGATTGTTTCTGGTCTTCGTGGACCTAACTGCGACGTTTGATTCAGTTAGGCATGATAGACTCTGGGAGATCCTTGAGGAGCTGAGGGTTGACCCACACATTATTGTCTTTTTAAGAAATTTGTATAATGGGGCATCAGCCAGTGTGCGTTCCAGAGTAGGCGGTGAGCACATGAAGGGGGGTCAGGCAGGGCTCTGTGCTGGCCCTTTTCCTTTTTAATTTGTATATCAATAAACTGGGTGACACACTAGTGAGAAGTGCACAAGATTTTCCACAAGTTGCTGGTCGTCCCATCCCAGCTCTTCCCTATGTGGACAACGCAGTTTTAATGGCAAGAACCCAAATTGGTATTCAACGGGTCCTTGACTGTTTCTCAGTCTTTATGAAGGATCTTGGTCTTAGCACTAATATATCTAAGACATTTGTAATGAGATGCGGGCAAGGGCCGAGGAGATCAAGAGATATATTTGTGGATGGCCAGAAGTTAGCCTCAGCTAAGAGCTTCTCATATCTTGGAGTACAGTTTAATTATAATGATTCATGGGCTCAAACCATAATCATGAAAAAACTGGTGTTTATTCGTACTTCCAAATCCCTTGTAACCTTCTCAAATAAATTAGGAAAGAACCTCCTGAGGAGCTCCTACAAATAAATAAAGCAAAATGTACTACATCAGTTATGTATGGAGCAGGGGTGTGGGGCCTAGCTAACACCAAGATGTTGCAACAAGTCGAAAACTCATTTTTAAGATTTATTCTGTCAATCAAATCTAGTACCTCCTCTCACGTTTGCCACGAGAAGTTGGATCTCTCCTTTATTTCTGACCTTATTAAAGTAAAATATATTTTGTTGTGGCAAAGTATTTGGACAAGGGAACAGACACAGCTAAACAGCGAGATTATGCAGGGCTGTCTTAAATTAGATGGAGCTTTAAAGAATCCTTGGGTCAGATTTGTTTGTGACTTTATGGCAGATTTAGGGCACCCAGAATACTTCACTGACCCCGCGACCCTGCAGACGATTCATGGAAAAGCCCCTAAAAAAGAGGCTTTACACTTATTGGAAATGGTTAGATTGTCGGAAGAACTTTTAAAGCCTAGCGTCAGCCAACACCAATTACTATTATCTACATTAAGAATGGAGCCATATTTGTCGTTTGTCCCAGGGACGTATGATAGAATGCTATTGTTTAGGTTTAGGCTTAATACTGTCCATGGATTAGTGACTCTGCCTAAAATGAATGAATAGTCGCAACAGTTATCATTATGACCTTGTGACAATCAAACTACCCAGTCCACTATTCAGTTAGTCTTTTTAGGTTTTGCCTGCAAGTGCGCACGTAGTGCGCATGCGCTAAAAAACCTCTTGAGCTCTATGTCGGATCGATGACCCGCCTCTGTCTCTCATTGGCTAGCTCCATAAATGGAGGCTAGCCATTGGGAGACAGAGGCTGTCAATCACGCTTTCTCGGGGAAAACGCGATTCGGGGGCGTTTCTAGGGCTTTTTTTAAATCCCGCCCCTTTGTCCCGGGCCGCGCTGTGATTGGCTGCCGGCCCGGGACACCCCAGTGACGTCATTTCCCGGGCCGCGCTGTGATTGGCTGCCGGCCCGGGACACCCCCGTGACGTCAGCCAATCACAGCACGGCCCGGGACCTGACTTGTCTATTATTTGTATTCAGGGTTTTGGCGCGCGGTGAAGAGTCTTCCTCTGTTCTTGTGGCCTGCTGGTTGATTGCGTTGCTGGTCACAGATTAACGCGCCCAGAATACCGTGTTATTCCCGGCAGATTTATACCGGGTCAAATATACTCGACCTTAGTGCAGTTACTTAGCCCTGCGCGGGCATCAGTAGGAGTTTCCCGCGCTATAACACTTGTTCGTTTTCCGGTCATGGCCAAGGTACAGATCCAGAACGTAGTGGTGCTGGACAACCCGTGTCCTTTCGCCAACCCTTTCCAGTTCGAGATAACTTTCGAGTGTATGGAGGACCTACCTGACGGTGAGTGACTTCCTGGTGAGCCCATAATGTGCCCATTTTCTAGAAATGCCACACATGACATCATCTGACGGTAAGTGATCTCCTTTCTAATTAATACCACACCGCTCTTGACAGGAAGGAGTCATTAACGGTAAGTGATCCACCTGGAAAATGCCTCTCCTAGACGTGCTTGACGGTGAGTGAGCTCCTCCTGGGTGCCTGACAGCCTCGTACCCCACCTTTCCCGTTCATATTTCGAGGACCTGCCAGTTTTAACACGGAAGAACTGGATGGGGAACTTCGCAATCCTTCATGGCGTATATAAAATGGTTTGGCCTGCCTATTAAGTACCGTGATTAGTCATTATTTCAGGCCGGAGTCTCACGATGGTGAGCGAGCTCCAGTCCTCGATGACGAGAGAGAGAGAAACGGACAGTCGTCATTGGAGTGTACTTAGACGGGCTACCTGCAGATCAGCACCTGCCTCCTAGTGAAGTATAATCGTTCATGGGGGAAAATAGTCTGAAGCAGTCCTTCACTAAGAGCTTCTGATTAGTTGGGTCTTGGTAGCCCATTCAGCTCTGAAAGCTTCTCTCCTCCCTAATCTACGATTTAATCTACCGGCCCTATCAAGAATGGTGGGACAGCCTGTCTCCCCATGGACCGTGATCCACGATGGTGTGGTTGTACTTACTCCTGGTAAGTGATCCTGTGTGTCGGAATCGAGAGTAGGAGATAGATTTGCTTCAACAACTGTGCGAACACCCCTGCCAAAATATAGAGCTGCATATGCGCACACAATTGTGTATTGTAAATACACCAGGCAAAATTAGACCCACCCCTCACAGACTCCGACGAGCCGGATGTCCACACGTGGCTGAGAGCGGCCGGCGCGGCTACCAAAGGGAGTTCAATTAGATTTTGGCTAAAACAATGTTGACTTTGCAGTGTAACCATAATAAAGAGTTCCCAGCCCTGTGGACAGGCTAGACTGCTTTACTGGCAGCGTGGTAATATGCAAATTAAGCGCTGGGTGCGAGGCTCCTTTTCGGAAAGCACTGTGATCAACAAAGATGTCAGAGAGCTCTGCATGTGTGACTAAGTACTTTCATGCGGTGATCCTGGGCAAATCACTCCTTTCCCCTCTTTTCTTATTGACAAAAGCCGACAGTGCTTAGAAATCTGGCAGGCTGTATGAAGAACTATGTAAAACATACGGGAGAGATCACTCCGTTCAGGCTGGAGGAGCTGTAGGTAGCTGCAGTGTGTTATGATTATCTGATAGTGCCTTCTATCGCTAGTAAGGCTTCGAAAAGCTTTCTTAGCGTGATCGCCGTTTTCATGCTATTAACGGATTCAACGAAAACTATGCTGCACCGGCCTATCTATAAAGCTGCAGGGTGTTGTTTAAGGGAATGGCGGGGTGTAAAAGCAGAAAACGCATTATTTTAGTGATTTCATTTAAAGTTGTGCTATGGTGCAAAGTACTCACTCACTCACACACACTCTCACTCACTCATTCACTCGCATACTCACTCACACACACACTCACTCACACACACACTCACACACACACTCACTCTCTCTCTCACTCACTCACACACACAATCACTCACTCCTGCCAGCCCTCCAATCGTAAGGTAATAAGGCGCCAGGGTGCTTGGAGTAGTCCATCAGTGTTAATGGGATCAGGGGAAGTGACAATTCCCCCAAAGAGTGGGTCACTCTGGGGAGTGGGCTCAGGAGAGACCCCCATGCCGTGGGCTTCCAGTTTGTCAAGCTTCGCGCCCGGGCTGTGTGGGTGTGTGTGGGAGGCTTTGTGTGGGGGAGGCTCTGTGTGGGTGGGGCTCTGTGGGGGGCTCTCTGTGGGTGTGTGTGTTTAGCATTTGCGAGAGATTATCCTATTGGTATTGTAAATAACAATGCCATTTATTTATCTGTTTTCAAAACCAACACATAAATAAAAATATTGTCATTTACAATGCCAATAGCTCTAACTTTTGTAAAGGCGAAACCGTTGCATTGTAAATGCTTGTTTTGTAACTGTTATTCAGTGTTAAGGAAAGTGTGGCTACTTCCACTTTTAAAATCTCAGGGGCTGAGGCAATGTCGTCCTGCTCTGATAAAACTCCAGCTCCTGGAGAATGAACATGTTGATTGGAGGTTAGCCATGTTTTTAAAGAGAGTACTTCGACTAAGAAAAAGTCTTATTAATGAAGAATTTTTAATATCAATGAATTAAGCCGTTATAGCCGTAGGATTAATTGTGTGTGTATGTTTAAAAATGGCCTAAAGGCACTGTTTACTGTGATTGCTTCTGTTTTTAACTTTTGGATTTTATTAATGATTGGATCAATTTTAATGCTTTTATGATTGATAATAATAACATTCGAATAAAGCTTTCCTTGACTTGACTTGACCTCACATCACTCATGACTTGGTCAGTGACATCACTAATGACATCATTGATGACATCTTAAATCAATGATGGCATCACTGTTCACATAATCCAGTAAATGTAAAAGTTTCTGAGAGTTAAAGATATACACTAAGCTACTGCATAAGTTAAATTACTACTCTTTTTGTGATACTATTTCTAATATGTGTCATTTGAGTGGCACTGTGGCTGTCTGTATCAGTGTGGGAGTGGGTGTCTGAGTGGCTATATATATGTGTGAGTGGCTGTATGGGTGAGTAAGTGGTTGTGTGAGTAGCTGAATGGGTGAGTGAGTGACTGTGTGAATGGCTGTATGGCTGGGTGAGTGTGAGTGGCTGCATCAGTGACTGTAGTGGGTGTCTGAGTAGCTCTATGGGTGTTTGACTGTGTGTGAGTGGCTGTATTAGTGGCTTGTGAATGGTTCTATGGGTGAGTGACTGGGTGTGTAAGTGGGTGTATGGGTAAGTGAGTGGATGTTTGACTGGCTTTAAGGGTAAGTGAATGAGTGTGTAAGTGGCTGTTTTGCAAAGTAAGTATTTGTGTGAGTGGCTGTATAGATGAGTTAGTGGGCTTGTGAGTGATTGAATTGAGGTGTGAATGGTTTTGTAAGTGGTTTTTATGATGAGTGAATGGATGTGTGAATGGTTGTAAGGGTGAATGAGTAGCTCTGTTAACAGCTCTTAGGGGGAGTGAATGATTGTGAGTGGCTGCATGGGTGAGTAAGTGGTTGTATGAGTGGCTGCTGTGTGGGTATGTAAATGGGTATGTGAGTGGTTGTATGGGTGTGTGAGTGGCTTTCTGGGTCTGTGAGTAGATGTATGAGCGGTTTTGTGGGTACCTGTATTTATCTGTGAGTGACTGTATGGGTGAGTGAGTCGCTCTGTGCAGGGCTGTGTGATATGTGTGTCAGTAGTTGTATTGGTCTTTGAATGGGTATGTGAGTGGTTGTGTAAGGTGTGTGAGTGGGGTATGAGAGGTTGTATGGGCGTGTGAGTGTGTGTGTGGTTCTGTGGATGACGTCATCAGTGATGTCATTTGAGTTGTCATCAATGATGTCATCAGTGATGCCACTGACAATTTCATGAGTTAGGCAGTATTGGAGGTCATGAGCAGTGCATTGCAGGGGCATAAGTCATAGTTAGCTGAGGTAATTATAACAGCTGACTTTCACTTGTTTTGTACAAGTGAAATCTGAGCCTAACTATAACGTCCCTGTAACTTTTGGCCTTTTCAGTGAATTTCTATAGTTTTATTAATTCTATTTCCTAACTATAACATCCCTGTAGTCTTTGTTTTTTTCAGGGAACTTTAATGTTTTAAAAAAATGTTTATTTCCTAACTGTAATCTGTAACCTTTGAGAGTGGGTATGTGAATGGCTGTATAGGTAGGTGAGTGTGTGTGTAAGCGGTTGAATGGGTCTATGAGTGGGTGTGCGAGTTGCTGTATGGGTTTGTAAATTGCTATGTAAGTGGGTGTAGGAGTGCCTGTGTGGATCTCTGAGTGGGTGCATGACTGCCCGAATGAGTCTGTGAGTGGGTGTATAAGTGTCAAAGTGGTTCTGTGACTGGATGTGTTAGTATCTTAGTGGTTCTGTGAGTGGGTGCATGAGCATCTGAGTGGGTCTGTGAGTGGATGGATGAGCCTCTGAGTTGGTGAGTGAGTAGGTGCTTGTGTCTAAATGTGTCTATAAGTGGTTGTGTGAGTCTCTGAGTGGATCTGTGAGTGGGTTCATGAGCCTATTAGTGGGCCTGTGACTGAGTGCATTCCTTTCTGAGTGGGTGTGTGAGTGTCTGAGTAGGTGTGTGAGTGGGGGCATGAGTCACTGGGTGGGTCTGTGAGTGGGTCTGTTAGTCACTGAGTAGGATTGTGAGTGGGTGTATGATTTCCTGAGTAGGAGTATGACTGGGTGTATGAGTGTCTGTGTGGGGCCTGTGAGTGGCTGTGCTTTTGTCTGTATGGGTCTGTAATTGGGTCTGTGACTCCCTGAGTAGCTCTGTAAATGGGTACACGAGTTTCTAAGTGGGACTGTCAGTGGATGCATGAGTTTCTGAGTGGCACCATGAGTGGGTGCA
Organism: Lissotriton helveticus; assembly: GCF_964261635.1. Taxonomy (NCBI): domain Eukaryota; kingdom Metazoa; phylum Chordata; class Amphibia; order Caudata; family Salamandridae; genus Lissotriton; species Lissotriton helveticus. Next base: position 1,445,050,432 of record NC_136067.1, on the reverse strand, counting down.
TGAGTGTCTAAGTGGGTCTGTGCGTGGGCGAATATTTGTCTACGTGGGTCAGAGGCTGGGTGCATGAGTCTGTGAGTGGGTATGTGAGTGCCTGATTGGGACTGTGAGTGAGTGCATGAGTCAGTGAGTGGGTCTTTGAGTGGGTTCATGAGTCTCTGAGTGGGTCTGTGAGTATGCAGATGATTGTCTGATCGGGTCTGTGAGAGCCTTTATGTAGGTCTTTGAATGGTTGTGTGAGTGAGTTGGTGTGTGAGTCTGTGAGTGGGTCTGTGAGTGGGAGCATGACTGTGTGAGTGTGTGAATCTTCCAGTGGGTCTGTGAGAGAGTCTCTCAGTGGGTCTGTCAGTGAGTGGATGAGTGTTTGAACGGATCTGTGAGTGGGTGCCTGAGTGTCTGAGAGTATCTGTTAGTGGGTGCATAAATCTCTGAATGGATCTGTGAGTGGGTGTATGAGTGGGTCTGTGAGTGTGTGCATGAGTGTATGAGTGGGTCTGTCAGTGGGTTCGCAGTAAAAAAGTAAGGAGGCACACGGGAGCAGGTCCTCATGACAGCTTCTCTGTGATGGTCCTCTATTCCAGCTTGCCTGCAGTCTACTACCCTCTGCTGCCTTCGGTTTAGTGCCTCCTCTGCTTATTTTCTGCCTATTTGTCTGGCTGTTCTCTGCTTGCTCCTGGCCTCTATGCTGCCTCTTTCTGCTAATTCTGCCTGTTACTATGCTTCTTTCTGATCATTCCTGACCTTTATTCTGCCTCTTACTGATTACTTCTGACGTCTATTTTGCCTCTTGCTGCACGTTTCTCACCTGTATTTTGCCTCTTTCTGCTTATTCTGCCCGTTATTTTGTCTTTCTGCACACTCCTGATCCTTATCTTGCCTCTTGCTGCTCATTTCTGACCTTTATTTTCCTCTTTATGCTCGTTTCTGACCATTATTCTGACTTCCTGCTCATTTCTCATCTTTATTTTGCCTCTTTCTGCTCCTTTCTGTCCTCTATTCTGCCTCTTTCTGCTCATTTCTGACCTCTATTTTTTGCCTCTTTCTGCTGACCTTTATTTTGCCTCTTTCTGCTTATTTCTGACCTTTATTCTGCCACTTACTGCTCGTTTCTCACCTTTAATTTGCCTCTTTCTGCTAGTTTCTCGCCTTAATTCTGCCTCTTCCTACTCACTTCTGACTTCTATTTTGCCTCTTTCTGTTCATTTCTGACCTTTATTCAGCCTGTTTCTGCTGGTTTCTGACATTTATTCTGCATCTTTCTGCTCATTTCTGACCTTTATTCTGCTTCTTTATTTTCATTTCTGACCTTTATTCAGCCTTTACTGCTCGTTTCTTACCTTTATAGGCCTCTTTCTGCTTGTTTCTCACCTTTTTTCTCTTTCTGCTCATTGCTGACCTCTATTTTTCCTCTTCTGCTCATTTCTAACCTTAATTCTGCCTCTTTCTGTTCATCTCACATCTTTGTTTTGTCTCTTTATGCTAATTTCTGACCTTTATTCAGCCTTTTCTGGTTGTTTCTCACCCTTTTTTGCCACTTTCTGCATTGTTGATGACCTGTATTTTGCCTCTTTCCGCTCATTTTATACCTTTATTTTGCCTCTTTCTGCTGAATTCTCACCTCTATTCAGCCTCTTTCTGCTCGTTCCTCACCTTTTTTGCCTCTTTCTGCTCATTGCTGAACTTTATTTTGCCTCTTTCTGCTAATTTCATACCTTTATTTTGCCTCTTTCTGTTTATTTCTCAGCTTTAGTCTGCCTCTTTCTGCTCATTTCCCACCTTTATTCTGCCTCTTGCTGTTCGTGTCTGACCTCTATTTTTCCTCTTTCTGCTAATTTCTAACCTTAATTCTGTTTGTTTCACACCTTTATTTTGTTTCTTCCCGCTCATTGCTGACCTTTATTCTTGCTCTTTCTCCTCGTTTCTGACCTTTATTTTGCCTCTTTCTTCTCATTTCTCTCTTTTATCTTGGCTCTTTCTACTTTTTATACTGCCTCTTTCTGTTCGTTTCACACCTTTATCTCCTCTCTTTCTGGTTGTTCCTGACTTTTATTTTACCTCTTTCTGCTAATTTGTCACCTATCATGCATCTTTCTGCTCACTGCTGACCTTCATTCTGCCTCTTTCTGCTTGTTGCTGATCTTTATCTTGCCTCTTTCTGCTTGTTTCTCCCCTTTATCTTGCCTCTTTCTGCTTGTTTCTGACCTTTAATTCTGCCTCTGTCTGCCCCCATCTGTCTGTTCCCCCTGGACCACAGGGGAAGCCTCAATGCCCTGTGGTCCCAGTGGGCTCCCCACCTCCTGCGGGATCTGAGATTGCTGCTGCACACAGGAAGCTGCTGAAAATGTAGCTCCATGCATGCAGGAGAAACACTTTCATGAAATGAAACCTCTGCTTCCAGCGGGTGGGAGCCCTTTGACCTCTCTAACCTTTATTCTGCCTCTTTCTGCTCCCTTCTGACCATTTTTCTGCCTTTTTCTGCTCACTTCTCAGCTTTATTCTGCCTCTTCCTTCTCATTACTGACCCTTTCTGCTTGTTTCTCACCTTTATTTTGCCTCTATCAGCTCCCTTCTGACCTTTATTGTGATACCTTCTTCTCTGTGCTGGCATTTATTTAACCTCTTTCTGCTGGTTTCTGACCTCTATTTTGCCTCTTTCTGCTTGTTTCTGACCTTTACTCTGTCTCTTTCTGCTCATTTCTAACCTCTATTTTGCTTCTTTCTGCTTGTTGCCGGCCTTTATTCTGCCTCTTCCTGCTTATTTCTGACTTTCTTTCTAACTCTTTCTGCTCGTTTCTCTCCTTTATCATGCCTCTTCTCATCCAAGACATTTATTCTACCTCTTTTTTGCTAATTTCTCACCTTTATCTTCCCTCTTTCTGCTCATTTCTCACCTTTATCTTGCCTCTTTATGCTTGTTTCTGACCTTAACTTTGACAGCTTCTCCATGCTTGAACCAGAGTGTTTGCTTTTGTTTTGTCTGAGCTGTCAGTTCCCACCAAATAAAACCAAACAGCTATGTCCCAGCGGTGGGCACCACAGGGCATAGCAGGAGCCGGCTCTGCTGGGTGGTGGTCTCCAAGGTCATTAATGACTCTCGGAGGAGGCCAAGCGGCCCCCTTTATTTCCTGTATTTAACCCCTCTTTAATGTTAATTGTAACCCCAAGGAGATTGTGGTCCCCAGGGCTTAGGGAGATCCACGCGGCCCTCCCTATTCATTTTTTTTAAACGCCGGGGAGTGGTCCTCAGGACCCGGGGTTTTGTGTGGCCCGCCTGCAATAAGTTAAAGATAAGTCCCAGGGAAGTGGTGGTCCACAGACCCTAAAAATGCTCATGGAGGGGGGACCACACTGCACCCCCTCCTTTAATTTAATTGAAGTGTGTGTGTAATTATTTTTAGCATATTTTATTTTCCAGTATATATATGAAAAATGTTTATTTTATTTGCATTTATTTATTAATTGGTAGGTTGCTGAGTTTTTAAGAGAAATAAGAGAATCTTTATTAAATATGTATTATTTAATTATTTATATTGTTAATGTTTCTTTATTTGTTAACTTGGTTAGTTATGTAATTATTTATAATGATTTATTGATTAATTTTAAGGAAAGAGTAATTTATTGTTCAAATTATTAATTGGTAAAAAAACATTATTTGTTTGTGTTTAATAATTGTATAACAGTTTTCATTTTTATATATTAACTAATTTTAGTATTTGTATTTTTTTTTAAATAAATGCAAATTATCGATCATTTTCAAGTATATTTTAATGTGTTACATGAGTGCTGGTTTTATTGGGGTAGGGGCTTGGAAAAGTGTTTTATATACATTTATATTGTTTTTAAATGGTAAATATTAATTTAGTTTCATTTAGAATCTTAGATTATAATGATGTAATTTTAATTTGTAAGTATTTTTAGGAAATTATATAATGTTAAAATATATTTTTTTTAAATACCTTTTATGTTATGTTTATGAATATAATTTTTGTTGTTAATTGTGCAGTGAAAATAGTAAATCTGACAGTTCCAAAGTCCCTACTCTTGCTTACGCTTGAGTCGGAAAGTCCAAAACACTTTACATGTGCTCCTTACATTGGAATGGGACTAGTAATTCTGATCCCTCGAAAGTCAAACTTTCCCTACTGTTGCTCAGGTTCGAGTGATAATAGTAACTCTAACTCCTGCAAAGCCTAACACTTTCCCTACTGTTTTATATTTCGGAGGTGGAATACTATATTTGATCAACACTTTTTCTACTGCTGCTTATTTCATTTTTGGAAGATTTTTTTTGCGGCTTAATTAAAATTGTTATTTTGAGTTAGGTATTTTTATTTTGTTGGCTTAAGATTATTTCCATTACATTTTTGTAAAATTGTAATAATGTAGTAGCTGTATTTCGTATGTTTAATATATGGTGTTTTTAATTATTCTTAAACATTATTAGAATATTATATATATTTTACATTTATTTCATAATGTTAATTCTTTATATATTATGTTTATTTGTTTACATTTATTTTAAGGTATATATTTGTATTTTATGATTGGTCACTATGCAATTCAATTTATATATTTTTATTGTTTATGTATTTTTAAGTTGATATTTTTTTTAAGCTGTTTAATATTTAAAATTCGATATACTTACTTATTTTGTGAAGAGAATTTGGGTGTCTACATTTTTGAAGTAGATATTTTGTACTTCACGTATAAAGTATTTAAAGTCAATATTTGTGCCTTCAATATTTTGTGGAAATAGTTTGTTTTGTGATTTTTGTCTTCTATCTTCTAACATAATAACTGAATCTTTTTTTGAAAATAATAGAGAAACTTGTATACATTGAATTCAATTAATTTAAAAACAAATTCATATGCTATCAAGATGTTGGTGTCTGCAATATTGATGTTGTTATCCGGATGAATTAACAAAAAGTAATGATTGGTACTATAAGATCTGTTTCTAAAATTTGGCGTGAAAATATGACCACCCAGCAGGTGGTTGCACTTATGATCATAAGAATTTTGGGGCGTGGCTTGACGTAATGGCCGGCTAGACGTGTCTGAGCCTAGCTCCTGCCCTAGAGTTCTAATATCCTCCGATATCCTGGCACTTTTGGAGTGAAAAACGCTTTTCCTGGGGTGAGAAGCCCCCCGGACCTGGACCGCATCTAACGCGGACAGAAATTACCGTAAGTGGAGACAGGGGGCCCGGCGGCCGGCAACGGACTTGATTGCGCCCGCGGCCGGGAAATGGCAGCCGCCTCGCGCTGAGGCGATTCAGTGCAGTGGCTGTGGGACCCTGGGCAGTGGCTGTGCGCCCCCGCGGAGGTGAGTGGGGAGATGCGCGAGCCCCAGAGTGACGAAAAACCCCAGCCGATAGAGATCGGGGAAGACTGCAGAGGGAGCTGCCGCAGGCCTCGGAGCACCCCTCCTACGCGAGGCCGAGGAGGAGCGGCCAAGACACGTCCCGACGCCGGGGGCACCGGCAGAGTGACCAGAGAAAGGGCCTGCAGGACGTGAGTGGCCTGAAGTGTGGTTGTTGTTGCTCCCCTCTCCCCCGCCCCATCGGGGGGACGCCTGGTCCTGCGGAGGTTCCGGGCCTGTAAATGGTGTGAGGCCCTCTGGTACCATCGGAGCTACCCCCACATAGAGCAGCACAGAGTGAACTCACCCCTACGGGATCGCTGGGGGGTGGCTGCTGGCGAAAGGGGAGCGACTACCGGACGAGGCGAGGTGACCCCTGAGTGGGTACTGAGTGGGCACACAGGTCGGAGAGGCCCCCCAATAGCCCGACGGCCCAGAGCCGCGACACAGTCAATAGTGGACAGAGCTCGCCCCTGTCGGTGCCCAGTATCTGAACTGACCGGACCTTGGATTGCCGCTACCCGGGCTGCACTGCCTCTCGCAGGGAGATACGGTACCCTGCACATGCCTCCCCTGGGAGGTGCCCGATAGACCCGATAGACCACCCTTGGCGGCCCACAGTACAATGGGAAAGGACCGTCCAGTGAGGGGAGCCCAGGCGAATAAGATTGTGCAATATACGGTCCCGGGCCCAATGGCGGCGGAGCGCCCCGGGATGGACGGGAGGGTGGAGGCCCCCCCGGAGGCGGCGGCCCGGGATACTGCTGATATTCTGGCGGCGATCCGGGACTCCAGGGTAGCACTGGAAACCAAGATGGATGGGATGGCTATGGACATCCACTACTTGCGCCTTGACCTCAAAAAGGTGGCGGACAGGGTCACCACCACGGAGGGGGATCTAACAGAATTGCAATCTGAGGTCCGGGAGATGAGGGAAACGATAGCGGCCCTACAGGAGCATACGACCTGCTTGGAGGACCGGGCTGAGGATGCGGAAGGGCATTCCCGGAGGAACAATCTCCGCTTTCTGGGATTTCCGGAATGCTCAGAGGGGCCAGCGGCGGACCTATTTCTGGAGGAACGGATTGGCAAGGTCTTCCCGAATCTGCAATTATCCAAACTGTTCGCAATAGAGAGTGCCCATAGGACTCTGGGACCTCCTCCAAAGCCGGGGTCTCCACCGAGGGCCATAATAGCTCGTTTCTTCAATTTTAGAGACCGGGGCGTGATCCTACAGCATATCCGCAAGTCCGGACCACCCAGGTATGACAACCAGGATATCCATATTTTCCCAGACTACACTAGAATAGTTCAAGACCTTCGGAACGACTTTTTGCAGGTTAAACGACGGATGCGGAGCCATGACATCAAATACAGTCTGCTTTTCCCAGCCAGGCTCCGAGTGCAGCACGGTGATAGGACACACTTCTTCGACCGCACATCGGATGCAGAAGACTGGATGGACGCACTGGGACTAGCGGGCCACGACGCGGAGAGGGAGGACAACCCCCGGCTGAACGTGCCGTCACACAGAGCGAACGCATCACGGTTGGCCCGGATGGCACACTCCGAACTGGTAACTCAGATGGTCGAATTGTAGCATAAGGGGGTCCAGGCCTCTGTGAGTATTTTCATACTTTAATCTGGGGGTGTCATGGCGAGCTAGTGCAGGGGCTGTTCCCCAGAGTGGTGAGAGTATAATGAGACGGGGACGGGGGGGCGGAAACCCGGTGTATCACAGTGCTCGTTATCTTGTGCCAATTCACCTTAAGTGACCGACTGTAGAGTGCCGGGGTGGCCGGCTAGGCCTTGGCCGGGCAGGGCTGCACGGTACCAGTCAGTCGGCTGAAGACTCAACTACGGGGCGAAAGAGTTCTTCTCTTTTGTTTTTTGGACTGTAAAGTATTCAATTGTAGTGCTTATTGCACTTATTTTGTTTAGTTCTTTAATTGCGAGTTGAGGGGAGGGGTTTGAGGGAGGGTGTGTCTTTGGGGCGGGGTTCGAGGTCTCCTGGTCAATTCCGAATCGGGGGATGCGGAACTACCGCCTGTGGGTGGGTGATGCTGAAGTTCCCAGTTTTGATTTGGGGTGGGATAACTGCCTGTGGGGGGGGAAATGTTGGGGCTCTTGTTTTTGATTCAAAGAGGGATGCTGCCGGGTCTTTTTACACTATTGCTATGTACTGTTTAAGTTGTCCGCTTTTTGATGGGTCACATCACATTGAGGAGACAATTCCTTGGGGTGCCAGATGGGTGCTACGAGGTGGACGAATGCTAATCCATGATGGGTGACACATGTAAATACAAACTACTGACGTGGAATGTTAGAGGGCTCAATAACATGGTTAAGCGGATCAGAGTAGCCACATATCTCCGGCGTTATGGGGTCAGCGTTGCTTTCCTATAGGAGACACACCTCTGGGGGGATTGCCTTAAGTATGTCCAGCGTAGGTGGCGTGGTCAGTTTTTCGCCACATCCTACTCAGGGTTTGCCAGAGGGGCGCTAATTTGGGTGGCACCAGGGGTCCCCTTTAAAGCCGTACATTCAAAATTGGATCCGGAGGGTCGGTTTGTAATTGTGGTGGGTACCCTGATGGACGCAGTGTGTGCCTGGTGAATGTTTACGCCCCAAATACGGATGATGGTGAGTTTCTGGGCAAGGTACTGGGCCAGTTAGATATAGACCCAGACACGGAGCTCCTGCTGGCGGGGGATTTTACCTGTGCGCTTGATGGGAACTTAGACAGGTGCCCCCCGAAACTAGACGCCAAACCTAAAATGAGAAATGCGATGGCCCGGATGCTCCAAGGCTATGACCTCGTGGATGCGTGGAGACACCGCAACCCTGTTCGTCGGGTGTACTCGTGCTTCACGCCTGCTGCCAACACACACAGTAGACTAGATTATTTTTTCCTGCAGGGTATGGTAATGGACCGGGTAGACGAGATCCACTACTTGGCGCGCTACCTATCTGATCACTCCCCCCTCCTACTCACGTATTTGATGGGTGGACCACCGCCCAAGATCCCGCTCTGGAGACTCAACACAGAGGACTTCGGAGATCCCACTTACAAGGAGGCTATCTCGCAGGGGCTCAGGACATACCTAGATGTGAACTGGGGGTCAGCTACTATGAGGGCAACTGAATGGGACGCCATGAAGATTGTCCTTCGGGGGACTGCTGTGTCCACGGAGGTAGGGGTAAAACGGGTGCTGGAACGGGAACTCCGCCAGCACGAGGACCGCTTGGCGGAGATGGAGAGAGACTTCCCCACGGACAAGGAGCGGCGGCCTGAATGGACGGCCACTCGGCAGCAACTCGGAGAAACCTGGGCCTCGCATGGCAAATTTAACCGGACGGCCAGCAGGCGGAAATGGTATATGGAAGGTGACAGGGCTGGTAGACTGTTAGCGCGTCTGATATGGGCGGAAACCCAACCTCGCCCTATTTTGGCAATGCAGAATGAATTGGGCCGGACGGTATATACCCAACAGGCGATTAACGAGGTGTTCCGATCCCATCTATGTAAAATATACACGGAAACGCAGCCGTTAGCGGGCGCCGAGACCATGGAGGTGTACCTCAAGGGGATACAGCTCCCTGAGATTGAAGCGGATAGCCAGGAAGACCTGAGGGGGCCATTCCGAGAGGAGGAACTACGTGCCGCAAAAGGCCATCTGCAGACAGCGAAATCCCCGGGGATGGACGGTTTAGCAGCCAAACTATATAAAGAGCTCAGCGAGGTTCTGGTTCCAAAACTGCGTGAGGTGGCAATGGAGGACTATGACCGGGGCTCGCTCCCAGACTCCATGCGGGCAGCGACGATCGTAATGATCCCCAAGCCGGGTAAGGACCCTCTCCTCCCCGGATCCTACCGACCCATATCTATGTTAAACGTGGACTTGAAGATCATCAGCCAGGTGCTGGCTTCCAGACTCCTCCCCCACCTTCGTCGCCTGGTCCATGATGACCAGTCAGGGTTCATCCCTGGCCGGAACACCTTACGGAATATCCGTCGCCTGGCACACGTCATGCGAACTCTAGCGGGACAGGCCAAACAAAACACGCTGGTCTTTTTGGATATCGAACAAGCGTTCGACTCGATTCGCTGGGCCTACCTCTGGAAGGTGCTTTTAAAACTAGGACTGGGGGAGGGATTCGTAAAATGGGTTCAGCTAGTATATACCAGACCCGTGGCTAGAGTCCGCACGGGGCGCTGTGTCTCAGATGAGATACCTATATCGAGGGGAACACGTCAGGGGTGTCCCCTCTCCTCCCTGCTCTTTGCCCTGGCAATGGAGCCGTTGGCATGCCATCTCCGCATAGCACTGCAGGGCCAGGGTATCCAAATAGGGACAGTGGAGCATGTGGTGTCCTTATACGCAGATGACGCCCTGGTCTATCTGAATCAACCGGCGCAATCACTGCCCATCCTGCTGTCCGAGCTGTCACACTTTGCGGCAGCCTGTGGCCTCGCAGTAAATAGGGCAAAGTCCCAGCTCTATGCGATCGGAGAGCAGTCTGAATGGGAGGGGGTCCAGCGCCCGGAGGTGGGACTCCCTTTGGTGTATGACACACTTCGCTATTTGGGGATCTGGATTGGTCGTAACCCGACTGACTTTTTCTACCATATTATGGGACGGATATTGCGGGGTCTGAAGGGAAGTGTTGCCTTCTGGAACACCCTCAAGATCTCCCTGATGGGGAAGATCGCTTTAATCAAGATGGTGGTCCTCCCACGCTGCCTGTACACGATGCACGATGCAGGGGTCCTTTTATGAGTTGCTGCATCGTTTTTTTTTCGGGAATTAGATTCCCTCTTAGTCCTGCTGTTATGAAATGGGAAGAGATGTAGGGTAAGTCTAGAGGTCCTAAAGCGTAGTTGGGGCACAGGTGGACTGGAAGTCCCCGACCTAGAGCTGTACTACTTTGCGTCGCAGCTACAGCATGCCATTGCATGGTTGGACACGGATCCCTCCTGGGAACGGTCCCTGCTGGCAGGGGCCTATGGGAGTGAACACCTAGGAGCGCTGCTCTGGCGGGAGAGGGGACGAAGGGACTACATTCCCCCATTGGTTCAGTTTGGGGCCACAATCTGGGACCGCGTGACACGCCGCCACATCTGCGGGACGCCATTTGCCACCGACATGGATCTGTGGCTGATGCAGCCCTTTGCCCGGATTGCACAGGTTATGTCGGTAGACAAATGGATGGAGGGTGGTTGCCTGATGTTGGCCGATCTGTACCCAAATGATAAATTCATCACTTACCAAGAGGCGGTCACTACCTTTGAGCTGGGGCCAGGGCAATTCCTCCATTACGCCAAACTAGCGGCGACCGCGCGCCAGTTATGGCCCTCATTCCCAAAGGCTCCAACACACACCCATACCTTAGTCACGATGTTGGCGATGGCGGGGGGCGGAAGTTCGTGACTCACCTCTACAGGGCTTTGCTGGAGGATAAGAGACTACAGCCCTTGGCGATAGGAGACAGATGGCAGCAGGCGTGTCCGCAGGACATCACCCCCCGTGACTAGGAAAAGATACATGAGAGTGTGCGGAAGGTGTCGGTGAGCAACCGCTTTAAACAAATTCAATATAATATCATACACATGACCTATCTCTCCCCTAGGCGACTCCAGGTTATTGATACCACCAGGGACTCCCATTGCCCAAGATGCCGCAGTCCCGGGGCGGACTTTGTCCACATGGTGAGGGCGTGCTCTACCCTCCAATCCTATTGAAAATCGGTTTTGGAGGTCTTGACGAAGGTCTCGGGTGGGTGATAGACCTGGACCTGCACCCTTGCCTCCTGGGCTTAATCCCCAGAGACCCCAAACGGAAAGTGAGCAGGCGGTTCCTCATACTAGGCCTGGTCACAGCCCGCCGGCGTATAGCGATCCACTGGCTGTCCCCACAGGGCCCAATATTGCAGAAATGGAGGGCAGATCTACAGGAGTGGGCATTGGCGGAAGAAGCGCACATGAGACACACAAGAAGGGACGGGAAGCTACCGAAGGTCCTGCAGGCTTGGGGTGTGATGTTTCAGGAACTAGTGGGACTGGATGCCCCGCAGTCCCAAAACAGCCCGGATTCCACGTACATGGGACAGCGGGAGACCCCGACACAGGATGGCACGATACATGATGACCCACCATAGAGAAGGGGTGGCATAGGCCCAATTTTTCGTTTACGCTTTTCTCCTTCATTCCTAGACCCAGCAGCAAGGCGGGGGAGGGGGGAGTTTGGGGAGGGGTTGGGGGGGAGACGGGTGAGTTCCTATGTTGTTTAATATTGGTTTTCCCTTCTTTTTGTGAACAAAGTTATTGGGCGAAGGGTGGATACGGCGCACTTCATTATCCTTGCCGTGGTTCAGAGACTGGCCAAATCCCAGCCGTAACGGACAGATTCTCATTCAAGCCGCAATTATGACCCAAGTTGTCAGACTCAATTGAGTGCATATCCATAGTGCTTTGCATTGATATCCGTATGTAATTTTGCTATGCAACTTTTGTTAAATAAAAGTTTTTGAAAAAAAAAAAAAAAAAAAGAATTTTACTAACCGTGGGCACTGACACCACAGTGATAGAATTGAGAAGAGAATTAGTAATCAGTTAGTTCTGTATTAGGGTGGAGTGGGGTGGCGGACCTATACGGCTACTACCTGGCTTCCCTAATCAGGATGATAAACGGCAGATTTAATGGAGGATGGGATGACCCTGCCTATTGGGCGGAACTAAACCTCTTGGGCCTCTGTGGTCTTCTGGGCCCGCTCTACTCGACCCCCTGTCACTCCCTGATTGCACGTGAGTGACCGTACTCTGTTGGAGGGCGGCACTTTACTTCATCAAATGGGACTGCAAAATTACTGAAATTACCCCCCTTGTGGCAGTGAAAATGGCTGAACCATATGACGAGCACATGGGCTTCGCTCAGAGGGGCAAGATAAGGATCACCCACCTTGAAGACATCTGGTGTGGAGATGCCTTGATATAATTCCAACAATATTGGCTCTCGCGTACCCAATTTTATCGCTATCTGCAGCTGTGCCATGCCTTGTCAGTGCACCTACCTACTAGGACACCCATCCCAGAATGTAATCTTCTTAAAGCCAATATCCTGATGAGGAAACTGGGTAAGGGCACTATCGATATAGAACATGCAGCTTTCCAATCGCTAACGCGCCAGACAACTTTACAGATCTGCACCGGAGGTAGGAGAGGTGAGTGGGGGACCTAATGATGACTGACTTGAATCACGCCTGGCTCCCAGAGAACTGCCCATCTCTGCCTAAACTGCATGATCCAACTCCTTTACCTACACCTCACTTATTTGACCCCCTGACAACTACACTGAATAGGCAGCCTCCTCAGGCTTGCTGCTCCCTGCAGCAAACTGACTTTACTCACATGGTCTGAGCTTGTTCTGCCCTGGTTCCGTTTTGGGAGCGTATTGGAAGGGAACTTTTTCTGGTCGTAGGGTGCCCAGTTACCCACACCCTCAGGATTGCATTGCGGAGTCTACTAGAGAGGATGAGGAGCAGAAGATGGACTGGGCCTTTCTTGGAGTGACCACACTGGTGGCCAAATGAGAAATCGTACTCAAATGGAAATCTCCGCCCCCCCCCCATGCTGGGGGAATAAAACAGGGGATGTAGACTGGTGCGCCCTCCTGGAATGACCAATTTATGAGGCACAAGTGTTTCCATCGAAACATGGATGATTTGGGACAGGTGGTGGGAACAACATGGGCTGGATGTGTGATGTGGATGTGCATCATTAGATTCCGTGCTTCCTTCATAGAAATACGGACTTGTTTACTGTGTGTTTTATTTTTTTCTCTTTGAAAGTCAATAGAATTTGATTAGTAAAAAATAATCAGTTCTGCATCAAACATAGTTGCGTCTGTGCCTGTTTTTATTGGGCAAAGTTACAGCTTGAGTCCTTTGAAAATGTCACGACAGCACAAAAAATACATCATAAATTGTTCAAAATAAATTTTTTAATTATTATTTGAATTAATTTTTATTTTTTTCCTTTAAAAAATTTAAATAATATATCATTACAAGTGAGCAGTTTTGTTCTCTGGTGACTGTTTTGTGGCGTTTAAGTGCACGTGTTGCATTTCTTACTTTTCTTAGGTGATGTTGGAAAAACAGGTATTAGGCACAGAGCAGAGCTGCACGGCTAGAGCCGAATGTCATGTTCCTGGCTGTAAATGGCTTATTTATAATGATGATAGAACGAGCTCTCAGAACTTACTGCACTTTGCCATGGATGAGTGCATTGCCAAAACTCACCCCGATGGACTTTTATTCACTTATACCAAGCTGCTAAAAATGTATAAAACTACCTATTTGCTAGATGCACTTATTCTGCAACAGCTACTCCCCGTGACCCAATTCCCACCCTTAATTTTATTCTGCTGTGGTGCTTTTTATTCTGTTTATTGGTAACCATTATGTGAGAAATGATTTAGTGCATCTTTTTATTCTTCGTTATCCATGCTATTCGTGCACAAATCCTGCCCAATTGCGTGATAATGCTTCTGACATTAAGTACTGCTCTTGGGAAGAATGTAGATTTTCCTAGTAATTTATGACGGAAAGGCTTAATTTCATTAAAGACACGGAGGCGAGTATTATGCTTTCTAATCTTGTATTTATTTCAATAGCAGCCAAGATAAGCACTAAAAACTACAGTTCCCAGAAGGCCAAGCAAACTGCTGACCAATGGGAACACATGTAATCAACAACAGTAACCAATGATTGAGCAGTCCCAAGTATAACGTTAGCTCTGACTGCGAACAGCCCTCTTTTCGTCGGCGAGCAGATTAGATAATGTCAATAAACAGAGGAAAAATGGAGCAAACAAAATAAAAGGCTAAAGTCCAAGCTAAAAGATCTTGACCATGATCCAACAGAGTCATCCTTGAGGCGGAAATGAGGATTGATGAATCACTGATGGGCGAAGGATCATCACGTAGCAGAACAGAATCCTTATGAAGACCATGGTCCCAATCAGGAAGAAGCGGGAGGCAGAGCTGGTGCCGCTGTAGGGAGAGAGAAAAAACACAGATTAAGAGGTGTTGCAGTGGGATAATACTCACCTCCGTGTCTTTAATAAAATGACGACTTTCTGTCATAAATTATCAGGAAAATCTACATTTTATGGCAAGACCAAAGGCTCATAATATGCTTGTTCAAAGCATATCAACAACCAAAGAAGCAGCACTAATAACAGGTCTACAATAAAACAGTCGGAACACATTGTCATTGGACCAATCCGCTGATCTCAGAATGTCCTCCAATCTGGAGCCTGCCCAAAAAGCTTTGGAAGACATAGCTCCCCTGGTGGAATGGGTCCCAAAGACAGAAACGTCGATGCCAGCCAGGGACATAACCCAGCGAACCCAACAGGCCAGAGTGGCAAAGGAAACAGAATTATGAGGTTTGCGGAAAGAGATGAGGAGGTGCAAATGAGAGGACATTCTGAGATCAAAGGTTCGTTGTTCATACACTTTAAGGCATTTACCTACACACAATTTAGGTTGAGAAGGAAAATAGGGATACAAAACAGAGTTCAAATTTATTTTTGTATGCTTGTCAATGTGAAACATCACCCCAGCAGGAGTGCACAGGTGACAGGAAGCATCCATCGCTTTAACATCAGAAACAAGTGCTGAAAAGGGATCGATATGTTTTCCCACACACCAGCTTGCCCATAGAGTCCAAACAGACTTGTAAGCTTTAGTTGTTCCTGGAGCCCAACCCCTGCTGATGAAGAAAGAAGCTTCTTGCGAAATGAGGAGGCCAGGTTGGTTAGACCTGAAACTTTTCAAGTGGACAGAAACAAAGAATTGTCCAGAATGAGGCTGTCCGGCTGACCCAAGGGATTTATAAGAAGGTCATTAGGAGCAGAAAGGAGGAATGGGAAATCCACTGCCATCTCCGACAGAGATGGGAACCATATATGTGATTGCCAGAAGGGAACCACTATCACTAGAGATGCAAATTGGTGTCTGGTCTGAGAGAGGACCCTGTTGATTATGGCAAAAGGAGGAAAGGCGTAGTTGAGATGAAGAGACCAGTCTTGGAGGAAAGCATCTGTTGCCAGAGCTAAAGGATCTGGATGCTAACTAAAAAATTGAGGGAATTGAGAGTTGAGGCGAGAGGCAAAGAGATTGATGTGAAAAGGGTCCAATTTTTGACAGAGAGATAGAAAGACGGATGAAAGAAGCTTCCAGTTGCTGGAATCCCAAAGATAACGAGAGTGCTGGTCTGCTACCGAGTTGAGGTCACCTGGGAGATACTCTTCTCTCAGAGAGATCTTGTTGAGAAGGCAAGATTCCCAAAGGTTGGAGTTTGTGCCACCTAGATGGTTTATGTAGCGGACCACAGACACATTGTCCAAGCGAAGAAGGATAGAACAACAAACTTTGTCCTTTGCGAGGCTTTTGATTGCAAAGGAGCCTGCTAGCATCTCTAAACAGTTGATGTGCAATCTCGACTCCTCGAGAGACCATGTACCTCCAGTCATTATTGCACCACGATACAGAAAAGGGGGTGGTGATGAACAGAGTGTCTGAATTAAGCAGACCACTCTTACCCAGTCCAAAGATCAGGGCTTGATCCATCACCGTTATTTATCTCACTGCCCCATCCCAGCTCAGAACCTGGCTATATGCAAATTAGTCTGTCCCTGGCCCAGTGCATCATGGGAACAGGGCAGACCAAACTACCAAGCCAATTCTTCACCAGAAAGGAGACAAGCTACCGGGGACCGGTTTCTGGCATTTCAGCCTCTTTGGCCCGGCTTGCTTGAATCCTGATGGAGCAGTGAGAAAGGGACTCATGTCTGAGTATACCCTGCCACACCTATAGTGGCCAAAAACGATACAGAAAAGGGGGTGGTGATGAACAGAGTGTCTGAATTAAGCAGACCACTCTTACCCAGTCCAAAGATCAGGGCTTGATCCATCACCGTTATTTATCTCACTGCCCCATCCCAGCTCAGAACCTGGCTATATGCAAATTAGTCTGTCCCTGGCCCAGTGCATCATGGGAACAGGGCAGACCAAACTACCAAGCCAATTCTTCACCAGAAAGGAGACAAGCTACCGGGGACTGGTTTCTGGCATTTCAGCCTCTTCGGCCCGGCTTGCTTGAATCCTGATGGAGCAGTGAGAAAGGGACTCATGTCTGAGTATACCCTGCCACACCTATAGTGGCCAAAAACGATACAGAAAAGGGGGTGGTGATGAACAGAGTGTCTGAATTAAGCAGACCACTCTTACCCAGTCCAAAGATCAGGGCTTGATCCATCACCGTTATTTATCTCACTGCCCCATCCCAGCTCAGAACCTGGCTATATGCAAATTAGTCTGTCCCTGGCCCAGTGCATCATGGGAACAGGGCAGACCAAACTACCAAGCCAATTCTTCACCAGAAAGGAGACAAGCTACCGGGGACCGGTTTCTGGCATTTCAGCCTCTTCGGCCCGGCTTGCTTGAATCCTGATGGAGCAGTGAGAAAGGGACTCATGTCTGAGTATACCCTGCCACACCTATAGTGGCCAAAAACGATACAGAAAAGGGGGTGGTGATGAACAGAGTGTCTGAATTAAGCAGACCACTCTTACCCAGTCCAAAGATCAGGGCTTGATCCATCACCGTTATTTATCTCACTGCCCCATCCCAGCTCAGAACCTGGCTATATGCAAATTAGTCTGTCCCTGGCCCAGTGCATCATGGGAACAGGGCAGACCAAACTACCAAGCCAATTCTTCACCAGAAAGGAGACAAGCTACCGGGGACCGGTTTCTGGCATTTCAGCCTCTTCGGCCCGGCTTGCTTGAATCCTGATGGAGCAGTGAGAAAGGGACTCATGTCTGAGTATACCCTG
Source organism: Lissotriton helveticus (assembly GCF_964261635.1). Lineage (NCBI taxonomy): Eukaryota > Metazoa > Chordata > Amphibia > Caudata > Salamandridae > Lissotriton > Lissotriton helveticus. The sequence goes on along the minus strand of NC_136067.1, from coordinate 1,445,033,173 downwards.
CCACACCTATAGTGGCCAAAAACGATACAGAAAAGGGGGTGGTGATGAACAGAGTGTCTGAATTAAGCAGACCACTCTTACCCAGTCCAAAGATCAGGGCTTGATCCATCACCGTTATTTATCTCACTGCCCCATCCCAGCTCAGAACCTGGCTATATGCAAATTAGTCTGTCCCTGGCCCAGTGCATCATGGTAACAGGGCAGACCAAACTACCAAGCCAATTCTTCACCAGAAAGGAGACAAGCTACCGGGGACCGGTTTCTAAATTATTGCACCACAGCGTGCGCCCCAACCCGACAGGCTTGCATCGGATTCGAACACAAGATCTGGGGCAGAAGTGAAGATTGTTCGCACGTTCCACACATCTAAATGGTCTATCCACAATTGAAGCTCTAGTCGAGACTCCTGATCTAAGGAAATGAGATCAGAATAAGCCAGGCCTTGACGCAGATGTCAAATTTGTAGGCGCGGAGGGCACGAAAGGGAAGAGGCCCTGGAAAGATCGCCTGAATTGAAGCAGTAGGCAGGCCGACAATCCTTGTGAGAGATCTGAGAGAGACCAGAGAGGTCCGAAGCACTTGGGAAATTTCTGACTTTAAAGTGGAGACTTTTGAATGAGGAAGATGAAGAGAAGTAGTAAAAGAATCCACAAGAAAACCCAAGAAATCGATGCGCTGAGAGGAAATGAGCGTGGATTTTTCGGGGTTTAGAAGGAAACCCATATCTAGAAGTAGAGATCGAGTGATGCTCAAATGGGACAACAGAATTTGCTTGTCCAAGTTCATAATCAAGATGTCGTCGAGATAGATAATTAACCGGATTCCGAGGGGCCTCGGATATGTCACCACCGGTTTAATGATCTTTGTAAAGCAGCATGGTGCTGACGACAGGCCGAAGGGAGGGGAGCGAAACCAATAGGTTACACCTAACCATTGGAATTGAAGACATTTTGTGTGAGTGGAATGAATTGGAATTGTAAGATATGCGTCTTCTAAATATATTCTGACCATCCAATCGTTTAAACGAAGAGCATCCCTGAGATAGATAATGGTTTCAATTTTGAAATGGCGATAAACCACAAATTGGTTGTACCACTTTAGATTTGTGACAGGACGCATTTTCTTGTTCTTTTTTGCACACAAGGAAGATGGAACTGAGAAAGCCAGAAGGATCTAAAGGAGCAATCTGAATTGCCTGTTTGTGGAGAAGCGTTTGCACCCTTTATTGAAACTAGATGTGCCATGTCGGAAGAGAAGACAAGAGGCGGAGGAAAACTGTTTGGGAAGGTGGAGCGTAAAACTCTATAAGATAACCTTGGTTAGAGTTTAGAACCCAAGGATCTGCGGTCAGAGTTTGCCATTTTTGAATGAATAGTCTTAAACAACGGGGAGGATCTGAGAGACTAACCTTGCTGAGAATTGTTGCTGAAGCTCTTCTGTCCTCGACCTTTAAAACCTCGACCTCTTTGGGGGTAGAATTGGGGTTTGTACTCTTGATAGTTGGCCAATGGAAGGACATCTGGAGCCTTGATTCTGATAGGAATGGTTGGCAAAGCGACTCCTGCCTCTGCTGGCCCGTCCAAAAACCAGAGGAGAAAAAAACTTTCTCAACGGACTGTTGGGCTTTATCAAGAGAAGCAAAAGTGGTGACAAACTTTCCTAAGTCTTTTACCAAGGAATCATCAAACAAAAGGCCGTCTGCCTTAATGCCAGGGTCACAGGTAGCCAAATTAGCAAATTTGGGGTCAAGTTTAATAAGGAGACCTTTGCGACATTTGTGAATAATTGCCAAATTGTCATTTCTTAAGAGACAAAAGGCCGTTTGTACCTATAAGGAGATATCCTGAGGATCCAAATCTGTGCCATCTAAACGAGCAAATTTTGCCAAGTCAAAAATGCGAGCAAGGGGCCCCACAACGTCCAACAACTTGTCTTGACAAGTGGACCAAGCCTTATCCACCCCTTTACGGGGATCTTTGCCAAACTTGGAAAAGAAAGTTAGTAGAGGCTGATCAATAGTCGGAGCGATTGTAATATTAGAGGCCAGAGAAGGCTTAGGGCATTCCAACTTCAGTTTGGACCTGGTGGATTTGTCCAAAGGTAGACGAAGTCCGCCAGAAATGTAATCACCAATGTGGAAAGCAGGGAACCACTCCGTGGAATTAGGATGGTGAATAGAAGAGGGGTCAAACATAGGAGTACCCTCAGAGTCCAAAACAGGTGTGGAAGAAAAAGAATCAGATCTACATTTTTTAGGTGGAGTGGAAGGAGGATCAGTGACATCAAAGAGGTCAAATACATCATCTGCATCATTCATATCATTGTCTGTGTCCAAAATATGGGAAATTCCAAGTTTTTTAGGTACATCCACATTTTATGACTTAATTTTACGTTTACCATCTGAAACGAAATTCCCCTCCTTGGAAGGAGACCTGGGAGGTACCGCGTCTTCAACATTGCGTGAAGAAACCTCGCTAACCATGCGTGACGTATCAGGAAAATCATGTTTAGTATTGGAGGGTATCAATTTCCTGTTTCTGCTATCCCCGCAGAATGTGCCAAAGCTTTGGACATCAGAGACAGCATTGAATTTTCCATATCTTTGGAAAAGCGGTTCATAGAGGCTTCCACTGCATGCTCTACAGAGGAATTGATAAAGACATTCAAATCATTTTTGAAGGCTTCCCCTTCATCATTCTGCATATCTGAGCCAGGAGAGTTGTCATTCTCCATGTTAAAGGTATGAGGTTAGAAAGCGCAGGAGCAAAAAGGGTTAACTAAAGTTGAGAACCGTCTATGGGCATCAAAACAGTGAAAAGGGGAGGAGAAACCACTCCCTCTAGGGCAGAGCAAAACCGGAGAGCAGAAGGACGGAGCTCCATTGAGAAAAGACGATGAAAGTCGAGGTGCGGCTGTTCAGGAGATAGCAGTCCACCAAGGTGAGAGAAACCAAAGAAAACGGCAGGAACAGCTGCCGCGCGCGCGTTGGAGCAACCATCAATGCGCGCGAGGAGCAAGAGAGGGAGAGAGTAATTACGTGCACCTGCGTAGGAGCGCGACAGCGGGTATGCAGTAAAAGAAAAGCTTTGAATCTTAATAGCGCTTCACAATAAACCATTGAAATACCATGAAAACAGTTTAAACGAAATATGCGCACATGAGACAATTCCAAAATAAGGAAGAGAGGTACTTATCTGACTGCGAGCAGCAAGAAAAGAGGGTTGTTCGCAGTCAGAACTAATGCTATACTTGGGACTGTTCACTCATTGGTTACTGTTGTTGATTACATGTGTTCCCATTGGCCAGCAGTTTGCTTGGCCTTCTGGGAACCGTAGTTTTTAGTGCTTATCTTGGGTGCTATTGAAATAAATGCAAGATCAGAAAATATAATACGAGCCTCTGGTCTTGCAATAAAATTTTACCCCACGTGCTGTCAAACTGTGTTTTTCGACCGAAACCGAAGCCAGTCCAGTAGTTCTTAAAGCACATGTACAGCAGCATTCTTACTTTAAAGCGTTATAGTAAGCAGTGGCGTAACAAAGGTCCATGCAGCCCCTGAGGTGAGGGGGGACCCGAGCTCCAGGTCACCCCCTCAGCACAAGACCCTGGCGTGACAGTCCTGAGGGGGTGCCCGCCATGTAGTTTGCAGGGGCCCCCCTCAAGTTTTGTTATGCCAGTGATTAGAAGTCACTTACCAGGTAAGTAATTGCTAAAAACATTGACCTGTTAACAAAAACAGCAAAATCAGGGTTCATGAAAGAGAAATTACTAAACAGGGCCGGCTTTAGCGCTAGTGCACCCGTGCTACACCGTTTGTTGCCATCCCCAGTGACCACCTCCGTCATGGATTTTCCCACTAACACCCTTTACCAGTGCCCCAAGTCTCCATTACCACTCTCTCTCAGAAGCCTTTAATTAGTTTTATAACATCACTCATACGAGTATAGGGTGTAAAAGCACTTTACATCACCCATATATTAAACAGAGACAATTAATCACACATGCGTAAATCAGTGTATAAGAAATGTTACATAAGACAGAGGACTGAAAGGTCTAGAAGTCACATGTCATCTATACTGTGAGCCAGTATAGTTTAAAAGTGATTGGTCTAGCGAAGCATTAACTCAGAATTTAAATCCACCATCGTTGGGGGTTGTCTTTACTAAGAAGAATTGATTTATACTCAAATTAAGCCTTTTTGTGACGTTAAGATAATGAAAGACTGGGGAAAAAATTGCAAGTAACAAACGGATCTCTCTGACAAAAGCAGCAACCCACTGACCTATTTACATTATATGCGCTTTGTGACCTGCATAGTACACACTGATTGCAGCAGGCATATTAACCCTCTGCGCTACCTCATGATTGGTCAAAACCTCCACTAGATAAAACACCTATCTCGCTCCAGGAAGAACCTTAATTGACACAGTTATTGTGACATTTTTATTGTTGCTTCAAAATCGCTAGAGGCAAAGAACATAGCAGCAGGTGCTTTTAAAACCATAATATACTTAAAAACAGGGCGCCCCCTCCCGAAGTCAGTGCCTGGTGCGTTAGCACTGGTTGCACCACCCTAGAGCCGGCTCTGTTACTGCAGATGCACAAAAGACAGCTGCTTCTCAGTATTATTATACCGCTTAGTAGCCAATATTATTAGATACCTCCTAGTCATTAATTTGGAAAATGGATATTAAATCTGTAAATTGAAAACACCAAGGACATTTACAAAAGTTCGATCTTTCGTGGGTCTTTCGTGGGTCTGTTTTCCCCCAAAATTTGAGGATGAAAATCAGCTAGGAATGTGTTTCCGCCCTAAGTTTATCAGGTGTCGGATGAAATAGAAAACAATAGTCATTTGCTGCTGTTTTTTTTGCGAAAAGATGAGAATTTTAGAGGCTAGGAATCCAAAAATGGAATCATCCTGATGGCTAGAGGGGTACACTGATAGAATATTGACATCCAAAATATCCCCATACACAAATATCGAGTCATAACTATTGATGTAAAAAATATCGACATTCTATATTTATAATGGTAAGTATAAATATATCGGAAAAAAATATCGATGTAAAAAATATAGATGGACAAAATATCGATTTTTTATATATATAAAAAATTATGTTAAATATATTAAATAATAAAATTAACTTTCTAAAAATCATTTAGGTTTAATATACATTTTAACAAATATAGGAAATAAATGTAAATAAAAAAACTTTAAACAGACATATATAAAATGTAATATATATATATTTACTTTAAAACAATTAATACATTGTTTTTTTTATTTGATACTTATATAAAAAGTTTACAGATATATATATATATATATATATATATATATATATACATATATATATATATATATGGGAGCAATGACGTATAAAAATAAAGTGATATTTCATGCAAACCTGTTTGTTGGCTGCCCTGAGGAAGAGGTGGTGAGACCTCGAAACGCGTTGGCACATCAAAGAAAAGTGAAGCAAGAAGACAGGCTGCAAGTGAAAGCCGGATGGTTAGAGCGCTGTTGTGTGCGCTCTCAAATGCTTCAGGTTAATTTGCGGTTTAATTTTGGAACATGGCAGCCTGGCCGTGGGGAGCTGCACCATCACTAGCTGGATGAGAAATGCAATCGCCAGCGAGTTGGGGCTGTTATCCTGAACCTTCAGAATTACCGGCATAGCGCTCTACATGCAAATTAGCCTGCCCGAATGCTTCACAACCTACGATAGGTAACTAATATTTGCACAAATAACAAATGAACATTTGAACTGACTATCAGTAAATAAATCATGTTTGCATTTTGAACTTCGTATCCCAGGAGGCATTAAGAGAACTTGTGCAAAAAGACACGCCCATGGGAGGAATGACGTATACAAATAAAGTGAGATTTCATGCTATCCTCAGATGTTGTTTGTTGGCAGCCCCGAGGAAGAGGTGGTGAGACCTCGAAACGCGTTGGCACATCAAAGAAAAGTGAAGCAGGAAGACAGGCTGCAAGTGAAAGCCGGATGGTTAGAGCGCTGTCGTGTGCGCTCTCAAATGCTTCAGGGCAATTTGCGGTTTAATTTTGGAACACGGCAGCCTGGCCGTGGGGAGCTGCACCATCACTAGCTGGATGAGAAGTGCAATCGCCAGCGAGTTGAGGCTGTAATCCTGAACCTTCAGAATTACCGGCACATCGCTGTTGTGTACGCTCTCAAATGCTTCAGGGCAATTTGCTGTTTAATATATATATTTATATATATTTTCTTTAAAAAATTCAAATAATGACGTGCTCTCAGAGATATGGAGCAGTGTAGCGTTTAATCCTCAGTAGTTACGCATTTAGACAAAAGGCTTGATCACACACACACACACACATATATATATATATATATATATATATATATATATATATATATACACACACCTATAACATAAAATCTAATAAAAGATAACATCATATTTTAAAATAAAACATGAAACTAATTAATAGTGTTTAAACTTACATTTTGCACTCCATTGAGTGTAACAGTAGAGCCAGCGTTGGATAGCAAAGGGGTAAAAATTGCTATTCCCACTCCAGTGAGTGCAACAGTAGGGAAAGTGATGGATAGCAAAGTGGTAAAAATTACTATTCCCACTCCAGTGAGTGCAACTGTAGGGAAAATGTTGGACAGCGGAGGCGTAAAACTTAATATTCCCCCTCTAGTAAGTTCAACAGAAGGGAAAGTGTTGGATAGTGGAGGGGTAAAACGTAATATTCCCACTCCAGTGAGTGCAACAGTAGGGAAAATGTTGGATAGGGGAGGGGTCAAAATTACAATTCCAACTCCAGTGAATGCAACAGTAGGGAAAGTATTGGATAGCGGAGAGGTAAAACGTACTATTCCCACTCCAGTGAAGGCAACATTATGGAAAGTGTTGGATAGCGGAGGGGTACAAATTGCTATTCTCACTTCAGTGAGTGCAACAGTAGGAAAAGTGTTCGAAAGCGGCGGGGTAACACTCACTATTCCCACTCCAGTGAGTTCAACAGTAGGGAAAATGTTTGATAGCAAAGGGGTAAAAAATACTATTCCCACTCCACCGAGTGCAACAGTAGGGAAAGTGTTGAATAGGGGAGGGGTAAAAATAACTATTACCACTCTAGTGAGTGCAACAGTAGGGAAGTGTTGGATAGCAGAGGGGTAAAAATTGATATCTCCATTGGAGTCGGTTCAAAATTAAAAACAAACAAAATATCAACATTACAAAATATTTTAAAAAGCAAAAAAAAATATATAAAAATATTAAAAGTATACAAAAGATAGAAACATATTATAATGCCAAAAATAATTTACAAACAAATAGCTATTTTGAATAGAAATAATTTATAATCAAAAACATTAATTATTACATAAATGTAATCTTTTTTATTTCCTACCCTGTAACACGTACCTCCATAGTTAACATAATTAATTATCAATTAACAAAATATTAATTAATTGAACATGAATTACTTTCCATCATCTACCCTAATAAACACCACAACCCACACCTAAAAATAATTAAACAATTTCCATAATAAATTTTACATTAATAAATTAATATCAATTAAAAATAACTTATTAATTAATTTGAATATTTTACTTCACACCATTTACCACTATTAATCCCACAACTCACATCTTAAATTAATTACACAATTGCTATATGTACATTTTAAGTAATTAATTTGAATTAATTAACAAATAATTGTTCAATCCTTAAAAATAAATCACTTCCTCTATAAACACCACCATCCGCTCCTAAATAATTAAAACAATTAACATATTTAATTATCAAATAAATAATTAATAATAATTAACAAGCAATTAATAATTAATTAATAATACGGTAATTCTCACAATTAACACTATAAAAGATAAATTAAATACATATTTATAAATACAAAATATTCATACATTTATTATAATTAAATTACTCGCCACCCTATTCCCCTATAAACCCTCAACCCAACCATAAAAAAATGAGACAATTAACATAATTACCAAATAAATAATTAATAATTATTATCAACCACATAATAAATAATTAATAATAAATGTATTACCAAAATTAACACTATAAAATGTAAATTCAATAAATATTAATAGATACAAATTATTAATACATGTATTATAATTAAATTACTTCCCACCATATTCCCCTATAAACTCACAACCCGCTCCTAAAAAAATGACACAATTAACATAATTATCAATTGATTAATTAATAATACTTAACAACCAATTACTAATTAATTAATATTACATTGATTCCCACATTTAACACTATAAAATCTAAATGAAATAAATACTAATAAAAATGCCAAATTTAATTAAAATATTAAAATTAATAACTACAAAAAATGTAACAACAAAAGCAATACTTATACAAAAAAATCGTTCACATACTTTTAAAATGCATACTAAAATACATAACACTAATTAAAACATTGATATTTAAACAACTATATTTTTGAAAACTATATTAATAACTTTGATATTTTCAAAAACGATATTTCTTACCTCCAAGTCGATAATCTGCATCAGGATATTTCCAACTCGATATTTGAGTATGGCGACAATTCAAACTCAATACTCTGTCTGTGCATCGGCTAGAGGTCACCACCAGGATCAAAATCGAGCCCATGTTAGTCTAAATAGGCCCAAAGGGGCCAGAGAAAATATAGGAACGTCTGACCCCTCCCCCCACTACGGGCAACCTAATGGGATTGATCATTCAAGGCATTCTACAAAATTTCACATTACAAAGTCCCCCACGGTCTGAAGCAGTAGAAAATTACTGATGTGGTAGGGGGCAAGCGTGGACTCCTCTTCCAATCCTATTTTTCCCCGAATGGCACCCAGTTCTCAGGGGTGTGAAAACAAAGAGCAGCAACCAAGAACGATCAAGAAAAAGAAAACATTAGTGCCACAAAGCTCTAAGCTTCAAAGGCTTCTGTCGAGAGACAGAAACCTGGAAGCATTGCTTAGGCCCTCCGCCAGGGCAAAAGAGGATCGGCCCGTGAGGCGGGGAAGCTCCCATATGCCATCACTGCACACCATTCCTTAAAAGTGGCATAGCCGAAACCACTATTGGTCATGTAAGGGCGGGAGAAAGAAGATTACTGGCCCCCACCCCAGCACTTCAGTAGTGTCATCCGGGTGGGGTGCTGGGTTGAGTCACATGGGTTTACGATGCCACTTTGCAAGCCAGAACTCGGGTGCCACATAAGAGGCACCTGAACCCCAAAACACAGAAGCGCAGGGAGGAGCGAACCATTCAAGAAAAAGGAAAGGACCTGCAGCACTTCTTTTGATGGGGAAAAAAAGCACAAAAGAACAATTGAGAAGTGTAGCCACAAACAGCATGGGACAAGTCTTAGTATATTGGTTTCCTTCATGCGCCAGGAAGTGCTGGGGCATCTCCAATGTATTTCAAAGTCGTCGGTAGCAACCTCCCTACTAGTGCCCTGAAGAGGTTACTAAAAATAAAGTCTCCTTACGTCTCCAAAGTGGGAGATATAGTGACATTTTAGCATAGCCTTAAGCACTATTGGAGCTTGGGTTTTAGTCATAGGGGCTGATTATAATGCATTAGGTAAAGGAGCTATTTCCTAATGCATTTAATCAGTCGGTCAGATTCCTTTCTGACTGAACCATTTTGATGGTGTCGGTCGGAAAGGAATCCAACTGTTCATTCTGACTGGCTTACGACTGGCTCGGAGAGCCCGTCTACCAGTCAGAATGCCTTCAGTAGTTTCAAGGGCGGCTCTTTCTGCCCAAGGGATTACAATGTCGGATGCCAGCAGCCTTTCTGTGCCACCTTTCAGACACAGAAAGGCTGTCAGTAGTCGACTTTGGGGGCCCCCAGCAGGGCCCCCATGGATGCACAGCCTCCAGTTGGTGGCTTAGGGGCACCTATGTTGCCCCCCGGAAGAACTGCACCTCTTTGTTTTACAATGACAGCATGCATTCTGGTCGGAATGCATGCTCCCATTGTAAAGAATATCAGAGTGACCGAACACTATTCGGTCGCATCCTGTTTGGTTGGTCGGGACCACCGACAGGAGGTCGGTCAGTCCCAGTATCGAAACAATGTTGGACGGACTCCGGCCAACATTGTAATTAGGCCCTAAGAGCTCTAGATTGTTTGAACTTCTGTGTCTATGTCTATGTAGGGGGATTTGCAAAGCGCAGCAGCTACTCCAAGGAATGTCTTGGTGCTGGATGCCGTAAAGTAGTGATGGGAGTAGGAAGGAGATTATGGGCTGGAGAAAAGCCATATTTTCAGCTTCTTCCGGAACACAGGCATTGACTTAATGCTTCTAAGGGTCAGAGGCAGTTTGTTCCAAAAGGATGGGCCCAGGAAGTAAAGGAACTTTCCTCCTGACCCAGCCTTTTTGATATGTAGGGTACTGTCTAGGAAAAGATTAGAGGAGCGAAGATTTTTCTTTGGGGCATGGAACGAGATCCTGTGCTTTAGGTAGACAGGGCCCATTCCGTATAAGGCTTTCTGATTCACAAGTAGTGTCTTAAAGATAATTATTTTCCTTACTGGGAGCCAGTGAAGACTCCTCAAAAGGCTTGACTTGCGAGCATCAAAACATTCACATATTACTGAATCAGAGACAATTCTAAACCTCAATTTTATGAGGAAATGTGTCCCCTAGTTAAGGCCCCTTCCAATGCATCTGAATAGTATTAGGGCCCAATTACGATGAGACTCTGAAAGCCTCCAACCTTAGGTCGGAGGCTTTCCGAGCCTCGTCACGGTTTCAGTTTTGACTGCCGCATTACGATGCATGCAGTCGAAAGTGAAACTGGCCGGTCATTCCGTCTGGATTCCGACAAGCTCTAGGAGACCGATGGCTAGTCAGAGACCGGCACTTAATCCCTATGGACATTTCCACCGTAGGGATTACAATGTCGGTTTCCGACAGGCTTTCCATGTTGAGCTTTCCAACATGGAAAGCCTGTCAAAAGGTGACTTTGTGGGCCCCTAGGAGGGCCCCTTCTCCCTGCGGCCTCTGGTTTGGAGCCAAATGGGCACCTATGGTGCCCCCTGTGAATCCCTGCACCATGTGGCAGGCAGACACCTTGAGGGATTCACACAAACTCCAATTTCTCTATGGGAGCTTGTGCTACGCTGGTTTACAGCCACAGCACAAGCTCCCATAGAAAGTGGGAGTTTTGTGGTTGCGTTGTAATTAGTTATGCGGAACCGCCGACCAATGGTCGAGCAGTTCCAATACCGATACAGTGTCAGGCGGCCCGACATCGTAATAAGGCCCTAAATCTGTACATGTATAATCCAGTGTAAAACTACATTCTAGCTGTTAATGATGCACCAAAATATAAATGTAGAACAAACTCAACAGCTGGATTCTAAAGCTTGTATGTTAATGTTAACAGCATGGTTAACAGTAGAAAAAGACTCATGCACACAGTTATTTGAATTGCTTTTGGAAAATGACGTTTACAGTGAATTATTACATGTATTAATAAGGGGCATTCAAGTGCTTTATTGCCATTGGCAAATCTAGCAGCTAATCATTACATGTTTCAATGTAGGTCCCTGAAATGCTTGAAGTGGCCTAGATGACGTGCAATGCTTCATAAGATGTCTTATGAAATTTAAAAAAAGTTTAATTGTGTGAACCGTTCTCGTGCTAATCGCTGCAGTTTGAAATGTGTGGCGCTGCCTGTCTCCATGTAAAGAGCTATTAATTATTAGAGAGATGTAATTAAACCAGGGAAAGCGAGCACGTGTTTGGATTTCACATTCTGTGCTGGTTGAGCCTCGTTAAGCTAGTTCCAAATCCCCTTCAGCTCGCAGACCTGCACTCGCAGCACGATGACAAAGGGTTATTTCCAATTATAAATTGTCTTTTCCTTAAATTGGCAGTTTAGAGCTGGAGTAAGGTTTATTAACGACTGCATCGGCTGTTTGGGAGCCTGGGTATTTAACTGTTTAGTTAGAAAATTGCATGTGTGAAATTTGCTCCCATAATCCTTTGGCTTTGTAGTATCAAGTCTGCTGTGAAGCTTGGTCTTATCTTTCTCATTAATCACACTAGTTCAGAGTGTAATTTGGAAAAAAGTTAGCTTTCCCTCAGTATGTTTGGCAAGCGCGCATTGTCATTTTCAAAGCATCATGGAAGTTGATGGAGCGAGATAGAAAACAAAATTTTGTTTAATCTCGTTAAGTCACATTTCCATAACATGAATAATAATATTAATGATTTGTGATATGTCGTGCTAATACAACTTAGATTAAACTTTACACATGGGGGGACTAACATGTGTGCTCATAAACGTGCATAATTGTTGCATCTTTTTGTTCGTGCAAAATAATAAAATAATTTATTGTTTTCGTTTTTGTCATTACTAACTGCTGCAAACTTAAAAGAAGCATGTGCTTGTTTTGCTTTTCCTTGTCTGTGTGATGTCATTTCTACTATTCTAGGTGCATTTAAGTCTCATGGAATAACGGAGACTGGTAGATATAAACGCTGCTTTATTTGTTTGCAATGGCTAGGTAACATTTTGATTAATCGGGTGGGTTAATTAATTAGTAAATCTTGGGGTGGATACAGAATCTACATTATTTCTTACATTAATACTTTTCTTGTGTTTGTTTTATACTAGAAATCATAAGTTGCCTGCTTTTGGGCCTAGTCACTTGAGTCGCAGAAAAGAGCTGACTTGTAATTCTGCAAAAGTCACGAGACGCCCATTCTGAAATAAATTATTCGTCAAAAGCTGCGTTCACAAAGCAAAAACTAATGTGCTGTCATCATTCTGTCGGACATGGCCAAGGTCGAAAAAGAACATTTTGTCAGTCCTTAACTTGGCATCCGCGGAAGTCAATTGAAAGTCAATGGACGCTGCGAGAATGACTTAATACATTTGTTGCAAACTCAGGAAGCTCCTGGTTGCACTCGGAAGGGACAATGGTCTCTAAGAAATATGACTTTATGGAAGTTTTGAAAAGTGGGTGACATGTCACTTGTCACTCTCAGCCAATGGGACGTCGAAGATTTCTGAAAACTTTCCTTTGCGTAGTTTAGTTAGCATAGAAAGGTATAAAAAGTCATGCCCCTAGGGATGGGCTGGCTGCTGCTTTCTGACTTTCCGATGAGGGTGAAGTGCTGACGGACTTTGCGTGGAGCACGTAAGAATCCTCAAAGAACTTTACTTTTAACTCTATCTATTTAGCTCAGTTAGGGAATTAGGTTTTAGAAATGCTTAACTTTATATATTCACTTTAAATTTGATTTACTTGCTTAAATTGTATTTTCTCATATTTCTTTACAATCATACTTGCTTTATGGCAAATAAAATTCATTTATAAAACTATCAACTTATATACCATAATTTAGTAAATAAAATCTTACTTTTGACAAACAAGCTGGTCTTGGTTATTCAGGAGTGTAGGTTACTATTAGCTAGATCACGTCGCCAATGGTGGTCGTTTAAATGGTCAAGTTTTATTCTAATGACAATATTCTTTCCGCAGATGTATAAAATGTATATAGCTTGTAGATAATGTGTATATAGATTTAATCTGACCACCTGATTCAGTAGGCCCAAAATATGTCAGGTTTATAAATGGGTCCATATTTAATATAGAATTTTGTTTATAGGTTATGAAGTTGGGTAACGTTATTTATGATATATTTTCTATAGGCCGCTGGATCAATTCTCTGGTAGCAGAAATTGATGGTTGCTAAGGGTAACCAAGGTAATATATTGGTTGCTAAGGGTTACTAAAACGTTATGGTATGGAAATAGGATCGATGTTTTAACACATGTTAAGTTCGTTTTTCGTGCTATCTGTAAGCTATACCGGTATAGATTGTGTGGCGAGAAATTAGTCACGCAAGCCATCTGTTCTGTTTGTAGTGATATCGCCGAGTATCACAAGAGGTATCGCCGTGTACCATAGTGTTGTCGCCGAGCAGCACAGTTTTAGGGCTAGGTCTGAATCTTGTAAAGTGAGGGTTTTCTAAGAAATTAAAGCAGCATGAGAATAGGGACAAAGCGCCTTCCATAAAACTCACTGTAATGAGAGTATTAGTTATATCCGAGCTTGAGTGAAGGGTAAATTAACGTCGGTGCATGATTATCTATAAACAGGTTAGAGTCCTGTACGGGTACATGTTTCATATCTATAAACAGGTGAGAGCCCTGTACGGATAACGTCGTTATTTTGCTAACGGTGCATGATTTCTATAAACAGGTGAGAGTCCTGTACGGATTTCATGCGTGTTTGAAATTAGGGAAATTTCAGTGTGAAAGTGCGAGTTTGAATTGTATTTTATGTTCAAGTGGAACTCTTAGAACTTTCACTTCGCGGTGGGTTCAGAGCAAAGCGAGTTCATAATTATACGTGTTAGAAGGGTGGGGTAAGGTTACTCTACTGACAATTGAATATTATCCTTAGTGTGAATAGCGCCGTCTATTCCGAAGTGTGGATACTTGAATGTATGTAAACTATCCTAAATAGTGAAACGAACAGATGTTGTCTTTATAGTCATTGTTAAGAATTAATTTACACTGAAAAGTGTCCTTAAAATGGCGCTGTGAAAAGATTTTGTGAAGGAGGGGTAAGCGCCAGGAGTGAGAAACGAGAAACCGCAGCTGCTGTGTACGTCACAGAGCCGCGCTGGGATTGGGTGACCTACGTCACAAGCTATATTCTGATTGGCTCTTGAGTCTCTGACGGCCTGTGAGCTGATTGGTCCTTCGGAAAAACTCCAAATTTATTGGTTGAGCAGAAAAGTGACGTAGCTCAACTGTCATTGGCTTGTTGGTGTGTTTCGCGCACGGATTGGTTGTTTTGCGGAACATCCCGGAAATATTTTACGAAAGATTTTGTGAATTAGATTTAACTCTTAAAAATGAGTTATCATTTTAAACATGTTGAGAAAAAGCCAACATTATTTCAGAAATTTAAGAATTTATTTTCACCTGACAAGAAAATCGAAACGCGAGGTGGTAAACTACTTCATAAGTATAAAACACCTGCAGCGTATATGGAAGGTGAATATGGATATCATACTGTCTTATGGTTCGATAGTTGGAAACGATATACTAAGAACGACGGTGTTTTAACTTGGCCTGATGATGGTTCATTTAATGTAAAGGTTTTAAGAAATTTACGAGAGAAAATGAATGCTCTTGTTCCAAAACCGAGACCAACTCAATTTGAAGCTTTAGTTGAGTGGGAAGACGAGATGTATCAGTTACAAAGAGAAGCTAGTGGAATTAAAAGACCTTCTAAAAATCCATCTTGGAAAAGAGAAACTCATGAAGATAGATTGCGAATGTGGAGACAGGGAAACATGAGTGAAGGATTGTATTTAATTCATGAAATGGTAATGGGTTCTCCTACAGGAAAATCTATGGAAAGTGAATCTGAGGATGCAGTTATGGAAGAAATATATACAACTGCTAGAAAGAATCAGCCTTTGAGACCTCCTAGATCTTGGTCTACTCCGGTGGTTTCTACTGAAACTTCACCGAGTGCACCTCCAATTAATGAAGCTCCTAAACTTTATCCAAATAATTGTGAAATCATTGAAACTCCTAGAAGACCAGAATTCGAGAATGCTCGAAATGAAGGTAGACATTTTACAATGGCTCCAAGAGCAAGAGAACCTCCAAAAGATTATACAAGAGAGGCAAGAAATGTTGAAGATGTTGATTATAATGAATATATAAGATCAAAGGAAGAATTAATAAAAAGAATGACAAAAGGCATGGAAGCCGTGACAGTTCCAGTAACAATTGGTCCTGTTCAGCCCGTATTTGATCAAAGAGAAACAAACAAAACTGGATTAACTATTCCTTTAAATACAGAAATTCAAAAGGCTGCTGAAAAATTTTATTCAGATTTATCTGAAATAAACACTTCTAAATCGAGAATGCCTGATTTAACCTTTAATGAGGATTTATCTCCAAAAACACCAATGGGTGCTATATCAGATATAGGGAGTCCTGAAGTCAGGGTAACCACACCAAAACTTGATGTGGCCAAATTAAAAGCGAATATCGAAGAATTAATAATTGGAACAATTGGTCCAGATAGTTTAAATTACTATCGAGATGATGAACTACTGTTCATTTGCAAAAGCATTCAGTGGAAAACGAAAAACAAATATGATCAACTAGAGGATCTAGCAGCAGAACTTGAAATCGATGTGAGTAAACAAAAGAATTTTGCAAAGCATTACAGATTAGATTTTTCAGAAAGTGACATTGAGAGTTTGAACTCAATGGGAAGAATAGTTCATATTAAAGATTTGATTGTCTATATCAAAAAGCTAGGAGAACTGAATAAATGGAGAGTAAAATGGACGAAAAAGAAGGAAGATGAAAGATTGGAAAAATTGTCAAAACAATTTCCAATGAGAGAAATTGCAGGTGGAGGATATGTTCATGTCCCTTGGTCGAGACAGGACATTCTGTTATTTACAAATGACTTTCCAAAATTGAGGGAAAAACCAGTTGAGTGGTACAGGCAAGTCGATAGATTTATCAAAGTGTCAAAAGTTCTGTGGATTGATTTAGATGGATTTTTTGACATTGTTGTTCCATCTGATCTTTGGACAGAATGTAAAATATCGATTAGTTGGCCAAAAACAGAACCTGAGCGAATCAAAGAAACAGGTGCTCCAAATCCACTTGTAATGGATTTCTATGAAAAAGTAATTGTTTGGATGAAAAACAAAATTCCACCCAAAGAAGTTGATTGGGTTAAAATAGAAAGAACAGAACAGGAAACAAAAGAATCAGTTCATTCTTTTTATGAAAGACTACTGTTAATCTTTAAACAATACAGTGGTTATGAAAAATTAGATGAAAAAGACATGAGCCATTTTGTCTATAGATTTGTTTATGGACTAAAACCTGAAATTGGAGAAATGATCAGAAATAGTATTGTCGGATGGCAATCACTATCTGTAGATGATATTCTAAGAAAAGCAAAGTATTGCAGTGATGAAATAGAAGTAAAACAGAAGAAGCTGAAGGAGAAAGCCATGTGGGCTCAGGTAAAGGTGGCTGAGCAACAGATTGCCAGCATGGGAAATAAGAACACTAATTTTGTTCAAACTGGAAATACAAACCAGATACAAGGAAAGTTTAAAGGTAATAATTTCCCAAAGAAATTTAGCCCAAAGATTGAGGAGTTAAAGCAAAGATTACCTTGTTTTAATTGTGGCGAAATTGGACATTGGAGAGACGAGTGTCCTCATCCTCCTAAAAACTTAAAGAATCCCTTATTGAATCCACAGATGCAGAATGGTGTTGACCTGCAGCGACAGCTACAGATGCAACAGGGGTTAAACGAATTTAATATTCAGCGACAGTTACAGCAACAGCAACAACAACAGGTGAATAATCGTCAAGACCAATTGCCACAACCACCTTTTCCGAATTGTGGGGGAGTTCAAAAATATAATCCAAACGTGGGATTTCAGGGAAGTGAACAGGTAATAAAACCACAAAAACAGCAAAAGCAGCAAAGGGTTCAAATGCAAAATGCTTCACAACAATTCTTATTAACAGAAAGTCAAGACAGCGATTCTGATGATTATTGCTGACGGTGCCCGAGAGAGGAGGAAGAGTGTGTCGTTGGAGCCACTCTTGAGGTTGACCAGTCTGGTCCTTTTGTAAACGGGAAAGTTAATGATGTAGACATCACTTTTCTAGTGGACACTGGTGCTACCCGTTCTACTGTTAGATCAGTGGAAATTGAAAACCTACCTCTCTCTGGGGATACCATCCAAGTTGTCGGAGTAAGTAATCAACAAATTAAAACTGACTTAACTGATCCAGTACCAGTTGAAATTGGAAACTACAGAGATAAACACAGATTTGTGGTTTGTAATAGTAGTCCAGTAAATCTATTAGGCAGAGACATCCTATGTAAAATGAATTGTAGAATATATTGTTCTCCTGATGGAGTTGAGTTACAAACAATGGAGGAAGATGGTTTATACAGAATGACAATGATGATGATAGAAGCAGAAGAAACAAAATTGTTTCCTGCATTTGAAGAAAAAGATTTACCTGAAGAACTCAAAGAAACAGTGAAATCTGAAATATGGGATTTTACTGGAAATGAGATGGGTCTGATGAAAAACGTGGATCCAGTAAAAATTACATTGAAACAGGGAATAGAATTTCCAAACACTCCACAATATAAAATGAAAACAGAAACAATTGAAGGTATTACACCTATAATTGAAAAATTAATCAAGCAAGGTGTATTAAAAGAAATGGAAAGTAGTTCTTGTAATTCACCAATTATGGGAGTTAAAAAGTCTAACGGAACATATAGAATCGTACAAGATTTGAGAAAGGTTAATCAAATTGTCGTTCCATGTTGTCCTGTGGTTCCAAATCCAGCAGTAATTCTATTTCAGATTCCACATGATGCTGAATGGTATACAGTCATTGACCTTTGCAATGCATTCTTTACTGTTCCCTTACATCCAGATAGTTATGAAATATTTGCTTTCAGATTCCAAGGTAAGACCCTCGGATGGTCAAGAATCCCTCAGGGCTATACAGAAAGTCCTTCAATATTTAACGAACTGTTAAAAAGATCATTAGAAGACCTAGACTTACCTGGTAGGTCTACGCTAGTGCAGTATATTGATGATTTGTTAATAGCTGCAAAGACAAGAGAAAACTGTGTAACAGACACAATAATTCTGTTAAATCGCCTTGCAGAAGAAGGACATAAAGTGTCCCCAGCAAAACTACAGTTTTGCAAACAAGAAGTAAAATATCTTGGTCACAGAATTGCAAAGGGAAAAAGACAAGTAACAATAGAGAGAATAAAAATGATTCAAGCAATGTTACCACCAAGAACACAAAGACAGGTAAGAATGTTCTTGGGAATGGTTGGTTACTGTCGACAATGGATAAGCGGATTTTCAGTAATTGCAAAACCATTACAAAGACTGACAAAGTCAGATGTAAAAGATCCAATTATTCTCAATGATGCTGAGATGGAATCTTTTGAGAACCTGAAAAAGAGCTTATGCCAAGCTCCTGCTTTAGGTATGCCAAATTATGAGAAAGATTTTGAACTGTATTGCAGTGAGAGAGAAGGATGTGCATTATCTGTGTTAATTCAGAGACATGGAAATTTAAAGAAACCTATTGCATACTTCTCTGCAGTTCTTGATCCAATTGCAAAAGCATTACCAGGTTGTTTGAAAGCAGTTGCAGCTACAAGTATCAGCCTCGAACAAAGTGAGGGGATCATAATGGGATTTCCAGTGAAAGTTTTTGTGCCTCATTCAGTTGAAATATTACTGACAAGAGGTAAGATTCAACACTTAACAAGTAGCAGATTGACAAAGTATGAGAAAATCATACTGGGAGCAGATAATGTTTCAATTTCAAGATGTTTGAATCTGAATCCTTCTACATTACTGCCTGATTCTGAAATTGTTGATGACATTGAAACAGAACATGAATGTTTAGATGTCATGGAATTCTGCACTAAACCAAGAAAAGACATCAAAGACAGACCTTTGTCTGAATCGGATTTTGTCTACTTTGTAGATGGGTCATGCTTAAGATCCGAAGGAGGTGTCTTAAAAGCTTCATATTCAGTTTGTACAGTCGTTGATATTGAAGAAGCATCATGTCTTGAAGGAGTTCGTTCAGCACAAGTGGCTGAATTAATTGCTTTAATTCGTGCATGTGAAATGTCAAAGGATATAAGAGTTACCATCATTACTGATAGTCAGTATGGGTACGGAGTTGTGCATGATTATGGACAACTCTGGTCACAGAGGGGATACATGACATCGGCAGGATCACCAATTAAAAATGCAGTTTTCATTAGGAGATTAATTGAAGCAATACAATTGCCAAAAGAAATCGCCATTGTTAAATGTGCAGCGCACACTAGAGGAACTGATTATATTTCCAAGGGAAATGCCTTCGCAGATGAAACAGCTAAATACTGCGCAAGGAAAAATTATTCATACAATCGGGAGAGGAGTAAAGAAACTGATTCAAATTCATTAATGCTAACAACTGTTGTAGAAACATGGCATGAGATTAGAGATTTACAAGATGAAGCAGAAGATGATGAAAAAGACTTGTGGTTAAGATCAGATTGTAGACCACGTGAAGAAGATGGAGTGTGGGTTTACAAAGATGGCAGAGTAGTCTTACCAAATTGTTTGATTGCTGACATGGCCAGATTATATCATGGTCCAGCACATCTCGGAAGAGATTCTATGGTTAGACTTTTTAGAGAAACATGGTTCAATACCAAGTTTAGAACTATTGCTGAATCTTTTTGTCAAAGGTGTTTGTCATGCCAACAAATGAATCCAAACAGAAAATCAGTGGTGGGGACAGGAATAATTGGTCGAGAAGGTGGTCCCTTTACCAGGTTACAAATGGATTTCATTGAAATGCCCTTACACAATTGTTTGAAATATGTACTTGTAATTGTATGCTTATTTTCAAGATGGGTAGAGGCTTTCCCTACACGACATTGTGATTCAATTACAGTGGCAAAACTAATGCTCAGAGAAATCATCCCAAGGTACGGTTTTCCAGTCACTATTGAGAGTGATGGAGGAAGCCATTTTGATAACAAACTAATGAAATTAATTTGCGAAGCTTTGAGCATTGAGCAGAAAATACACTGTGCATACAGACCAGAGGCATCAGGAGTAGTTGAACAAATAAATGGAACAATTAAAAACAGAATTGGAAAAATGTGTCTTGAAACAGGTATAAAGTGGACTGATGCTCTTCCACTTGTTTTGATGTCATTAAGAAGTACACCAGATAAAAAGACAGGTTTGAGTCCTCATGAAATTTTAATGGGAAGAGTTATGAGGCAAGCTTTTGTACCTGTAGGTAAACTGTTGAGCATAAATGACAGTGCAATTTTGGATTACTGTAAAAGGTTATCTGATATGGTAACTTCTATGTCTAATCAGGTGGGAACTGAAGCACAATCAAATGAAAAGGTTTTGACACATGATCTGAGACCTGGCGATTGGGTCAGAACGAAAGTACATTGGAGAAGGAATTGTCTAGCTCCTAGATGGCAGAAACCTAGGCAGATAATTTTGATCACTACTAATGCTGTAAAGTGCAGAGGATTAAAACGTTGGATTCATCCTAGTCATACTATTCCAGTACCAACTCCTGAAAGTTCTGATGTTGAAAGTGATACCACAGACGATTCTGATTCTGAGGCAGAAGGCAAAACAGAAGGTGAAATAATTCCAGATTCTGAAGATCGACAAGAAAGTCGACATCTGGAAACTGTGCCAGTGAATGTGCCAGTGAATGGAAATCTGACAAGAAAAGACTTGGAAATAATTGAAATAGATTCTGAAGGTGAAGAGAATCTGTTAAAAGGAAAGATAACTGAGGATTCGGTTGTTTCCATTGAAGACAAAGAAGCTGAACAAAAAGAAGTTTCAGACCAGGAGAGTATCGAAAGGCAGAGAATAAACTCTGAAGTAAGGAACAAATATCCGAAATCTGGGAAGTTAGAGGTAATTGAGGAAGAAGAGGAGAACGAATTACCGAGTACCAGTGATGGAAGACAAAGTGAAATTCCTGAAGGAGTGAAATTGCCGAATAGAGAAGTTCCTGAGTCAATTGAAATTTCAGACTACGAAACTGAAGAAAGTGACGTGGAAGGTGAAAGTGAAAACAGAAAGAAAAGGACTTGGAAGTCAGAATCAAATAATTCTGAACCAAAGAAGAAGTACGTGAGAAAAGCAGACTACTGGCCAGGTGGAAGATTGAGAGTCAGATTGATCAAGAAACCAAAGGAACAAGTTGAAGAAATCAGTAGTCAAAAGAGTCCTGGAAAAGAAGTTGGAGTTGGAAGGAAAATTGAAGTGATATCGAGAAAAGGGAAGAGAATAATAAGACCAAACCAAAAATACAAGTCTCCTGAGTGGACTTACTTAGTAATTCCACCTGTTATTGACATATATGATAGTAGTGAAGAAGAAAACGAAATCCAAGAAATTAGTGACAATGATTGAAGTACAGAAATATTAAATTGGCAAAAGGCTGAAGAAAATTTGTTAGTTGACACAAGGTCGAAGAAAAACTGTTTAGTTGAAGAAAACTTATGTATGACATAAGGTCGAAGAAATCTTGTTTAGGGTTTTGAAAAAAAAAAAAAAAAAAAAAAAAATATTTTTAAAAGGGGGGTGTATATAAATTTTAAAATTTATTTTTATTTTTTGAGGCTATAATTAACCAAGAATGCCTTATGTTAAGGAGAGCACTTCAAAGTGTTCTGTTTTTAAAAGATGCTGTAAGATGACTCTGGTATGTCTGCTCATTTTAGTTCTGCTCTGGTTGGTTCTAGCTGTAATTATTCCTTTAGAAATGAATAGAGAATTACACAAAGTTAACTTAACAAGCAAAGCTCTGGTTAGCCAAACTAAACATAGTGCGTCTGCAAAAGTTATTGATCATCAGCCTAACATTCATCAAGATAAATCAATTGGTGATTTTTCAAGTAATACATTCACAAAGCTATTGAGTGAATATGTTAAGGTAATGGATGCAAAAGACTGTTACGTCTGCGTTAAGTTACCTGCTTCTGTTTCTGAGGGAGTAACATATAATATGCTTCCTCTCACTTATGCTGTAACATGTAGTGTATTAACTAGTTTATTTTATCAAACTGGACGTTTAGAATATTACTATTCAAATTATGATGAAATTTTTGCAAATATTAAGATTGATAATGCTTTAAATAAGCATAAGAAAGCAAAACAAATGAGAGAATTTTTCCTTGTTACTAATGAACTCACTTACGAGTATGCTTACAAGAATAATCTAACATGTAAATTAAGTGCTGAAGGAAAGAAATTTTTGAACATGGTTGAGGAGAGAAGAGCAATTTATAAGAGGAATGAATTAGTCAAGCAGACTAAGTCAGCCTTCTGGCAGAAAGAGGATGAGAAATTAAATGGCAAAATGCTTGAAAATATTGCAATTCACATAGACAAACCAGTTAGTGGAAAGCTTTGCATTAGAAGAGATAACACACTTTTTGATAATTATTTTGTAGGTGCAAGTAACTGTGAAGATACTTATCAGATTCTGGGAGGTTGGGGATTTAAAGGTGGAAAGGATCCTATCTTTCCTGGGATTTATTTTGTTTGAGGTGACAAAGCCTACTACAACCTTCCAGACCACTGGTATGGAACTTGTTATGTGGGAATTGTTTTTCCTAAAGTGTTTCATGTTGACAGAGATTCAGAAGGATTGTTTAAAATTCATAATTATGTAAATAGAGCTAAAAGAGAAACTTTTACTGAAGTTCTGGGAGATATTTTTCAAGCTGTAATACCTTTTGTTGGTATAACCCTAAATGCAGGGAGAATCAGAAAATTGTCCACTATAGTTGATAGATTATCAACTGACACTGCTGATGGATTTCAATTAGTAAATGTTGAAGTTATTGCAATTAGATCCATGGTAATTCAAGACCGTCTTGCTTTAGACATACTCCTAGCAAAAGAGGGAGGAGTCTGTGGCATTTTACATGTGCAACATTGTTGTACATATATACCTGATGAAAGTAAGAATATTAAAATGTATATTAAGAATATTACACAAATGCATTCAGAGATAATTCCTTTAGAAGAAGATGATTTTACAGGGAAACTTTCAAAAAGGTTTCAAGCAATTAAAAACTGGTTTCATAATATCGGAAGTTCAATTCTTGGCAAGATTCTGGCACCTTTGATTATAATAGTATTCATTTTTATTTTGACCAAAATAGGTTGTTTGTTACATAAAAGAAAGAAACAGTTGAAAGAAAAGAAAAGAATTTATAAACTCAGAAAAGAAGAAGAAAGGGAGATTGAATTACAGGAGTTACATGGAGAGCGTTATGTAAATTCCAAAGATTTTGCAGAAACAAACTTTTAGGTTTACTGATACAAATGAATTTGAATCGATTTCTTAGAAATTTAAATTATCAAAATTTTGAGTGCTGGTGTGGTGATTTGTTAATCACCAGATGAGGGAGTTGATGGAGCGAGATAGAAAACAAAATTTTGTTTAATCTCGTTAAGTCACATTTCCATAACATGAATAATAATATTAATGATTTGTGATATGTCGTGCTAATACAACTTAGATTAAACTTTACACATGGGGGGACTAACATGTGTGCTCATAAACGTGCATAATTGTTGCATCTTTTTGTTCGTGCAAAATAATAAAATAATTTATTGTTTTCGTTTTTGTCATTACTAACTGCTGCAAACTTAAAAGAAGCATGTGCTTGTTTTGCTTTTCCTTGTCTGTGTGATGTCATTTCTACTATTCTAGGTGCATTTAAGTCTCATGGAATAACGGAGACTGGTAGATATAAACGCTGCTTTATTTGTTTGCAATGGCTAGGTAACATTTTGATTAATCGGGTGGGTTAATTAATTAGTAAATCTTGGGGTGGATACAGAATCTACATTATTTCTTACATTAATACTTTTCTTGTGTTTGTTTTATACTAGAAATCATAAGTTGCCTGCTTTTGGGCCTAGTCACTTGAGTCGCAGAAAAGAGCTGACTTGTAATTCTGCAAAAGTCACGAGACGCCCATTCTGAAATAAATTATTCGTCAAAAGCTGCGTTCACAAAGCAAAAACTAATGTGCTGTCATCATTCTGTCGGACATGGCCAAGGTCGAAAAAGAACATTTTGTCAGTCCTTAACTTGGCATCCGCGGAAGTCAATTGAAAGTCAATGGACGCTGCGAGAATGACTTAATACATTTGTTGCAAACTCAGGAAGCTCCTGGTTGCACTCGGAAGGGACAATGGTCTCTAAGAAATATGACTTTATGGAAGTTTTGAAAAGTGGGTGACATGTCACTTGTCACTCTCAGCCAATGGGACGTCGAAGATTTCTGAAAACTTTCCTTTGCGTAGTTTAGTTAGCATAGAAAGGTATAAAAAGTCATGCCCCTAGGGATGGGCTGGCTGCTGCTTTCTGACTTTCCGATGAGGGTGAAGTGCTGACGGACTTTGCGTGGAGCACGTAAGAATCCTCAAAGAACTTTACTTTTAACTCTATCTATTTAGCTCAGTTAGGGAATTAGGTTTTAGAAATGCTTAACTTTATATATTCACTTTAAATTTGATTTACTTGCTTATATTGTATTTTCTCATATTTCTTTACAATCATACTTGCTTTATGGCAAATAAAATTCATTTATAAAACTATCAACTTATATACCATAATTTAGTAAATAAAATCTTACTTTTGACAAACAAGCTGGTCTTGGTTATTCAGGAGTGTAGGTTACTATTAGCTAGATCACGTCGCCAATGGTGGTCGTTTAAATGGTCAAGTTTTATTCTAATGACAATATTCTTTCCGCAGATGTATAAAATGTATATAGCTTGTAGATAATGTGTATATAGATTTAATCTGACCACCTGATTCAGTAGGCCCAAAATATGTCAGGTTTATAAATGGGTCCATATTTAATATAGAATTTTGTTTATAGGTTATGAAGTTGGGTAACGTTATTTATGATATATTTTCTATAGGCCGCTGGATCAAAGTGATACTAAGTAACACAAAGTCTAGGGCAATGGGCGTCACCCAAGCCCCTGCAGCACAGGGTGGTCCCCGGCTCTTCCGGCTTCACCCCTTCAAGAGTCCCCCATTTAGGCCAAGGTCAATGACTATCTGCGAGATGTGGGAGACCCGGGCACCTCATTACATCCTGCAAGGTGGCCTCATTACTTTGTATTACACCACTGTGTAGGCTCAAGACCAGATCTGTGAAAGTTTTTTCACCCTGTCAAGCCTGAGCCGCTCAAATTGGATGTCTTTGCGAGAGAGAAAAACAAAAAATCTGATCTATGGAAGACACACTGTGAGTTCCAAATGTTTTTGCAAATTAAAGTCTCACTATTGTGATTCATAGTGAGCTGTCTGCAGCTCACAATCAAATGCATCAATATTCAGCAGTTAATCTGGCGGTTACAAAGCATTTTACATTTCGCATCTACCAATATTAATCAGTGACCATCTGCACAGTGGAAACTGTCAGTGAGGGACTAGCTTCCACCTGCAAATTGAACCGGTGAGGTTCAAGGGTGAGCTAAAAGACGTCTATTAGAGTGCTGCTTTCAGTTTTCTTTATACCCAATGTTTCGCCTATAATATGGTATTTTATTAACATTGCAACCCCTGTGCTTTTTACGGCTGCCCGAACAGAAAGACATAAAGACAAAAGACCACCGGCCCAATGGACTCCATTTTGGAGCAGAACCAGGGCAGGCTGCAGAAGGGGCTTATAGAGAATGAAGAATAAGCACATAGGAGCATATGCGTGGAGGCAGACGGTGAGATTCTGACACCACAGATCACCCAACAGACAGAAGAGCTGAACGTTCCAATGGGAGCCCAGCACAAAATTATGTTATCAAACAGATCAACTTAATCATTGCTCAACAAAGTATAAGAGGCATCTACTCGGCTACCCAATCATAAATCAAATGGCAGGAAAGTGAAAAGAACAGGAGGGTATCTGGAATTCCAGAGTCCAGGTAATACTAATGTGTGTAGTTGGCCTATTGTTTACTGTCTTCTTTTCTAAAAAATTTATAAAATAAAATATAATATATTCTACAAAAGTGACACAGAAACGTAGATTTTAAGGATCACCTCATGTGCTTCCCTAAAACCACATTGTCATCTTTTCGAACCATCCTACGTACTGCATCGATATTCCTGGTATAATACAAATCACCCTGGGTCCGGCCTTCTATTAAATAGCTATGTATTGATGTGAGATGCACCGTGAGAACTACCTTGCTCATGATTAAAGCCTTAAAGATCAACATTGCAAAAATCCACCCCCCCCAAAGTTAATAAATTAAGAAGGCCTCATGCAATCTATGATCCAAAAACAAAATATCTATTGACCCTTTCTTGGGAAAGGCCACCAATATCTGGAATGCTTTTCCAGTACATATCCAGGAAACTCCTGTTTCTCTGCCTTCCAATACCTTAAAAAAAATGTCGTTGAGAAACAGCTTTCAGATAGAAAAACATCCTTCCTCCCAGCTCCATTGAATAGCCTTTGCCTAATTTGCTCCACCGCCTCATCTCATTTGCCCTCCATGTCCCTGTTGTTGCCTAGCTTCATTACATATCTTTGCTACCATCAACTCCTTAGCCAAATTATCACCTATAAAATATTTACTTAAAGTTGTACCTTACTATATCTTACTGTGAACTCTCTGGATCAGATGTCTCATTCTCCGGACAGCAGCTCATTTGAGCATACCTGCACTTAATCACATTTATCATCTTTGAGATTAATAGTTGCCTAAGTAGGTTTTACTGTTCTTTGTCAATGTCAATGTCATGGTACTTATAGAGCGCACTGTCACCAGACAGTCACCTATGCGGTTTCCTGGCGCTGAGACTCATACCGCTGTGGAACCCCTCCTGACTTTCCCTGTGAAGTGTCCACTCCTGGGCACCCCCAGGCCAGGCATCCTTAGCGCTGTTGGGGCCGGTGTGGAGGCTAAGCAAGCTATTGCCCAGAGTGGCAGCGTGGGGCCCGTGATTAGAATAGGCACCGAGGCGAGAATTAACAGGTCCGAGGAAATTGAGCCCGAGACCCCACCGAGGTGGGAATCGAACCCTGGTCCCTGGCCAGAACTCTGCATCAGGGTCTGCCGCTCTAACCATTGAGCCACACTCCTCCACACTTGGTGTATATCTTTAGCCTACATGTTACCACCTAGACATAAAATGACCACTCCACTCACACGAATACTACTGTACTTACTGTTCCACCTAAGCGCTTCTCCTGCTTTTATTGTAAATGTTTGTACAGCTTCTTTCGACATTGTGCAGCAAATGCTTCTTATGTCCTTGCATAAGCAACTGCAAATGCCCTTTAATCATAACCATAAACTCTCAAAGCAGTACTGTGCAATGGTTTCCTATGTCTAAAAATTGCATTTGCAAATATTCTTTGCAGCAGTCAGAACTAACTTATACATTAAGCATCTTCTACTTTTGTTTATTTCCCAGTTTGCACAACCACACTCTGAAATTCTTTCCTACCTCTGAAAATTGTATTTGTAAATATTCCTTGTAGCAGTCAGAACAGCCTACACATTATGCATCCGCCACTCGTGTTTACTTCGACAATTTATACAACAATCTGAAACCTACTGGGCGGAGATTGCGCTGCAGAAAACAAATCAAGAAATTAGAAAAATGCAAAATGAATAAATAAATGGGGCATGCATATATGTGTTTCTGTGATCGTGCACGCCCACAAAGAAGTACGACGGATGCCGCATAAGTGTCGAATAGCCATAGTACAATTGAATTGCATATATATTTTCAGAAGCGTCCAATATAAATAGATCACAACGGGGCTTCGTCTGCACAAATATAGCGCATGTTCTATTTGTTTGGCTCACACCTAACAGGTCAGCATACTCGCGGAGCTTCTGGCACTAGATTTAAAAAGATTTAAAAATAATGCAGGGAAGCCTTTGTTCAGACCCCTGATCGGAGAGGTGGAAAGAGCACGTGCGGGGCAGCCGCTTTCACTGCCTGCACGTGGCTGACTTCTAAAAGCCAGGTCATACTCTGTGTGACAGACAGGAGATAACTGCAGAGCACAACAGAAGACAGCACAATAAGAAAAAACAAAGCAAAATAACAACGCAATGAAAACATAACAAGGCACACCAAGCACTCAAAACAAATGGCAACATAACTAAAGCCCTGCAAAATAACATAGCTACATACAACGTATCAGAATAACACACAAAAAAAGCAACAGAAAAACGCAAAACTTCACAAAAAATGCAATACAACAAAGGTGCACATATATTCTTGTGACGCATTGGCACGTTTACAGATCAGCTTTCATAAAACGGTAGTAAAGGGTGTTTGCATCAAGCACTGACTAACCAAACACCATTTTATATCTCACAGCCCCATTAAAAAAGTTTTTTGTGCGGTCCACGTTGCTAAAGTTACGCTTTGGCTTTCCATACTTTGTCCTAAAATGTTGCCAATATTTTTACATTTCTGGCTTGGTCTTCAGAGCTGAGAAGAGCTTCCAGCACACTGCGCTGTGTAACGAGAGTGACCGACACGTGAGGTGGCGGGAGCAGCTTTCACTGCACATGGCTGGCTATTAAAAGCAGGGATAGGCTTACCGGCACAGGCAGGTGATAATATTTAGGGAACTCCTTGAGCTATTATTGACCTGTTATCAAAGCCGTGTTGTGCTGGCTTTATCAGCGCGCACACGAGGCGTGAACGTGACTTCTACTGCAGGCAAATTGGTTAGATTGTCATGCCTTGTTGTGTGACATCCCCTCCACAAATAAATGCATTCTCGGCTTTGTAGTTGGATATAGGGACCGTGAGTTGGGTCTGCTATGTCTATGTCAGTTTTTCTCCTCCTGCACCAAGAATAAAAGACAAAACATCGACCTTTAATTCAAAACAGCAGAGAGAGACACAGGGATATGCATCTGGTGGCTGAATTTCAAAATGTGAAGCCGGATAACTTTTAATCAATAGCAGCTTCCCTGCTTGTCCAAACTGTGTGATCCTTGGCAAACATTACATTTCAAGCAGCCTACTTTTTATTATCACATATGAGATCACATTTAAATACTTGAGTTCCTGAAGTGCGCTGTAGAAGCACCACAACTGTTTGATGCAACAGACTGTAATGTTGCTTCATATATAATAAGAATCTAAACCACATTTAGAGTTTATATGATCACTTGATTACCTCAGTTCTCTAATAGAATTTACCATGGGGGTGGGGTGATGGGGAGTGAGCTATTCATGCTTCTAAGTTCATGTTTAAATTCACCGGTTTATACAGTGATATAATCTGATGTACCAAGGTGAATTGTTTCTACATGTTAAAGAAATACACTTTTTGATTTTTAGAAGAAACGTTATCATATTTTTACATTACGTTGGGTGCAAGATATACATGTCAAACGTTTTCATGGCTAGGCCCATGCACAAACGCTTAGATTCAAACCAGACTCTTGGATCAGCTTTTGCCCGGCTTCCCCTATTAATTTGCTGGTGCGCCCTGTCTATTTGCAACTCGGGCTTGGTACATGAGGTGGTCAGTCACATAAAATGATTTGTAAAAGACAGCGACTGGAAACAGGGAGTACTGTCTACATGCACAGATTGGACAACTCTACCACATTAGCGGCTGATGTAAGATACATTTGGTGGGGTGGAGTGGGCAGCATAGGGGAGCGTGGGGGGAGTGTGGGTGAGTGAGCAGCACGCGGGGGCTAAAATAATTTTTTTAAAACAGAAAATTTACCTGCTGGTCTTCCGCTCACCACGCTGTTCCCCGGGCTTCCCCTCTTGACATAGGCTGAAGATATCAGCTTCCCCTGCGGCCAATCCCGACGCAGCTCTCACCAAGAGAGCAGCGTAGGGATTGGGTGGAGCACACTGGCTTTGCACTCCATCGGGAGCTTGGAGCCCATGCCTGATTACCTCTCCACCCAGCAATACAGATGGGTTGGAGAGATGTCAGTTCACATGACGATTTGGCCTGCACTCTCTGGAGTATGAATAATATTTTTTACCCCTATGCTATCCAACACTTTCTCTACTGTTGCACTCTTTCGAGTGGGAATAGTAGTTTTTTTCCCTCCACTATCCAATATTTTTCTCTATTGTTTTAGTTAATTTATTTTAAAAACATTAAAAATATTGTAGTTTTTAATTTGTTATATATATTTTTAATATTTTTATTTATATTATTTTTGTATGTGTATATATGTACTTATAATTTTAAGGTGTGTTTAACAATTCATAAGTTATTAAAAGAAATATTTATGAATAATATTAAGTAAGTCTATATTATATTTTGTATGTATATTTTTAATTTGTTTTAACATTATGGGGTCGATTCCGATCCTGGAAAAAAAACGTATGTACGATTCGTATCCGGAGCCCTCTCCGTACGAATCGTAAACATGCCGTACGACCCGACGAGTACGATCCGGACCGGGGTATGAGGACGCGATTCGTATGGTCCATGTCAGGTAAGGGCAATTCGTATGGGAAAGCACACAATCACATACACACCGTACGGTCCGTACACCCCATGATCACAGGGGTACGGTGCATACCCCTGCGATCATGGGGTGTACGCACCGTACCCCGCGATCACAGGGTGTACGCACCGTACACCCAGCGAACATGGGGTACGGTGCGTACACCCCATGATCGCAGGGTACGGTTCGTACACCCCATGGTGCCTACCCCTGCGAGCATGGGGTGTACGGACCGTACCCGGGGGGGGGCCGTTCGGTACCTGTTTCGAGGCGAACTCTGCTTCTCCGGATGTTTTCGGCTCCCGTAGAAAAAGCGTTGTGCGGTGAGTAACCGACACAAATCGTACTTGCTGTGTCGGAAAAACCAGCCGCGAACCATACGGATGCCGCGTACAGCGGGTTCCGAGGGAGGTCTGTACGGGGATTTGATTTGTACGGTCTCTGTACGATTCGTACGGAGTCCAGCTCCTGGTAGGAATCGTACTTTTCGTCGTACGTATGGGGGACGTTGCAGGGAACGATTCGTACGGGAAAAACACTCCGTACAGCTATTCGGAGCGTTTTTTCCCCGAATCTGAATGGACCCCTATATGTATTCGTTATTATTTTTAAACATTTTTACATATTTTTAACTTTTGTTTTATTATCTGTATTATTTACTTTATTTTACATTCTTCTTTTCACATTTATAAAAACGATATTTTTTACAATATTTTTGATATCGATCTTTTTTTCTCAATATTTTTGTACTTACCATGATGTAGATAGGATGTCGATATTCTTGACTTCAATAGTTTTTGTCACAATATTTTTGTACCTCGATATTGTGGTAGTCGATATTTTGGCAGTGATTCCTTGATTAGTGCATCTGATGCTGTGCTGAATATTGATTCTGTTTCTAAGGTATCTTCACTTTGCTATTGTGGTTTTGCTTTATTTGTGAAAGCTTCAGAGAAAAGAAGCTGTCTCACTGATTTCACCTTCCACATGTATGAGATATTATTCTGGGGTTATCGTAGCAAAGTCGTTATTATACTGTATATTGATAGCACTGGTGGGTCCTTAATTGTGCCATTTCAATGGATTTTGTCCAGGTTGGAGCTGCCCAATCCTATTCAGTATAGTGTGTTGAGGTAAAGCAAGAGTAGTAGTGATTTTAATTATATTACACCCTCTGCACTCAATACCAGTAGACCATGTGATAGCGATGTAGGTGAGAGAGGACTGTTCATTCAAGTTGACATTATGTTCAAGTTAAAGGATCTCTATGTAACTCACTTATTCCATGAACTGTGAAGAAGTATCCACATTTTTATGTAGGTAAACCCCTTCCTGTTCATATGGCAAGAGGACCCCTTTAAAGATAGCCTCCACTGTGGAATCCTTTCAGTCCTATTTCAATAGCTGCCAAGCTCCATTTAAATGGCATCTTTCCAGCACTGATGCACTGCAGACCCTCTCCTCCATAGCCTGCACTGCTCCCTCTTCTCACCAAGGTCTGATGCTCCTGTTTTCAGGCCTGCAAAGATTCGCCATGGCGACACCGCACTGGTTCCACAGTTACAGTGACCCTGGGCCTGATTTAATTCTCGGCTGTAAAAATACTCTGTCACAATAGTCTAATCACAGCGGAATCTACTCCATCTCTGCCGTGATTACAACCCTCCAACCACCATATGGAGTAAGGGCCATCAAAGGCAGACCTGGGGCAGTGAAAATTGCTTAATGCTCCCCTCGCGATGGGCCAGGGGTCCCGTGCAAAGGGAGCATTTCCTTTTTTATTTTCAAAATGATAATCTCGTGTGGAATTTTCTTTTTGAAAATAAAAAAGAATCATTTTGTTGTATGGATTGCTTAATTTGAGCCGGTGTGGTCCACCAGTACTTTATTTTGGGGATATGGGAGAACCCGGACCTCATTTTTGGGGACTGGCACTTATTTTTCCTCATCCAACATTTCACGAGAGCAAGAGAGGAAAAATGCACAACTGAGAAAGAGTGAAAAAGAGAAAGAGGAAAAAACTGTCACAAAAGGAGAAAGGAGGAACCTGCAAAAGTGAGCTAAAGGGTTGATTAAAGAGGCCTGGGATGGATTCCTGATTGTGCAGTGTTGGTATTTGGCATGCTGGTGTTGCCCACAGACTTCTGAGCAAAGCTTTTGGCACCAGCACTTATTCTTCAACAAATTAAACACAGTTTGCCGGGGGTCCAACATGTCGAAGGACCGCTGCACAAAACTGTGAAAAGCACTGACAGGACCAGCAGTGATGGCAGTTCCTGCCAGTGCCGGAGAAATTACCTCCGGCTTGATGGTCATTTCTAAGTCTGAGGGGCGGATTAGTCTCTGCCTGACGGATGTTAAGTCTTCCCCCAGGCAGTGTTGACTACTCCACACACCAAAATCAAAATCGGGTCCCCTGTCTACCTCTCTTTTCCACTGTCTCCACCATAGGTCTGGACAGGCAGCGATACGATATCACCTCATCTGCTGGGCGATGTTTCTGCAGCATATACCACTCTCCTCACTACTGCATTGAGTCCTGTTTCTTGGACTCCTCTCCTGCAGTGAGGCACATTCACCCTCCACTTTCTATTGTGTTCTCAATCCTTACCACGGTTGAGTCAAATACTGCTCTACCTCCATTGTAGTGGCTGCATGCAGCTGTGCTGGTTGTGTATGTGGTTTGGGACCTTCTGCAAATCGTAGCTCTATCAAGTTGGAGCTATGCTCATCAGCACTAGCCACCCCTTCTCTACATTGATCATTCTCCTTCATTAAGTTATTCCCATGCACTGTAAGGAGAACAAACATTTAAACAGACTTTGAGTGGAATTAACCCCTTGCATGCGGGGATGATTCCCCGCTGTGCTGGGGGGAGGGGGGGCTCGCCCAGCACCCTTATGCTCATGACGAGCTCAGCTCGACATGAGTCACAGTGCTTGTGTTCTCATGACGAGCTAAGCTCGTCGCAACCACACCCGTTTTCGTGGAACGTTCAGCACTGCAGGGGAATTATCCTCGCGGGTGAGCGTTCCATGGCTCATTGTGAGCTGAGCTCGTCATGAGCACACGAGCAACGTGCCTCATAATGAGCTGAGCTTGTCATGAGCGTTCAAGGGGTTCAACAGATTAAAATTAGAAGTCAGCCCTCACAGGATTAAGGAGTCAGGTTACTTGATTTTAACGAGAGGTGGCAGGAACTCGCAGAGCTCCACAGTTACATAAAAACTCAGAGGGATTCCATGGAGTTCCACCAATGGGTGGAAAATATACATGTTGCGCGGCAATTTAGAGCCACTAGCAAGACCAGAGCTGAAAAATCAGGGAACAGCACCATGCGTTGCACAAGAGTGTGCGGCCATTCAAGTTGATTCTGCTGCTGCTGGAGTAGAAAATCTATTTGAGCTTCAGCAAATCTACTCACAAAGCAGCCCTCTGACCAGTTGCAACCAATTGTTACCGCCCACATTCGAAAATGGCGGCAGAAGACACCAAATCTTACTTGTGCTTGCATTTTAGGAGCCTCGCGGGAAAACATTCGCCTATACATCGATTGGCAGACTTTGGCTGGAACTCTGCTTTACAAGAGTAACAGTGAGTCATCAAATTCCATGAGTGGAATGAAAAATTCCACCCACCCCTAATTAAAGCCATGCTCTTAAGGGAAACCGTTTTGAAGCTGGCATCCCTAATGACATCTGTGGACCAAAGAGGATTAAATTCAGGAATCCATTAATTGAAAAATACCTTGTCCGCTGCCTCTCTCTTCTGTCACTCACTTAGTCACACTCCACTGCAGCAAACAAAGTGCCCAGCAACCTTTCCCCTCTGATTCATTGTGTCTACTCACTGGCTCTAGCACTAGGGACTAAGCAGCAGGCATCTGCAGAAACTGCCAAGTCACTGTGCTGGTTGCACAGTGAAGGAAGGGAAGCAGATCTGCCGAGGAGGGTCCATCAATGACACAATGACACAATTGGCCAAATAACTATATAGTGGTCAACAGTGTCCCGGCAAGCGGAGAGAGTGCAGGGGCTCTGTCTAACAGGCCGGAGGCGAGATCTGAGAAAAAAAGTGAAGACCCCGTGGAGACGGTGTGAACAGAGGTACTTGATAATAGAGGACCATGGTTGCCGTACCACACATGGGCCAATGAACAAATGTAGAGGTACACTTTGAGTATGTGCCTTCAGCTGCATGTGAGCTCCACATATATGGCCGACTCCATCAACATCCCCGATAAAGTGTTTCATTATTTGTCTTACTATACGGGGTCAATTATGACATTCAGCATATAAAATTACAGATAAGTTACTATCACTGACGAGCTTAAAGTGACATCATAAACAAGTGTAGACCAAATGATGTCTATTGCATCAGTTGGAACAGTGACCAAAGAATGATGAATAACCATGTTCTGAATCTGATGATTTTGACAATGTACAGAATTCTGTCCTCGATTTACATAAAGAATTGTAGATGGTTAACAGTGAATAGCAGAGATGTTTTTCACCAAAGAGTTCTGAATTACATTAAATAGACTAGAGTAAAGCTTGAGTTGTCTGTGATGTCACTCAGCACCCAAGGTGACAAACATTCCCATTAATCACTTTCTAACCATCTATAATCTTATCTTAAGCATAGCCCTCAAAGTCATCCGCCCCTGCTTTGAAGCGCTGTACAAGGGCAGAGGAGGTTTGAGGGGCCACACATAACATGGCCTCTCCCCGTGTGCCAAATGTTGATAAAATAAATATATTGCCTCTTCTTGACCGTCCCCCAATCACCCCATGCCCTCACCTCATCTGTGCTATCCCCTTCAACTCCCCTTCCCTAGGTTGTGCTTGCTGCTCTCCATCAGAAGTGAGAGCCAGTGCAGCCCCGCCAGAGCAGCTGGGAATTCCTTTAAGACTGGCAAACGTAGGCAACAAGTTTTGTTTCCCACATTTGCTACATCAGGAATAACCTGTTTTATAATTTTTAATTTGAGACCCAGACGCAACACAGGGGCAGCCTTAGGGATGTGCAAGCTGTGCACCTGCACAGGACCACCAAACCCCAGGGGCCTCCTCACCAATATATATCCTTAATATAATAATCCTCTGAGGATGGATACATATTTGCGTGGCAGACCCTGGCAGGGATTTGGCAGCCTCTGGCTCTGTTCCACTTCCTAACACCCTGACCCCCCCCTCCTGAGCTCTGGGGGGCTTCGCCCAGCCCGGACCCCCTCATCCGGGGCCCCCTACCCACGCTCCCTGCCCAGGGCTGCCATGAGCCTAGAGCCGTCCCTGCGCAACATGGCAAGAAACGAGCTATTCTTAGTACCAAATTACAACTACTGACAAGGATAACCAGGTGTCCCGGATGTGCCATGACGGTCCCTGTTTTTCACCAGCTACCCCTGCAGATTTCAGGAAATTTAGCTCATGAGCCGGTTTTTACAGAGGGTCGACTGAAAACGGCAGGAGGTACAAAGCAGGGATAGTTAGCAGTTGTTTCAAGAAAGCAATTTAAATAATAGGCAAGCTAATAGGTTTTAAAAATACATTTTATGTATGTTATAACTGCCTCTTCTGTAATTCTCTGCTGAGGAGCGCTGTCCTTCTGTGCCCTGGCTTGAAGTAAAATTGTAGTCCTATCTTTGTGAAATGCCCGGGTTTTTGGCTTTAAAATTCTGGTTACCCTACTACATTTACAGTAGCCACTTTTGCATTGCCCATTTGCCCTTCTCAAACGAACGATCCGAACGGGAGTTAAAATAGCAAGGTGTACACTGGAGATAGGACATCCCTGTACCGTGATCAGCCATGCCACTGGAGGATATATCCTGCTGCTGATGCAGACTTTTCCGCAGCACAACTCTTACGTGTGACACAGGTGAGGCAAGAACACATGTCCTGTGAGGCAAATCTCCTTACAGAGCTACACGCTGCTCGCGCTCTTTCCCTCCCCTCAACTCGAACGGCTTCAGCTTGGACATGTGCACAGGAGATTATCGCTCTCCCGGGATTTTCACTGACGAGGCGCTCGTGGGTGCGCGTGGCCCGGCCATGTGCTGCCTGCTCTTTGCGATTCCTCCGTGGTAACTTTCCTCTCGCGAAATAACAGATTCTGTTTGGCCTCCAGCTCATTCCGTAGCCTGACACCCCCTCCCCATGGTGTCTGTAAATAACAGAAAAAGAACATTGTTGCGAAAGTTAAAACTTTCCGCTAAAATATGTTATCAATTCAAATGAACAAAAAAAAACCACTACAGGAGTCAAACTTGTAGGATTTCGATGGCCAGGCAACATTTTTATGGTACTTGTTCGACAACAGATTGTTCTTAAATCTATTTTTTCGGATGGCCGTGTGAACTCTAATATAGATTCGAATGAGAGACACCAAACTTAGCTTATCTAGGACACTGAGGAGAGTTGAACAGGCTGAATGTATCAGTGAGTTACCTGAAGGTTTCGATTAGAGACCTGGTGGGTTTATTCAGCGACTTCTTATTCTTCTGACGTAGATAAAATTAAGATTAAAAACGTAGTTATTGCTTTTAAATCACCTAGAGAGGATTTTATATGCAGAGTATGTTATATGTTTACTATTATTACCGATTTTAGAGAAAGAATTATTCTTGCATGAAAATGTGCACATACTTGAAAACCTTTCTCAACAATGGTTGCTCGAACATACATTTTACAAACGTGGAACCTTATTTAGAGTTTG
Source organism: Lissotriton helveticus (assembly GCF_964261635.1). NCBI lineage: Eukaryota > Metazoa > Chordata > Amphibia > Caudata > Salamandridae > Lissotriton > Lissotriton helveticus. The sequence goes on along the minus strand of NC_136067.1, from coordinate 1,444,995,300 downwards.
GCAGGCCTGATATTCCATCGGAATGTGGTAGGTGTCACTTCTGCCTTATTTAGAGTGCTATTGCCTATAATGCCTGTGTTAATCCTCCATATTTTGATGGAGGTGCCTGTCTACCAAACGCTAAATCACGCCCGTAGACTTTTGGGGATCAAGGGAGATTGTTTCAGCTTTGATGATCCTAAACACAGAGGTGGCTCCATACACCTTGCTTCACTCTGCAGCTTTGCAACTGCCTGTTTGGAGTCCTGTCACTATGTCTGATTCACATTACATTGCCTTCAGCAACTACGTAGCTACTTGGATGCTCCTTCCATGACCACCAGGCCTTGAAAATGCCCCAGGCCTGTGAGCCTTGGGGTCGAACCTCGGTGGCTGTTGCTGTACGCTGCAATACAAACTGCACCAAGATTGATGACAGGACACATAATCACTGAAGAATGAATAATGAAAACCACCACTGAGAAAATGCTGAATGATTTTTTGTCTCTGGGATATTGAGTTCAATTCTAAAACTGATTATCACTGCATAATTTATCTCTGGGATAGGAGACCCAACCCAAGTTCCATGGAATGCATAGAGACATGAACCAGACTTACCTCTTAACAGGCGGCAGGCACAGGTAAGAGCGGTGGGGCAGTGGGGTGGGGGCAGGGCGGGAAGTTTACATACAACGGGATAGAGAAAATAAATAAATAAACAAAAAAACACTCACCTTGCGCTCACCACATCGCAGACAGTGCGATGGTGCGAGTGACAGGTAAGTGGCTTTATTTGTTTTATTTTCCCTATCCCGACGTATGTCGACTTCCCCGCCCTGTGTCACCGCCTGACCGTTCTTATCTGTATCGGCCGCGCCTGCCTCTTAATCATTCTGGCATTATAGTGGGCTGCCAGGGTTATGGGGTCCCTCCATCCCTCATATTGGAAAAACAGCACTTACTTTGTCTCCAGATTATAGTGTCGACGGATCGTTTGAGTCTAAGAAGCTATCTTCGTGTCCATCACAGACAACAATAGTTGAACTAAAGAGGAATCTGTTTCTAATTGAGTGTTTGAAGGTCACCTTAGACTAATACACAGTCTAAGTAGATTAAGGACAAATGCCCTAGGGATAAAGGATAACTCAAAGAGTGAATCTTGTACATGGAAAAGTTTTGCTACTGGTGGTGTCCTGGAGAGCGGCCTGGGAAACTTTTGAAACTCTATTCAGTTTGGCCTCCAGGTCCTTCCGTAGCCTGACACCCCTCCCCTCCCCACGACGTCTGTACATAAAAGAAAAAGAACATTGTTGCGAAAGTTCAAACTTTCCGCTAAAAGATGTTATCAATTCGAATGAACTAAAATGAAGGAAAATAAGCACTACAAGAGCCAGACATATAGGATTTGGATGGTCAAGCAAAATGTTTATGGTTCTTGTTCGACAACAGATCGTTCTTAAATCTATTTTTTCAGGCGGCCCTGTGAAATCTAACATAGATTCAAAGGAGAGACACCAAACTTCGCTTATCTTTGACACTGGGGAGAGTTGAACAGACTGAATGTATCTGAGTTACCCGAAGGTCTCTGTTAGAGGTCTTGTGGGTTTGCTCTGCCACTCCTTCTTCTGACGTAGATAAAATTAAGATTTAAAACTTAGTTATTGCTTTAAAATCGCCTAGAGAGGATTTTATATGCAGACTATGCTAAATAACCCTGGGCAAAGCACTACGCTCCGCTCGCGGAGTTTGCGAAGTTTTTGCAACTTCGCACTACGCGAGCGGCACGTAGCACAGTGCGAACATGCGTAGCGTAGCGTAGTGCAGCGCTCATTTTTTGCTTGTTCGCGGTCCTGAACGTCATGTTCGTGACCGCGAGCAAGCAAAATGACATCCCGGCGAGATTCTCAACGCGAGGAGGTCAGGTTTCTCATTGTGAGTGGTTGGGCATGCTCGCGACCGCTCTCAATGAGAAACTACCTGTTCTCGTTGAGAAAGCTGCCGCTCGAGTAATAATCTCCTCGAGCAGCAGAAAACTACAGCTCGCACTGTGCAGGATGCCGTTTTCAATGCTTGCACAGTGCCGGATGCTTGTCCGCACTGTGCAATCATTGAAAACGCATCTTGCACAGTGCGAACATGCTACTACGCAGCTCGCGTAGTTCTACGTGAAGTTCGCGTAGTGCGAAGTGCACTTCGCGTAGCTTCGCGTAGCGCTACTTCGCGAACTACGCCCACCCTTAATGCTAAATAGGTTTACTGTTATTACACATTTTAGAGAAATAATTATTATTGCATGAAAATTTGTACATACTTGAAAAATGTTCTCAACAATGGCTGCTCGAACATACATTTTAAAAACTTGGAACCTTATTTAGTGTTTGGCAGGCCTGATATTCCATCAGAATGTGGTAGGTGAGGTGTCACTTCTGCCTTATTTAGAGTGCTATTGCCTATAATGCCTGTGTTAATCCTCCATATTTTGATTGAGGTGCCTGTCTACCAAACGCTAAATCTCTGATATGTTGAGTTAAATTCTAAAACTGATTATCACTCTGGACACTAAGGTCTTTGCATTCTACTGTTCATTGTACAATTTATCTCTGGGATAGGGTCCCAACCCATTTTTCATGGAATGCATAGAGACATGAACCAGACTTACCTCTTAACAGGCTCAGGTAAGAGTGGTTGGGCAGTGGGGCGGGAGCAGGAGGGGAGTTGACATACAACGGGATAGGGAAAATAAAATAAATACATAAAACCACATACCTTGCTCTCACAACCTCGCCGATAGGGCGAAGCGGCGAGTGACAGGTAAGTGGTTTTATTTATTTTATTTTCCCTATCCCGTCGTATGTCGACTTCCCCGTCCTGTCCCACCGCTCGACCATTCTTACCTGTACCATCCGCGCCTGCCTCTTAATCAATCTGGCATTATAGTGGGCGCCAAGGTTATTGGGGCCTCTCCATCCCTCATATTGGAAAAACAGCACTTCCTTTGTCTCCAGATGAAGTTGTCGACCCATGGTTTGAGTCTTGGAAGCTATCTTCTTGCCGTCACAGGCAACAATGGTTGAACTAAAGAGGAATCTGTTTCTAATTGAGTGTTTGAAGGTCACCTTGGACTAGTACACAGTCTAAGAAGATTAAGGACAAATGCCCTAGGGATAAAGGATGACTAAAAAAGTGAATCTTGTAAATGAAAAAGTTTTGCTACTGGTCGTGTCCTGGAGAGCGGCCTGGGAACCTTGGGAAACTCCATTTAGAAAAGTGTAATATAACAAAAAACATTGTTATACCATCTAGCAATCAACTACGGTGAATGTTTCAGTTTTCAATTCGTTCCTTCTTAACCAGCTTGTTTTTAATGTAGGCCTAAGGAATAACTTAAAAGCAAACATGTGCCAACCCAAAACTTCATAGCCTGGTTTCTGCACCTGTTCAGACTTTAAAAGGCAGGTCCCTATGTGTACCTGGAATGCGATTATACTGAAGGGCATAAAACCGTAATCTCACAGTGAAAAGCAATATTGCCATAGCAGCAATGGATTAGATGGGGCCCCTAAACCTGCCATACCCCTAAAGAACTCTGTGCAGGGTTCCAGATGACATAATTCATGCACACATTAAGGAAAATCTTCACATTGTAAACCAGATCACTCACCCTTACTCGAGTCAGGCTAATATCGAATGACTCGCTCCACCTCGCAATTATGGAGGCATTCCATCAGGAAACCTCAAAGAAGGACAGACTTCAATCTGCCCCTCAAAAACAAAATGCACACAAAAAAACTGAATATTGCAGCACACAAAACACATGTACCTCAAAAACAAGACAACAGCCAAAAAACACTATGCATCGGATAACAACATAAAATGGTGAGCTACAGTTAGCTGACACGGAATGCCTCAAAGACTTAAATTATGTTGGTATGAATTGAGACCGAATCTATCCAGCTGGCATTTTGGGAAACTATCTTGAGTAGTCAATCTCTCCACAACAGATATCTCTAACTGTGAAATCCTGCTTTTTCTAATCCAGGATCTTGAAGAGGCATGCCTAGCCTTTTCATACAAGGAGCAGAAAATTATGGTATGGTGCTATCCAAGAGTTGCAAACAAGTTTTGTAATCTTCCAAACCCTAACAGAAACTCTAAAATGTGCCAATAAGATGCAAATACAGTTCTATGGCCTTAAGAGCCTTCATTAGTTGCTAGACTAGAAACAAGTCTTGTCCGAAACACAATGTACGGCTCATCAAGAACTGTACCTCACTGCTTACTTCAGGGAAACACGAGCGATACTTCCCGGATGGTACACAGACATAATATCGACTCCAAAATATCGACTGGACATAATATCGAGTTCAAAATATAGTGTGGACAAAAAATCGACTGGACAGAATATAGACATAAAAAATATCGTTTTTAAGGTAAGTAATGTAATATCGAATGTTAAAAATATAGACAGTTAAAATATCGAAGTATACAATATAGGTAATTAAAAATATCTAATTTTTAATAGTATCTAATTTTTTATAATGTTCTTTATGTTATTATATGTGTGAAAATTGTGTATTGATGTTATAATTAATTTTAAATAATGAAATTTGTTTATTTATTTTTTGCGTAATTAAATTCTGTAGCGGGTTGTGGGTTTATAGGGGAATAGGGTGGGAAGTATTTAATTATAATTAATTAAATATGTAAATGTATTTATTGGTATTATTTTTTAATTAATTGTTAATTAATTTATATTTGGTAAATAATTAAAGGTAATTGGAAATTAATTTTAATTAATTGAATAATTGCTAATTATGTTAATTTTACTCATTTATTTTCTGTAGCGGGTTGTGGGTTTATAGGGGAATTGGGTGGGAAGTAATTTAATTAAAATTAATTAAATATGTTAAAACATGTATTGGTATTTTTTTAGAATTAATTGTTAATTACAATTTTATGGGTAATTATTTAAATTTTAATTGGCAATTCATTTTATTTAATTGATTAATTGCTAATTATGTTAATTTTACTTATTTATTTTCAGTAGCGGGTTCTGGGTTTATAGGGGAATAGGGTGGGAAGTAATTTATTTATAATTAATTAAATAATTCAATTTATTTAATTGTATTTAATTTGAAATAATAGATAAATACGTTTTAATTGTTAATTAAATAATCTTTAATTTGTAATTAATTTGGATTAATAGGTAACAAATAGTAATAATTAATTTTAATTTGTAATTTTAATTGATTAATTGTTATATTAAAATAAATTGGTAATTACTTTAAAATAATTTGCTATAGATATTAATTTATATTTTTTAAAATAATATATGAAGTATTTACTTTCCCTACTGTTGCACACTCTGGAGTGGGAATAGTAATTTTTACCCCTACGCTATCCAACGCTCTCCCTACTGTTGCACTCTTTGGAGTGGGAATAGTAATTTTTACCCCTACGCCATCCAATGCTTTCCCTACTGTTGCACTCTTTGGAGTGGGAATAGTAATTTTAACCCCTACGCTATCCAACGCTTTCCCTACTGTTGCACTCTTTGGAGTGGGAATAGTATTTTTTACCCCTACGCTATCCAACGCTTTCCCTACTGTTGCACTCTTTGGAGTGGGAATAGCAATTTTTACCCCTGCGCTATCCAACGCTTTCCCTACTGTTGCACTCTTTGAAGTGGGAATAGTAATTTTTACCCCTACGCTATCCAACACTTTCCCTACTGTTCCACTCACTGGAGTGGGAATAGTAATTTTAACCCCTACGCTATCCAACGCTTTCCCTACTGTTGCACTCACTGGAGTGGGAATAGTAATTTTTACCCCTACGCTAACCAATGCTTTCCCTACTGTTGCACCCACTGGAGTGGGAATAGTAATTTTTACCCCTACGCTATCCAAAGCTTTCTCTACTGTTGCACTCACTGGAGTGGGAATAGTAATTTTTACCCCTACGCTATCCAACGCTTTCCCTACTGTTGCACCCACTGGAGTGGGAATAGTAATTTTTACCTCTACGCTATCCAACGCTTTCCCTACTGTTGCACTCACTGGAGTAGGAATAGTAATTTTAACCCCTACGCTATCCAACGCTTTCCCTACTGTTGCACCCACTGGAGTGGGAATAGTAATTTTTACCTCTACGCTATCCAACGCTTTCCCTACTGTTGCACCCACTGGAGTGGGAATAGTAATTTTTACCCCTACGCTATCCAACGCTTTCCCTACTGTTGCACCCACTGGAGTGGGAATAGTCATTTTTACCTCTACGCTATCCAACGCTTTCCCTACTGTTGCACCCACTGGAGTGGGAATAGTAATTTTTACCTCTACGCTATCCAACGCTTTCCCTACTGTTGCACCCACTGGAGTGGTAATAGTAATTTTTACCTCTACGCTATTCAATGCTTTCCCTACTGTTGCACCCACTGGAGTGGGAATAGTAAATTTTTACCCCTACGCTATCCAATGCTTTCCCTACTGTTGCACTCACTGGAGTGCGAATAGTAATTTTTACCCCTACGCTATCCAACGCTTTCCCTACTGTTGCACTCTTTGGAGTGGGAATAGTAATTTTTACCCCTACGCTATCCAACGCTTTCCCTACTGTTGCACTCACTGGAGTGGGAATAGTAATTTTTACCCCTACGCTATCCAATGCTTTCCCTACTGTTGCACTCTCTGGAGTGGGAAAAGTAATTTTTACACTTACGCTATCCTACGGTAATAATATTGATTATTATTTAATTATATTATGTTACTATATATATATATATATATATATATGTTTTAACAAATATGATTGTAATTTCTTTTTATAACTTTCATTAATTATTTAAATATTATAAGGTCATTTAAGTATTTTTAATTATATTTTAGTAATTAATTTTTCATATTAATTAAATTTAACACTGTTTTTAATGAATTCGATATTTTAATTAACTATATTTTTGTAAACAATATTTTGTAGTCGATATATTTGTACTTACCTGTTTGTAGATACAAACTCGATATTCTGTCTGTCGATATTTTGTCAACGATATTTTTTCAACTCGATATTATGTCCCTCGATATTATGTCAGTGATCCTTCCCGGATAACATCAAAATATTCGGACATTCTCCTCCTCATGATACCTCCGTAACATAAAGATGAAACACATACGTTCCAATGCACCTGAAGAGTTCTTTGTAAGCAGTTAAAGCATTGTGGAACATCTTTAGATTAGATTTGCAAAGCATTCCTGACTGTTAATGCCCTATTCTGTGCCAAGCATAGCAGAGCAGTCCCAAGAAACCACTTCATTTTTCTTCTCTCAGGGAAGTAAGTTATGGGAGACATACATACCCTTCTGTGAGATCATTGCGATCAAGGGAATTGCCAAGGGGTTTGGAGTGCTGGGGTTGGAGTGGCGCTTTTAACGTACAGGGGTTCAGGTGTATGAAAGAAAACCAGAAACTGAATGCATTTGTAATTTGCACAGTAACTAGTTATTGGGGTCTCTTGCCATGTGCCTCTAAGTAACAGCTGGAAGACTAAAAGAGACACGTTTTCAGAAAACACGTAGGGACTGGGAGTGCTGAGTTTCAATTGAGAGTGTGTGGCAGAGGAAGATGTATTGGAAAAGAAAGCCTTGTCCTCTCTTGCTCTCCCAATGGGGGTTGGGCTTTTCAATAGATACTATATTTGTCATGCAAATGGGTTCGATAAAGGTCTAGAATATATTTGAAGGAAAGTGGATCCTTGCCGGAGGGGGATGGTTTCTTGGGTGTTGCACCCCACTAATAAATGCATTCTATAGCTGGATCCAAGGACTCATAGTCGTATCTGGTGGTATCTATGTCGATGTTCATTAAGGATCCGCAGCACTGGACATGGCCTTCTGTATCTTTAAGCTATTTGTCTAAATTAACCCTGCCTTCCCCTCATAAACAAAATAAGTCAGGAAAAAATATTAATATATTATATAATATATTATATACTAAAAATAAAGAGAGTCCTCAAGGTCTGGTAATGTCCCAAAGTTATGCTATTCACCACTTCCTCATCACAGTCTGTTTTTTGTAATTTGTATTTAACTGGAGCCCATTCACACAATACTATGTATATGCAGCAAATTAAGGGTGAGATGCTCCTGCTGACAGAAAAACATGTCCTTTAGAAGGAGCTTTGCTGCTCCTTGGACTTAAGTTCAAGCTGTCTCAAATACCTAATACAAAACTAAAACAATACAACGGTTTTACAAAGAGATATACACAGGCACACATACACACACACATTGTAGGTTACACACAGACCTCTGCAGCAGACACTGAACATACTGAGATATCTCATTAAGACTGGATCTTGTAACCCCCAAGTGACAAAGGCCTTGATTTAGACCTGTGAAGAGGCATTTCCTCTTCACAGGCCTAAACTACAACACAATGCAACTGCAACATCACAGTCACCAGTGGTATCTGTTGACATGGGGCGTGGGAGAAAAGCAGGATGGGGAATGGCATCACCATGGTAATACAACACAATGCTGATATTCCTATTGCATCTGGCAGTCCTGCGAGGCCACCTACCAGAAATGGCACATTGCAGAACTTCCCTGGTCCTAGGGAAACTCTTAGATCACCCAGCACTGCTGTGCATGTATAGCAGTGTGGGGGGATCCCAGGGGTTATACAGTGTATGGTTGTCCCAAAGGCACCATGGTAGCACCCCATCTGATACCGCCATTCACATGGGATAGACAAGGGAATCAACAGAATTTTTATGAGGAGTTTCTTGCACAGCACAGGCAAGGTAATAGTTGGGGTTACTAAGGTATCTTTGGGTGCTGGTGTGAAGGGAGATGTCTTAAATTACCCAGAGCTGAATCATCATGGATTTTCAAGGCCTTTCAGTTTAAGTTTATCAATCTGGCATTGAATCTAGATGTGTTACCTCGGTCTGTGGATGGGGTAAAGGAGACAGCTTCAAACTCTAAGAAGCTAGGCCCACCATCATCTTTGTGTTGCATCAGGCTGTGCAAAGATTGAGTAGCTAAGGATACCATCCTCATTCTTAAATGGCAGTGTTTGCAGCAATACTGTCAAGAACTCGCAATGGCACGAGAAAACTCCTAAGAATCAGAGTGACTAACAATATTGTCCGCCATTAGATATCACAAATCCTTAATACCAGGAAAGGCACAGAGTTTTAGAGCGATCAAGTGAAGGCAAGGGAATGAGGAAGAGAACAGCAGAGAAAAGTAAAAAAAAACCTGATAAGGAAATGAAACAAGATTAGCAAATGAAAGAACACCTCGTCTCATAAATTCTCACGTAAGCATATCACATTTACTTGAGACTTAATAGACAAATCGCCTTTGCAACATCTGTGTAATCTACACTCTTGTGATTATCAAGCTTTAGATTCCCTGGCTGAACCCACGGGTACAAAAATAAAAAAGCCTGTAAGCCCATACTACATGGTCCACAACAACACATCCAGGTAATCGTACAATGTCCTCATACATACCCGGACAAGAAAAACAAGCATTTGCAATGCAATAGGTCTCGCAGCATTAAAGTTTGAGTTATTGGCATTGTATATGACAATGTGTTGCATTACATTTTTAGAAAAGTCTGTATTGGTGTATAAAGATGATTTGCAAGATGATAGCTGTTGCAAAATATTAAACAATGTTGGCAATAATATTATATTATAATAATATTGTAAGTTACTGTTGTACTTATAAGCATTTTGGTAGCGCATAGTGATGTTGTGGTGCCCCTGAGTGATGCTGTGGTGGTGCTGAGTGATGCTGTGGTGATGCGATAGATAGTGAGGGTGATAGATAGATAGAGGGAGGGCGAAAGATAGATAGAGGGAGGGCGAAAGATAGATAGAGGGAGGGTGAAAGATAGATAGAGGGAGGGCGAGAGAGAGATGGAGGGAGAGAGAGAGATAGAGGGACGGCGAGAGAGAGATAGAGGGAGGGCGAGAGAGAGATAGAGGGTGTGCGAGGGATGGAGTGTGGGGCAAGGGATGGAGTGTGGGGCGAGGGATGGAGTGTGGGGCGGGGGATGGAGTGTGGGGCGAGGGATGGAGTGTGGGGCGAGACTGTCTGTGAGATCATGGGAAGAGCTTTGATGTCATACACATGGCTTAGTGAGCAAAGAGTCGGCGGTGACGCCTGGTATCTTCAAAAGATCCCAGCTGGAAACATGCGAGGTGGACTCAGACTTCCATCCTCCCCAGGTCAGTAAATTGACTGCGGTAATTGGGTGCTTACTGACTGGCTCTCCATACTTTTTGTATTTGCCCTCATATTTCCTATTTCTAAAAGCGCGCAGAAATGTAAATAATAAATCTGCTGTTTCCTAACAACTGAAACTGGCTAACATTATGGGGGTTGTGCGCCTGTCGATAAAAAGCTGTTTTCTTTGGAATGGGTGTTGGCAGCGTGGTCCTTGTTAAGCAGCTTGGGCCAGGAGAGCTTAAGCTGTTTTTGCAATGGGGGTTGTGCGCCTCTCGATAAAAATGGGGGCTAAAGCACTTTTAGGCTGCCACACAGGAACTGTTTCAAGCGTTGTAGCTGCGCAAGGGTTAAAGTAAATGTAAAATGCGCAGCAGTGGGGCCAAGGGTCACATATGCATGCTCTGAGAGAGAAACAAGGACACAGACACAAAGGTGTGGAAACATGGGCACCAATACTGAAGCAGGAGGCAATCACATAGGCAATTACAGCAGGCCAGGGAAACACCAACACGAGGGATGAGACCTCTGGGCTTGGAGACACAGGCTCAGGAGTGGGCAGGGAGGAGGGGCTCTGAGAAACAGACACGGACATGACTGGCATGGACGCAGAGATTGGTAACAAGACACACGCATGGATAGAGAAACACAGGATGGGATAGAGAGACAAAGGCATGGCTAGAGAGAGACTGACGTATAGGAAGACACTTGCTGTGAAGACACAGCTGGATAGGAAGACACAGACGTGGATAGAGAGACAAGGACATGGATGGTGAGACACACATGGCCATGGAGACACTTGCTCAGAAGAGACGGGCATGGATAAAGAGACACAGGCATGGATAGCGAGAAACAACACATAATAGGGCCACACACCTTGTTATGGAGACATTTCCTAAGAAGACACAGCCATAGGCAGGAAGAAGCAGACAGGGAATTGAGAGACAAAGAAATAGAGAGAAACAGACATGGATTTAGACGCCTGCATCAGTAGTAGAGAGACGCATGCATGAATAGAGAGACACACATGGTTAGAGAGACACTTGCTAGTAGGAAGACACAGACATGGATACTCTAGCTGGGGCACACAAACATGATAACTGAACTCCACAAAACTCCACATCTCACTGGCATCACCTCACACCATAAAGGGTTTCCCGAACAGGGTATCCCACTAACAGTTGATGAACTTTGCTAATTGGACAGACAACTGCACCGGAGGAAAAATAATATGAAAGCTGGCCATATAAAACATATGTAACATAACAAAATGCAAGAGCAATGCAGGAATATGCCATTGTGTTTGCAACAAACCAACGAACAGAGGACACTTGCAGTATAACGGACTTCGCCATCCTGTGGAACTCTTTACTGCTAACATTTTGCTCTAAATAATTGATCGGCTTGTAAATGAACCAGAGAGAAGGTTTTCTATTAAAAAAACGGATAAATATAAACTTTTTTTCAGTCGAGAGGAGTCAATTTGAACATAGGCTTGCTTTTTATAACATCACACACAGAGCACTTAACACGAAGGCAATTAAGCAACAAATGCATTCAGTCTGGAGAGAGAAGGTGTGTGATTCAAGATGAGGCGTGTTTCAGTTGCACTTCGAGGCCACTGAAACTTGCGCACTCTGGTTTTATCCCCCAAGTATTCTTGAATTGTAAAGAGACTATTCTTGAATTGTAAAGAGACTTGTTTTTAGCAAATGAATTATTTTCAGCTCTTTGATAGCTCGAAGTCCGATAAAGGGGCACGAATGATGGCGTGCTGAGCTTAAGCTGCGAAAAAGGAGGAAACGCCTGCTGCTGGGCACGATGTTAGGATGAATCCCAAGCTCGATAGGAGAGAGAAAGCATTTCTTCTTTTTTCCGCAGATCAGGCAGGCTGCCGACATCAATTTCGCCAGTAGGCGGCAGGATTGCTATGTGAAATCGGCAACCAGTCGGCACACGCATTCTGGTTTACTCTGACCTAAATCGTAATGTGTTAAGTAAAAGCCACTTGTGGCACGGTCACATACAATCTTCCTTTCTTTAAAAAATTACAAACTGCTGCAGCTCCTAGTTAGTCATGCGAGGCAGTGGCAGCCTGACTCAGGGCGCTAGTTCAGGCTCCAGCACAGATGTTGATGGCTCAGAAAGTCACAATTGGTGGCAACCGCCAGTGTCTGATGGATGGTCACATGCCCGCATATGTCAAGGGCTATGCGGTATGTTTGTATGAGTGGCACTGAGCCGCGCTGGCAGGTCTCGCCAATCAAGACTGCCGACAGAGAGCATTAAGATATGCGTTCATGTAGCCGTCATAACAGATACTGAGAATACGGCTGGTAGGTTATTATTAGTTTTGTTTGGTAATGAATGCTGTCTCTGCACAAGCTAGCATCTGTGGCTTGGAAGCTTATGTAACAAGCAATGGGATACCACATACTTAAAGGTGCTGGCGCGATCGAGGGCTGGAGGCACCGGTAACCTGATATCCACCACAGAGCAACAACAAGCTTCAACGCTTATCAGCGCCACACGACTCTCTGCAGACTCCCCCTGCATTCCAGAGAGGTGTGCGACACGATCCGGTCCTTTCTGCCATGCTGTCGGCAGAAGTTCACGCGCGCAATGTTATCCTATGGGACAACGCTGCGCACGCGGCCAGGTCTTGTCTCCACATTCCAGCTCGTTGTCGACTGAGACGACAGCTATAGTTCTCTGACGAGAACGCGCTTCGCGCGTTACTAGCCGAGACCTAAAAAAGCTTTATGGAAAGTTCCGGAAATCTTTTGGATGAATTTATGTCTATTTGAACTCACATGACCTTTAGTTCAACTCTGCAGTTCCCAAGAATGCAACTTTTTCCAGTTGGCTGATAAGGAACAAGTTTGAAGAAATGTAAGGAAATAAGAACACAGCTGCTGATTTAATTTATAAACTCAGGTTCACTTTGATCTCTGAGGGTATCGCTTCTTGCACATGTTTTAAATACTGTATTTATATCCAAATGAGAGACAGTCTCTCTCAAAGTACCAGCCTCTGCAAACACATCACAAATGAATTACGCACGCCAAACGGCGTGCCAGCCCCTCCTATAAATCCCCCATGATTCTCCAGAACTCCTCAATTCCTCCCTAGGCATCATGGAACTTGTAGTCCATGCAAACTGAGTTCGTACAGGCAAGAACACATAGTTACCTCCATGTTAACCTTCACATGGAAGTATTTTATATTGGTAATGTTAGAAGGCGCTAAGATGTTTGAATTCTGCCAAATACACATTCATGTGGCAAAGGACAGTGACGGAACAATATATGGCACAAAGCCACTTAAAGGCTACTGCTGCCGTACTAAAAAGCAGAGATGGGTGACAGAGGTCCAAACTGGCTTACACCCCAAATCACAGTCTTTCCGGTGCCTCCATCTTCACACTTGCCGCGGATTATGTCGATAAGGAGAGGAGAGGGCAATGCCTGGTATTATTGACTGTCTCTGTGTTCAGTAAATGCTACACCATAGCATAACAATTGGAAAACACTGGTATGGTGTAAGAAAAAAAGCAGGTCATGTTTTCTCAACAGCAGGCTTGTTGCTAGTCTTAGAAATGGGCTAAGATTTTTTTAATGACTTTTATTAGCAAGTTTTCTTTACTTGCAGCGCAGCATTCCATTTTACCCTGGCCCAGATTACCTCAGTGTCTTGGTTGAACTTTAAGCAAGAATCCGGATGTTTGATCGTACCTTGTAATCAGTTTATCATAAGAACTCACTGCTCCCCATCGCTCTTTCAATCAGATATAGGCAATGAACTCACTTTTGAGGAGATCGCCGCGTGGAACTGTTTTGTTCTTGTACATACCTGTTTTGTAGAATGCAAAGGATCTTTATTTATAACTATGTGTCATCCAGTAAATACTGAGTTTTGTGCAATTGAACTTCAGAGTATATCTTATTTGACCTTTTAGAGAATGTGGACGGTGATTTTTCTGGTAGCAGAATATTTGTAACGGAATCTGAAACAAGGGCCGGACTGGCTGTAGCGTGCACCTGGGCATTTCCCCGGTGGGCTGTAGGCATGGGGGCCGGTTTTGTGCCTGTGGTGGGACCGATTTTGTCAATGGTAACCAGTTTTGCACCAGAGCTGCAATATCGGCCCCTGTACAAAAGTGGGAGCGGTGCTTCTCGCTAGCAACACTCCACTCCCCGCTTCCATGGCCAGTCGAGCAGTATTCTGCCAGGGCTGGTTGCTGTTCCCAGTCCGCCCCTGTCTGAAACCCTTCTTCTTGGAGAGATCTCCTCTCCTTTTCATCGTTTACATCATGTCAAAAAGGAGAAAAGGGCAAACACAGGGGCCAAACTACTCATGGTTCCCTCAAGTTAAAAATAGTCCATATTTTCCTGGCTGTCACAAGTCCTGAACTGCAGAATAGATATCTGTAAGGTGTGCACCCTGAATATCTACCCTAGAATTTCAATGGAACACAGAATCGAGGACAAAATATCAAAATAAAATATGGACCGGGAAGTAAGTCTAGATTTTCTATACCAAAACCACATATATGTACTTATACAGTACATATAAGCTCAAAAAATTCATAGATGCGGAGTTAGAATAGTAAATCTATACTTACCTATATGCACTTACCTTTCGATATTTTGTTCCTCGATATTTTGTTCTTCGATATTCTTGTACTATGGTATTCTGGGGGTCGATATTCAGTAATACAATATTATCTAATAAGGTGCATGCAAACATTAGTGGAGGTCCTTCAGACTTGGATGGGACTACATAGCACACGTGTCTAAATTGGACATTATACCCCTACCATTGGGTGTGCAAGAGGGACTGCAGCAGCTACCTCACTCAGGAAGCTTTGGAAAGGAAGAGAGGGTTTGGGTTCTGCCTACTGATGCTTGAGGATAGGGTTCTAGACTCGGCAAAGTTTTGGGTCACATGATTGGTACCAGAGTATCTCTGCCAGTAGGGGATGGGGGATTTTAAGCTGGATCGCAGTCCTAACTTAACCACGGCCTTCGTAGAAGTCCTATGAACAGCTAGTCCTCATGTAGTAACTGGTCATAGAAAGACAAGGTGGGACGTATGGTTGTCCCTTGTAAGCTTATGAGGTCAATTGGGATTTTCACAGACAAACTGAGGAAGATTCTGGATTTTTGGAGCATCTACTCTCAGGAGAGGGAGCCCATATGTGGTGCAGGACTTATTGCTCATCAGTTTGCTACACAATCCCTTTCTACCCTACAGTTACTTTACCATTTGCCAATACAAACGTTGGCTTCTCAGCTGCCCCCTCATCATCTGGACGTTTATTTAGGTGTTACTCATACTTCACCAAGGGCCAAAAATCTCTACAAACGGTGAATCTGAGACTCATTGGAAAGTATGCAGCACTTGGTTCACATGGTGGTGTGTGTGTTTGGATTAATTGCCTGCGTTTCATGCCTAATGCTTAATCCTTCCCTTTACTGAACAAACAAATACAGATATAAGTATATGTTTTATGCTGATTGTTCATATCTGCAAAATGCATTTTCTGCATGGTGGTGTCTCCCTACAGGTGTTTGGCTGCCCAGAGACACTTACAGGTTAGTTCTCTTCATGTAGTAAGCCACGCTGGCTTCACATATCCCACACCAGCACAGGGAACCCTGATAAAAATCCACTGATGGCACTAGAGATTTGTCTTATTCCAAAATGTGCTCATAACATATGTCCTCCTTGACCCATAAACCTTCACCTAGGAGGACGATGAGGTAGAGGAGCCTGTTTGTCCAGCTCCTATACAATCTAATAGACTTGTTACATTTATCGCACCCCACAAAACCGCCTGCTGGAGGCACCATCTATTTTATATGATCTCCAGTGTTGAGATTTCTATGGTTTTGGCATCTCTGTTCAAACTGTAAACTCTTTTTTTCAGTTTTCCCTTTAGAGACACAGGATGGAGTGCCATCATTAAATGGGATAGCACAGAGAGGGAATCAGGTTAGCCCCAATAAGTGCTCGCGGTGAGTATACCACATCTTCACATTCATAAGACACACTTATGCCCCATGCAGTTTGCATTGGTTTATTCAAACAGTACTTGATTGGAGTTGTACGCTATTGTAACCTGTCCAAATGTAATTGATCTTACGATTGTGTTCAGCACCACAACACTAGAAGGACAGGAAACACCATCCTGGACAGCCCCGAAGGACCTTTCAGACCTGACCACAGTGCTGTTGTCCAATGTGGAACAAACCAGAAGGGTGGGTGACCACCAAGGTTGGGGTTTGAGAATAAAAATGGTTGTTACATTGCAGGAAGGTCCTGAAGTCACGGATTGCACCTTTGTTCACTGGAAAAGGTGCTCAACACGCTGCCCATCTTGTGTTTTCAGGGGCATCACCAGTTCTCAGAGAAGAAGGAGTATTTCTTGCCTTGCTAGATTACGTACCACAGATGGAGGGAGAATGGGTTTATAGTCCCAGAGAAATAGATCCAGGAATGCACAGTCCTTGGCAGACCTTGCTGCAAAGACCATGGAATCTCTTTGAACCTTAAATGCAGAGGATACAGCAACCAAAGCAGTTTCTACATTAAAAGGCCTTGAAGGGTGTTTAAAGCAAATACAAAGAGATGATGGACGGAAGGCTGAAACTTTTCAGACACTCACCCCCAGTCACAGATCTAGGTTGAATCCATCATCGTTCTTTAGCTCACTTCGCCACACCAGTTCAGACCAAGCCATATTCAAATCAGTCTTGACCCTGTTTCTCATGGGAACAGTCCAGCCTGAACTGCCACGCGGGTCTTCCAGGGACCCGGAAACAGGCACCCTGGGACCGGATTTAGGAGAACACCCCTCATCAGCCATGCTAGCTTGAATCCAGTAGCAATGTGAGCCAGGTACCCACGTCTGGGCATACCCTGCCAACTTAGGGCAAACAAAGCAAACACAAAGAGATGATGGACAGAGCGCTGAAACTTTTCAGACACAGATCTGTGTTAGAGGGTGTTCAGACATAATGAAAGAAGTAATGACTTTATTGGTGACCCGCAGGCAGAGAAAGGAGAGTGAATGTCGGTTCATCCAGTCCATGTGGCTCTATTACGATGGCAATAGGTAGTTGTGGTACACCATTCCTATAGCTCTCAATTTACCCTTATTTAGAACCAACCTCATTAACCCATATATTTGGACTGTGTGTACATTGCGTTTTTATTATTTAATTGTAAGTATATGCCTAAAAAATAAATAGATAAAAATGCATTCACCTTAACATGACTACTTTATGTATTCAGTACAATGTGTTTTCATTAAAAACATGCACTATTATGGGTATCTTACGAGTGAGGTTTTTAAATAGCGAGCCTTTTAATTGTGCTGTGAATTTTGTTATTGTTATTTCTTAAGGAGCCAAGAATGTATCCCCATTCAACCAAACACTCAAACCGCACACAGCTACAATGTAAAATGTAGAATGCCACTTGAAACTTTTTTATAACTAACTTTAAAAATAAACAGAAACTAAATCATCATCAAAGTTAATATAAATTATTAAAATAAAATACACTTTGAGCCAGGTTTGTCACTAAAGAGAAAGGAATTACTTTTAGATGGATGTGTACACGGTGCATAGGCTTTTTGCAGTAGTTAAAGGATAGGGGAGCTAATGGGTAAAGTGGGTTGATCCATCTCGTCATACTATATGCATTGTTGGGTGGAAGGAAATTGTGAACGATTATTTAACAGGTAATGGATTAACTCGGATGTCCAAAATCCTTTACGTGTATTATGCATGATTTTTTGGAACAAATATAGTCGGCAAGATGTCTAAAAGTCAAGACCTGAAAAAAAGTTTGTCCAACTTTTACTGCTATGTCAGCATCTTAAAGAGGCACAGTAGGGTTGATTTGTAGGGCAATCGGGCAGGCGTCGAGGAGATTGACATAGTGTGTGTGTGGGCTGATTTTTTGGCAGTTTGTTGGCCTGTTTTATGGTCAGCCGTGCTGCTTTAGTTGTTAATTGTCCTTCTGTTCAAGCATACATTGCCTGCTGGAAGCTCAAATCCATGCAGTATTCCATACCTTGCAAAACAGTTATGCAGGGTATTTTTACAAGTTTAAAACTGCCCTAATTTGTAAACTTTTTTGGCTATCTTAGTCACTGATCGGGGCCACTTTTTATTAGGTTCCCAGGCCTATATTCTGTCACAGTCCAACCATGGAGAGCTGCTAGGCAAGCATTTCATCTTGAAAAAATTCTTGAAACTTGACAATTTGACAACTAACAATTGCAACACTGTCCCTTTCTCAGGCTGGAAAATATTCCTAGGTACACACTAGTCATTCAACTCACAAAGGAGCAGAAACCTTCAATTAACTAATGCTAAGCTTTGCCAGTGCCTGATAATTCGGTGCTCCTCTCTACAAAAACTGAGTACAAACCTGTGAAGATATTACTGTGGCTCGATCACTGGGCAGTGAACTAGCTCTAGCACATTGCATTTTTATGGGCAAAGAAGCGAAATAGAAAGACTGAGCAATAGAGTGAATTACCAGGATACCTCGTCACAGTGATTAATTTAAAAATAAATAAATAAAAATAAGTACAGGGCAAATATATTTTTTCAGAGAAGCTGCACATGGTTTGGTCAAACAACAGAATTGCTGAATGTAAAAACTGCCTAGTCTTGATACCCAAGCATGTCTTTTTCTTCCACCACCCTACATTTTCTGTTCCCTCCTCTCAATCTTGCAGATTATTTTCCATCCCTGCTTTCTCCCTTTGTCACTGATTTTCCATCTTTCTCTTACTCCTTCTTTCTCCCTTTTGTATCCTAGTCTATTTTGCTCTGGATCAAAGTCTGATGATAAAAAATAAGTGTCAGCCCCCAAAATTGAGGGCCGGACTCCACTACTTACAACCATCAGCCCAAAGAATGCACTGCCCCTTCACAATCAAGAAAAGAATCCAGGGTTCAATGGAGGTCACCCAGTCCTACCATCTGCAACATAAACACCTGACTACATCTCTTGCCACTCCATTTACTCAGAGGTCTCAGACACACGAGTGCAGAAATGCTGAGTGGTCTCTGTGGTGAGCAGGTGATGAGCAGGCGGTTAACAGAAATACACGTAGAAATTGTCCAATCACTCTGGTTCATAAAAATCTCCTTATCATCAATGGTTTGCCAATAATACTCCTCATTCCACTCCATCCGGCTGTTTAGTCTTATACCTGAGATACTAATCATAAAGTTGGTACTGATACAGAATAGTTTGAACAATGCTGCTTCACACAAAGGGCATATTTACAAAAAATGGTAGAGCGCAGTGCTACGACAAATTTGACAACGCCACACTCCGATATTTTCAAAATGCAGGGATGCACCGTATTCACAACAATGTAGGACACTTGTGTATTTCCCCTAGCGCTGGCTCAAAAAAGCTGCCTAGCATAAGCACAGGCCCCCTGTCGCCATGTTGCAAGGGTGGTTGCCCTGCAGGGGTGATTGTTGATCTGCAGGAAGGGACACCTTTCTGCACAAGAACAATTGATAATGGTGATTTGCTCTTTCTATGTGTGCTGAAATTAATAATTTCTCCTTGTATTGTAGTGTAGTTCCTATATTCCCAATAGGCTCTGCGCAGTGAAATAATATATCCTAAAGCTATGACGTAGGACTTAGGTCAGTAGGTCTCTACGGAATATACTAAACTTAATTGTGAGTGCCAGTTAGGTCAGAGATTCACTAGAAACGTTCTCGAATTCACAAGAAGGGATTAGTTTCTGACAACCGCATAAACATGACAACTGTGTTTCCCTAGGACTGGAAAATATCCTCAGAGTCTTAGAAACAATAGATAAGTATTTCACCTAGTCAATCATACATGCTTCGTTTCTATAGAGTTGCAGAGAAATAGTGAGACAGGCGTTTTCAATAAAAGGTTTATTGAACAGTCTTCTTTCTCATGGAAGAGAGGTGGACTGCTACAATCGTTAGACAGAATACAAAGTATAATGCGTACAGCGAGAATAGTATTATCAAATAATACTGTAATAGCATTGTATGGTTTCTAAGACATATACAAATACATACATAAATAACACAGGCTAAAATACTCAACTGGTGCTTCTAAAATATGCATACCCCAATGTACCTAACCTAGGTCTAGTACGAGGGAAGAAGTAAGTATGGTCTTTAGCATAGGTTTAGTTTTTGCCAAGAATCTACCAAAGGTTTCTCTAGGTTCTAATCAGCTCCATACCTTAGAATGAAGGAGGTCTGGTATCTCTGTCTCGGGACTCGATTTCCCAGCACCCCGCAAGGGGAGTCAGAAACACTGGAGCTGGATTTCTCAGCAGAGGAGGGCAGCTTCCTGATCAGTGCGTCAGCTGGAGAGTGGGCTTCCTTCGGCACTTGCAGTAGCGAGCTGTATCGGGCAAGTAGGTCGTTGAACTGCTCCAAACCACCGTGCTTTTCTATAGCAAGTGAAGGTATATTTATACCTTGAAGGTGTTTAGGAATGCCATGTTTGACTTAAAGTCGGGCATATGAACGTCATGAATGAACCCCTAAGGAATAGATGTTCATTGTAAAACTAACTGAGTTCTTGGACAAATCAATATTGAAGCAAGGAAAAGTCCCTAACGGCTTAAGCTGGTTTGCCAAGAAATCGTTGTGACGTTTGGTGAACGGATGGAAGTAGCCATGCCTGTATTTGGGTTGCATGGGCTATGCCTAAATAAGGGCTTTGATTTCTATGCCTATATAAGGGCAACGTGAATTGTACCTATATAATGGCATGAATCAGGAAAATGCATTCAGAATCTAAAACGCCATACAACAGTATAGCCATGCTAAGACCAGGTATTCTGTGGCAAACATCCTTGGCACTGAATCTGCCTTGTAAATCTAGAGCAGCGTCAAAAAGAAATGGATGTTGCGGTGGAACGACCACTGCAACACCCATCACACACACCTTTGCCATAGAGGACTGTGGCGGAAAGGGGCATATTTACAAGGAGATGTTAAGACATATTAAGTGGCTTAGTGCCACCTTGTAATTATCAGGAATGGGACAACTCCACTGGAGCGCCGGAAAAAGTGATGCTCCATGGGGAATGGGGCTTGTAAATATGCCCCATCACATCACATACAAGATACAGAATCAAGTATGTTGTAGGATGACTATTTCATAATTTTCTTTCCACAAGCATAAGAGAAGTAGGAACTCTTAAAAAAGACGAATGTATTTATGTGCTGAATGCTAAGAAACAGGACGTCCTTCACGCTTTATCCTCTCCTCCTCATGTTGCTGTGATCTGTTGTTTCCCCCTTCACCCGCACCACCCGTAACCCTTACACACGGGTTACAAGTAGCTCCAGAATCATCAATTCCAGATGGTAAATTGCACCCTGAATCGGTAATAGCACGCAGATCCAGGATTGGGAGGTCTTTTTAACCCACGAGGATTCTCCCTTCAGGGGACAATTCTACTCCCATTTGCCAAATGGTAAATGGGAGCAGGGGGCTTATGCAGAAACAGAGAAGCGGGTGGGACATGGCTAAGCCAACTAAGCAGACTGTGCCACGTAAGGGGGAGCCTTGCATGCACTCGAGGGCGGTAGTAGGTGTTTAGAATGGAGCTGGGTTGTCTTGTACCCATAACCCCTGCTAAGTCTGCACTCGATTTTACCGGCCAGATTATCTTGCTGGTGACATAGAGCATGGCGTCTGCGCCCCTGATAAATTTTGGGTGCGGCACACCCGGCCGCTAGTGATTAGGTAAAGTTGTGTCTCCCCGAGAGATGCTGCTCCCCCTGACTCCTTTTCGGGCACATGGTGCCCTGAGGCATTCAGTGTGCTCATGTTATGACTAAAAAACTGCCATAAGTAGATGGTTAACTCTACAGAGGTCTACTGCCGGTGGCTAGGCACACTCTGCAACAAGGCGTATATAAATGCGTCAATAAACATAGGAATAAATATTGCATAAACCACCTATGGAATTTTTTTGCATCTACCTCAAAGACAATTGGGAAATTGGATAGCAGATCTCCATTTTGTGAAATCCGAACATGTTTTCTAAGCAGTGTACACGGATATCGGAGGATATATCGTTTTTTTTTTAATGGGCGACATGGTGCATCTGATATGAATTCCATTTTATGAGGAGTGGAAAAACAAGAAAGTTTTTCCTTGCAATCATTCTGTTCATCCCACTGCCTTGGAGCAGAAACTTGTGTATATTCTCCCAGTTAGCAAACACGGTGATAATAATTGTGGATAGTCAGTCTCTATAGAATAATACTTATGGGAGAAATGGAAGGATGCTTTGAATGATATAGCTATGAAAAAAGACCCAGGAACGTCGTTGAGAGGCTGCCAGTGACAATAGCTCCTACAAATGTTTTCTCTGTGGTACTCTTGGCACTGCTCAGGAGACTCTTGGACTCAGGGATTTCAAGGGCAGCACCACAAAATAGAATGAAACCAGGTCTATCAATTGAAACCATGACACCCATTACAACATTTCAGAATAATAACTCAAGTTGAACTGAGCTGAAAACATCATGGAGGCATTGACCAATCATTAAGAGAAAGTGAGTCTTTGGCGCCAACCCTGACTTTTGGGGTGGGAGACGGCGGTTCTGCAGCCTTGGATAGGATCAGTGCTGTTGTGTTTGCTGCAGATAGCCAATGGTGCTGCATCTGGCATGTCCTGTTACCTAGACTTTTCCTGCAATTAAGAGTTCATGCAATATACACAGAAACCGGGCTCAGCAGTGGAAAGAGAGGAAAGTAAGTAACACTAGAAAAATGCAGAATGTCCCCCCAGCCAAGTGCATAAAGACAAATTCCTCAATGTCACTCTAATTATTTTTCATTTAGAAACCAAAACAAGGCCTGCTTGGACAGCAATAACAAGTGCATATTTAACAAGAGCCATCTCAATGAACAAAACAATACCTTCTTTGATAGTATTGACAGGTGCATATTTAGCATTAAGTATCTTCATAACCACAACAAGGCCTGCTTGGATAGCAATGACAGGTTCATACTTGGCGAGAACTATCTTCATAACAGGACAATGCCTGCTTGGACAGCAATGACAGGTACATATCCGACAAGAAATATCTTCATGAGCAAAACAACACCTTCTTGGATAGTATTGACAGGTGCATATTTAGCATGAAATATCTTCAAACCACAACAAGGCCTGCTTGGATAGCCATGACAGTTTCATACTCGGCGAGAAATATCTTCAGAACTTAAACTACGCCTGCTTGGATAACAATGACAGGGTTCTTACTCTACGAGAAATATCTTCATAACCAAAACAAGGGCTGCTTGGATAGCAATGACAGGTACATATCCAACAAGAAATATCTTCATAAGCAAAACAAGGCCTTCTTGGATAGCAATGACAGGTACATATCGGACACGAAATATCTTCAGAACTTAAACTACGCCTGCTTGGATAACAATGACAAGGTTCATGCTCGACGAGAAATATATTCATAACCAAAACAAGGCCTGCTTGGATAGTAATGACAGGTACATATCCAACAAGAAATATCTTCAGAACTTAAAATACGCCTGCTTGGATAGCATTGATCGATCCATCCTTTTTTTCAAACATATTTTTATTGCCATTTAGGTCAATCTGTTGCACATATGACAACTTATAATTGTGCATTTGGTACATGCTATAACAGGGCTACATTATGCACTACACCAAATTTGCACAAAGTATTTTACATCATGTTCTCCCCCTTTTCTAGTTTTATATATGTACGTATATAGTATTTGTTATATATTACATATGAAATCTGTTGCAGGGGTAATCCCACTTGGGTGTAGTTGGTGAGGTTTGATGCCCCAAGATGTGTAGCGATGTAATGTCCAATTAACTATCTTATTAATATATACAGGCCATCTAGTGGATGGGAGTTGCTGGATATCTGTGCCCTAAGAGCTTTAAGTAAACCATTAATTATGCAGTATGGTGCGTTATTAAAACGTTTCCGTCTAGGGTGGAGTATAAGAAGAGAGAGGAGGGGGTTACCGCCCCAGGTGTGACCAGTGCAGTGCAGGGGGGGGTCTGGTATACAGCGCAGGAGTGGGGCGGGACCATGTCTTGGGGGTCCCGCTATCCCACTGCTCAGTTTTATCGTATTGATCGGTGAAAACTTGACAATAAATATCTTCATAACCAGGAAAAATCCTGCTTTGACTGTATTGACATTAATATGAGGTGCATTCTAGAATTATTGAGTTGTGACTATGTGAAGAGTGATCATAAATGTTGTTCCTATAGCATGTAAGAGGTCATAAACCTCCTAAAGGCCTTCAGCCTTAATACAGGTACTAACTGTAGGACTTCCATAGTATGATGTACCCACTTTTAGAAATGTTCAACACTGATTAGCCACTTAAACCTCATCTGACATCCCACACTGCTAACTAAACCAATGGTGTAGGGGAGCCCATACTATACCAGCTTCAGCTCAGCGGGGGCACCGCTAGACCGATTACACTGTTTATGGCCCTTCTTACCTTCGATCTGGGAGTTAAATATCATGAGACAGAAGAAGAACCTAATAAATAAAACTGAAATAAAGAAGACAGAAAAGCACAGATTTAAGTGTGGCTCAAGGTATGGCAAGGGATCAAACATAGTTACAGAGAGTGCAAGAAATGATCATAAATGCAAAGAAAAAATAGGTGAGAGACAGAAGGAATGAGAGTGCTGCAGAAAGAAAAAAGGACGATTGCAATGAAGAAACGAAAGATTGGAGGAAAGACAGAAAACAGGAAGGAAAAACATTTGGAAAGATTGAAAGAAGTACTGAAAGAAGAAAAGAAACATGAAAATGAAAAAAGTAAGAAAGGAATTAGGAAACTATATCATTGGGAACATTTCCAATGGAGCTTCCCAGAAATGGCTGGTATTGAACTCTTCACTCATTCATGTAGCGGCATATGGTATAAAGTGTGGGGTATTTTATTTTTCTCGCTACACCTTTGAACTAAATCACTAATAAAACACTGCTAAGCCATGCAGCCTTTATGTAAATTTAAGCAATTATTTGAATTCACTGAAACTCTTCATTGGGAGCACTGTCTAGTTTTATTCGAAATGTGTCCTCTCACCACACAGCGTATTTCCTTATCTTTGGACTGCCTTATGCAAAGAAACCAAAAAAATGGAATCCAACTGGCCCCATCGTGTTTCTCCTTTACTCTCTTCTCTCTCAGTTTACCTCTGCATTTTAGAAAGCTAATGAACGCTAGTTTAATTTTGAATTTACTCCTAATCATATCCTCCATTCATTCTTCCTGTAGCCCCTTAAGTACATTCCACTTTCTTTTATTAATTCCTTCAAACCTAGGACACTATTTCTCTCCTCATCACACTATGAATCCTGTTCTCTCGTTTCTCCTGTCACACAATCTGTTCACTCCACTTTCAACACCAGGACAAAGCCAATGGCTTATTTCTAGTGCTTAATTTGAGCCAGTGTTTGTAGTTGTGATCCCCCAGCACTCATTTTTGGGGACCAGTACTTGTGTTTACCTCTCAGATGCTGACCCAGATCAAGAGAGGGGAAAAAAAACAAAGGGGAAAGAAAGAGGAAGAGAAAGACCAAAAAAAGTGACACACTGAAAAAGCAGGATTCTGCAAGTGTGACCTAAGTATTAGAAATTGTCTGGTAATGTATTAAAGAGGCATGAGGTGGATTCAAGACTACAGATCCCTGGGTTTTAGTACTCCGACATTCGACAGGGTCTCCCTCAGCACTTATTGTTTTACAAATTAGGCTTTGCATACTTCCATGATCCTGTTCCTTTTTTTCTCACCCCCTTCAGCTGCCTTTCTTTAGGTTTAATGTGATTTCTATAATGATGAATTCATTATGTTTTCTACTTTTCAGACATTCCTATATTTTTTGCTGAGTTGCTCTCCAAGCTAAAAATGTGAATGTTTTTACCTTGTCTAATGATTACCAATCTAAAATGGAAGTGCTTGTCTTCCCCAACTCTGTTTCTTCTCTTCCGTCCAGTTGTTGATATTCTGGTAATTCGTTCGTCATCAAAATGCAATAATGTGGTCACCTTTAAGGCTCCTTGTGGGGTTTTCTTTCATGAAGAATATACAGTTGTGAAGATGTATAGTTATGCAGTCTAATCTTCATTTGAGAATGAAATCCTGTTGTCTCCAAGCAGATCGTAGTCAAAAACCATCTAATCCATACATAAAATACTCGTAAATTGGAATAATGTTTGTTGTTCCCTTTTCCCAAATTGCCCCTAATCCCAATCCAGTGTAAACAAGCATATCATGTTATCATTCTGTTAGCTTCAATATTTATTAAGCTACCACATTCCATTCTATATTGAACTTTCTTTCCCTTTTGTTAGAGCTGAGAATGTTTTCAGGCCATAACATTCCATTATGTCCTGATACCATCTATCAAGTGTGGAGGTGTGTTCTCTAGCCAAGTTCTTTACAGGGTCAAATGTGCTATCTATCACAAAAGCCAGAAACATAAAGGTACTGAATTACTCCTGGTGAGGTCTAGGACATAATATAGGCACAGGCACAAAAATTAAAATAGCCAGATTAGAGAACCAGATAACTGAAAAAGTGGCCTTCATTTGCAAATCCGTCCAGTTTTGAATTTATAAAGACCCGCTATGTAGATAATTTGCAAGGTACATGAGAGTGCATACATTTGTGTTTGCTGCAGGAAATGTTTCTGGTAATATCAGGAAAATCAACAGTAAAAAACGGCCCATCTGGCCAGAAAACGAACCCACAAACTGCTAAAAAAAACAAGCATTGGCATAGCCAATAAGTCTCGCCTTTGGGACCTTATAAGTATGTAGTTATGCAGCAGGTCCCAAAGGCGAGACCTATTGCCTATGCTAATGCTTGATCTTTTGGGTGTTGCATCCTCATTTATTACTCTGCTCTTCCACAGTATTTGAAAGATTTAAAAGCAGGGACAGATGATTATATGGGCCATGCATAGCATAAAATTATAGATGGATAAAAAGTGAATTACGGGGAAGTTTTTCACCTTAGGGTTCTAAGTGACATCATAGACAGACAGCTCATACTTCACTCTTGTTGTCCATTTGATGTCATTCAAAACCCCTCGCTGAAAAACATCCCAATAATTCACTGTCACCCATCTATAATTGTGTATCGTAATTATTATATATGAGAGCACCTTGAAATACTTGATGAGTTTAGGATCTAAGCTGTCAAAAACCTCTTGGATTTGATGTCATAGACTATAATGTTTTCCCAGGTATAATCAGAGTATAGGCCACATATAGACTGCACATGACGACTGAGTTGGCTCTGGGTTCATTTATGATTTTGTAATCGGAGCAGAGGGTGGGCCATGAATGTTTCTAAGTTCTTCATTAAAAACTGCCTTTTAACCCTTGTCTCTCAATGCAGTGATAACATCGGATGACCTAAGTGGAACGCTTCTGCATGTTAAAGAAGTACATTTGCATCGTGAAGAGATTTTATCATATTTTTACTTGCTGTTTACTGAATGACTGGCTCGTGCAGGGGTTGTTGGCGCCCAGCCGGGTCTGTGGCTTGGCTCTACTGTGTCCAGCCCTAGTCAGATGATTAACCTTTCACAGGCTGTTTTCAACCCGGTTCGCTGCTGGGAGTGTTTCGTGCTTCATTGTTTGAACTGGGGTAGGGGAGGCCGCATGGCTCTGAGAGAAATAACAACATATTGGGGTGGGCGGAAGATAAACAAACAGGGAGCAGATGATGGAAAAGGGAGAAAGCAAAGGATAGGAGGTAAGGAGGCAGATGGAGAGAGGAGGAGGAAAGTGGAGTGAAAAATGGCGCTGGGGTAAGGTAGATTGGGGCGAAGAAGAGATATGGAGAAACACGTGCTCAGATGAAGGGAGAGGGAGACACTCGTGGAAGAATTGGAGAGAAAGAAAAAAGAGAAGTAGGGTGAGAATTGGGAGCGTAGAGGAGGAAGTAGTTGAGTTCGAGAGAGGTGGGAGGTGGGATTAGATCCCAAGAATGAGGAAAAGTTAGAGGGAGCTTGAGGGGAGAGATGGGGAGAATGCATGCCCGTGTTTCCTATTAAGGTGTCATGTTGATTCCCCACAGATGGTAATATTTCTCCTTTCTCCTCCCACAACACGTCACTCAAATGCTAGGCAGTTTGAAATGCATGCGTTTCTGCCTCTGAAAATCCCCTTCTCGGTATACACAAGTGTTAGCAGAAGGGAGTGGACATGGAGAGAACTAGCAGGAAAGTAGTAATAAGGATGAAAAGACAGTGCACGGTTGGCTCGGAAGAAAATGCACAAAGATCTGAGGAGCGGAGTAAAACAAGGAGAAAAGAAATATGCCGCGCCGCCGCGAGACGCGCAGTGTGGTGGGGGAGGGGCGTTGAAGAGCGAGCAAGACAGAGATGCGGAGCGAGGCAAGCACGCTTGGGAGAGCGAGAGGAAATCCAGATGACGCCTCTGCTTGTAACTGTGCACATAACCGTACGCTCTATGCCACACAAAAAGCTGCTGTTGCCGTTTTAAAGCCCACTCATTAAATGTCTTGCCAGAGCAACGCATGGGCTGGCTTAGGCGAGACCTAAAAAGGACCACACACTGATCTGTCAGACTCGCCCTTCAGGCACTGCCTGATTGTCCTTTAGGCCAAACCACCCTTGCTGTGCCACATCAAGGCCTAAAAGTACGTTCAGATTCTGGCACAGTGTCACTTACAGACTCTGTTTTCTCTGCTGAATTCTCCCTTCTGAAAGCAATGGAGTAGAGGGCAGCTAGCCAGCATGCAAAGCTAAATTTGCATTCTCAGTCTCACACTTTGAGAAGTTTGTCTTTCTCTGTATTTCCACATTTAGTGTACATCTCAGGTTTTATATATAATCTAAACATAATATAAAAATGCTGCAGACGTAGGTTGTAAGGCATTCAGATCTAAATCCTATATGAAAGAAAAGTAGTCATATTGTCTGATAAGTCACAATTGTTACATTGGACTTGCAAGACATTCTGACCTGGGAGCAGTATTGCACCGTAATAAGTCTTGCCCAAGACATGTCCGGTTCCCAAGGTCACCAACAGAGGAAACCTTATTGACAATCTGAGTAAGACAAGACCATAATTACAAGTTGGATGCAGTCCGGCAAACCTTGCAAAACCTGTTGGTCCTCTCAGATCATCCAGTATCCCATTCCCAGTATGTTGAACTCTGATATTTGAGAATATCACAAAAAACAGGTTAGTCCAAATGGGCATTGGTACACAAATGTCAGGAATTGAAAGTTCCTTACATACAGCCCCCATGTGCATAAGACAGTCAATGTTGTCTTTAGCTTATGGTTTTTGTAAAATGTATGATAACAATACTTTAAAACCATATTCATACTGTTCTCATTTTTGTAAAAGATTGTCAAAGATTAATTGCATGCAAGTAGATGCAAAAGCAGTGTTTGCGTCAAAGACCATAGGTATTGCATGGCTGGTACCAGGAGTAGCCATCTGTGCCATCCAACCCTTACGTGGGTGAGATACAGGCATTTTATTGCTCTTCATATTGTATTGTTCCAGTCCCAGATGAGTTGGTCAATGAAGACCCTTGGCAGGAGACATAACATTGGCCTTGATGTATATGCAGGGACCAGGAGAGGATCTGCATCTAGAAGAGATTGATATGGCTAAAGAGTGGTAAGTGATGATTTGCCCATGCTTTACACCTTGTACTAGCTTACCATAACAATGGCTAATAAGAATAATGTAATGTGAAATGTTCAGCAGCTGGGAAGTATATGTTATATCTAAATAGCTCATGAAATTGCCTATATGGGGAGTTTGTAAGAGGATAGACCAGAGGCTTAGAGTCGCCATTTAGCTGCATATATAAACTATCACCACAACAGGCATAATTGCTGAGCTAGCTCAATAGATGTTGGGAGTAGGAGTTCTTTGGTACTAGCAAAAATGTTGTTATCCCTGAATATCGCCATCATCATTTTGCCATGGTATTACTCCGGCTCTCGAGGAAAGCTTGGCTCAAAAAATGATCAAGAAAGAATACAAATATTGTTGGGGACAGTGGATTTGACATTCTTGTTTTGTACAATGTTCGATTTCAAACCTGTTAGGTATCTTGTTGGTAACACATCATGTTCCTCTACAGCTTACATTAGCTCACACTTTTCTTAACCAGTCAGGTTACACAGTATCTCACATCTTTTCATGCTTCCCACCTTATGTTTATTTCACTTAATTGTTTTTGAATTGCTTAACCATTTTAACTCTGCTTCATCTTGGTATATCTTATCCCCCATCCTTCACCAGCTATGTTCAACTATCTTACAATCACAAAATATGTTAGGAACATGATGTCATTATCATCAACTTTACAATTTTCCATTACCTTTTTGGATACTGTGACTGTCACCTTCTTATCTCCCATGTAATTCTTTATAAATGTTGTTGGGCCCCAGAAGCTGATGATATGTCAAGGTCTGACTCACCCCCCATGATAAGAACATCATCTTCTTCTCTCAAAGGACACATTTCTAGAAGTGTCTCAGTGCTCACCACATGATTGTTTCGAAGTTAAACAAAAGATAATCTGTTGATGCTACTCATCCAGCCACTTGGCAGACTTTGAGAGTTTATAATGATCTCCTCTGACTTCTGGCCACTGACTAGGAGGAAAAAGACCTGATATGTAAAGTGTGGTCTCCTGAAGAAGACCTGATCTGTAAAGTGTGGTCTCCTGAAGAAGACCTGATCTGTAAAGTATGGTCTCCTGAAGAAGACCTTATCTGTAAAGTGTGGTCTTGTGACTGCTATGAGAAATGTGGAGGCCCTTCCTTGTTTCTGAAAAATTTCTGAAGGGATAGGAGAGCAAATGTTGGTGGATGACTGCTTTTTTGATGGACTAGCCCCTGCTTATGGAAAAGAAAGAGATAAGACGTGGACGCAGGATATAGGATAATTACTGTAAGACATTCTGCACTTGTGTGATTGTCTCAGATCTATCAGTCTGTTATGATTCCCATTAGTGGACGGGAGGCAATTTACGAGACTCCTGCCATGGCTCTTGGCCCACTTGAAGCAGGGGAAAATTGAAGGTGATGTGGGTCTCTCTGTAAAACTCACCTATTGCTCAAGAGGAAATGGTACTTGTGTTGATCCTCAGTATAAGACATTACTCCTTACTTTTCAGAAACTTACTGATGCTTCTTCAAGCACCATCATCCATATTACTTGGCGAATCATATTCTATTTCAAAGCAAGTATATGCAGTAGCTTTGCCCTACCTCTTTTTGTTGACAATCTGATGCCTGCAGCTAAATAACCTCTCTGGTGACTATAAGTTTTTTACAGAGTTTTATATAGCGCCAACTTTACCTGGAAGTATTGGGTATAAGAGTGCTTACATAGCACCAGTTGCGTTACATAAATACACATTCATTTTTGTTAGGGTTAGCCCTGATACTTCTAGTAAACCAGGAGCTCAATGAATGGACCCATGGGAAAGTTACAAAAAGCACAGTCCGCAAAGAAGATTGCAAAGGAGTTGGAAAGATCTTTGACACAGTGAAAAATAATCATGGAGAGGAGCCCAAGAGAAACAAAAGGCTGTTTCATTCAGAGAGTTACGAATTGGACGAAGAAAAAACTGGAAGGCAGTTTCACACTTAAAACTATAGAATAAATGTGAAATAATGTTGCATACTAGCTCCCCTCTGTAGCCAACGAGAGAGTATATCCACTTCATTAAGGGCAGGAAACTACATCTAAAGATAGTACATTTACCAGAAGTGCACATATATGCTACAGTACACTATTACATATGCTTGTGAATGGATACAATGCTGTAGTAACAAACATGCACTGTTAGCTGTTTTGAGCCAGCAGGTCTTGTCCGAAGACAGCTTTTTCACTAACAGTCATGTTTTTGCATCTTACCCCTACTCCTCTTTACACCACATCAGTGTACTACTCACTTTTTTCTCTTCATCATTTTTATGGATTCTATAAGTCAGCAACTTAGTGCACAGTAACCACACTTAACACTGAGTAACCTTTTCACTCATATGTACATACCTCCTGACCCACTAAGAGAATGTGATTCATGTAAAAACAAAATTCATCAGATCAGTTCCTGCCCACTCTATGAAGAGTCAACACTTAGCTCTCTTAGGTGTAGAACTGAGATAAAGGGGCTAGCCCTCAGAGGATGTGTAGCTTTGTGCTTCACTTTTATTAACCAAGTTAGGTACTGGGGTAATGATTCCTTGTGCAGGTCCATGATTGGCTGTCCTCAGATGGTTCTGCTGGAGAACTGTCTCACGAGTTCCAAATTGACTTTGAAGGTCAGAAAGGAAACCCTATGTCCCTTGAGCACTGGGTAGCTTCTCTACAGTTAGGGAAAACAGGTCATGTGACCATCAATACTTGGATGACTTCTTGTCTTGTCACCAAAGTCTATTTTGCCTCAGGAGAGGGTGCCTGTTGTTGAGGGCCTTAATTCAGCAGGTAAGATCCCTTACACTTGGTCAGAGCGGTCCAGCAGGGCACCATTTTGTTGAACACTCCTCTAATTTTCCTGGCCACTTTCGTGCTTACAGGCATTTTATTGCTCTTCGTATTGTTCCTGTCCCAGATTAGTTGGTCAATGAAGACACTTGACAGGAGACATAAAATTGGCCATGATGTATATGCAGGGACCAGGAGAGGATCTGCATCTAGTGGAAGGAAAACTCATCTCTTTAATCATTTATGCTCTGGGTCGCCAGAAGATTGTGGAATTGGATTTGGCTACTCGGATAATCTTATTTCATTCGTAAGCAAACAGACATCGAGAACGACATTTTGCTCCCTGCAAATATGGAACGGTGTAAGAAGAATAGCATCAGGCCTTGGACTAAGAGCAAAGAGGTATCACATTTGGCTTCCTCTCTCTGAAAAACTTCTCTAGCTCACTAGAAGAAAGGTAAGAAAATGGTTCTTGTTGTGTTATCTTTGATAATCTGATAGATAATAGATAATGTGTCTTCGCATGAGTGGGTGAGGTGTTCTGCTCAAGAATAGATGAGGTAATGAGCCCATAGCAGAATGCTGAAAATGAATATCTGCCCATCTTGCTGGCCGATATATAAAGGCTTTCATTCCTACTATGCTCCTGTTCTTTCCTATCTTGAATTTTAGCTGCTATTTGTTTTAAATCTGTGGCCATATTCCTGGCCAGATTGCATTTTCAGGAGCAATCAGTAAATGTGATAGAAAAAGTAGGCATGATTCATCCGCTTCAGAAGCTTCTGAATCAAAAAGCATTGAAGTAGAGGTTTAATCCGATGACCTAAGGGTGCTTAGACAAAGATTTCTTTCCTGGTATTTTAGCACATGTGAGAAAGAATATGGGGTTTTCATCCCCAGAGGAGATTGATACCTCTCAGAAACTTTTTCTCACCAAGAGAGACTCCTTCTCGCCAATTTGTTCACTCTCCACAGCTTGGTAGTCCCATTCCAATCTCCTGTGATAGATGTTTTTCTCTGGAATGGAAGGATCCAGATAGAATGTTCTACAGCAGAGGTCTTCAAACTGTGGGGCGTGCCGTGGTAGTGTTACCAGGGGGCGCATATAATGTCTTGGCCGGACCTTGATCTCATGTTTTATTTTTCTTCACAACTGCTAGTTAGGCTTCTTGCTGGGAAGATAAGTTTTATATAGAAAGTTAATTTGAGCTTCTGCTCTAGTACAGTTGGGCAAGGACTAAAGCACTGAAATGCCTATTTTATATTTTGTGTTAGAAATTCGGTTTCTGGCTGGCAGAGTTATGCACCCTGTCCAAGCAGTAACCACAATCCTAGTCAGGGTAAGTCAAATATACACCCTAAATTAACTTGCACTCACCCTATAGTAGCTTGGCACAAAGCAGTTAGGCTTAAGTTAAAGGCAATGTGTAAACTATTTGTGCAACACTTATAACAGTGAAACAGTGGAAATACCACACAAAAAGGCACCACATCTGGTTAGAAACAAAGAGCTTAGTTTAATGAACAAAGCATAACCACAATAACAAAAATCCATTAATAACAATAACATGAATTTGTAAAGAATATCTTGAAATCCAGTGCATGAAAAACATAAAGCACCAACCAGGAACATCTGGTCATGCTTCACTGGAACAAATCCAAAAGTTCAGGCCGACCGCGATGGAATGTGGGTTGGGTACAGGGACCAAATTTGTCTTGCTGCAAAGTACCTTAGCTGCGTTATTGACAGAGCTGTGAGGGGAGAAGGAAAGAGACAATGCACCATCGCTGCAACGCAGGTTTGTATGTGATGCATCGTCGTTGAGTCGCCCAAGTCGAGGATGCATCGAGAATGGCGATGATGCACTGCGCAGTCGTCGAAGAGATGTACTCGAAGCTTGTGGTGCAGGGAGATGTGCAATTCGAAGTAGCACAACATTGCTGATGCATGGATTTTTATGCAACACTTTATACTCACTTCCAAGGGTCCAGGGCTGGATTGGCACCACTTGGCAGGGCAAGACTCTCAGATGGCAGAGTCCAGGTGCTGTATGTAGATGGGTTGGAAGTTTGCGATGTCTATGAGACTTCAAAGAGAAGGCAGCCAAAAAAAACCTTGGAGTCACTTTGGTTCTGGGTTGTAGAGATGCAGGTGCAGTCATTCTCACTCCCAGACAAGGAGAGCAGCAGAGCAGCACAGAAAAGCAGGAGTCCAGCAGAGTGACAGTCGTTTCGGAAGCACAGCAGTCCTTCTTCCTGGCAGAATATCCTCAGGTTTAGAAGTGTACTGAGTTGGTCATGTCAGGTGTTCAGCAGTTAAACCCAGTTGTGTCTTTGCAGTGTGGGAGACTTCAAAGATAAGCCTTTGAATTGTACATCCCTTTCGGCTGTATCTCCATACTCACTACAAAGGTTTAAGCCCTCCTTTGTGTGGGGACAGGACATAGCCTATTCAGGTGTAAGTGTCAGCTCCTCCCACCCAACCTGCCCAGGATGGCCATCAGGATGTGGACTGCTGTCAGATACCAGGCTAATTCCACAGGAGCCGAAGATGGTCCCAAAGCCCCTCCACCAGTACTTCCACCAAAAGATTAATTTCTGATGAGAGCAAAAGCAGGAGGGAAAGGGGAAGTTGATAAAGAGAGACTGCCTCTACACGAAGACTTTAGTGGACCTCTCCAAGTCTCCGGTACTCTGCTTGGGACCGGAAACTCAGCATCTGCATAAGGAAAGATAAACATCAACATGCAGTATATTCACCTATTCTACTTAATTATTATACATCTTTTACTTTAAATTACCCCTACGACTCAAGGCGTTAGCTTCTCTCTTGATAAAGCTTTCACTAGAAGTTTTGTAGAGTTACTGCTCTTAGTAGACTGTGCTTTTCAAGTAAAAATGCTTAGACCTGTAGCAGTAAAGTATTATCAAGTAGCTCTATTCATAGGCAAGCTCCAAAGAAAAACTTCCTTTATTGTGGAAAGGAGCGCAATCCAAGAATTCAAAAATAACATTACCTTATCTTCTCGCTGATACTATCCCTTGTAGATGGGCGTACCTTGGAGAATTCCTTCAGGCGTAACTTCCCAGAAATATAAGGAAGGCTAAACCAAATTAGGAGACTGCCTGAACTAATAGCACGCTATTTCTAACTAATTCTAAATTGCTTAAACAAAAGGAAGGACAGAAAGTCTCACAAGCTTCCAAGTATGGAAGCGTTGTCTAAAAATGTATTCAAGGTCTTGATGTCGTCTCAGTAGAAAATTCTCAAGAAAAACTATTCTCCTCAGAGAACGAATACCGTAGATAGACGTTTACTGTGTCTCAAGCCACAGTTGAAGTGCGCCGTTCTATTGGGAACAGGTGCACTTCTATCTTGAATCTCGAGCGTGTGAAGAGAAAACTAGACCGCTAACCTTATTTCTCTAACTCTCTTTGCTCGTATCTCCGGATTCCACCTGCAAAGTCTTAACAAATGTTTTCAAGGTTCTTTTGAAAAGTGGCCGAACTCTTTTCCTTCGTAGATATTTAACAGCTCTTCTAAAATGCTTACTTGTCCTTTTACATAACCCACTCACTAAGGTGCTTGCTATTGTGGTCCTGACAACTGCCCATCAATCACACCTAAGCTCCCTTTCTGTGTGGCTATCTAGAGAGAATGCAGGAAGCCCACTAGTCACTCACCCATGACGAAAATTCTGAGACAGGCAGAAACACCAAATGGATACATTAAGAAAATGCCTCAGTAAGAACTTGTAAATGAAAATAGCCTGGAAAAATGAATTTGTTTATTTACCGCTTTTCTAAGCTGTCTTCATTTACAAGTAGCAGCTGAAGTGCAGGGCAGGGTCAAAGACATGATTTAAAAAGAGCACAATTTTCTTTAACTATTTTGCTCAGTTTTTTCACCTCCAGATAACATAACACACACCTGAAATTAAAAAGAAATTCAAATTAATACTTATGAAACCTCAATTTGTTAATGCAATCATTGAAGATGTATGTCTCTGTGGGAGGCCAAAGAGTCACATAATTGAATCCAGGCGGGCGCAGTGGGGAAAAGGGGCTTGTGTGTGTGTATATATAGTGCTACAGGTCCCAGCCTCTGACATAAAGCGCTGTGAGTGTGAATATGTAAGTCATTATTTTAAAACTGTATACACAGTATAATATAGGCTGCTGCAGAATGGTGTGATCAGAGCCACTGGAATTATGTGATAGGCCAGCACCAAATTATGCAGCGGTGTTGACGAATCTATGCAAGAATCGAAAGCACATAATGCAGCATATTTTCTGACACTATTAATTCATTATTTTGAACCTTTTAACATGATAATACGTTTTGGGCTAAGATTTTAACTCATTAGTACCAGTTTACCAGATACAGAAATAAGCAAATGAAAGGTGACCAGGTAGCCTTTGTGAAGGGCCTTTCACTGCGTGGGAACCCGTCACCAAATTTTAGTACGTTTTGATCCTTTTGACCTAGAAATTGTTTTTTTTCTAAAATATGCAGCTTAAGCACCAGGTGAAGGTTTATGAGGCAAATGTGGCAGATCAATAATTATGTGAAAAAAGCCACTGAATCGTATAATTTCAGTGGCTCAGGGTTTAGTGTTTAAGATAAAACAGGTCCTTTCAAAGCATGTCTTTAGTAATAGGTAATCAGACTGTACCTAGTGCAAGCATTTCCATAAGTATCCATTAAAATGACACTTTCCAGAATTCAACACCATTATGTCACTTGTCATCATGAAACTGAAGTGATGCCATCAATTAAGGATTATACTGGTGATAAAACAATTGCACACATTTACATTTCTTTCAGGTAGCAGGCACCTTGGTCGATGCCACACCCTCGGCTTCACAACACATGAAAGCCCCACACTTCCCCCTTCCACTTTCACCCAGAGGCACCAGAACATCCATATTAACCATTCAGGGATAGATGTTTCTTTTTTGTTTAACAAAAAGTATGGGAACTGGTTTTGGAAAATCAAAAAAAAAATAGGCACATCAGTTCCCACAGATCCTGCCCACATTGATATTCCGATGTCCTTTCAGGCAAGTTGAAGGGTGGCTGCAAGACGACATTACAAGCCCTGATCATCCGGACCCCTGGGGGTTGAGAGTAATGGCCCAGGAGAAAGAGGAAAAGAGCGAGATCCACGGATAACATCAAAGACATGGACCATAGGGGGGTGCTATCTGGGAGCTAATGTTTCCATCTACAAATGGACAGACACATTTC
The DNA here is from genome assembly GCF_964261635.1 of Lissotriton helveticus. Lineage (NCBI taxonomy): Eukaryota > Metazoa > Chordata > Amphibia > Caudata > Salamandridae > Lissotriton > Lissotriton helveticus. Next base: position 1,444,957,257 of record NC_136067.1, on the reverse strand, counting down.
ACTCTTAGTGGCAACATATGGGGGCTGTTCTTGCATGAAAGGGCCAGCACTAACATTAATGTAGCAGTTGCAGTGACACTGGGACCACATGTGTGAGGGGGCCACTGCACCCCAATTAAGACCATCTTTCTAGCAAGGAAGGAAGGCCCATTTTACTAGCTAGTATTAAGGCCAAGGTCACACATGTGGCACATAAAATGGTACCCCAGCACCAGAGAAGGGGGGGCGGGATATGAGGCTTTGTTCCCTTTTTTATTGCATACACGGGCAGACAGTCTACTCTGAGCCTCAAACCTAGGCGTAAAAGATCCGTGTAGTAGGCAGAGAATGAAGCGTGGTTTGTAGGGCTAGATGTATTATTGGGGCTGCAGGTGCAGTGGCACTGGGGCCTAGTGGTGTGGGGGGCCAACTAAATACCAGTTATGGCTGCTTTACTATCCTTCCTTGTTTCTTGTTTGCATTAGGCCCATCTACGCTTGCTGTGCACATTTTTTGAGCCTCATACCAAAGGCCCATGGGAGATAAGTATATTGATGCAGAGGAGACAGCTTGGCCTGGGACTCAGTGTGACGACTGAATGGGTATGGTGCAAGATCGGGCCCATGTTTTTAAGAAAGAGCTGAGAAGACTGCCTGTTTTGCAAGACATTAGCTATCATTAGTGCAGCAGGTAATGTGGCACTGAATCCCAGGGGACTGAGGGGCCCAGTGCTTCAGATCATGACTGTATTACTCTCCAAAAGAGGCACAGGGCCTTGCTAGCATTAGAGCTGAGGAAAACATTTCTGCAGAGTTGGGGCAACTTGTGGTGGCTCATTTTTTCTGTAAAGGACAGAGAGTCGGTTTCAGGATTGAGGTGACAGCCAGACATGGGGAGAAAGGCAGAGGCAGAGAGGCAGCCTAATACTCAGGGATGCAGATATCATTAGTGGAGCAGGTAAGGTAAAGTTGCTTTGGGGCCCAGGTGTGTATGGTGCTTACAACACCCTAATTATGTGGGGTAGGTTTTTTGGGTCATTTTTTGTTTTTGTGGGATATATTTGCTCTTTTATACTGCTCACATTTAGTGCAGAATGGGACCTACAGAAAAGTATCCCTGGAAGGATCTCATACTCCCAAATCCCTGTGCTCAGCCTTACCACTTCTGCTCCCTCAAGTCTTGCCATAAAGTTTTGAAGGGGGGCCCAGCTTCAAACCATTTTCCTTAGGGGGGCTCAGAGCAAATATGTTTGAAGACCTCTGCTCTACAGTATTGAAGGAAATGGAGAAACAAATTGATTTCTCATTTGCTATTGTCAGAGCGGCTTAATCTGGTGGTGGTGCTGTGGCTGCAATATGTAATTTGTTCCACAGAGACTGAAACATTGACTTTGCATATAAATCCTCTTCTCTATGTATGCCTTTTGAAGGAACACATTTTTTGGGCCAGTGCTAGACAACAAGATGAGGAAGTTGTACAGAGAGCAAAAGCATTCCTCCATCTTTAAAAATCTTCAGCAAAGTACATCTTCATTATTGGAAAGGGAATAGCTTGAGCAGTAATTAATAGTCATATTTTAAATATTGTGGGAAAGGATCCTAGTCCAACTACACTCAGAACCAAAAAAGAAAAATGGAAAAGTCTTAGAAGTCCTGACTAAGCAGCAAATGATCAAGGATGCCAGTTAAAGGGAGGACTTTGTTCTTCAGAACAGCCAGGGAGGAATCCACTTCAGGTGGTTGGGTTCTTCAAATAATCAGAAGTGGGTACTAAATAGGATTTCCTTCGTTTGCTCTGGACTCAGGGGTCTGGAAAACTCAGAGGCCACAATGTGCAGAGAAAAATTCTGTCTTTACTCATGCAATCTAGGATCTAATCCAAAAGAAAGCAGTAGTACATGCTCACATCTGGATAAGAGGAAGGAAGTGTACTCTATACAAATATTAATTGCGAGTAGTCACCAGCGATATATGAAATTCTATTTACAGGAGAAGTGCGATCAGAACCCATAGTTTTCATGAAATTATTCGCACACAGCTCGTCCAACTGCCTCCCTTCACCTCCGCACCCAAAGACATCATATGCGGCGTACCACAAGGATCATCCCTCAGCCCCACCCTGTTCAACATTTACATAACCCCCCTCGGAGACATCGTCAGATCCCGCACAGACGATACTCAACTGATCCTTTCGCTAACTGAGGACCGCTCCAACACCCAAACCAACATTTGACCAATGTAGCCAAATGGATAAGCGACAGCTGGCTCCAACTTAACTCCAACAAAACTGAAGTTCTGATCTTCGGGAAAAACACCTTCACTTGGACTGCAGCTGGTGGCCTGCAGAATGCGGACTTACAACCAGACCGACTGACCATGCATGCAACCTCGGCATCACCCTCACCAGCCAACTGACCATAAAACGACAAGTCAACACAATCACCGCCTTCTGCTTCCAAAACCTGAATGTGCTCTGCAGAATCTTCAGACGGACCCCAACCAACACCAGACAGACCATCATGCAGGCCTTCTCACCTGACTATGGCTAGACCCTCTATGCCGGCATCCACACCCTGCTCCTCAGAAGTCCAATACGAAGCAGATAGTTACAGCCAGACCCATCCTGCACCTTCCCAAATGCATCCACATTGTCCCCCACCTGAGAGATCTCCACTGACTCCTCATCCAGAAGAGATGCCCGTTCAAGATCCTCACGCATGCCTACAAAGCCCTCCATTAACTAGGAAGTGCCTACATCAACCACAAACTCAGTTTACACCAACCCTCTAGATATCTTTGCTCATCTTCACTAGGCCTTGCACACTCCGCCCGCATCTGTTGCAGCTACAGTGGTGGTCACTCCTTCTCCTTCATTGCTGCCAAGACCTGGAATGACCTTCTCTTCCAGGTACGTACAGTCCCCTCACTGGCAGACTTTCGAAAGAGACTCAAGACCTGGCTCTTCAACAGAGAGAGCAACCATATACCCCTAAGGGTGACAGTGTTGTGCTTTACAAATGCTGTTTGATTGATTGATTTGTGTGCCATTCCAAATACAAGATTTTGGAGTAACTGGAAGGAATTTGAAAGGTCCTGGAAGATGATGGATTTTTGATCAATGACTAAAACTGTCTGATGGTCTCTTAAGGATTGGACTTTTATAGGAATGATGAAGCGTGATTATCTCAGTATGATTAGCCTCGATCAATTCCTGCTCATTGGATAGTGTGATTCTAATACAAACTTAAGCAACATGACTAACAGTGTGACTCGTAAACCACATGAGAGTTAAACCTGCATCCTAAAAGCTAGCAGTACAGTCACAAACCAAACTGAGGTGAGAATTATTCATGAGAGAGAGAGAAACTAATAATGTTAATGAATTCATGCTCAATAACGTGCTATGAAAACCTATAAATGCTATAATGTGTGACGTAATGTTGTATCCTTTACCAAAATATGATTATGAAAATGCTAAATAATGATTTATCTTGCACCAATGTACAGCTTCCTGACCCGGAAGCTGTACATTGGTTGCAGGGAGGCCACACTATTTTCACAAGGTGGGCACTCAGACGGCTGTATAAATGACATAAGAACCATAACAATTTGTCTGCCATATTGTTCATAAAAACGGCACATCAGCCAGTTCAGGGACTCCATTGACGACGCATCGTTTGGTCTATTGGAAGTCCGGTTTTCCTTATCACTGAAAACTGTCCTGAAGAGGGTGTAAATTCACGTACTCACTGAATCGCAGCGTCAACAACTGTTTTCTTGTGTACTCTGTAATTTAATGAAATGTTTTTAACTTTGATTATATATATGTATATATATGTATCTGTGTATGTTAAATAAATATTAATATCACTATATGTCAATGATTTTTGGGGATTTTTTATACATTTTTTTTATTAATAGTTGCTTTGACTCACTGATATTGGATAATTGTTGTGTTTTCCTAATTTTTGTTCTCTGACCACTAGCACTATATAGTATGTTGTAATATATCAACCACTGAGCTATAGGGACCTTTTTGTTTTTCATATATGTACTTTCCATGTCCCTGATCAGGATTTTAAGGGTACCTCCCTTGTTTTTCCTTCATAAAACACTTGCACCAGAGACCAGAGCATAATAGAGTGGAATTACAGACATAATTACGTAATCCGACACATAAGTGAGCAGCTCACTGGCCACAATTGGTAGACCCTTGGGTAAACCAGCAGTGACGGCTCCTCAGCCAAGGTGGAGGAGCGTCACCCAGCTGGTTTAAGAGCAGTGCAGCGGAAAAATAAAATTATAATAAACTGGTAATTATCATTTTATTTTTCACTACGAGCTGAGTTAGGGTTGGGCGGGGCTGGGGTAACGGGGTAGGATTGGTTTGCTGACTCCAAGTGAGCACGATTGCTTGGAAGCAGAGGAGAAGGTGGCTGAATGGACTGAAGGAGAGATACGGCCAGCCGGCAGAAAAAGGTAAGTGTATCTTTTCTAATTTATTTTGTCTCACCACTTACCCCCCACCAACCCCATCCCCTGCCAGTCGCCACTGTAACCCAGTAGTGGCATGATTTCACTGGCAGTACCCACTAACACCTGAAAATCATCAAGACCTATACTGGTGGCACCACAGCATGTGGCATAAAACCATGCTAGCTAAATCATTGCAGCAGTTCTCCTCAAATTTTATATTTTATCACAAGAACACTAATAGAATGCTCACAGACACCAGAAATTTGATGAAGGGAAATATCTACTAGCACGGTATTTAAAAAGTGTGTTGTGCCTCCTAAAGCAGTATTTGATATGGGCATTTTCAACAATGGCAAAATACTTTAAGTACCATTTCTAGCTGTGGCACATCTTAATGGATATAGGGGCCACACACCCTCATCTTTTGCCCAAGAAGAGAGAGTAAAAGGTCAGCCTCACCTCTTTATTTTCCGGTCAGGCAGCCAGGAGCTAGACATGCCCTAAGGGACCAGGCTACGGGCTGCCCGAGCTGAAATTTGCCAGGCTGAGGATGTCACAACTCCTGTGGGTGTGACCTCTTCAGCCTGGCAAAGCACCTCGAGCCCTCCCTCTTGTGACGAGGGGGTGCATCTCTGATTGCCTTTGGCATGAGTGCTTCAGTTTTAAGCCCTGAAGTGCCCAGGGTTGAGTGTCAATCTCGGCACAGAGTGGAGTGGGGTCGGCAACTCTCACTGACTCCATTCCACTCTGTGACGAGATAGGGACTGCTCCCTCCCTTCATTGGCTGACCATAGGTCAGCCAGCGAGAGAAGGCAGCAGTCCCAGTAAGTGTGATTTTTTTAATGCATGGTACATGCATGTATGCATGTGTGAATATTTGGTTGTGTTGTGAATGGATGTGTGTTTGCGTGCATGTGTGAGTGCCTGGATGTGAATGAGTGTGTATTTGTGCATGTGTGTCCCATCCACTCAACTCCCTGCTGAAATTACTACCCATTTCCGACTATTTCTTCTGTGTTGTCTAGCTGTGCACTTTGGTGTTTTATTTATCATACACATAATTGTATTATAGATTCATACAAAATACTTTTGGAGTGCAGCAAACTTGCATTGCTGGAATAAGTCATGAAATGCCCTTCAGAAGTACTTCTATATGCTGTGAGCCCCAGTACTTAAAAATCACTACTAGCATTGGGTGGGAGCCATCTAATCTGCTGAGATGTAAATTAATCCCTCGCTGCCATTGTGGCAGAATATGAGTCTGACGTAGCAGAGTGAAAGGTTTGCTGCCCATAGCATCCCAGAGTTCCACCTACACACAGGGAGAAAATGTGAATACCAGTCTGAGGGGGAAGGTGTGGTGTCAGCACATTGGAAGGAGGTTCTGAGGCCCCTCGCCGAACATGTGTGGGGTGGGATGGATCCATTGTAAATGTAGCAGGTCTCTGGCTTGCTTTTCAGGTCTATTTAGGCACAAAACTGCTCCAACAGTGGGTTGTGTAAGCCTCACCAGGGCCTCTCATAATAAAGATTTGGTATGTATGCCCGGCATTGTGATGCCTGGAGTACCTTTATGCAAATCATACCCCACTTGTCCGCTCATGGTGACATATGGGGTGTGCATCACTGCTGTAGGGAATTTTGAGACTCCTAGCTTGAGGAATTAGATGCAATCTTGCAGTAGGCCATCCATTATTTATTTTATTTATTTACTTATTTTATTTATTTATTTTAAGAGTTTTATATAGAGCTGGCTAGACCCGGAGGTATTAGAGCGCTTTACATGAGGTTCCACAAAATTACAAGATAACATCAGTTTCAATTTACATCAGTTGCTAGACAAACAATTACAGGAGCATAGAGAACGAGATAAGTGAAGTGTAGAGGGGAAAGGGGTAATGGTAAAGGGGTGGGAGGGAGATACGGCAGAAAGACGAAGGAAAATCTGCCCAAAGTCCGGCTTGGTTGGTGACGGTCGAGGGGGAAGTCCCAAACCCATCTCCTCTATAGCTATCAGGTAGCTCCGCCGGGATTGGCCAAATAGCTAGGTCTCAATGGGAAACATTTAAAGAACATGGAGGGCAAAATAATGGAGCGTAGAGGGGAGGGGACAGGGAAGGTGAGAAAGGGAGGATAGGGGAAGAGACAACAAGGAGAGACGAAATGAAGTCTGTCTAAAGGCCAACTGGGTAGGTGACGACCAAGGAGGGAGTCCACGGGCATCTCCCCTATAGCTAAACCAGGTAGCTCCATCGGGCATCAGACAAAATAGTTCAGTCTCAATACATTGAGAGAGGAGAGAAGGAGAGACATAAATAGAGGGAGGATGCGGGAAGAGATGACAGGAGAGACGAAAGGAAGTCTGGCTAAAGACCGACTGGGTAGGTGACGTTCAAGGAGGGAATCCCCGACCTGTATCCCCTATAGCTAAACCAGGTAGCTCCATCGGGCATCAGACAAAATAGTTAGATCTCAAATGACCAGGGAAAATTCACAGGTAAACAGGGTGGGGACTAGGGCCAGGACAGGTGAGGGCATAGGTCAGTAGCAGGAAAGTGGAGAGGAGTAGAGCGGGGAGGGGTAGGGGGTAGGTAGTTTGGTAAAAGTTCCCATGGATCTGCTTCGAGTCATTCAAAAAGGAGGACCGTTCCTTCTCAGGTGCCATCTTGAGGTTAAAACGCTGGGTGAGATTTTTGCCAATAGAGAGGGGGGGATGGGTGAGACAGGAAGAAGGGGAGAAACTGTGCCCAAGGTCCGGCTGGACAGGTTATGGTCAGGGGGTGAGCCAAGGCCGATCTCCTCATTAGCTGAACAGAGCAGCTCCACCAGGCGTCAGACATAATGTTCGGACTCCGCTGTCAGGATCAGAGCTCATGTGTGCTCAGGGATAGTCAGAAGAGTGGCGGGGGGGGGTGTCGGGGAGCCATTGTCTGAAAGAATTGCAGATGTTCTCATAAGGGTAGACGCAGTCTTGGAAGGGTCGAGTACGTCAAAGTTCAGCATGGGGGGGAAGATGTCATCATTATCGGCCATGATGGGGTCAGGCATCCTTGGACCCTGTTCCATATCAAGTGTGTTGAGTGCGGCAGAGGTTTGCAGGGAGGGGCGCCCATAAGTTGTTAAAACAGGAAACAAAGATCACCCCTGGCATCCCTGGGTGCTGGGACACAGTGGGGGCTGCCATTTTGCCTCGCGCATGGGTGGGGGGAGGAGGGGGTCTATCGCCTCTTCACTCAACGTAGCCCTTGACCAATATATTAGGGAAAAAAGCTTTAAAACTCATGATTTTGTTAATTTTCCCCAAATCTCTCTCCCCAATATCTCATACCGAAAAAGTTGGGCGCATAAACTTGATATGAGATTAGTGTGAAAAATGCATACATGCTGATATTGGTTCCCAGTCCATTCCTGGCTAAGATCCCCAGATCAGAGGCAAAATATTCCCTCTACACGTTAATGGTGACATAATACAGCTCTGGTATGACTACAGAGGCACGTCCCTGACCATTTTAGAAACATCTTATATTTCTTCATTCACCATTGTTCCCTTCACATGTACATTTAAAAGGATTTATCCATGCATACTTCCTCATAATTCACATTAAAAAACAGTGCAACGGCAAAAAGACACCCTTTCTTTCCTCACCTCCTCAGCCTTGTCTTGTCTCTGTCTTGTTTAAGCCAATGACTGCTGCATGCTTAAAAACTCAACCAGATTATTGTGCCTACATTTTTCATCAGAATTTACATGTCAGAGACATACAAATGGCTTTTTGAGCATGAGTAAGAGTTCTCATAATATGTTGAGTAGCCAGCTGGAGTCTCAGATTGGCGTATGTACATAATATGGTGATGAAACCATTTAATCAATTAACACAACTGTAACACACATCCGCATATGACAGGAAGTACACGAGGCTAAATTCAGGTGGATGAGTTTAAATCACATGCTCTTATTTTCAATACATGCTTTTGTATGTATCATTCCCAGAATGCAGCAGACTGGTTGTCAATAATCATTCATCACAATTCCCTTTTGTTTCTTTGCCCAAACAACTGTTGCAGAATGATACATTTAAGGCTTCAAGCTCACAAGTACAAAATGCCTGTTGATGTTGATTCAGTTACTTCTTTTAGAAAAGCTAACCATAACATTGCTGAGCAGCCATATTGGTTATGTGATATACATAGATGCTGCTTCAAATGCCATGTTAAGTAAGCTCCTTGTTGCTAGTTATTTTGTTGAGCATTTGTGTGGGATAAATTTGCTCAAATTAGCTTTATTTATTAAAACTTTTTGGAAGCCGGAGTTCCCCGTCGCTACAGGCCACCCTACATAAGAAAAAGCACTGAAAGAAAAAAATTATCTGAAGATTTATATAATGTGTTTTTTTGACTGAATGATAGTACTGATACCAAAATTCTAAAGGGTTTCTTGGTTTGGCATTTAGTTCATCGGTTCAAGCTGTCAAAGTCAATTATTGATCGTGAATGCTGGCCTTTTGGTAACCTCTTGCACATCAACTTAATTACATCTTTTTCAGTATGGATTTCAGATTTTTTCAGTTCTGAGCTCCTGCCCAGATCAGTTTCCAGTTCATTAATTTTAGTCGTGCACCTCACTATGAATTTCCTGTAATGAGGACTTGTACTGTTTTTTAATGCAGGAAATCTTGTCAAGGGCTGATTTGAGAAAAATACAAATGTCTTATGTTTCTGCCTGCTTCTCAAATTCTTCAGCAGCACTGGTGTTTTTCACTGTGGAATTAAATAAAGGCAGATAAATAAATATTAATGTCTAAACTTGTTTCTTGAATCATGCTAATCTTAAACAGTGATTTCATATTTGGTGAATGCTGATGAGAGACAAAATAGAGCAATTATAACACTGGATAGGCAACAGGTTACTAGACAATGTTCAGGCAGCAACCATGAAACTCAGCTTGAAATGCTGAAAGGAATGAGTCATTTAGCACTGCCTTTATATTGCAGAAGGCTTGCTGAGTTCTTCTGCACAAAAACAGAAGCTCTAAGTTCAACTTACAAGCACCGGTACAGTGCATTATCTTCCGCGTTGTGTCTTAGGTTGCAGCATTAGAGGTACAACAAGGACAGTAGAGGTACTCAATCAGTCTAATATACAATACAGTAAGGAACGGATCAAGGGGTAGGTCATTTAAGCTTCAGATACCCACTTAGAGCATTTATTCACCCTGGCTTTCCCTTTCAGATTGGTCTTCCTCCTCAGTCCCGCCCTCCCACCAGCTGAGGCACTGCTATCGGACTCGCTCCTCATCATTAGCCCTGTGTTGCATAATTCCCGCCATTCTGTCAAGTCTGCTTGTAATTTATCATCTCTACGTGTGAGCTTCCTATGTGCTTCTCCCGCTAATGCCCACTCACGAACATCTTTGAGCCAAATTGGCACCTCTGGTCCTCTCTGGCCCATCCATGTTATGGCCACCCTGCGTCTGGCTAGAACTAACATAAGTTACAACAATTTGTAGGGTAGTTTTCGTTTTTGGGCTTACGTACATGGGCTAAGAGACATTGCAATGGTTCGTTCTGTAACAGCAGGCAGTAAACTCTCTTATCTTGTGAGCTACCCCGTCCAGAACTGACTCACCACCGGGCATTCACATGGCAGGTGAATAAAGTCTGCATTTTCCGCGGCACACCCTGGGCATCTGCTATCTTTGTCGTGTGAGATGCGGTTGAGCTTTACCGGTGGCAGGTAAGTGCAGTGTAAGAAGTTATAGTGAGTTAATTTAAACCTAGCAGTGCATGAAACAGTGCGTGTAAGAGCGGCTATGGACGCCCACTTTCTCTCTTCTGCAATATGGAGCGAGGTTTCCAGTCTAGGATATTTTCTAAAATACCACACTCACCTAGGCCCATAAACATACACACTATAAACCGGTAATCTATTTTCTGTCGATTAGGAGTTTACATACCTTATTGTGATTTATACCTGTACACCATGATTTACCAATTCCTTGTCACTTTTAATTAATTTTCTCAGGTCAATGAATCAGGTTGTTAGAATAATAGGTATAGAATAACAATTTACCTTATTTCATGGAATAACCACAGACTCAGGAAAGTTTTAAACACTTTATCTATGCAATATTTTTTGAGTCAATTACCAATACGGGTCAGTAAATAACTTTTCAAGTAGAAGAATAATGATCAAAGAAAAAATCTTTAGAGACTTAGCAAAATTTCTAGACATTGGTACCTGGGACAGGTGAGAAAGAGAAACAGTACAAAGATATACCACACCGATTTATATTTACCTAGAATGGTGCGAGGACCAACCCCTGGCCAAGGGCTGGACAAAGAGATGGGCTTCCGACTAATCAGGTGCCAACAGGTCAGGACAGGTGCAGGACAGGACAGGTACCCTCCGCTAAGTGCAACGCCAGCTTTACACCCCTCTCTGCAGCTACTCTCGTTCCCATCTAATGACAGAGTCTTATCCTTCAGCAATCTCCTGAATCTTCATCAGAGTGCACGACTGGCCCTCTGATGGGGTCAGCCACGATCTTCTTCAGCATACGTTGGGTCAGTGACAGGTCTGTGACAAGTCGGACAACCTAACTGACTAAGCCTACCTTAGTTATACTATTTTTCAGGGTATGTACCACCCCCCAATGTTGCAAATTTCGTTTATTCCCTTCATTTGATTGGTCAGTAGGACAGGGAGAGGTCATCACACCATACTAATATGAACTCATCTTTTAGTTTAATTTCTAAGTTTCCACCCACAATTTTACATTCACATTATTTAATATACAATGTATAACAATTTATTGAGTCTACTTCCTTTTTTCCGGTTCACGAGGTAATGTTCTCAGGCACACTGCTGGCAAGATGGGACTTGGCAGCTTTTCACTGTCATTGTTCGAGGTCCCGCAGTGTTTCATGCACATGCACGTTCAGATTTCAAAATGGCGTTACAAGCCACCCTTCACGCCCAAATACGAGCTAAATAAAGTCAAAGAAGGACATGATAGAATACGAAAATAAATGAATGCTCTGAATACCACTTATTCCTACTCTAATCCCATTATTTTGTTTTAACTATAGCATTAGCAGTTTAGAAAAACATGCGAGGTTTAGTTTAAGCAAAAGCATATGCATGTGAGGTTTAAAACAGCCATATTAGCTTCTACTGCACAGCTGCAAAGTTTCCCACCAAAAGCAAAAGACGTCATACTACGTAGATGCAGTAGACGCATTCGCAGAAGATTTCCTGCGTTTTCGGCAGCCATATTAAGACACTCAAGTTACTTGTTAGTTAAAGCACATAGACAAGCTTACCCTACATAAAGTCAATGTTGTGTAGTGCGATTATTAGTATTTCACGAAACATGTTGGTTAATTTGTTACATGTTATTTCGAGAGGATTGAATACAAGCAAGTTTACCTACAAAACATTGCTCCATCACTTCTATCTGTGTGCTGAGATATTTTCTCCCAGGCCGCCCCCGTAATGGCGGTGTTGGAGATGTGAAGTCTTGCTTCATGGCTTTGTATAGGAGGGAGACCATTCAACGACCAGCGCCGCACGTGAGTAGGCTATCTAGTGTTTGTGTTGGTTGGGGAATGTCTGGGTATTGCGGCCACGTAGTTTTGATTACCTTCTGGATGCCGCGGTAGTGTAAGTAATGCCCCTGCCCCAGGCTAAAGCTCTCACTGACCAGCTCGTAGGAGATGAAGGTCTCATTTGGAAAAAGATCAGCAAGGAGCTCACAGCCCCCATCCCTTTATGTCTGAAAAGACGTGTGTTCCCATCTCTCGCAAGGGGGCCAGTACCCAGATCGGCAACTCCCTATGGAATGGTGCTTTCCCTAAAATCCGTTCAACAAATCGCTGCCAGATATTCGCTGTATGTCTCACTACATATGGGAGAGTACCATCCAATCTCGTGCCCTGCATCAGTGCAATCTGCAGTGTTATCGCATCTGTCCTTCCTGCCAGTAAGCGTCTTTCCCAGTTGTCTTCCTCTGCCATCCATTGGGCCGCATGTTGCGGGTGAGCTGTGTAATAGTATAAATCAAATCGTGGGCTTCTAGACCTCCCTCCTCGTAACTCCGTACGATAGTATTGAGGGCCACCCTGCTCTTCGTTCCGGCCCAGAGCAGTGACGTCAGTTCCATGTTCAGTTTTTTAAAGATGCACGTCGGTAGCGGGCAGAGTGAGTTCTGGAGCGCATATAGGGCCCTGGAGAGCATCACCATCTTTGAGATGGCCAGCCTGCCCATCAGTGACAGTGAGAGGGTGTTCAAGAACGTTACCGATTGCTGTAAGGTCGTGAGTATCCGATCTATGTTCATGGTCACTGCTTGTGTGTCTGTCAACGCAACCTGGATCCCCAGATACCGGAAACCCACCTGTTCCCATCTGAGTCCCAAGTCCGGCAGATCTCCTGTGGGCACCGTGACTAGACCCGCCAATGGGAAAATCAGTGACTTATTGTGGTTGAGTCTTAGCTCAGAGAGATTCCCGAACTTATCTAGCACACGCACCAATTCTGGAACTGCTTCCAGAGGGGACGCCAAATACTAAAGCTCATTGTCTGCGTAAAGGGAGATAATATGGTTGGTGTCTCCCAACCTGAGTTCCCACTGGTCTAGCTCAGCTCTGACCCGGACCACCAGTGGCTCAATGTGAGAAGTTGGCCTGATAGGTGATGTTTCCAATTCTGGAACCACCGGTTATCAGACCAAACAATCCCTTATGGTGTCTGGTTGTAAGTCAACCTTGTTAGACAAGCTATCCTAGGGGTAGCATGGACTAAGCAGCCTAAAGGCTTAACTTAAGAGGTCGTGTTAAGCGAGCTGTTTTACCACATACAATCCTGTAATATCAAATGAAAGGACACCACACAAGTATATATTATAAAAATATATGTATTTATTACTAAAAACAATCCCCAGTATTCTTTATGAATAAAGGGGCACAAGCGTTAAATCAAAAGCACAGTTTAAACATACAAAATTGCACAATTATGGATGAGGGCGGGGGGCCACTCAAACCATATACTAAACAAGTGGTATAAGAGATACCAATCGAACAGTGGTTAGGCCTAGGGCCTAGGGAATCGCTGGGAGCAGTCGGGACAAGCAATGCTGAAGTCGGGAGAGGCCCACGGGATTCGGGAGCAGTGCGGAAAGCGCACGCATGCACCAATGTTAACCAATGGTGCGTAAAAGTTGTAAAGTTAAAGTTTAAGGACACTTCCGCTGAACCTAGAGGAACAAAACTTAAGACACAGACCCTAGAGATGTGTACCAGTGTGGGAACACCGGCGGAGCAAAGTTACCTCACCCACAGGAAGCGAGTGCACAGGGTCGAATTTGAGTCGGGTTTCGTCACGCAGGCTCTTGGTGCTTGAAGCTGAAAGGGCTGCAGGCGGGGTGAAAGAGAAGTGTCCGGTGGAGTCCAAGGGTGGACTCGAGTCGAAAAGTACCTGAAAGCAGAGGGGACAGAGTCTGGGTCACTCAGCAGTGACCAGGGTGGAACCAGGACGGAACCAGGCAATGTCGGGCGCAATCAGGTGGTCATCGAGGAGCTTCTCTCCGCTGTCACGTGGGCTCTGGGGCATCTGCGACGTCCATGAGCGGGTCACGATCTGTCCCACAAGGGCTCTCACCGTCGGCGCAGTCGGCTTCAAGTTTGGAGCAAACAACACTTGGCAAGAGCAATCCACGCGGAACTGGGAGATTGCTTCTCACTCGAACCAGGAGGGTCAGAGTGGGGGCTCCTTTTCAGGGGAGCTGGTGCAGATCTGGAGCAACCAGATTTGCAGGTCGAATTTCAAAGTTCGTCGGTACAGGGGCCACTAGCCGGCTGGCAAGTGACTGGGCCAACGCGTTGAGCCAAATGGAGCAGAAGGGCCCCACGCAACACTCGTCGAGTGTGGAGAGCTGAACTTCGGTGCAAGAGTGGCTCAGGGTTAGGGCTTCTCAAACCCCGGTGTACAGCTTCAAGGGTCACTCGTGGGCTGCACGGTCAGTGTCTCGTGGTCAATTCAAGATGGCGTGCCCCACGCTTCCGGTCGCCTCCACGGGTCTCAGCTCTGCAGGGACTGTGGATCGGGCTGTTGGAAGGCAGGCAAGCTTGATCTCGTTGATCTCTGTCGCTCGAGTTCCGGCGGGAACTGCGACAAAGCAGACGTCGATGGCTGGATGGTGCCTGTTTGCACAGGGTGGTCACTCCTTGACCACAAGGGAGATTCTTCAGTCTTCTACGTTGAGTAGGATGTCGAAGGGTCCAGAGTTTCATTTCTTATGTTTCATCAGGATAATCTGAAGTGCATTGGCACTGCTCCCAGTCTTATACTAATTTTGGGGGCTGGATTACCTGCTAGGTCCCCTCCTATGGGTGGGACCCAGGAAGTGGGTGGATACACCCCCTTCCTTTGATCCAGGCCGCCCTGGCACGAGGGCTGGAGTGCCCCAGAACCGGTTTGGCCGGATTATGCAAGGGGCAGCCTTGTGCGCCCCAAGCAGTGTCTGGTTTCTTTCAAACCTCCCTGCTACAATCCACTATCTCCTGTCTGGAGGGTGATAACACACCCCTGCGACAGGAAACCCTTTGTCCAGGCCCCATTTGGCTGAGTTTCGGTCAGCTGCAGGGGGCCAGACTCTTGTCTGTGGCAGAGGCATCCATTTTGTGGATCTAAGGTCCTTTTAGAAATTAACCGCATTTAAGTAAAGTAACATGTCTTACCCCTCTAGAGGGGTGGAATGCTATCCCCGTCGCCAGAACTGGCGAGGGGATAGTATTCCAAATCGTATGACACCTTACACGACATGTTTTGATAAAGCCAAACCAGAGTTGCTATATAACCGCGAGGATTATAAGGCACTTAAGAGTATATGGTATGGCATTATCCTGAAACAGCTTAGGGAGTTGTTCCCGGCAGCTGCAGACAGGCTCAGCTCATTCTAGAGCTCCATCTCACATTAAACCACGCACTCTGCCTCCAGGATTGATGAGGCCTTCTATAGGAGTGGCTCACAGGTTTATATGTGTCCAGATATAGGTTTAGATATAGGTATACTATATCTAAGTAAGGGGTGATTACACCACCTTACCCCAGCTGAGTGATCAGCCAGTTGTGTCAATTTAAGAACCAGCCAGGGGTGGCAAAAGATATGCTGCAGCCCCTGGTAGGCCTTGGTGGCCCCTATGCCCTGGGCACCTATAGTGCATTATACAGGGGCTGACAAGGAGTCCATTTCCAATTGTGGTATGTACCTAGGGTACATGGAATCCATTTTACAGAGAGAGCAGATGGCCTGGGGCCCTGATTAGCAGGGAACCAGGTCAACTAAGCAAAAAAACCAGCTAAACACAGGCAAAAAATCTGGGGTAACCATAGTCAGGTAGCCACCTTCCTACACAACCCCCCCCCCCAAACGAAAGGAGATAAGGCTATCCTTGGCCAGGTAAGCCTATATTGCCTGAGTGGCCATATAAGGAAGTACCTGCACTAGCATGGGTACCCCCTGTCTCATGGTCCACTAAGCAGTCCCTCGCCCTTGGGGTATTATAGGGTCTCCACCATAGGGAATCACTACCTTGGGTGTGTTTATGCAAAGTTAAAGGCTGGTTTGGATATGGAGTATTGAAGTGAGGCTCTACTAATTTAGGGCTTAGCTTCCTCCAATTATCTTCCACCATGTGTGCCTTTCTTTCTTTAACTGAGTTGCACTGTGCTCTCAGGGTCAGCCTCTGGCTACCTAAAGCTGGAGGCTGGGTCCCTCTGTTTGGCTTGCTGGAGGGACAGTTCAGGTTTGGGCCCTTTGGGTCCCAGGTTTGGCTGTGCCCAACAGAATCCATCTGGGAGAGGTCCCTAACTGTTTTTAAGGGGGCTCCCTCTGGAGTTTTTAAAGTTTTCACCTCACTAGGGCTACTAGTTTTGGTGCCCCTAATCTGTTGATGGGGATGCTTTATTTGACAGGGGGCCCTCTGGGTCTCACTGTCCTTCTTGTCCTCCGCAGCCCTGGGCTGGCTAAGGCAAGGGAGAGAGGGGCAGGTTACCTGCTCCAGACTGGGTCCCACCTGAGAAGGGTCCACCGCCATCAGAGGCTCTGTCAGGCCAGGCCTAACAACCTCTGGGGCAGTTCCTTCATCAGGGGTAAGATCAGTTCCCTGAGGAGGCTGATCCTGTCCTAAAGTCTGGTGAGGGGGAGATTTCTCTTCCTCCTCCATGCTCTCAGTTTGTGTGGAGCTATCCATCATTTCAGGCTTCACAGCACACATATCAGTTTGAGTTTGGGCTGTGGCCATCACAGCCCCACCAACCTTTTCAGGAGGAGACTCAGTTTGGGTTTCTGCTGTTATCATAACAGCTTTGCTATTCTGTTCAGGAAGAGCTTTTGCTAAAGATGGGGCAGAGAGTTTCTCAGCCCTACCAACCTTTTCAGGAAGGACATCTTGGATTGGGGCTATAGCCATTACAGCCCCACTAACCTTTCCATTGGAATGTATCATTCTAGAATGGATTTCCTGTTCAACCTCAGCCCAGGCTGAGATTTCCAAATCATTACCAAGTAGGCAGTCTACAGGCAAGTTTGATGACACTGCCACTCTCTTTGGGCCAATGACACCTCCCCAGCTGAGACTCACTACTGCCATGGGATGATTTGTTTTGAGGCCATCAATGTTTGTCACCTGGTATGTGGCACCAGGTAAAAGTTGTTTAGAGGGGACTATACAGTCAGCCACCATGGTGATGCTAGCCCCTGTGTCTCTAAAAGCTTCAACTTTCAAACCATTGATGATGGGTTCTTGTCTATATTTGCTCAAAGTATTTGGGCAATCAGAGAAGTTGGCAAACCCCATGCCAGTCTCATAAACAAGATCATTTGGTGATGGGGACCTGGATAGGCCAGGGTCCACCTGAGCTCCAAAAGTAAACCCACCCAGATTCCTGGGTGTGCTCCCACTTCCTGGGGGATTACTGCTGACAGTAACAGGAGGTGTTGGAGCTGGCTTTGGAGGTATATTCTCTTTATTGTTATTCTTGGGACAACAGTTGTCTGTTTTGTAATGCCCAACCTGTTTACAGGCATAGCAATAAGGCTTTTTCTCAGTTGAAGAAGTGTCTTGGGACCCACCCCCATTCTTGGAGTTTTGGGGCCCTGGGGAAGTCTTTTCTTTATTTTTATCCCCACACTTATCTTGAGGCTTGGTAGACTCCTTCTTCTGGTTACTGTCCTGATTCTTAGGCCTAATCCTGGTTCTGACCCACTTGTCTGCCTTCTTTCCCAATTCTTGGGGAGAGGTCAGATCAGAGTCCACCAGGTGCTGGTGTAAGAGCTGGTTCTGACAATTACTTAGGATCTGCTCCCTCATAATCAAATTATACAATCCTGTAAAGTCATGTACTTTGCTGCCATGTAGCCAACCCTCCAGAGCCTTAGTAGCACAATCTACAAAATCAGTCCAGTCCTGTGTCTGTGTCTTCTGGGTGTCTCTGAACTTCAACCTGTACTGTTCAGTGGTTAAGCCAAACCCATCTATTAGGACACTCTTCAGGACTTTGTAATTGTTTTCATCCTCATGTCTGACAGTGAGGAGCTTATCTCTCCCTTTCTCTGAAAAGGAGTACCATAAGATTGCTGCCCACTGTTCCTCGGGAACCTGCTGTACCATGCAGGCTCTCTCAAGAGCAGTTATCCACTTGTGGATGTCATCCCCTTCCTTGTAGGGGGGCACAATCTTTGTCAGGTTTCTACTATCATAGGACCTGGGTTTCTCTTTAGGAATATTGCTGCCACCAGTGGCATCTAAGCCACACAATTTTTGCTCTCTTGCCAAGGCAAGTCTAGCTTGAGCCAAGGCTACCTCCTCCCTCTCTATTTGGAGTTTGACAGCCCTCATTCTGGCCCTATGCTCTAGCTTTTGAGAAGCAGTCATGCCTCTCTGAGATTCTCTTGAGGCACTAGAAATATGAGAGTCCCCTGAGGGAGATCTCACTCTTCTGTTGCCTGGGAGAATGTTATAGGGTCTGGGGAGGTGCTGGCCCTCTCCATTCCCCAGTAGGTCTAAGTTGGCCTGGTTAAGCCTGGCAACTAGGACCTGGCTACCCCTCTGATCCTGATCTTCTGGGTCCTCTACATCTGAGTCCTCTTCCCCCTCCTCTCCTTCTTCCTCCTCTGGAGTGGTATCAGTTACAGGCGGGTTCACTCCATCTCCTGACTCTAAGGTAACTTCATTCACCTTCTCTAAGTCATCCTGTTCTAGAATGGCTATCAGGATAGGACAGGTGGGACTTCTGCCCCTTTTTAACCCTCTTGATACGCACAAGGCAATCAAGACCTTTCGGGTTAATTTGTCATAGCTGGAAGTTGCCTTGGTAAGGTCAACTGTCACAGGAGCAGACCCTGAGGCTTTTCCTGTGTCAGACATGACTCTAGTGTGGTGTAAGTGATGCACCTACCTACACTAAGTGTTTCCCTACTGTACCTTGCTAGTGAGTTGTAGTCAGGGTGTGCTAATCCCTTTAATCTACACCTACTAAGTTCAGTAGAACTTAAGTATGCTAAGCTTTTGATTTATATGTACCTAGAAGTACTTGATGTGATCTTTCAATTTGATAAAAAGATTGCAATGGTAAAACAACAGCAAGCTCAAATCCGCACCGCTGCTCACCAATGTGAGAAGTTGGCCTGATAGGTGATGTTTCCAATTCTGGAACCACCGGTTATCAGACCAAACAATCCCTTATGGTGTCTGGTTGTAAGTCAACCTTGTTAGACAAGCTATCCTAGGGGTAGCATGGACTAAGCAGCCTAAAGGCTTAACTTAAGAGGTCGTGTTAAGCGAGCTGTTTTACCACATACAATCCTGTAATATCAAATGAAAGGACACCACACAAGTATATATTATAAAAATATATGTATTTATTACTAAAAACAATCCCCAGTATTCTTTATGAATAAAGGGGCACAAGCGTTAAATCAAAAGCACAGTTTAAACATACAAAGTTGCACAATTATGGATGAGGGCGGGGGGCCACTCAAACCATATACTAAACAAGTGGTATAAGAGATACCAATCGAACAGTGGTTAGGCCTAGGGCCTAGGGAATCGCTGGGAGCAGTCGGGACAAGCAATGCTGAAGTCGGGAGAGGTCCACGGGATTCGGGAGCAGTGCGGAAAGCGCACGCATGCACCAATGTTAACCAATGGTGCGTAAAAGTTGTAAAGTTAAAGTTTAAGGACACTTCCGCTGAACCTAGAGGAACAAAACTTAAGACACAGACCCTAGAGATGTGTACCAGTGTGGGAACACCGGGGGAGCAAAGTTACCTCACCCACAGGAAGCGAGTGCACAGGGTCGAAGTTGAGTCGGGTTTCGTCACGCAGGCTCTTGGTGCTTGAAGCTGAAAGGGCTGCAGGCGGGGTGAAAGAGAAGTGTCCGGTGGAGTCCAAGGGTGGACTCGAGTCGAAAAGCACCTGAAAGCAGAGGGGACAGAGTCTGGGTCACTCAGCAGTGACCAGGGTGGAACCAGGACGGAACCAGGCAATGTCGGGCGCAATCAGGTGGTCGTCGAGGAGCTTCTCTCCGCTGTCACTTGGGCTCTGGGGCATCTGCGACGTCCAGGAGCGGGTCACGATCTGTCCTACGAGGGCTCTCACCGTCGGCGCAGTCGGCTTTAAGTTTGGAGCAAACAACACTTGGCAAGAGCAATCCACGTGGAACCGGAAGATTGCTTCTCACTCAAACCAGGAGGGTCAGAGTGAGGGCTCCTTTTCAGGGGAGCTGGTGCAGATCTGGAGCAACCAGATTTGCAGGTTGAATTTCAAAGTTCATCGGTACAGGGGCCACTAGCCGGCTGGCAAGTGACCGGGCCAACGTGTTGAGCCAAATGGAGCAGAAGGGCCCCACGCAGCACTCGTCAAGTGTGGAGGGCTGAACTTCGGTGCAAGAGTGGCTCAGGGTTGGGGATTCTCAAACCCCGGTGTACAGCTTTGAGGGTCACTTGTGGGCTGCACGGTCAGCATCTCGTGGTCAATTCAATATGGCGTGCCCCACGCTTCCGGTCGCCTCCACGGGTCTCAGCTCTGCAGGGACTGTGGATCGGGCTGTTGGAAGGCAGGCAAGCTTGATCTCGTCGATCTCTGTCGCTCGAGTTCCGGCGGGAACTGCGACAAAGCAGATGTTGATGGCTGGATGGTGCCTGTTTGCACAGGGTGGTCACTCCTTGACCACAAGGGAGATTCTTCAGTCTTCTACGTTGAGTAGGATGTCGAAGGGTCCAGAGTTTCGTTTCTTATGTTTCATCAGGATAATCTGAAGTGCATTGGCACTGCTCCCAGTCTTATACTAATTTTGGGGGCTGGATTACCTGCTAGGTCCCCTCCTATGGGTGGGACCCAGGAAGTGGGTGGATACACCCCCTTCCTTTGATCCAGGCCGCCCTGGCACGAGGGCTGGAGTGCCCCAGAACCGGTTTGGCCGGATTATGCAAGGGGCAGCCTTGTGCGCCCCAAGCAGTGTCTGGTTTCTTTCAAACCTCCCTGCTACAATCCACTATCTCCTGTCTGGAGGGTGATAACACCCCCCTGCGACAGGAAACCCTTTGTCCAGGCCCCATTTGGCTGAGTTTCGGTCAGCTGCAGGGGGCCAGACTCTTGTCTGTGGCAGAGGCATCCATTTTGTGGATCTAAGGTCCTTTTAGAAATTAACCGCATTTAAGTAAAGTAACATGTCTTACCCCTCTAGAGGGGTGGAATGCTATCCCCGTCGCCAGAACTGGCGAGGGGATAGTATTCCAAATCGTATGACACCTTACACGACATGTTTTGATAAAGCCAAACCAGAGTTGCTATATAACCGCGAGGATTATAAGGCACTTAAGAGTATATGGTATGGCATTATCCTGAAACAGCTTAGGGAGTTGTTCCTGGCAGCTGCAGACAGGCTCAGCTCATGCTAGAGCTCCATCTCACATTAAACCTCGCACTCTGCCTCCAGGATTGATGAGGCCTTCTATAGGAGTGGCTCACAGGTTTATATGTGTCCAGATATAGGTTTAGATATAGGTATACTATATCTAAGTAAGGGGTGATTACACCACCTTACCCCAGCTGAGTGATCAGCCAGTTGTGTCAATGTAAGAACCAGCCAGGGGTGGCAAAAGATATGCTGCAGCCCCTGGTAGGCCTTGGTGGCCCCTATGCCCTGGGCACCTATAGTGTCAGTCAGTCAAAATAACTTTATTCGGCTTACTCAAAAGCCATACAAAGCAAAAAAAAAGATACAATACATTTCATATAAGACTATCCTAGTTACATAAAAGAAAAAAACATTACATGAATAACAATTTAATCTGCAATAAAAACATATCGTTTGTACATAAGAATAAAAAAGGTAAAACACACTTTTCTATAAAACTAATCATGACAGGCGACTTTCGCCCTTGAGGCAGCTACCAGAAAACTGGCAATGCAAAAAGTAACATACGGGTTGGGTAATAGTTGTAAATAAAGCATGGCTGGTCTCACTTGAGTAAAGCCGGCCTTTTTAAGTATAGGCAACAAATATTTTTTTCGTGGTTCTGAAAACAACCCGCAAAACATAACAAAATGTATCGTGTCCTGCACTGAGAACTGATCACAGCTACAGGGGGGAGCCGATTCTGGTTTCTGCCAATTTTTAAAAGAACCCAGGTAAAAGTGTACCAAATTAAATCTAAATTTAATTAAAAGAAACCTGTGAAAGGGAATTGTAACAAAGCCAAGGTATGGAGCAAATGATAGTGAGTTGACCAATAAACAGTGGTCCCTCACTGCCGGTTTTACCAGTTCACATTCTTCACGACATGCCTCCTTCCTCTCGAGAAATGACTTTTTAACAAAATCAATATCTTGAAACCTAATATTCTCGGGGGAGGAAAAAAGATCTGGCCGCCCAATATCCGAAAAAGCCTTACTCAAATAAGCCACCCAAGGAATCTTCTTAGATCTATCCAAGGACAGCACGTCAGACATGATCTTATGATTCAGTGGGAGATCTTCATTCATCCACATTTTCAACCAGAGAATCAGGGGGGCCATACTCAGCTTATCGGAAAGAAATTGTAGGCCCACTTCTTTATGAATTGAATACGTCGGGGTCGACTGGGGAACAGAGAGTAGGGATCTAATAAATCTATTTTCCGCTTTTTGAATTGGTTCCACATTTACATAGCCCCACAATGCGGAACCATATAAGGCAATGGCTACGGGTTTACTGTTATAAATTTTCAATATAGCTTCCATGGGCCTAGCCCCCAGCCTACCAGCAAAGCCCAGGAGCGCAGAAGATGATCTGATAACAGCCAACCTCTTAGCTCTTACCTGCGGCCCCCAGGACCCTTTCTGGTCAAACAGAACGCCTAAGTAGGGAAATGTAGATACCCTAGAGACTGTGTCCCCCCTGCATGTAAATGTTTTACTTCTCTTCTTGCGACACTCTAGGCCCACCACCATTGTGTGTGACTTGGTTACGTTTATTTTAAGATCCAGTTTCTCCATAAACGAACCAAATGCATTCAAAAGGCACTGGAGGCCAACACCTGTGCGGGCAATCAGCACGGCGTCATCCGCGTATAGGAGCGCCGGGATCTTAATTGCTCCCACACGCGGGACGTCGGCTTCCTGGCCACACAGGTGTGCACCCAGGCCATTAATATAGATGGTGAAGAGCAAAGGGGCTAAGATACAGCCCTGCCGCACCCCCCTTAGTGACCTAAATGAAGTGGTACACCTACCCTCATTTGTCATGCGTACGTTAGAAGAGAGTTCTTGATGCAGGGTAGCTATGAAAGAGACCAAGGCCTCATCAATACCCATCTCCAGCAAAATGGCCCACAGCTTCGACCTGTTGACTAGGTCAAAAGCCGAAGAGAGGTCCATAAATGCAAGATATACGGACCCCTCCTTGGCTACAGTATATTTGGAAATGAGCAGATGTAAGTTGACGCACTGTTCAATAGTGCCCTTTCTTTCCCTAAAACCTATAGTGCATTATACAGGGGCTGACAAGGAGTCCATTTCCAATTGTGGTATGTACCTAGGGTACATGGAATCCATTTTACAGAGAGAGCAGATGGCCTGGGGCCCTGATTAGCAGGGAACCAGGTCAACTAAGTCAAAAAACCAGCTAAACACAGGCAAAAAATCTGGGGTAACCATAGTCAGGTAGCCACCTTCCTACACTCAATGACCAGGGTGAACAAGAGGGGCGAAAGTTGGCACCCCTGACAGGTACCTTGTCCAAATTGACATTCCTCGGAGCGCGCCCCCCTAGTTTGACCCTCGCACTGGGTTCCGTATATAATAGCCAGATCCAGCAGCGGAAATCGGGGCCCAGCCTCAACCCTGAGTACCTCCGAGAAGTATCCCCAGTCCACCGTATCAAATGCCTTGACTGGATCTATAGAAAAACGTACCATCTGCTCTTCCCACGCGCTCACTTCATGCATGACAAGGTTGAGTCAGCATAAGTTCATGGATGTGTATCGTCCAGGAATAAAAAAAAAGGCCTGATCGACCAGGAATAAAACCACATTGATCCTCGTGCACAAGGTGTGGCATATATGGTCCTAGGCGAGAAGCAAGCAATTTGCACAGAATCTTGGTATCCGTGTTGATCATGGTGATTGGTCGGTAGGACGAGGGTTCATGTGCATCGCCTCCCAGCTTCAGGATCATACAAATTTCCCCCTGCCTCATACTAGGTGAGAGGGTACCTTTCTCAAAGGCTTCCAAGTATACCTGCAGGAGGAGATGAGGTAGTGTTCCCGCAAATGCCTGATAAAACTCCGGGGGGTACCCGTCGCTGCCTGGGGACTTAGCTCCCGGTAGCTGCTGTAGCACAGACTGTATTTTGTCCAGCGTTAACAGGGCTTCTAATTCCTTCTGTACCGCTTAAGGGATGGATTTTAGGGTCAGGGTCTGCAGGTAGGGGAGATAACCATTTTCGCTGATCATTGGATCTGCCGCATAAACCCTCTGCAGATGACATTGCAGGACCCGTAGCAGTCCCTTCCCAGAGTCGACCAGGCTGCCCGTCGATGCACGTAGTGCCACTAATGGAGCGGAGTTTTGTTCTTGGTGGAGGATCCAGGCTAGCAAGCGGCCTGATTTGTCCCCTTGTCCCCCTCCCTGCGTAGGCGTTGACTGTATTGTGTGAGAGTACATTTGTCGAGTCTGTCCTAAATGTCTTAAATATGTGTACGAATTTCCCATTCCCTGGACCCTCCGCTGCGTCCGAGCATACCCGGATCTGAGTCTCCAATAGATCTTGCTCCTTGATTTGCATTTCCCTCTGGAGCTGTTTGCGAACCCCACATGTTAGGCTAAAGCAGGCACCCCTCACCACTGTTTCAATGCCTCCCACTTCGTAGCCCTTGTCAAGTCCGGCCCCTCCCATTTAGGTCAATATAGTCAGTTAATGTGTGTACTATGTGTTGCTTCCCTACGGAATCCTTCAACACCTCCGGGGGGACCCTCCAGGTCAAATGTCGTTGAGCTTGAATGCCCTCAGCAGACCACGCAGATCACAGGAGAGTGGTCAGATAGAAACCGAGCCTGATGTAATCCTCTAAGGACGTCAGTGTTCGGGTTGGCCAGTAATATTCTGTCTAGCCAACTGTGAGTGTTGTGTGTGCGGGAGAAGCAGGTGTAGAGTTTTTGAGTGGGGTTTCTCTGTCGCCATACATCCTGGAACCCTAGGTTCCCATGACCTCTCTAAGCTTCACCGTCATCCGGGGTTTTGTCCCCTTACGAGGGGGTAATATATCTAGCTCTGACTGCAGCACACAATTAAAGTCACCCACCCAGATATGGGGCACCTCTAGTTCAGATACCAGGACTTCCTGGAGGGCTTGGAAAAACTCTGGGTTGTTGGTGGTTGGGGCTTAAGTATTCAGTATAGCAATGTCTCACCCATCTCGCTAAGCCCTTCGGAGTACATACCTCCCAGGGACACCAGGTTCCATAAATTTTAAAGCAAACTGGGTCCTTGGGGCCACCCATACAAGAACCCCTCTAGCATAGGTGGGGTGTGAGGAATGAAAAATCTGCCGCACCATTTTTTCGCTAACCTTTGGGCTCCCTCCTCATTGAGGTGGGTTTCCTGGAGACATGCGATTGACACTCTGTGTGACCGGAGGAAGGAGAGAACTCTGTATTTTTTAATACATGTACCCAGCCCTCTCACGATCCAGCTCATAATTTTAGTCCCCATTGTCCCCGCACCATCCTGTGTCTTTGTGTCTCTGCCCCTACTTAGAGTTAATCAACCTGCCCTCTGCATGCAGTGTAATTAAGAACCAAACATACAAAATGAGTAACTCCCGATAGCCCCTCCCCCACCCACGAGCAAATTCGCTGCAAACGTGCATGTGCTAATGCCCTTCCCACACTGGTGCCAGGACATGCACAGCTGTCCCATCAGCCTAACAGAGGCTGCAAACTTCCTGCAACAACAATGTCTTTACTCCAAGCCCAGCCCAGTCGGCCATAAAAATATATGAGTAGGAGCCCAAGATCTCCCCGAGCTAAGTTCTCCGCTCGGTGAGACCCGCCAACGCACGTACCAATTAGTGGATGCAGGATATCGGATGGACAGCTTAGCCCCACCCGGAGGCTCCCATCCCAAGTCCTTTTTACTCACAGAGCGGTGCTGAGTCAATGGGAGGTCAGGTGCTGCCGGACTAGCAAACATATCCCCACTTCATACCACATTACCTTCATTCCAGTAGTGCATGAGGTGTGAGAGGGTCCAAATCCGTCTCTAGGACCACAGTGTTCGTCGGAAGCAGGGTCGCAGGCACCAGTTCCAGTTCTGGAGCATCCATCGAGGTTTGTGGCAGAGAGGTACCCAAGCCTGGGGACTCTACTCGCATGGTGCCGTCATCCTCCACTGTCATCCACTGTCTCTCCGTCGGATCGCCGTCGGTGGATCGGTTCCTGTGTCTACCCCCTCGGTTCCTCGATTATCCGGATCCCCATTATTTCCGGGATCCTCTCCGCTCCAGGGCAGGAAGTGCATCTCCTCGAATTTCTAACATACCCATATTTCTCCTGGAGATTCAAAGAAAGGGCTTTCCCCTGCGATATCACCTTTAGTTTGGCAGGGTATAACAACATATACTGGAGGTGCAGCTCTCAAAGCTTTTGCTTTACTCCCAGAAATGATTTCCTCTGCTCCTGCACTTGCTGGGTGTAGTCTAGATACACTGACATTTTGGCATTGCCATAGACGAGGTCTTCAGAATGCAGTCTCTATCCCTGTAATTCAGAATTTTGGGTATTATGGCCCTGGGAGGTGCCCCTGGCAGTGGCGGAGGGACCAGCGCCCTATGTGCTCTCTCCACCACAAGACATCCAAAAGTCCATTGGGGCAGAGCTTGGTGAGTATCCAGCGTTCCAGGAAGCATTCTGTGTTGCCCACCTCTGTGCGTTCCAGAATACCTAGGACCCTAATTTTGCTGCAAAGGGCCCTCCCTTCTGCCTCCTCAGCTCCGCGTTCTAGCGCCCCGATGGTGCTGGTTAGTTGCGATACCTGCTGTTTTAGGGAGGCCACCTCTCACTGGAGTTGAACATTGTCCCCCTCCACCGTTGATACTTTATCTGCCACTTTTTGTAGGTCTGCCCTTAGGAGATTTACGTCGATGAAGACCGTCTCAATCTGTTTCTTCAGGGCTGTCTGTGATCCTTGAATGGCCACCAGGAGCTCCGCCTGGGCTGGCTTGTTGGCTGCAGCGCCATCTCCCTCCGGGCCGGATTGCCTTGTGATCCTTTGCATAGGGAGGTGTTGAGTGGTGTATTGGGTAATGGTATTGGGGTGGGATGTATGACGTTACAACGCATACTTTTACCACGCATACTTTTACAACGCGGTTTTTACCACGCATACCTTTACAACGCATAGCGCTTAGAGGTGCTGGATAGTGGTAAGTATAATTTTCTATTCCAACTCCAGTCCCCGTGGACACTAGGGAAGGTGTTGGATAGAAATTTAAACGTATTCGCTATCCTACAGCGCCCCCCAGCGCAATGCGTTGTAATGGTTTGCGTTGTAATGCCAGCGTTGTAATGGTATTGCGTGGTAAAAAATGCGTGGTAAAGGTTGTATACCATTGGGGGGATGTATGACGTTACAACGTGGGGTGGACGTGCATCCCACCCTATCTTTTCCCATTTTGTCCGCGATGAGGGCTTCAGTTTTTCTAAAATTTTGTTAGTCGCTCTGTCCAATTTCCCCAAGACAGAGTTGCCCCGGGACCACCAGTTCTTCTACGTGGAGACGCCCCACTCTTCACCCGTGGCTGTGTGGTACCTGCACTTGCCAGAACCAGATGGCAATTTCAGCTCTGGTGTGCCCTGAAGTACAGGTTAAATTCTTGCAGGTCAATGGAGCACCACTGACACTCTGCTTGAGTTTTGCCTGTCCCCTCCAGCGTGATGTCGCCTCTACCAGGGACCCCCAGTCAATATCAAGGCTCAGCCTCCAAGATGCCTGGAATGGCAGAGCAGATCCCAGAACGCGGAGGGCCCAGTCCCCGCCCGCAGGCCCATCTGGGCCGCTCACCCCGGTAGTCCTGCTGCTCTGATGTCTGTAGTGCGGTGACCCGTCCACTGGGATCCCCCCCTCTACGGCAGGGTTTGTCTTCAGTTGACGCGGGTGTACCCCTTTCCTAGAGACAATCTTTGGGCGCGATGAGCCCAGCACCCACTGACCCATGCTGGGTCCCATCAGCGGGGTCCCCCGCTCCAGGGGTGTCACCGGAGGCCCCAGATAAAGGCTCCAGTGAAGTACACGTGCACCAGGCCCTCTTGGAACATCCAGCAGGGTCAGGCATTCACTGCAGGTCTCCGGAATGGTCACCCCAGGGCCGGCCTCGGCCAGCTCACCTTCCCTGTCAGCGAACGCGGGCTGGTCGTGGGCCCGCAGCGCCTCACAAGCAAGACCCTAGCTTGGCAGAAGGATCAACATTCCGGGGGCTCCCTCTGCAAAAGGGGGGTGCCCGCTGCCAGCAGTAGGATCGATCCTCAGTGGGTCAGAGACCGCAGGTTCCCCAGGCCAGGCTCCTTCCGGTTGATCGCAGGCCGTGGGCTATCGTAGTCCGTGGTAGGGGCAGCAGAGCAAGGCCCCCGCGAAGCTCACACTCATCAGGTCATTTTAGGGGAACCCAGCAGGGGTCAAGTAGTGACTGTGCGCCTCCTCCGACTCACCCTCACCTCCGGTAGACGTAGCCTGCTCCCTGGCCCGCAGTGCACCGCAGGCTCGGCAGGAGGTTTTCACTGCTCCGGGCCCCCGTTGCTGAGGGCAGTCCCGTCCACCATCAGCAGAATCCCTGGTGTGCCCGATGGCAGGGGACAGCAGTCTCTCCGGGCCAGGCTCCTCACTGCCGAATGCAGGCCCTGGCCTCGCGTGATCCACTCCCATCTTGCAGCGGCCGGTTAGCTCGGATCGGCCTCAGCACCAGGATGTCGTTATTTTCCGGACTCTCCCCCGCTCAAGAGGCCCCCACTGCAAACAGAGCGCCCACCGTGATCACAAGGCGCCCGTAGGCATCCGGGCAGAGGATTTTGTAGGATATTTGCGACAGGCCGGTGTTCCGAGCTCACGTCCTGTCGGCCATGCTGCTTGGCCACACTCCCGCGTTTTATAATTTAAAAAAAAATTCTTACACATACGTTTTAGGTGTGGGCAGTTAATCTTTACCTGAGGCTTGAGTAACAGTATGGGAATGCCCTGGAATTTTGTCAACTCACAAAAATGAACTTGTTTGTGGCTACACACAATCTTTTTGTAGTGCCATTGCCACCAAAGAAGAACTCCTGTCAGGGCCAGGAGCACATATGCACACTAGATGGGAACGGGAAGGAAACATCGCCAAAGTCTGTGGTGGTGCCGTGGTGGTGGACCGGAAGGGGTTTTTCCCTGGGAAGAAAATATTTTTCGGATAAGTGTAAAAAACAGGTAATGCAATTGAAATCCTGCAGGATATGTCCTCGTACGAAATACGAATGCACGAGTAAACGGCTTTGCACGTGAATAGGAATCCACATGAGTTTTCCAGGTGTGATCTTGGGAAACTCCAACAGTAGCAGCTTTCCAGGCTTACTCCTGGTAGCATTTGTCAATTTAAAAAAAAAAATGACACTTGTTCCAAATAAAGTGGGAAGTTCTAATAATGTTATGCTTTAATCCAGCAAATATGTAATGTTGTATGTTATGGTATGTAATATGTTATGTGTCATTTGTTGATAGAGCAAGTTGGTGTCTTGCTGCTTAATACACACAGAAACACACCTCACAAACACTCATCCTATAGCTGTAACAAGACACACACAAGTTTCCATTCCGCCATTATATCACGTTTTAGGTAAGTGGGAAGCTTTCCATGGTGCGCAATCCATTTCACATGATAGAAAAGTATTTCACTTTGAAAACGCGACGACACTACTTTACTTTTACGAGTTCCAGTTGCATTGTCGGAAATAGGTGAATTCTATAACGTCGCCCTCGGTCCTGAGTCGCGAGGCACCTGCCTGCCACCCCCACATGGCATGCCTGGCTTCCGGCGTGTTTGAAGCGGTACTTGCGATGCAATCACGCCCTTATCTTTCCAGGTGCTATTAGAGCACGCGCATCACCAGTGCCTCGATAAGGATTTCAGTGATAATGCATAGCGGCACGGTAGACCGGCATGTTCTTTTTTTGTGTCTGGGCACTCCAGGAATGAGCGGAATGCAGCTTCTGACGAATGACGTAGATTGAAACTGGGTTCGGGCTATGTCTGCGATAAGAGGACCAGAAATACAACAGGCCCATCCCTAAGCTATAAGCGCTCAGTCTTGGTTCCCGCTTGTCGGAAAAATATCCAACAGAAATATCAAAGGCAAATAAGAAAATCGAAGTCTAACTATTATCGCTTCTCCCTCCCTGCCTTATTGAAATATGTGGATTTCCCGAAAGGGAGATTACCTAAATCACAATTGTGGTCTGGGAGTGTGAGAAGTGTGTGTAATCATGCGAAATCTAAGAAATAATATACAGAATTATGTTTATTCCACAAAATGTAAAGTCGGCAATTCACAGCTTTAAAAATCCCTAAAAACACAAGTGCCTCAAAGAGCAGCCACTCGGTGTGTTCCCATGCATCCCCTCGAACTTTTTCACCGTAAACAGTGCGTAATTACGAGACAAGGCGTAATAGGGTACTTTCAGGAATTTCGTACAAGGTAATAGAAATCACTGAAATTATAGGCGATTGCTTCAGTTTAACAGAAACTTCGCCTACCCCCTTCCATACCCAAGCTGGTTGCTGAAGCTGCTATACTTCTACTACTAACCACCTCCTTTCAATGCAACTAACATGCTCGGGCCATGACAATGCATCCTCGGACACAAGGGGTTGGTTCTGTTACACATGGTGGCCCCGTAGAAAAGTCAGGAATGACACCCCGCCCCCACCAATGTGCTGCAATAAAGATCCTGTACACACATTAAGCCAACCTGTATAAAACGATTATAAGCCTTGTAGTAGATAAAATGTGTGCCATCGTCACTAGTGTGGATTCCGTTCCTTGATCAGGGTTATATCATCATTGCTTTGTTTGTACCATCATCAGTGAACATGGTCGCAATGTTGTCTTTTAGCATGGGCCCCCCAGCATCAATGAGCAGGGCCCTCTCGTCATCATCTAGCATTGTCCCACCATCAACAATCAACATGCGTTTATCATCATTTGATTGGTTCTCCATACATATTGACTCTGTCCTCATTATAATTCAATGTGGTCTTCCCATCATTCAGCAAGGTTCTAGCATCACCATTAAATGCTGTCCCATCTTCCCTTTCAAGTAGTGTTTCATATCCATCATTTGGTCTAATTCTGGCTCCAAGAAGTTAGGGGCTTATTACGATGGTGGACGGCCTTCAGACCGTCCGCCATTGTAGCGGAGATTGGGACTGCCCAACATGCTGTCGGTGATCCCGTAGTAGGCATTAGAAACGACCACCACCACGGCGGTCGTAATACCTATATTTTATATTGCACCGGGTCCTGCTAGCTGCAGCCGGCCAGGCACCGCCGTGGCACAAGGTACAGGGATATAGGTACATCATAGGTGACCCCCAACACCCAGAACCGAGGGCAAGGGAGGAAGGGGGGCCTGCCACAGGCCCCCAATGTCCCCTTCTGCCAGCTTTTTTATGGCGGGTAACCTGCTGTGAAAAGGTTGGCGGAAAAAGACATCTGTAATCCCTACGGCAGTCCCTGGTAAGCACCGCCAGCATTGTAGGTACTACGAGCCCCTCTGCCGCACTGGCGGGCTCAAGGAGCCCCTCGGATGCATGGCAGTCAGTCTTTACGACCGCCACATGTCCGCTTTCCATCATAATATGGCGGGCGTTAAAGTTGGTTACAATGGCGAGGAGGCCGCCACAGACAGCCTGTCAGTGGCGGTCTCCTGCCATTGCAATCAGCCACATAGACAAAATACTGGAAAGTAAAGTTCAACAGAGCTACTCCCACAATTGAGATAGATTTCTGTATTTTGTGTGATTCACGCAGAACCTGAAGAGTACTCTGTTTACAGGCCCAGAATTTAAACCAGGTGAACAAATTCACACAAGCATATGATGTGGAAATGTGCATTACCCTGATTATCTGTATGCCCTGGGGAAAGAATTTTCCCTGTAGATGGGCCTCTTCCTCGGAAATCTCAAAAAATGTGTAGTGCTGCCTTTCCTTTCTAAACATGGAAAAGTACTTACTCTTGCTTTGAAGAAGATTCAATCAACAAATATTTCCTGAGGAGGAAACTATCTGAAAATTGTTAGTGAACAGTAACATCCAAATGCAGATTATGGTGTTCACTGCAATATGGAGGGCTGCCCTTCTCAGACAACCAACAATCCTGCCCGCTACTGTTCTAAGTTGCAGCTTGGAGTAGAAGGTATAGGTTTAACAACATCTTGTCCACTGCACCACTCACTCTTCCACCGGAGGACAGACCTTTCATCTACATCCAGGCACCAGAAGACCAATGGGGCTGGAGATGTCATGTCCACCATGGACAGAGGCCTCTAATTCTACTAAGCCTATGCAAGGGCTGTGACACTTTAGGGAGCTGCTCATAACACAAGAGAGAGAGAGCTATGCACTCTGGTACATCTCCCATCCCATTTATGGAGATTGGGAAGGCGTGCAAGCAGGGCAGCTTCTAGGCTGATCAGCAGGAACATTTGAGGTCCTGGATTCATTCAGGGCACAGGAGCCAGAGTGCTTGCAGATTGTTACACATTGGACTCTGATGTGAAGTGCTCTGGTGGGTTAATGAGGCTTTTCTTACCCAGGCGGTATCTCCCCTCTTGGGATAAAGGAACTCTGGTCAGGTACTCAAACCCTCATTAAATTGAAGAAAGTATTTTCTTATAATTTACCAACTTTTGAATTTATATTTTTTTTACCTTTCCTGCCATACTGCATGGATCTCATGTGGCTACCTCTTCTCACTAGCCTACATTTTGGTGCCTTGATTTTGATTTGTCGAGAATACTGGGATTTGTCCCCAGAATTGTTGGTGATAAATACCAGGCTGCCACTTTCCGTCCCTCACACTTTACTTCAGCTCCTGGTCCTCCAGAAAGATCTTTGAGGGATTCTAGACACGGGAGAACTAAACAGACACAGTAGTTGCCCCAAGTGTACGCCTGTGTACTTTTCAATTTGACTGCTGTTCTGGAGGGAGCCTTTGTTTCCCAGGCTGTGCTGGGGGGTGGAGAGGGTGGGGGCTGGGGGGGCATAGTCATCCTCCTCTTCACTGCGGCTTTTGCCAGTGCCTCATCCAGCCAAGACAACTCTAGCACTGTGTGTGCTTTGTGTATTTGTTGTGGAACATTATAGTCGAATCTTGATGAATGTGATCTGAGAACTCCTTCATCAGGCACCAGAGGTGGGTCTTTATCGCCACCTTCTCTTATTTTGTGTTTGTGCAGCCACATGTCTGGAGATTGCCTTTTGATTTACATCATCATCTAATATGAACTCACTGTGCAGCAAATACCTACCTTCTTTCGAGTTTAGAACATTCACAAATTCATTTCATGTTTCACATACGGTTAGCCCTTCGATCAGAAGTGCCCCCGCAATTTACTGCATCGAAAAATGTGTCTGTTACACACTAACAGGCACATGCATCATTGGTTTTTGCATTCGCAAATGGTGCGAATCGCAAAATTCGGCCGTTTGCAAATGCAAATCCAATTTTTGAGATGCATCAAGTTTTTTATTTTTTCGCAATTTAAGAAATCGCAATTTTTTGCGATTTCTTAAATTGCGATTGCATTTAAGAAATCGCAATTTTGCAATTTCTTAAATGCAATGCATCATCTTAAAATAATTGCGAATTCGCACATTAGAAGTGTTAAATTAACATCAAGTCAACCTTCATGGTAATTTTAGAAAAGTTTCAAAAATGCACAAAAGTGCATTTTTAACACTTTCATTTTACTCTTACACATGCCCTTGGGCATGTATGTGTGAAAAATGGACTGTATGTTACATTTCCGGGGTGCGGGGGGGGTACTTTGGACCCCCTGCACCCTAGAAATTGCATTCTCATTTTGCGATTCCTGAATTGCGAATCGCAAAATGAGAATGCCTTCCCATTGATTCCTATGGGCCTCTAGGCCCATAGGAATCAATGTAAAGGGATTCCTTATTTGCGATTCGCAAAATTGGGAATCGCAAATAAGGAAAAATAAAAAATCGCAAAAAAGAATGCACATTTTTAATGCATATGTATTTGCGATTTCTAAATTGCAATTCCTTCATTTTCGCAATTTAGGAATCGCAAATACCAACAATGATGCATGTGGCCGTTTAAGTATCAAAAACAGTGTGCTAGCTCTGAAATGTTCATGGCAGAGAGCTCTAGAATTACAATACAGTACAAACAAAGCAAGTCCTCCAAAAACACTAACAAGGAGTTTAAGGTTTTGGTGTGAACATTTGATACCATTAAATGTGAACAATACATTAATAATTATTCAAAATGAGCACATATGTGGATGCCACCTTATTGCAAAGGGTAACACAAGAAAATGGAATGGAGAGTGGGGAATGCACCCTCTACTGGACCGGCTGGAAACTAAAATCAACCCTGAGAAAAATAATTGAAACCTGTCCCACACTGCAGGATCCTTGACTAGAATGGGAATATCGAGTAATGATGGGCCAAGGCAGCCTACTTGCTTAGCTTGAAGCTCACTGGGACATTGCCAGAGTGCCAGAACGGCCCGTCCAACCCTGAACCTCTCCTGATAGCCAGCTGTGCTTTCAGACCTATGGTATGTTCTTCTTCTCACTTGATACAGCAAAGGGATGGCACAGGGAAGCCATTTTGAAAAAGACATGACATTGCATGTGTTCTTGTTTAAAGGGGACGTGGATTAGCAATTCGGTGTGGAATGCCTTTACTCCTACAGAGACATGGTTGAATTGCTTACGGTTGGTCTCTTTTTGCAAATGCACAGATGACCTAAAATATCATGGTATCAAATACAGCCTTAGTAATTTCCAGTGATCTATATTAATTAAAGCATTTCCATCCGTCACCTTTTTGCTGTCTATTTTTAAAAATACATTGTATTTGACACATGTGCACAAAATAGATTTTATGGCTATGAAGATTAAAACTACTTGTTTTCTCTCTATTTATGGTACTTCATTATTTCCAGGTATTATATTACACTAATCCCATCCATTTCCTGCTTTATCCTTGTGTTTTAGAATATATTCCCTGCGTTTTTCCTCAGTCTCCGTTCCAGTTTTCATAGTGTTAAATATTGCAAGGACTCTATTTTCTCTCCTTGAATAGTTAAGGCCTGATTCTCAAAAATGTTTGCACACTACATGTGAGGTTAGGTTTAAAATAGTATAGGTGGCAAAGAAAAAATACTTTTCTGGTTTCTAATAATCAGGAATAGTGTGATTTTACCTATGCGAATGAGATGTGCTCACGTGGAAATTCCTGCAATGTTGTTTAATTTGTGCAGATTTGCGAGCGTTTCTTTGTAGCTCCTCTAGCAAAACTCTCAAGTTTGCAGATTTGTAATAGTAACTTGCAGAAAGTCCAGAAAAGTCTTGGGAATAGTCTTTTGGCAAGTACACAAGTAAACGCTTTTGAAAGGGCAAATGGGGCTATATACCCTCAAAATATACAGAGGTGTCCTATCTGCCTAATTAGATTGGCTAGTTAACTGACAATAAATACATTTGGCATAATCTATACATGTCTTAATTTTAGAGGTATTCACAGTGCAGTACATGCTTACATATGTTTAAGCGTAATGGCACAAGAGTGAATTCTCAATCTGCCCCAAACACAAAGAACTTGTATTCCTTGAATTGGTCTGGCCATGTCACTAAGGTCGGTGTGGCTTCTAGAGTCATATGTTATTTCAATTTGAAAGGCAGTCTGATCACTTCAATATACCAGAAGAGTATAGATTGATTCTGTCCTGAAGGGTGAATTAAGGACACACACATGCGCACAGGCCCACGCACACACACACACACACACCATACACACGCACACACCCCCACACACACACACACCCCTACCTACCTACCTACCTACCTACTGGCGATAATAAAAGTAAGGAGTAACTTTTCCCACGGACAAAGGGTTTTTTGTTTTGCTAATAACTGTGACGCCATTTGATGAAACTTCACGAACATTTCCACAACAAGTGTTGAAAGTTAGGCTGAAACCGTCAACATTATCGGCGCCCTCTTGCTCTTCTCGAACCCTTTCGTGCACGTAAACAGCCGCCATTTTGAACACCATGGCTTCCCTGCCCCTTGCTGATAGCCAGCGCGTCTCTCTCCCTCTCCTAGCCTCGCAGGCATCCCCCGCACGCTGACAACCCCCTCGCCCTCACATGCCTCGGATCATAAACCCCTCTTCAGCGCAGCTCTGCCTCGGAATCCCATCCTGTTCCCAGCACGACACCTCCCTTCATTCCTTTCATGGCCCCAGGTCCTTTGATACAAACCCCCTTCTCCTGTGTGCCCGTTTGTCTTCCTCGTTCCCAGGCCACCACCTGGCTCTGCGGATACTGTTTATTGCCCCCAGTACAGTAGGAAGCTCCCTCCCATTAAAGGACCCTCGGGTCGATCAAAGCCCCCACCCTACGAGATCCGATCGAACCCCACACATTCCGTGAATCGGCGGAATATCCAGCTGCGCGATAATCATCACCTGTTGTGACCGGGGTGGGGACTTCAACTGTAACTATGTGTGGGAACGAGCCTGAAGGGGAGATTCCGAGGATGTCTTTCCGTACATCAAAGTATTGACGAGAATGTGTTACATGCAAATAAAGTGATAAACTTGTGTATAAGAGGCCAGGCCTCAGAGATGCGGGTAGAGCACCTCAGAACGATACCTGCTGTCCAACTGATGTGTTTCTCCTCCGGAGAAAATAAAACCTTGTTTCCTGCCTTCCAGTCTCCAGTGCCTGCCTCTTCATTTGTTAATATCTTGTGGGTTCAAGAGGCGACACCGCCGGGCAATACTTAAGGATCTTATATTCTGGTTGGTAGTGTCACCCTTTTACAATTGGCGTCCCAAGCGTGGGGCCCATCAGCGACTTGTGGATCCAGTGGGAGAGGTCCTGACGACAGAGTGAACGACTGCAACGATCGGGAGCGCGCCTGTCTGATAGACCCTCGTCTGACAGCCGATCATCCGAACTTCACTGGTTCCGAACAGACCTCTCTCGAGTGATCTACGGTCCTGACTGGGAGCCATCAGGAGTGCCGCGAAGATAACGGAGAAAAGAGGACGATCGGGCGCTGGATTCGGAAGACAAGAAACTGTCCATGCGGTCCGGGTAAGGTCGTGTAAACACGACGAGTTGCGAAATAATTGCTTGATTGTTTAGGAAATACTAGTATTGCTCTTTTTATTTATTTGGAGATTCACTGTCTGCAAACGGAGAAACAACAGGCTCTCTCTTTGCAAGCAGTGGAGGATAGGTAAGGCAGCCGTCGTGCCTATTTTTTTCTCCCCCACTGAATAATTACTTGAAACTGAACTGTTGTTCGCAAAACTATTGTTTTCTGGAGATTCTCTGTCTGCAAACAGGAAAGAGACCACCCTTTTTGCAGATAGTGAAAGGGGTAGGTACCGCAGACCTTTGCGGGCCTACTTATTCTCCCCATTGAATATTTATTGGTCATTTGTTATTGATTCATGAGGTATTCACTGCCTGCAAACAACGTAGAATAGAAATATTCTGTCTAGTCTTTGCACACAGTGATAAGATAGGCAGTGCTGACTTTTTGTCCCTCGTTACGAGCTGTCATGTCTGTCTTCTCCCCACTGATTAGTAGCCTGTTTAGCCCGGACCGCTTATTAGAGGTGAACCATCCGGCTCCACTGGAAGGCACCCCTAATAAGGACATGTTCATGAAGCATGGATTGATCGCTATAGCCTATAGCAAACTATGGCATAAATATACGAAAAAGGATCGAGAAAGTCAGTGGCCACTGATAGGATCCTTCGATGATGATAAAATAAAAACGCTAGAAACAGCCCTTGGTAAAAACAAGACAACACCCACTATGCTTGATAGTTTCGGCATGTGGCGCAAGGAAACTGAACAACGTAAAAAGAAAACTGAGAGTAGGTTGGGAAAGGAGCTGCGAAAAGCAGCCCACCTAGCTGCCCAGAAACTAGAAGAAGAGATAAAGGAAAGAGAGAAAGCTAAACAGAAACTAGAAATGGAAACACCGAGCCAGTGTCCGGTTAGAACTTCCTCCACGCTCTACCCTGATTTACCCTCGAAACAACGAGCCAACGATGATCTGCTGTTAGGTCCTCCTATCATCTACATGCCCCCTCCATATGCCCCTTCCCAACCCTTAGCACAGCACGCACCACCCCCAGGTACAAACGAAAGTACCGCCACAGCTTCGGCCCCCATGGCCTCTGTGCCAGCCGAACCCCTTGTATTAAATACTGCATCAACAACAACGTTAGACGACCCTGAGACTCGAGAGGCTGGCCCTGCAAGAACAAGCAGACTAAGCAAAGATGAGCGAGCAGGGATCGACAAGATAGCAAGGACACTGGTAGAAAGGAAGGAAGATGAAGAGTACATCACGGATATGTTTAACTCGTATACAGGGAGTCACAGACGACATTTTACCGTACGACTGTGTTACCATGTCTTGAATGCATACGAGGCCCGATATCGAGACAAAGGTCCCGAGAGCCTAACGACTCTGTACCGGAAGGTCGATATCGGGGATGAGGGCGAGTGTGATGTGTCGGACCTCCTTACGCGTACGCTTGAGGTTTTCCGCCACCTCACTGAACGAGAGTCGGGAACTAAACCCACGACCCCCGTAGTGACCGAGCCACCAACCGAACAATCTAACACCATGATGCCGATACGAGAGGCTGCCCCTTACTGGGTTCCTCCCCGAGGTACAGGGACTCACGATGATGCAAACAACCAGGATGCAAAGGGAAGGGTAGTGTACAACTGGGTCTACCAGCCATGGGACCGGCAAGAGATTCTGACATTCCGGAAATCTCTGCCCGACCTACGTAAAAACCCCACTGCCTTTTATACTGAATTGGGTACAGCCCTGGGTTCAACGATTATGACCCTGGCTGACATCGACTTGTTCTTCGGGTTATGTCTACCAGCTGATGTGTGGAAGCAAATCCGGAAAGTCGACCACCTTGAGCTGTTTGGACATACCTGGTCACAACTTGATGACCTGGATAAACAACG
Organism: Lissotriton helveticus; assembly: GCF_964261635.1. Classification (NCBI taxonomy): domain Eukaryota; kingdom Metazoa; phylum Chordata; class Amphibia; order Caudata; family Salamandridae; genus Lissotriton; species Lissotriton helveticus. The sequence goes on along the minus strand of NC_136067.1, from coordinate 1,444,917,958 downwards.
GGGACCAGGACAAAAGCCTTTGAAATCCATTCTAGACCTTCCAGATAAAATCGTAGAGAAATTAAAAACCCTGATTCCAGAAAAGAAAGTGGACTGGTCGATAGTAACGGCCTGTCGCCAGAAACCCCAGGAGGATGTATCGGAATACTTCTCCCGGTTTGAAACGGTGTTCTCCGATTACAGCGGCCAGGACATGACCACTGCGACCGGACACCATCTGTTTGTCCAGAATTATGTTAAGGGCCTGTCATCGGAGATCTCCCAGAAACTACAGGCCAGCGAGAGTAGTTGGGCAGCCTCCAAACCTACAGCTATTCTCCAAATGGCCCAATATTATGAACATCAGAAAAATGAAAACGATAGGGCAACAGAGAAAAAGAAGAAGGACCTGAAAGAGAGGGTGATGATTGCCAAACTGCAAGGGGTGACTATAGGACGAGACCAATATCGGGGAAACTACCAGACGAACGTCCCTAAGACTACATTTCCCCAGGACCGCAGTCTGACTTCCTACAGTGGACGTACAGACCTTAGAGAGAACCAGTGTGCTTTCTGCAAAGGAACTGGCCATTGGAAATCCCAGTGCCCAGTTCTTCTGGAAATATTCAAAAACAGAGACCCCAGGGACATAGCAAATGGACTGAGAAATAAGGGACAACAGCGAGGGCCCCCAAATGACACGACTAACGACAGATCAGGCAGACCAAATACGTTTGATCGACCCAGGCAGAACCAATATCAGCAATCCGACTATGAAGACGCCCACAACTTCGCATAGGACAGCCAAGGGCAAGGGAGGGATCCAGTCGAGCTCTATGTTGACCAGCAGGGCCCTTACGTCACTGCTAAGGTCCTGGGTACCAAGTCTCCATTTCTGGTAGACACTGGCGCAACACGTAGTGCGTTATCTAAACGACTGATTCCAAGGGCACCCTTGTCTGGCTCACTCATAACATCAACAGGTTTCGATGGAACGCCCTCCACCAACCCTTTGTCTGCCCCGATTCTCTTTGACGTAGAAAACAACACCACTGACACCACGTTTTTGCTCTCCTCCAATAGCCCTGACGCCATTATGGGACTTGACTTACTGAAGCACTTCCGAGCGACGATCAGATGTTCTCAAGATGGAGTTCGAGTGTTTCTTTACGACAACCCCGTTCTGCTTAGACATTGCTCTCCCCAACACATGTTTTCCATCACCGACGCTGACGCATCCCTGCTTGACGCTCTGCCTCCGTATCTGTGGGCCAAAGCGGATTCGGACGTAGGGCGTATGTTAATTGACCCAGTGCACATTACTGTCCGACCAGACGCAACACTCCCAAAAATCCCACAATATCGGATATCGCCCGAGGGCGAGAAGGCATTGGTAAAGATTATCCAGTCACTGATAGACGCAGGAGTGGTAGAGGAAGTGGTTAGCAACATTTGCAACAGCCCTATCTTGCCCATCGTCAAGAAACAGGGAGAGGGAGATGAGAAAGCATACCGTTTTATCATCGACCTCCGAGAGATCAACAAAGTGGTGGTACCCCAGTACCCTGTGGTCTCAGACATCACCACCATCCTGACTTTGATTCCTTCTACTGCCACCACCTTCACCGTCATCGACCTCAAAAATGCATTCTTTTCCATCCCCATCCACCCAGACAGCCGATATCTCTTCGGCTTTACCCTAAAAGCCCGCTCATATAGGTTTTGCCGAGCACCCCAGGGCTACACAGAAAGCCCTAGCATCTACAGCCAGGCCCTCAAAAGACAACTGGATCAAGTCCAGTTACCCGATGGAGTGGTGTTAGTACAATATGTCGATGAAATCCTTTTGGCAGCCGACACTACCCCATTAGCGGTTACCGCCACCATTCAACTCCTGCACTTCCTTGCGGAAAATGGCCACAAGGTCTCCAAGAAGAAGTTGCAATTCTGCCAACCCCAGGTCACTTACCTAGGACACCTTTTGTCCAAAGAAGGAAGAAAACTCACTCCTGATCGAATCCAAACCATTCTAGATAC